>NC_136057.1:1823704060-1825187585 GCF_964261635.1 Lissotriton helveticus
CACTGTGTTTTAAGCGCCATTGCAAATGAGTGACGTAGTGTTGCTACTGCCATTGCCAGATTAATAGGTACATGTCAAAGTGGTTCATCATTGTATACCCATTGAATAACATTGTTCCCACCATGTTCACATGACACACGGATCCTGATCATTTTAAAGTGGCACTCTGCAGTGCAGCAAAGCACCTTGCTGCACTGCATGACATCACTGAGAAAGGGCAGTCGTGCACAGTAATTAGGCCATAAAGCACATTTCAGCTCATTCAGACTACAATTGCACACAAGTTGCCCAACAGATATATATAGACACTTGCACCACAAGTAGCCGTGGGCCTGTATTACATGCAGGATTGTGTTTGTGTATGAGGGTGCACCTTCCTGCGAAGGGTGCAGCCTCAGAGGCCTGATTGTGTATGTATGTGTGCCACAGAACAGAGCACACATAGGACATTGGAGTGAATTGGATTACTTCTTTTCTTTTTTACTGTTACACATCAATTGGGCAGATCACTTGATTTGTCAAAATTTCAATTTTCTGGGGTGTGATACATGACATGCCTGGTGAACAATTGGAGTGGTATGGCAAAACCACCATGATGCCCATGGAACACCTCCCTTGCACACAGTGATGCAATACAGCATTTTGTCCAGCAATCCATTGCTCTGTACCTTTACACCATTTTGTGGCAGACAAAGTGGCTTTGTGTATCTTAACATGTATGACTTGGGGGTTTGCATTACACATGTACCATGATGCATGGCGTGTGTATGAGGCACACCCCTCATACTTATGTCTCTACCTATGTTGACAGACACAGAAATGTGTATTGTGGCATCCATTACAAGTCATTCAGGGAACATGTTCCCATCAAAACCTGTGGAAAAAGAGCATTGAACCAAGGAAACCTTTCATAACAGAAATGATTAATACAGCTTGCAAGACATGAAAAGTGCCAAAGGACCTGGAAGGAGCCCAAGAGAAAACCTATTCTATACAAATACTCATTAGACAAGAATACCCAAATAACTAACACTCATTTGCTACTACCCTGTTCTTACATAAAAGTTTGGAGACATCCGCAACTGTGCAAGTTTAGGAGCACATATAAACAGTAAATGTCCTAGTGATGGAAGTGCAGGTTCTGGCCTGGCAGATGTAATCATCATTGGTGGATGTATAGTCCTCCTTACGAGATGTCTTAGATAAAAAAAGGTGCATTCTTGAGGATGCTGCTGAATCTCTTTGCTGCCTTTGACACTTAGACTACATGCAAGAAACACTGATGCGACAGTTACAACTGTTTCAAAGGACAGACCTAACACATGAATTTGCCTATGTATCCCAGCAAATTAGCATCTAAAGGCAAAATACTTCAATTTCATTAAAAAAAAAATGTTTATTGTCAACACAGAAGCAAGCATAAAGCAGATTTATACAAACTAGATCTTAATCCCAATGATGATCGTAGTAATCCAGCATTTTACATCAAATTTGAATGGAAGCAAGCTACAATATAGTTACGTACACTTTTCGTACACCAGAGAGCAAGTTACTTACATATCCTATTTATACATTCAGAGAAAGAAAAGAAAAGAATTCTATATGCATTTTAGTGCAATAGACCCCAAATTGAGTTAAATTTACAAATGGCGTTAGCGCCTTTCGATTTAGCTAGTGCTTCCTCCATATCATGTATTTGCCTGACTAATACCCACCAATCCATAGCTGTGGGGGCCTTTGGAGATATCCGTACTCGTGCTATTGTCAATCTTGCAAAGACCAGTAGTATTGTTAAAAAGTCTTCATTACCAAATCTCGAGTCCCTCCCCCTCCATCAATATTTCCATGACCGTTAGTGTTGTTTTAATCTTCAATTTTTGCATCAGAATTTGTTCTACTGGCTGGCAAAATAGTGAAAGTTCGGGACATGTGACAAACATATGTTGTATGTCTGCCGCATATAATTCACACCTGGAGCATTTTGTCCTATCATTTGCCTGGTTTCTACTTGACCATTTTGTGATTCGATCTGGCGTATAATATAATAAGCAGATTGTACGGAACTGTTGCATTCGCAAACTGGAAGAATGTACTACCCGAACAATTTTACTAAGTGATTGAGTTATATTTTTAGATGCGACTATTGTCCCAGTAATTCTAGTCCATCGGGCAGCTATTCTTGGACTATCTTCTAATCTGTGACTTCATAAGCTTTTATAAGCTCTGCTGATCAAAGATTTATCATTAAAGCAGTATAGACAGTCCCATATATCTGACTGAGATAGATTCATCAATTTCAAACGATTAACAAAATAGTCACAAATCTGTATGTATTTAAACTGCATGTTATCCGTTAGTTTATATATAACCTGTATTTTACCAAAATTCATAAAGCCGGCATGATCGTATAAATCCCCCAAGCATGCTACCCCATAATTAATCCAGCGGTTACCTGCCAGGTCATGGAAGATGTTTGGCAACCCTGGGTTAGCCCAGAGAGGTAATTTACCATTCATAAATGTCAGGCCATACTTCAGAGGAATTGCACGCCATATTGTTATACAGTCGCAAATCGTCTTGAATTTTACCATTTTATAGTAGTTTAGGTCATTTGTTCTAAACAAAAATAAGTTACTCTCTGCTGCTAACATAAATTTATGATAGTAAGTACTCTTCTCCAAAAGTATAAAGCTACGGAGACGGCCAAAAAAAGCAGACCAGAAATAGGTTCTAAAATCCTGAAAGTCTAAACTCCCATGGCTAAAGGGGAGTTTTAACAAATCCAGAGCTTTTCTCGCTTTTTTATACCCCCAAATAAAACTGCCAAAAATCCCACCTAATCGCTTAAAAAAGACATAGTCAATTGCAAGGGAATAGATCTAAACAGGTTTTGGCAGGATTCCTCATTTTTATGATGTTTATACGCCCTATTATGCCAATAGGGAGCCTATGCCAGCTCTTAAGTGATTTAGCCGTCTCCCTCAGCAAAGTGTCATAATTCAAAGAGATTATTCTTTCAATCTGTGCTGCAATCTTAACTCCCAGATACATAGCAGTCGAACAAACCCCCTGAATCGGAGACGTTGATTTATAGTTCACTAAAATCTGAGTCTTGTTGACATTTAGTTTGTACCCAGATAGCGAGCCAAACTTTTGTGCTTCATCTGTAATCACTTGAATGGCCCCCTGAGGATCTGTTGGAAACACCGCTATGTCATCAGCATATGCGATGACTTTAAGAGAATTATCGCTGAGCATAAAAGGGTGAATTAACTGCTGGTTTTGGAGAACCGAAACAAAAGGCTCTATATAAAGAGCAAATAAAAGTGATGAAAGGGGCACCCTTGCCGGGTGCCCTGAAGAATCGGAAAAGCAGTTGATTGCAAACCTGCATACATTAGCTTAGCACTGGAACTATCATATATAGCTTTTATCCAAGTGAGATATTGCCCCTTAATGCCAAAAGCATCAAGTATGGCTCTGAAAAAGTCCCAAGAAAAACAAACCGATAGGAGAGTGTCCTAGGAAATATTTAGAGACCTGGCATGGACACAACTACGAATCATGCACATAGTATACACAGAGTGTCCACTGGTCTATCGTCAAAAGAAGCCACCTTAAAGAGAAATAAACCAACAGTGTAAGTTTGAAATATATATCAGAAGTTCACCATTTGCAAGGTGACCTTCTGATATATATTTCAAACTTACACTGTTTGTTTATGTCTCTTTAAGATGGATTCTTTTGACGATAGACCCGTGGACACTCTGTGTATACTATGTCCATAAAAAGTCCCACCCCACTCGGTCAAATGCTTTCTCGGCATCTAATAGTATCATACCGAGTGGGGTCGACTGGATATTTGCCTCATCAAAAGCAGAAATAGACATGTTCACGTGTGCAGTCGTGTCTCTCCCTTGGATAAAACCATGCTGATAGGGCGACACTACACTCAGTAACATGGGAGCTAATCGGTTCGCAAGTATCTTTGCAAGAATCTTTGTGTCAGCATTTATGAGTGAGATCGGCTGGTACGACCCATATTCCTCTGCCGTTTTAATTTGCGTTACTTTCCATGAGTAAGGAGCCCTACCTTCTTCGCCAATGAATCCTATAACCTGACTAAGTGGTATCAATAATTCCTCCATAAATTGTTCATTGAATTCCAAAGGAATGGTATCGTCTCCTGCCGCTTTGCCCGATGGTAGAGAAGTAATTGCTAACCTTATCTCTTCCATTGTTATGTCACTAGCTAGGGAGTTGGTTATTTTCGCCTTGATGCTTAACACAGAATTATCTTGTATATAATCATATATTTCCTCTTCCTTTGGACAATTATCCTGAGTGTATAGCTCTTGGTATTAAGCCACAAATTGTTCTAATATTTGATTTGGGCGTTCAGAATATTTATTATCAATCCCCTTAATCTTCTTTATAGTTGTCTTGGCCCTGTCATCAGCTACTCTAAAAGCTAAAATCTTACCTATCGTTTCCCCAGACTCATACTGAGAAAGACGATACTTATTCATTTTCACTATGCTCCTTTCCCTGAATGTCTTTTTCAATGCTGATCTAAGGTCCGCTAGTTTGTACCCCAGCTCGTCTTGGTTTTGATGGCCACTGATAACTGTCTCTATATGATCATTTTCTGTCTTCCGTATTTCCAATATAGTTACTTCCTGTTTCATTTTCTTCTCTTTGTTTTGCCTCAAAATAAACTGCTGGACTAATCCTTTAGTTGTTGCCTTAAATGCATTCCATACTATTATGGGAGAAGAGGAGCCTATATTAATGTCAAAGAACTCCTTAAGATGTTTCCTAATCTGAGTCTTAAACTCTTCATCTATCAACAAATATCTAAGAAAGGAAAAAGTCTGAGAACTTTTGTGCTTGGGTGAGGTTTTAAGTGTGAGTAGAATAGGGTTGTGGTCTGACGTGACTCTCGGGCATATTTCCATATTGCTCGACCATAAAATATTATCTGAAGTCCAGGCCATATCAATTCATGAATCTAGCTTGTGAGGGGCGGAATAGTACGTATAACCTGCTATGTTAGAATATAGGGTCCTCCAGACATCTGATTACCAACAAGCGTCCCATCTCCAATATAGCTTCCAGTGTTTTCTGCATTTGTAAAGCCCCTCTCCTTGTGGCGTCTACTGCATAGTCCATTAGACAATTAAAATCCCCCATCACCAACCACTCCTCTTCCCAGTTTAGTATTTCTAGAGTCACTGCCTCTATTATAGTAGGATTGTCTATATTGGGGCCATAAAATTAACAAAACACATACTTTTTACTGTCTATTTTCACTTGTGTGATAGCCCATCTGCCATCATTATCAGACTGTGTCCTACAAATTTCCACTCCAAATCGTTTGCACTTCAAAATAGCTACCCCCTGAACAGACAAGGTTTGTGCCAAGCTAACTATCACTTCATAACCTAAGTGTCTCAGATGACCTCTATCCTTGTAAGAAAGATGTGTTTCAGACAGCATAACAATCTGGGGTTGTACATTTTAAGTTCTTCTGCAACTAACTGCCTTTTGATCTTGCTATTGAGACCTGCCACATTCCATGCTAAACACTTTATCACTGCCATCCTAGCGTTAATTCCTTCCTGCTTTTTCTGTTATTTGCCTCCATTAACTTTTTATTATTTTTTTGCATTCTTTCCATTTTAGATATGCATTTACTTTTTTCCACCATTGTGCCTACAATTATGTTGACTTTTTCCCCTTTAACACACCACTCTCTTCCCCCCCAGCAACCCCCATTCCCCTACCCATAAACTAAAGGAGGAATCAACCCCTTCCTAATGCTGTCGGTGCTGTGGCAGCCAACTGGAAACCTGCAGCCCCTGTGGCCGCCAAGAAGTAACAACCCCCTGGTTTGACTAGCCTAAGGGGAGAGAAAGAGTAAAACAGGTTTTTTTTAAAGAATAAGGAAAAAAGTGTAATACTAAAGAAACCTTAAGAAGTATCGGAGTCTTCTGCATTCAATCACAGTGAAGAAAAGAGAAGAAAAGGAAAAAAAGGCCAATTTTACCTATTTTAGTACATCAATCATAATTGGGTTAACTAGCCCCGACCAAAGAGGAGCTAGCTTATACTCTTTAACCAATTTGAACCCTTTACCTACACTTTTAACATTAAAGCTACTAAACCTTTCTCAGTCTTTAGCCGCCCCCTCTTTTTCCCATTTTAATAACACCTCTTTTGCCTCAAGCTCGAACGTAAAAGATAATATTTGACCGCTCCTAATGATCTTCAAGCGAGCTGGCTCCTGTGGCTTTTAGGGGATGTTGGACTTGGTCCTTTTGGCAGGTTCACCCCGAAACTTTTTGCATTTGCCTAGCCTGTTTTTGTAACCTGGTGTTGGTGATTTTAGGCCTCTGCGCACTTTTCCCTGTGGTCCAGTGTAAACTGCGTGCGCTCTCTGTGTATGTATGGTGAGAGTGGCCTGCCCTCCCATAGGAATGCATGGGGAATATGTGTGACCATGGTAGTTCCTGATGTGTGGGGAGTGCAGGGTCGAGTTTGGCATGTGCGAACTCGTGTGATTAAAAGTGCGATGATGTGCGTGGATTTATTGTGTCTAGTGTGGAAGTGCCACGTCTAGAAGTTGGCATGTCTGTGCAGTAAATGTGAATTGACTGTCTGGCTTGTGATTGGCTGGAGCTGGCTGGTGTGCCTGGCTCCAGGAGTCAGGATGGGTCTGCCCCGGTGGTGAATGGAAAGATCGGCATGTTGATGGAAGGGAGGAGTGCACCTGGGACCTGAATTGGGCTGGGCCTTCCCTCCACAAGGCTGGCTCTACCCCCTGTGGTGTGTCTGATGTCCCTGACCCACCCTGTGAATAGGCAGAGGGGCTGAGCAAAGCAAAGTGCTCCAGAACAGTTGCATCTGGTTAACCCCTTGCCTGCACCTTTGGAAACAAAGGATTTATGTGTATAAAAAGGGGCTGTGACCCCATGAAAAAGGTTCTTGTTTCCAACTCTAATCTACCAGGTGCGTGCTGCTGCTGGGGCCCAGAGAAAGGCTTGCCTCCCTGGGCCCTGCACATCCCCTGGATTGCTGGAGGACTTCTTTCTGGGGCCCTTCTGCCTAGCCTGAGAATTGCTGGGAAACTTTTTCCTTGCTCTGAAAACCTTTTCCCGTGTTTCCCTGCTTGTTGCTGGGACCCTTTGCTTTAGGGGGCCTTCTTTGGGGGCTTGGTGGTTGCTGTGCCCCCAGCGCCTCGTGAGCACTTTATTTTTCATTTAATGGGCCGAACACTGTTGTTTTCCTCGGGGGAAGCGCTCCTGCCCTTTTGTTCCCATCGCGGGTGCCCACCCCACTTAGTTCGCTATTTTATAGCAGGTGCCCACCCTGCGTGATGACCGTGTTATTTGTTTTATTTAAATCACAGTGGGTGCCCACCCTGCTGTTCAACTTCATCCTCAAGGGAGCCTACCCCTCATTTTCCGCGGTGTTCACCGCCACGGGCCCGGGAATCTCCTGCCTGGCTGCCTCTGACGTAAACAGCCCGCTTCGCAGGGATTGGCCCCAGGCGCGGGCGATGCCTAGCGACCAAGAGGCTCACCAGACAGAAGCGGTGGAAGAGCAGGGAAGGCGCTGGGCGCCTCGGCCTCAAGCGCTCTCCCCGGATACCGCCAAACCTGCCCCGGAGACCCGAGCAGCGAGGAGAAGAAGCTGCTGGACCTGGCAGATGGCGGCGAGAGGATCGAAGTCTCCCGAGAACCGCCCGGTAAGTGAAGCAGGGCTGGTGGGAGCTCCAAGAGTGTGAGAGTGGAGCCGGTCCCAACCCGGCTCATGGTCTGAGCGGGCCCGCGGTTGTGGGCCGCTCCAACGTGTGGGGCCTGTTGATTCCAGAAACCCCAGGGAGGGGCCCTGAGATCGAGCGGCCCCGGTTGCCAGTGGGCCGCTCGGTTGCCAGTCCTACGAGTTCTTAACGGTCGAGAGGGCCAGAGGGGCCCATGATCACGCACCGTGCTTTACCCCACAGTACTTGGGGGCCCGTGTTCCCCTAGAGTCCATGCGAGGCCCCACCGATGGGGGGCCATGTTTATTTGGAAGGCCCCGGGGGGGCCGTGCTGAGCCCCGTGTCTCCAACCTTTTTGGGTGCATACCTAGTTAAGGAGCCAGAGGGCTCCAGGGGGCCATATGTGTCTTTTAGAGCCTAGGTGGCTCCAACGTTTAGCCCCCTTATTTTCAGAGCATTGGTGGCTCCAACAGTGGCCTAAGTTATTTCAGAACCTAGAGGGCTCCCATGTGCGCAGTATTGGTTCTAGAGCCTTGAGGGCTCCACCCTGCGACACAGTTGTTCCTGAGGGCCAGTGAGAGCTCTTGCTGCAGTTTACAGATCCCAGCTGCCCAGCAAGAAGTGGGCATCTGCACCGTTTAGGCATTTCTTTTCAGGGGATAGGTCTTTGTGACTCTAGGAGTGAGGCGCACTCCTTTGCCCTATATTGGCCTTCCACAGCTGTGCAGCACTTAGTGCCAGCTGCAGCGTTTAGGCCCTGTTCTTGTTATCAGCTGCCCAGCAAGTAGTGGACGGCTGCTAAGTTTAGGTTTGCGTAGATAGCACACCTCTGACTGGCGCTGTGCTGGCAGCGCGCCCTGACATTCTGGACACAGGGCATTTGAGCCCCTTCTTGAGATGGCCAGTTGGCCAGGGGGCTGGTATATGGATAGGGCGCATAATGTGATTTATGTGCTCTAAATGTGGTGCTAGGAAATGTATTGTGTACAGCATGTTTTGCGCACCCTGTATCTGATACCTCTAAAACTGTGGTATATGATTATGAGGTTGTTTTACCTATGTAGGTTTGTGTTAGTGAGATTGTACTTCACTCTGTGCTTTACGCCCCTAAATGTGATTTATACTTAGGAGGTAGGGTCTAACATGTTTAGACTAGTGAGAGATGGCATAATGTGTTCATGCTAGTGAGGTTGGCGCAGGATGTAATTTGCGCCTGATGTGACTGTACATAATGTAGTTTATGTTACAGGTTGAGGTGGAGTACAGTGACCACCAGTAGTTGCTGGTTGTAGGTTTATGATCTATTTGTACTTGTAACAATTTCTGCTAAGTGTTGATCCTGACAGTGGCCCACGTGGCCCTGTCCTGTGTAAATAATCCCTTCTGAATATTGCCCATGCCAGTTGGCACAATGTATATTGTGTGATTACTATCTGATGTGTTTTGAGAATACAAAAGTTATTTTTAAATAACCTTGTGTGGAGTTCCTTTTGTAGTGTGCCGGGGATGTTGCTGTGTGCGTGCACAAATTCTTTACACATTGCCTCCGGGATAAGCCTGACTGCTCGTGCCAAGCTACCAAGGGGGTGAGCAGGGGTTATCTTGGCGTGTAACTCCCTTGCCCTGACTAGAGTGGTGCTTTCTGCCTGGCTTTGGCGCAAGCTTTAGCCAACCAGAAATCCCAGTTCCAACAGGGGGTCAATTAACTGTTTCAACCGCCATCGCCTGTCCATGGTAGCCCACTTTCCCCTCAGGGATTCCAAATAGTTTTAAATGTTGCCTCCTCTGTCTGTTTTCCAACTCCTCAACTTTAAGTTTGAGACTTGCTATCTGGCCGTCATGCTGTTGTGTTAGATCTACTACCTTAGCAGTAACCTCCTCTATAGTGACTACACTCTGCTGCAGCTCTGTTAACTCGCCAGTCATTTCCCCTACATTCCCTGCTACTTCTTTCAACGATGCTTGAGTACTAAGATTGTACGCCCTAATCTGGGCAAAGAGCTTTGACGTTTCCTCCCTCTGATCTTTATGGGCTTGTAGTATCAGGGAAAGTATTGGAACATTGTTTCTCTCTGAGCGCCTTCTTTGTGAACCCTCCCCTGGATTCAACGAATGTGATGATTGAAAAGATCCACATGAGCCAGATAACTTAACTTGAATCGACACTCCTCTCAGGTGTTTTGCAGGGTTCTGGATCTTGTTCGGTTTCTGTACAGCTTGCCCCACATACACTAGCAGCATTTGGAGCTTTATCAATCAGCCCTACATCAGATAGCCTAGACATAACAGTTTTTATCCCTCCTTTTGATTGAACCCATCTCCACATAGGGCTGTTAGCAGACAACCCCTTAATTTGCTCATTCTTCTTCTTGTTGGCAGACTGGAGATACACTGACTCCTATTTATGCTCTTTCGAGTTTTGACCTTAGGGCTTTTTTTTTAGCACTGGTACAGGAGAGGTCATTTGCACTGGTACAGTCGAATTTCCTTGGTCAGCCTCTCCATGAACTATGTGGGAGTCATGCTCCATATCATTATCCGTTGTATCCGTTGTCGCAATTGCCACCACTGTGGCAGCCTTAATAGTAGCGGTTATATTGGCCAAAGCAGTTGAAAAGGCAGTATGATCTATAACCACTGCCGCAGCTGAGCGTTCGTTAGCTATGTTATCTATATTATCTATGTTGTCTGCAAATAACGTGCTGCCCGCGTTTGCTTCACCAGCCTCCTTCTCCGACACACCCTGACTTATCTGCATGGGATGCCCATTTATTACAACATTTGGTGATAAGGCTGCCTCCCGTGACTCTTCCAGATTGAGTTTTATTACGGTTTCATGTTTTAAAGGGGACAAACCCTGCTGGTGTGCTGCTTCCAGATTTAGGCCTTCATAAGAGTCATTGGCATTGGAATTGGTGTTTGCTTGCTCGAGACTAATTGAATTTTTAATTATTTCCACTAAGTTCCTGCTTGTGAGACAGTCAGCATCACTTTCAGTTTCCAGCAACTCAGCTGATTTTTTGGAGTGCAAGTAGCGCAGGACCTGCCGTCCCAAGTTCGCTGCCTGCTTCACATTCTCTCCCACGGCAGCTTCAGCCTTCCCTGCTGCCTTTGCTCCCCCGGTGTCTCTAAATTCACAGGCAAACGGCTCGTGGCTGGGGTCCCTCTCACTGGATTATTCAATGGGGTCACCTCGGAAATAAAAGGGAGGTATCCGTGTCCCTGATATTGACCCTGGGTGAATGCGACTTGAAACGCCCCGCGTTGCTAGTCGCGTTGCCTCGTAGGTGAGCAGCAGTCGAGGTACAGAGCTGACTCTGATCCTCGCCAGCGCCTGCATCCGGTGTCTGCGTTCGGCGTTTCAGATCTGTCACCTGTAACTGGAGTATCTTACGAGTCACTGCTGAGCAGCTATCCGAAAATTCAAATTGGTAAAATAAAAACAAGTTTCTTGTTGTTGTTAATCAAGTGCGGGCCTCGTAAATGAGATTCCAAAGGGTTCCGAGAACTCGGCTGCTCCAAGGCTCTAGAGTCTAGAGCCTTGGAGCCTTACAGCCAGATTCATGAAGCAAAATTGCGATCGCAATAGCTGTGAAATAGCTATTGCGATCGCAATTTACAGAAAAGCAATTCATCATGGCAAAAATAGAGATTTTGCGAATTTGCAAAAAAAAAATGGCGAATTCGCTAAAAAAAAAAAAAAATCGCAGAATCTAGGAGGAACCCCAATAGCGCATCGGGATTTGCGAGAATCCATGGATTCTGCGATTTATTTAGCGAATTCGCTAAATAATCGCAAATGCTATTCATGAAAACTCGCAAATTGTGAAATAGCTGAAAATCGCTATTTGCGAGGCGCAATTTAAGGAGAACCAAAAGCAGGTGGTAACCATTAAGGAAAAAAAAAAAAGCACTAACGAGCCACAGGTGCAGACCTGAACAAACACATTTAAGGAAACACAGTAGTAGCATGAGTACTCCCACAATGCCAGGACTCTACATGGTGGTTAGGCGGCACAGGCTCCAGGCTGCAGCACGGAACAGACGCAGGATCCAGGAGAGAATATTCCGCTTGCGGGTCACTCTGCTGGGCCAAACAGCGGAGCAAATTTACTCAAAGTACCGCCTGAATGGGCCAATGATCCTAAAGCTGATCCGGGACCTAGACCCCCTGATGCAGCACCCAACAAGGAGGACCAATGCCGTGCCCACACATGTCCAGGTCTTGTGCTGCCTGCACCTACTGGCCTCCGGAAGCTTCCAGGGGATAGTCGCTGTTGCAGGGGGGATATCCCAGAGCACCATGTCCCGCTGCCTAAAGAGTTTCCTGGAGGCAATGCTGAGCTGGCTTCACCACTACATCTCATTCCCGACCACCCAACAGGACTTGAATGAGACCAAGCAACACTTCTACAACGTTGCCCAATTCCCACAAGTCATCGGATGCATTGACTGTACCCACATCCACATCTGCCCACCAGCACAAACGGAGTACATGTACCGCAACCGCAAAAACTACCACTCCCTCAATATCCAGATGGTGTGCAACGCAAAGACTAACATCATGGACATAGTGACACAATACCCGGGGAGCACATGGGACTCCTTCATATTCCGGCACAGCGGCATTCACACACAACTGGCCAGGGGAGACTTTGGCGAAGGACACCTACTAGGTAAGTACACATGCCCCCATAAAATACACTGTGATCATGTAGCTGCGCAGAACATGCACTCACCCTCTGCTCCTTTCATTCAGGTGACAGCACCTATGGTCTCCGTGAGTAACTCCTCACCCCTTACCTCAACCCTGCAACACCACAGCAACGGCGTTACAATGCAGCACACATCCGCACTAGGAATTGCATTGAGAGGACATTTGGGCTTTTGAAGAGCCGCTTCCGCATACTGCATAAGACTGGTGGGGCCCTCAAATACGAGCCTGAGGTCTGCTGCCGCATTGTTGCCGTGTGTGCAATACTCCACAACATTGCTATCAAGCGCAGGATACCTGTTGAGATATCTGGCAGTGAGTCGGAAGGGGACAACCGCCCACCTCCACATGCGTGTCATGCACGCGGAGAAAATCCAGCTGAAGGACACAGACGCCGCAACCAAATCACAAATAACTGTTTCTAGTCCACCCACTCCCCTCACCCAACACTTCACTCATGCATGACAATTGAAATAATGAGTCTGATGCACTGTTATTGAATAAATATTATTGTTGTTTTCACAATAATATTGCATTATTTTCAAAAGATACATTTGAGGTGTATTGCGTCATACATCTCCTGATTTGTTAGAGGGCATACTTTTCTCATCAGCATGTCCCTGCATTATGAGCAAAAATGTCAATGGCGCCTCTGGCCCGAGGCTCCGATTCGCCTCTCCACATCTTCATCCTGATTCGCCCCTGATGCCGCAGTGGGCCTGCTGCTGCGGCGGGGAACTCTAACTGGTGGCCAAGACAGGCTGCTGGGGCTAGATGTTCCCTCACTAGCGTCCTCCCCTCCTGCCTGGCCGTGGCCATTCCCTGCAGAGCCTGAACTGTAGTGGTTGCCTGCTCAAGTGCCCGTGCCACGTCCTGGCAGCATTGGACCATATGAATTTGCATGGCCAATGATCTTCGGAACATCTGGGATGTTGCGTTGCCAATTATATAATTGGAGCGTGTGTACGCCGAGAGGCGTATTAGGAGCTGGCGGTGGCGGCGCCGGGTGAGGTCCCGCTGGGTCAGCATGGCCTCAGTGTTTGCCTCCACTGCTGTGGTCATTCGCTCCATCCGGTTGGACAGCTGGCCAACATTCCTGGCTGTATTGTGCAGCTGCAGATATATTGCTGCAAGGTGTCGTGCCTGTTGTTGGTGGACGCGCAGCATGCGGCGCTCTTTTGAAAGACCCGGCACACGCACAGTCACACCCCTCCTGCCGGCGCATGGTGTCGTTTGGCGCCGCTCCCTGACCTGTCCGCTGGACTGGGTGGGCACAGTAGGTGTGCCTTGTGTTGGTGGCCTGGCAGCTGCTGGTGTTGCCGATGCCACTGGCATGGGTCTCACAGTTGGCGGTTGTGGTGCGCCTATTGTCTCTGGCATTGCAGGTGGTGGTAAGGCTGCTGGCGCTGGTGTTCGCCCTGATGGACCTCGTTGTCTGGATGGATGTGTGTCACCCTCAGAATCCTTAGGATTCTCGTCAATTTGCAGCTCCTCACTGTCGCTGCTGATATCTTCAGCACCACCTGTGATGTAAAGTGGACGTTGATTAATTACATGTATCTTGCATTTGTAAGGTTGCTACATGCATGCAGGCTAGCATTCCCTGACTGGCTTTTGGATTGACTCTATTAGGACATATCTGGCTGTATGGGGCTGAATGTAAATTGTGGTCAGACTACATGTCCCACAATGCAATAGGGATTTTCTGGTGTGCATGGGCTGCATGACTGGGGTTTCTAATGGGCAGCTCTAGGGTCATGGCCATTGTTAGGGGACAGGGTCGTAGTCGCATGGCACTTACCTTGGCTTTCTTGGGTGGGTCGGAAGGTGTCCATCCGGGTTACCCCCACGCATGCCTCAGGTTGCAAGGTGTCCTCAACGAGGTCCTCCAATGGGGTGTTGGGAGGGACTGTTGGATCTAACCCTCCTGTTGCAACACGCTCACCCAGCCTCTCGGCGATCCTCTCCTTGGCACGACCTCGGAGGTCGTACCACCTCTTCTTGAGATCGTCGATTGATCGCTGGGTGACTCCAACTGAATTGACTTTTGCGCGGATGCGCAACCAAATTCGCCGTTTGTCGGCCTCTGGCACCCTCCTGGAGTCCTTACCGAACAGTCTGTCATGATCTCTACTGACTCCCTCAAACAGATGTTCAAGCTCCTGTTCAGAGAATTTAATTTTTCTCTTTCTCCCTGTGGAACTGGTCCCTGCTGCTTCCTGTGACATTTCTGCAGTGGGGTGTATCCTGATTCAAAGCTGGAGGTGGTTTAGAGTGGAGCTCTGGGCAGTGCTGCTTCCAAATCAGCCTCAGTATTCAGAATGAGGGAGGGAACTGCCTGCTTCCTGGTTGTGATGTCATCACTGTGCTCGAAATTCGACTTCCCGTTTTTGCGATCTCTCTATTAGCGAGATCTCAATTTGCGATCTCGCTAATAGCAAGATCGCAATTTCAACACGGAAATTGTCAGATTTAGCGATTATTCTGCGATTTAGGAAAAATCGCAATCGGCTTTTGCGGCCGAATGCAAATCGCTATTTTTTATCGCAGAATTTCATGAATCCAATTATGCGAATTCTAAATTGCGATTCGGTATTTCTCCCAATTTAGAATTCGCAGAAAATGGGTTTCATGAATCTGGGGGTTGGAGTCTAGACGGACCAAACGCTCGCTCCTTTCATCTCGCTCCAATGGCTCAGCTCAGCTCCCATCTTTTCAATCTTTCTCAGTGTTTCAATATTTCAATATTTCTTTTTGCCTTTCCTTATCGCTCCGTCAATATTTAGCGCGTTTCCCCATTAGCATGCAGATAGAAGCACAGGAGGCAAATTTCTCAGCAGCCACATCTACAGGCTTCCGAGAGACGGCGTCAGTGCGCCATCTTGCTGCTCCCTCAAGTTGAGCATAGTGGGAAATAAAATGCTTCAAATTCAATCAAAAATTCTGAGTATGAGGACAGGATAAAGAACCCATCATCATGTAATGCCATGTGAAGATTTTTTGAGGCCCCTGGAAAGACATATTTTTTTGCCCCCTCTTCAGAACAACTATTATTTTTTTTACCCATTTTCAGCTTAAGAAAAGCTGTTGTGTTGCCAAAAATATTGAATTATATGTTAAACTTTCAAACTGTGGGAGTACAAAAACGGTTGAGAGTTCAAGTGGATGCTAACCAAATAGTACTGAAAGAACTTTTGAAGAAGCGTGACTGAGCACTGATAAAGCCATCACCATATCTTAAAGGTATGACCCTTTTTCCCTGACTCTCTATCCCACCACTGCTGCACGTTTGGCTGCCATGTGCTAATGCAGGCATACTTGCACCATAGAGAAATGTATTTCAGAAAGAGAGGTGAATTAGAGAGAGATAGACGTGGGTGTATATATGAGGTAGTCAAGATTGTATGAAGAGATGCAATGGACAGTCTGGTGAGGTAAATACATGGACAAACTGAGGAGAAGCATGGAAAGATGGACCATGTAAAGAAAGTAAGGAAAGTAATGAGGCATATAGAAAGGCAGAGGGAGATGGAGGTGAAATATAAAAGAGTAGGTGTGGTGCCTAGAGAAACAAAATAAGACAGAGACAGGGCAGGTAAAACAGAAAGAAGGGGTGAGGTGATACACCAATAGACAGAGAAAGGATGGGATAGTCAATGCTTTTGAGTAGATAGAGAGATGAGATAGAGTGATGTACAAGCAGAGAAAGATAGAGAGAGGGGTGAAGGAAGGAGAGTCCAACCAAATAGAGCAAAAGGTGTAGAGGAAAATGATACATTAAGTTTGAGATGGTAATGAGGCAAAAAAAGTTTCAGCAATAGAGAAAAAGAGGTCTTCAGAAAAGTATAACATAGTGAGGGAAGTGAGGTACTGGGAACCGAAAAAGAAAGAGAGAGGAAGGGGTTAGGTAAGGGAGAGAACAAAAGGAGATTAAATTGAGATAGATATATTGGAGCCGGAGATGCGTTAGTGAGAAAGATATGAGGTAGAGAAAGAAATATGGTACAGAAAGAGGTGAAGTGGTGAATGGTGACTGAGAGCGGTTGAGAGAGGTACACATAGAGCTTAATTAGGATGTGCACTATCGCTGTGGGTTGGAAACTGACTGACATGCAGTTCGGCGGTTCCACCCGCCAAATTAAGATGCTACCACTGTGTAGGGAGTTGGAAACATGCCCTTTTCCATTGCGGCTTGTGCTGTGGCCCGGAAAAGGGCGGCAGCACAAGCCGCAGTGGAAAAGGTAATGTGTTAAAACATCCAAGCCCCGTGTGCAATGCACTATCTGGTGCCTCGTACACAGGGCATGGATGTTTGAGGTACACCATAGGTGCCCTCCAGGCCTCATACCGGAGGCCCACAGGGATGGGGCCCCTGCTAGGGGTCCCTAAAGTCCCTATCCGACAGCCTTTCCATAGTGGTCAGACCACCATGGAAAATCTGTTGGAAAGGGACATCTTAATCCCTATGGCAGTGCCTGCGCAGGCACCACCCTTATTGTAGGGATTACGATCTGAGCAATGGGCCGACAGGGTCCTAGAGAATATCGGATGCCTTGGCCAATCCCTCCAATTCCAGAAGTTGGACCGACCACATTATAGTGCTGCAGTCGGACTGCTATGCTGGATGGTGGTTGGTTAGTTTAGCCATCCTAATCATGCCCTGTAGGATTTTGGCCAAACGGAAAATGCAGTGAAAGTTTTTGCCTGGGCCGAGGCATCCGGCAAGGCTGCATTCTAGCATCAGTTTTCTTCTCATTGTACATTAATGACCTGGATACCATCTTAGATAATAAGGGACAGGATATGCCAGCTGTGAATGGGCGGATCATATCTGTCCTCTTCCACACAGATAATGCTGTCCTATTGTCCAGAACTCCTTATGTCCTCCAGCTACTCTTAGACATTTTTGTAAACTTCATGCATAGCCGAGGCCAAGTTACAAACTCGGCCAAGTCTTTTGTTATTGCTGTGGTCTCAAAAATCTGAAGTTCTGAACTTTTGCTTTGCGTGGGTACCCATTACCAGAATGCATAAATCTTCATATTTGGGGGGATCACATTTGACTCCGTGGAGTCCTGGGGCCCGCATACGAAGCAGGAGACTCATGTAATTCAATTTGTTTTCTTTTTAGTCTTGTCTCCAAAATCGGTAATTAGCTTGTTACACCCCTGGTTGAGAGTTGTAAAAGGAAGTGTCTACTAGGCCTAACCTATGGCGCTGGTCTGTAGGACTACAAGGGAACCTTACAGGGCTCGGAGAATAGAGTATGCAAATGTATCCTTGGTGTTCTGCCAGAATCATCAACCTACACTGTTCATTGAGAGCTGGGTATACCGCATGTAGCTGACAAAATCAATCTGGTGCCATTGGTGTTATGGTGTTCAATTTGGAGCAACCCTGAAGCTTTTTTGAATAAGTTGATTATGCTGGACTGCCTATCAAGCGACAGGTGCTCTTATTTCCTGTGGCTCTATTACATTAAGGATACTTGTAACAAGTTATGTAGACCTGATATATTTCTACTGCCAGCTAACATTTCCATTGGGGAACAATGTGGGTCAAGTCCAGGTTTAGGGACCTTAGAAGGGAGGAAAGAGAGCTTTCGAAGTTGAAGAAGTCAGCCAACAGGGAGTATTTGTTGGTCCAAACAACACTTGGGTTGGAACCATGTTTGGATCTGGTGCCAAAATCTTGGGACAGGATTTTACTGACTAGATTTAGACTGGGTCTGAGTAGGAGTCAGCTCTCGTTCCCCTTGGGCCAGTACAATCTAAATTTTATTTTGGTTTGCCCTTGCGTTGAGCACTCCTTGCAAGCCCTGGTACAATGTATATTTTTGTAGGTTTTATGGTTGTTAGGCTATAAGGCTATTAGTACATTACACCCACTAAAGGTAGAATGTTCTAAATTAAAAAGGGATAAATAGAAAGACAAACATTGGAATGTTGGAGCTCCAGGCATATACCAGCCATTATAAGCTTGGAGCTATGGAGCTCTCAACATTCCAACGTTCTAATTCCTCTTCTCAAAGGCGCCTCGGATACTAGGCATGTTGGTGCCCTTCTATTTCTGCAGAAGCTCCCCTCTCTAGAAGTATGCGTAAGTGTGGCTTCTTTTTTGAAGTGTGTCCTCCAGCTTTGACAGTCTCTTTTGCTGCAGCTGAGTGGATTTTTGTAGCATATATTTTTTTGTGTGTTGGACTGTGGCAGTGCCGCCTGTGAAATTTCAGCATTTGCTGTGCTGAGCTGTTTCAGCTAATGTGTTGTATGATTTTTATTTTATTTTTCCATCTTGCACTTTGATCGATGACATTGGCTTTTAGGCCCTGAATTTGTTTGTAGCGCGAAGTCCTTCGGTGACAATACTTATTAAATCTTTTTACGTGTTTGTGCTTTTATGGTTTGAATAATTTAAATTCAATAACAAATGAGTTAAAAACAACAATTAAATATTAAATAAAAACATATTTCATAAATTACATCATTGTAATCAATTAAAAAATAATTTCATTATTAGTACATTTTTTATTAATTATTACTTAAGCTACTTGCCACCCTAGCCCCCTACAAACCCAACAACCCACTACAACACTATAAATTATTATACAAATTAAATACAATTTTTAAATCACTTAACATTTTAAAGTATATATATTTTTAAATATAACCTTTATATAAACAATTTTAGCACATCAAATTAATATATCAACTAAAACACATTCAAATAATTTAAGAAACTACATTTTTCACCACTATATTTTTGAAAATGATATTAAAAACATTGATAGCATTAAAAACTGTATTAATTACTTAAGAAACTGATATCTTTGTCAAGGATATTTGTGCATCATGATATTTGTGTATCACAATATTTATTTTCTGATAGTTCTGCAACCCAATATTTTGAATCCAATTTTTTAAATCTGAATGCTGATGCTGTGTCAAAAGATGAAATTATTAATGAGAGGGGCATGTAATGGTGGACTTATTATTGAGGTGAGCCGATGGAAGGAGGGAAATATGCAATGAAGTAACAAAGAAACATAAGAGAAGAGCAGGTGATGGAGTGCAGGGTGACAAGATTATGTGAAAGATCTACATACTCTTTCTTTTGTTGGTAATAGAGGAGGAATTACATTGTCTGAGTGCCTCAGCCCCACCCACTTGCCCTCTGTGGTTAGATTGCTGTCCTCTGTGTTTGTACTCCTACCCCCTCTCACCTGCCCCATTCTCCTTGTGAGTGTCCCTAGCCCCTCTTGCCTGTCCTCTATGGTCCATATAGCTCCCCCTGCCTGCCTGCCATCCATAGTCTTTTCCCTGTCCCATATTCTCGGTTCTGATTGTGCATGGTCATGCTACAACCTCCTGCCCTCCATGGTCCATTGTGCTGACCCTTCCCCTGCTGACCTGCTCACAAGGGGGTAGTTTGCTTCCCCTACCCCCTTCCGCCTGCCTTCCGTTCACCACCTGCATGCTCTTGCCCATCCCGCCAGCCCTCTGTAGGCAGCTTACTGTCCCTTCTTATGCCAGTCTGCCCTGCACAGTAAGCTTGTTATCACAGCTCCTGCTGCCCTTCTGCCTGCTCCTGTTTTTTGTGTGCTTGCTCTTGAAATCTTCCCCCTGTCCCCCCTGTCCTTGATGGTACATTGTGCTGCCACTGGTTATGAAGGCATTCCCTCTGTGGTCTAGTTGCTGCCCCAGCCCCCTGCTTCCTGCCCTCAATTATCAAAGTCTGTGCCCTGTCACCTCCCTCCTCCACTTTGAGGTCTTTTGTGTTGTCAGAGACTGTCCAGCTTGCCCTCCATGCTTGCTTGATGCTCCTCCCACCTCCTCCCTGCCTTCTGTTGTACAAGTCCAATCCCCTGCGCTCCCACCCTGCCCTGTATGGTCCAATGTGCTGCTACTACTCCTCACTCCTACTCCCCATGGTCAGCTGTGATGCCACTCCAACTCCCACTTTCCCTGCATGGTCTGTTGTGCTGCCACTGTCCACCCCACCTGCCCTGCGTGGTCAACTTGTTGCCACTGCCCCCAACCTCTGTTTCCTCAGTCTGTGCCCCTATCTCGTCCCTTCTACCCCCCATGGTATGTTGCCATGTCCTTGCCCCCTCCCTTCTGCCCTCCATGGGCTATTATCATGCTCAAAATCCATCAGTGGATGCTGGGAAATGCCCATGCTCCACCCATGCTATGCCTCCCCATTGCAGGTTAATGCAAGACAGCACAATGTGATGCCTTGAGCTGCTTTTTGAGGAAAATGTGATACAAAGCCACACAAATCAAGATGTGTGTGGCTTTTTATATCCGGACTAACATTGTGCATCATGACTGAGCCACAAATTTGTGCAATCACAATGCAAAATGTTAGTAAATCTGGGCCCAGATGTCAGCAGCAAATGCTTAAGTAGATGAGCCATGCGTGCTTGCTTTGAAAAATTCACAGGAACAAAGAAGCATGCTTAATTCATACACAAGAAATATTGCAGCCAAAAGCACACAGGCAGCCATTTCACAGCCTTTCACTAAACCTTTTTTCTGCTCAGTCTTATCCAGGACCGTTCCTGCAACTCTGTTATGATGTATCCCACCTCTCAGACTCAGCACCTCTGTGACCGCCGGCGACTGCATAACTGAAATCCTGCAGGGCACTGACACATCCACATCTTTAACCCCTTCGCTGCGGGGGTAATTCCCCCACGGTGCGGGGTGGGGGGGAGGGAGGTCCGTGGCGCCGCTGTGCTCGTGACGAGCCCAGCTCATCATGATTCACCGTGGAGCTGTGCTCATGACAAGCTGGGCTCGCCGCAACCCCGTCCACTGATTAATTCTCCCGGACAGGCGGGGAATTAACCACGCGTGGGCAAACCGTGGCCGTTGTGACAAGCTCAGCTCATCATGAGCACAACTCCACTGTGACTCATGATGAGCTGAGCTAGTCATGAGCACCGAAGGAGTTAAGAGACTTGGGGGCAGATTTATCACACTTTTATTGCAGCTCAGCGTATCAATCCACCTTGCTGCACTGCATGAAAGGCAAAGGGTATGAATGCATTGTATTTAACATCATACATCTCATTTCTGTCCTTTGCATGCGCCGATGCATTTTTGGCGGCCGAGCGCCAATACAGCCACCCGTACACCATGGTGCAGGGGTGTCTCTGTTGTATGCAGGATTGTTTGTGTGCAGGAAGATGCACCTTCCTCACAAAAACAATCCTGAGAGGCATTTCCTCTTTCTATGTGTGCAGCTAAGTGCATCACACTTAGAAAGAGGAAAAAACGAGGAGACAAAGATTTTTCCCATCGTTGTGACTCAATGGGGAGGCATAGCACTTTGTTGCACTCCTAGGTCTACCACTAACTGTAAATATGTGAATGGGTCAAAATCCATGGGTGGATGCATGGGGAACACCCACGCTCCACCCACGGATCAGGGGTATGGTGCTGTCTGTATCGGGCACCTTACCGCCAGATTTAGCTTTTAAACCAATACTACTTCGACGTGGAGCTTTATATTAGCCGTTATGAATATAGGGGCTTATTTATGAGCCCTTGCATAACTTTTGCGACGCCGGTGCGTCACTTTTTGTGATGAACCAGCGGCGTAAAAAATTTGCTTTGTTGTACCATATTTACAAAGTGACGCATCTAGGTGGATGCGTCACTCTGTAAATCCCTACGCCACATTATACCTGCGCCAGGTATAATGTATGCGGGGGGACGTTCCGACACAAGAAAGGGTCGTAAAAGTGATGCAGCAAAATCTATAAGATTTCACTGGACCACTTCTAGGACGCAAGTGCGCCAATATCTTACTCATGGCAGGCGTCAGACTGATGCAGGCACATTTAACAATGGACTTGCCCATGTGTAATGACCCGTTGCTGGAGTTACGTCACTTTTGTGACACACTCCAGCAATGCGTCATTTTTGCGCCTACAGATACATCAGAAATACTGACGTAGCTGTAACTCCTTGCGACATGATGCGTCATACTGTTAGTATGATGCATCATTGGTGTTGAAAGGAGGGCGCAATGAAAAGAGATGCCTCGCTGATCGCTGTTTTCTCGCAGCGATGCGTCACTTTTCATAAATAAGGCCCCCAGTGCGAGAGTGCTATCAGTTAAAAACCCTAGATTATATACAGTTGTTGTACATAACAGAAAGCCACATGGAAGGTACGAATAGCATTAAGAATGAAGTGCTAACAAGCATATCGTTTTGAAGGGCAGAGCAAACGTTCTACATTTGTTGAGACTAGGTCCACCCATATCGTGCCTAGCTAGCATCGACCTATTGCATATCTAATGCAATAATGTCTAAAAAGCAGAAGAGGGCAGTGTTGATCTTGCAATTGTAACACGTGGATTGTAAAGCCAGTAAACGCTTCTAATCCAGCATCGGTTTGTTATGCTAATAGTCGGCTCTACCAACATAAACGAAATATTTAAAAGTACATTTGGAAGCACACACGCAGAGTGTACGGAGCCAGGTCTATATATTTCGTGAGGATATTCATGTTAAAAGAACATAATGGTTAAATATGCATTCTATGAACCTAAGAGCTGTAAAGTCTTATAATAGGTGTATATGTTGGATTAACATTTGTGTTTAGAAATTAATGCACTTTTTGTAAAGCAAGCGGTACAGGAAATGAGTAGGCTTCCTAACTTCTAATAAAAACATGTATGCACTAATAGGAGAAGTGGGCCTGAAGCACAGACATTTTTATATCACCTACAAATGTCGATGTATCCTGTATGGGTAATGTAAACTTCTAAGTAAAACAGGCATGTGTGAACTGTATAAAGAAAATTGTTGTTTGGTGCAGGCTATGGTCCTTCATATGATGCATGATGTCATCTCCTGCTTCTTTAATGCAGTGAAACTGTTCGACTTTTATTCACGGCCGTCAATTCGACCTCTAAGCCACCCGTTGCAACCCCTGCCACATTACTTGTGGCCCCTGACTGGAAATCACCCAGCCAGTGTGAGCAGCACGTTATTGCACTGCTGAAAGAAACTTTGAATGACTGTATCATGATTGCAGATTGTCTGCAAGGTGGCTGTGCCTATCTGCCCGGCCAGGGCCTATGCAGAACTCTACCGTTGCTACGGTGGGCCGGCCAGTGCACAGTCCTAGGGGCTCATTGCATAATTTTTGCACCCCTCGTGCGTCACTTTTTGTGACGCACCATCAGTGTAAAAAATATGCCTTGTTGTGCCATATTTACAAAGTGAAGCAACTAGGTAGATGCGTCACTTTGTAAACCCCTGCGCTACATTATACCTGCGCCAGGTATATTGTATGCAGGGGGGTGTTCCCACGCAAGAAAGGGACGTAGAAGTGACGCAGTGAAATCTACTAGATTTCACTTTGCCACTTCTAGGACTCAAATGCGTCAAAATCTTACGTCTCCCTCACAGCAGGCGTAAGACTGACGCAAGCCCTTTCACATGGGGCTTGCCCCATGTGAAAGGACACATTGCTGGAGTTGCATCCCTTTTGTGACACAGTCCAGCAATGCGTCACTTTTGCGCCATATAGATACGTCAGAAATACTGACTTCATGATGCGTCATACAGTAAATATGACGCATCAATCATGTCCCAAGAAGGGTGCACTGAGAAGTGACATATCGCTGTTTTCACTCAGCGATATGCGTCACTTCTCATAAATGAGGCCCCTAGACTTCTTGATACATATGTATGTTTCTGCTGAGCTGCGTGCCTGGGCCCCGACTCATTCACTTGCAGGGCTGTCAACTTAGCAGCATGCCAAAGCGCTGCTACCAATGACGAGCCTGGCAAGATTTTCTTGAAGCTGGGCTTGGGTGATGACGCGTGTGTCAGACTCCAGTGAGTGACCAACGGTGACCAAGTTACAGCCGGGTATGTAACTTCTGCAGCTCTCTTGTCACATAGGACCTCCATGTTTTTCTGTTATATGATGTGCTAAATGATTGGTTAGAAAGCAATTTTCCAAAGCTTGAATTGGTGTGTGTCTCAGTACATTGTAATAGGGAAATTCCCGCTTTAATTTCCTACATTTGAAGAGACATTTCACATTTAAAGCTTTCTAGAGCTCAAAACAAATGCAATGCAATGGATATGAAAAAGTACACTCACACCATTGTTTGATGCACACAATAGAATCCTCAGATGCATTATTTCTGTAATTTTGTTTCCTAAACTAGAATGAATGGTGTCAATAGCACGTTGTGGGATCCTTTCACATATTTCCTAAACTGTGAGCAGTGATACTCCAAGTAAGGCCCGGTGGCTGCATGCAACCCTCCTGAACTTTACATGCGGCCCCCTGGGCAGCAGCAACACTGGGCTGCTGTTTACTCAACTCAGCACTAACATGAAGAAAAATGTTAAATATAAAGCAAGAACTTATTTAAAGGTTAATTGCAGCTAGGGAAAGGCAGTAACTAGGCTCTTAACTTTAGGAACACCTTTTTTTTTAGCTCGAGGATTCGAGACATCTTGTATATACTTTAATATATACTTATTATATACTTATACGTGTATGTACTTTGTGGGCTCTGGAGATCAGCCCTAGTACTTGTCTGCTTCAGCTTAGGGAATTTTTATTTCTGTTCAACTTCCTCTATTTAAGTGTTGTGATAGAAAATGAACAGCAGAGGTCAATAAAATACCGGAATTGCTTCCTGCTGAGAGGCTTTCTTTTTTTTTCTTTTTCTGGCAACTGCCTCTATTTAACTTTCTTGATAGAAAATGACCAGCAGAGGTCAGTAAAATACCAGAATCACTTTAGCATTCTCTAGATACCAGTCCATGAAAATTGTCTTCCACAAGCCCCCTATAGACAATAATATTTTTTTACATCTTGTATTGTCAGTGATATGACCACCGAAGGCCCTGATTTTATATTAAAAACAGAGCTGGGGGGGGCGTGGCCAAGATGGCGGATCGGTAGGACGTATTATTTTGTTGCTCCGGCTCTCAATAGCTTTGTTTTTGCCCCATCCCTTGGTCTCCTCCTAGCGGGCACGAGCAGTGGGCACCTTGTGCATCCCCAGATGACACCGGAGACCTGATTGCTTGCAGCGCTGGTGCCTCAGATGGCACTGCAGCGGTGTTGCATCTGCTCACCGCGGAACTGACCTGAGAACGGCCCGCAGGGTGCCAGAGCATGACAACGGGCGGGCTGTGTAATTGAAGCACTGGACTTTGGCGACGTATGTGATGCGTCCGCCATTTTAAGTAACGGCCTGCCCTGCCGGCACCCCCCTCCTTGTTGGCGGCATGGCACAGAGACTTGCAGCCCCATTCCCTGTGCGCTTGACACAAGTGACTGATCCTCTGAGTCGGAGCGGGCGGAGGCGCTGCTCCTGCCCCTGCTCCGTGCGCTGAACCCTCCTGGGAAGAACCTGACCCTCAGCCACCATTTTGTGAATGGGCCAATGCTCCCTGGCCATCCGCAGTGCAGCCTTTGATCCGCACACCCCAGGGTCATGACCTGCAGACTACTGCCCTCACCGGATTACCTCCAGATAGCTGTGGTCGCCTTCAGCTCTCTGAACCCTGCATGGCTTCGGACAGTTGGTGCAGTAGACAGCCTCGGAACCTGGGTGGCTGCGCCTCTCCTCCTGGCAGCTTAGTCTAGCCTGGTTCTTTGTCGGCGGGGCGGCTGCCACCCCTACTTTAGTATCGTCG
This sequence comes from Lissotriton helveticus, assembly GCF_964261635.1. Lineage (NCBI taxonomy): Eukaryota > Metazoa > Chordata > Amphibia > Caudata > Salamandridae > Lissotriton > Lissotriton helveticus. Next base: position 1,823,730,227 of record NC_136057.1, read on the forward strand.
CCTCATCTCTGCTTCAGTGGCCCAAGAGAACCACTCGAGTCATCTCGCCTGGACTCTGGCCTCACTCCTCTCGCATAGGCCCTAGTTCCTTCCGGGGTAAGTTTTTTAAATAGTTTGAAAACAGGGGACCCTATATACCTAATGGACTTGCTATACATAGGGAAACAAGCACTGTGGATAAAGGTCTATATCTAAGGCAAAATTGGCTGTAAAAGCAACTTTAAAGGAAAGCCCATTCAATTATCTTAAACAGTTATAACCTATACATAACATATTTGAAACCATGTCATTCAAATTGTATATCATTTTATTTTTATATAATCATGTTTTCAAAAAGTATATATCTTTTTTTATGTTTTTAGACAATCATATCACAAAATTATTACTTCATTATTGCAAGATAAATGATCAAAAGACAGTACAAGCAAAACATTGACAAAGATGGGTGGAGGCAAGGCGGTAGTAGGGACTACGCGTGTTATCGCCTTCATCAGGTCACCGTTTTATTGTACTGAAATCAAAAATGACATAGGACATAACTATTAATTTGGGGATACAAATAGGGCATATTTCCTGCAATATAGGAGACAAAAACCAGCTCATTAATATAACATTTAACGGGTGTGACCACATATATAACATTTAATCAGTGTATAATACATAATTGCTCCAGAAAAGACAAACATAAGTGTTATATTTATATATATATATACAGTGCAAAGTGACATGAACATCTTAATTATTTAGGCACAGGTATTAAAACATATACTCAAAAGCAAAATTGAATATATAGCAGTTGATCTCACTTGCTCCTATCGCTTACTCATCTATACAATGATGTGCCTAATAAGCACAGGAGCGAAAGTTTCTAAAATGACAAACATAAATGGAATACGATCCAGGATTTGAGCAATAGAACACGGAAAGCACAAACTAAGCAGGCTGTTACTGATGCTCGTCATTAGCACCAAGATAGTAAATAAATGGTGATAAGGCTATAACATTGACACAGACAGTGCAACTAGATAGACCACGAATAGTACTCAAATTGGTTCTAGACTTAATATAAAACCAATAGGGAAAGTCACATCTATAATCCATATCTATTACCTGTTAGTACACCAAATCTGATGATCCAATAGAATTGCAACTGATAAACAGACAGCTATCAACATAGGAATATGAGCAATATTCCAGATAAAAAGGCAGGATAGCTGGGAAAACATAAGTATGGATATATTATACCATGCAATGCAGGCCAAAGAGTTGGAGGTATCACAATCAGCAATTTTAAAGACAAAAAAGGAAAGGGGAGGGGAAGAAAGGGAGGAGGCGATAAATAACTTACATCTGATAGTAGAAGATGCAATTGCAGTACGTGGATGCCCTGAATGGCCAATGTGGTGCATAATTCTAATAATTCTCCAATAACATCTAGGGTGAAATTGTTCCCTAGATGGAAAATTAAATATACAAATAGACTGTGTCAATGCCTAATCGACGAACTTAAATAAATCGCCTAATGTAGCAGTAGCGAGAGAACATGATCGGTAAATCTACCTGAACTGCAGCGAAATATGGCCTATGTTCGTATTTTGATAGAGAACGAGCCAGGATGTAGCTGCTACAAATTTCACATACACGAATCCTATGATAGGGACACAATATGTTGGTATATTAGAGAGCCATAAAGGTACTGACTATATAGGCATACATTGGTACATAACAGTGTCCAGGCTAATTGCCAGATGTCATAAAATGTAACGGCGCAGTAAACACACCTGAAAAGCTAAATTTTAGCTTGGCATTGACGCCCCAAATGATTGTGTCGACCCGCTTTAACCGTAACAGGAGGTCATATGTAATATGTTCTTAAAGGTTATCCTGAAATACGAAACCAAAGAGCAAGACCTCGTCAAAAGAAATTGGCGTGCAACAAGCCAACCGCCAAGAGTAACAGGAACCAAACAATGAGGCTTACCGATGTATACAACAGCGCCGTGTAAACAGAGGGCTCCGTGCCAAACGTCCGCTAGATAGAGATTTGCTGTCTGAACCGCGGCGAGGTTCACAAGCTATTTAAATAGACTAGCTTTGCGCCAAAATACTTATACAAACACCGCAACAGGTAAAAAGGTATCAAAGGCGAAGACGGGCTCTCAAAAGGTAGACGGAGCTTATTTGCAGGTAGATAGTGACGAGGGAAAGGGGACAGGCTCCCAGATGGTAGCGAAGCCTCGTTTGCAGATGAAAATAAACATGAAAAGCGGCCATCGTACCACAGAGAGTGTGTGGCTATTCGGCTAGTAAAGGAAAATTGATGAAAAATGATGAACCAAAAAAAGCAGGAAAATAGACAAAAAAGAAAATAATAATAAAAAGATGTACACATTATGATGCGCAACCAGACGAGCAGATCGATGTCCCCGGGTGGTTATATAACCTGAATAGAAAAAGGAAGAAATAATATGAAGGTAAGTGGCGCGAATACAGACCACAGGGAAAAGAAATGAATAATGATTCTCATGGGAAACAATTCCCATAGACGATAAAAAGGGAATAATACATACTTTTGATAAAATAAGAACCTGAAATAAAGATGATAGCATGAAATTAAGTGATAGGTAACATAACTCAGTAACCTAATGAAGCCGTGAAAGCAATACATGCTTGGCTCTCTATGTGCAGTGATATCATTTTTACCATTCACTGGCATGAAACGGCCCGACAACAGTTGACATATATTAAGAAGGAGTGCACCCGAGTAACTTGGTTGCTCCAATCCAGGAATGGCATTCATCCCTTGATAAGGCTTAGAGAAAGGGAAAAAGGGTAGCCAATGAACCAAAAATAGGCATTGTTTCAGCATAGTTTCAATAATACAGTAACTTTACATTTTTGAGGGGGGACAGGAAAACTTTAAATCCACAATATAGTGACTAAATTATAAACACAAATTGAGCCATTAGTATATTACACAGTCACAGCAGTACATATATTACACAGTCATAGCAGTGCATATTAATAGCAGAAAAGAAGCTAACCACAGCAATAGAGGTACTTGCGGCCGCAATAAGTTACCCCTTTGTATCCGACAGATATTGTCAAATGATTGCCTGTTCCTATGGTATTTCTGCATTGAGGCCCGTCTTAACAGTGTCCAAACAGAAAATGTAGTATACCTCCCGTTTCTTTCTAATTTTATCAGTGCAAATACCTGGTTTCGGAATGATTTTTTCTAATGTGAACCATTTGATTTCATCTGCAGAATGGTTATATTCAACAAAGTGGGAGACCATTGGTGAAGTGAGTTTTCGGGTTCTGATAGCTGACCTGTGCTCGGTGAGACGCACATTCAGACTACGAGAAGTTTCACCAACGTATGCTTTTTTGCAAGGACATATAAGAAGGTATATAATATTTTTCGATTTGCAGTTGCTTATACCTTTGCTCATAATGGTGTGTCCATTATAGGAAAGTTGTTTGGACTCAATAGATAGTGGACATATTTTACAGGTTCCACACCTAAAGTTACCGTTCACTGGGTTATTATCTACAATACTACGCTGTGTAGGTATATTCGTTTGAATGGGCATTCGAGATCTGACAATAATATCTTTGATATTTCTGTTTTTGCGATAGCAAACATCGGTTTAGGGATGGACACACCGTGGGTCTTATGAACATTTAACAGATGCCAGTTAGAGCATACAATCTGGCGAATTTGATCATTTAGAACCGAGTGTCTAGTCACAAAGACAAGCTTGTCATTTTGTCTTTTGTTGTTTGTACCCTGGAGCAGATGCTGAGGGGGTAAGGCCCGCCTGGCTCTCCTAACGCAGCTTCCCTAGCGCAGGCCGCGCACAGTTTCCTGGAGTCCATATGGGTGGTTGAGTCTCCTCACTGGAGGGTGACCAGACAGATTACTACACGTGAGGACTCCTATAATCGAGCGTGCTCACCCCTCCTGGCAGGCTAACAGCTGGGCTCTCCAGGGGACAATGACGACTCGGTCTTCTAGTCACAGCGAAGACACCAGCTTGGGTGCTGCCACCCTAGTATCCACCAGCTCTAAAGCGATAGGTTGGTCTCATTGTTGCAGATAGGAGGCCTGTCACTTGGCCCTGGGAACAAAGGTAATGCTGTACACTGCACGCTTCCGTAGCTCCTGATCTGCGGCCCCTCCGGATGCACAACTCAGCTTTACTGAACGGATATGGCGGCGGCCGGAGCATGAAGAGAGAAGACCCACAAGGACCTATTAATGAAGCAAGCTGGCACCTCCAATACTACCCAGGCTGGCTCCCAAACACCAGGCCAATCCAAGTCGTTGGAAGGCGCGAATGAACCGGCCATAAAGGCTTTCATGATGGAGCTGTTTGCCGCAATCAAAGAGGATATCTTGGACCTTAAAGAACAGCTCACAGCAGACCTCAAAGAAGTCAGGTGGGATGTCGATGAAGTGGGGGAAAGGCTGGCGGTCCTTGAAGAGCATGAACTAACGCAAGAGGACGATCTTCATCAACTCCAGCAGGAAGTGCTGCAGATGCGGCTGCAGGACCAGAACCTAGATCTGCAGGCACATGCGGAAAATCTGGAAAACCGCTGTCGGAGGAATAATATCTGCATTCGTGCAGTGCCCTGAAAAGCAGAAGGAGATAACTTGGGGTCCTACGTCCTGACCCTTTTTAGACATGTTCTAGGAGACAACGGTCATCAAGAAATCCAGATGAATCAAGTACTCCATGTGAGCCTTCCTAGGGGAGAGAAAGCGCCCCCACCAGATATCCTCGTGTGTGTACCCGATTTCCAGCTCAAAGAACAGATCCTAGGCAAGGCACGGCCGATGTAGCGGATACAGTTCCAAGGACACTCTCCAGCCCTCTTCCAGGACTTTGCAGCCTCCACCTTGGCCAAGCAATGGGAGTTCTGAACGGTCACTTCTTATCTGTGTGACAAAGGCATACCATATTCCTGGGGTCAACCCTTCCGAATAATTTTTAAGTACCAAGGGAGGCTACGTCAAATCCACTTGCTGCAGGAGGCTCTGGAGTTGCTGGTATTGGATCACGATGGCGATGCGACAAAGGGAGACAGCCTCAGGATTCATTCCCCATGGCGGCCGCCCCGTTGGCAGACAGTCGGGTTGACTTCGGCCTCTCTATCCTGATTCGGATGAGGTAGCGAAAGGACCTGAGGCGGTGCTTTCTTCCCTCTCCCAGTCTCACGAACACCCATGTTCCCCTTGAACATTTCAGCAAAAGACCACGCGGGATGGATGTCATAGAGCGCAGCCGGAGGGGCACTTGAGATGACCACCTCTCCCGATCCAAGTGGGGGCCTCTCCGCAGCTCTTGGTTCTTCAGGAATCCTACACTACGGTCTTCCTTAGGACCATGTTCCCTTTAGGAAGTGCCTACCAGACAAACTGCTGTCTACGGTTTCTTGTTGGGATTTAGTTTTTTTTGGGTTGTTTTTCCACAGTCCATGCTTCGCTCCCTGCACCTAAGATGGGCCATCTCCTAATAATCTGCACCCGCCATGGTTAGACACCTAAAGATAGTCAGCCTCAATGTAAGGGAGCTTAACCACCTTACAAAATGAACAGCGATTATCTCTTTATTAGAACAGTCCAATGGACACATATGTCTCCTACAAGAGACCCACCTGCTTACCAAAGACACTCCCCATATGCGTTTGCGGCACTTCCCCCATCAATACTGGTCCTCTGATTCCACAAAGAAGAATGGGGTAGCTATTCTGCTTGGGACTAACTTTGAGGGTAAAGTGCTGTCTACTTTGTAGGAGCTCATAGAAAGGGTTCTAGTGCTTCGAATTCAATGGGGATCTACTATTTTCACACTACTCAACATTTATGCACCTAATAGTCACCAGGAAGCTTTCCTTCGCTGTCATATCTCAGCGGGTCTTTCCTCCCCAGACGTTGCTTTAGTGATAGGCGGGGATTTCAATTTGGTCATGGATGGTGAATGGGACTGATCGGGCCAGCGCTACTTTCAGATGGGAGCTCTCTCCCCAGAAGGCAAACAATGGATGGCCTTCATGATATATGGCGCATACACCATACAGATCTCCGGGACTACTCTGCAGCACATAAATCCTATGCACGCTTAGATATGTTCTGGGTCTCTCCGACGCTCCTCCCTAGGGTCAGCAATTCAACAATAGCTCCCCGCTCTCTATGGGATCATGAACACATCTCCATATCCCTCAATTCAGAAGGGGTTGAGGGTATTCCTGCCCGCTGGCGTGTAGGCCTCTTGCATTCACCTCACATAGTTAAAGACGTGCGCACCAAGCTTTTAGACTATGTCCAACACGATATTGGGGAAGCGTCCCTGCCTACTGTTTGGGAAACTCTCAAAGCGGTAATCCGACGCAAGTTTCTTGCTATCTCCTCTGCGGACAACTAGAAACATCGGGAGGCCCGATCAGACCTTGAGAAGGAAAATGCGGAACTAGAGGCGATACATAACGCACAGGGGCTCAGAGAGTCTGGTGTTCCTTAGAAAAGAAGCAGCTGCTTCTCAAACGCTTGGACCTGGATAAAGCAGAGTTTGCACTGCTGCGCCTCCACCACAGATGCTATCTGGGAAGTGACAAGTGTGGGAAAATGTTAGCTTGAAAACTGTGCACCAGGACAATAGCAGGGAGTATCTCCCATCTGACTCAGCCCAATGGTAAGGAGGTTCACTTGGACTTGGAATTTTGTCGCTTCTACCAGTCTCTCTACAGCGCAGAGTCTTGCAAATTCCTTGATGCACAAGCTTACCTAGAGTCCAGCAACTTCACTCCCCTCCCTCCCACGCAGGCAGATCAGCTAGAGGACCCCATTAGGCTGGACAAAGTGATTTCCGCCATTTCCCGGCTGAAGCCTGACAAATCACCCGGCCCGACGGCTTCTCTGCCTTGTTATATAAAACATTCTGTCACAAACTTGCCCCCCTCTTAATGTGCCTTTACAACTCTTTCTTAGATTATGGGGACATGACAGATTAAATGTCGAAGGCGGCGATCTCCGTGAGCCTCAAGCCCAATAAAGATCCTCGGCAGTGTAACTCCTATCACCGGATCTCGCTGATCAATGTTGATGTGACGCGTTTTACAGGGATTCTCGCAGCCCGGCTGAACCCCCTGATGGCGGGTCTTATAGATCCGGACCAGGCAGGATTCATTTCAACGCGCCAATGTGGCGAGAACACCAAACGCCTTCTCCAACTAATTTATATTGTCCACAGCTCCCACAAGGCTGCAATACTCTTTGCGGTGGATGCCGAAAAGGCGTTCGACAGAGTATGCTGGACATATCTCTTCGACGTCCTGCACAGCTTTGGATTTGGCCCCGTTTTAGCCAATGGATATAGGACATTTACCCCGCTCCACGGGCTTTTGTCCGTGTCAACAGAATGTCTTCCTCTTCTTTTGCGATAGCTCGGGGCACAAGGCAAGGGTGCCTGCTCTCGCCTCTTTTATTTGCACCTCCTGCCATCCATGGAATTAAATTTGGACGTGAGACCCATACAATGAGCCTTGATGCAGACGATGTCATCCTCTCTCTCGCACAGCCCTCCACCTCGCTTCCTGCACTTGTAGATTAACTCGACTCATTTGGGCAGATCTCGGGCTTTATGGTTAACCTTGGAATATCCCAGGTCCTTAATCTCTCTCTACCACAAGCCCAGGTGGAAACCCTGAAACAGTCCCTCCCCTTACATTGGTCCAATGATCCTGTGCCTCAGCTAGGCATTCTTTTGACTCCCTCGATTCCACACATGTTAGAGCTTAACTACTCACACTTGGTTTCACAGATGAAGAAGGAATTGGTGGGGTGGGCTAAGCATAATTTGTCTTGGTTTGGGTGCTTGGCAGCAGTCAAAATTACAATCTTACCGCGCATACTCTACCTCTTTCAGACCCTCCCGCTGACACCGCCGCCTAAATCTTTCCGCAATATTCAGCTCACTCTAAACCAATTCATTCTGGGTCATAAGAAGGCACTTTTGTCTATAGCACAATTATCTCATCCCAAAACTGAACGGGGGTAAAGCTACCGTTGTTCTCCAGATACCTCCAGGCTGCACATTTATGCTATGCGCTGGAGTAGAATCGACCCCTTTTTTGAGAAACGTTGGACCTTCATGGACCAGGCTGTGGCTGGAGTGAACATCTGGCGTGAACTGTGGCTCTCCCGCTGTGCCCGTTCCTGGGGCATTTATTCTTCCCCAGTCACGGCAGCAACAATGAAAGTATGGGATGCGGTAGCTCTGGCGAGGGGTCTGACAACCTTCCCCTCTCCCATGACCCCGCTGATAGACAACACAGATTTCCCTCCGGGATGTAGGAGTGCCATTGCCCAGCAGTGGAGAGAGGCTGGCTTTAAGCGCTCAGGCCACCTATTTGATCCTGGGGGCATCATCCCATTTGATCGGAGCTGCCGGGATCTTTCCTTTCCCCTGACAGATGACTTCTTTTACCTCCAGCTCCACCATTGGGCTACATCCCCGGCCCTCCTTTCCCACATCTCACCCTGTTCGAGCAATGGATAGTACACAAGTCTAACGATAAACATCTTATCTCAGAACTCTATGCCTTGCTGGCTCCACGCGCGACAGGAAGGCGCTCACACGGTCAGGCTACATAGGAAGCAGAACTGGGACGGGCCTTCACAGATAAGGAGTGGGGCAATATTTACTATAGGGCTCACCACACAGCTTACAATAATGCGGGTACTGAATCTGCATTCAAGGTAGCATCCTACTAATACCTCACGCCAGTGAGGATACACCATTGGGACAAGAACAACACTGGAGAATGTTGGCGGACTGTGGCCTGACGGGCTCCCTCTCGCAAGTCTTACGACATTGTCTGCGGTTGAAAAGGTATTGGGACCAGGTGCTTAATGACATTGATGCTGCATTCTGTTGGCTTGGCCATTTTTGTAGGGTCACCCCTGAACGTTTTGCCTTTCTCCTCTATTTCTGACCTGTTGTTGGCTGTTTTATGACTCTGGGCAAGTTACCACTGCTGATCAGTGCTAAAGTACATAGGCTCTCCCTATTGTAAATTGATGTATGGATGAGTGATTCCATGATTGGCTTGTTTGGCTCACTTGTCAGACCCTAGTACAGTGCACTGAGTGTGCCCAGGGCTTGTAAACCAAATGCTGCTAGTGGGCTTGCAGCACTGGTTGTGCCACCCACAGAAGCAGCCTGTAAAAGTGTGTCTAAGGTCTGCCATTGCAGAGCCTGTGCGCAGTCTGGTACTGCCATGCTGACTGGGCAAGTGCACCCACTTGCCAGTCCCTAAATCTTCCCTTTCCTTCATATCAGACACCCCTATGGTAGGCCCAATGGCAGGGTGCATTGTAAGGATAAGGTAGGACATGCCCTGGTGTGTGTGGCATGTCCTAATAGTGAATTACAGCAATTTTCGTTTTTCAGTATTGCAAGGCTCTCCATAGGCAAGAATTAGCAGTTAGATTATTACATCCTAAAATCCTAACTGACTTAGGGGACATGGTAGAAAATCGAGTTTAGTATGCCTGAACTCAGAATGATAAAATACATATTTTAGTGAAGTTGATTTTAACGTTCTGTGTTTGAAAATACCACTTTTAAAAAATAGGTATTTTCTTGTCTAACTATCCAATCCTGCCTCTGCTAGGGTGTGTATTTCTTGTCTGGAGTTTAACTGACAGGGGCTGGGTGATTCCAGGAGACAGGATGAGTCAGCCCAGTGGTGAATAAAAAGATCTACATCTAAATGGCAGGGAGGAGTTGCACTTGGGACCAGAAAATGGCTGTGCCTGCCTTCCACAATGCCGGCTCCACCCCCTGTGGCGCGTCTGATGTCTCTGCCCTGCACTGTGAAAGGAGAGAAGGAGTTGAGTCAACAGAGTGCTCCAGGACTGTGCCTTCCCTCCACAATGCTGGCTCCACCTCCTGGGGGGCGTCTAATGTTTCTGCCTTGCACTGTGAAAGGAAGAAAGGAGTCATGTCAACAGAGTGGTTTGGACTGGGCAAAGGCCCCTCTGCCCTCAGAGGACAAAGTATTTTGGGGTATAAGTATTGGGACCCCGAACCCAAGAAATTAGATCACTTTTGGACTACAAGAAGAAACCTTTGCTTAGGAGAGGAACCTGAAGAAACTGAGGAGAGACTATCCCTAAGCTGAAGTGCTGCTTGGGGGATTGGCCTGAAGTGGTTGCCTGACTGCCAAAGAAAGGAGAGAGGACTTTGTGTGCACTTTATTCAACTTGTGAAGGATCTCCAAGGGCATGAGAGAAGAGCTTGCCTCCTGCTGAAGTCTCAGGACAACAGACTTCAACCCCCAGCTCCCCAGAGTTCTTTGGAAGTGCCAGCTGCTGTTTTGGGCCTTCTGAGGGACTGCATGTTGCAAGGAGCTGGAAGCGCGACTCAAGAGGAAGGAGCGTGTTGCCGTCGCAGCCACTGCTGTCACATCACTGAACAAGGGTGTAGCCGCTGTAGCTGACGCATTGCACCGCATCTCAAGAAACGTCCCACAACCCCGAAGAAGCGTGTCACCATCGCAGCCGCTGCCATCGCATCGTGGATGTCGCCGCTGTAGCTGACGCATTGCACCGCATCAAGAGAAGCGTCTCGCAACGAGGAAGAAGCGTGTCGCCTTCGCAGTCGCTGCCGTTGCATCACTGAGTAAGGATGTTGATGCTATAGCTGTCGCATTGCATCGCATCACAAGAAGCGCCTCGCATCCAAGAAGAAGCGTGCCGCCGTCGGAGCGGCTGCCGTTGCATCTCTGAACAAGGGTGTCGCCGCTGCAGTTGTTGCATCGAGCGGAAGCGTCTTGCATCGTCGGAGAAGAGTGTCGCCGCCAAAGCAGCTGTCGTCGCATCACTGAACAAGACTTTTCGCAACATCGGAGAAGCGTGCCGCATCAGGAAGAACTTGACATCTTTATTTCTTTTCACCGGATCTTGCCGCTTTTCCATCTTTGCAACACTTTCGTTGCCCTGCGTGTCGCATCTTGAGGTACATTGACTCAAAAAACAAAGCTAAAACTACCATTTAAGTATAGTATTGTGGATTTTTGTCGTTTGTGGTCTTGTGATAAGTCTATATAAAGCAGTGGTTCCCAAACTTTTTTGACCCGTGGCTCCCTTAACCTAATTTGCAGTTTGCCATGGCTCCCCACCATTTTTTTACCGGTGGCAAAAAAAAATGTATGGGGCGTAAAAGCATCTGCTGCCCCATTCCTGGTCTCTAGCAGGCGAGATTAGAGTTTTGTCTAATAGAAGTTTTGACTCGAGGAAGTTGTTATTCTTGGTTAGGTAGTGCAGAGGGTTGATATGCCTGCTGCACAGAACATGTACCGTGCAGATCACAAAGTGAATGTAACATAAACAGGTCCGTGGGTTACTGCGTTTGTCAGAGACTTCCTTTTGTTAGTTGCAGTTTACAGTGAGCTAATATCTGTCATCAAAGAACTGCTGGCAGACTTCAAGGTATAGAATAGAACATATGGGTTTTTCCCCCAACATTGATTGAAAAGGTGCTACCTGGCCCTGCTGGCCCTGCCTGCCTGCCTCAGTTGTGCCTTGGCTCTCTGGCCTGGCCTCGCCCTTTTGAGCCCGGCTGCCGCTGCACTAAATCTGAGACCTACATCTGCTTCTCTATTTTAGCCTTCTTTTTCATTTCTGTCTCTTGCTATTTGCCTTTCTTTCACCTCTTTTCAGTTTTGCCTTTCTGTGCTTTTGGCTTTTCGCCTTTTCCTCTCGCCACTTTCACCTTTTTGCCCCTTTTGTCACCTTTAAGGCCATGGTTCCCAACTGTGATTAGCATTTCACCAGCATTATTTTTACTATAACAACGGAGCAAGTTAGAAATCAGACATAAAATATAAGCCAAACTAAGGCCTTCTCCTCTCTGATAGAAGGCCTTGTCTTGGCTTATATTTTATGTCTGATTTCTAACGTGCTCCGTTTTTACAGTAAAAATAATGCTGGTGATACGTATGTAAAACGAAGGTTGGGCAGAATGCTGATCTTCTGCCCAACCTTTGTTTTACACATTTATCACCAGCATTACGTTTACTGTAAAAACGGAGCACATTAGAAATCACACATACAATATAAGCCAAGCCAAGGCCTTCTCTCTGGCTTCTTGGCGGCTGCTTCACTTTTCCCCATTGTGGTCGCGGCGCCCCTGGCTCCTCATTACGGCGCACCGGGGTGCCGCGGCGCACAGTTTGGGAACCACGGATATAAATATAAAACCTGTGTGGTGTCCCTCTATAGTGTTGTCACTTGATTACTGTATCTGTTCACAAATGCTTTACACATTGCCTCTGAGTTAAGCCTTTCTGCTCGTGCCAAGCTACCAAGGGGATGAGCAGGGGTTATTTTAGGAGTGTACCCCCCTTACCCTGACTAGAGGCAAGGGTCACTATTTGTCACAAGTGCCTACCTGTGCCAACTAGAGACCCCCAAATCCAACACATTCGATACTGAAATCCCCCGCTTCCCGACCTACACTTTGCTAGGATTGTCCAATCCAATCACCTTCCCGCTACGATCACTTAGAGGCAGACAGATAGCACTAGCCCTTCTTGCGGCGCGCCAAGCGATTCTTATCCATTGGGGTACCACAACCATGCCTGATCTTTCGGCCTGGTTACACAGGCTCTGGGTGATCCTGGCCATGGAACGGCTTATGTTGAGTCAGGACCAAGATTACCAGAATATTGTCGAACTTTGGGCCCCTTTTATAAGTATGCTCAGGAAGGACTTGCGCGAGGTCACCTGCCCCAAACTCCTACAGGTGCTGCGACTCATTCCTCCTCCTCCAGACTTAGCGGCCCCTACTTGAGTGTGTAGTGAGGTTTGGGTGGCTTCCAACAGACTCTGCAGGGCGTCCCACATTTCTTATGTGCACTTGGTACTGTTCTCTTTTTATTCCATTGTAGGGGTGGGTTTTTCTTATTGGCAGGGGTCTTTTTTAGCCGCCGGCCCGTGTGGTTGTAGGCGAATGGCTGTGTTCAGGTGTGACAGCACCGTTCGACTAAATCAATAAAAAGATTTCTTCCATAAAAACAGAGCTTTGGACTATATTATTTCCAGCTGAAAGGCAAAGAACAGTAGTAGTTTCAGCACCTAGGCTAATGTGCTGCATAGTTAAATACATATAAGGTCCCAAAGGCGAAACAGATTGCATTGCAAATGCTTGTTAAAGATAGCAAATGTGTAAAACTATGATAGTCTTTTAAACAGTCAAAAAGTGTATTTAATTAACCTGTAGAACTATTTCACCTTAGTAAATCAAATTATAGCAGGGCATTCAGAAGTATTTTTCTTAAAGTGATGCTTTTCAAACATGAATTTAGAAACGTTCATGCTGCCCCTCCCCACCCTCCCCACCCTGAGAACAATGCTATTAGTGATTACATCCCCACCCTGACAACAATGCTATTAGTGATTACATCCAAGCACAGGATATGGTTTTGAAAAGATCACATCCTTAAGTCATGTATTTCAAGTTCCTTTTAAATGATAATAAAGAAAAGAGAGGGAAAGTAAAATAAAACAATTGCCCAGAGTAACACAATTTGGTCAAGTGGAGAAGCCGGTATTCATCCCAGGTTATCTGGTTTCGCCTTGCGCAGTTTCATTCAGCCACTAACTATACATGCTTTGCTTCCCCTACACCGACTCTACATCCCCGCTGGCATCAGTGCGGCCCTCGGACACATCAATGACCAAACTTTGCGGCCCCTGGGAAAATGTTTGTGAGTACCCATGCAATATAGAGTATACCATTTAAATGCTATGCTCGTTTTTAAAGATCAGTCTGGAGAAAACAATTAATTGGGTTTAAAATTGGTTTAAAGTCTGCATGTTGGCACCAATGCCACCATCCCCTGCTACCTCGATTCGTAACCTAGGAGGAAAATGGGAAGCAAAACTGACTTTTTTGGCTCAAATCCAACAAGTCTCTGCGACCTGTTTTTGAAAGCTAAAAAATCTTCGAAAAATGTTGCACTTTCTGCCGGATGACTGCCGAAAAACAGTGGTTCACGCGACAGTTACATCAAGGCTAGACTATGCCAACGCGCTGTACCTCGGCCTTCCTAAATATGCAATAAATCGCCTCCAGATGATTAAAAATGTGGCAGCCAGACTGGTCTGTAAGACGCCGTTTGGACAACATATCTCCCCGCATTTGAGAAAGCTTTATTGGCTTCCAGTGGAGAGAAGAATCATGTTTAAGGCCTTGACTTTAGCCTATCGGGCCTTAAATGGTAATTGCCCGGTGTATTTGAAAGAGAGTCTTTGCCCGTACAAACAAAATCGGGCGTTACGCTCCAACTTCCTCAATCTGCTGCAGACCCCGCGCTTTCAGAGAGCACGGTTGGGAGGTAGATCCTTCACGGTAAAAACCGCAGCATTGTGGAACTCCCTCCCAGCATCGCTGCGAAACACCAAATCAGAAGCATGTTTTAAAAAGGACTTGAAGACATGGCTCTTCAAGACAGTAGCATCCTAGTTCGAAGAAAACATCCGCCACTACGGATGTATCTACCTGGGTTCTTTAGCGCCGGGACACCCCTGTGTTGGGGGTAGCTGTCGCGCTCAAGGTGTCATGGCTCATTGCTGTTTGAATTTCGTCCAATAAGTTGGTGGTTCTGTAAACTGTGCATATGGTCGTGGTAATTTGCAAGGTTTTTTATCGTTCATATAGTATATGTTTGGGCTATGTCATTTATCCTAATACTATTTTTTTTTAAGTATCACAAACTCAAACCAAACTTATTATAGCGCTTTGCATAAGCACCAGTTGCAATACAGACGGACACATTCATTTTTAGGCAGAGGGAGATTAAGTGACTTGTCCAGAAGCCTCCCGCAGAGACGCAAACCTGGTTTTCCAGCTTCAAAGTTGGCCGCTCTTGTCGTTACCCACATCCTCAACTGCTGTGTGGCAAACACTAATCAGACCCTGCCTTTGCTAAGATATCGACCAGGGTGGGGAGAAATTCAGCATCCTTGATGGTGCTATTGAATTGAATGAGGCTGCAGGGGCTGCCTGTGTGTTCGCTGGTCAGTGGCCCCTGAACACAAACATCTCTGGACCTCCCACAGCTTACCTAAATCACTAATAGCTTTATGCCTCATGCTGATGAGTGTGTTGTTGGTGTGTGTCAGCAGGGGTGAGAGGATGAAGGGAGGGGACTAATGGGCTGTTAAAAACATTGACCACAGTATAATGAAGGATTAAAACAGCTTTAAAGCTGCAGACCGCTTTAAACTTGCAAATTAGACAAACACTCAGGAGCATGAACAAGTCTGGAGCAAGATTACAGGGGGGCTGTTATTGAAATAAACTTAATGCATCCATGGCACCTTAATGCATTCTGCTCCTCAGAATATTGGCACCTTGGGGCTGGGCGCAGCTGCTCGCCCATGCTAAAGGCCTGCACTGCTGCTAATCCAGCATAAAGCGCTGTTCAGCTTTATTGTTCATCTGCTGCTTGATAAACTATGTTTAACTGGGTTCAGTTCATAAATAAAACCTGCAGGAACTTTGTGGTGGTATAGATTTGGAAATGGCTTGTTGCTATAATATTGAATGATTCCCACTGGCTCAGTCTAGGATGCTCTCAGTCTTTATAGTGTACTAAAACAAAATACACTGTACAAAGAGTTCAGTGAATCCCCAAAAGGTATACAGAAGTAAATCAGATCATATTAATGCTCTTTTAGTGGCAGTGTGGGTGAGCAGTTAGGCTTATCAGGGGGCAGTCCTAGGCATTTGTTGTACTCACAGAGAAATAAATAAGACTCAAACTCAATAATAAATTCGATACCAATTTATGAAAATAATATTGATTTTTATATAATGTTTAAGACCAAGAACACAATTCTGAGGTAATTTACGATTTTTCATAGTTCAGAAAATATATCACCTCTGGGGGTAATTTTACACCATTGAAAACAATGGGGAAAGAGCTGAAAAATGTATGTAAAATCAGGAAATACTTTCACAAACATCACCTTCTCATTTTTGGTCACTGTCGAGACCAGGTCCAAAGTTCCAGAAGTTCAGAAGTGTCCTGGTTCGGCCAGGGGCAGAGTGCTGTGAGTCTTGGAAGCGGGTGCACAAAAACAAAGGGGGCCAATTGAAAACACACTGCACAAGAGGACTTACAGGTAAGTCTGGTGGGTCTCCTTGGAGGGAGGAGGTCGCAAGGGCTTTCGGGAACCATAGGAGCACAGCTGGTTGGTCATTGCAGAGGCCAGTAGGGTCAGGTGCAGACCAAACAGGTCAGCTGGGCATCATGCGTTTTTAGGTCCTCACGGTCAGGAGCAGGCAACTTAGAGAGGTGATCTCAGATTAGATGGGCCACTCAGGAAGTGGGTCTTGGGTGTCTCGATGTCCCTCAATGTGTGCTTGCTTCGTGTGTCTTGGGAGTCCAGTGTGGACTCTTCTTCTTGGTGTTTGCCTTTGAGGGTATGGTACCGCAGGTAATGGTGCCCCAATGCTCTAGTAGGTCCTGGTGTCTCCAAACTTGGCATGGAGACAGATTTGACCCTCCAGAGCTGTTGTACCTTTTCTTGCTTTGGTGCTGTGTTAAGTTAATCGGGGAGCAGCAAGTCAACAAACCAGACATCACAGGAATGGTGCCTGCTTTTTGCAGGGTAGTGATACCTTCACTCCGAGGGAGCTTCTCTGTGATTTCTTGAAGGCTAGTGGTAGTCTGGGGTTCTGGTAGTCCTTTCAAGTTCAGAATAACACAGCAGGCAGTGATTGTTGAGTCCTTTAGGCAGTTGGCAGGCTTTGGCGCCTTTTTTCTTCCGCAACAGGGCTTCAGTTCTCGTGAAGCAGGTCTTCTTTGTCCTGGTCTTCCCTTGTCCGTCAGATTTGATGTTCAGGTTTCGAGGTTCCACCTAAATACTGAATTTAGGGGTGTTACAAGGGGAGACAGGTAGTAGCCAATGGGCTACCTACCTTTATGGTTTCTACACCCTCTAATGACCACATCGTGTGAGAAGGGCACTACCATAGACCTGATAGGTTGTTTCTCCATCATTCCAGGATAGTGGAATTTCAGGAGAGGGATTCACATTGCCTGACCTGTCCTAGGGGTGGTGTAGACTACCTGGGGACCCTCCTACTAATATAACTAATTTCCCCTCTTTTCTCCTGCCAAAAGTGGAGCAGGAAAGGGGCTTGGCTTCCCTCACTATCTGGAGGTTCCTGTTTTTTTTGCAGACTTTTATAGCGCAAACTCGACCTGAAGGTATTGGAGCACTTTTTAAGAGCACCATTTGCTTTACACAAGGACACATTCATTTTTGGTAGGCTAATATGGAGCTAGCCGTATTATTATGTGTGAAATTTACAAGTTATCAAAAATGGACTCAAAGTCTGGAGTCGACAAGCTTAGGTTAGGCGTTTACGGTTAGGCAACAAAAGGCCTTAATGATGATGATGCTGATGACTGATGTTCTTCCTTCTATATCTAAAAAACGATGGATAATTATTAATGCGCAGGTTGGTAATGGGCTGGTGTGGGCTACTGCTTCAAAGATTCTACAGTAAATTTGTGTTGCTTTCACCTCATCTGCCGCACCAAGTATGTGATCACACAACTCGGGGGAAGAGGGTTAGGGGTTTGATGAATGGATGGGTAATGGGATTTGGGAAAAGGTTTTACAAAGACAAACACTACAACACAAGGCTAACATTAATCTGGGCAATAAGCAGCAGCACATCATTCACCATCAATATGTTGTTAGAAGGAGAATAAAAGAGCACAGATACATTTATTGCAAACAGCCCCTCTGCCCCGAGACCCAATTTACCTTATAACCAGATGTTCTGTCTTCTAGATTAGAGAGTATACCCACCCACCCACCCACTTTTCTTAGTTAATATGATTGTTAAAAGAAAATTGATACTGTAATTGGGTGGAGCGTCTGCATTCTCCTCGGGAATATCCACTCTTTGTGGCCTCTCTGCACTGGTCCACCTTTCGTTTGCGAAGGAGCCTAGAAGAAGGCCTGCGGATTGTAAAAGAGAAACTGTATTTTAGAGTTGAGGAGAAGGACTGAAGCTTCATGAGGAGTGTATCAAGAAAAGAAGACTCAGAGGAAGAACAAATGAAGAGAGTGGCTTAAAGTTTCACTTTTGCCACAACTCAAACACACAGACACACACACACACAGAGCAGCATTTCACAAACACATCTCTCTCTATTCCAAATAGCTGAGTAGTACTAGCCCCCAGGCTCTTGGTTTACCTTTGAATGGAAGTCAATAACTTCTTGCTTCTTGCTGTTGATGAGGTTGTTCTGCAGTTCCCAGTCCCGCCCTGAGTTCTTGCATGATACTCCTCCAGTCCTGATTGACTCAGAGTAACCCCGTACCAGACCAGTCCTCATCATCATCATAAATCGTGCAGACCCGAGCAAGATAGACATGGAGTGCAGTGCACTGCTGTTGAATAACAAGTAGAGAATGAAACAGAATTGCAATATTTTGCATAGGTTTTTGTTTGATAAATAAAGGGGCTGTGCTGGTGTCTAAAAAACCAGAAAGAAAGAAGAACACCCCTGCAATTAATTAGATTTGGCTGCGTGTGAAAGGGCTGATCATCACCAACAGGGAAAATAAAATAGGCGCCCTTTACTCAAGCAAAAAAACAATGCAAATCAATAATCATCTCAAAAGGTTTCCCATATTACAGTTCAACACACACCTGAGTTTCATACCACCACATGAATCATCAATCAAATTAAATCATCACTCATGCAGTCAGTCACTCACCATTCCAGTAGTTGAAGTTACCTCATCCAATTAAATGCAAGCACGGATAGTTCAGGTATTGGGTATTCAATCATCTTTGATGCATGCAGCATATTAGAATTTGGTATTGGCAGGCAGTTCTGTACATAATAAATGATTTTATGAAGCATCCGTTCTAGTCCTAAGTGATATAAAAAGGGATAGGCATTAGGCAATAGGCATGCCAGGGAGGCAGGCATTGTCCCCAATGTCATGAAGGAATTGTGGAGGCTTCTTCAATGCACACTGGTCCAACTGCAATCACAAGTTATGTCATAACAAAAATGTGGGGCAGTATAAATTGACAAAAAATAATAATGTTCCTCTAGCTAATTAAAAAAAAACATTTTTACAAAGAAAAAACTAAGTTCAACAAGAACATTTTAAAAGTTCTCTGAAGGCACTGGCATACTTAGTCCGGGAAGTAGAATTCATCCACAAATTCAGGTAGTTCACCCAGAAGTTGGTCAGCTAACACATTTGATTACATTTCGGGCCAATCACCCTCTTCCTCTTCCTGTGCTGCTGTTTTAGGAACTGTGTAATTGTGCGGTTGAATATGTTGGTTCATTTTGATCATAGTCAATCTCTCCACATTTTGACGCAAGAGACTGGTCCTTCCCAGTGTGACGACTGCATTAGCTGTACTGAACACACATTCAGCAGAGAGACTGGTGGCTGGACAAGCCAGATACTTTATTGTCAGCCTGCAGAGCTCTGGCCATTGGTGCATCATCCCATACCAATACTTCAATGGATTTTGATAATCCACACAGACTTCTTTTAGATCATCCAGATACTGGAATATCCTGTGGCTGGTGATTGGTGATATCACTTGCTCTACCTGTTTTGCCACTTGCTCTACCTGTTTTGCCATTGCCTCTGCACTGGTCTTGAGCCCTGTCCCTTTAAGCCAATCCAGTGCAGAGGTTGATTCAAGTCCTTCTTTTGCTGTTTTTGCCGGTGTTCTGCTTGATGGTGTTGTTGGCTGCTGTGAGACAAGACTGCACCATCTGGAAGTTGAAGATGGCACCCCAAAACTGTGGGGTGAGATACGAAGTTCCAGCTGTTCTTCTTCCAAGTCCGCAGCTTGCTCTACAATCCACCTCTTGTATTTTAAAATATCCTATAGTGTAGTTCCTAGGATTTCCCAGGACATGCGCATTTTGGATGACTTAAACTGAGGGCTTGACTTCCAGACACGCCCACAGGATATGTCAGCCTTTAGACCAGCTAGCTCTATAGTGCCACTACCACCCCCCTGTATCTTACAGTGGCGTAGGTAGTTTCTTGAAACCACTAAACATGGCAACCCTGGTTCCTCAGGGATCGTGGAAAACAATGCAGTATGTTTCGCTCAGGCACTCATGCCTGCTTACATTCAGAAAATACACAGGATGGTGATTAGAACAAGCATTTATTGATCCAGCATCAGCCTTGCGTAAAACATATGTGCTGCGACAAGCAGGAGACAGAAGCATACAAAAGAGATTGCAACTGCGACTATAGGAAATAGTAGAGACATTTCTACCATAGTGCCAATAAGATGAACATAAGCAGTTCAGATAAAAACAGTAGCACTTGTATATTCCTAAAAGGAATGCTCTAAATAATTTGCCTAAGTGTACCTAGCCCTGTTCTGTATGTGTAGCACGAATATGTGTATCTGTATGTATGGGTAGCCAAGAAACCCCTAGGGAAGAATCATCCCCCTCACCTGATTGTTGAGAATGAAGGACCCCTTCTCTATGTCAAGGATGACACCCCGCAAGGGATGTCACACCAATGCATATTGAAGATTCAGCATGCAGGACCCGTGTCAGCTTGTAAGGCATTCTCCTCTCATTTATATGGGGGAGTGAGAGTCTTTTATACTAGAGTGGTCACTCCAGGGTTTCTTCTAGAGTCAATATGTTTTGAAAACCACCATAAATGTTTCGAAAACAATCATGAATGTTTTTCCAAGCAAATGTGATCATGCACAGCTAGCTGTTGGCCAAGGTTGTAAAAAGTGGTGACTCTCATACAGAATAATTATACCATGCCTGAGGACATGTTTATGTATGCCAGGTACGATACAATACCGAGAGCCTGGTGTCAAAGAGACAGGGGAAAGCTACTAGGTAAAAGGTCACCTGTTTAGAATCGTTATTGTCGTGTGGCTGGGACAATGTAGGAAAAATGAGGTAAATATGACAGAACTATCCTAAAGGACATGACAATCCCTTTCAGAAAAAGGGATGAAAGTTCCAATTCCTGAAGATGAACTGAAGTTAGGTGGGCACGTCCTTGATTGCCTCTTTGCTTCTCCTGAGGCAAGGGTTGTTGCTGGCCTGAGTTGGGGGTTGGTGCAGGTCACAGCTGGGGCTTTCAAATATGGAAGCTGGTAGCTGTGCTACCTGTACCACATCCCTCAGAGCTGGTTGAATAGCAATGTCAGATTCCTCTGTGTCACCTTCCACCATGACTACCTCATCATCGTCATCCTCCTCTTCACCCCCTTCCATAAGTCTAAGTCTTTCTGGAACTTTTCTTTTCCTTTGCCTCTCCTGTTGTATCATGGTCTTTATTGGGATCCACTCCATGTTCCTATCACCATCATCATCAGAAGTGGTGCTTGGAGAATATGGTGCTGTAGTACCCTTCCTTTTCCCTGCTGGAGATGTGAGGGCCAATGATTCTAAAAGAGGAAGTTAAACTTCTTGCTCTGAAGGAAGCTCAACCTCCTGTTCTGCTCCACAATCAGACAAATCCATTGCTGGCTGTGGTTGCTGTCCACTTTGCTGTGTATCCTGAAAAGATTGTGTACTACTTTGAGAAAGGGATAAATCCAATTCAACATTGCTTCTTGTTGGTATCGACATGATTGCACTGGCTGCCTCACTGACAGACATGGTCCTGGGCTGAGGTTGGGAAGGTGGTGCTTTTGATGGAAGAGTGCTGCTCTCAGCTTGCTCCACACACAACTTTCCTGAAAAAGGTTGCTGTCGGCACACCAGTGGGGGAAATCTGCTTCTTCTGCTTCCCACTGGCCACTTTCGTGGGATGTGGCATGCAGGGAGGTGCAACTGACAAATGCATTGACAATCGAACAATCCCTACAACATGATTGCTGTTGTGCACCTGTAGCAGACATGGGGTTCATCATCAATGCCAGATGTTATGAAAATGGTTCCGAAAATGTAGAAAAAATAATTATAATTAAAAAGAAAAATCACTAAAATTGAAAATAAATTACATTATGAATAAGTGATATTATCCTCAAGTATATAATTCATTGTATTTATTAAACTGATATCTCTTTGCTGAACCATCCATGCAAGCATATGGCAAAGGGCCACACTGGCTGGACACTCAAAATGGCTGCCTGCCATTGCCACAAGGTCATTAACAACAACAACATAGAGCAAAAAGGCACTGGGAACAAAGAGAAGACATGCAGGTCTATGGCAAAAGCACACTGGCTACCTACACACAATGACCACTGACCAACCACAGGGTGAACCAGCAAGCAAGAAGGCCTGGCTGCAACATAATGGTAGAAGAACAACACATGCAAGCCTATGGCAAAATCACACTGGATGACTATGCAAAATGTCCACCAGCCACAAGGGCAAAAAGCAAGCAAGGAGGAATGGGAACAAAGACAAGACATGTAGGCCTATTGCAAAAGCACACTGGCTGGCTACACAAAATGACCACCAGCCACAAGGTCAAACAACAACAACCAGCAAAAGGTATGGCCATAAACAAAGAAGACATGCAGGCATATGGGGAAAGCACACTGGCTGGCCACACAAAATGGCCACAAGCCACATTGTCAGATAACAACCAGCAAGGGGGCATGGCCACAAACAAAGAAGAAATGGAGGCCTATGAGGAAAGCACACTGGCTGGCTACACACAATGTCCACCAGCCACATGTTCACAACAAAAACAAGCAGGAGGCCTGTAAAACAAAAAACACATGCAGGCCTAGGGTGGATACCGACTATACAAAATGACCCCTGGCCACATGGCATAATAATTATTGAACAACAAAAGCAAATGGTGGCTTGTGTCAAAAAAACATACACACACAGTGCCCAAACAAAAGCGACAAGGTAACACAGAAACACAGCATTAATTCAGAAATGCCCAAAATGAAAAATAACAGGGCTAAAAGTCTTCACAACAACACACATTCTCCAAAGGCATTACCCCAGCTAAACACTGTTTGCGTGGAACAAATGTAAAAAATCCACATTTTGTGTTTTAATTCAATGCCAACCATGGCCTAAATGAAGTTTCAATTCTACAGATGCCACAGAAACAGTTGTTTCTTGCACCCATGAATAGTACAAGGCCTGCTGGCTGGAAGGTTCATTGGCAAAAAAGGCCACATAGTTAATTAATTAAATCAATCAATATTGCAAACGTATTAAAAAACATGGAGAAGAAAATGTACTGAACTGTGCAACATTTTTCTTTTACAGAAGAAGATCAATCTCATGTACAAAATCTAGACCCCTTCTAAAACTGCAGGCCACCCACCACAATACATTTTAAAAATATAATAAAAGTACAAATAAATCCAGGTGTATGTCCCCAGTCAAACAAACAACCCCCTTATACACCAGTTTTTCAACGAACTTGTGATATCTCAAAAACAAAATCCTTCAATCCAATGGTATATACACAGCAGACATGGAGAGTGATCCTTAACGATCAAAATCCCAATAAAAAAGTGACCAGGAGAGGGACAAAGCACAGAGAGGTACCTGCTGCACAGGAACAAGAAGTTGGAGTATCTGGGGCACTTCCTTCTGCTTTAAAAAAAAGAGGTTTTTAAAAAAATGGCTATTTGCACACAAAAAACAACTCAATCGGCCAGTTTGAGAAGAAAATCCACTCCAAAAACCTCTCAGCTGAATTCTCAAGCAGAAAAGCTGCTCGACCACTCTGTTTGCAATCGTGATCGACTCTAAGAATGCTAGATTGGTGCTATCGCCGCTGGAAGTTGTGCGAGTGAGCGTGAAGTCTCGTGGGAGCTCTCTGTGGATGTAAGAAGTCTTGAGCATGCTCACAAGCGGCCTCAGAGTCTTGGCACTCGCGTTTGAGCACCAGAAGAAAACTCGAGCATGCAAATGAAAAAAAAAACTCTGCTTCACGCCCAAATGGTGGAATTAAGGAATTCTGTGTTCCTCCACAGACCACGGAGTACCCGAAGTCCTTAAACTCCACGAGCAGAGCAGAGTTTACCACCCGGGGTTATTGATAAGCCTGACTGCTCTACACCAAGCTGCCAGAGGGTAAGCGTAGGTTATCTTTGATGTGTAACTTACTTGCACTGACTATAGTGGTGGGTTTTGCCTGGATTAGGTGCATACCCTAGCCAAACAGAAAACTAATTTCTAACAACTAGTATGATTTGTAGACCATATGAGGCTAGTAGAGAGGCCTTCCCACGAATTTATACCGGCAGTGGAACTAGGACTTCAGGACCCTAAACATCTGCTCAAGGACATTCCTTGTTTTGGTCAGTGCAGAGTTTAATTTTTTTTGCCTCTCTGGCTATGGTTTTTGGAACAGGGTCATGGCCATGGCTGCAAAACCATATCCTTGTTCACCTGAAAATTGGAAAATACCAAGAGTCAATGTTTTGGTATATTGCCACTTAGATGTAAATAACTATCTGGCAGATGCATCAAAGAAAATACCAGGAGCAAATGGGCAGATTCTCAGCATCTGCACCTTTGCTCCCGGTATCTTTGCATTTGGCATGCATCATCCCAAATGCAAAAATCGCAATTTAAGGAATCTCTAAATTAAGATTCCTTAAATTGTGATTGCATTTAAGGAATCCCAAATTGAGATTCCTTAAATGCAATGCATGAAAGTCAAAAAAATAGCGAATTCGCTAATAGGGGGAGCAAATTACCATGAAGTTGGACTTCATGGTAATTTTCTAAAACTTTGAAAAAAGCACTTTTGTGCATTTTTCAAAGTTTCATGTTGCGAACACACATGCCCTTAGGGCATGTGTGTGTGCAACATATGTGCATAGATCAATTTCAGGGGTGCAACAGAGTGTCATTTTGACACCCTTGCACCCTTGAAATTGCATGAGCAATTTGCGAGTACCTACTGGTACTCGCTAATTGCTCATGCAATCTCCAATACATTCCTATCGGCCTGTAGGCCCATAGGAATGAATGGGACAGCATTCCTTAATTGCGACTAGCAATTTGCGAGTAGCAACTAAGGAATGTTAAGGAATCCCTATTTTAATAGCGATTCCTACATGCATAGGCTTTTGCTATTCCTAAATAGCGATTCCTTAAAAATCGCTATTTAGGAATAGCAAAAGGCTACGTTGATGCATCTGCCAGTATGTGTTTTATGTCTGCAGGCATACTCATACACATTTCTTTAACTTTACAGATATGTCTTAGGTACTGTTGACCATTGGTTTAAATATATATGTTCCACATATGTGTCATTGCATATAATGTCCATGGTTTGAATCATACAACACATCAACATGCTAACTTTCATGTTTGTGCAGTATATTACTATGATAAGTACTTTAGAATGCAGTTAACAGATATATAAGATTTGCACTTAAAAAGTATATATGCAAAATATCAAACTTATGATTGGTTTGACTCACCAACGGTTCCAGCGTTCTCCGAGGCCGGGCTTTGCACCGCCGCAGCACCAGCAGCTAAGGGCCGGGCCTTGCTCCGCCTGCTCCCCGGCCGGGATTGGCTCCGCCGGGTCCCTCCCACCACCAGTGACGCCCTCAGCAGCGCCAGGAGGCGCATAAAGGCAGCACCAGTGCAGGGTCCTGTGGGGTTGACTCACCAACGGTTCCAGCGTTCTCCGAGGCCGGGCTTTGCTCCGCCGCAGCACCAGCAGCTAAGGGCCGGGGCTTGCTCCGCCTGCTCCCCGGCCGGGCTTGGCTCCGCCGGGTCCCTCCCACCACCAGTGATGCCCTCAGCAGCGCCAGGAGGCGCATAAAGGCAGTGCCAGTGCAGAGTCCTGTGGGGTTGACTCACCAACGGTTCCAGCGTTCTCCGAGGCCGGGCTTCGCTCCGCCGCAGCACCAGCAGCTAAGGGCCGGGCCTTGCTCCGCCTGCTCCCCGGCCGGGCTTGGCTCCGCCGGGTCCCTCCCACCACCAGTGACACCGTCAGCAGCGCCAGGAGGCGCATAACGGCAGCGCCAGTCCCACTTCCCGCGGGCCGCGTGCCTGTTGCGCGCCGGAAAGAGCCCGGGACAAGGGCGGGGCCGTCTGTGGCCGTCAGGGGCCAGAAGAGGCCGGGCCACGGACTTTGGTTCTTTTCCCCTTGGACCCTGCCAAACTGTGAGATTTATGACCTAAATATTGAATTTTTAGTTCTATGGACCTTGTTTGATGTGTATGAAATAGAAGTTACTGCTGGGTGATTCTACTTTGATGTAACAGCATCTGTGTTATTAAATTTTGAGGAGCCTGTAATAGTGACCTAACCCCCTTACAATGTCTAAACTCAGATCGGCAAAAATACCGATCGAAACTAGGACATTGGACAACTATTTAGTAAAGGTGGTTAGTAAAATAAACAAAGAAAGGCGCCTCTCACTAAACCGGGATAGTCCATTGGTCTCACCAATAAGAATGCAATCCCCTTTAGCCTCCCCGTAGCCTCTCCTGTCCCAGTGGGTGGATCCAATGCAGACGTGAATGAAAGTCCTAGTATTAGTGATATGATATTAGAACAAAGGCAGGATGAGCGGGAAGAACCCCCTGAAATCATCTCATGTTTGTCTCCAACACCCTCTTCGAGGCCCTCCCCCGCACAGTCACCGTCTCCATCACCGGTGCGAAGAGTAGTGAGGGCATGCAGGAAGGCCCCGGTTAAAAGGGGGGGGGGGAATCAAAAAAGATTGGGTCAACACCTACTAGTTCTGGTAGTGTAATTGAGACCACAAATGACGTTGACTCGATTAACCTGCCTCCTGCCCATATTGAGCTCTTGGCAAGTGTTATCGAAGCAAAACTTGAACTTATGATTAAACCTCTTGTTGTTAAATTAGACCAGGTCACTCAAGAGGTATCTAGATTAGGAGCCCTCTTGAATCTACACCTAAATCCGACTAAAACAGACACGTGCCTAAAGGCTGGTAACAATGTTATAGGGGTTGTAGGTACCTCCAGTAATGGGGGGAATAGGGCTACTAATACTTCACAAATGGCCCGAGCCCCTCAACCATCTTTGGCGCTATCTTCCAAGCCTCCCCCATTGGCAGTCCCAGCAATTCAACCTGCTCTAACGAACCCTGGTAACCAGAATAACACAGCTGGGGGGAATAGTTGGGGGAGAAACATGCCCAAGAGAAGAGTTCCAGCCAATCTCCCACCAGAATGTGTCCCATATACTGTTGTACTAACTAACGTCCCTGAGGTGGATTCCCATCTTACTGACCCCAGGCTAGAAACACACGAGGCCTTAAGA
This sequence comes from Lissotriton helveticus, assembly GCF_964261635.1. Lineage (NCBI taxonomy): Eukaryota > Metazoa > Chordata > Amphibia > Caudata > Salamandridae > Lissotriton > Lissotriton helveticus. The sequence goes on from NC_136057.1 coordinate 1,823,757,546, forward strand.
AACAAAGCATTGGCGTGGTTAAGTAGGAACTGCGGCTTTCCTCTCGCATTTTCTAATGACATAATTTCTACACGCAGAGTCAGTTGGATTGGAAACTCCAGGAAGAACACTAGGGGGGACTGTATCATTGTAAACTTTAGGCATCCACAACACGTTGCTACAGTCTTACTGAGAGCAGCCTCCTTACCTATAGCGGATAACACTCTATGTGCACGGCCTCTTGGTTTTTTCTATAACCATCTTAGTAATACCCAGCCCTCACAATCTGTTCAGTCTAATTTACTGCCTCATCACACCGACGGGGCTTTGCCACTTGCTCGCAAAACGTATATCAACCCCCAATTAGACCTGATCCATATTGTAACCGGTTGACAAGGCAGTACAATCATTTGATCAAGCCTTACCTCTAACTAATCGTTATACACCCCTATCTTCATTGGAGGAAAATGATTGACTGTCAAGTGAACCCAGTAATAAAGTTGAGTCTGAACCACAAAGTTTTAGAATTGCAACTTGGAATATTGCGGGGATTAAGGCTAAAGCAGGAAATGACCTATGGATCGAGTCATTAAAATCTTTTGACATTATAGCTCTACAAGAGACATGGGATCAGAGGAATAGCTTCTCTTTGGATGGCTTTAGCCATTTCTGCATTCCAGCCACTAGTAGTTTGGCAGGTAGAGCAAAGGGTGGTCTATTATGTCTATTTAAACTGGACATAAAGGGCAATTATTGAACTGTCTACCCCTGATAAGACTAAGATTTTATTCATAAATTTTTATAATTCAACCGCAAATGAGTGCACCGGTTATAATCTGGATGCACTGGAAAAAATTTTGTCAGGGTACAGTGCAAATGTAAATACTTTTGAAATAATACTCCTTGGGGATTTTAATATCCACCCGTGCAACCTACCATGTGCCAGTATTGAGGGAGATGGCCCTCCCTATTCTGCAGCTATTCATCTGGAACATTCTAGACGGGGGAAGTATCTAGAAAATTTCCTGGCTAGATGGAACTTATATGAGTCGGGTTGCGGGGATGGTGGGTGTAGGCTCCCTACATTCAAGGGAATAGATGATGGTACTATTATTGATTATATTTTTATGTCTTGTTTTTTGTTGTCTAAGGTTTTAATGTATAAAACGGAGGTTTCGTTCTTTAGTGACCATAATCCGGTTTTCATGGAAATAATATCAAAGGACCTATTTTCCATGAAAACGGTGTCACATAGAGATGGCGTAAACCTGATAGTTAAAGATCAGGGACACAGGATAAAATGGACAAATATAGTCCCTGAAACTTTTCTGCCTGAGGTTTTGGAAAAAGTTGAGGAGGAGGTGGCCATATGCTTAGCAAACGGGGAGCAAGACAAGGTAGTGGTTCTTGCCTTTGATACCATCTGTAGCGTAATTAAGCAAAGTCTACTAGCTGGCCCTAGTAAGAGGACGTACTATGGCAAGAGATGGTTCAATAAAACATGCTCCAAGGCACATGGAGATCTACTTAGTGCCCTGAAGGCCACTCCAAAAGATCAAGCCCTAATAGCTAGCTTAAGATCTGCGCACAAAAAGGCTATTTTTGCAAGAAAGAAAGAGCTGAAAGATGACGCTTGGGCCCAATTACTTGACACAGACACCCTAAAAAATAGTGGCTTATTCTGGAAAATTGTAAATCAACCATTATTCTCGGGTGAGGAGAATTCCCCACTTGAGGCCAATATTCCAGATGAGGACTGGATAAAACATTTTAGTAAAATATATTCTGACCCTAGTAAAGATTCTCAAATGGGGGACCCCACTTTCTTCACCGAGGGCTCGATTGTAACCTTCGAGTTCGCAGAAGTGGAAAGAGCGATAGATCTGACCCAAAAAAATAAGGCTCCTGGACCTGATGGGGTTCCTGCAGATGTTTTTAAATGTGCCCCAAAATTTTGGTCAAAGGTCCTGTGTAATGTTTTCAACGTTTTAACCCATGATAACATACCACCCTCATGGAAAAAATCGATCATCATCCCGGTCTATAAGAAGAGAAACAGGCAGGACCCCTCCTGTTATAGACCCATTTCTCTAATTGACTCCTCAGTTAAAATACTGGGATGAGTCATTTGGTCTAAATTGAATGAATGGGTGAATGATAGAGGGGATTTATCAAATGTACAATATGGGTTTAGACCAAAGAGGAGCACACTAGATCAATGTCTCAACTTGCACCTACTTGTGGAAAAACATACCAAGGCCAAGGAGGGTTCCATGTACCTGGGGTTCATGGACCTCTCATCAGCTTTTGACCTTGTAAATCGGACAAAGCTGTGGAAAATTTTACTTAACATGGGTCTTGATAGGGCTTTAGTTAACATTTTGGCGGACCTACACTCTGGGTTATCAGCTTCCGTCAGGGTTACCTCGCAGGGTCGTTGTTCTAGTCATTTTAATTCAGAAAGGGGGGTCAGGCAAGGGTGCATCCTGGCTACGCTGCTATTTACGATCTATATAAATGCCTTGGAACCCGCATTAATGGAGGCCACACTTGACATCCCGCGTGCAGGAGACCTTGGTATTCCAGTTCTCCTATATGCGCACGATGCTGTCCTCCTTTCGCGGACTGGGGTTGGATTACAACGTCTTTTGGATGCTTTTGAGAACTTTATGGGTTCCTTGGACCTAAAAATAAATGTGAAGAAGTCCCAGATTATGATATTGGGAAGGTGCTCAAGGAAGAAGTATGTCAAAACCTTCACCTGTGGAAAAGAGGAACTCTGCAGAGTCCCTATATTCCCCTATTTGGGGCTTACCTTCGACGACCGAGGAAACTGGGGACCGGAGATAAAGAATAGAAATATTTCTCTGGCAAGATCTTCAGGGTTTTTCAAAAAAATTGGGAGCCAGGCCAATAGCAGCACTAACGAAAATTTACAAAGCAAAATGCCTTGCAGTGGCCACTTACGGTGGTTCAATTTGGGGTTATAGTTCCCCTGATTGTTTGCAGATCACTGAAAACAAATTCTTGAGATCTGTCCTCTCTGTGCCACAGTCTACCCCCTCATATACAATTCATACTGAACTGGGGATAGGCTTTATCGCAGATATGATAAAAATGGCCCCGCTTTTAGAATGGATGAAGACCTGGATAAATCAGGAGATTCCCTTAAATCACTCCATCTTGAAGGATTGTTTAAATCTAGAAAAAACTAATAAAATCAAGTGGCTGACATATATTAAAAATAGTTTTGTCAAGCTAGGGAGACCAGAGTTATTTACCTTACCAGAGTCAATAACATCAAAGGACATTGCTCAAATAAAGGGTGCAATGGGAGAAATTCTAAGCCTGGAGAGAGAACAATCGGAATTAAATAAACCTACCGTGAGGACTAACCTCATTATATCTTCCCATGTAGGACCTGAAATGTATTTAAATATTGTGAATCGGCCATTTCATAGGTTCCTCCTAACTAGATTCCGCTTTAACATGATCCATTTGAACCTAGGATATTTCCCCAACTGGAGTACCCTTGAAAATGCAATGCCGTGTACCTGTGATAATTTTTCTACCCAGAACACAATGCACTTTATGATGTTCTGTGGTCATTACACGGCATTAAGGGTGAAATTCCTGGTACCTATCTTAAGGGAGGCTGGTTTTATTCAGGTCAAGCCAGCCCTTTTGTATTCGCAATTATTGCAAACACCTAGGATCATGTTTCACATTGCCAGTTTTCTAGTAGGGGCTGTTAGGACTAGGAACAAGAACAGGGATGATAACTCTTAAATGCTGAAATGAAAAAGGAAGAAATGGAGTTTAATGTTTGCACTATGAAATTATAACCAGGTTGACTATATTGTATGATATCTGTTTCTTTTTTATTATGATCCTATTATATGAACTTTTTTTTTAAAAGGAAAATGTTTTTAAGATTTTGATATATAATTTTTTTTTACTGTGTATAATTAGCTCTGATTTTAACATGTATATTTAATGTGTTGTAGTATATTTATATTTTGTATAGTACCAATATTCTTTTTATGATATTGGATTATCGAAATAAAGTATTTTGACTGACTGACTGACTGACTGATTGGTTTATCTTGCATACATTCAGCCCTATTTAGCTAATGCCAGTGTTATTCTGTTTTACACTCACACAGCCATTTGTCCTTTTCTCACCTATGATGTCCTTGCTTGCCTGCATGACATTTGCCCAGGCCTTTTATTTGTAAACACATTTTAGCATGGAAATTTCAAGGTAATTTATCAATGCATCAGCTAATGGTTTGTATATGGCAAGTTGTCTTGCTGAACTTAGTTTGACATACAGGTATGCCAATGTGGGCCTTTATCATATTGGACAATATGATATAGCTATTGCTACTTTATGCTACATACCAGTACACAACCCTTTCTGTATTCACATGTATGAATGTAATTTTGCTTTGTAGGTGATTCTGTAGTTATATGCCTTTATTCTGACAAAATTAATTTAGTATGAGAGAGTTCAGATTTGGATCATGATTACTCTGTGATACCTTACCTTGGTGGAAGTTCACCTAAGTTATTTCCTGGTGTATCACATCTTTCACAGCCTATTTATTGACTGTGTCAGTTTGACATTGATGGACTGACATTCAGGAAATGTAGGCAACTTGCGGTATTAAATTGTTTATTCATCACATTGATGAGGTCTGTCAAATGGCTTATTATCTATGTGTATGTTTGCACCTAGGATGTTGGTATGCCTGACACATATGTGCACTTTGTTCTTTTGGTGTCACATTTTGGTGCCAAAATTGACATTCCACCAATATCTGATGCTACACTTTCAGTGCACGACATGCATGGTATTTAGGAGTTGTTTTTCCAATTTTTCTCCTGATACTTGGGTCAGCCTACAGTTTGCCTCCTATATGTGACACACATGCTTAAAAACACATGATTTGTTCCACATCTGTTATTTTAGGGGAAGTTTCACTAATAATCCAAACTTGAAAGACCATTATGCATCCACACGTCTCATAACTAGCTAAGATGTATATTTTCTATTTGTATTATTTTAATTGTGGACTACATGATTTGTGGTTTGATTTGTTCAACATTGCATGACATGTAGCTGTGTACACTCAAAATGACACAATACTTCTCTCTATGGGATTTTTCCTATTTCCATTACAGGATTTGTGAGGGAATGACACAATGGGACATCATTGACTACATGTTGAAGTAAGTTCATGTCACTATGTGCACATGACATGAGATACAGACACAAAGACAGTGATTGCTATTATGTCACACGTTACAACTTCTTAGTTAGTAATAAGTATATTTCTGCTTTCCTTACCAATAAGTAGGCCATTTCAATATCTGCCATTCTGAAACCGCTCATTCATGGCACTGTGGTGGAAGATGATGCATCATGTACACTTCCAGGAATTTTATCAGTATATTGATTAACATTCTCAGGGTGTCCACTATCACCTGCACATTGATGAAGTAGATGTGCTTGCGGTTTTGGTACAAGGGCAATGTTGCTGCAGGGGGCACACATTGTACATGTGTGTAATCAATGGCACCAAGCACATTAGTGTATCCAGCAATGGATTAGAAGCCTTGCTTGGTATTCTGTTGTTGATTGGGTAGGTTTTGGGAAGAGCAGCTAGTGGGGGTGTAAGCTTTATGATGGCATCCAACACAAATGGTAGAAAAGCAGAAAATGTTCCCTGTGAGATGCGTGGCAATCTGTCAGCTCTGGTTTAGAAGGATCCTAATGCTACCATGTGTAGCACAGCTAACAATTTGTCGTGAACTGGAATGTCAGGGGTCCTTGTAGTTGCAGCCGGATTCGGCGCATCTTTTGCACCATGCAATACTTACAAAATTACTCATTTCTATAGACTCTAGTAAGAATGCCTACAAGGGATTTTGTTTTAGATCAAACAGTTCTTATTTTCAAAATATTTCAAAAGTTCAAAGATTCAATATCAATAAATTCTTTGAAGCTATGTGTATTAATCACAGATATAAGGCACTAAATGCACAAATGATTAAATCAAAGAACAACAAACAAGGGAATATCTTTAGAAAAATATATTATCTTTGTATTTTTCAAGAATTTATAGGGTACATTCAACATTTAAGGTGAGTAAAAATGCATACAAATAAAAAAGATACAACTTAATTTATCTTCAATTTCAAAAGTAAAAATCCTCTCAAATCAGAATCATCGAAATGACCAGTATTTTCACTAAATGACCAAGTCACTTGATGTATATTAATATACGTGGAGTTGGATAATGCGGTCGACGTTTCGGTCTTCTGTCGTGTAAATCCTTTAGACCATCTTCAGGACATTACAGTCAGAATTTTTTTTTAAAAAGCAATGACCCTTCAGGAGCTTGATTTGTTGTTTGGACCCGAGCAGTGCTGTCAAAGAACTGGTAAGAAGTTTAGATCTTTAATAATGTCGTAACGACTCCAGCAATGTGGTTTTCCTGGTCTCAGTCTGATATCTTTAATTCAAGACACACTTAGGTTGAACGTTCGCGAAACCCCCATTGAGAGGATCGCCGTCCTTGGCGTTACCGCATTATTAGCAAAATAGATTCTTTAAAACTGTGTGTTTGGACAACTGAGGGACACCAGTTTCAAAAAATACCATGAGAAGACCTCAACCTAAGTGTGTCTGTCAGATCAACAGGGAGAGAGTTCCACAGTTTTGCTTCTCGATAACTGAAGGAACAACCTCCCATACATGCTCTAGTTATCCTGAGTACTAAAGCTAATGCACCAGAAGTCCTCAGGCAACGATTGGGATGATAAGGTTTGATCAGAGGATATAGATAGCATTTCATAATTCTGTGGCAGAAACATGATGCTTTAAAAGAGATTCTTTCCCTCAACAGGAGCCAGAGTAGATGTCTAAGGGCAGAACCCATAGTGAAGATTTTAGGCAGCATTCTAGCCACAGCATTTTGAACACGTTGAAAAGTTCTCATTCTACCTTGAGTAACCCCCAGGTAGAACACGTTGCAGGAGTCCTACCTGGACACCAGTAGAGCTTGATCTACTGTCTTTTTTGCCACGTCCAGAAGTGACCCAGGATCTTACTCAGCATCTATAAGATGCCAAAACAGACCTCTGCAAGGTTGAAAATCTGATGATCAAAAGCAAGAATTTTGTCAAACCATATTTCAACATTTTTAATCTTGGATTTCGGAGTTGGAATAAGTCCCAGCTCATCTGGTCACCACGCTGTGGACCTAATGAAGGGCTGTTTCCCCACAATCAGCATCTCTGTTTTACCAGCATTAAGTTTAAGGCAGCTTTGGTTCATCCAGTCAGCTAAGCTTACCAAAAAGTTCTTAAAATTGGCTGCAGAGAGGCTTCATCCTGGGATAGGGAGATGATTAACTGGGTGTCATCGGCATAAGATACTAGTCTTACACTGAAACACTCCACCACAGCCCCAAGAGAGTACATGTTTAGTTTCATATGGGTCTGAACCCTGTGGCACCCCCCTGCTTTAAGGAGAAGACCTCTGAATCAAAAGGCTGTTTGATCACATGAAAGGTGAATTTTGGAGAAAACTGGCCATCCAGCCTAAGGCTAATCCTCTCACACCGAAACCCCAGAGCTGTTCAAGAAGAAGGCTGTGAGACATGGTGTCGAAGGCTGCACTCAAATCCACGAAACCAAGGCAGCTGTTCTGCCATCATCAGTCATGAGTCTTAAAGACTTAGAGGCAAGCAGGAGTGCAGATTCAGTGCTGTAGTAGGGTCGAGACTTAGAGTGGGTCTTGTGCAAAAGCTTTTTCCTCTCCATATATTCCAGAAATTGCTGATTGACATGCTTCTTGGCTATTATAATGAAAACTGAAACAAAGATACAGATCTAAAGTTTACAAGTATTTCTGCATCCAAAGAAGGCTTTTTAGGGAGGTGGACCACGACTGCATGTTTCCACTGAGCTGGAAACTGGACAGTTGCTAAGGATTGATTAAGCAATTCACACAGAACAGATCAGATAACCTCCATACCTGATTGCAAATGTAATGGGTGGAGCAGGATCCCAAGGAGAACCTGATTTGATTTTGAGAATAATAGACTGGAATTCTGGAATGGAGAGGGTATTTATATGAGAGAGATTCTCCAAAGAGTCAAATGAAGACGACCGCTGGACACAAAACAAAGCTTCTCTAACATCTTTTTGATTTTTTTATAGATCTTCTCTATCTATTTTGTCAGAGAAAAACTGAGAAAATTGATTGCAAGTTTCTGCAGAAGGAGTAGTAACTGCAGCGATCTGCTACAAAGAGGAAAGTGATTTTACTAACGTAAAAATCTCATGTGGAGAGTTTTTGTAGAGCTCAACCTTCTGAACAAAACACTGACTGCACATATGTCAGATTAAAACCTAATTTTCTTACAAGACCTTGCGATAAATGCCTTTATCTGCAGAGTTACCTTTTTTATGCCATAGTCGTTGAAGATGTTTCAAGATTTCTTCTTCAGATGTAGCTCCTCCTGAACTACTCCTCTGAGGGCTTTGAGTGAGCTCTACTGCCCTTTTTATCAGGCGCAATATCATCTAGAGCCTGACGAATCCAGGTATCCATCTCCAAATCTGTTAGGTGGTTCTACTCTTTAGGCAAGGGACACTTGGATTTCAGAGCTGCTGGAAACATGGAAGGGTATAGCAAAATGATCTGACCATATCACCAGCCCAGGAGGCGCCGTGCTGATATGAGTAGAATTCAGAAAAATAGTATCAAGAATGTGACCGCATTTGTGTGTAGAGTCCTGACAGAATGAGGGCCCTCAGAGGTTTGGCTAAATGGCCACCCACTGAATTTAGATGAACAAACATATAGCCATTTTTCAATGGCCATCTCTGCCAGGAATAATCTGGCTGTAAGGGGAACTGAAGTGTTCAATGCCTCCCTTGACATGGAAGGACACTCCCATATCAAGAGTTTTTTATTTTCATAAGGAAAATCCCTCTTTGTGAACTTCTTTTTCAAAATATATATTTTTTAACTGTGATGTATGGCTTGTCATGTTTGATGGAGCTGTCCGGCAAAGTTACAATGAATTGGCAAGTACCGCCATGATAGCGGTTACTGTAAAAGCTTGAAATGTCTGCTGGGCCAGCAGACATTTCATAAGTTGGAGGGTGGCACCTCTATCAGGGTGACAGAACAATGTGGTCTATGGCCTCGATGGAGAATGGGCCGTCCACAAAATTATAAATCAGGCCCATCATTTTTAATAAAAAAGTGAAATAATGATAGGCAGCACATAATCAAGGGTTATGTACTTCACTAATTAATACTAAGACCAAGACTAGGCAGAACCCCATACTGATACACCCTGTGCAGTAAGACACCAACACAATAAAATGCAATGCTCACAAGAAGTAAGATTGTTGAGTGGGGAAAGTAGAGGTCTTGTGGCAAATACCAGTCTAAGCACTGTTTCAAGTCTTGTTAATGTGTTCAGTTTACTCATTGGTGTGGGAAGGATATTCAGAAGGTAACTGGATGTCAATGTCATCTGCCATTCAGAGGTCCATCCAAAAAGAAGATACAAATTAAGGTCCTCTGTCAAAAATGGAAATTTTAGGTGGGCCTCGGGGCATATTATTTGTGTAGAAACCTGTATGAAAGATCTTTGCAGTGGGGTATTTAGAAATTGGAATTCAATATTACACGCTAAATTTCAAAACGGCATGAAAAATGTAGACATAGAATTTAGATTTCCTCAAAGTTATGAATATACTCTTTAGACACAAGGAAAGTAAATCCCTATCAGAAAGAAATGTTTTATTTAATATGTGCAAATTTAATCTTTGTACTCACCTAGAATGGCTAAATGTATTCTGGTTATTAATGAGCCTTAAATTGAAATAAAACCCTCAGGCACAATATTGTGCATAAGTGGTAATGCCACAGATATAGTTGGGCAATAATCCTATTATGTTTTGTGAAATGGTCTATGAGACAGTTCTCTTTAGCCACTAGCTTACATGCACCAGGAGTGACATCACATTTCCTGATCACACATGGACATCCATCTAAAAGATTGTGCACGTCAATGTCAATACATTTGGCTCAATCACTTCTATCATTGTTTTACTTTTTTTTTTAGCATAAATTATTGTTTCGATTTCTTATGCTTACAAAGAAGTACACTCTTAAGAAAGCCAGGCCTATTGGCTTTGTCAATACTTGTTTTAATGTGATATAGGTTTTGAGTCTTTATTCTGAACATTTCGTCCGTTTGATTTATTGTGAGGAGAAAGATCTCTGTGAGTAAAAAAAGTGCATGCATACTATTCCCATACATAGAATTATACATAGCTCTCACGAAGTAGTGTGCATTGTGTATGTCAATGGGTGTGTAATTGTAGAAGATTAGAATGTTTGTATGTGTTGACCTGTTTGTGGGTTTTATTTATGTTTCCATGGCACAGAGAGAGATGACACATGCACAGATGCAAACTACTGCTTGGAGTGATTGGGATTTCTTTCTGTGTTCAGTTTTGAGGGGACGGACACCGGATCAGGGTTTCCCAGAGGCACCTGTACTGTCTGTCCATGAAAGCGAATGTTATTCCATGGAGTCACAGGACGGGCTGCATGACTGTTTTTAAAACTCTTCCATAAGGAAAGGGCTGCTTTAGGAGGAATGCCTTCTATTTTTTGTATGATTTTATCCTTTAAAATTGAATCAATTATTTGATGCTGATGATGAATGCCTGAGTAGAGTTTTTGTTGATGATGATGAATGCATTCTGTTAGAACAGTCTGTGTGCAAGCCTAACACACAACTGCATCTCATCATTAAAATTAACACAAACTTACAACCATAACTTCCGATGGTTTGCAGGTGTGTGTGCTTCCTGTGATGCGGTTTGCTTTATTGTCAGAGTTGTTTGAGATTCATCTCTATTGTTCTGTGTTGTTAGGATGAATCGGCTTGTGTACAAGACACTGAGACAAGCACTGATCACCACTTACATACAGTCCTAGAAACAGGCACACAGAGTTAGATTTAGGCTTATAATTAGTTAAAAGGCAAGAGGTGTGTAGAGGGAAGATTAGGCTAATGGGTATGGTTGCGCTGTTGGGTTTACCCTTAAGGTTAGGGTCAATAGAGGAGTTAATAGTAGAGTAATGGTGAGTGTAGGAGTTTGAATTAGGACGCGTGTTAGGGTTTTAAAGAGCAAAAGTTCGGGTCATGGGGGCATATTACCAAGGGTGGCGATAGGCAATTATCGCCGGTGTAGCGGCCGTTTTCGGCCGCTAAACGGCGATAATTCTATCGCTCTATTAGCAAGCTGTTGCTAACTGATGTTAGCGACAGCTTTTAGGCGATAGCGAGCGGTTTGGGGCCCGCTTTGCATGTCAGCGATATTTATCGCTAATGACATGCAAAGTGTGCGTACCCAACCTGTTAGCGACTGAAAGCAGTCGCTAACGTCGCTATCGCCTATTAGCAAGGCAGGAGTAGCGATGGAAATATTCCCGCTATCGCTAAAAACCAACGCCTGCTCAGACCAGTTCTTAGCATGTTATCCAATGGGAGGTGGATAACATGGCTAAGAGCATTTCGTCGCTAATGCGTGAATATCGCAGTATTCTCAGAGATATTCACGCATTTCGCCGCTATTGCTGGATATTTTAACACAAGAGAGAAAAACGTTGCTAATAGCATGTTTTCTCCGCTAACATATCCAGCGATAGGCAGCGATAAAAAAAATCGTCGCTAAGCCTATTTAGCGATAATTATCGCTACTTGTTGGTAATATGCCCCATGGTTATTAGTTTTAGGATCGATGCCGAGGATGTGGTCTGGTTCCTTTAAGAACTAATTGCATTATATACAAATATGGTTGATGTAATAGGCGTAGCAGTAATAATATTAGTAGTGTATTTTATGTAGCTTTAGATCTGTGTAGTGGTAATATATGTTGTGAGGTACAACTATGAGTGTGTGGAATGTGAGTAATTATGTGACATTCTGACTAAATTACACAACATTATTCGTAGTTAGATGAATTGCAAACCCATCATTTAGCAGTAAATGAAGTCCAAAAAGCACTGCGTGAAAAAAGCTGCTCACGTTCTGTTGTACGCATGCATTTACTGTAACATTTTACCACGAATAGCACATCCATGGTAAATTTTAACAGCAAATGGTTGGTGAATACACAAAGTGACATAACAGCCTTCCTTCGAGAATTTAATACAAGAGTGAGACAACATTCCTGAAATTACAAGAAATAAGCCCTCGTATTTTAAAATAAAATAGGCCTATGTACAACTTCAATATTGCTATGTGACATAGAAATATATGGATGTAAGATTTTAGTGAGCGACTATCTGCCTGTAGCTGGAAGGAAAGTAACTTGTCTTATGCTGTCCATTATAAACAGATACTAAAATAAAATCTAAGAATATTCGATTAACATATTCGATTTAAGGAGAGAGTCTACTCTAGGGGACGAAATGGAATATTAAAAGTCCCCCTGTTAATCTCTTACATGAAGGCTTGATATGCTTTCACACCAAAACAATTTAGTCATGCCTCCATGTCTGCACCATTATATAGGATCGGTTTTCACATAAATTAAAACATGGTGCTGAAGAAAACCGCATTTCTAGCCTGAGGAAATGAGGCAATGGAAGGGATTTGTGAGCTAATCGCTGTCCTTGGCAGAATGTCTTTCAGCTGCTGAAAATATCGCATTACCAATGCAATATATCTAGATAAACATTTCAGAAAGTGAAGGAATTTAAAAGCCCTTTTAATAGCTTAAAGTTATTACAGTGTGCCGTTTTTGTTAATGGTAAATAATATCGCAATTGTCTAATAAAACAAGGAAAATTCTGTTAATTCAATGTTACTTTTAATGGGCAGGGCAAACCAGCAGGGAATTCCAGTTGATCAGTTATAACTGGTTTTATTTAACTTCGTTGCTGGCTATGTGATGTACTGTACTTCATCAATTTGAAATTAATTTGCTATGATTGTATTATTTTCATTTTTACAGGCTCTGGGCACGATTCACAAGGCAACAAAATAAAATATGAAACCCCACTTGTTTACAGCTCTGTTTGGAGCAGATTTACAACTTTTGTGGTTTTCATAAACACCTTCAGACTTCTTCCTAGATGTCAGTACTCTTTCTAGGCAGCATTCGTTCACTAGGTTTTCCCACTAGATGTGGCATTCGCTTGAGTGATGCCTACATTTACATTTAAGCATTTAACTTTTTTCTCCACAGGGAAAATACTTTGCCCAGTAAAGAAGCCCTTTTTTTCTACACCCCTGTGAAATTTAGTGCCATTTCTTGTTTATTCACATTTTGTAAAAACTTTTACTTCAAACTGTTTTAGGACTAACTCGTGTTTTTAGGCTGAGAGTTGCGGTACAAAATATTTGGGTTACTCACAGCCGTTCGAGTTAGCAATTTCTTGATTAGTTGCATTATTTGTAAAAACAAAGCTTAATTGCAATCAAAGACAGCTTTAAAGTGCCCGATCAATATAAAACGACCAACTGCATACAGCAATACAATACAGAAACCTAAAATAGGAACAAAATATGTGTGCAATACAATACATCAAGCTGAAGAGAACATATATACGCAGGCGCCCGAGGTTAGCATAAATCAGTCAATAAATGCAGGCCCCCCAAAAAAGCAGCTGACATTACCTGTATTTGATTGCCATCTCCATTGAGACAATGCCTTTCCAATTCGCAGCCAGAGCCTAAGGATGGTGGAAAACATGACGATTTTACAAAATCCTAAATGCATATGTGAATCAGGAAGTGGAATTACTGACATGCATCCTTGTTTTTCTACATTTAATGTTACAGTTTGGTGTGCAAACGCCTTTGAAACTGGGCCCAGTGTAATCAGGGTGCAATAAAAGATACATCATTATTTCACCTTTATTTAACATTACTAATCAACATTACTGGCTTATAAATGTAGTAAAAACAGTTTGATACTACGAGGTTCAGAATGTATGAGGTCCGATAGATAGCAACTATTCTGAGTTTTCCCAAAATAATGAGGAAAGACCTGCTAGTTTGGTTGCTGCACTCCAAAATAAACAGTCTGGAGAATTACAAGGCCTTTTTCCAATACAGTTTAGTAGGTTTCTTCTGCTGAAATGTATCATGAGAGTAAGTACATTTATGCGTGAGCAAATCTGAATGTGTACATCATTTTTTTGTGCAAATTTACTCTATTGCACGTCTCCACCCCCTGGAACCAGGGGTTGGAGCTAAATTTATGAGCGTAAAGTTAATACATGTAACTTTTCACATGTCGATGGAGAGCTCCGCCACCTTGGTGGAGATTTCTGCTAGTAGGCGGACATCTCCACCACCATGGAGACCTCCCTATGGAAAATATAGGGATAATAATTATATTTCATGATTTATTTAATACAAGTATTTTATTTGAAAATATAAATGCGAAATAATTTCTAGTAATTATGTTTACCAGGAGCAAATAAAATAAAATGTTAAAGCGTGTTACCTTTTAAAATAAATACTTATTAAATGGATTAAATTATTTACATGTAGGAATGTATTTTATACATATTAATTGTTCATATAAAATTAAATAAAAACAGCCTAATTGAAAATGATAATACATATTTCATAAATGTAATTGAAAGCTGTGTTTAATTAATATAAACTATATTTTAATTTATAATTAAAGTTACCAAATGTAATGTATTTTTTAAAATAAGTTAACTATTAGTTTGTATGCTAATAAAGTATTTAATTATACATTTTGCATAATTTGTTAAGACTACACATTTATGTAAATACACAATTTAAAAGGCAACATAATTTAAGATTCTTAACGTTATTTCCTATTATTTACTATATTAAGTCTTTGCCTCCATTGTTTTCTCGGGAATTGTGCTGCAGTACCCATGAGTGGTTCTGTGTGGGGCCAGACTTACTCCAAGACTAGGCGATTGTACACTTACTACTGTTTTCTTACTTTTAGTAATATAGTAACTTCAGAAGTGTAGTTTGTGCAAGCAATGTTCTTAATTTTTTATGGGTGGGTGATTTTATTACCCTGCCCTCCCTTAACTCCTCTTTACCCCACTATGAACCCCTCCATAGCTCTCACTAAACCCCTCCTTATTCCTTCTTTAGTTTTAGATATTAAAAATGTACACCACTACTCTAGTCCTTCCCAAATTTACAACTTGGGGTCCGATTCTGATGCAGTTGGGAACATGCCTGTTCGGATTCCTTTCCGACTGAGCCATTTCAATGGGCTCGGTCGGAAGGGAATCCCATTCGGTTTTCTGACTGGACCCGTACACCATTCTGAAAGCCCTCAGCAATCCCTCTTTCCGGCCGAGGGATTACAATGGCAGATTTCCATTGCTTTTTGTGTGCTGGTCTTTTTTGAGACAGAAAGGCATTGGGGATCTGTCTTTGGGGGGCCCAAGTAGGGCCCCCAGGGGTGCAAGGCCACCGAATGGTGGCCTATGGGGCATCTATGGTGCCCCCGTGTTGATCCCTGCACCCAGTGGCAGGTACCTTGAGGTGCCTGCCACCGGGTGCAGGGATGAACTGCACCTCTGCTCTCTACCATGAGAGCATGCCTTCCATTCGGAAGGCATGCTACCATTGTAAAGAATAGGCATGCGACTGAACAGGGTTTAGTCACATCCTAATTCCTGTTGTGGAAAGAAGGGGGTTCCCCGAGGGGTTTTAATGATATGGGCAGGCAGAGGGGGAAAAACAACTTGAAAAGAAAACAAAAGAGCAACCCTGCCCTTGATATATTCAGGTCCCAGATGGGATCCAATTGATACTGGAGGAGTGGTGAGTCTAGGAATCAGAACTGCACAGAGTATAAGGCAAGTCAATGTACAAATACATCAGGAGAGTTTAGGCTTTTTAGTATGTATATTATTTATTAGTTTATTTTGATTTTACGTATCAAGTTAGCAGTGTACAAAAAGCTATTTACATTTTTTTTGGAAACACATAATATATACATTTTTAGATATCCCTAATAAAAGGAAAAGGATAAAATTGAGAAACAAATTTTTTTAAACCTGTCAACAATCCTACCCAGCAAAGTGTTCTACACCATTCATTCAAATCATTATATTCATTCCCACATTCTTACATACAACTTTCATTCCCTAACATAGTCCTAATATTTACAACAAGGCAAAGTTCCTAATATATACAACATGGAGATGTTAGGTCTGTTCCACGGGCCTTAGTAAAGTTTCCAGGGGCTAACGACAGTAGGGGAGATCCTGATGGATATAGGGAAATCCTGATGTTTATAGATCTGTCGTTTTTCTGGATGCGTAAGCCACAAAAGCCTAATTCCTGGGCTAGAACTGATGACAGCAGGTTGTTCAGTTCCAGTTCCAAACCAATGTCGGACAGACCCGGTCCATCGGACATCAGAACATCTGAATCGGGGCCTAAGTAGTAAAGAGGTGGAGGTGGAGATTTCCATCCATATGTTTGCAAATTATATTTTGTAGTATTAAGTAGTACTAGTGTTGTACTGCTTTGCAAACTACAAAATGTCCTTTTTGAATTGAGCCTTCAGTATTTACTGGGTGCAATAACCCTCAAATTGCTGTAAATCTGTTTCCTATGCAAAATGGCATTTGCACAGGAAAATAAACCTGGCCACTACTATTTATGGCCTTAGTTGACATAGGAATCATTAATCCATATATAAGGGGCACCCTACTTTCATGTTGGAGAAAGGGTATATAAAGAACATAAAACTTAAGAAATACTCTTGCTCAATCTGTGCTGCTTCTAAACTTGTATATCATCATCACGGTCTATAGCAAAATAAATAAATAAATAAATAAAGCCTACTAATCCTTATGTATTTTAACGTTCTGTTTTCATATCGTATTATCATTTTATTAATTACTTCAGCCCAAAAAGTATGATTAGTGGCAAAACATTTTTGTTGAACAGTAATGTCATAGGATACATTATCAAGAAAAACATTATTCACCCCTCAATCCACTCATTCACACACTCATACTCATATATGACACTAGTTAAAAACAGTGGGTCCCAGACATAATACACTTTCCCTCAAAACAGGGTATGCTTGATGTCATCTTCATACTACTGTTGTTCTGCCAGCTTGACTTGAAACTGTGTGCACATTTCTCAACTTGTCAGTGGTGTGGCGGTGGTGTGGTGGTGGAATGGCATGGCAGCTGTGGCAGTATTTAGGCCCACTTCCTCATGGTCTAAATTGTGCCCTAAATATGACCTTTAGGGGCCTGGTAGAAGTGATCCATAACTTCTAATGGGTTAGTCACAATTTGGGCAAGTAACAGAAGTTACTAGCCCCACTGAAAACCACAGGTTGTATGGGAATACAGCTGGTCTGAAATTTTCCACCCAGAGATTTCAACTGTTGCAACAAGGTAAAATGTCCAGTTTAAATCCTGTTTGAATATAAAGAAAAATATGCAGAGATCAGTCTTGAAACTAGGCCAGGGTGGAGTTCCATGCGCAGAACTCCACACAGCGACAAATAAACTCTGCTAAGCTATGGTGAGTTCTGCGAGAAGCAGAGTGTGTTAGCTCACGCCATATGCACAAATTTTTAGCGTCCGAAGTTTGTCCCGTGCTGTAAAATCAGCGCAAATGGCTTCATGCACAAGAGGGCGCTGCTTCTTTCGGCACTTGAGTAGAAGTTCCACTCGAGTAGCAGCTTCCTCAATGCACATGGAAGGTTTCTCAATGTGAGCGGTAGCGACCATCCTCGACCACCTCCATTGAGAAATCTTGTTGGGAAGTGCTCTCGCATTGGATTTTCCTTGCTTGCGCTTCCCAACATACTGTTGGCGAGTGTGAGCGGAGAAAAAACTCTGGTCCTAGTTTTTCAGAATTCTGCGAGCTGCGCAGAGTGTAAAAAACCACCCAGGCCTAGTTGAAAGACAGGTTACCTTCTGGATTCCCTGTAAACTGATGGCCAGAGGTAATTACCCCATCCCTTTTCTCCCAGAATTATCAATACACGCAGTATCAGTAACTCAGGGAAAGGAATCCTGGATCAATTAGTGGTTCACCTTTGGTGGACCCTTAGCTTATAACTTAGCCGTGGATGGCCAACAAAACCAACTTATCTTTGAAAATGATGTGCTTTTCAAATTCTTCTCTCTTTCAAGCCACCATTATTAAGTACTCTGTATTAGAGGAACTCAGCTCAGAGGGGTCACAAATGACCTTCCTAATGATTAGTAATTAGGCAGGTTACAATTTATGGCCCCTGTGAATATCTACAAATACAGGGAGGGTGTAGTGAGGTTATGGGATTAACTGCAGACATTGCTAAATTAGCATTAGTTAGTATATGCTTGGCAGCCATTTTGCCGCTTTTGCATGCGTTACTACATGGCTTTATTATCGTGGATAGTCTGCTGGTGCATTCTCGCATGAGAACTGTCTGCCTTTCACACATTTAGCTGTACACTGTGCTCCTCATCTGCACATCGTGTTCAAGGTCGAAATACAATGTATGCTGTTGATTCACTTAGTGAGTCCCATGCTCATAGACACAACATAGAATACATCTGCACTACTGAAAGTCGGGTGCTTTTAATATGGCATTGCATGCATGAAAAGGCACTTGGAGAGATTCATCACAACGAAGAAGAGCTGTACTTGTCCTGAGATGTAATTCCTTGCATCTAAACTTGGAGGTATGGGGTCCCCCTGACAAAGCCCAGAGGTCTTCTATAGTTATAATGAACTAGCTTATAGCACAGGGGAGGTGGTAAGGCGCTGTAGCCCTGTTTCCGTTGTGGACAAGTATGAGTGTTTGAACGAAAGAGTGTTCTTCTTCCCGCGATTCCTGTGAGAGAAGGAGTGACATGTTCTAGGATGTCTAATCATTGGTAGCTTTGCTGTAGTACGGAGAACAAATGAGACACTATAGCTAGTCGGATTGGAGTTCTGGGCACCGAGGTGGGCTTTCTGGTATATCACTACACACCGAGGTCCTGGTTTCCTGCGCAGAGTTCTGTGTATGTGCAGAATCCCTACAACATGGCTCACCTAACGTTTGGTCTGGTTTTTATTTACGAGGCACACGAGTAGTACTGGTGCTTGTCCGCAATACCCTCGCTTCTATTTTCCAGTGAACCGTTGAGATGGCATAACCTACCTATATAGATGTTTTTATAGGTTTTTTCAAGCATGATATAAATAAACGTTTTTCTTTTGGATCACTACCTTATATTGCGCTGCCACACATTATTTTGTTCTTCTTTCTTAGTCCTTATGGCTGATGTCGATATTGCAGGACATAGCCGTGTGCCGCCCCGTCGTCATTTGCACGCATATGGAGTGCCAGACGTGGGTATCGATCTTATTTTTGTTGTTGGAGCTGATCCAGCTTTCCACTTTGAGGTGCTTTATGCTTGGGTAACCTTTCCAGCAGTGAATATAGATGATAACTTGTTTCATGTATACACTCCCACTGCAATACATAAAGTATATCGGCCTTATAGAACTCTTGAAGTTCTGATTTCGGCATGGCAACACCACATTTGGTTTAATGGCGCCCTACCCCACACAATGACTCCTGTCTGTTTAGGTCCTTCAGCAATTCCAGGGGCCACTTGGCCAGTTTTAGCCGGGTACACACCACATCCACATTATTTGGCAGTAACAGAAGCAGAACTGCATGTCTTGCACGCCTCCTTAATTGAGGTGCTCAGGGCTCGAGTACAATATGTCTCACGCAATCTCCAGGTGGGAGCACCTGGGGTTGCTGCGAAACCAGCTGGACCTTGCAGACTGACTATTAGTCCTGTGTTGGTTAATTCTGTAATGGGCAAGTGTGATTAACCTTACTGGCATGCAGAGAAATTTTACCAGCTGGAAGCGGTATTTCCAAATACCACCCCTGTGGAAAAACACAGGATTTTGACTATTAGTTTGCAGAAAGACTTAATACCCAAAGTAACCGTGTAAAAATTGGGGTAAAGTGTTCCCAGCGGTGTCTGCAAAATGTTTTGGCACAACTTCTATGACAGTGCTTCCCTCCGTGATTAAGCGTGTTCAAGATGAGCATGGACCAGAGGCGGCTTTGGAGTTGGGGATGAGGTTGGTTGGAGTGCTCGACGTAGTTGCTAATCTGATCCTTGCTAATGTCAAGGGGGATGCAGTTAACTTTCAAGTGTCTAATGCCTTGCGCCTTGTCCCGGAAGATGAGAAACCCCGCAAATTACCAAAAGTCATTGCAGATGCCTATAAGATTATTGGCTTCAATAGTTTGGGTGTTAAACCTTTTGCTAGAATACCAGCACAACAGCAAACACAGACGTTGCAGTCTGCTAAAGACGACGTCCAATATTTCCTAAGAAAAATTGGAAAAATAAAAAGCAGGAGAGGCAACAACAGAACACATTGAGAATACACAGTGTTGTTCTTGGGCTATGAGCTCAATAAGGTAGAGGCTTGGTGCCTCACTTCTTGGAGAAATGCTCACGTTTGCAACCTCCTACAACCCTGAAATAATTACAGTCTTTGCTGGGATTTTTAAACTTCGGTCTAACCTATATTCCCAAGCATGCCCAGTGTTTCAAACCATTGTATGCTTTGATACAACCTACTTTTTCAAAAGCCTGCTGGCTTCCGGAACATTCAGCTATCCTGCAATCTTTGCAGTCTGATCTTCTTGAATCTAAGTACTTGTTGACACGTGATAACCACACTAACCTCGTGATTCATATTGTGCCAGGCGCGGTGGGTTTCACATAGTTGACGTTTAATGAAGGCGACACAGTGCCTATTGCTTACAAGTCACATTTGTACACACTGGCTGAACTGCAGTTTTCAACTGTTGAGAAGATCTTGACAGCTGTCCAGATGGCGATCCTGAAGGAACGCGCACTGGGGAAGCACATTTTGGTTGTGACACCATATCCTGCACTAGAAGCAGTAACGAAGGCAAGTGTACCAAACTCAAAAGCTTTGCATCCACGTTGGATACTATGGGCTACTTCATTGACATCTTCGGATGTCACCTTCATCTTCGACTCCTCCCTGCAAAGACAGGAGTTTTTACAGTATGAATTTGTTCATCCTGCTCCTCTGCCTCTGCGTCCGTTGGAGAAGTATACTTTACATCATTTACACTGACGGTTCAGTGCAACCGGCAACAGGGTCAAAGCATTCTTATTCAGTAGCATGCACAATTGTGGCAGGTGCCATAGTGAACAGAGAGTTCAAGTCAAGTGTTGTACACACTCAGGCACTAGGAGACTGTACCGCCTAATTAGCTGAACTGCACGCACTGGTGCTCGCACTTGAGTTTGCAGATCCGAATGTGACTACTCTCATTGTAAATGATTCTTACTACTGTGTTCAGTCTTTCAAAGACAACTTACTCTTTTGGTCTCAAAATGGCTATCGTGATTCTAAAGGCAGCGCAATTAAGCAAGAGATGCTTTGGGTTCGAGTCGCAGATCTTAAAGAACATCTGCCTCTCACACATGTAATTCATACTCTTGGCCACCAGCGTGCAGGAGTACACACGGTTGGCAATAGTTTGGCTGTTGAGCATCTATATCGGCAGTAGCCATGTTTTCAGTTTCAGCGGTAACAAGATCAATGAATAATATTGATAATGACATCATAGCAGCTATTGCTGCTACAGAGAAGGATGGCAATTACCCGTAGTGTTTCCTGTCAAGATATTCTTATAACTTAAGTCCCGATAAAGTTCCTTATGTGAGGATTCATGACGTTGGTGACAGACCGCAGACTTTCACTGATAACAGCAGCACACGAAGGTATGGCTTTGGCCCATGCTGGAGTGTCTGTGACTGTTTCTATCTTACAGCAGCGTTATACTGGTGGTGTGGTTTATATAGACAAACCCATAATTATGTTCTTTCGTGTGGCATTTGCCAACAGATTAAACCATCTCAGGTAACACGTCCACCACTAACATTGCTGTGTATATCTATTGGATGTGTTTATTTGGATTACTGTGGTCCATTTTTTTCAGATACTGCCGATAAATCAATCTTAGTTGCAGTTGATTCATGCACACGTTTTCTTTGGGTGTGGCCACAACGCAGTGCTGACGCTTGAACTGCCATCAGGGATTTGCGTGTCTTTGTGGGAATTTTTGCATGCGGCACTTTCCATTCAGACCAGGTTCCAGCATTCACCTCTAAGGAGTACAAGGAGGCCATGAGGTCTTTGGGAGTGCAGGTCAAATTGTCGTCTCCATACAGGCCTGAGGGTACTTCAGTTGTGGAGCGAATGAACAGTGACTTAAAGCAATCCTTGAAAGCTAGGGTCTTAGGTACTGGCTGGAACTGGTCTGACAATTTGTATAGCATACAACGTGCACTAAATAATCTCCCTAGAAGATCTCTGGGTGGGTGGACCCATACAAAATGCTCTTTGGCATGAAAATGTTTGTACCAGAATTGATGGTCTAGACATGGCGGCGGCTGCCGCAACCTTTGATGTAGATAATCATTCTGCTATATTACAGAAACTACAAAAGACTCAGGACAGTCTGGCAAAGGAACATTTACCATCTGCCACAGATGCAGGACTGCAGATTTTGGTAGTTGGCTGGCTACCCAAAGTCGGAGACCTGGTCCGAGAGAAGGTGGAGAACAAAAAAGAGTTTGGCCCCTCTTATCGTGCACTTGTCCCAATGCTTGGCATGAAGGGAACTCGTACAGTCATTTTGCCAACACTTCCTGGTCAGAAAGACAACAGAAACTTCTCAGTGGACAATGTCAAGTTACAACATCTGCCCGATCCTGAATAGTATATGACCAGCATCTTCTTGTACAGCAATTTCCGATGTTGGGTGCTTCTGACGGTAGGTAACGTGACACTGCCATAGAGATGGACTCTGTCATTAACCCTTTGCAAAACCTCCCTACTTCCAGTCTTAATGATGAAACAGAGTATGCTTATCCCGCTACCGAGTCATTGCCTGGTTTGCAACCGGATACCCTTATCCAGTCATGTTTCTCTTTTAACTCGAACTCCACAATATCGTTGACCCCTACCAAATTCTCTATTTTGTGGCCTGGTTTAAACAGACTTAGGTTAATTAAGCTTTATTCGATTTTTAAAGAAAAAATCATGAAAGCATCGACAATACAGAAATACAACAATAAAAACCGTAAACATTTCATTTCATAGACATGATAAACACCATCATTCAGCAATTAATGTACAAAATTCAGTTACCATAAAAAAAAGAAAAAAGAACTTAAGAGGTTGACCTATGTAATATGAGGGGAGCACGGGTAAAAATCATGTAGATCCCAGATGCGAATTGGACCTTGTCTTTCACTGGGGGTGCAATCTCGTAAAAAGGGGGCAACATTGGTGTTTTTAAATTTAATTAGTACCAGATCCCCAGCAATGCATTTGGGCAGCGTCCCCACCCATCCCACCCTTCTGACACTCAAGATACCCCCGTCTAGCCCTGGCGGCAACGGTCTATTCTTTTTTAGCCAATAGGTGGCCTTATTTAGCAAATCCTGCTGAGATTCGCGTGTTCCCTGGGTGAGAGCAGGGACCCCAGAGAGGACAGAGACATACGGGGCGGCCTCGGGGGGCAGGTTGATATGTGGCATTCTTACCAAGGCGGATCTAGCCACTGTATGGGTTTTTAGTGCAGGTTTGACAAATACTTTGGGGCCTATTTGAGTAGGTGTGCGTAGTGGCTGTATTTGGGTGGCCCCAACGCCAGATTTATACGTTTCGGGGGCGGTGGTAGGGATTGGACAGACGCATGTGGCCATAATAGTAGGTGGAGGCGGGAGCTTTCTTATTACCGACTCAATGTTGGTCAGCCTTTCCCCTAAATCATTCATCTTTGTGACCAAGGGAGAGATGGTAGCAACCAGCAGTTGCTCAATTCTGGCCAATAAAGTCTCGTTGAGTAACAAAAGAGGGCCCTCAAGTTTGTCCGCGGCCGGGTCCTCGATAAATGCTCTTGGGTTGACAGTTGATGGTATACTTCTAGTGTTCCCAAAGTTAGTTTCAATGTCATGCTTCCATCTATTGTAGGAACCCAGGGGCGCGGCATTTTCTTGGTTATGAACTTTATCAACAAAGCCATTTGGGTTAAGACAAAAAGAATCCACAGCTGGGGAGGTTATAAGATCAGGGGCATACTTAGTACCGCACAGGGCGTTGAGTTCCTCCCATATGGACATCATGAATGTAATAATAACAAAATGACAAATAATGTTAGGGCACGGTACCTCCCTCTGTGATGGGACCAGGTGGGGTGGCCCGTCCCGGCCTCCTCGGGCCTCGGAGGGCCACAGAGGGCCCGCCCTTTGCCCGGGCTTAGCCCCGCGCTTCGTCCCGCGTGAGTCCCGCGGGACGGAAACAAGGAGTGAATTTAATAGGCAGGTAGGCGGGGCTGGCAGGGGAAGAGTACCAGCTGTTGACGGTCAGAGGGAATGCTGGTACTCGCAGTCCCCGGCCGCCGCACCCGCCGAATCCCCTGAACCAAAGAGGACACAGCAAACAGCAAACAGGGGCAGACAGCAGCCAAAACAGTCCCCAGGTAGTTGGACGGCTCCTCTGGGCTTCCAACGGGTAAGAGTCCCGACCCACCTCGAGCCGCGAGTCGCACCCGCGCAGCGGTGGCGGCAAGAGGTAGTAGCAGGCAGGAGGCGGGGCCGGCAGGGGAAGAGTACCAGCTGTTGACGGTCAGAGGGAATGCTGGTACTCGCAGTCCCCGGCCGCCGCACCCGCCGAATCCCCTGAACCAAAGAGGACACAGCAAACAGCAAACAGGGGCAGACAGCAGCCAAAACAGTCCCCAGGTAGTTGGACGGCTCCTCTGGGCTTCCAAAGGGTAAGAGTCCCGACCCACCTCGAGCCGCGAGTCGCACCCGCGCAGCGGGGGCGGCAAGAGGTAGTAGCAGGCAGGAGGCGGGGCCGGCAGGGGAAGAGTACCAGCTGTTGACGGTCAGAGGGAATGCTGGTACTCGCAGTCCCCGGCCGCCGCACCCGCCGAATCCCCTGAACCAAAGAGGACACAGCAAACAGCAAACAGGGGCAGACAGCAGCCAAAACAGTCCCCAGGTAGTTGGACGGCTCCTCTGGGCTTCCAAAGGGTAAGAGTCCCGACCCACCTCGAGCCGCGACTTATTTGGTTCCGCCTTGGACATACATCTGGATGGTCCTCTTTGCTATTTTTCTATTTATGTCAATTTGATTTGTGACATTCTTTTTCCTTCTCATAAGTGGTCACTACATACCTGAACGCTCTGCTGTGAAACTGGTAGATGGAACTTTGGCTCCGCATTTGTCTTCTCACATCATGAAAAGGGACCTGCCTTTTGTCAACATCTCTGCCTGGCCAGTTGCAAATGACATAGTTTGGGATGCAGTGGAATTCCAAATTCATGGCCCTACAGAGATAATTAACGGACCAAATGTACTTCGTGTTTCCATGGGTGATGTAGTGAAACACAATATACGGTCTGATGATTGGGATGTACAAGCCATACATTCCTTGTTTTCAGATTTGAAGTATTATGCTGTATTTGATGCTGAAGATTTGTATTTGAATACTGCAAATGATGCTGATTTGTTTTTCTACCAGCATTATGCCCATCATTACCTGCATAAAGTTAATACATTCAGAAATGTTTTTAATTACACACAGTGGGAAAATTGCCCAGCTCCATTGGAAAGTAGCTCAAACATGTTTTTGAAACAATGTACATATTTTGCATAAAATTAAATGTTTTGTCCATTCCTAAAGTGATGCTTACCCACACCAAATTAATGTATTCCCAATCCTTTATTAATGATTTGTCAGTGGGTGGCTACGATCTGTGGAAGGCCACAGTAGAGCTTAAATCTGTGTGGGGTTCTAGATTCTGCCTGGTGCGGGCAACTGAAGCTTTACATCGCACGTGCCTCACCCCGACTCACATTTTATTTTTGAATGTTTCGGTCTATCAGACTACGTGTTTTGGATTGGATACTTCAAAGCAAATGAATGCCCCTGCAATTCCTGCTCCGGCTAGATATCTGAACTGGACCAATCGTACTGATTATTCCATTGACAACTTGTAATCTTTGTTTCAAAATGTTACTTTTAATATTTCTGCTTTAGACCCCCTAGGTTGGTTGATTTGGCAGACCAGCTCAGATGCTTGCCAACTCCGTATCCATGACAGGCCCCTGACTACACACAGGATAGGCCTGATCCACATTTTACTAACTCCCATTCGGTTACCACCTACTCTGTTGGAAGATTATGTCAAAACTTGTCAAAACACTCAACACTGTCATCAGTAAAACAACATTTGCCATTATTATCAGGTGACATTGATTTGACAGATTTTATAAAAGGTCCTGCTGTTGCTAGATCGAAACGATTTATTTACGCAGCCTATAATAAAATATGGAAGCTGTCTCAAATTGAGGCCGCTTCCCGTTTAAGGGCGATAGACCAGGCTACTTTGGAAAAATTCCTTGCTGTCGTTGATATTAGTATTAACACACTTTCTTCCCACATTTACATATTGGACAGTATTGTTTCATCTGTTTTTGATATTGTACAAGGTGATGTGTCTGTTTTGTATCATGGACAGAATCAATTGCGTTCAATAATGCAATTTGCATGGACATTACAAACTCTTAAGATGGGGAAAGTTCCTTGGGAATATTTGAACGCATCATCTTTATTTTTGCCTTTTAACTTAACAGACAAACAGCAATTTGTGTCCATGGAAGATGCTGCATACACGCTTTTTTACATATTGAAAAATTAGAACCTTTGCCTTTTTTTGTGGCCGAAACTGAAGCTGCTGTCTGGCTCATCTATGGGGTAATAACCTTACTATTTCCTTTGTTTAAATTTAGCTCCTGCATGAAGCATTACAGCCTAGGCCTCTATGAACCCTTAGGCAGTGTTTTCCTTCATGAGGTATGGTCATTACCATTCGCTTACAGATGCTTGCGGGATGTCAAAGAAGTTTACCTAACTGGGGAATCATGTGATTCAACCATAGGTCATTCTCTGGTTTGCAAAAATATACAGTTGCACGGAGCCTGTAACCTTACGGCCCCAAATCTCACATGCATTCTGAAAGGTATTCCAGTGCCAGTTATTACACCTACTTTCACTCTGCTTGCAAACTGTAGTTATTTGCTTTTGAATAATGAGGAATGCCGCGGTATGCTTACCGGCATCTCTTACATTGTGACAGTCTTGCACGTTGTATGGTGTGCTGTAAAAATTTACTGTTTCTGCCCCCATATAGGAGGCTCGATAACTCGGTCTGGCCTTCCATTTCGACCTTGAGGGCAGACTTCGATAAGTTGAGTTGAATTAGAGCATTGTTATCCCAAAAAGACGTTTCTCTGACATCTGCACGTGAAAGATTCATCCTTCAAGTGGCCAATACCCGATCAGAGGTGCAAGCCCTTCTTAATACTGACCTCCCTCTGCATTTCGGTGCTTTGGTTCATACCATTTTCAATGTCTCTCATAACACCAGCTTGGCCTATGTTTTAAAGTTGTGGGCTCTGGCCTTGTACTTCTTTCCAAACTATATTTGGTGTGGTACCAGCATTTATTAAGTCTATTTTTTTCTAGCGTCTTCGGTGGGTTGCCACAATTGCTTGCCTTAGTTGCTGGAGTGCTGCTGTTAATTTGCCTGCTATGCAATGGCTGCTCTTCCTGTGGTGGCCCTACACACACAAGACTGGCTGCAGATGCTTCGTAACCATATGCTTGAATGCTATGGTACTCTGCTCCTAGCCACACTCAGCGTCGCTTACGGATTGTCCTTTCGTTTTGCATACTACACTTGCATGTAACCTGCTTGAAATGTTCATTTAAATGGGCATTGGACCTTTGCCTCTCCAATACGGTGTCTCCGGCACCAGATTCTGATCTGCTGATGAGTCCCTTAGTGTCCCATGAGCAAGAGTGTTCCGGTGTTGGGATTATGGCCTGCGCAGCTGCGCTTGGAGTTTTGGCACAGTGGGATATCTGTGCAGCGGCACAGGATTTCCTACAACGAAGTTACATCGAGTATCACGCAAGTTGTCCTCTGATGGTGCTGGAGGCACAACTTATTGAGGAACATGTTTGTTCTTTCAGTTTGCTTGAGTGGATGGCGTCTCTTTTTTCTGACAGTAACAATGACTTCCTCTTGGAGGCTGTTGCAACTTACTGCGCATACACTTTGATGGATTAACCTGGCTGGCACTGATCATCTGCAGGATTTTTTTTGGTTTATTTTCTCTTTCCTCTTTTGTTGAGATTTGGTATATGTTAACCTTGATGAAAGACAAAAGATTTTTTTTCTCTCCCCAAAATTGTTATGCTGGATTTCAAATTAACTTTCTATGCCGGATTCTCAAGTCACGTAAAGATTGATGCTCTAACTTCTTGCTCAGAATTGTTGAACTCTGTGTTCTTCATAACCCTGTGTCCGATGGCCTGACCGGGGGAGGGTCTAGTGAGGTCATTGGATTAACTGCAGACATTGCTAAGTTAGCATTAGTTAGTATATGCATGGCAGCCATTTTGCCGTTTTTGCACGCATTACTACATGGCTTTATTCTTGTGGATAGTCTGCTGGTGCATTTTTGCATGAGAACTATCTGCCTTTCACACATTTAGCTATACACTATGGGACATTAAAGATAAAAAACCTCAGACAGATCCCCGGTTTCCCTTTATTCTTGGGTCTGTCAGGTTGAGTAAACGGGTCAATGAGAGTATTATGGTCCTATGAACCAAGTAGGTTATCAGGCAGGGCAGGACTCTTGACGGAGGTTTGACTACAGAGCTACCCCAACAGGCCGAACGGTCCACTGAGACACAGTTACTCTCCCCAATTTGGATGGAGAACCACGCTTAACAGATTAATTATCTGTCACACACATAAAGAGCAGCTACTCTGCCTTTACTCACTGACAGGATAGGGAACCCCGCCTCTGTCCCCCAGGGTGGATGACCAGTTCCCTGAAGAAAGTCCAGGACCTTCAAGGCCGCCTAGGGATTAAAAAATGTTGGCACTAGGGTCATAGGACCATAATATTCCCATTGACCAGTTTTTAAAGATTATTTACTAACCCTGATAGACCCAAGAATAAAGGGAAACCAGGTATCTGTCTGAGGTTTTTTATCTTTAATGTCCCCCTGGTCTTCAACTATTCCAAAGAGCTCCCAACACTGTAGTTGAGCCCACCCTGACTTATAGGCATTGGGTGACCCGATGATGAAGCATGACACCACTAGGGTGTGTGAGGGTAACTAAAAAAAAGGAATTGCTTACTTGCTCACCTCATGGTGAAGTTATACACCTTTCCGCATACTTCATTCTTCGCCTCTACCCATTTAAGTGCTTTTTGATTGACCACTACGTGGTCAGTTGGAGTAATTTTTCGTGGTCTAACAATTTCATGTGGGAGGTTTTACTCCGACCCATGATACTCTCAACCCTCTAGGCACTAGAAAAAGCTTTCTCCATAGCCTCTTTGTGTACACAGGGGTTTCTGGTACACCACTACAGACCAAGGTCCTGGTTTCCTGCGCTTAGTTCTGTGTATGTGCAGATTCCCTGCAACAAGGGAAGCTCGCAATAGACAACAGACCTCTGTCCCTGCATTTACATTGCCAAAAAGGAAAGTTTTCGTTTTAAAACCTGCCCCTGCCCATTAAAGGGACTAGCTCAGTTTTTAAAAGAGGTTTTCCTTTTGGAAATAGATAGCAGGGAATATTTCCTCCCGAGGCTGCTATCACGATTCCCAAAGGGGAACTGCCACAAGGACTCCCTCTTTGCAAATCAGATGCCAACCCCTCAGTGGTGGCTGCTCCCAATCCGACTTACGGGCTGGAAGCTCCATGTCCAAGTCGGAAGCTCCGCCTCTGGGCCGGAATTTCCGGCCCGAGTGCGGACATAAAGTTAGTAGTCGTAAATCCATTCTGTGAATACCAAAAGTAGTAAGTGCATTCTGTGAATACCAAAAGTAGTAAGTTTAGGATTTTGTCTTAAGTTAATTCTGTGAATCGGGCCCAATATTTTCTCCCTTCTGCATTTCCTCCAATGAAAAACTTTGATAATATTTTCAATGAGGAATAAAACATTAATGATAAGTGCAGCCTTCTTTTGTGACTACAGGCAGAGCGAACACATGAGCTGGACGCTGCTCAGCAGAATTTAATGAAAACAGTTCATTGCCTACGATTTTTGTTTAATGACTTTTAATTTGACTTTCCATGTTGCACATTTAGTAGTCAGCAATAGAAAAAGAGCAGACATCAGGCCTCTTGTTTGTTCTGCCTGCATGTTGCATTGAAGTAGCCAATGCTCAGCTTGTCCTCATTTTGTCTGAAAGCCTTTGTATAATTCATCCCATACAGCACTCGGAATGAGTCATTGCAAGCTGAATATTTATGTTTGGGCTGGCCTCAAACGTCCTCGGCTCCCTGGAAGGTTTCTTGAGGTGAACATGGACTGCAGCCACGCAACTTTTCATTTTTTTCTCATTTTCAACGACTTAATGATAATGCATTTCAAAGGCTAAGGATTCAAATGCATACAAACACACGAGTAATAGCTACCAGCTAGTAAGCATATTATCATTTCTAATCCATACCTTTTGACAAATTTGCACTTTTAGATTTCTTTAGAGCTCTACATTTGCATGTCAGGTATGCACAAAGTGATACCTGAGAGTAGTATATTTTTTTACTACACAGACTCAGCCCGCACAGGTAACAGCAGTGGGGCCTGCTAGGGGATGGGTTTCGACAAAATGTATTATTTATTTAATGTATCCTCATGGTCGCAGGGCGAATCCCCACACCCCCCCAACACGGCCTCACCGCTCTTACCTTCACATGACGTGGCTGTTACTACAATTCTATTTTATACCACTACTGCATAGAATTGTGTTATGATAAACCAATGCAGAGGGCTGGAGTGGGCAGATCAACTAGCTGCTTGCCTGTAGAGTTTATGATCACCCAGGCATTCTCCGTCTGTATGTTACCATATAATTTGTCGTAGGGTTATTCCAGCAAAGTGCTGGAGTAATTGCCCTCGCAGGGTAGGACGAGAAATGGGAAAACCCTCAAACTACTTGAAGGTGTAGTGTAAAGCGCTTTCCCGAAGACCAAAAGGATTTCCCCATGCAGAAAATAGCAAAAGAAAAATGTGACTTTGCACAGTGGGCTAACTTTACCTAATTAGTAGCTATAGTGTGTAGGATTATAGCAAATGCCACATGTTCTCAGTTTCACACCCATAAATCTCTGTCTGGCTAAGAATTTCAGACATAACATGTACATTTGTAAAGCACATTTATCACCCAAAGGTCTCAAGGCGCTGAATAACAGATGTATTTTGTTTCCCAACTCAATGGTACTCATTTTATCGACCACAGATGGGTGAAAGGCTGAGTGGACCCACCTGGATTAGAACCTGTGATCATGAGGTCAAACACAGGCCCCTACAGTTGATGCATTAGTCCACTGCACCACCAGACCCGGACATACTACTGGGTGTGTTTGTGGATTCCCAAAAGTCATCCATTCACATCTTTGCTTAGGAGTCCTTGCACAGTTATGAATGTGCGTCTTCTTATTGCGAATTTGTTTGCATCAAAAAAGTGCGGCATATCGGCACAAAGTGTTCATTTTGGGATTTACTTTCCAATGCAAATCCTGGTATGCATTGGAAAGTAGCCTAAAGTAAAGCAAAGTACCACTATGTGCTACTTTGCATCAAGGGGCACTTCATATGTGGCACCTGGCATTCCCAAGCAACCACTTATGGGTTTTGACTCAAATCCCTATATACCTAAAACGGTGAATAGGGATTTGCATAAAAAATGATGCCACATTAAGGCAACCAGAATGTGTGAAAAAAGTTTTCTATTCTCAAAGGTGTTCTATGGCACAACTTATTTTTTTTTAATAGTGGAAGGGTACACTTCCAGCACAAAGAGTATGCTTGACATCCTACAGACACACTCTGGCAGTAGGATGTATAAGTGTGCTCGGAGGCTCAAGGAAACTTAAAGTGTGCCAGCACTAGGTGAGAGGGAACTTGCTCCATGTCTGGCACTTTTCTACTGTCTCCCTTTCACACAACTCAGTGCAGCAACTGTGGTTGTATGCTATATATTGAGAAAATGTAGACAATTTGGGCAAAAGTGATTTATATGGAATTCAAGGTACATTAAAAAGGGATGTGCTGCTGTTAAGACATTCAACATTTTACCACGCCTTCTCTCCACCATCTACTTTTGGAAGGAACAGGAGCAAAATTAGCTAAAACCTTTTACATTGACCCAAGATGCTTAAAATTAGTATGGATGTGTTAATTTGTGATGTCGTCAGCCTCTTAAAGTTACAATATAAATAAAGAAAACCTGGTGAGCTTTGCAAAGAGCTAAGTTTGCAAGATCTTTTTGAAAAAGGGGCAGTATGAGCTGCCCTTGGACTCAGTGGGATGCCATTCCCACTGCTGCAAAGGGCTGCACGTGCAGGGCAATAGTTGGACTGCTGCTGCTCCATTGCAGTCCCAGCCCCCTTGTTCCTAGACTCACTGCATCCCTTCCCCTCTGCCATTACCAAGATCCCTGCCACCTGGCCTCCGAATTCGCCACCTGGCCTCTGAGTTCCTCACCTTCGCTGGCCACAACTTCCTGCCTAATCCTCTCACAACGCTTACCTGCACAGGAAGGAGCTGCAGCAGAGCTAGTGAAAATTAAAGTGTGGCACCTCCGCAGCGCCCTGCCAGCAGCTGCATCTGATCCCCATTTAAACAGCCATCAAATAAAATTCTATGTGATAATGAGCTGTTCTAGCTTTTAAGCAATTATTTAAGAAAGTGCTAGAACCTTGTGTCCTTACATGTAGCTCATAATCCACCCCTCAGGTATAGGTTTAACTATATTATTATTATTATCAATAGTAGTAGTACTAGTAGTAGCAGTAGTAGTGGAAGTAGTATTAAGGCGGAAATACCACTGGGACATTGAGAGACTAGTAATTTCTAAATACTAAGAATGAGCGAAGGAGTAAGGGGAAAAACAACTAAGGCTGGAAAAAGAAAGCAGAAGCTTGAATTTACACATACTAAAGACATGGGACCTCATTAATGAGGTTTTGCCATAGGGCAGCACCACAGGCCCTCCTGCTGCACTGCCCTACGGCAAAAGAAAAGGGCAGGAATGCGTCTTATCTAACAGATACGGCGCAATCCTGTCCTTTTCCCCTTCGCCGGCACACAATGGGCTGCCGTGCCCCAACACAGGCAACTTTGCACCGTGGTAGAGGTGTGGAGCAGCGGCCAGGGTGCCTAACTTCAGAACACACGGTTCACGGTTCGATTCCGCTGCCGGCGGCAGGTTAACCCAGCACCATGTGACTTTGGGCAGTAGCTCGCTTAATCTTCCAATCTTCCCGACGGCCCCCAGTGCTGGGACACCTCTATGGAGGTAGCTGTGTGCTTTACAAATGCTGTTATTTCATATTATTATATTACAAGGGTGCCTGAGTTGCAGGGATGATTATTTGTGTGCAGGAAGGGAAACCTTCTTGCACAAAAACAATCACAAGAGGCTTTTTAGGTTTCGCCTAGCGAAGGCTGCGCTTGCGCAGTCTCTGCTGGGAGAAAACTGATGTTTTCAGAGTGGGGCTTGAACCCTCCCCTCTTCTCCATTGGCTGGCTTCCTAACCGGAGGCCAGTCATTGGAGAGCAGGGTTGTCCGTCAATTTAGGACGGGATTGAGGGGTGTGTTTTTTAGTTTCTTTCTGTTTTCTTTCTCTCCTCTTCCCATTGGCTGGAATTTTACCTTCCAACCAATGGGACGAGGAGAGAAAAAAAAACAAGCCCCCGAATGCGAAAATGGCTTTGCTTTCCTGAAGCCATTTCTGCCCGACCGCCGCCGGAAGAAGTCGAGAAGCTGCTGAGTCTTCCGGTGAGTGCTCGGTTTTCTTGCCTCTCTGCCCGATTGTGCCCGTGTTCTTGCCCCTCATTGTGCTTGCTTCCCTGCCCCCTCGTTCATTGTGCTTGCTCTCCTTCCCCCCCTCGTTCGTTGTGCTTGCTCTCCTGCCCCCCTCGTTTGTTGTGCTTGATCTCCTGCCCCCGCCCTCCTTCATTTGCATACAAATATAAATGCGCCGATGTTGGGCGACACGCGACCTACATGGGTCCAAGCAAAAGCAGATAGAACCCCAATCTAAGGGCACAATGAAGACGGGTGTATGCAATGTCGGCCAGATCTGCGAGTTCGACAATCAATGTTTACATGTCAGAGAGGGGTATAGGTGCCTTCAAGGGAATTCGTTTAAGCAACAATTGATAATTCAGGTTTGAATCAGAAGGATAAATTAATGACCCTTATACGAATTAAATTCATCAAAGAAACTTCATTATAAATAAACACAATTTATCAAAAGACAAAAAGAATACATGGCTAACAAACACAAAAGGTGTATAGGAAAATAGAATTTATCAAGTGGTAAAACAATTGGATTCATATACAGAAATAGATGATTCAAAAGATGATTAGGTCTGCAGGTATACAAATAATATGTTAATAAGTGACTCAACAGAACCTAAAAACACCTATCCCAAATCAGAAGTACATAACATAAAGTAAGGATGAGGTGGAGGTCGACGTTTCGGTCTCCTAAAGAAAACTTTGTGAGACCATCTTCAGGACTGGTGTTGATTAGGGACTGTATAATAACCAAGTGTAATCTGAAACACAAATGTTGGCAGTTACACACCAATATCTACAATTTTGTATTTTATCTATAACACCTTAGTGACCCAACAAACATGACAATAATTACAAAAACAAACTATACCTAAAGACATTATTTTACAAAGAACATAATATAAAATCATAACACAAAACCTATGCACAAAATTGATTTTTTTAAATTTTTTTATATATAAGAAACTACCGATGTGTACAGTATCTACAAGACTTTTTTATCATCATAGTCACAGATGTTCAATTAACCAATAAATAGCTATGATAACATCATGAACATCCAATAAGAACATCAATCTCATAAAGTGAATATGCCTCAAGTCCATATATTCAGGATACATCAATAAATGTTACCGTTATTTATAATTGGTTAGACAAGTTTCCAACACATTCTGTAGATTCCTTATATATGCAACATATTAAAACTTTATTGTTTGGAATGATCTAAACTATTCCTAGTATTTATCACTCCAATCATGTAATTAAGTTGACCAAAACCCAACAATTTAAGTTTATGGATGTTTTAAAATCAGAAGAAATCTTAAATGGGGGACCATTTTACCTTAATATAGATGCTTTGGTGGCTTTGTTTTTCAAAAGGGATCGCTAATCCAAAAAGCGAGTACCTAAATTTAAGTATATTAATTACTTTAGACAATCAAAAACCATTTGTGTACTCTTGGTTGAATAAAAAAAGTGGTAAATACCATGTATTCGATATGGCCCACACCGGTAGATATTCAGTTTACGTGACAACGGAGATCAAAGGCCGAAAAACGTCCAATCTAAAAAATAGAGGACTACGTTATAGGCAAAGCTATAAACCCCCAAGGTTAAGGCGGGACCAATAGACCAGATACCCACATCGTGAGGGGTCGTAACAAAAACATACCTAAGGGTCGTTGTCAAAATCGTAGAGACAAACAGATTAAGTAGCGTTGTTAGCTCAATCCACGAGGTGAAGAAGAACGATTCCGAGGCTAGAAGGCAAAGGATTTTAAATCACCTATTGAATTTAGCATTAATTTACATGAACTCTAAATAGTAGAGCTGGTTTTACCTCTAAGGCCAAAGGTGATGTACTTAGGCAAAAAGAGGCATCGCGTTATCAACGTGGCAGATAAAATTAAAATCTCGATCCCAGAAGGTCGGAACGCTTCATATAGGACTTCAGAGTAATTGTTATAATTCTGAAATCAGAAGGACAGGGATATATAAAAAACCTATCGACATAGTGCCAAAAAGTTGTATCTATAAGGCTACAGCTACGGGCTTACCGTCAGTCTCTTTTTATGGTCCGCAAACGAGGTCCAGCACGAAACCGGAAGGAAGAAGCAACCTATGCTGTTTTATTTCCTGTATTTAAAGCCCCATTTGGAGATCGAAATGGGACTAGGTATTTGGGCGTCATATTAGAACTAACTTGGTATACAGCCCAACAAAGCTGTGAATACGATTATAAAAAATAAGTATAAAGAGCACAACGTTGCCCAAAAATCACATCCATAGTTACACTATGGATGTGATTTTTGGGCAACGTTGTGTTCTTTATACATCTGACACGTTGATAACGCGACGCCTCTTTTTGCCTAAGTACATCACCTTTGGCCTTAGAGGTAAAACCAGCTCTACTATTTAGAGTTTATGTAAATTAATGCTAAATTCAATAGGTAATTTAAAATCCTTTGCCTTCTAGACTTGGAATCGTTCTTCTTCACCTCGTGGATTGAGCTAACAACGCTACTTAATCTGTTTGTCTCTACGATTTTGACAACGACCCTTAGGTATGTTTTTGTTACGACCCCTCACGATGTGGGTATCTGGTCTATTGGTCTCGCCTTAACCTTAGTGGTTTATAGCTTTGCCTATAACGTAGTCCTCTATTTTTTAGATTGGACGTTTTTCGGCCTTTGATCTCCGTTGTCACGTAAACTGAATATCTACCGGTGTGGGCCATATCGAATACACGGTATTTACCACTTTTTGTATTCAACCAAGAGTACACAAATGGTTTTTGATTGTCTAAAGTAATTAATATACTTAAATTTAGGTACTCGCTTTTTGGATTAGAGATCTCTCTTGAAAAAACAAGCCCCCAAAGCACCTATATTGAGGTAAAATGGTCCCCCATTCAAGAGTTCTTCTGATTTTAAAACATCCATAAACTTAAATTGTTGGGTTTTGGTCAACTTAATTACATGATTGGAGTGATGAATACTAGGAATAGTTTAGATCATTCCAAACAATAAAGTTTTAATATGTTGCATATATAAGGAATCTACAGAATGTGTTGGAAACTTGTCTAACCAATTATAAATAACGGTAACATTTATTGATGTATCCTGAATATATGTACTTAAGGCATATTCACTGTATGAGATTGATGTTCTTATTGGATGTTCATGATGTTATCATAGCTATTTATTGGTAAATTGAACATCTGTGACTATGATGATAAAAAAGTCTTGTAGATACTGTACACATCGGTAGTTTCTTATATATAAAAAAAATCAATTTCATGCATAGGTTTTGTGTTATGATTTTATTTTATGTCCTTTGTAAAAAAATGTCTTTAGGTATACTTTGTTTTTGTAATTATTGTCATGTCTGTTGGGTCACTAAGGTGTTATAGATAAAATACAAAATTGTAGATATTGGTGTGTAACTGCCAACATTTGTGTTTCAGATTACACTTGGTTATTATACAGTCCCTAATCGACACCAGTCCTGAAGATGGTCTCACAAAGTTTTCTTTAGGAGACCGAAACGTCGACCTCCACCTCATCCTTACTTTATGTTATGTACTTCTGATTTGGGATAGGTGTGTTTAGGTTCTGTTGAGTCACTTATTAACATATTATTTGTATACCTGCAGACCTAATCATCTTTTGAATCATCTATTTCTGTATATGAATCCAATTGTTTTACCACTTGATAAATTCTATTTTCCTATACACCTTTTGTGTTTGTGTTTGTTAGCCATGTATTCTTTTTGTGTTTTGATAAATTGTGTTTATTTAGAATGAAGTTTCCTTGATGAATTTAATTCATATAAGGATCATTGATTTATCCTTCTGATTCAAACCTGAATTATCAATTGTTGCTTAAACGAATTCCCTTGAAGGCACCTATACCCCTCTACTTATTTACCCAAGCCCTCAAGGGTATTTTGGGTTGCTCACTGTTCGACTCTTTACATGTCAGAGAGGCAGGAAAACAAAGCGCCTAGACAGGCACCGCAAATGTCATCGGGAGAATTCTGTTAACTAAATAAGC
Organism: Lissotriton helveticus; assembly: GCF_964261635.1. Taxonomy (NCBI): domain Eukaryota; kingdom Metazoa; phylum Chordata; class Amphibia; order Caudata; family Salamandridae; genus Lissotriton; species Lissotriton helveticus. The sequence continues at coordinate 1,823,795,642 of NC_136057.1, forward strand.
CATAAACGAAAGTCCACTGGCTTGGCGTGTATTGTGTTCGAAGCTCTGTGCATTCGACTTTGCACAACGTGTAATTTGCAAAGTGGTGAGATTAGAACTCCGTCCCCCACGTGGCCCAGGGATCCATTCAAGATGGCCCCAGACCATGCGTGAATCAGCACCTCTGAACCACGGATCGCCTGTCGCCACTGCGTGTACGTGGACTTTACGGGGGGAGGTTCTCTTCCCGGGCAGAGGGGAGGGGAGGGGAAAGGCCCAGTACAGGCAGAACAACCCATTGCCTGGAGGCCGGCTCAGGTTTCGGGACCAGGCTGTGCGGGAGGAGGGGTAGAGGGCCTTGTTCAACTGTCACGGCCCTGCTAAAAAAGTCGCGGAGACTGGATGGGAGCTCTGAAGCAGAGTTCGGAGGTCAACAAACACACCCCACCCAGTCCATGGGGGCAGGTAGACAACACGGCATGCCACAAGACGGAGACACAAACCCCCAGACTAAAGGGAACATTACTAGAGCATCAGTCAGTAAAACCAATAAGGGTTCTTGGCTGTTCCTGCACAACCTACGCCCAGATTTCAACCTCTGGAGCTCTGCTTCAAACCCCACTGCCTCGGAGGGCAGGTTTAAGGACTGCCTGGAGAATCGCCCGCTCTTAGTCACAATCTTTCTTACATTCACTACTAAAAGCTTTCGTTGCAACGTCATGCCCGTCCTGCCCCCTTGTTGGTTGTGCCTGCTGTCCTGCCCCCCCTCGTTGGTTGTGTGTGTGGGGCTCTGTGTGTGCGGGGCTCTGTGTGTGTGTGTGGGGCTCTCTGTGTGGGTGGCTCTTTGTGTATGTGGGGCTCTGTGTGTGTGTGTGTGTGTGGCTCTGTGTGTGTGTGTGTGTGGCTCTGTGTGTGTGTGTGGCTCTCTGTGTGTGTGTGTGTGGCTCTGTGTGTGTGTGTGGCTCTGTGTGTGTGTGTGTGTGACTCTGTGTGTGTGTGTGTGACTCTGTGTGTGTGTGTGGCTCTGTGTGTGTGGGGCTCTGTGTGTGGGGCTCTCTGTGTGTGGGGCTCTCTGTGTGTGGGGCTCTCTGTGTGTATGTGGCTTTGTATGTGGCTCTGTGTGTGGCTCTATGTGTGGCTCTGTGTGTGGCTGTGCGTGGGGCTGTGTATGTGTGGGGGCGCTGTGTGTGTGGGGGGCGCTGTGTGTGTGTGGGGCTCTGTGTGTGGGTGTGTGTGTGGGCGCAAATGCAATAGGTCTCGCATTTGCGAGAGATTAAGCTATTGACATTGTAAATGACAATGCCATTTATTTATCTGTTTTCAAAACCAACACATAAACACAAATGTTGTCATTTACAATGCCAATAGCTCTAACTTTGGCAAAGGCGAGACTGTTGCATTGTAAATGCTTGTTCCTCTTTTTATGGGTGCTGCAGAATGCAGCACACATAGAAAAAGGAAAAACAAGGAGCAATAAAGACAATTATCCTTGTTGTGCCTCTCTTACACTTCATATAGAAAGGCATACGTTGTTGGTGCTGCCTCAGTTATGATTTCTCTTAAATCTGGGGCTGAGTCAAAAAGCCATGGATGTTGCAGGGAACACACTCAGCAACATCCATTGCACCCTCCTTTAATGCATAAAACTGTGTTAAAGGGAACAATATTTACGAGGCAGCATTATGCCATAAAGTGGCTTGGTGCTGCCTCGTAAATATGAAGCAAGCTCCTGCGCTACGGAATGTCACAAAAAGTGACGTTCCAGTGGCACAAGGGGCCTCATAAATGATAAAGGTTTCCCGTCTACCCTATCTCTTGATCACCTTCTGGCAGTGCCCATATAGTAAGCATGCCCCATTGAGCCACAACAGCTCAGTTCCCCATCTTTGATCAAAACTATGATTGTTTTTTTCAGTGTCGCTGTTCTTTCCAAAAACTCTCTGGTGATTTCCACATAGGTATCTATGTGCATTCCAGTATTTTACATGAAAAAGAACCTACCTGAAAAATATATTTAGTACAGCATGCATAATATATCATGATATTTGCCTATTAGATGTCCCGGTTGGGATTGGATGTTATCTGTTTAATTTAATTAATCACATCTGACTAAAATACCAATCCCCAATTTGCATACAATATTTTGGTGCGCTAAATATTGTATAGTTCTGAATGTTTACTAAATTACAAGTGAGATACATTTTGGTTGGCTAAATTTGGGCTGGAAGCCTATTAAGTTATCATATCTCTTTTTGAAGGCCACTGTCCTATATTCAAGTCAGTGTGGATTTATTGACCCGCTTAATCCTGCAGGCTTTTAATTAAATCTAGCATATAGGGCTGAGAGTGGAGGTAGCCTTCAAGAGATCACGAGAGGCATGGGACAGGTGAAGAGGCAACTAAAATAATGGGGTGGAGGGGCTATTGTGCAAGAAAGAAGCATGAGTGATAGAGGGAGGGAACAGACAGCCCAGGAAGCACTGGAAAGGCAGGGATGAGGCAGAGGTGAGCAACCGGTGAGTAACAGGAAGTGGCAAGGAGCAAAAGGAAGTGACAGACTTGGACGTCAATTGGGGTAGTCGGCGATAGCATCCGGTATATTTGGCTCCCCTACTGGTACCTTTGCACTGCCCTACAAAACACTGGCCACAGGGGTTTAGAGCATACGAGGAGAGCATAAACAGAGCTTAAAACCCTGTGTACTTCCTGTTTACCAAAGAAGCAAATAGGAGGCTTTGAGGGTCCAACATTCGGATTAGAGGCCAACCCTCTGACGTCAGAGAGTGTCAAATAAATGAGTGATGTTATTTGCATTACCCCTGGCATTTTGTTGAATCAACATACCTAGTGACAGGGAAAGTCTGGAGGTCAGTAAAAAATGCCAGAAAAGGGTGGGACAATGTCTATGAAAGGCAGACTTAAGATTTGGGTCGTTCTTGCACCATTTTGCATGGTGCAAGAGAAATGAAAACTGGGTCATAAATATGGCCATATATATTTTTTCTGGGTCCGATTGGACCATCGCACTAATGCTATCTGATCCATAATAATGGATGCCGCACCACTTGTGCCTCCATCAGAAAGTTTAAGTCAATGCAAATATTCCAATTGTGCCCGCTTCCTATTTTCTTGTCTTGCTAGTTAATCCTTGTTCTCTTCCATGAGGCAAATGTATGTCTGTTTTTTTGGACCATGACAAATGTACTTAAAAGAAGCTGTAAGCTCTTACATAACATGTGATAAGTTAGAGTAAACAGGCCCACCTGGTGAAAGGGTCGAATAACAGCAAAAGGCTACAATAATTGCCCTTTTTCTTTTTACATGGAGCACTCAAAAGGCAAAACAGCCTTTTACCTCTAGTGCTGAAAATGCTTGCAGCTTTCCTTTAATGTAAACACATTCTCTAGGATGATCTTTATGTAGCAGGTATGAGATTATTGAATTCACCATAAATATGCTTAGACTGAGGACCTGATTACTATGGCGACAAATTCAGATAAGGCCGCCAGGCTGACGTTCGAAGTTCCAGTGGTACCACTGGGGGACATGCCGCTGCCACAGGAAAGTGTCACAGCAGATGCCGCCACTGTGCAGAGCCTTCAGCATGCCAGTTCACCGTGAGCCTTGCGCTATGCACTATGCCTTGCATGGCACACAGATGACAGGGAAGGACAGCACTACATGTGCCACCAGGGTCTCTTTTCCAGGGGCTATAATGGCCATGGACCCTGTTTGGTTTGGGGTCCCCTGATCTATTTCCGACAACCTTTTCAAGGCAGGGTTCTTGCTGTGAAAAGGCAGTCAGAGAAGGATAATGTAATCCCGACGGCGGTGCCTGCCTCAGCACCGGCGTCATTCCTTCACGCACCTCCAACCGACGCACTATTGGGATCCTCGGGAGTTGGCAGTCTTTTGTCAGGCTGGTGTCAGTCCGACCGGCTGTATCATAATGCGGCGGTTGTACCGAAGGGCTGACGGTGGTTGGACCACCTCCGAGGTCATGGCGGCAGTCTGACCACCAACATCGTAATCTTGCCCAAAGTCAGGAACCCTTTAGTCAAAACTGGAAATGTATGCCAAGGGGTCCATTAGGATGGCGGGCGGACATTGTCCGCCCGCCACCCTTTCGTAGAACGGGACCGCCTGCCTGAAGGGCGGGGGTCCCGTGGGGGGAATTAGGATATGCCCACCACAGTGGCAGGCACATCCTGTAGTTTAAGCATTGTGGCGGGCGGTGCAGAGTGCACCGCCCGCCACAATGCTAAAAATGCTTTTTCGCATTTGCATATGCAAAGCGGCAGGCACCGTGCGGTGCCTGCCGCTTTGCATATGCAAATGTGGGGGGGGGTACCATAGGTACCCCCTTTGCCTCCCCCACCTCCGCCTACATCAGGGGGGCCCGCAGGGGGCCCCCACAGCACACACCGCCTGCCTTTCCGTGGCGGCAAGGCTTGCCGAAATGCCTATCATAATATGGCTGGCGGTGTCTGTTTGACACCGCCACCATATTAATCATTTTCCGCCCCGGCCGCAATGCGACTGGGGCGGAAAAGTGGCGGGCGGTGTTGTGCTCCGCCGTGGTCCCCCCCACCATTCTAATATGGCGGGGGGAATACAGGGAAGGATGGCGGGTGGATTGCCCCCACCAGGCTGGCGGTGGCTACCGCCAGCCTGGCGGGGGCAATCCGCCCATCATCCTAATGGACCCCCAGGTGTCTTGGCAGCGAGTCTGTATTTTTTCTTCTACTTCTGGGTCATGGGGGGCCATTGAACATGTATAATGCCCTAATTCACCATGTCTTGCAAGTAATCCTGGACAAAAAACTATAATTAGGAAGGCAGGTGTGCCTATGTATTAAGCCAACAGCTGTATGTCGTAGATGTTCAGACTTGATGCTAGTTGAAGCTCCACCCTCAGACACCTAGACATTCCTTCTGCTCTAAGCATGGGTGGGATGGGGGGCACAGGTTTAACTGTTTACAGTTTAATTATGCACCAACCCATTAACCCTCCATAAACTCTCCTTAGTCTAAAGTGTTGTTATGGCTTTCACATGATGATTATTTTTCATGTTCATCACTGCACTCTCATTTGATAATATTCAGTATCCCGCTGAAATAAATACTGATAGGGGATGTAATAGTTATCCAGTGACATAATTTATCAATATTAAAAAAACTTTAACATCATCATCATCCAAATCTTTATTGCGGTGATCTGCTATAAAAGTACAAGCTAAAAGTACATACATAAAAAGGTAAAAACAATTACATTAAAAAGTACATACCTTATTATAAAACATAATGTAAAATTCCCTTCAATCATGATTACATAATCAATGCACATTCTATTATAAAACTAATTTTATCCTATCCATCCCAGCCAAATAAAGTGCTGGATAATTCTAGAGAGATATGTTCAATGGGGCTGCACTAGGTCTATAGCGACTGGTTCAACTATTGGAAACTCATCTTTTGCCTTATGCTCCACATCCATAAAAAGTATCTAGAGACTGCAAAACAAAACTTTGCCTTGTGTCTGATTTTAAAATAGTAAGGGTCACTACAAGTTTCCTAACGCCTAAATTCCGGCAGACTGGAATTAACTCTGTTCTCCTTTCATTCTGATAGCGCTTGCTCCTCTGTTTCCTTGATGTCACCCCAGGAGTGACATGCCCACCTGACTGGCTCAGAAAACTGGGCCCATTTAGCAGTAAAAGAGAGAGCTGGTAGAGGATCTAACTGAAATTGAAGATAGAGCTTCTGGGATGCCACAGGTTCAATTTCGTCAAGAAACCGTTCCTCTCTGTAATCATCCTTCATCAAGAGAAAAACATGTCAGTCAATGGGCCAAAGGAAGATCAGGCTGCAGTAGGCTCATTTTATACTTGCCAAATGTTCTCTCAATGATTGACTTATTGATTGTGCGGGATGCCCTCTGATCATTCCGCAGGTTCTCATTCCCCATTTTTTGAAGCTCTCTTTAACATACTTTAGCCTAGCTATGCCGCCTGGGGGACCAAAACCTCCTTCAATACCTGGCGATACGAGTGAAGCTCAGGGGTGGCTCAGATCCTTCTTTAGTAAAGGATTAATCTTACTGCAGTCCCATTAGAGATAGACCTGGACCCCATATCTAACCTAAGAGAGATGAGTGGGGGGAAGCCCGTCAACTGTCAGAAGAATTGATTTTCTACTACTGCCATAGGGGCTGAATCCCTGTGTCCTTTTATTCCACACCATAAAACGCTGCTCCCAGGACCTGCAGTCTCCATATCTGGATCATCAGTGAGAATAGACGAAATTGGGTATCTCAGTGCACTTTAGCCAGCCTCCTAGAATGTTGCTCTAATTTGAGTTTGCGGCTTGCAATATGTCACCTCCAGTCTAGCTGCTCCGTTAGGGTTAGCCCATGATAATGAAAGGTGTGCACACAATCAAGAGGCGTCCCATTAAGATTGGGATTCGATCTATGGGGGCGTCAGGGGTTTAGAACCATATATGCAGTTTTTTACACATTTATTTCCAAGCCCCTGTGTCTGCAGAAAATATCAAAAACATCTAGGAATTTTCGTAACCCCATCGGTTATTTAGATAGTAAAAGGGAATCATCTGCAAACATTAGGGCAGGAATCTTCATGTCTGCCAGGCAAGGGGCATCACCTTCCTTCACATTGGTTCAATTAATCTACCAGGTCGTTGGCATAAATGGTGAAAAAAGTAGGGTCAAGGATGCAGCCCTGTCTTACCCCTCTGTTTACAGAAAAGGGCTTGTCCACAACTGACCTGGGCATAATTATGATCATTTAGCCTTATTAGAATAGCCAAGAGCTAATTGGGTAACCCCATGTCATCCAGCACCTGCCAAAACGTATATCTGGGCACCAAGTCAAAAACAAACCATAGGTCTATGAACATAACATAAAGTAACCCACCTCCAGGACAACACTTTTCCAGATTAATAATTGGAGTCAGAACATCTGGACCATGGTGCTGGTACATTCCCAAAATCCCACCTGTAGCGGTGTTAAAATTTCTTTCGCTGACAGCCTTTCTTATATCCTATCCAAAATGATTCTGCTGAACAGCTTTTGGGAAGTGTCAATGAGGCTTATTGGACTATAATTTGAAGGCTGTGATGGCGAGCTCTTTTTGTATATTGGTATATTTTCGTACCCAACGAGTTTGATGGACTTGGTACCACTTTCATGACAGCATCACAAAATACCAAAACGTCGGGGCTCCAAACATCTATCTCACTGAAATACTGGTCTCCCAGGGGCACTATTTGGAATTATCACATTGATAGCTGTAGTTACTTCTTGAATTGTAATAGGTGGGATCTCCTCATTATGACTTACAATTCCCACATCTGCTATTTTAATACCCAGTAGAGCAGTCGAGGGTATTATCTTTACCCATTACAGAATATAGGGGCATATTATCAAGCAGGGCGATAGGCAATTATCGCCGCTATAGCGGTAGTTTTCGACCGCTAAGCGGCGATAATTCCATCGCCCTATTAGCAAGCTGTCGCTAACTGATGTTAGCGACAGCTTTTAGGCGATAGCGAGCAGTTTGGGGCCCGCTTTGTATGTCAGCGATGTTTATCGCTAATGACATGCAAAGTGGGCGTACCCAACCAGTTAGGGACTGAAAGCAGTCGCTAACGTCGCCATCGTAGCTATCGCAGGCGTAGCGATGGAAATATTCGCGCTAAGCGCGAATATCTCCAAATACTAACACCTGCCCAGACCAGTTCTTACCCATGTTATCCAATGGGAGGTGGATAACGTGGCTAAGAGCATGTCATCGCTAATGTGTGAATATCGCTGTATTCTCAGCGATATTCACGCATTTCGCCATCGCCGGATATTTTAGCACAATGGAGAAAAACGTTGCTAATAGCATGTTTTCTCCGCTAACATATCCAGCGATAGGCAGCGATAAAAAAATTGTGATTCTTAGCCTATCTTTAGTAGCAGATGGATTTGATTCCAATCACTATGATATGTAGCATTGGATGGGGTGATGGGGTAGTGAATAAAATGACATCATGTGTGGCAAGTGAGGTGTTGTTGTGTCCACTTCTCATATCATCATCACATTGTTGCTTCCTGTAATCATCACACTCACTGGCTTGAGTTAGCCTTTGCCCCCTCTGGTGGTCCACTCAAAGAGTTGCAACTCCAGCATATCATGCTTGAGTAGGGAAGCTCAGAACATCTAATACATCCTCCTCCTTCATCCTCCTCCTTTTCTTCTACTTCTGAGTTACCCCTAGTAATTTTGAGAAACATATGAGGAGGCAAAGCAGTGGGGCACAAATCCTCATTCTCAACCTCGTCCTCGACTAATTTGGTATCTCACTTTTACATGGATGCCTCTAAATCCCCTTATCTGAGATTCATGCTTCGCTTCATGGTTTATATGTTAGTCGCCTTGAGGTGCTATTTCAAAGTCTCTTGCCCCTCTCTTGTTGTTAATATGTCCCATAGTTTAGAAAAATAAGCAACCCATTCCACAGCAGGAACGTTTGTTTCAATGGGGCGATGTCCCTCTTGGCTCCCTGTAGCCACCAAGTTCCAGAAGGAGCGCTGGTCTCCTTTCCAGGCTGCACTAAACAGTCCTTTCCACATGCCAGGTTCCCAGGCCCTTTTCATTTCTTTGTATAAGCCACCCTTAGACCCTTTATCACTCTCCTATCTTGCAGTTTAATGGTGACAGTGAACCCTGCCCTAGCGTCTCTAAATGTTTGATTGTACCAGGAGGTGGTACTTTTCCTCCCTATGGCCTTTTTCGTTTCCACATAACAATACTTCTTTCGTCCCTCGTACATATTGTTATTGATTGTACTAATCTTTGCCTGTGTTTTACCTAGGCCAAGAGACAGGTCTGGGAGAAGAAACCCTCAATGCTGCCCGATACTATTCTATAGACTGCCCAACAAGCGGATTTATACAAACAAAATCCACACTTTTGGGCTAAAATCCTGACAAATATTTTTAATGTGTCAAGCCGTCAAGGTTTTCCACCATCATGGGCATCCTCTACTATAATCCCGATTTTTAAAAAGGGACAGAGAGGGGACCCTCACTGTTATAGGCCAATCTCACCAATGGACTCTACAGTGAAAGTTTTAGGGAGAGAGATCTTAAAGAAATTACCGGATCGGCTAGATGAAAATGAGGTTTTATCTAATTTACAATATGGTTTTAGAAGCGGTAGGGGTACTATGGATCAGTGTCTTAATCCATATTTACTAGCAGGTAAATACACTATAGCTAAAGCAGGGACGCTTCACCTGGCTTTAATGGATCTGTCGTCGGCTTTCGACCTGTTAAATAGGTCTAAGCTCTGGCACATCCTGTTAGATGGGGCATTGATCCTAGTTTAGTCTACTTCTTGGCCGACCTACACTGGGATCTCATGGCATGAGTGAGCGTCAACCAAGAAGGAAAATGCACAAGACACTTTACAAAAGGCAGAGGTGTCTGCCAAGGATGTATTTTAGCACAACTACTTTTTACTTTGTATATTAATAATCTGGGCAAGTTTTTAGAAATGGCTATTCTGGGCATACCTCGGGTAGGGGACAGGCTCATTCTGGTGCTCCTCTATGCGGATGATGCCGTCCTATTGGCCCATATAGCTATAGGGCTCCAAAGGCTTTTAGATTCCTTCAGGCCGACATGAAATCTCTGGATTTAGCGATAAATATACCCAAATCTCATGTAATGACTATGGGCCGGAAACCCAAAAAAACAAAAACGTTTCTTTGTGATACTGTAGAATTGAGTAAGGTGACCTCTTTCACTTATCCAGGAGTACTTTTTGATGAGAAAAGTTCCTGGGTACCTCAACAAAAAGTTAAAGCAAATGCGATGGCTAGGTCAACTGCCACTGTGAAAGGTTTTGTGCAGCGACTGGGGGCTAAACCGATGGATGCAATGCCTAATATCTATAAATCTAAATGTATAGCAATTGCATTGTATGGCTCGGCAATATGGGGTTATGAACCAATGAAGGAGATAAAAACAGTTGAAAATAAATTCCTATGCTTCCTCCTGTCTGTACCCCAATCCACTCCTACTTTTTCGAATTCACCAGGAACTAGGGGTTGGCTATGTGACAGACAGGTTGAGGCAGGCTCCGGTGCTCTGCTGGCTTAAAACCTGGCTTAACCCCCAATTAACGCTGAACCATAAGATAATCAGGGATTGTGTCACCCTGGACCAAGTCAACAAAATTCCATGGATACTGCCCCTGTGGTACTTTCGATTTCGATTTCGGTCATTGTTGGTGCCGAATCATTGCTGGTAGATACTGCTGCCCTGCTCTAGTCGCAGACTCTCATTCGGCTGTCGTTCCTCGACCTCTCGATTCCTTCAGTTTGCCATAGGGGGAATCATTCTGACTAGATCTCAGAAGACCCTTTGAAGCTCGTCGACCGTCATGACGGGCAGGACGGACCCCGAGAGGCGCAACACCAGAGGCCCGAATCGAGGGGGAGCCGCTCAGACCCAGACTATAGACCGCTTTACTCGCCCGAAGGGATCCCTGGGTGGATCGAGCAAGTCCCCCGGAGAGGCTGGTGACGGTACCCCTGTGAATGAGGAGCCGACTTTGGCAGATGTTATGGGCGCCATTGCCAATATCCAGACTGCGATGGGGCAGCAATATGAAACTCTTGCTACTAAGTTGGATACGGTTGCGATTGAGGTCAACCTTATCAGGACAGACCTGGGGAAAACCAACGAACGGGTCAAATCTTTGGATGTGAAGGCGGCGAGCCTAATTACAGATGTCTCGGATCTTCAGACCGAGGTCCGTGATCTTCGCATGGCCAGGGACTCGTTTGCCCGTCGGCTGGATGATTTCGAGAGCCGGGCCAGACGAAATAATGTCCACATCGTGGGCGTTCCGGAGACTTCCACGGAAGTACCGACGGATCTTCTAGTTGAAGACCTTATCCAGAACTATTTGTCACCAAAGGGTCTTAGTGGTCTTTTTGCAGTGGTGCGCGCTCATCGGATTCCAGGCGGGAAGCCCAAGCTTGGGGCCGCTCCGAGGCCTATCATAGCCAGGATCTTTAATTATCGGGATAGAGACTCTATCCTGCAGGCCTCCCGTGTCAATGGTCCCACTAAGTTTGAAAATGTTTCGATCAGCTTCTATCCGGACTTCACCCAGGCAGTGCAGAAGCAACGTATGGCCTTTACGGGGGTGAAACGACGCCTTAGAGACATGGACCTGAAATATGCCATGCTTTTTCCGGCTCGCCTGCGGATTGAGCATAACGAACGTACATTTTTCTTTGATCGCCCTGAGGCGGCCAGTGACTGGCTGGACACTTTGCCGACACAGCATACTAGCTCGGAGAATATGAGGGGTGCGGAGGGCGGCCTGGAAGACCTGGAGTAGTGAGTCGGTGCCGATGAGCCATTATTGGACGCTTTGCAGTGGCTCTGTGATAGCGATGTTTATACGCAACGGATACCCGGGGGTGGTTGGACTCGGGACTCTTCCTCCTCAGGGGACACTTTTCTCTCTTCTTGTAGGTTAGTTTAATGGGGCGACAGGCACACTGCAAGTTGGGGTGGCTTTCTGGTCTACTGCAGGGGTGCAGGGAGGGGGGTTGTGTGTTGAGGGTTCTTTGGGGGGTGGTGGGGGGGTCTTTTCTTGTTTGTTTATTTCGAGGCTCTGATTTGGTCGCTCTTTTATCCTTTGTGCTTGCTCTGTGGCGAGGGGGACTGTTGTTTTTTGTCTGGGATGGGGTAGGGGGCTGAGGGTGCTGAGCTGGAACGTTAATGGTCTCGGGGATCGAATTAAACGGGGTATAGTTTTGCAGTACTTGAAGCGGCACTCCCCGGATATTGTTCTACTACAAGAAACGCATTTGGTGGGCAATACGTGCCGTGCGCTGAATAGAAGAGGCTACTGTTTGGTGGCCCACTCTGGATTCACCACTGGGTCGAGGGGGGCGGGTATCTTGGTTAGGAACTCCCTCCCCCTCGAGGTAGATGACGAGGTGCTGGATGATAGGGGTCGCTATGCTGCTGTCGTGGGTCGATGGGAGGGGAAGACGATTTCCATTTTGTCTGTGTATGTTCCCCCTGGTTTACAGTCTACCACGTTTTCGGATTTGGGTGGGGTAATCCTGGGGCTCCCCGATGGTTTGCTAGTAGTGGGTGGAGATTTTAACTCAGTGGTCAGTGGAGAGGAGGATCGACACCCTTGTAGAACCCTCCCCACGTCGCAGTTATGGTTGGGACGTTTCATGGATACACTGGGATTAGCGGATTGTTGGAGACAACTTCACCCTGGCCAGCTCCACTACACCTTTTTCTCGGGGGCCCATGGTAGTCTATCGCGACTCGATTATATTCTTATTCCAGCGGCACAGATGGTCTCCATGAGAGAAATTAGACATCTTGCGAGGGGGATTTCAGATCATTCCCCACTATGGCTCACCATTGATGTGTGGCTAGAGTCCGGGGGTCGTGTTGCTCCCATTAATCCGTGGCATCTTCGTAACCCCAACATTAGCAAGGAAGTGGTTAAATGTATGGATTACTATTTTGCTGAGAATGAAGGGTCAGTATCCTCCCCTGTTACTCTGTGGGAGGCGTGTAAAACTGTGATCCGGGGTCAGACACTCTCTTTGATTGCCAGCGAAAGGGGGCGCAGAACTAAAGAAGTGGTACGGCTTGAAAACGATATCTCTGAATTGGAAGACCAGATGGAATCTGTGATGACGCCTGATAGCCTACACTCCTTGGCGCTTATCAGTTTGAATACAGAGCTCTGGTGACTGATGCGGCTAAAGCGATGAATCGTGAACAGCAGGGACGCTTGTATGATTTGGGTGATAAGGCGGGGAAATTGCTTGCTTGGCTTGATAAGCGGCATAGAGTGAATCGTGTTGTGCCTGTTATTGAGCGAGTGGATGGTGTGCGAGTTGTGGACCCGGTCGAGATCATTGAGGTCTTTGCCCAGCATTTTCGGAAGGTGTACTCGCCGGTCTCGGACAGACCTGAGGAGGACTCGCACCTGTTGCTCCGCGATATCGCGTTGCCTAGTCTCTCGGATTCGGACAGAGAGCTTATGGAGGCGGATTTTTCTACCGATGAAGTAGCGCTCGCTATCCGTGCACTTCATTCTTGTAAGGCTTCGGGCCTGAATGGTTTGCCAGTCGAGCTGTATAAGTTGTGTCCTGATAAAATGGCGCCGTACCTTCGTCGGACATTTCTGGTGTCGCGAGATCTCGGGCTTCTTCCCCGAGATCAGAGACTGGCGTCCATTGTGGTCCTCCACAAAGACGGAAAGCCCCGGGAACATTGTTCGTCATATCGGCCGATCTCGCTTCTGAATGTGGAGCCTAAGGTTCTTGCTAAAATTTTGGCGAACCGCGTGATCACGGTGATCGGCGAACTGGTGCACCCTGATCAATCTGGGTTTATCCCCCACCGTAACACTGCACTCAATCTTCACCGTCTACACGGTGTTCTGGCGAGGGCGGGGTCTCTTGCGGAACCGGCCATTTTGGTTTCCCTTGACGCCTCGATGGCCTTCGACACGGTGGCATGGCCTTATTTGTGGGCTGCCCTCGCTAAATTTGGCTTTGGTCCTAAGTTCATTGGATGGGTTAAACTGTTATATGAACAACCGCTTGCGCAGGTGGTGGTTAACGGAAGGGCCTCGGATCCCTTTGTCCTCGGACGTGGCACAAGACAGGGCTGCCCTTTGTCGCCTCTCCTTTTTGCGCTTGCTCTTGAACCCCTTGCCGCGTGGCTCCGCTGGGAGCCCTCGCTCCAGGGCATATGGTGGTCTCCTACCTTTGAGGATCGGGTATCACTTTATGCTGATGATATTCTATTATACCTCACTTCTCCCTGTAAGTCATTGGGAGTCCTGTTTGATGTCCTGAGCTCTTTCGGGAAGAATTCTGGTTTGGTTATTAACTGGACTAAATCCTGTATTTACCCGCTTGCGGGTGGACAACCTTCTCTGCCTCGCTTCTGCCCTATACCTGTCTCCAGTGGTGGTTTCAAATACTTGGGGATCTACATCTCTATGGACCCTAAGGTCCGATTTGAGCGTAATCTACTGCCTCCGCTTGCCCGACTTCGGTCGGATGTGGCGGCATGGTGTGGACTGCCTCTTTCCCCCCTGGGGAGGGCGGCCCTGTTTAAAATGATGTCTCTTCCCCGATTCTTATACGCAATCCAGAACACGCTGGACCTAGTTCCAGCTGGCTATTTTAGTGAAATCGAGGGTCTCCAGAGGAAATTGATTTGGGGCGGGAGACCGCGTATAGCGCTGGCGAAATTGACTTTGCCCTGGTATGATGGTGGGATAGCTTTACCGGATGTCAAACGTTATTATTGGGCGTCCCAGTTGAGTGCTATTAATCATGCCATGTATGGCCCTGTCCCTAATCCCGCTTATGATATGGATAAGTGGCAACTCCCGAGGGGCGATTATAATAGAGCGCTTTATTCCAAGAGTGACAGGAGGTACTTGACAGGCCCCACTGCAGTGGCACTGCGTGTCTGGGGTAGTGCAACATCGGCCACGGGTTGGACTGATAAACTCACTAGGGCGACTCCTCTCTATGCATCTGAGAGATTGGGTGGTCTGTGGTCCTCGAAGGGATTCGATAGGTGGGACCTTATCGGTATCAGCACAGTGGGTGATCTTTGGGCCACTAATAGAGTCAAAACTTTTGACGAGTTACAACGGGAATATAAGCTGAGTGATAGGGAATATTTTCGATACCTTCAGATCCGCCATGCGCTCGATTCAGTTTTCCCTGCTGGCACCTCGATCCCTGAGTCTTCTCCCTTGGAGGATAGAGTGCTTGATGGACATGTCCCCGACAGCACTATCTCCCTCATATACAAGAAACTTATTGATGTCCGTTCGGACCTTCTTATACAGCTGCGTGAGGCATGGACTGGTGACGGGCTGGAGCTAGACGATGAAGACTGGCAGGCTGCAGTCTCCTCCCCAAAGGAAGTTGCTATTCCGGCGCGTCTCAGACTGGTGCAGCTAAAGATTCTTCATCGCACCTATGTCACGGGTCCACGATTGATGCATATGGGTTACTCGATGGATGGGCTATGTCGGCGTCGATGTGGTTTGCTTGCTACTTTCCTGCATATTATATGGGAGTGCCCGGAGGTAGTGGTTTTTTGGAATCAAGTGCGTGAGGTGATGGGAGAGGTGACGGGCGTCGGGCTACTTCCTGAGGCCCGGCGCTGCTTGCTGAATATTTGGGAACCGAATGACTGCACAGTTGCCCAGACTCAGTGGGTCACACTGGGAAATATTATTGCCAAAAGAGATATTGCTCAACTCTGGGGGTCTCCTAGGACGCCACTGGTCTTGACCTGGGAGGAGAACATGGACTGGTGCATGTTTAGGGAAAAAATTGTATACGTCTCCCGGGGTAGGCCTAAGAAGTGGGGTAGGATTTGGGGTCAGTGGAATTCGTATCGTGGTGGGATTTGTGACCCTCCTTTTGTAGAGTCCCCTGATGATTCAGGTTATCCCTGATTGTACGTTCCGGTATTTTTGAATTTTTGTGTAAAGTATTGCTCGCTCTTGGTCCCCACACCCCACCTCCATGATTTCCTTATGCTTGCTTTTCGTTGTCCCCCTCATATCACACGTAGCAGCCCTTATATTGGTAAATTTGCCTCTTTTCTTTTTCTTCTGGTTTTTTTTTTTTTTTTGTTGTTCCTTGTGTGTTATAAAATGGAAACCTTTTATTCCTCCTCGTTTACCAGACGCTCCTAACCACGTCATGCTTTTCCGCTGCCGGACCCTCGGGTTGTCGGCTGATGAGCTGTGTACTGCTTTATTTTTACTGTTTCGTATTACTGACCGGCCTTGGTGGTTGTAGGTCTGTATATGTCCTTATTTTGCAAATAAAGGTTTTAAAAAAAAAGAAATTCCATGGATGGATTATGTCAAGAATATTTTAACTAAGCTTGGACTGAGGTTCCGTGAATTCTGAACCTGGATCATAAAGGTTGTGGTTCTGTTACGATTTTGGTAACAGCGAACCGTAAACAGTGAGCTCAGCAAGCATGAGTGTTTTCGTCATGTTACACCGATGGATTCACTGTGTATTTGAAGATTTCGTTCTGAACCTTTGGGTTCCATTTTGTGCATGGCAGCCATTTTGTGGTTGCCCTCACATAGGCCGATGACTTTAGCTGACTCTTAGATGACCTGAGTGAACTGACCCTGTTGCCTGAAGCTGACCTTGCCAAACCAGTTTTTGCCCTTTAGCTGATCAAGATAGAGATCAAAGAGCAGGACATTGCTGAGTTTATGGTACATGCACACACCCTTCTATCTTGCTTCTCATCTGTTTCTGTTCCTTCTCTTTATGACCTGTTTACGATATGGGTTGTGGTCTTTTATTATGGCTTTGTTCAGCTTGTGTAAGAAGGAATGTTGGATATTTTGCATGCTTGCAAAAGCTAGGACTGCCCCTTACTTTTGTGCTGAGTCATGTAACCCTAAAACATATAAAAGGCCTCTGTCCTCTGTATTCCTCAGACTACCTCATTCAGTTGCTACGGCTTCTGTGTGACGTGGCCTCACTTATTAAATTTAATAAAGATGTCTTTTCATATTTTCAGCTTCTGTGCCAAGTTCTTTTTATTAGTAAGTATTCCCTGAGAAGGAAGATTTCACTTCTTCAGGACGCCCAGACTTATTAAATTTTCCAGATAAAGTAAATAAAGATGATTTCGTATGGGTAAAAATACACTTATTGGACTGGATGAAGGTAGAGAGGGAGGAGATTGAACTAATGAAACCTACAGTTAAAATCCATTTCCTGTTAAAAACTATGCCTGAGATTGAACTTTATCTGAGGATTGTTACTAAACCATTTCACTGCCTGCTTTTAATGCGATTCCGTTTTAACTTAATACATTTTTATCAGGGAGATTCACAAGGCTGGAGCAGGACTTGTGATTTAGGTCCCAGTGATAATTTTTCGATACAGGACACAATGCAATTTATTATGTTTTGTGATCATTATTGCGCTATCCAATCTTTAGTCCCAATCTTAAAAGGGAGAGGCTTTATTCAGGTTAAACACGCTGTATTGTTCTTGCAAAAGCAAAATGATCCATGGGAGGTTTTTAATATTGAGAGCTTTCTTGTCGCAGCAGTGAGACTTAGAAAAATCCGGCACCCCAAGCTGGTCATGTTACTACCTTTTTAATACCTGCCTTTTTATCACTAAATTATTTTTTATTGTAATGGTGTATTGGCCTTATTGTTTTAACCATACTGAAGACTTTATGTGTTCATGAATTTTGTTTTATTCCCGCCCTAATTTTCTTAAATCGCCCTATTATTGAAGAATCGGTTTTGAAATGTTATTGTGTAATGTATGTGTTTTTACTGTGTACCGTATGTGATTTATGTAATGTATTGTGATCTAATGAATGGCACTTTTATGGTTTTCAGTAACCGGATAAGTGGTTTGAATGAGACTGCCCAACCAACTATGGATAATGAACCTTGGTGCACGACTTAACTTTTCGTCTGTTGTTTGTTGCTCTCAACCTTATATCAAACGGTTCAGCACAGCTGACGTGCCTATAACAGGCAGGGATATCAACAGCAAGAGGTAGGTCATTATGGTCACTATCCTGTCTTGACAGCACAGCCATATCAACTACACATGGCCAGACCCTATTATATACCAGTATGTACTCAATAAAACTAGTGCCAGAAATACAATTGAATGTATGCTTCACTTCCCTGTCTGATAAAGTTCTACCATTACCGGATCTCAGGCCCTGTTTCAATGTTAATGCATTAATTTGAAGTGCCAGGTCAACGAATTTTTGATTGGAGGGATTACCAATTTAGGTACAGACCAAACACTATCTTCCTCCTGGGTAATTATTTCTAAGTTATCATCCAGTGATTCGAATTGACAAATGAAATCCGCTCCCACAATTCTCAATACTTCAGCTGGAGCAGTTGTTATATTTGTGCTTTCATTCCTCCCAGGCCTTACATACACATTATAATGTAATCTGTATATTGTGGTAATTTCAGGGAAACACACATAATAGGGAAATTATTCTAATTTCCTTTACCCTGCAAGTAAGCGCTGACCTGACCCAAGTGGTTTATCTCCCTCGAAGGTCTGCCCTTCCCTATTGTCGATGCTGCCTTACTAAAATTGACATAACCCATCGGATGCACCTATTCAATGGACCATGTGTTCTGAAATAGGCAGAAACCAGGCATATCAATGAGCCAGGTCCATTCTGGGTGATCTAGTTTAGATGCTAATCTGGCTAATTCTAGGAAAGCAGTTTAGTGAAAGGTGTTAGCTGGTTTGGATCAGGATAGTTACGAATTCCTGACCCTGATGTCCCACTCAGTATTCAACTCAATTTGGTGGTACAGTGGAAACACCATTTGCCTTGGCGTGGGCAACCCTTTCACTTATATCAGACTCGATCAGTGACTGGGCGGTGGTCCCATATACCTTGTTATTAAAGTTATATTTCATCCTAAGGAATGGCAGGTGTTTGGCCCTGATAATTTGATTTGTTCTTCAGTGGCCCAGTTTGCACCAATACTGAATTGTTACCATAACATGATGCAACCTGTTTCCCAATCGCATCTCCTTGCTGGTTACTACACCCTTGGGTTGAAATATTGTGCTCCCTGTCAATGCCCTGTGACCTGGCCTTTTCTCCGCTACTCACTTTTGTGATTGTTACATATTGCTCGGTTGTGATGGTACTCATATTGTGTGTCAGTAAATCGACTCCCACTAGAGCATCCTAACGGTTGGATGTGGGGACTCTAAACACAGCCTAATCTCTTACAGTAGTAGTAAGAAACAAGTATATTTAGACCATTGTCCGTAAAACATTATAAACCAAATAAACAGTTAAAATCGATACGCGGGCTCAACCTTGGCTGCCCAACACCCCCTTCCCACTACACGATCTCTTACAGGGCCAGTAGAAGCACAAGCCCACTAAACAAAGGGAGGAAGCCCAGACCCTGGAGCCAACCCAAGAGGGGGGCTCTTTTGAAGTTTTGCTGTGGTAGGCCCTGGTGATGATGTCAGCGAGTCGTGGAGCTGAGATCCTTAGAGCACGAGTGGCAAGTGACTCCTGGGTGAAGCCATCTTGCAGTATCCATGAGCGTTGTGCAGGAAGGTTGAAACCGGGGTGCAGAGGGGATGTGGCAGTCCAGTATAGGCATCTGTGAATGGTGATTATTAGCCCACACCACCTTCCTTGAGTAGGCCTTGGACTGCTCTGCTTCGATACCATGTGAGAGTAAAGCGCTATTATGGGGAGTTTGGTTCACAGTGGAGGACAAATGTAGACCCATTACTTGTGAAGGACACCGAACTAATGACTAATTTTCTAACAGCATGTAAGGCAGACTTTATCCATTTATGGTAGTAGGACATGTGAGGGCTTGATGGAAACCATAGAGTGATGTTGGGTGCTGAGCATCTGTTCATTAAAAATAAAAGTGCGGTATTTCAAGCTACAGATAGTTTTTGAATGAAAATCGCAAGCCTGCATTTGTGAATGAAGATTATTATTCCAAGAAAAAAGTAGTTATTTGATAGGATGTACAAGCAGATATCTGGGGACAAAATTACTGAACTTTCAAATACACATCTAAAGCACATACTTGAGTGGCAACAAGTACTGTTGTCTGAGGACTGCTGTATGTGTCTGTAAAATCTTTCTAGGTCGTTTATTTACTGCCTGAGATTGTATAATCTATATATTTTCCTCACTCTACCCTCTGTTCAAATAGATTATCAGTTATGACATGTATTGTAAAATGTATTCAGAAACAGGCAGAGTGAAAAAATAAAAGAGAATTAAATGTAGAATTTTAGCTTGATGCTGTGGTGAATTCGAAGCCATGTAAATGGCATTTACTTAACAACACGTTTCATTTATAGCTTTTAAGATGTTTTTTCAGTCACATCTTGAAAAATGCACTATTTTGGCACCATTTTAAAAAAATAATCTTAATGCAGGAGAACCTGCAATGCACCTGGACTGGGTCAGGCTTACGTGGAAAACTATGAAAGTACAGCAATGTTTCATGAGTTACCTGTCAGTGCTTGTTATCACAGTTATGTGACTGTGGTTTCAATTATCTCCTATTTCACCCTGTTTTTCACTTGCTCATTAAAATTCATGTAAAAGTGCCATGATTCACCACTTTCAATGCTCACCATCCACCATAGGTTGTGATGTAAAGCTATGTTATGCAATGTTATGCCCCCTCTAACAAATCAGCTCAGTAGATGTAACTAGGGGGTGTACATTTCCATCCTTTTTTCTGCAGTGGCAGGAACTCTACTGTGAAAAACTAAGGTTAGGATAAAATAGATGATGTTTTGGATACTGTGAAAAATAGAAAAGAGAACCAACGGGCTTTTTTTTTTAGAAAAACATTATTTTACTGCACTCCAGCAATCATATATTGCAAATGTATGACTGGGGCGCTAGGTGGCGCACATCCATGATGGCCGCACACCTGTGAGGCTCCGGACGCCCGGTGAAGAAATCCGCCATACATCCGAGTATATGCCTGTCCTCTCTTCTTGAAGATGCCAGTTTCTAGTGCCTAAGACCTCCCGGTGCTTCTGTGCGAAAATTCACACCCTCTGTGCTCCTGCCGTGGAGTTACGGTCCTGAACACTGCCTTGCCTTCGAGCGCTCATCGCTGCTGGAGCTGCTGCTGGGCCACAGGAACTGCGCAACCCCCCGGCCTCCCACGTGGTGTTAGGCCGCTGCGGCCCCTGTGCAGACTGGGCATCCACCTCGGAGGGTCAACTCGGCGCCGGCCTGCACCTTCATATCATCGGCCCCACTGCCTGGAGGTGAGCTGCGCAACATACCCAGCGACTTCTTACCCTCCCTGCAGGCTTTTTCACCGCGGTGCGTGTGGCGGCTCCGCTCCGGCCCCCCACGTGGTGTGAGGTCTCGTGTGTGTAGCATCATGCTACAAGTAAAACACAGACACTTCTTGTGGTGTAATCGGAGCTTTATTCTCTGCTTCCAATACCTTCCCCTGCCCCTACTCTAACTGCCCTCATCCTGTCCCTGCTCCGCCTCTTCCTTTCCCTGACCACCTAGCTCCTCCCACCCAGCTACTAGACTGCTAACACATAACATTTCCCCCTTTCTTAACAAAACTAATGACATATTCAATCATATCTCCTCAATGAGTCTCTTTGGTCGCTGGGCATTGCGGCGCGGCCTTACATTCACTTCACCAGTGTTCTCTTCAGTCTGGGGTACGTCCAATTGGCTCAGATCCTCTAGAGCGTCCCGGTCAGGGGCTTCAGGATCTAGTGACGCAGTGGGGTCAAGCAACGATCCGGTCGAGTCTTGAGAGTACTTCTTAAAGTGAGACACGTTCCTCGTAACTCTACGGCGGTCAGACTCCGCCGTCAGCATAGTGCCCTTCTGCCGAGTGACCAGTAGTGGTTCATCGCGGAAACAACAGTCCGTTTTCTTCTGCTGGTCTTGTTTCACTAGTACATAGTCTCCTTCATGTACAGAGGGAGATATTGCTCTTCGCTTGGCGTCTGCATACGACTTCATCTTGTCCTTGTTACGCTTATCCGTGTCTGCCATCTCTAGATGGTTGTGGGTGGGCGATATAGCACGCAGGGCTCCATCCCAGGTTGGAATTCGGTTCCTCATGGGGCGACCTAACATCAGCGTGGCGGGACACTTGCCGGTGGTCGAGTGGGGAGTTGTCCTGTCGGCTCTGAGGACCTCGTTGAGGGCGATTTGTAGGTCCTTCTTTTCTGCACAGGCCTGCTGAAATGTTTTCTTGATCGTGGCCATGAAGCGTTCAACTGTGCCGTTTGCTTGTGGCCAAAGGGGTGTGACTTTCCTATGATGGAAGTCCAAGTGTTGGGCATATGCATCAAACTCATGTCCATTGAAGGGGGGACCATTGTCTGTCTTCACCTCTCTAGGGACACCCCAGGTTGCAAATAATTCATCCAGCACCTTAAGGGTACTGGCGGCACCAGTGGAGGGCACGAACTGTGCAAATGGGAAGCGAGAGTACTCGTCGATTATAACTATCACATACTTGCCGGAAGGCAATGGTCCATAGAAGTCCACGGCAATTTCTTGCCAAACTCCGGCCGGTAAGGGGGTCATTTGCAATGGAGCCGGGGGATCACCTTTGCTTGTCAGTTGGCACGGGTGGCAGTCTTTCAGGGTGGATTCCACCATTTGATCGAGCAGGGGAAACCACACACGTTCCCTGAGTGCTCGCTTTGTGGACACAACTCCCCGGTGGCCTTCATGGGTAAGATCAATGACACCTTGCTGTAGATTGCTGGGGATCACAATTCGCTGTCCCCGCAGTATGATTCCATCTGAGGTCACTGACAGTTCATCATGGACGTGCCGGAATGCTTGTAGCTCTTGCTTGGTGTCCCGCTCACCGTCTTCATCCTGAGGGTCGTGTCTCCACCTGTTGGTTCGAATCTTGCGGAGTACCTGTTGTAGGACTGCATCCTGCACGGTGGTGTCTCGGATTGCATCCATTGGAATGGCAGGAGGTAGCACCTGGTCAGCTACGAAATGGATATATTCCTCTGCAATTGAAGGATGAGAATTGGTTGATGCAGGCGGATGCCGAGACATGTAGTCTGCCGGGTTTTCAGACTTTCCCGACTTGTGTACGATCGTGAAAGTATACTCCTGAAGCCTCAAGCCCCACCTCTCAATTCTGGGGGGCATTTTAGATCGGGGGTTGCCGTAGATGGTGACTAGCGCCTGGTGATCAGTGATCAGGGTAAAGTGCTTGCCGTAGAGGAAGACATGAAAATGTTCACATGCCCAGACCACTGCAAGGCTCTCCTTCTCGGGCTGAGAGTACGCCTTCTCGGGATCAGACAGGCTGCGGCTGGCATAGGCAACTATACGTCTCTGGTCAGAGTCATGGTCATATTGTGCCAGAATGGCCCCCAACCCTATAGGGCTGGCATCAACTGTGACTTCAGTCATGCGTCTGGGGTTGAAGTAGGAAAGGTTATCGGCTGACTCCACAGCCCGCTTGATCTCTGTGAATGCTTGCTCACACTGAGGAGTCCATTCAAAGGGTTGTCCTTGCTTAGTCAAGGTGCGGAGCGGATGGCTGATGGTCGCGTAATCCCGGATATACCGGGCGCAATAGCTGGCCATACCCAGGAACGATCGTAGATCACTGATGTCCTGAGGACACTTGTCTTTGTTCAACGATGCCACTTTTTCCGGGTCCGGTTTCATTCCTGCTCCTGAGAAGATGTGACCAAAGAACTTTAATGTTGACTGATGAAATTCGCATTTGTCCTTATTCAGGGTCAAGTTCGCATCAAGCAGGGCATGACAGACACGGTTGAGTGCAATGTCGTGCTCACGGGTGTCGGAGCCATAGACAAGGATGTCGTCGCTGTAATTGAGCGTATTGGGGATATTTTGGATGATCTGTCGAATAGCCTCTTGGAAAATTTCGGCAGCTGAAGACACACCAAAGCTCAGTCTCTTATACCTAAAAGGTCCTAGGTGTGTAGCAAAAGTTGTGATGGGGCGTGATTGGGCATCCAGCTCCAGCTGGTGATAGCCCTTGTTGAGGTCCAGTTTAGAGAACACCTTGGCTCCGTTCAAAGCCGAGATCATGTCACATAGAAGTGGCCCAGGATGGCGTTCACGTTCTATCGCAGTGTTGGGTATTCGCATGTCGACACATACTCTTACTTTGCTGGTGGTGCCCTTTTTCGGTACAACGACCACTGGCGAAACCCATGGGGTCGGGCCGTCCGTGCGTTCAATGATGTCGGCAGACAGGAGGTCATTGATCTCTTCTTCGACAGCCTTTTGAAGGTGGAAAGGGACACGCCGGGGGTGCTGAGCAACAGGCCAGATCTGTTTGTTGACATGCAGGTGTATCTGACGATCCTTCAACTTCTCCAGCCCGATGAACAGGCGAGGAAAACGGTCGACAATGTTCTGGTCATCGCAGACTTTGAAGAGGATCTCCACAAGACGGAGACGTTCCGCAGTCGGCAGGCTCAGCAGACAGTCAGCTTCGGGGCCCTTGATGACATGAATGACGGCCTCAATAGTGACATTGTCATGTGCAAGTGTGGTCGGGAATTTGCCAAGACATTGCAGCGGCTTCCTTGACATCCAGGTGAAGACCCGTACGGGTGCATGAGTGAGCGTCGGCTTGGGGCGCATCCTCTCATACTCGGTGAAGGGGATGTAGTTCAGCGAAGCTCCGCTGTCCATAACAAATTTAGTGTCGTGATTCCCTACTTTAATGTGTAACCGAGGATACTTCTTCAACTGATCTGGGTCTGCGATCATGTATGCACGGTGTGTCGTGAATTCGGAGTCTCGAGATGAAGACCTGGAGCCTCGGGACTGAGATCTGCGCTCCCATCGCGATCTGTGTGACTCCCTGCTGGAATGTGTCGAGCTGGAAGACCCTGTGTCTTTGTCATGGACGGCTCTAATATGGTGCTTTCTGGTGCTCGATCGAGACGACCTCCCAGTTCCGCTTCGCCTCTCTTTGTTGTACTCGCCGCACATCGCCTCGAAATGGTTCGTCCGACCACATTTTCTGCACCGCTGGCCCATGGCAGGGCAGACGTCCACGTGAGGATAGTCATATCCACACCTGTAGCACCTTCTTGCTCTCTCTGGTCTCTTCTCTCTCCGGCCGGTTTCTCGCCTCCTGTGATCTGATCGCCTCGAGCGAGACGACGGTCGCGATGTCCAACGATTGTCCTTCGAGCTTCTTCGCCCGCCACCACGGTCTTGAACTCGATGTGCTTGCTCACTACTTACTTTGCGCCCAGATTCAATGGTGGCGGCATGCTCCTCAGCTTGATCGTATACGCGAGTGAGTTCCTCAATGTCGTCCAGTTCTTGCGGCTTTCTCAGCAATCGTCTTCTGAGGGATTCTGAGTGGCACCCCTCTATGATCTGTGACTTGATGGCAGCGTCGGTTGAAAAATTGTCGAAGTCGCAGTGCCTCGAGAGTCGCCGCAGTCGAGTGATGAATGTGCTCATTGCCTCGTCTTTCCCTTGACGTGCCTGATGAAAAGCATGGTGCTCATAGTCCACGTTCCTTTTGTGGAGGAATCTCTTGTTTAGTGCGTCGCGCACTTTGTCATACGTTCCGGTATCTGCAGCAGGGAGATCCTTGATAAGTTTACTTATTTCACGCCCAGCCAAATTCCGGAGAGCAATTAGCTTGTCCTTGTCAACGGTCACTTTGGACCCTTCAAGGTAGTCCTCGAAGTCTTCGAGCCATTCCTGCCACTTGGGGCCCATGCTTCCACCTGTTGTTAGGGTGACTGGCTCTGAGGCCCTCAAATGTGATCCTCCTGCAAAGAGGGGCTTGACCTCATTTCGTCGCGGTGATGTTGACATCGTGAGACCGCGTAGTGTTGTGTTGTGTACTTGTCAATGTTTGTTCGTTCCTTCTTGCCAATGCTTGTTTATTTACTCTTGACAATGCTTGTTTCTTTTCGTTCACCAATGCTTGTTTGCTTGCTCTTGTCAATGTTTGTATGTTTCTTCTCGCCAATGTTTGTTTGTTTATGTGCGCCAATGCTTGTTTACTTGCTTCTGGCAATGCTTGTTTCTTTCTGTTCGCCAATGCTTGTTTCTTTTGCCGGGTGCCTGACTTCAAGATGGCCGCTCTACAACAACCAAGGGTCTTGTCCTGAAGGTCGCCTGACTTCAAGATGGCCGCCGTCACTGCAGACACACAAGGCTTTCTCTCTCTCTGCTCATTCAGTCCCAGCTTGCTCTGGACTTACCGGCAGCAACTTCAGTCACTGCTGCCACCAGGTGAGGTTGGGGTGGGCTCCCGCCTTGCTCTGCAGGTTCCCGTGCTTCCTTGCCGACCACCTGCCACAACTCACGCATCGGGCGTGAGGTTTTCACCGTCGGGGAATGCTCGAGCCCCGAATTTCAGCGCTCTTAGCGGCGCTTGACAGCGGCACCTCCCAGACGACGTTCGCTGTTCTGGGGCACTTCTTGCTCGGTTTTTGAGCGCCACACAGGGTCGGAGTGGGCTCCTGATCTCTGTAATCGCGCCACTCACCCGGGGCACACGCTTCCAGCGTGAGATGCACTTTAGCGCGATAGGCTCCTTTTCTCTCTCGAGCGGTTCAGCGCTCAGTCATGCGGCCCCTCTCAGCTTCCTCCTGGTCTCTGGAGGAGCAGGGTCACCGGCTGCTGGCCTCGTCTTTCAGGCGGCAGCTGGGCTTCACTCGGCGGCGTTTTCTTCGACGCTGCCTGGGGACAGGTGTTTACTTAGGGGCTGCAGGCAGTGGATTCAGCATCCCACCCTCGTCGCCAGTTGTAGCATCGTGCTACAAGTAAAACACAGACACTTCTTGTGGTGTGATCGGAGCTTTATTCTCTGCTTCCAATACCTTCCCCTGTCCCTACTCTAACTGCCCTCATCCTGTCCCTGCTCCGCCTCTTCCTTTCCCTGACCACCTAGCTCCTCCCACCCAGCTACTAGACTGCTAACACATAACAGTGTGATGCGGCGCACTGTATCCCGCACTGCATCGGACCTCATCGCGCCTGGGGAGGACTTTTATTACTGACCTGCTAGCGCTGTGGGGAGTGCTTTCAACTCCCTCGGGCCGCATTTGCCTTCTAATTGCTTTGCAGCGAGTCTCTATCTTCCGGCTGCTGTCCCCATTGCCGGTTGCTGCTGTGAGGCAGGAGGGGGCCGTGATCGATCCTACCCCCTCTGCTGGAACTCTGTTTGTGCCTTCAGTGCTGCTCTTCCTGCCCCATGGATATTGTGCCTGGGTACTAAGACTCCCACCTCGTTCTTCTGCTGCTGGTGCGGGGTGGGCTGCTTCTGGAGGGGTGCCCTCACAGTGTGGCTGGCCCCCTGCGCCTCTGATCACCTGTGGATATTATGCTGCTGCCAGCCTACTGGCTACTATTGTGAACCCTCTGTCTGTTTGTGGAGGTGGCACCACTACTGTTTCGTATGGCACCTCAACCTTGGACCCCCTTAGCCTTCATCTCCGTCTGCATTGCACACAGGGCCTGGCATCCACCATCACACTGCCTATATTAGGTGTCTTTCCGTCTGCTGCACATTACCCACGTTACCCTGCTGACTGTTGACATCGCATAGAAGTGGGGCCTTGCTACCGCTGCCCCGGTTGTGTGTGAACGGACGGGCTGTCCAGCTAGCCAGACGCCTCATCTCCAGGGTCTCACTCAGTATACAGGAGGTGACGGTCACCTCGTCTGACCTTAGGATTCTGCGGTCTACGGTGTCCCTTTTGGAGCCTCGGGGTTATGGGGAAAACCGACGCTCGCCAACCTCAGTTGACGTTTGACTCCAAAAAAGCTAGCACACGCTCCACCTCTGTTGACTCTGAGTCATCCGGCATGTCATCTGGTCCGCCCGCCTCGCAATCCTGCAGGGATGAAGTTAAGTCACTTCTCCTTGCAGTGCAGAACAGCCTAACAGACTTATCTGGCAAAATGGATTCAATGAACAACCGCCTTGATTTTCTTGTTCATAAAGTTGACAAACATGACGGACAACTTAAAGAGGGAGAGCGTCGCATCTCTGAGACGGAAAATACCACCTCTCAGCTTCAGGACCGCGTCACGTCCCTGGACAAGTTGCTGCAGGTTATCGCGGCCAAGATCGAGGACATTGAGGTGCACGGCCGACGCAATAACATCCGCCTAGTTAGCATACCCGAATCGACCAACACAGGCCGTCTGGAAGACTATGTTGATTGTCTCCTGAAAGGCTGCTTTGGCGCGGACTCCTTCTCACCTCATCTGGTCGTGGAGCACGCCCACCGATCCCTGGGGCCGTGTCCGCCCCCAGGCGCCCCCCCTCGACCTATCATAGCCAGACTGTTGAACTTCAGGGACCGTGATGTGGCACTACAGAAAGCTTGCGAAACGAAACTTCTGCAATTCGAGGGCAATGCCTTTTCAGTCTATCCGGATTTCACCCTCGCAGTTCAGGAGGAGCGTCGTATATTCTGCCCGCTAAGCAGATGTTCCGGAAAGCTAAGATAGAATATGCTCTCCTCTACCCTGCAAAACTCCGGATCCTTCATGACGGGAAGCACATCATCTGTTCAAACCCACAACAAGTCGAAGAATTCTTGAAGAAGCTGGCTCGACTCTCCCCTCGACGCAATGAGGACTCCAGATCCCCCTCGCCGTCCATCAATTGAATTCCAACCATGTTTGATGTTTCCTGGTCACCTGCCGTCCCAGGTTTTGGTGCTTTTTCTCTAAGGCGCACAACAGATCCATGATCACCTAAATGTGGCCACCATGCAAGTGTTGCTTGTCGTGCTCCTGACTTTGGCTACTGCTCCTGTTCAGATAAGTGCTGTGGGTGGAGCTGATTGTTGTGACTTTCATTGGTGCTGATGATGCAGTCAAACCTTTGAACATTGGACAGGTACTCTTACTATTTCACCGGGCACCCCTCCCCCCCATGCCGCTGGTCTTCCCTCTGGCGAGAGTACATGCTGCTCCTCTTTCCTCTTGGGTGCACGACATAGCGCTGCTGGACACGGGAGGGGGTTCCTTCGTGCCCACCGGGCGCCCCCCCCACCTTATGGGAGCTCCTCACTGCATGTTCATATTTGTATTTTTTTTCTACTGCTATTTCACAGTTTAACGCCTGTTTTTCTGGGACACTACAGTTTTTCTGAATTATTGTTTTTCATTGGGTGGGAAATGGTATACCGGCACGTTTGGGGTGCTGTTGTGGGTGGGCTTGTTTTTCAATGCTGATGATTGTTCTTTATTGTTCCTGCATAGATGCTCCTTGCATGTGGGTGGGTTGGGAGGGGGTGGTTTTGGGTGAGTCGTAGTTGGGGGGGTTGTTTTTTCTTGTTCACTGCACCATCATGCATATTGTACAGGTATCTTATTAAGCTGTTCAACACATAGGTACACACCGCATTGCTTTATAATCGCTTATGTGACATTCCCTTACTTCTCGCTTTCTTATGGCAACACACCCTAAGGCCCTAGGCATAAAATTGCTCACGTGGAATGTCAGGGGTCTCTGTGACCCCCGTAAACGGAGACAGATTCTGGCATATCTAGACCGGCATCAGGTGCACATTGCACTACTCCAGGAGACCCATATGGACCCCCGTTCACCCCCAAGTTTAGGTGCCAGATGGGCTTCGGACCGAGCTTTCTCCTCCTATTCCACCTATTCTAGGGGTACCGTCATTCTGATAAAAAAAATACACCTTTTATCTTGGGAGGCACTTACTGTGATGACTCTGGCCGCAGTTGCATAGTGTGGGGTACTCTGCACACAGTCAGTTGCCATAGCGTGTAGCTACAGCCCTAACCATGACGACCCACAATATTTCTCCACTCTCTGGGGCCATATATTACATATGGGAACCACACATGTGATATGGGGAGGGGATTTTGATATTGCATTGCACCCAGCAGCGGACCGCTCTAACCCTCTGCCTCACCATTACACCAGGGCGCGTGATATGCTGTTGGGGATCCTGGAGGAGCTCGGGCTAGTGGCTGCCTGGAGGTATACACATCCCGACAGGAGGGAGGGCACGTATTACACCTCTGGTCACGCTAAGTGGTCTCGGCTAGACTACTGGCTTTGCTCCCGGGGTGCGGCACCTTGGATCCAATCTGTAATTCATCTTGCCCGCACATTCTCTGACCATGCCCCCGTGTGCCTAGAGATGCCCCCCCCCCCCCCAAGTATAGTAGCCACCCCCGCTTCTGGCGTCTTTGCCGGGAGTCCCTTTTAGATACAGTCTTCCAGGCCGAACTTGGGGAAGAAATTAAAGATTTTTTTGACAGGAACAAGCGCTCTGTAGACCTTCTATCCATGCTTTGGGAGGCTTTTAAAGTTACCGTCCGGGGCATAGGCAAATCCAAAAGCAGTGGTGTCCTCCGTGACATTCGACGTAACTTGCAACGCCTTGAGATCGAGATATGACAGTTAGAGACTGACATGTGGAGGACATCATCGGGCAATAGCAGAGCACTGCTTCGAGAATAAATAACGGACTATGTTACCACTGCTGACAGGGAAGTGAAATTCCAGGGAAAATACTTCACAGCTCGTCATTACGGGGAGGGGGAGGGACCAGGTCGGGCTCTAGCTACAGAGATTAAACAGCCTCGATTCTCCAGCTTTGTGCTGGAGGTGGTGGACGAGGACGGCGCACGACATAGGGGTAGTCAAGACATATTGCACACTTTCACCTTATTCTACAAGAATTTATATAGAACGCAACGTACTTCCCCACCAGACTTCACACCCTTATTCGGTGACATTGCTCTGGGATGGTTGGGGGACACACAGCGCGAGTTTCTGGCTGCGCCTTTCGAGTCGAAGAGTTCAGGGAGGCTATTATACAGATGTGGTCGGGCAAGGCCCCTGGTTCTGATGGCCTACCAGTGGATTTTTATAAACTACACATCGAACAGCTACTCCCTGTGTTGAAAGAAGTCTTCATTGAAGCCCAAGAGACCCAAATCCTTCAATGAGGGAAGCCCTAATCACCTCCTTGTTAAAACCAGGTAAACCTCCTGACCGATGCGAGTCCTACAGACCGTTGTCTTTGATGAATACTGATACCAAGATCCTTGCTCAGCTCTTGGCGAACCGAGTGTGTCTTCTGCTAGACAAATTGGTCCTTCCCGACCAGTCTGGTTTCATACCAGGCAGGGCGACGTCACATAATCTCCGCACCCTTTTCTCTATCCTGCAGACAGTTGATCCCATGCTGGCACTGGCGGTAGTCTTCTTTGACGCCTCCAAGGCTTTTGATTCCGTTGAATGGAATATTTGTTTGCTGTACTTCAATGTATGGGTTTACCCGTCGGCTTCCTCTCCTGGATTCGCTTGCTATACACATCACCCACAGCGAGAGTACTGATAAACGGGCAAGCTTAGCCGTCCTTTTCACTATCCCGCGGCACCCGTCAGGGTTGTCCCCTCTCCCCCATCCTATTTGCCCTCATTATGGAGCCTCTTGCGGCGAGGATTAGACATCACTATCATCATGTTGGTCTTCGTTGCCTGTTACACCCTATCCTCATATCCCTATATGTGGATGATGTCACTCTCTATATAAAAGACCCCCGTCATTTGAATCCGATTATGCGTGAATTTGTAAGATTTGGTGGCCTCTTATGCATTAACATAAATTGGTCCAAATCGCAAATATTCCACTTGATGAGTGCTGCTGTCCCCTTTGAGATGGACTATCCAACAGTGTGGTGCGAGGACGAGGTCAAATATCTTGGGATTAAGGTCACGACGAATCGCGAAGAACTCATGCGCCTAAATTATGGATGCTCCATGGAACACTTTGCTAGTTGCATTACCCTCTGGATAG
This sequence comes from Lissotriton helveticus, assembly GCF_964261635.1. Classification (NCBI taxonomy): domain Eukaryota; kingdom Metazoa; phylum Chordata; class Amphibia; order Caudata; family Salamandridae; genus Lissotriton; species Lissotriton helveticus. The sequence goes on from NC_136057.1 coordinate 1,823,827,101, forward strand.
TGTTACCCCTTACTATGGCGGGTCGCATTTCCCTTATTAAAATGGTCATATTACCAAAATTCCTTTACCTATTCCTTAATATTCCTTATAACCCCGGGCACCACTTCTTCTGTTCCCTTCGGTCGGAACTGACTAGACTCGTGTGTGGGGGCAAACAACTAACACCGGGCGTAGTACTTTGCTACGCCCACGGAGTGGGCGTAGTGTTGCCTACTTCGCCATTTGCAAATAGGCGAAGCAGGCAACACTACGCCCACTCCGTGGGGGTAGCGAAGTTGCCCGCCACCCGCCCTCCCTAAATGCTTAAATAACGTTTTTAAAAAGAATAAGAACCACTTACCTTGTCGGCTGCGTCCCCGGGGCTCTCTCTCGTAAGCGCGCCGCCGTCTCGGACACTAATGCGCATGCGCGGCCGTTCGTGCATGCGCATTTCTCACAAGAAATGCGCATGCGCGGGCGTCCGCGCACGCATTAGTATCCAAGATGGCGGCATTGAACCCAGTGCAGCTTGTTTTCCAATAGTACTGTTTTCCTTGACAGTATTGTATCCATTAGTCAGGGGCCCCGTTGTCTTTGCCAAAATAGGAGATCAGGCTTCCTGCCAAACTAAAAATAATGTGGAATAACACAATGCACATTTTTAGAGACCCAGAGGAAGTAGAAAGATGCATCAAGCAGATAAAATCCTAAATTCTTAAATAGGTTAAGTCCACACACATACACAAGGTATAAGGCTGGAGAGATGAGGGCAGCTGGGCAATTTCTATGCCTATGTTGGTCAAAGGGAGGGTTTCCCCTGGGAGGGAGGGTCGGGAGTTATGAGAGTGGGGTAAGAATGCACTGTACATATTCTATATCTAGCACATGCGGATGGGAGCAATGGGAAAAAAACAAAAATAATAAAAAGTCCTCATATGTGAAAATCGTTAAGACAGCAGGAAAATACGGGACGCATTCTACCGTTAGAACATGGTTAACATAGATAAAAATCACACATTGAGGATACTTAGTTGGAATATAAATGGGTTGAAAGTAGCAAACAGACCAAGGTTAATTTTACAATATCTTAGACAATCCAAAAGTGATATTAGAATGCTGCAAGAAACGCACCTGCCACAAAAAGAATGGAAGTCAATACTCCAAGGGTATAAGTTGATACATCAGTTTGCATGCACCAATCAGAACTTTAATATCAAAGTGGTTGCTGTTTTGATTAAGAACTCAGCTCATGCAAAAATAACAAAAGTAGTCTCAGACTCTAAAGGAAGATGGGTTATTGTAACAGTGAGGATTTATAGTAAAAATGATTCCATGATAAGCTATTATGGTCCGAATATAAATGACGCGTCACCACTACATGAACTATTTCAACAAACATTGAACGACGACTACCCTATCATAATGATGGGGGATTTTAACACTCTGTTGGATCTTGAATTAGATAAATTCACCCCTCGGCCAACAGTCAATGCTCGGAAAATGTGAACTTTCATACAGAATAATATGAAGAATTTGGGACCAATAGATCCCTGGAGGCAGAGAGCTGGCAGAAAGAAAGAATTCACACATCAAACAAAAAAAAGGCCATGTATCCCGCATTGACTATTATCTTATTGACTCAAGATTATTTAATAAGGTTAAAGCAGTTTTTCACCACCCTGCCCACTTATCAGTCTAGTTTTAAACAACAAGGGAACCCATTCGGTTATCCAGGGACCGTGGGTAGCTATACTTTACAAACAACAGTGGTCCCCAAGAATATGTGAATTCAGAATAACAGATAAAACATAGTCCACAATGGGAGCTATATTGGCCACTGTCCAGCCGGACAGGGTATTTTTTATTTTTTCAATGGAATATATAGTGGAATAAGGAAAAGGCACAATCCTGTACCGTTTTGTGAACAAACAGAAAGGGTTTCAGGCAAGGAAGAGCATAGTTGGCCACTTGTAATTCAGTAGGGTTTGTAAGTAGTGCCAAACGAGTGTTAGACACAGCATAAGTCAAAACATAATGACTATGCTCTTCCTGTTTTATCTGTTATTCTGAATTCACATATTCTTGGGGACCACTGTTGTTTGTAAAGTACACTTATCAGTCTAGAGCTTTCTATAGAACAAATAGTGCCTGAACTCAGGTGTATCATGGAAAGGTCCCTCTTAGGAAAAGTGGAAATACAAAAAAAATTGTAACAAGACACACAAAATTCTTTTTAACTGAATACAGGTTCTTCCTCACTACGGGTTTTGTGGGATGCATACAAAGCCTACATTTGAGGGAGAATAATGTGCTATGCCACACACAAGAAAAAAGAAAACGATAAAAAAATTGAGATTATAGAGAATAAAATAATCTCCGGACAAGAAGATCTTCAAGTGACTCAGCAGCAGTGAATAAGATTCAAACCCAAATGCTAGTGGAACACTTGGAAAGTATAAGTTAAAAAAAATAGTTTGCTAGTAAATTGGCGAACTACGAGTATGGTGAGGGGTGTGGGAGGTTACTGGCATGGAAGACTGGGGTAGACTTAGGGGCCCATTATGATCGCGGACAGACTTGCGTCCGTCCACGAGCCTTGAGTAGGAGGGAACGTCCGCATGTGCTGCGGCGTTCCCTCATGTGCAATTAGGATGTGACCGCCACCCTGGCGGTCACATCCTCTATTTTTAACAATGTGGCGGGTGCTGCTTGAAGCAGCACCCGCCGCAATGTTAAAAATGAAAGCTGTGAATTTGCATGCACAAAGCGGCAGGCACCGCGCGGTGCCTGCCGCTCTGTGCACGCAAATGTAGGGGGGTACCATAGGTACCCCCCCATGTGCATCCCCCACCCCCTTCACCCCTGGGGGTCCGCAACGGGCCCCCAAACATAAATCCGTATGCCTTTGCATGGCAGAAATGCCGCCGTGTAAAGGCATAGAACTCCAGACATCCTAATATGGCTGGCGGTGTCTGAGAGACACCGCCACCATATTAGGCCTTTTCCACCGCGGTTGTAAGCCAACCACGGCGGAAAAGCAGCGGACTGAAACCAGGACCCACCAGCCATCCTAATGTGGCGATGGGTCTTTGGTGGGTCCGCAGAGAATTTTCCGCATCCGCCGGGCCGGCGGTGGCTTCCGCCGGCCCGGAGGATGCGGAAAATCCTCCATCGTAATGTGCCCCTTGGTTAGAAACACAGTAAAAGAGATAATCTTGGTGGGGTCAGGTATAAGCCGCACTAATGATCAAGAGACTGGAACGTTCTTTACTGATTTTTTCCAAAATCCGTGCAAGGAAGACATCTCATTGTCGAATGAACAGTTAGCTGCCTTTTACCAGACAAGGAATTTCTACTTAATTGCCCATTTACATCTGAAGAGGTATCTTCAGCAATAAAAAAATCTGAAAAGCGGTAAAGCTCCCGGACCTGATGACATTCCTAGAGAACTTTATAAGGCTCTGGCAGAGGAAATTATTCCCTCACTAACTTTATTATTTAACTCAGTTTACATGAATAGTGAAGTAGTCCCTGAATCCTGGAATGCCACAATAACTCATATTGAAACCTCATAAAAATCCCTAAAAATGTGATTCCTACCGCCCACAATCCTTACTCACCAACGAGTACAAAATATTCACGAGTATATTGGCAAAAAGTCTAGATAAAATATTAGGAGATTTAATTGGAATCCCTCAAAAAGGGTTCATGAAAAATAGACAGCTAAGTGATCTTGCACACAGTCTGGTGTGTGCCATAGATTTGGCCACAGATAGAAATCTTCCACTAGCTGTCTTCACTATCGATGCCGCTAAGGCATTCGACAGGGTTAGCTGGCCCTTCCTTTACATTGTTCTGTCCCTTAATGGATTGGGAAGCAACTTTGTGAATGCAATAAAAAATATCTATACATGTCCCTTCGCAAGTATCCTAATTAATGGCTCACTCACCCAGCATTTAAGAATAGGGGGAGGCACAGGGCGAGGCTGCCCCCTATCCCCTTTATTTTTTAAGCTTTATATTGAGTCATTAGCAAGGCAGATTAGGGAAGAACAGCAGATTCAGCCCTTTCAATATCAAGGTTGGGTTAAGAAAGAGGAACACTACACCAATGACCTAATAATATACACGTAAAATCCTACAGAATCTTTCCCAATTATAATGTGCTTATTAAAAGATTTTGGTAGGGTGCCTGGATATCATGTAAATGAAGAAAAACCAAGATACTGGCTTGGAGCACACAACTCGATCCTACCCTTGGACAAAACGTAAAGAAAGAGATAAGATACTTAGGAGTGCAGGCAGTTAAATCTTTGGAGGAAATTGTGCAGATACATTTCCTAAAACTTATGAAAGAAACTAAAACGCTCCTGCAAACGTGGTCTACTTTACCCTTATCAATCATCGGCAGGGTTAACCTGATAAAAATGATGATCCTGTCAAAGTTTACCTTTATATTCAATGCTCTACCACTACATTTGGAGTTAAAATGGTTTAAGAACTTACAAGGTGATCTAACAAGTTTTATCTGGGCCAATAACAACCTAAGAATTGCTTGGAAAAACCTCCGCAAAAATAAGATAGATGGAGGGCTTGCTCTACCAGATTTCTTGCTATATTGCTGGGCCTTTCAGTTAAAAAACTTTAGAACGTTACTAACAAAACGTGTCCACCTACTTTGACCGTGCCACGGTGCACTAGTTAATGATTTAGCAGAACAAAGTAGCTATTTTCTGTACAAATATGGGCACCCAATATTTTTTTTTTTTAAATCGTTTGAAGGTCCTGTGCGTAACATATAGACTCTGGATTCAGGGCAGAAGAATATTGAATATATATACTACTACAGCCAGTTGGCCCCAATCTGGAAATCGCCCGGGACTCCTTTATGTTTGCAAGACTCTCTAGTTATGCCATTTATGGATGCTGACATTGAAAAATGGGGCCACCTTATGGACCAGCAGAATCAAATTTCATAGGACTCTCTTTCCGAGAAAACTAATAACTTATTGTCCAGATTTAAATATTTGTAATTATCAAGCTGGGTCCAAAGCCAAGCATCTGTTGGAGCCTAGAATAAGTGGTAAACGGTTCTATTTGGCAATCCTGCACAGAAAAAAGAAACTGCCAAAAGGTATTGAATGTTTGTCCAAGAGGAAGATCTCCTTAACACGCCATTGGAGAAAAATGGAAAGAGGAGCTTCCAGACGCTGATTTAAAAACTCTTTGGCAAGCAAGTATCTATGAATGCACTCTGTTCATTTGTCAAGTACGCTCCATTAAGGAAGAACCATTTATTCACTCTACACAGGGTTTACTGGTCCTCAAAGAAGCTGTCTAGAATAGGAGGGTAAATAAGATGCTGCCCGAAGGGCGGACTACAAAAAGCAGATGATCTGCATATGTTTTGGCAATATCGCGGAGTGAATGCTTATTGGCTAGATGTGGGCAAGATAGTATCGAATATAGTAAATAAGAACATAGAGGTAAGCTTATCTATGATTATTTTTGGGATCTTAGATATTCATGTTTTTATTGGGAAGAACAGGAAATCGCTTGAGCAGCTCTGCTATTAATTTTGATCATCACTGCTCATAGGGAAATTTGTATTAACTGGATCTCTAGTAGCCCACAGTCTTGTGCAGCCTTGTTAACGGTCGTAAGACGATTTGGCAGGGTAGATTGTATAAACGCCTCTGAGAAGAGAGCCAGCATTTGGAAACCCCTTGTTAGTTATGATCTAAATGTAATCAAGTAATAGAGGATTAAACGGTCCAAGGATTAAGACATCCTAATCCAAAGGGAGGTACACGGGGCAACCTCGCCATCTCAAGATAAAGGTTGAAAGTAGGTGTATCTGGACCAGGGAACTTCCGGTGGGATACGAGTGTATACTCTGTTTTCTAAACCCTGAACGCACCATAACAAATGCCTTTTTTGGATTGTCGCATATGAAGACCTAAATAAAAAATATATAAAATAAAATCACTTTTGTTGAAACTTGTAAATATCCATGGATCTGTTTTTCTGTGTATATTATAATGGAAAGCCTACCTTGCATGTATTAATACTTACATTACACAGGTGGTTCTGACGCATGCTCCTTTTGACACAGGGCTCCAAAAATTGACACATCCTCAAAGATACTTCAACTTGTAAATGTGTAGTAGTGACAGCACCACCAATGCCTCAAATATTTTTATGCATTGGCTGTACAAGCTCCTTTTTAAAGTCAACAGATCTGGGTTTAATCCATCACCGTTCTTTAGCCCACTCTGCCACCCCAGTTCAGACATGGCCATATGCAAATCTGTCTGACCCTGTGCCTCATGGGAACAGCCCAGCCCGAACTGCCAAGCCATGCCTTCCCTGGACCGGAAACAAGCTTCCGGGGACCGGTTTCTGGCATTTCAGCCGTCTTCAGCCCGGCTTGCTTGAATCCAGTGTTGACTGGGTGTGAGTGTTTGATTGGTTCAGATGCTCCATCCATCACCACCCCTACTTTAATCTACAACTGTACTTAAGATATAATTGTGAATAGTTAAACACTCAGTTCGATATTATGTGTAGATACAAGAGATGGAAACAAGATGATGTCATAAAATCCAATCTAAGAACATTGGTCAAGATAGTCGGCTATCTTGACCAATTTTCAGAGATTGGATTTTCACAATTATATCTTAAGTACGCTTGTAAATTGAAGTAGGGTCTCCCGTTATGTACTATTCGGTGGTTTGAGAATTTAGATATAATCATGCTCAGATCCAATAATGTGTATATACTGCTCTTTCTTATGTAAATAACTGTTTTGTATGTAAAATGTTTTGAAAATGAATTTAACAAGACATAAAAAATAATAAATCAAAAATATATTTTTTTATTGATTGTTATGTGTATTTCGATTGAATAATAGGTCGCCAGATCATGCGTTTCAGCTAAAAATATCCAGCATTGAACCCGGTGCAGCTTGTTTTCCAATAGAAAGAAACCTGATCTGCGCAGTGGCCCCTAGAGATTGAAGCTCCTGTATATGTTTGCCCAGCACCCACTGATGTAATTGGGTTTCTTTAGATAGATCCGAGCGGATGCAGAATGACCATCCATCTCTAGTGTATGATCCTACTTTAATGCATCCGATAGTATTCTCTCCTTAATAGAGTAGGTATTGAATTTAATTAGTATTTTCCTCGGTCTATCTCTATTGGGATTCCGCCTAAAGGGGTCCCTATGAATTCTTTGGATATCATGGAGGATATCTAATTCCCTAGCTTCTGGTATTATTTCTTGGATCAAGTTTGTAAAGAACCCTTTCAAGTCTTCACCCTCTTTCCCCTCCGGGACGTTAAGGAGTCTTAGATTATTTCTTCTCGAGTTTTTCTCTAAGGTTTCAATTTTTTCTTGGATGGCTTTTTCCATTTCCTTACAATGATGAATCTCCATATGATTGACTGTAACATCCCTTCTCATATCCTAAGAAGAGGTTTCCAGATTGTTAATTCTGTCAGTCAAGTCTGTAAGCTTCTTTTTAAGGTTCTCACAAGCATCACACATTTTTACTTGATTCTTTTCTGACATAGCAAATCTTTTTTAAATTTTTTCAGATGATGTATTCAATAGTCCTTCAATATTCTCCTGTTTCGGGGTGGTGCAGTTGCCCCCTCTACCACTAAAGGAACAGATGATACAGATGCTATAGGTTCATTTCCATTCTGACTAACAGGTGAAATTTCTAGAGGTAAGGCGTCCACTTCCAAGGCATGGTACCTATTGGCGAGGGGTTGGCTGGACGTTTGCTGTATCTCTCCGACCGCTGATTGATTCATAGTATAAATATCATGCAGGGGGTCAAACGCCCTTGTGACGGTAGTTGATGGATTAGCACACCCACTGACCTTAAAAAAGCATCTTAATGAATGAGATATTTTAAGTCTTGGCCCTCCACCTACCGGCACAGTTATATTGGCGTCTTGCTTTTTTTTACGAGTTTGTTTAGGGGTACAATCTTTACAGGATACTGCTAAGAAGGTATCTGAGGGCTGTAGCAGGGGGCAATAACTGGTGGAGACACTTTTTGCCCTAAATAAGCTTCACCAACATCAATACATTTATTTTGATTGTTTGTTTAATTTCTTAATGTGTACCTGTTGGTTTGTTGTGTCTTTAGCTCCATAGATGTTCCTAGCTGCTTCCCCTCTGATTTCCTCCTTTGCGGTGATTTAGCGTTAGAGCTTTGTTTCCCAGGTATCTTCAACTCTTTACTCGACACAGGCACTCTTTTGGAGCTCATGTGCCAAGCTAATCCAAGCTCCAACACTTCTGGCGGAGCTTGTGATATTAGTGCACCGTCATTCACCCAGTCATCCTCTAATCAGACCTTCGTGCTTGACCTGGTGTGTGCTTTATTGTAGTTTTTTTAAAGTAGATATACACACACAAAAAAATATATATTTTATTTCTTACTTAACTAAACACACAAGGAGCGGGTTATGCAGAGCTACACAAAATACAGGACCAATAGAATTTCAAGTTGGATTAATATCGCAATGGCACAGGGCATTGTTGCATTGTAATTTAGGCCAATTTATTTAGTTATGCTGTTTTTATAAAGCATGCACGTTATCTGAAGATGACTGTGCGCTTTACATTATAAATATTTTGATGATGAACTTTCAGGGCATCAGTGGACCCTTACTACAACTTTGACAAGTTGACACCAATGCCTGTCCCAATCCCACCCATGCGCCAATTGCACTCCAAACTTTGCACAACCTAGTCCATTGTGGTCCTTGCTCCTGGGTTCCACCTCCCAGTTCCACGCTTTTTTACATACCATTCTGCCGGGCAGACACTCACTCACCAGTTCTTTCAGGTCCCCTCTGCTGAGCGCTGCATAACAATAGCGCTGCTGCTCGACTCGTAGCGAGGGATCTTGTCTACCACAGCCACACGGGATGGCCTGAAGCTGTCCGTGTGATGATTCCAACAAATGCCCAGAGCTTGGGCACTTATGCGGCTGAACAGGCACAGGAAGCCATGCTGAGAACTCAGCCAGATTTAGCAGACATCACGCAACTGTGTGACTTACAGAGTCACACCTCCAAGTTCATTACTACGTGCCTTGTCTGCGCCGTGACGTGCCACCAGATAACGGACGACCAGAGACAGGAGGCATGTGGGCTCTTATATTCAAGGCAAAATAAACAATATTCTTTTACCTACGTTCCCTGTAATAGAACAAGCATTTGCAAAGAAATAGGACTCGCATTTACGCGAGACCTACTGCATTGCAAATGAGACTGCAGGCGGGCGAGAAGGCACAAACAACGGAGTGCGGGGGTGCGGGAGAGCGAGAAGGCACGGACTCTCGAACTACGGGGGCCAGTAGCCATTGAAGGATACAAATGACGACATGGCCATCATAAGGAGCGACTAACAAGCCTAAAACAAATCAGAAGGCAGCATTTAAGAACAACAAAGACACATGCGAATGAAAAAGATGGGTGGAGAGTGGGCGGAGCTTTCACTGAGCTTCCACTACATACTGAATACTGCATGCCTCGCAAAGCGAGCAGCGCCTGCGCGCTGCCGCTATTGGCTCAACCTAAAGAGCAGGTGCTGAAACGGGTTGCTATCGGATCTCTCGGTTTTTGCCCTCACCATTAGGGAGTAAACTAAATCTTAACTCTGCAGCAGGGATGTATGACGTTACCACGCGATCAAAAAATGATTGCGGTACATCACAACACAGCTTTTACAACCCAAGTCGTTACCACGACTTGCGCTATAGGGTGCTGGACTTAGTAATAGTATGATTTACTATTCCAAATCCAGCCTACGTACAGTAGGGAAGGTGTTGGAATAGTAAATCACACTATTCCTTAGTCTAGAGTGCCCTCCACTGCAAGTCGTGGTAACGAATTGTGTTGTAAAAGCTGCGTTGTGAATGTATTGCGGTGTTTTGTCCACGTAGAAAAGGTTGTTTCCCCTGCAGCAGTACCACCCTTCACAGCTTTTTATTTATTATATACAACAAAGCCATTGTCTTTGCCTATTTATCTTATGCAACCAATAACCACTAACAGAGCCAACAATCCTGGCTTGTTTTATGTGTAATGTTACTTGTTGTATTATATGTCTGGATACAATGAGGAAACTGCAAAATACCAGTGGCATTGCACACTGTGCTAAGCACAGATTTTTAGCATAGGTGTTTTAAGCCACACCCCTAAATATATCATCCACACCCCATTGAGAGACTCCCCCCAGTTTTTTCATCCCACTTAAAACCCTGGATATGAGTGTTATATCACTAGATTCGGGTGAGTCAGAAATATTTCTTGCGTTTCCACTGCCCTAGACAATAATAGTCTTAGTTTACAGAGGGATCTTGTGACAAAAACAACCCTCTGAGCTATCATACACATGTACACATTTGTGACCCACACTACTAACTCGTGTATGTGTTTTGTGATGACTAAAACATTTCTCCATCTATTGCTCTCACATATAAACAACTGACTGCCAGCAAGTGCAATTACACCCAAATTATCTTCAGCAGCAGACTATGTTAAAATATTGAAAAGGCTGGCAGTCACTGACTGCTGCTGCTCGTGACACCGCACTCTATGTTCCGCCAATCACCAACCCTAGTTGTTTCTTCTTCAAGTATTTTCTCCATTTCAAGCTCTGTTGCAAACGATTTTATTTAGGTTCTGTTAATTAAATAATCAAGAAAATGTGTAATGCAACGGTTATCCTGCAGTGAACACGGGACTCCTACTGCACTACAGTTTCTGTCACGCTAAGTGCAGATACGTGTCATCAATGTGTTCCTAATGTTAAAAACTGGAAGCTCCAGTACAATCTCTGATGTGATATTTCCCATAGCACCCAAATGCTGTGTACATCTGTGTTTTATCAAGGGTCTGGACATTAGCTCTCTGTTCAAGGACTCGGTCCGGCACTGCTCTTCACACATGGAAGGTATAAACGTCCGGGAGCTTGACTGAGCTGTGCCACATGTAACTGGGCAGTATGATTTACACTTATGTATTGTTTAAATGTACATGACCCATATTCCTGCCCTTTGTCCTGCACACAGAGCAGTGGAGTGCTGGTGCCTAGCTCGCTGTGCTGCACAACATGACCTTCTTGGCCACATTGCACCTTGCAGCGCCTTACATTGTGGGTTTTGTTGTTCCCCATGAATGAATGAATGAATAAAGGGGGACTTTTACCGCGCAACTTAGCCCAAAGGCATCAAGGCGCCAGACAGGTACTCATGGGCTGCGCAATCTTTCCTGGAACTCCTGCCACCAACTTCTCTGTGAGGTACTGGGTTTTTCAGAACCGGTACCGAACCGGTAACCCAGCGGTGCCAGGGTACACCCAAAGACCTCGGGTACTTTCCTGATTCAGACCACAGAAAATCAGAGTCTTCTAGGTGAAGTCAAGGATCGATTTTATTGGCTGCAACCAAGAAACAAGCGTCCTAGAAGTACAACACACGGGATGTATATTCTCAGGAGACTGCTCAATCTTACAAAGTCAGGCTTCTCTTTTTATACAAAATATTGTGCTTTAGGCAAACATTCTTCGAATTTACAGTATACTATTCACATATTTTCGTTACAAAGGAAAAGCAGAGTCATGATGACAAGCCCATATTTCAGTTTGTCCAGCCCACATTAAATTACCCGGCAAGGCCCAACATTTCATCAGATATCGGTGGACCCCCAATAAAAACGGGCACCTCCCCATCATAAAGCAAGTGAGAGAGAAAAGAGCAGGGACAGGTGTGAGCAAGATTCGGTAGGGTGTGTGCGATGAAATGGGTTTATGGCCTGTTGTGCCTTGATGCTATCTCATTCGGCCACTGGGAGCGGAACTGACCAAACAGGTTCGGCCTGGGGCAATGGTTCCAACTTGCCCAGGTCACAGGAAAGTCAATTAAGGTGTATGTGTCCTTTGGAATCGAATTTAGCTGTATCATAAGCCTATGTAAAGGGCAACTCTCAAAATGGCTGCCGTATACAAAATGGAAGCCAAGGGTTCAAGACAAAAATGACGATTTCGAGGTGAATTCGTCACTCGAATATGACGAAAATGCTTGTACATAGTGTACTAGCCATTCTCGGTATTTCGATATAAAAATCGTCATTCTATGATGAAGTTTAATTCTCGAGTCCAGAATTTTCAGAACTACAAACCCTCCTTTTGCCCTTACATAGGCAATTTAACCTAATCTCATGCTAATCTGAGTCGAGGTCTATATTCCTAAAGTCATTGAGGTGTTGGTGTAACATCATTCTATTACTTAGTTCGTCTCTTGATACAGGTTTCCTTACACATGATGTAACACAGAGGCCACATATTGCAGGAGCACACTGTACGCACAGACAGAACAGGAAAAGAATGGCTAAGACCATCCCAATGACCATCAGAATTTTCCATCCCCAGCCGGATATCAGTTCCCAGAACCATCCCATTAATGACCAATCTCCTTTATCTACATGAATAGATTCGGAAATCTTATGCAGTTTAGAGATGGCCTGGTACACTGTTGGAGCGTTATCTGGAATGAAAACACAGCAACTCGATTGGATCAATCTACATACCCCACCTCGGTCTGCAAGTATGACATCTAATGCGACCCTGTTCTGAAGGGTCATAAGACGATCCGACTGGAGCACAGCAGTCAAGTTACTAAGGGCACCAGCAGTTTCAATTACGGTGGACTCAACCACCCTTGTCAATTGCCTTATGTTCCTGCTGTTAACCATGGGTCCCCAGAACGGCAGAAAACCCTTTGCGAAGTCCCCAAATTCTTGTCCTGCAGTGTCCTCTTTACTCAAGACACCTCTAACTATCCTTGTCTTGTGGTAATCTGCCGCTGCTGTGTAGGTGGGAGGCAACAGGAACGAAACAAAACATGAGCCCGAAAAGTCAGGGGGCAACCATGTATAGGCTCTATCATGGCAGATGAAATAGGTACCCTTAGCTGCTAAAAACGAAGGGGAAGTCTGGGCTGCAAAAACATACGTTTTAGTGCAGATACTCTTCCCTAACTGAGCTCTGGGATTCGTGCCATTACCTTGCAGACACAGATGACCCTGATGGGGTGCAATCCAAATCGGGGAAGATCTCTTAGCTTGCTGTTTCTCACTCAGAGTAGCTCTCTATCCGGTTACGTTCCATCCTATGTATACTAGTGTCTCTCGGGATAGTCTCATAAGAAATACCTTCCTTAATCATGTCTACTATACCCTTAACTAGAGCACTATTCTTAGGATTGTCTGTTACAGAACGTAGGGGGTAGACTTCATGTGCGTATATGAACATTGTTCTGTATGCCCACACAGAACCATTGTGGCTAAAAGGCAGGACCAGATAAGGGATACCTTTATCCGTTGTGTGAGGCATAAGACCACACACACAACAGTTAGTTGTGTTCATTACAAGTTGGTGTTGGTGCAAGAGCTGAACAAAGGAGTTATTAATAAATTCTAATCTCCTAGCTGATTCGTGTTCAGGAAGGGGTTGAAAAGAGTGTGGGGAAACAGTAGAAGGAGGAGGTATAGGCGATGTAGTGGGTGCAAATGTTACTCGAAAAGAGAATAACACATAACTTATTAAAAATATCATCACACTGAATAACATGAAAATGCACAATATCAAAAAGCTTTTCTTTGTCATTATTTTACAAATCTTGTGTTTAAAGTTAATTTCCTTGGCAGGTCTCTCCATCTCGAGAAACTCCATCCTCTCTAAAGTGCTGCCCGCGATGGGAGGTTGTTTCTGCTAAGGAATGCTTCTGTCAGTCTAGGGCAACTCCCTTGGACCAACCAGAACTGCCGACCTAACGTCGTCAGCTGCACCCCAAAGACTTTGGGCAATCGCGGCCCTAGCAGCGGAACCCGGATGGCGGTTCGAAAAACAAAAATGAGCAAGTTTCTCAGATGGGAGAGCTGCACTTTCCCAAAAATAAAACCAGGGTAAAAAGAATTTTATTTATTTGTCCATAGGTCTCGGCCTCAAATTATAGCGCTTTTTCCCAGGTACGGTTTGGTCTTTGAAAAGGAGTTCAGGTTCTGTAGTGTCTAATCGGACTGACGGTGGTACAGTTGGTTGCAAAATATCGTCGCTCTCCTGTTCAGTGAGTGTTCCTTTTACACGTCCATCACTGAAAGGCAGAAAACGTGGCGCGGTTTCAGTCTCTGAGTCGGCGACACCCTCCTGGACCCACCGGTCATATGGCAGAGGCAGAGGGATCCGCTTGCAGTGGATCCCGTGGATCCAGGATTTCTTCCCCTCCACTCGAACAGCTGATCTTGTGGAAAGAAAAACGAGGTGCGGTCCGGTCCACCTGGGCTGGTCGTTCTTGGTTCACTGGAAGTTCTTGACCAGCACCCAGGATCCAGGGTCAATCTGGTGTCCTGGAGCTTCAGAGACTTGAGGCAGTGAATCATGCACCTGTTGGTGTAAAACACGCAATTTAGCCGTCAATTCGTACAGATAATCAAGAAAAACAGGGTGTTCAATTTCACTGAACTTGGTGGGTCTTGGCACTCCCCATATGTTGGCCGGGCGGCCAAAGACTATTTCATAGGGACTAAGTTTCACTCGCGAATGCACAGTCATTCTGGTGGATAGGAGTGCTAAGGGTAGAGCATCAGGCCATTTAAGACCTGTGCTTGCTTGAATTTTGGCCAGTTTTAACTTAAGCGTGCCATTGTAACATTCTACTAATCCTGCTGATTGGGGGTGATTTGCAGCGTGGAACTTTTGCTGAATGCCTAGCCCTTCACATACTTTCTTCATCACACGACCCACAAATTCACTTCCATTGTCACTCCAGACCATTCTAGGCATTCCGAATCTGGGGAAGTACTCTTTCACAAGGGCTTTAGCTGTGGATAAGGCAGTGTTGTCTTTTAGGGGATATGCTTCTACCCATCTTGAAAAGGCACAAACAACAACGAGTACATATTTTAAATTGTTGCACCTCTCCATGTGGATGAAATCTAGCTGCAAAACCTCGAACGGATACGTAGGAGGTGCAAAATGACCAGCTGGAGTTGGGGTTCCCCTACCAGGATTGTGTTTCAGACACACCATGCAATTCTTAACGACATTCTCTGCACACTTGGGAATTCCTGAATTTTGGCATACTGGAGCCAACAACTTGCAAATCCCTTTCACGCTGATATGAGCCATTCCATGAGCCATTGTAACCACTGCAAGCACATATGCATCGGGTAACAACCATCTCTGATGCTCTGACAATTCAACCCAACAACCATTTGTATCCATTCTACCCGTACTTTCTCTCCACATGTTCAACTCTTTCTCTGTAGCTTCAGCTTGAATAGACTTCACACTCTCTATCGTGTCTTCACACATTCCAACATCACCAACCCATCTTGCAGGGCCTGCAACATACATTCGGCTCATCACATTCCTTGCAGTTTCTTTCGCGATTTCGTCAGCAAATGCATTTCCACGACCAACATCATCAGTCACCTTCTTGTGAGCACTACATTTCACAATCGCCACTTGCAGAGGCATGGTCAGTGATTCAAGAAGCTCATTCACCAACTGACCATGATGAATCTTAGCTCCATGCGAAGTCAGGAACCCACGTTCTTTCCACAATCGTCCAAAACTGTGAGCCACACCAAATGCATACAGGCTATCGGTATAGATAGTCACTTTCATTCCTTTAGACAACACACATGCTCTTGTAAGTGCAATCAATTCTGCTGCTTGAGCTGAATTATGTGGAATACGTGCAGCTTCAACAATTGTATGCAAAGTGGTGACAGCATATGCTGCAGTCGTGTCACCATTCGGAAGCTTGAAGCATGAACCATCCACCCACAATGTACCATCACATTCAGCAAGAGGAGTGTCTAGGAGATCTATTCTCCCTTTCGTTTCTTCTTCTGTTCTAAGAAAACAATCATGCTGTTCAGAAGCATCTAGTTCCTATACAATTGGCAACAACGTAGCTGGGTTTAGAGTGTTGCATCTTTTTATATGCACATGACTCGCTAACAATGTCAATTCGTAACCTGACAATCGAGCACTAGTTAAGTGCTGTGTCTTGGTTCGGTTCAACAACGTGTCCACTGCATGTGGAACCATCACGACTAACATATTATTCATCACTAGACCAGCAGACTGTCGAATAGAAACAGCTGCTGCTGATGTTGCTCTTAAACAACTCGGCAGTGCTTTAGCTACCGGATCCAAAGTCGACGAAAAATATGCACATGGACGCTGCTTGTCTCAAAACAACTGAGTCAAAACTGACAATGCACAACCTTGTTTCTCATGGACATACAATGTAAAGGGCTTACTGTAGTTGGGGGTACCCAACACAGGAGCCGAACATAATGCTGTGCGCAATTCAGAAAAACTTTCCTGACACTCGTTAGACCAAGGAATGGGATTGGGTGTATCTTTACACGTTAATGCCACCAAAGGTTTGGCTAATAACGAAAAATTTGGTGTCCATTGCCTGCAATATGAGGTAATGCCCAAGAAAGCACGCACTTCTCTCTGTGTTCTTGGCACACTCAATTTCGCTATTGCCTGAATTCTTTCTGGGGTCAGTTTCCTTCCCTCCTTCGATAAGAGATGACCTAAGTAGGTCACTTCTTGTCGACAATATTGCAATTTTGAGAGAGACACTTTGTGGTGCAAATCACACAAAGGACGCAACAATGACAATGTGGCTTCTTTACAGGTTTCCTCAGTATCTGCAGCAATAAGCAAATCATCAACATACTGAATGAGGGTAGCACCTTTAGGTAAAACAATTGTATCAAGCTGTGTCTTTAGAGCTTGACTATATATTGATGGACTTTCACAGTAGCCCTGGGGAGCGCGTTTAAAGCGGAAGTTGCGACCTCCTAAACTGAAACCAAAAACATCCCTACTCTCCTCAGCAATCGGGATGCTGAAGAAAGCATTCTTCAAGTCAATCACCGAAAACCAGGTGGCAGAAGCTGGAATCATAGTCAATAGGGCAGTAATGTCAGGAACAACTGGAAACTGTGGCACAACTATTTTATTCACCTCTCTAAGATCAATCACGAATCTGTAAACAGGTGGCTGGGAAGGATCAGTTCGTTTTAAAACAGGCAGAACAGGGCTATTGCAAACGTTGCCTCTTGTCTCTTCAATGACATCTTTTCCAATTAGATCGTAAACGATCGCTAGCAAAGCTTTTTCACCTTCACTAGAAATTCTATATTGGGGAATTCGTGGTATTTTAACATTGGCTTTCAATGTTACAACATATGGTGGTATTTCCAAAAGACCTACATCATTAGGACCAGTAGCCCAAAGAATATTAGGGAGAGATGACAATTCTGTTGGAAGTTTGTCTCTCGACAAATACATTGGAGAAACCACTTTCTTACCCAGTGTAAGTTGTACTCCAGAAGGAGAACAGTACAAAGTCGCATACAATCTTTTAAGCAAATCTAATCCTAGCAAGTTTTCACCACAACCTGTTGTCAGAATAAGGGGTGCTTCGAATTCACAAGGTCCAACAGAAAGGGACAAAGGGTCAGAAATCGGATTTCTAACTGGGACGCCAGAAAAACCTACAGAAACATTCATTTTGCCAGACAAAGGTGCGCCAGGGAGTTTGGAGTGCATAATAGAACTCTTTGTAGCACCAGTATCCAACAGAAAAGGCTCTGACACACCTGATGTAATCACCTCAACGTAAGGTCCACTCTGATCTACTGGAACTGAAACAACTCCCTCTCTTTGTCTATGGCTGTCCTAGCAATCATTACCTTCCCAATGCTCATCTTCTGTATAGTAATCATCAGCATAGTACTGAGCTGTCCTACCAGATGCGTTATTCTGCTGATCGAACCTATTCATAGAATTTTGAGGTGGAAGAGACTGTGTGTTATGGGGGAAATTTCCACGTCCTCTACCTCTAGACACTTGCTGAACACCTCTACCTCTTGTGTTTGAAACACCATTTGCGCGCTGTAACAGAATAGGGCAGCTATACTTAAAATGACCCTCTTCCTTGCAATACGAACACTGGTTGGGGCCTACAGGAACACGTGGCTGAGTATACTCGACTCTTTGCGAGTTCCTCTGATACTGTTGAGGCTGCTGATAATTATTCTGATAGTTACTCTGACCACCATTATTTTGACCACCACTATTCTGGCCACCACCACCATGTGGCGGATATGCTTGCTGTAACAAAACATTCGTTTTCAGCTCCTTAGTTTTCTTTTCTGCTCTATCTTTCTTGTCTTTGTCTTGATTTTCATAATACTGTGCAGTAGCCAATATCTGTGCTGAGGAGGAAACTGCCCATGAACTCTCTGAATCTTTTAACTTTTTACACAACTCTGGAAGCAGATTGTGCACGAATTTATCGACGAACAAACGCTGACCACCTTCTGTGCTCATATCTTGACCACTGTGGTCGACAAAAGTCTCTTCAAACCTGGTGAAGAAATCTGAGACCGTTTCATCTTTCTTCTGCTTACATGCAGACAACTTATCCCAATTTACTCGCATGGCAGGCATTAAAGTCTTCATGTAATTAATAATCCTACCAGGGAGATCTGCTACTAAAGGCTCAGGCTTAGCACCACCAACCTGTCGGCCATCTGCTGCAGTAATATTAGCCCATGAGTCACCTAACTCCTGATCATAATCTGCATGACGAATCTTTCCCTATAGAGGCTGTGGAACAACATTCCCAAACAACATGTCTATGTCTGCTAAATTCATGATACATGACCCAGCAGTTTGTGACAACTCTTTGTAATACCCTGCGGGATTTTTACGGGGATCAGGCAATGTCTGTTTAAGGGCCAAAACTTCAGCTCGCTTCCAAGGAACATGTACCCACACACGCTGAAAATGTGCTGGCACAAGTGGTGGAACATTACCAGGACCAGCTGCTACTTCTTCCTTCCATACTGGAGGGACTTCCCTCATGGGGTACTGTCGCGCCTTTTTCCTACCGGATGCGTCATGCTCAAATAGTGATTGAGAAGTGCCCCCCTTACTCCGATATGACAACAATGTCTCAACCGCTCTCTCGACATCGGGACCTACGATCATGCCCTCTGCGAACTCGAACCGTACACGACACAACTTGGGTGGGTTGTATTCCAGATCATTGTCTTCCAAATCCTCACAGAGAAAAACACACATTTGTTCAAAAACATATCTCTGCTTCGGTGCTTCCCATTGACGGAAGACTTCCATGACAGACTCTACATCATACCTTACAGCGTCGATAACCCATTTATGCGCTAAACGATTCAGTAAATCTCCCTCTCGATAGTCAGGCAGTTGACTTCGCAACTGTCTTCGTTCCATGTTAGGGGTCGTATTAGGCGACCCGAAAAAAGGTGAGAAAAGATTAGTAACAGTGTTGGCCATTCTTTGTCGAACGGAAGGAGAAACTGACGGAAGAACGGGTGGAAAAACAGGGTGAGATAAGTTAGGGGCAATAGCAGAGGGATCATTAGGAGAAACAGAAGGTGCACTAGGCAAAGTCGTGGAAAGCACAGGTGAAGCAGATGTGATCGGTGGGCCTTGAGGAGGCTGCATCAAAGGAGCAGGAGCCAGCTGAAGAACAGCTGGTGGGTGCTGTGGAGGAACAGGAGGCACAGGTTGCACAACTAAAGGTTGCGGAGGTGCCGTGGCATTTTGCGCATAGGGGGGTGGCGAACTTAATAAATGCGCCATTAACGGATCTTTTCCAAGCTCTTTTGCTGCATCTTGCTGAAGAAGCGGCAAAACTGGATAGCATTTATCTATTACCATTTTACGTTGCCTGTGCAACTGCTCACTCATCTGTTCTTCTTCATTGTCTTTATACTGCATAGCAGCTTGCATTATCGAAATACCCCTTTCTCGCTTATTTTTCTTCGCTAATTTAATTTCCTTCTGTTTGGCTTCCTTACGACATAGGCGGAAAGAGTCAAACATCGCCGGCCGGGCTTTCTTCTTAAAAAGTTTAACTTCGAGGTTATCTAAGTTTTCTGTATCAAAGCAACCATATTGGAGCCATTTTAAAACACCATCTTTTCTGGTGTATTTGATCCACACTTCATTATATGTGATGGGACCTACGCCATGTTTTACATATAATTCATAAGTTGGAGTTCCAATCGGAGGAACCGGACACGAGTCCTCCAATCAGGAGTCCCTATTATTACAACCGAGACAAAACAAATTTCCAAGTCTGCTAAGACCAGGCATCTTCGCTCACTAGTCTAGCTTCAAACTTCAAAGGATTATCGATTACGATATTGCTCGTGAATACACGAGTCCTTCGATTTTGGCACTTGCAAGTTCCAAAAATGATCCCAAAGGGAATACCCAAACTAAGACCAACTAAGGACTGGGAGATGCTCCACTTATACTTAACTGAGATATCGATGACATCACCAGAAGACTCGTCTTATCGTTTCGCTCTACCAAACTTCAAGGGTCCAAATCAGGGCGATAGCCAGGGCAGCAGTCCTTTGTAGCCGTCGGGAAGCGGGGAACCTCGCAGCAAAGACTTTCGGACCACGTCGACATGCAGGGGTCGATGAAGTGGATGGCCTTCCTCCAGAACTTTCACACGAAGCTCCTCACGAACCTCTGGCTGGACCGGTACCGCTGGTATCGCCCCACGTTGGGCGCCAACTGAGGTACTGAGTTTTTCAGAACCGGTACCGAACCGGTAACCCAGCGGTGCCAGGGTACACCCAAAGACCTCGGGAACTTTCCTGATTCAGACCACAGAAACTCAGAGTCTTCTAGGTGAAGTCAAGGATCGATTTTATTGTCTGCAACCAAGAAACAAGCGTCCTAGAAGTACAAAACACAGGATGTATATTCTCAGGAGACTGCTCAATCTTACAAAGTCAGGCTTCTCTTTTTATACAAAATATTGTGCTTTAAGCAAACATTCTTCGAATTTACAGTATACTACTCACATATTTTCGTTACAAAGGAAAAGCAGAGTCATGATGACAAGCCCATATTTCAGTTTGTCCAGCCCACAATAAAATACCCGGCAAGGCCCAACATTTCATCAGATATCGGTGGACTCCCAATAAAAACGGGCACCTCCCCATCATAAAGCAAGTGAGAGAGAAAAGAGCAGGGACAGGTGTGAGCAAGATTCGGTAGGGTGTGTGCGATGAAATGGGTTTATGGCCTGTTGTGCCTTGATGCTATCTCATTCGGCCACTGGGAGAGGAACTGACCAAACAGGTTCGGCCTGGGGCAATGGTTCCAACTTGCCCAGGTCACAGGAAAGTCAATTAAGGTGTATGTGTCCTTTGGAATCGAATTTAGCTGTATCATAAGCCTATGTAAAGGGCAACTCTCAAAATGGCTGCCGTATACAAAATGGAAGCCAAGGGTTCAAGACGAAAATGACGATTTCTCCTCATCTACCCCGGTCACTCCGGAGGCCTGCACTACCAAGGTGGTGCCGCTTCTTGCAAGGTAGGACACCACATGCTGGGGTTAATAGCATGGCAAGTGTTCCTCACTCTGTGGGCATTCCTTGCCACTGCTGACACCGTCCACAGAGCAAACCCAATATGCCTCCATCAGGGTAACTCAGGCCCCTACATCCCCTGTTTCAGGGGGCCCCTATTCAGCCCAAGGTCAATGAATGTCTGCGAGATTTGGGAGACTCAGTAAGCTCTCATCACATTCTGCACTGCCTCAATGTAACCTCTACTCCCAGGGCCGGTTCTAGGGTTTTTGGGGCCCTGGACGATGGAGAATGTGCGAGGCCCCTCTAATTTACATACGTGACACCTTCAGGGCTCCAGCAGCTGCTTTGTGCAGACTTCTCCTGGGTCGCAGTTCTTTCTCTTAGCCTCCTACAAGCACCTCTTTTACAGCTCATATCGGGCTGAAGGTGTGAGAATTGCTTGTGGGCTGAGAGTTTAAACTGTGGGGGACACTAAAGTGCTGGACAATGGGTGTCCCGCAGTGTCTCTGAATGGGCAGCCTGATAGGAGGCCTAACTGCAGGACAAACCTGCAAAATGTGTTTCGTTGCAACTGGGATTCCCTCAAGCTTATCTCTCCCCTAGGCCTTCCCACACCATCCATGAGAGGCCCAGGGAGGGCAGGGGCCTCCCATGGGCCCTATTGTTACGAGACAGCTTTCTTTCAATTGGAGCGATAGGGGCACATGAGGACTGGTGTTGCACTTGTGCGGGCCCTCATGCTGGTAGGCTGAATGCGAGGCCCTAGGCAGCAGCCCACACTGCCCATTCCTTGTGCTGGCCCTGTCTACTCCTCTATAGACCAGGGCTTGCCCTCAATGCATTCTGAAGCGTCTGGGTAAAGCACAATAGGTGAGAAATCGGGACCTCGAAGAGGAGTCCCAAGAAATGCCATCCTCTTGAGCACCAGGTGGCCCCGCAGCAATGAATTTGAAAAGAATAAAGAAAATAACGTGACTGAAATCCGTCACTCCTATGAAGTAAAGCAGAAAACAAAAGTACACATTTTGTGTATTCAGAGAGTTATATTAGATTCCAAATAATAACAATGCCTCATAGTTTGTATTTACTTTACCAATTATGAATCTCTTAAAATAGCAAACGAACATCAACATTATCAAGGATGTGACTGTAGCAAACAACAAGGTAGGCTGTGGGAGAACCCACAGTTAAGGGAATGCACAGCTCAAAAGACAACAATGTCTAAAACAAATTTATCAATAGCAGTTTAGAATTCTTATGAAAAGCTCTGAAGCCAACCATTATATGTTTCATCACATATGTTTTACTGTTATCGCATTTTTCAAATCACAGCACAAAAACATTATTAGCATGTATAGGTATACAAACTGTTTGTGTCACATGTCAAAATAATATCAAGTCAACAATGCGTTTGAGCACTTGAGAGATACATAACATTCTTATTTCATCCATCCCAATGCATTTCGGGTTACGTGGAACCCTTCGTCAGGGGAAAGCGTAAGAGGGTGAAGTTTTCTCATTCAATGTCGCCACTGGAAATTAAGAACACAACAACATGCAGTAAAAATACTGCTCGGCTATTAGGATTTGCACCCCAAGTTGTGCATAGAGAATAAAGAGTGTTGGAGATAGGCCAGTATAGTAGTTAAGTGAAATGAATCCTCCAATTAAGGAGAGTGAGAAGGGTCCAATCACCATAATATGGAATGAAAATAATAGTAATAAGGAAATAACGTCTAAATAATACCTTGCAGAAGGTGTTGATCCGCAAAAGAGATCAGGTGCTGAGGGTTTTGATCCGCAAAAGAGATCAGGTGCTGAGGGTGTAAGTGCGGGGCACTGCTGTCTGTAATTGCAATGATATAATGGAGTGTTATAATGGAGACTGTCCTAAGACAGTGAAGAGACCGTAGATAAAACGAGACGTTATAATGCTCGCTTACCGGAAATTTAGTGATGTAAGCACTAGCAAGAGTGCTGGTAATCCAAAGCGATCGGGAGAAGGAAAACCCTCGGTGTAGGTCAGCTGCAGGTCCCCGTGTTCTAAAGGTAGATAGTGGAGGTAAAGTTAAACTCCTCCAATTAACGAAGGTTTCACTATAGACATAGCGTCTACTGGAACATACGAAGCGGGATCTGCATACCGGAGGCTTGCCAAGTAATCGGATCGTCAGTTTCTTCAAACGCTGGGAAGGGAAAATAATCCAAGGTGCAAAACTGCTCCGTTTTCCACTTCGTTATGCACCCTTGGGTCTATTTTTAAGGATTATAGATCTCCCACTGCCTTGAGTATAGAACCTCCCCGGTCGCGCATTGCACCTTGGATTATTTTCCCTTCCCAGCGTTTGAAGAAACTGACGATCCGATTACTTGGCAAGCCTCCGGTATGCAGATCCCGCTTCGTATGTTCCAGTAGACGCTATGTCTATAGTGAAACCTTCGTTAATTGGAGGAGTTTAACTTTACCTCCGCTATCTACCTTTAGAACACGGGGACCTGCAGCTGACCTACACCGAGGGTTTTCCTTCTCCCGATCGCTTTGGATTACCAGCACTCTTGCTAGTGCTTACATCACTAAATTTCCGGTAAGCGAGCATTATAACGTCTCGTTTTATCTACGGTCTCTTCACTGTCTTAGGACAGTCTCCATTATAACACTCCATTATATCATTGCAATTACAGACAGCAGTGCCCCGCACTTACACCCTCAGCACCTGATCTCTTTTGCGGATCAAAACCCTCAGCACCTGATCTCTTTTGCGGATCAACACCTTCTGCAAGGTATTATTTAGACGTTATTTCCTTATTACTATTATTTTCATTCCATATTATGGTGATTGGACCCTTCTCACTCTCCTTAATTGGAGGATTCATTTCACTTAACTACTATACTGGCCTATCTCCAACACTCTTTATTCTCTATGCACAACTTGGGGTGCAAATCCTAATAGCCGAGCAGTATTTTTACTGCATGTTGTTGTGTTCTTAATTTCCAGTGGCGACATTGAATGAGAAAACTTCACCCTCTTACGCTTTCCCCTGACGAAGGGTTCCACGTAACCCGAAATGCATTGGGATGGATGAAATAAGAATGTTATGTATCTCTCAAGTGCTCAAACGCATTGTTGACTTGATATTATTTTGACATGTGACACAAACAGTTTGTATACCTATACATGCTAATAATGTTTTTGTGCTGTGATTTGAAAAATGCGATAACAGTAAAACATATGTGATGAAACATATAATGGTTGGCTTCAGAGCTTTTCATAAGAATTCTAAACTGCTATTGATAAATTTGTTTTAGACATTGTTGTCTTTTGAGCTGTGCATTCCCTTAACTGTGGGTTCTCCCACAGCCTACCTTGCTGTTCTAACTTGGGGAATTAGGGTCATTTCCCCACCGGGAATTGCACGCACATTCTTTACAAACCCACCAAATATCTCATAAGAAACTAGAAACCCACTTAAAGTCTACACACAGGTGTGCACCTGCACCCCCCTATCAGTACTGTAGCAAACAAGGCACGGATGTGTTTTAATGAAATGAATTCTTGCTTAGCATAGCCATTAAGTATGATATGGTTCTGCCAGTATTTAATATTGCATGCTGTTCAGATTAGTGCCACTGGATGGCGGCATCTTCGCATTACAAATAAGTCTGGACTGTTTGTGGTCTTTTTCAGAGTAAACTAAACTATTCCCTGCAGCTCTCTGCCGATTTCTGTAATGCAGGTTTTCAGATCTCATGTTCCACAAATATTACCACAAACTGTCAGATGCTCATTACCATATGTTTAGTAGAGTACATAATGTTTTTCTGGTTGCGGTAACAAAGCATATTGAAAAAAATGTATTAGCCAGGCAGAACTTACACTATTCAATATGCAATTGTACCATTATAGGAGTTTGAAACGTCGCACGTTTATTTTGCTTCACTGTGCTTTTTCATCAGGCGGTATGCAAGCTTGAGCAGCTGACAAGCGAAAGACGTCGAGAAAATACGAAAGCCATTCAAGAGATACAATTAAATATTACGTAATTGCGACATAATGTGCTAAAGTGAACTCTTTCACGCTGTGGTGATGGTATATGAGACATGCGTCATTACAAGTTGGGGAGTGTTGTAACTTCCGGTTCTGTACCTATGGGGGTTGTCCACTAAGGCTTTGTCTGGGGGCTCGTGTGGTGTAAATACATTGTAAGAGCCCTTCTGGCACAGCATTATACTGTGGAGCATATCACGAGAGCACTGACAAAGTAGGTCACAGTATGTTGCTGCAGACCATGGCTGGATTCTGAGGGGCTTATTTACAAGCCCCTTGAGCCGCCGGTGCGTCACTTTCAATATGGGAAAAAGTGACATACCGGCGGTGCAAAGGGCTTATACATAAGCCCCTGAGTGCTGCTGTATGCATAAGCACTCAGGGCCTCATTTGCAATCTTTTGACGTAGGGCAGTGCCGCAAGCCTTCCTGCTGCGCTGCCCTACGTCAAAAGAAAAGGGCAGGAATGTGCTGTATCTGATAGATAATGTGCATACCTGTCCTTTTCCCCTGCGCTGGTGCACAAATGGCTGCCATGTGCCAACACGGCACCCTGCATTTTAGGGGTGATTGTTTTTGTGCAGGAAGGGAAACTTTCCTGCGCAAAAACAGTCAATGGAGGCGATTTTCTCTTTCTATGTGTGCTGCAGAATTCTAGTGGAAAAAACTAGAAGCAATAATGTTATTTCTCCTGGTTGCATCTCCCCTATGCCACCCCCTGGGAGGGATAGGCTTTTGACGTATTCCCAGATTTACAAATTTTGGAATCGGGGAATGTGTCAAATGCCATGTTTGTAACTTGAAAACACCCGGGCCTCATTTACAAGGCCCCTGCGCTGCCGTTTCCCCCATGGCACGCCTCCCTATCGCAGGGTGTGGCAGCTACTTGCGTTGCATTGCCTGAGTCCATATCTATAAGGCCATGAAAAGCCACGCAGGATGACTTCACTTGGCTTTGTAGATATGGCCCTGCAGTGTGCACTACCAGATCGTCACTAAAAGTCATGTTCCGGCAGCGCAAGGCCCTTGTAAATGAGGCCCTGAGGTTTTTAATGATGTTCTTTGCAGGGGAACAGGCACACAATCTATTCAGGAGAACATTGTCGGAGACTGGGTCCCCATGATTAGACCAGGGCTAGACTTAGCGCTAGCGACATCCTCTGAACAATTTTGCGTTTTTGGTGCTCCCATGACCTCCTACACCTCAGATTACCTCAATACAACCTCCAACACTGCCCCTCATCTCTCCACAGCCTCTCTATCCAATGCATGTCATTTTTTTGAGGGTGCTACTCATACCAGTGTAAGTAAATAAGTAAGTTAGATTTTTAATGTTTCTATTTATTTAAAATCATAACAGTTCATCAGCTCCAATTTAAAATATCACCATAACCACAGAACATCCCTAAAAATAATGTTTGTCCAGTCCAAAGAATTGAACTATTCTTAGGGACATGTACTACAACCATCATAAATGATACAGTTACTCAGTAGTTTGATATATAGCTGCTCGGCCACCACTGATCATATAAATAGCTGTGAAATTAATTAAAAAATTACATACATAGTGACATATACGAATAAAGCGCATTATGTCTTAACCATATTTGGTCTCTTCTAAAATCGCAATGCAGGCAAAACATTTGGAGTGTAGTATGATATTCCAATGACTCAGCCATCAACAATTAGAAGCAACCAGATAAAGTACATTATGCTTTCAATACTCAAAAAACTCCTGACAAACACGGGCTAGGCAACAACTGGAAACCATGCAATTCCTGGATTGGGCTCAAATCACTCCTTCCAGCCTCACACAGCCCCACCCATTTCTGTCTGCCTACCGGATCAGTCTTGGAAAACTGCCACAGCCAAATACACAATCGCCCCTGTTCCAAACGAACTTCCTTGTACAACACTCCACCTCGACGGGCAGTACCCAAGACCTCCGAAACCCGTAAAACCCCGAAAAACATCCAAATCATACACAAGAGGAACACCACCACCTCAAATTCATCATAGCAACAAACAGGCAACACTGCCAACATATCCCATAACAGCTCAAAAGTTACTGCTTCCCCCATACCTCTCCCTTTTCCACACCTTCAAAATCTGGACCAAAATCTCATCCTTAGCAAGGTCAACCCCCAAGTACACCTTGCCAGAGAAACAGATTCCAGCCAGCTTGCCTGCAATAGTCATGGGCTACAAATCTGTGTCAATACAAAACAAAACAAAATTCAACACTCCCTGCTCAGTGTCCTGACACTCCAGTCACATCCGTTCAGAAGAAAAACCTGAGACTTCCCAAATTCACTCCATGCCAGACTGCAACTCCTCCTGGAGAACTCTGACAATGACCTCTCAACCAGTGTCACCACTCTCACCACCCCTCAGCAATTGGGCCTTGAACTTCACGACTCCTGGTGCCAGCTGGCAGAAACTTTGACACTGTGAATGAGACAATGAGTCAGCAATATCATTGCTAGCCCCCGGCGCAAGACTAAATTTAGCCGCAAGCACACCAGCATAATCCTCCGCAACAGCCTCAGCACCCTGAAATCTCTTACATGCTGCCGGTTCAGTAAATCCACCACAGTCATATTGTTTACATGAAAAAGGACCCTCCTGATCCTCAATACACTGCCCCAAACAGCCATTGCAACCAATATCAGAAACAGTCCCAAGAAAGTAATACTGCACCCTTGGGCCCTCCAATGTCATGGCCACTCTTACGCACACCCTCTGCCATCCAAAAAAAGGCCAAAAACCAGGGCCCAAGCCACATCCGAGAAGATTTGAACCTGTAAATGTATGTATGTGTCTTGTAAAGCGCACTGCTGCCCTGAGGCGTCGTGGCGCTGTAGACCGCTGGGGAACCTGTCCGGGTTATCACTGTGAGATGGTCCCTACTGGGTATCTCCAAGGTGAAACCAGGCATCCCCGGCGAATGTGGGGGGCCGTTGTAGAGATGAGGCAAGCTAATGCCCAGAGTTGCCGAGTGTGATCCCTGGTTAGAGTAGGCACCGAGGCGATCACTATATACAATAACGGGATTATCCTAATTCAATCCACAGACAAGAACCTGGAACTACTTGACAACCTGTTCCCCACGTTCAAACAACACCTCGCCAATCATCGGACCCCCACTCATAGCACCCTCAGGCCTATCACCCTTGAATTCACAGCCCCCAATCACAACCCTTCTAACCTAGCTCAACCCCAAAACGACACGCACCTTTCCTCCACCCCCGGCACCTTAGACATTCACCCACCTAATGTAGCTACCTCGCACTCTTCATTTACAGACATAGATCCCTCACCCACACATTCCAGCGGCACCCCCTCCCCCCCCACCAACCTCACCTTGTCCTCCTCTCATACCACATCCATTCCTGTCACCCCTGACACCACAGCCTCAAACTACATTCACTCCAACCTAGCCCAGCCCCAAAAAGATATGCACCTCTCCTTTACTCCCGACACCCTAGTCATTCACCCACCTACTGTAGCTACCCCACTCCCCTCAAGCACAGACATAGATCACTCCCCCTCTTATGCCAACCACCTCACCCCTTCCCCCCACACACCAGCCCTCATCCCCTTTCCTCTCACCCCTGATACCACAGCTCCCACCCAAAACGACATGCACCTCTCCTTCACTCCCGGCACCTTAGTCATTCACCCACCTACCGTAGCTACCCCACACCCCTCAAGCACAGACATAGATCTCTCTCCCTCATACACCAACCACCTCACCCCTTCCCCCTACACACCAGCCCTCATCCCCGTTCCTATCACCCCTGATACCACAGCTCCCACCCGCAACCCGCCTAACCTGGATCAGCTTCAGACCGACACACACAAAGGCAAACCCCACCCTTTATCCCCCCCATTCTCAGCCCCCACTTCCACCCATTAACTAATCACACAGAACACACCACCTCCATCAACTCAACTACACCCCATCAAAAAAGAACCATCTACAATCCCACTTCCCCCCCCAGTCTCACCCCCCACTACCCAACATCCACCCCTTCACCACTAATAAACGCCCATCCTCCACCCTGCACTCACCGCCTACCACCAATACCCTCATCCACACCACCAACCTCTCCCCTATGTCATCCACGCCCGACCCTCCCATCCCCACCTCCAACACATTTCCCACACTGGACTACATTACGGCCTCCCTCCTCCAGCTCAAAGAAGACATGCATATCATCAAACAACAACTACTCTGTCTATCACACTCCAGTCACCCCTCACCCAACACCCTCCACCAGATCAAACAAGACATTCACATCATCAAACAATTACTCAGCACACACCCCAGACACCCCTCACGCGCCTCCACCATCACCTCCCCTCCCAACTGGTCCTCCACCCGGGCGGCGAACTCTTGCACTCGACTTCCACCGCACTGGACCTCAATCCCTGTTCACAACCGCGAAAACCGCCCCATCGCTGCTGCAACCCTCTCTCGGACCTCGACACAATCACCCTCCTCCGCTCCTACGACTCAGCTCCCCATAGCAACACACCCGACACTCTCACTGCCATCCCTACGATTCACTCCAATCCCCTTAGACCCCCCACACTGAACAAGAGAATCGCTATCCATAGTAACCTGAGTAAAGTCCCCCTCGCTCTAGAACACCCTTCCACCTTCGACACACCCCGTCTCAAATGCACCCTCCTCAACTGCAGATCAGCCGCTAGACACTCCTCCGCTATCGCCGATCTCATCCTAAAATTGGATCTTGACTTAATCATCATGACTGATACATGGCTAACAGAATCTTCTACACCTATAATGGACATTCTGGTTCCCCCCAACTACCGCATCACCAGACTTGACAGGTCTGGCAATAAAAAAGGTGGCGGAATCGCATGTATATACAGGAGCAACCTCTCTGTCTTGAAAGTAACTTCCCCTTCCCTACCCTCCCCAACCTCCTGTGAATACATCTGCCTCGATATTATCAGTGAGGGCAAACCGATCTGCACTCTTCACGGCGTTTACCACCCACCCGGCGACAACCTTACCTTCTCCCAACAAATCATGGATATGATCTCAACCAACTCCGGGCGACAACTCACACAAATATACCTTGGTGACTTCAACCTCCACTGGAACGCTCATAATGATGCGGTGGTAAAAGGTCTGAAGAATTTCCTTAACGCCCTTGACCTCACTCAAATTTGCAACAGTCCAACACACGAGAAAGGCTCTACCCTCGACCTTATCATCTCCAAAGAGGCCTCTATCCAACTCGAATCTATCCAACCCTGTGACTGGTCAGACCATCATATTATCACATTCTTTATCAATGAAAAAGTTAAATTTAACCCTGTTCAATCCGTCAGGCCCAAAGTCTGGTAAAGAGACATGAAAAAACTAAACTCAAACTCTCTGCCCCCCAACAGCTGCAACTTACTACTTCCTCCTACTGGCGTTAAGGACGTCCAATCCTTGACTGATCACTATCTTAACACTATGACCTCAATAATTAATGAAGTCGCACCCTTGCAGCTAAAAAAAGCCTCCGCAAAAATTTCCAATCCCTGGTACGACGGGAGTCTCAATGACGATAGACGCGCCATGCGAATGGCAGAGCGCACCTGGAGATCAGCTCCCTCTGCACTGAACCTAAAAACCCTGAAGAAAAAGAGAAATGCCTACTTCAGAAAAATAAAACGCTCAAAATCAGACTTCTTCAGCCGTCAGCTCGACCAAGCCAAAAATCGTCCGAGAAAGCTGTTTGAGCTTATCCGAACACAATCCAAAGAACAACCCCAACGTCTCAACACTATGTGCGAAGCTCCCTCCTGCGAAGACTTTGCCTCCTTCTTTAACCAAAAAACGGACAACATAAAGACTGATCTCCTCATGGACGCAAGCCTCTATCCCAAACCCCACTGCATAGCACCCACTAAACCAAAAAACAATGCCACTTGGTCAACCTTTGTCACCTACACGGAAGAAGAAATTCGCAGACTGTTCAGCACTCTGAAACCATCCAATCACCTCACGGACCCCCTTCCTGCTAACGCTGTCAAAGTCCTTACCCCGTCTCTCCTTCCACTCTGGACTAAAATCATTAACAGCTCACTTCAACAAGGGACCATTCCCGACTCCCTCAAAGTTGGACAAGTCACACCTTTGCTAAAGAAACCTACAGCCGACCCCTCTGACCTAAACAACTACCGTCCCATTACCAACATTCCGACTCTTGCCAAACTGCTGGAAAAATGCGCACAAATACAATTGACTAAACACATTACTCAGTTTGATCTCCTCAACTCTCATCAATCAGGCTTCCGAGCAAATCACAGTTCTGAAACTGCTATGACTCACATAATTGACGACGCCCTTCAAATCCTAGATCATAACGATACCTGCCTCCTCATCCTCCTTGATCTCTCCTCCGCATTTGACAGCGTCAAACATGAGAATTTACTTGAACTATTAAACACAAGAATGGGCCTATCTGGAACTGTGCTCAAATGGTTCACGTCCTTTCTGCACAACAGGTCGCAGAAATTCAAGAGCAACAACTTGATGTCCGCGCCAAGACCTGTATCGCTAGGCGTACCACAAGGATCCTCCCTATCCCCAACTTTGTTCAACCTAGTTATGGAACCTCTCACCACCTTACTACAAGAATCCAATGTACACTTCCACATGTATGCTGATGACACCCAACTTTATCTCAAACTACAATCACCCAAAGACATCACGCTCTTGAACTCAACGATCAGAAGCACCCAATCCTGGCTGGCCGCTAATCATCTCAAACTCAATGCCCTTAAAACAGAGTTCCTTCTGATCTCACCTCCCGCGAAAATCACTACCGCACAAATGTGGCTTAAACACCTAACGGCACTCAATGTTCAACCCACCATCGTGGACTCAGCAAAATCTTTGGGCATAACACTTGACACCAATCTCAGCATGCAGGAACACATCAATAAAGCAACTAAGGGAGCGAACTACCAAATCAACACCCTTAGGAAACTTAAACCCTTCCTTCCAGCCAAAGACTTCCAAACTGCGGTACAATCACTAGTCATACCTCGAATAGAATACGGTAGCACCGCCCTCTGCGGTCTCCCCCTAGCTACTACGGCACCCATAAGAGCCTCTTTAAACGCCGCAGCGAGACTTATCACTGGATCAAAAAAACACTCACACATTTCCCCTGACTTTAAATCCCTGAACTGGCTGCCTTTTGAAGCCAGAATACACCTGAAAATCGCTTGTTTGACGCACAAGGCTGTCCACCTGAGTTCACCTAGATACCTCGCTCAGAAGCTGACGATTTCTGGAGGCTCCAGAAACACTAGAGGCACAAACAATCTTTTGCTAAAGCCTAAAAGATTCGGCAAGGAAAAAACGTACAAACGCTCTTTCTCAGGTATGGCCCCCAGGATTTGGAACTCACTCCCCCCTGAAACCAGGCTCATCCCATCTACCATACTTTTCAAGAAAGAAGTAAAAGCAATCCTCATGGCTAAATACACTTGAACCACTACTGGGGATCAACTTCAAAGACTCGATACTGATCTGTACTACTTGTTCGAACCCTTTGCATTTTTGTTTGACTTTGAAATAGACTAACTTGATTGTTTATGATATCACTTCACTGTACTTTTAACACTATGATGTATCTGTGTATATATGCTCCCCTCCTCTGTAAAGCGCTCTGATATCTGCGAAGATCTTGTTCGCGCTATATAAAACTTTCAAAATAAATAAAAATAAATAAATAAATTATCGAGTCCGCTGACCCTGGTCCATGACCCTGCCGTGTCGGGAATTGAACCCTGGTCCCGGGCTGTTCTCTGCTTCCGGGTCTGCTGCCTCTAACCAGTGAGCCACACCACTCCACTGCCATACAGTGTTCTCTGCTATGAAATACATGGATACTGGTTTGACCTCACTGGTGTAAATAAGAGCATTTAGGAACAGGATAAATACAGTGGACCTAAACAAAATATTAACTCACGAATACCCAAAATACATGTCATCGGTTATAAATAAAGATAATAGTTTCATAGGAATATCTTTTTTATTAGAGATTTTTATAAATATATATCAAATACAATAAATACACAATAATTCAAAAGATTCATTAGCAGAATATTATTACTGAAACATATCGATGAGCATCAGGTCAGACAATCAATGGTCACAATACAGTTCAGAAATGATAAGTCATAGTAAATCGGAGCATGGCTAGGGAATATATGTCTGAACTGGGGTGGGGAGTGAGCTAAAGAACGGTGATGGATTAAACCCAGATCAGTTGACTGGGGGTGAGTGTTTGTATTGTCAACGCTCCGTCCATCACCACCTTTGGTTTTTCTAGGGAATATGTTCCTACGCGCGTTTTGGCTATGTGCCTTCATCAGGAAGCCATGTTTTCAAAGACAAAGATGTGACCTGGAGTGATGTCCCACAGAATCAAGCAGTCATAGAGCTGGTCGATGCCTGGTTGAATAGTTAAAAAGGGTTCTATGTTTAGAGGCGGTCAGTCAGGGTGAGATGTACAAAGCCCTGCGTCAGGGTCCCGGAACTTTCGCCAAGTGTGCCAGAGTATCTACGAAGGTAGTTAAAAATGGTATAAAGGTCCGGGTTCTATGGACGATGTGGCTGCTCTAGGATGCCTGAGTTACTCGTGTGAACGATGTTGTCGTGTCTGGTCAGGGTAGATAGTATCAGTCAAATTCAAGGCATTCACGTTATGTTTGATCGGGGGCACGGGCTTAAAACTTGCTCAGTGCATCGAAAGTGTAGCGTCGGCACCAGGATGCGGCAGTCTACTTGGCAGCCCTCTGCTCCAGTGGAGGAAAGCTTCCCTCATACAGAAACCTCTGCCAAACACACAGGTCAGCACACA
This sequence comes from Lissotriton helveticus, assembly GCF_964261635.1. NCBI lineage: Eukaryota > Metazoa > Chordata > Amphibia > Caudata > Salamandridae > Lissotriton > Lissotriton helveticus. The sequence goes on from NC_136057.1 coordinate 1,823,861,533, forward strand.
CTGTCAATGAAATTTGCACTCTTTGGTGCGACAGAACCGCCCCAACTTGGCAATGCCAAGACACCTGCAAAAAGTCCTCCCCGCTCTCACCACCTGGCATGCAAAGTTCAGGAAACCAAGCAGCCTCTGCACCGCCATCAATTCAATCTTCCTCTCCCCAATAACATGTGTCAGAAAGTCCTGAATCTCTACCATCTTGTACCTCGGTAAACCGGCCACCCATTGCAACTTAATTCCCAGACACGTCAACACCACACCTGGCCCTTCAGTCTTCTCAGGAGCCAATGGCACACCAAAATCCTGTGCTAAAACCTCAAACTTTTGCAGCGCCAACACACAGCTTCCCGAGGCTGGCACCCCAACCAACAGAAATTCGTCCAGGTAGTGAGACACTTCCCTTTGGCCACTGCTCTTGCTGAAAACCCACTGCACAAAGATGCTGAAAAGTTCAAACAGGGTACAAGAAATGGCACACCCCACTGGCAGTACTTTGTCCATATAGATGGGTCTATCAAATTTCATACCTAGGAGAGGGAAATCAGTAGGATGAATAGGCAGCAAGCGAAAGGTGGATTTGACATCGCACTACGCCATTTCAGCCTCCAACCCACGTTTCTGGACCAGGCGAATAGCATAATCTACAGAGGCGTACAACACTCTGGTAATTAAATCGGCCAGGACAAATGGTAAATCATCCTATATTCTCCCAACGCTTTTTTGTACACTATCTTCAATGGAGAGATATTCAAATCCAGCAATGGACACTCGACAAATGGACCTGCCAATCTGCCCTCTGCCACCTTTTTGTCCAGCTTCGTAGCAACCACCCGTGGAGTTCTTTGACTGACCTCAAAATGTCTGCCCACTGACACCCCTTGGGACGTTGATACCCCACCAAGAAACCTTCAAAAAAATCCCCATTGCAAACGCAGAGCTGCCTCCCTGTCAGGGTACATAGAGAGCCAAGGTGATAAGACCTCCACCTTAATTGGGGTAGAGGCCCTCAGTTCCAGACTGGCCCTGGCCTCTAGAGTCATTCCATTGTTCCACAGGGCTGTTGAATGTAAAACACTGCATGATGGGATGTGGCCGCCAAACTTGGAGCACTCATGCTTAAATTTGCAGGGATGCCGTGAGCAGAAACCTTTGTTGAATTTCTAGCACACCCCAGTGGTGGGTCCTGCTGGCTGTGAAAAATATCCCGCTCCCTGTGGAATGGGACGGGGCTGAGAGGACCAGTAGGTCACGTGAAATCAGTTGGCCGTATGCTTGGAAGCTGAGGATTGAGTAGACGAAATCCACTGCATCCACAGTAACTCCGGGCGCAGTGTGCATAGCGGGGCTATGCGGAGGTCCAAGGAATTGTTAACAAACTCTGTGGAACACCGCTCCGCGATCAGCCTCCACCTCCCCATTATAAAAAGTAATTAAATATTATTAAAAAATCAATGTAAAACCACTTACCTGGCATACGGCGTCCCCGGGCTGCCCTCCTCCTCTTTTTTGCCATCTCGCTAATCCTTGTGAGAACTGCGAATGCGCGTTGCCCACACATGCACCTTTCATGCGAGAAATGTGCATTCCTTGAATATCAGCGAGCCATAGGTCAAAGTTGGCATACACTTGGCATCAATAGCTACAAATTCCGGTGAGATCTATCTGGGCCTCTCTTTATTGTAACAGTTTTTGAAAGCTGATAATCATAGATGTAGAGATTTCTTTGAGAGCTGTGAGGTGTGCTTTATTCGAGCCACACCAATTGAAATGGATACTGAGATACTTCTTGCTTGAGACTTGCTCTAATTTCACATGATCCATAGAAAACTTAGCTTTATTAATGACTGTGGTTCCATAGACTATGATTTTTGTTTATGTAAGGTTAATTGATAACTTATTTTCATTGCAGTTCTGTGACAGGGCAACCAAGTGATCGAATATAATCGTATCATCTGCATACTGTAGGCACTGAATGTGGGTGCCCACAAACTTGGGTGGAAAGGCTCTCACTTTGGTTAATGTACTGTTCATATCTACCAAGTAGAGGTTAAATAGCAAGGGGTCTAAAATGCACCCCTTTTTAGACCTATATAGGTTAATATATTTTGTGAACTGACACCATTGCCAGAAATTTGAACTCTCACTCAGGTCTTTACGTAAATACTCATTATAGCTCTCAACAGATTTGCTGCAAAACCACAGTGCAGTAGGACTAGCCAGAGCCTAGGTCAATCAACTTTATCAACTGCGGTGGTATAATCGATGAATGCAGCAAAGAGGGGAGGGGCATCTTTGATGGCTGTGTCTTCAATTATCCAACTTAACCAAATTTTCTGCTGTGACTGCATCTATTCCCTGATTGCGTGATGGGAATTAATGCCTTTGTGATAGCCCATTCATCTAGCTCTTCATTCAGGACTTTGGCAAAGCATTTACCTTCAACATCAAGTACAGCAATCAGCCTAAAGTTAGCCGGTTTGGGTAATTGAACTGGGACTTTTTTTATGTATAGGAGTAAATATGTAGAACTTAGTCAACTGTCGGGGGCATCACTTGTCAAATTACAGTTCTTGAACAGGGAGCTTAGTAAAGTAGCTCATTCTTCAGATTTAAATATACTGGTGGGGACACCATTAGGCCTCGAACTCCCAGCTGAGTAAAAAGTAGGGGTGGGCGTATTTTGTGAAGCAGCACTTCACGTAGCTATGCAAAGTGCACTTCGCACTATGCGTAGCACTATGCGAACTGCGTAGTAGCATGTTCGCACTGTGCAAGATGTCGTTTTCAATGATTGCACTGTGCGGACAAGCATCCAGCACTGTGCAATCATTGAAAACGGCATCTTGCACAGTGCGAGCTGAACTTTTCTGCCGCTCGAGTAGATTTTTACTCGAGCTGCAGCTTTCTCAACGCGGACTGGTAGTTTCTCATTGCGCTTTTCACAAGCATGCACGACCACTCGCAATGAGAAATCTAACTTCCCCGCATTGAGAATCTCTCCGGGAGGTTTATTTTCCATGCTCGCGATCGGCAAATTGATGTTGCTGATCGCGAACAAGGAAAAGGTCTAGCGAGGATGTCATTTTGCTTGTTCGCCGTCGCCAACTTGACGTTGAAGACCGCGAGCAAGCAAAAAATGACCGCTGCACTATGCTGCACTACGCATGTTTGCACTGTGCTATGTGCAGTTCGAGTAGTGCGAAGTTGCGCAAACTTCGCAAACTACGCGAGCGTAGTGTAGTGCTTAGGCCAGGGTTAGTAAAAAGTAGCAATTATTATTTTGATCTCATCTATATTAAAAGTGTTTTCTACCCATTCCACAAGACTTTTACAATGATGTCCAGTCCGTCAATGGGACCATGCCAGAGCCATCAACTGGTGTATTATACAGAATTGATATGTATTCTCCCCACTTAGTTGCCAAAATACATGGAGCGATGTTCCAACTTATTCCATTTGACTATTTCTGAACCAGTCGCAAAAATGTGTTTTAATTTTTTTTGCAGACTTAATAGAGTTCAATCCGCCATTTCTCTTAATTTTGTCTGGTGATTTTCCGTAATTTAGCTCTATTTGCCTTTCTTGCCTCCCGTGTCTCCTCAATTATTGAGGTATGGGTACAACTGAAGCGGGCCTTTCTTGAAAGTCAATCCAATTTTTCTTAAGAGCTCTCAGTTCGGGGTTGACTTAACTGATTGCTTGTTTTTGGTGTGACTGGCCTTTTGAGTAAAAAAATTAAGAGGCTGCTCAGGGAAAGTTGACTAATCCAACAGTGTTGATAGCTGCCCATTTACTCCTGTTGTTAGGGATTTCTTCAATTCCCCTTTTCTCGGGATAGATGGCACAGGAGAGCATTTTTATTCTACGCATGCCACATATACCCTCCTGATCACCAATTGTTTGAACTTGTGGCAACCTGCTGGGTATCATGGAGAGAACAGGTTAACATTGCATGGCCGATAATCAGACTGGGTTGAGTTTGAAAGTTGGTCCCCTGAAGGTAATTCTTAGTAGAGTACCAGTGTCGGGTGTCGGGAGAACTTTACATCACACATACATTAAAGAGAACAATGAATCATACATGGGTAAATCAGTCTATAGGAAATGTTACATAAAATAATGAGGATTACACGGTGTAGGAATCACGTCATCCATACTAGTAGGCACTCTATTTTAAGAGTGTTTGGTCTGGAGAAGCTCAAACTCGGGATTTAAAACAAGCCACATTGGTTAGGGTTGACTTTACAAATTAAAATGTATTTCTACCCAAAGAAATCCATTTTAGCGACATTAGGATAATGAAAGACTGGGGAAAAAGCATACATTTCTAACCGGTACCATGCAGTTTGCATGCATCTCTTTGATGGCAGTTCATAGGTTGCTCTTATATATTTCGATTCAAACCTATGAACTGCAAATATAAAAAGGATGTATGGCAAAATCAGTAACACACTGGGCTATCCACATAAAAAACAATTCTGTGATCTACATGGTACACATTCTTTGCACCAGACACATTAACACTCTGCACTATTTTAGGATAAGTCAATACCTACACTAGACAAAAACCACCCTCTCTGGCAGGAACAATAATCAACAGGGTTATCTTGACATTTTTATTGTTCCCTAAAAACAGCTGAGAACACAAGGAACTGGCAGCAGATGCTTTTAAATTCATGAGTTATTTCTAAGCACAACGCCCCACCCGCCCCCCTGAGGTAAGTCTCAGGTGCTGCTGCACCGGTTGCACTTCCCTAAAGCCAGCCCTGGTGTAGATCATGATTTTAGCTGCGCCCAGGCTCACGCTACACGCCAGTGTTTATCACAGGTTAGAGGTGCTTCCTACCCCAGCAGGAAATATAGAATGAGGATGAATCTATGGAGGCATTTAATGCCGGCTCAGAGGACTCCTTAGTAAGTGTACACTCAATGACACGGATGACTAAATATAAGGCAGTTCATCCACGGTTATCCGTCCCTACCAAACGAGCATGTGTCATCCTATCCGAAACAAGGATCTTACTACAGGACATCATATCCCTTAGTTGGTCACACTAGCTGTCACGTGAGTGCACCACGCAGATAGAGTTGGCTTTTACCATCAAGTCAGAGTCACAAAACAGCTTTGCAAGACTGTCACTCCCCCAACCAGGCCCTCTGTGGGATGGACAGAGGCCTACATGTGGCACATATGCACAAGTAGCATGGATTATCTGCTAAATGTAAGACATGTTCGGCATGGAGCAAAAGCGGCCATTTCATTAAGGTGGGTGGAACCAGCAGCACTACCCGCCCAAATGTAATTGGCCATCAGGACTAATGTTTGTTATATTTATCCAAGTGATTCAAAGTGAGTAAGGGAGGCTTCAGATTATGTAATTGACTCTCCACTTTTTATTATCTGCAGTCATAAAATATATAAACATAACATAATGTATTCATGTAAAAAAAAGTTTCAATACCTGTACAACTATAAATCCCTAGATGCCAATGTATAATGACCAATCCCCATCGGGGTGACCATAGACACCATAATGTCCAATAGAGATCTTCCTCTTCTTTCTGTGAGGATCCATGTCTTTAATAGAATTACAATTTTTTTTCATGAATGCTATAACATTTTCAATTCTCTGTCAGGACTGGAAATTTTAGATTATGCAAGTATAAAGATTTTTTTAGTAATTAATGAAAATAGTTTACTTACTGGTTTATAATAGAGCTTTTAGAACATAGAACCAGAACGCCAAACAGCCATGTGGATGAGATTTGCTAGAGGAGTATCAGCAACAAAAGATTTAGCACCCATTGCCCCTCTGACAGAGTGGTCTCCAAATATAGTAGGGTCAATGCCTGCTTCAGATAGAGTCCACTGGATCCATCTGGCCAACATAGAGCAAGAGACAGGAGCATTAGGACTTACAAAATAAATAAGTATTTGACCAGAAGGAGAAGGTCTGAATTCTACAGTAAAACTGTTCTAGCAATCAACAATAAATGAAAGATATATAGAAAACATTGCAAAATACCACTTTACTGATTGTAAGGTATAATGTTAAAAAATGTTATAATACCAACAGCAAAGGATGAAAAAATACATAATAACTGCATAGGTGTAGCAGCATTTGCAAATGTACAGTGCTTATATCTGAAACAACAAGACACCACATGAAACAATGCTTCTGTTAATAATCATACGCTAAAATCTAGTATCAGCAACAGCTGCACAGTGGTACTGCAACCACAATATTACTAAAGATAAAAGTAAGTAAAATATCTGCACAGACCTTTACAGATATGTTAGATGACAGTAGCACTCATACAACCAAAGTCTCCAGCTACAGAGTGCATAGAAGGTCAGGAAAGGAATAATGCACAATGCGTACTCCTTGGTCCAAATGCAGGGAGAAGGGTAATTAAAGCAGAGGGTACATCACTCGAGGTGAACTGTGTCACATTCTATATTGCTCCTTGACCATTTTACAATGGTGACATGTCCATATTGTGTAAGACAATGACCAGCCATACCAGGAGACTGAGCAGGTAATTATGGGGAGTGCCTGAAGATCGCAAGAACATGAAGGCCTGACTTGGTCGGGTGAGTGCCACACTCAATGCAAGGTGGAATTGTAGCGGATTCATGCATGCACATTCAGCTCATAGGATTGCATCATGCGGTGTTGTGCTCAGCAGGACCCATTGTTGGAAGAGGAACAGGCTTGCTCAGATAGTAATCATGTTTTAAACTGGTATGTTTGTTTACTGTTTCAAAGCATTTAATCTGGCTAATCCAGTTTGTGGTCAGGCTTAGTGATGAGATGTTGAAAGCAGAAAGGCTCCAAATTACACCAAATATCTAAATTATACAAACTGATTCTGATGTGCAAATAAAAGACCTACCTGAGGTGGAAAGGTGGTGGCTTGTCCCCCACCCCAGCTCCCATGTGTCTCCTGCTAATCAAGAGTTTTACTTGAGGACTTCTGCCTGCCTTAACAGTACTACTCTGATGCATAAAATCCAAAAATCTCTGGGGCTACATACTTAGGGTCCAATTGCAAAATTTAGCAGAGGGGTGGTGTAAGAAGTTGGCCTGGTATATGATGTTTACTAATTAAAGTGAGCACCTTGCACCAGTCCATACAACCCATATGGTGATTTAAGAGGTCAAAGATAACTTTAAAAAGCTATCCAAATGATAGCTCTGGAAAGCAGCCTTCAGGCTTAGTCTTGAAGGAATGTTAAGCAGCTTGTTTGACCATAATGCAACCTTAATGTATTGGTTAAATGAAAGGAGAACCACACAGTAGTTATAAAAACATGTATTTATTATTATAACACACCTTAAATACCTCACAGTATCTGTTACACGCAGATAAAATCACAAAGCACACAATACTGTAGCACAGAAACCGTCGTAAGTAGCACTAATACACAATGGGCTCCAGGGGGAGACCAACCAATATACTAAAATAGTGGTATAAGAACCACGACTCGAGTCAAGACAGTGTCTAGAGGTTGTATAATCGCTGGGACCCCAAGGAACCACCCAAGGTAAGTAAGTAGGGACCCCATGGAGGACGGGTGCAGTGTGAGAACACGACTGCATGCTATGAACAATTCAATGGGAGAGTCGCAGTAGCAGAATTTGCAGAAGGGACACCTTCCTTCGCAAAAACAATCCAGAGAGGCATGTTCCTCTTTTTATGTGTACTGCAAAATGTAGCAGACATAGAAAGGGGAAGTAACAAGAAGAAATTGAGATATTTCTCCTCGTTATGCCTCACCTGAGAAGGAGTATCTTTTTGGCACCTTAGAAGTATCTTTTTGGCACCTTCCCATGTCTACCAGTTTTAGTAAATCTGGGAATGTTTAAAGAACCATGGGAGTTGAGTGGGAGCACTCATGCAGTGTTCATCGAATGCCTTCCCAGGGCAGAGTAATGCAACACTGTGTTGCCTTACTCCAGATTATGGAGCCACAATGAGGGCTATGCAAAGTAGCCTTGCATGGCTTCATAAAGCATATGTAAGGTATGCGTCGCTCAAAAGTGACGCAATCAGGCTCATAAATAGGCCTCATTGGTTCCTGGCTTTACTCCTGTTGAGCTATCTATCTATGCCATTTGACTCAGCTGCTTGTCTCTGCCAGTGCAATTTATGTCTAACACTAAATTAAATTTTTGACGCTTGAGAGGAAGACCATGTTGGTAAAATTGACTTTATACTAGAGAGCGTCCTTCGTGCTGAACGTTCTGAGCAAATAATGGCAAAGTGACCTGTTCAGTAAGTCTATAAAAGGCCATCTACAAAACATCATAACCATACCCATTTACTTATGCATTTATTTTGTAGCGTGATTGCAAAACATGGCCTTGGTTTAATATGTTGCTTCCTGACAGCTGAACAAATATATTCAGAGTTGCAAGAAATGGGACAGTAGTAGTAGGAGGAAGAGCGGAGTGGGATTGGATTACTGACTGTGTCTTAATGTACGATTATCTGTTGTCTTTTTCCTACAATATTGCCTATGTTCCTGATTCTGACAAAACTTCATTTCTATCTGTATTTTAGAGGATTAGTTTCAGCGATTAATTTGTGTTTAGGGATTATTTCTCCTCCTCACATATTTACCCAGGGAAAAGGAGAGAAAGGCAGAAAAGGGAGAAAGAAGTAGGAAGAGAAAAACAGTGGCAAGGGGAGAATGCAGAGAAGAAAACGAATGTGCACTGGGGAGGTAATGAGGCAGATATTGTAGGATGGAGAAGAAAAATACATGAGGTACAAAAAAAATAGACAGCTCTGGCAAACAGCAATTCCAGAACTGTGCAGTGTTGGCTGTGGGCTTCTGAGAAATACTTTGGGCCCTGCACTTATTTTTTTTAAACAAACTACGTAATCATTTTTTAGCCATTATCATTTTTCCCTACCATTCAGTGATGATTTAGAAAATGAATGGTGGACTGGATCTATTGTTGCAAACATTGAAGGGCAGAAGCCGAATAGTCACCCTGGACTAAAAGTAACGACAAAAGAATAAAGGCAGTATACATTCAGCAGTGAGAACCATCACTGTTCACGGTGGGAGACTCCTGAAATGCAGGCATGTGTGTCTGTCGCTCTGCTATTGGGGTTGTATGAGAGAACCATGCAAGCAATTATATTGCATGCCTTAATAATGCTCTCTCTTTACTACAACAGCGTCTTTACCACGCATGATTTAACAATGAATTTCGTTGTAAAGGCATTATTGGTAAAGGCTTATGCGTTGTAAATATTACACCCAAGCTCCACGCCCTGAGCCTTAAAACCCAACCCCCAGCCCTGCAAACGACCCTGCCCCAGGCTTAAAAACTATCCCAACACTTGCCCTGAGCCCTAAAACCCCGCCCTAAGCCCTACAAACTACCCCAATCCTAGCCCCCCTTGCCTGAGACCTAAAAACTGGCCTTCCCTAAACACTACCCCAACACCAGCCCTAAAGAAACCTCAGCACTCAGCCCTGAGCCCTAAAACCAACCCCCAGCCCAACTTACCAAGCTGAGTCCCACTCCTTCCTGTCCCAATCCTTTCTGGCCCGATCCTTCCTGTTCCTTCCATTCTCGCCGCCCACCCGCTCTGAATCTAGAGCGGTGACTGCCTTTACTATGCATATGCGTGGTAAAGGTAAACACGGTAACGCTTGTTTTATTTATTTTTATTTATTTGTAGAGTTTTTTATAGCGTTAGCTGCAACCGGAGGTATCAGAGTGCGTTACATAGAAGTTAAGTATATTATACAGTTACACAAGTTGCATCGGTTACCACGAATCAAAGAAAAAAAATTACAAGATCATGTCCGAGAAGAACATATAAGGCGGTGGGGGAGGGGAATTGAGCCAGTGGCTGGAGAACAGACAAGTCAGGCATACCGGCAAAGAAGACGGGTAAACATCAAGAGTCCCTCCAAAGTCAATGTCAACAAACCCACCAAACCGGTCGGGGACATGGAATCCACAGCACCCAGGGCAAGCCTAGCTCACCGCGCTGGAGCACACTTGCTGTGGAGATAGCCAGAAGAAAGGGGCGAGGTGGATGTCTCTAACGGATCAACTCCATGGCCAAGAGTGCACGTTATCAACTGCGCCTTTTATGGGGGATTCGTCGGTTCTTCCCGGAGAATGACCTAAAAACCTTGGTCCAATCGCTAGTTCTCTCTAGACTGGATTATTGTAATTCTCTTCTGACTGGCCTTCCCAAATCTCACCTCTCCCCCCTCAAATCCATCCTCCATTCAGCAGCTCGCTTCATTACAGGGTCCAAACGTAGTGACCACATCACTCCTATCCAGTCTTCTCTCCGATGGCTTCCCATCGAGGCTAGAGCTATCTACAAAACAGCGTGCATCACCAACAAAGCTTTGCACTCTTTCTCCCCTCGCTATCTGGCGAATAAACTCAAACTGTCTGGAGGCTCAAGACCTTCTCGGAATGCGGAAAAGTTCCTTCTTGAACCCCCCTCCTTCAAAAGGGAAAAATTGTTGGCACAATCGTTCTCAGGTAATGCGGTGAGAATCTGGAACTCGCTTCCTCCTTCGCTCCGTGCCATCACCTCCATCCAGATCTTCAAAGCGGACCTCAAATCTCTTTTATTCCAAAGACATTTTCAGAACTAACTACCTCCTTCTCGGACCCCGCCAGGAAGTTCTTTAGTCATTGCAAATTTGTCACAAATATTTTTATTTTTGTTTGTACATCCTGTGCTTGCTGCGTTTGATATTGTGTTCCTTTTGCCTGCGTTGTTTTGATTCTATGTCCTTTAGTCATTGTATAATTTGTCATATTTATTCTTATTTTTGCTTGTACAATCTGTTCATGCTGTGCTTGAGATTGTGTGCCTTTTGCCTGCGTCGCTCCGATTCTATGGCCTGCTATTTCTGTTTGTTTTATTCCTGAAACAGTTCTCTCATGTAATGTAACTGGTTCTATTGTACAGTGCTCTGACACCTTTGGGTAAAGTCTGCGCTTTATAAAAATGCATTAAATAAATAAATAAATAAATAAATAAATAAATAAATAAATCATAGTCGATAGGGAGTAGGCTTCCCGATAAGGGGGGATCGTCGAGAGGTGAAAGTCAGGCTGGTGAAGCAATGACAAAGACCGGCCTCAAGCGGAGAGCTAAGAATCCGATCCACGCTGCCAAGATGGAGGGTTCTGGTCGGAGTCACATCGACCTCCAGCACAAAATGGAGGATTATCCGATCTATCAAACCCCAAACACCAATCGGGGAGGAAGTCGATCTCAGTCACGGACGACATGGAACTCACTGCTCTCTCCCGGGTCATCAGGAATCACTCGGGGAACACAAGGGTGTCAGTGTCGCGTCGAGCACTCGCTGCTTTATCTGAGGCAAGCAACTCGGGTGCAAAAAGCAGCAGCCACGGGAGGAGTAGAAAAGAGGAAGCCATAGTGGGAAACTGAGCAACCATGGCCAAGCCCGGAAGGTAGGTGATGGTTCTGAACAGCACCGGAGGGGTGATCCCCAGCCCATCTCATCTCAGCTGCCTGAGCTTGTGCAGTAACAATGAATTGCTCTGTCCAAGTTGTAAATGCTGTTTCCCAGTTTTTGACTATGTCCTTATGATGGCCTTCAAATAATTATTAATGTCAAAACTTCAACAATATACCAATCTGGCTGGTTCCTTTCTCTAATAAAACGAGACTGGACCAGGTATCCACATTTGTGGATCCAGAGTTTCTCTGCTGACCAAAGAAGGTTGTTGCGCACATATATACACTTTCACTTCTTGCCATTACTTGTCCCTGAGTGATTACTGTGGGCACCAAGCAACTTGTTTGCTGCTTTTGGAATATATTAATTTATTTATTTATAAAGAGTACCTTTGTGCTACTTTGTTCTGGGACATATGATAACTGATTTACTGGAAATAGAGTGAACCGTTCTTTCTTAAAACTTACTGGACCTAAGTTCCTATTAGACAAAAGGCATATTGTGTTGGCCTATTGCTGCATAAGTCCTAATATGCTGAATACATCTGGTTCAGTACGAACTAGGAGTATGGAAGAAGGAAGACGTCCTATCACTTTATTCATGGACATGTTGCAGGAACAGAAATAAGACAAATATGTTCAGAGCCATCCCGAATGTTGTCAGTAGCAGGACATGGAACACTGGGCAGTCACAAATCGGATTAATGAAGCTCCACACGTTGGTTACTTAAGTGAATATCATGACCCTTTGTTTTCTACATTGAGATTCTGACATCTGACATGACGAACTTGGCTTCATTATCTAGATTAAGGTCTCCTAAATCAAACATAGGGGTATATTTACTAGCATTTGAGCTAGAATTTCCAGGGCTGTTTTAAAATATGATAAATAGACACTACATGTTTCATTGATTTTTTTGTGTCTGACCAATGTCGCATGCAGGGAGACACAGTTGACGAGCAGCATCAGAGTACTGCAGCCCCATACTCGCGTCGCCCTCATCCCCCCACCACCTCTGGAGAGGGGATTACAGGGGCCTGAGCACGCTGGAAATCAAACCAAAAGGGCCCACTTCATCCCTCCTGCTGTTAGGTCACTCCCAGGGTGGGGCAGGTGGCTTAACCTCTCCTCATCAAACGTCAATTTCCATCTCCATCAACCTTCAAATGCCATAAACCAAGATATGTCGCACTTTGAACCAGTGTTATTAACTATATAAAGAAAAAAAAAGAAATACTAATGTGCAACATGCATTTCATTACAAACCTAACTGGATATTTATTTACTAATTTGAAATACTAAACTAAAAGAATCATTAAATATGTTATGTCATGATAAAGTGGCTTAAATACAAAACACTTGCTGTCAGATTGGATTTTAAGGTTGATGTCTGATGAGAATTGAAGTTTAGTGACATTAAAATCGTTGATGGGAACTGTAGTTTGTTAAAATTAGATATAAAGAAACTGAAGAAAACATGAATGAACCTGCTACTTACTGGTAATCTTCATTACTCTTAGGGTAGTCCTCCTCATCATAGTGCTGACATATGAGGCCGCACCGGTGCTCCAACAGGGATTACTATCAAGCTTGGTTGTTACACCAAACCTGATTGGTGTGTAAGTCCTCTTCGCACTCAACAACCTTTCTGTTAAGTAACCAAGCCTTAAAGTTGTGTCCAGGAATTGGGAGGGAAGGAGGGATCCCACAATGATGAGGAGGACTACGTTAAGGGTAATATGATTATGGTAAGTAATTGTTTCATTACCCGCAAGAGCAATCGTCCTCGTCACAGTGCTGAGGATATAATAAAAACCAAGCAGGAAACAGACACTATTTCCTGCTGCTCAAACAATAAAAACATTTTCAACAATTGTTTCATTGTTGACTTTTGCACAGTAGCTCCAACATTAACATTTGTTTCCGAAGATAACTCTAACCTGTAATGAGTGAGGAAAGAATTCTGATTCGGCCAGGTGACAACTCTGCATATCTCTACTAGAGATACTCCTCCCACTTGGCTCTGGTTAACCAACTAATACATTATCTGTTAAAAATTTCCCCATAGAGATGTATGCTTGAGAAATTGCTTTTTTGCAGAGGCTATTGCAACCAAAAAGCAACTTTAGCAGAAACCCATGAAATGTGAGCCTGATCAAACAGCTCAAAAGGCTCCCTTTGTAAACCTTGTAAGACTATTGAAGGATCCCATGACGGAATAAGGTTAGATATTCTCGTTTTGTTTTTAATACGAAGGATTGCAGAAGCTTTTTCACTAATTGCGCAATTTGAAAGAGAACCCCACTAGCCCCTGACCAAGAATGGATTGCAGCCTATTGGGAATATAAGGTAGAAGGAGCCAACCCCTTTTTGAACCCATCCTGTACGAAATCCAAAATCTCACAGCAATCTCCAGATATTGGATCACAACCTGATTTTTAACACGGAGAAGAGAAGTGTGTCCCAATACTTTCCATAGGACTTAGAGTCAATTATTTTTGGGAGGATTGGATGTCATAGTCCACCACTCTTGAACAACCTGCAAATTGCAGGTCAGCCCTCTCAATCTAAAGGCCATCAGTTTTGACTGACAAAACTGCTTGAAAGTTAAATCTGGAGACTAAAGGGATTTGGGATGAAATGGAAGAGGGCGATGGGAATCTGAAGACATTTGGGTTTAGAGACAAAAACGAGACCTCCTTGGTTACAGGTGGAGGAATCAGGATTTCTATGGCCTTCTCCCTCCAAATACTCGGAAGCAACTTCGGAAGAAGGGGAATCAGTGGGAAGGCATGCAAAGTGTCAAAGAGTTGAAAGGGCACCTCTTCCCTTATTTCTTCTCAGATTGTCTCAGAGCAAAAGAGGGAAAAAGGGATTAAAGGAGGATGCAAAAAGATCTGGAGCCAATAACCACACAGATTCTTATGTTCTTGAATGCTTCTGAGCTGAGATGAAAATTCACAGAAGATGGAAGTTCTGAATGAGGCTGTCCACCTGGGAATACTCCATCCCCGGTATGTACATGGCTTTGGGACACGGGAGGTGCAAGTCTGCCCAAGAAATGTCGCTTCGACTGAATTGGCTAAAGCTAGAGATTTGGCCCTGCCTGCTTGTTTGTTTAGGACTTTATGACCTGGTTGTCTGTCCTCCCTATCGCAGGCTTATTTAAGAGGAGACCCTTGAAAGAGAGTTAGCTTTGTTAATTGCTGCTGAAGCTCCCCAATTTGAGGATCTCTGGCTTTCTGCATATGGCCCACAGGCCCAAACCTCCAGAGCCTTCAACGTTGGACCCCATCCCCATTGACCTACATCCCATGATAGCACCTGGGGAACAGGTTCTAACATTTTCAACCCCTCTCTAAAGATGTAACTGGATCACCCACCTCTGGATATCTTGGATTATGTTTTGTAATACCAGAATTCAATACATGGATGGCAGGGACCAGATGAACAGGACATGAAGTGGTTTTAAGTGGTGATAGGCCTATGGAACCACTGCCACACACGAGGCCATGAGACCTTGGATTCTTAACCATTGGTAGGTTGAACCCACTTGGCTTGGAGCAGGCTTTGCAACTGAGATCTAAAGTTCAGTCTGCAAGATTCTGTGAGAAATACCCTTGAGGGCCCCTACTAAGGTGTTGCGATTGGCTGGAAAAAGACTAGTGTGGTACCGACCAGATTTGTATGTTTAGAAAAAGAAGAGGCAATAACTAGTCACTCATCCCAATAAGAAAATAAATGTATAGCAAGAACATGAAGATGGGAAACTACAGGAGCCAGTATCTTGTTGAAGCTCCTCGCAGAAGAAGAGAGAAGAGCGGCTGAAAGGTAAAACTGCATACTGCAAATGTCTGTACTCCAATGTAAAGTTAAGGAACCTCTGAGATTTGTAATGTATGGGCACATGAAAATCCCTACCTCTTTCAAGAGGAGATCCTGAAATCCATCCTTCTTTAAATATCTCCTTAACAGGTCCTTTGGACATGATTCTGGTGGAAAGGAAAGACATTTTATTGTGTATCCTTCTTGGACAATATGCAGGATACACTTGTCTGTTATGAGTTCTTGCCAGTTTTCTAAAAAAGGGGCTTGTTGATTTTGAGACTGCAGCTGCACTTGCGTTTCTCCAGCTGCTACAGCTTCCTGAGCTAGAGCCTGGTCATGAAAGGGCTGTCTGTCTTGGAAATCTCACATAGACCTCTTGTGAATAGGGAAACTCTTGAGAGTTCAGGCAAAAGTAATATGTTCCTTGAAACTCAGGGTTAGGGACTTCTGAGAAGATCCAGCCTCTATAAACCTAACCATTTTAATGATAACAGACGTCTCACACAAAGGAAGGTGTTGAAAAAATGCAACTCTGAGGCAGAGGTGAGTAAAAGCAGACTTTATTCCGTCACCCACTCTCCAAGACTACCAGAGGGATGCCAACATTCTAAGGCAAGCTCTGGCGGAAAACATACCAAAGGGGAGGGGGGAAAACACTGAGGAACGTACCATGGCAGGTGGAGGAAAAAGGACAGGAAGGTTACAACAGAAGGCTCCTGCCACTGTTGCTGATGCTGAAAGGGAGTTACAAGATTTGTCCGACATGAAATGCAAAAGCTGCTCCATATTAGCTAAAATGTTCATAAGATTTTTTTTATCCTGCAGACAATCATATAATATCTGAAAATCCTTCAAAAGTGTTTGAGTGGTGGAAGATGCATATGTTGACGCCCTTACAGAAAAACTGGACGCTGCATATGATTTTTTTAATGACCCCTTTAACCTTCTTGTCAATGGGATCCAAAAGAGCGGCCTCTTCAGAAGCCAAACAAGATGGGGAAGTCATATTGGCCAGGATAGTGTTAACATATGGGGAAATTTCTCCTCAAATTCCTCCAGGACATATCTTTTGAAAAGGAATCTAGGAAGCTCAGATAGGTCAAGCTCCTTCCATTCCTTGGCCAGCATACTATCTATAACCTCATGAACAGGTAACTCATCCACTGGAGCAGCATATATTGAGATAAAAAAAGCTGATGGGGATATTTACTTTAGAATCCCATCATGTCACTTTTATGTTTCAGAATGTGATGGCATTAAGC
This sequence comes from Lissotriton helveticus, assembly GCF_964261635.1. Lineage (NCBI taxonomy): Eukaryota > Metazoa > Chordata > Amphibia > Caudata > Salamandridae > Lissotriton > Lissotriton helveticus. The sequence continues at coordinate 1,823,878,108 of NC_136057.1, forward strand.
CCCATGAATACATGTCACCTTTGAGGTGGACTAAAACTCCTCTTCATCTTCGTAGAAGGCTTTCTGCGTCTTAGCAGCAGATTGTGATCAGCCAGTATTTACAGCCTCATAGATCGAAGCTCAGAGTGTGAAATATAGGACATTTTCTCCTCCTTTCCTTCTGCAGCTCTCCCTGTGCTAGGCACAGGCTCCACTGTTATAGGATCCAATGGGCAAGAGCAGTGACTGTCTGTTTCTTTGGCTTGCTTGGCAACTCTAATCTTGTTTAACCAAATCTAGGAATGCCCAAATTATTGCATGCTAGCATCCTGTGGAACCATCGCGCCAAATCTGCCAACACAGCAGAGGACAGAGCTCCTAGGGAAGCCCATCATCTCAGTATATTTGCTGCAATTTTACCCCACCCCAGGCAGAGCATCTGGGAAGGAGAAGCAAGAAGACCATTGCACCAACTTCTCTTTTGCTGAATGAGATTGCTGTTTTTCATTTCTAAAATCGAAAATATTACCTTAATGACTTTGGCGTGCAATATGTAGCAATCTCTGTCTCATGTCAGGAAAAGAAACAGGAAGTGGGCTGGGTTGCAGGTTGGTTGGGGTCGGGAGCCTTATACACCAATCAGGTTTGGTGGAACATAAAACCATGCACTTTTTACATCAAAAATTATTTTGGGCAACAAACTAAACTGCTGACATGGTGAATAAGAGAAAAATGTTGATTGTCAAATTTCAGAAAATCCTACCAGCTGTTTGATATGGAGGAAATCCATACGAGGGGTTGGGGTTACCAGGAAGTGGATGAATGAATTCTTTGTGGTTTATCAATATAGCTACATCATCTTACTTTCAATAGAGAATGTTAATAACCACATAATGACAAATATTGTGCCATGCAATGACCTCTGCCAGTCCTTTCTCATCCAATCGGACATAGAGTTTGCGATGAAGAGTCAGAGGGAAGCACAGAATAACAGATTGTCCTTGGAGAGAGAGAGAATGAGAATGGAATATGAGAGGATGTTGAGGGAGTTAGAGATCAAGGCGAAGGGCTTAGAGATCAATCCCTCTGGTGGCAGCGCACCATCTGTGCCTTCAGAAGGCAGGGTATATATTCCCATGGATGTCATCAAAGATTTCCATAAGCATGAAGATATTGGGCAGTGGTTTGCAGCCTATGAAATAGCAATGTTAGCCCACCAGATCCCTGAGAAGGATTGGGGAGTGTGGCTGTGCAGCCGCTTTGTGAATGAGGGGAGGGATACTTTGTTAGACCTGCCCTGTGAGAATAGAATGTCTTATGCCCACATGAAGGGAGCACTGATGACAACGTATGGTTTGACCCCAGAACTCTATAGACAGATGTTCAGGAATTGTAAGAAGCTGGAGGGAACCACTTGGGTAGAATATGTATCTTACTTTTGCAGAGCTATGGATGGTTGGGTGAGGGGTAGCAATGTGGAAAATTTTCAAGCGCTCTATGATTTGATTGCCAGGGAGCACTTGTCTGCTAATTGTTTTCCAGAGCTACGCCAGCACCTTATTGATAGTAAGTTAACTAACCCTAGGAAGCTTGCTGAGGAGGCGGACCGCTGGGTCAGTACCAGGGTCCACAAGGGTCATGTGGGAGATACCGCCAAAGGTGGGCCGGGTCCCCAGCAGAAGAGTTGGGGGGGCCAAGGGTAAACAGAAGGAGTTCCAGAAAGGGCCCCAAAGTAATTCCCAAGGGAACCAAGGTAAAGCTTCCCGGCCTCCCCCTGAGAAGAAGTCAGGATCCCCGACAGATAAACCTGCTCATAGGGGGCCTGTTACCTCCTTTCAGTGTAAGCAGGTGGGACAAATTGGTATGATCCCCAGTGTCCCCAAACGGTTCAGTATGTGCCACCCCGTGCACCACCCCATCAGATGGCCAGTGTAGCCCTGGGTAGGGAGGAGAAGGGTGCCCAAGGTGGGTGGCATCCCGCAGAAATGTCCCTTGTCTCATTAGGAGACTTTGAGATGGTCCCAAAAACTCAGCTGCCTGATAACACTAAAAAATACAGGCAGTGGGTGACCATCAATGGCCATAGAGTGGAGGCTCTTAGAGACACTGGAGCCAGTGTGACAGCTGTCAAGTGTCACTTGGTGTCTGAAGAGCAGGTGGTCCCAAATGCATTCATCCCAGTTGTTTCTGCTGACAACACAGAGAGCCATTACAAAGTGGCTCAAGTTCCCTTTGAGTGGGGGGTCTCTGGTACTCTTCAAGTAGCTGTGAGGCCAGCCATGCCTGTTGATCATCTGTTACACAATGATTTGGAAGGCTCCCCTTGGGCTAAGGTGGAGAACAAGGCTCATTTAGAGATGTTGGGTCTACCTGAGTGTGACCACTCGGTCTATGGCAGCCAAGGGTGTTCAAGAGATCCTGGAGCCTGAAAATATGGCCCAGGAACCTGCCTTCAAGAGAAGAGGTAGGGGGCGTGGGAAACCAGCCCCCATTGTTCTCACGGTCCAGGAGGAGGCAGACCTTGAGGGGAGTTCCCTGGAACCTACAGGGGAGCAAGTTTCTGAACTGGGGAACCTACCTGAGCTGGCCCATTGGCAGCAAGAAGGGGGTCCCTCCAGGGAGGAATTTTGTGCAGAGCAGAAGAAGTGCCCTTCTCTTGAGGGTTTGAGGCAACAGGCGACAAACCAGGCAGCAGGTGAACAGTCAGGATCACATTGGATCTACTGGGAGAACGGCCTCCTGTATAGCGAGCCTAAGGTTGCTGAGCCTGGGTCAGCCCGTGTGCTGGTGGTACCCCAGTGCTTCAGAGCCTTCCTACTGGGTTGGCTCATGACGTTCCTTTAGCTGGACATCTGGGGCAGAACAAGACCTTTGAAAGGCTTGTCAATGCGGAAGAGTTCAAATACTCATTGTAGAACTTGTCAAACTTGCCAGGCAAGTGGGAAAGGTGGAAGGAAGCACAAGGCTCCTCTCCAACCTTTCCCTGTAGTCAGTACCCCCTTTCCACGGGTGGGCATTGACATTGTGGGGCCACTGGACCCCAAGACAGTCATGGGCAACAGGTTTATCCTGGTCTTGGTGGAGCATGCTACCCGGTACCCGGAAACCATCCCGCTCGGGACAGTGATTGCCCCCGTGGTGAGAAGTGCACTGATGGGGATTTTCTCCCACGTGGGGTTCCTCAGAGAGGTGGTGTCTGACCGAGATACAAACTTCATTTCCACTTATATGAAGTAGTTGTGGAAGGAGTGTGGTGTTACCTATAAGTTCACCACTCCTTACCCCCCACAAGGTAATGGGCTGGTTGAAAGATTCAACCGGCCCTTAAAGGCACGATCATGGGTCTTGAGGAACCAATGAGGTGTAAGTGGGACGTCTTCTTGCCATGCCTTCTGTTTGCTTACCGCGAGGTACCACAAAAGTCCCTAGGGTTCAGCCCCTTTGAACTGCTGTATGGACACCCAGTAAGAAGACCTTTGAGTCTGGTCAAGGAAGGCTGGGATCAATCTCCCAGGAAACCTCCCCAGGATGTATACAGTTACATGCTGGCCTTCAGGAACCAGACTCGGCGATTCAGAGATCTCCCTCAGGCAAATCTGGAAGCCAGCCAGGAGGAAATGAAGCGGTGCTATGATAAGAATACCACTCTGATTGAGCTTCAACCTGGACAGAAAGTTTGGGTCATGTCCCTGTAGAGCCTTGCGTGCTACAGGACAGGCGGACCGGTCCATTTGAGGTGGTGGAGAGCAAGAGTGATGTCACCTATCTGGTGAACTTGCAGTCTCCCAAGAACCCTTTGTGGGTCCTGCATGTTAACCGCATGAAGCCCCACTTAGAAAGGTCCGAAGTGGGAATGCTCCTAGCGACAGATGATAGAATGGAGGAGGAGACCGAGCTTCTTCCTGATCTCCTGTCTGCAACAGAGCAAGATGGGTCCGTGGATGGTGTCAGCCTCTCTGCCACACTGACCCCTGATCAGCAAGATTTTTGCCAAATGTTGGGACAATTCTCTAATTTGTTTATCCTTGGTTCCTGGTGTCACTGAGTGGTGCGACCATGATGTGGACACTGGGGACAGTCCCCTGTGAAGCACAAGGCTTACAGAGTGACTGACAAGGTCAGGGCTTACATCAAGGAGGAAGTCTCCATGATGTTTGCTTTAGGGGTGATTGAGTCCTCAAACAGTTCTTGGGCCAGCCCAGTGGTTTGGTGCCACACCTAGTGCCACACCTGAACTCTGGTTCTGTGTGGACTCACCAGGACTGTCGCGCACCCCATCCCCAGAGCTGATGAGCTCATTGATCGGTAAGGGGCTGCACTGTACCTCAGCACATTTGATTTGATGTCTGGGTACTGGCAGATCGCCTTGACTGATGTGGCCAAAGAGAGGTCAGCATTCCCCACACCAGATGGGCACTACCAATTCTGGGTGATGCCCTTTGACGAATGCCCCTGTCACCTTTCAGAGGTTGTTCAACCAGGTGTTGGCTGGGCTGGAGGATTTCTCTGCCGCCTACCTGTATGACATTGCAGTGTTCAGTGCCAGTTGGGAAGAACATCTGCACCACCTCTGGGAAATGTTGATGGCACTGCACAAGGCAGGCCTCACGATCAAGGCGAGTAAGTGCCAGATCGGGCAGGGTTCCATGGTGTACTTGGGTCACTAGGTAGGGTGCGGCCAGGTGGCGCCCCTTCAACCCAAGCATGATACCATCCTGGCATGGGAACCCCCAAAGGCTCAGACACAGGTATTACAGGAGGTTTGTCAAGGGGTATGGCAACATTGTTGCACCCTTGACTGAGCTGACTTCCAGGAAACAGCCCAAGAAAATTGTAAATTCCCATAGAAGCCCAGGTTCTGCTGTTAACCTGGGCTTCTATGATAAGATAAGATAAGATATTTTATTTTGCTTGATTAATTAAAATCGTTGCAAATACATAGCAAGAATTATTCCCATTATACACAATTAAATACAATTAAAACAGTTAAAAGATGCGTAATCTAAAAGTCATCAATTGCATGTTCTATATTTATACATTATTCACATAGGCTCTTGCATCTCATGTAGTGCTATCTGCCAATAACTACAATAACTTCCCAGATCGAGTGGCACAGCTTGATCAAGACCACTGTCCAGATTAAAGATCTGATGATTAAAATACTGATGCAGCTAAAACCAAGTATTGAGTTAATAGTATACTTTCAAAGTTTATCCCCATGTATCGGAAAGCGGCAGGGTTTTAAGTCTCTTTGTTACAGTCTCAAAAAATGTTGTTAGCCGACAGTTGAGCTGAACATCAGTGGGTTTGAAGCATAGCTTCACTGCCTGCCTACAGGACCGGATGCCGCAAAGCCTGAAAAAAGGGCGCAACAAGGTGCATCTTATATCCTTTAAGTTGGGGCAGTTGCAGATAACGCCACCCTCAAACTCGCCACCCGGAAACACCACCAACTGATCCGCGCCACCAAGAAAAATGCATACAAGGACCGGCTGGACAACAACGCACACAACTGCAAGGAACTCTTCAACATCGTGAAAGAGCTCTCCAACCCCAACGCCGGAAACAACGACATCACCCCGTCGCAAGACCTCTGCAACTCCCTCGCGTCCTACTTCCACAACAAAATCACGGACATACACAACAGCTTCAACAACCAACCAACGCAAGCCACAACCGCAACGACTCCACCATCCACCACCCTCCGCACCTGGACCCCGATCAGCACCGAAGACACCATCCGCACCATGAACTCCATCCATTCCGGATCTCCGACTGACCCCTGCCCTCACCACGTCTTCAACAAGGCCGACGCTGTCCTCGCACCCCACCTGCGGGACATCATCAACACCTCCTTCGACTCCGCCACCTTCCCTGAGAGCTGGAAGCACGCCGAAATCAGCGCTCTCCTCAAGAAACCCACAGCAGACCCCACCGACCTCAAGAACTACCGTCCCATCTCGCTCCTCCCGTTCCCGGCCAAAGTCATCGAGAAGACCGTCAACAAACAGCTGGCCGCCTTCCTCGAGACGAATGGATCCCTCGACCCCTCACAGTCCGGCTTCCGAGCGAACCACAGCACGGAGACCGCCCTCATCGCCGCCACCGACGACCTTCGAACTCTGATGGACAACGGAGAAACAGCGGCCCTCATCCTCCTGGACCTCTCCGCGGCTTTCGACACTGTCTGCCACCGCACCCTAGTACAGCGCCTCAGCAACATCGGAATCCAGGAGAAGGCACTGGAATGGATCACCTCCTTCCTCGACGGAAGAACACAAAGAGTCCGCCTACCACCGTACAAGTCAGAGGCCACCAAAGTCATCTGCGGCGTACCCCAAGGATCCTCGCTGAGCCCAACCCTCTTCAACGTCTACATGAGCCCCCTCGCGGCCATCGCACGCCAACACAACCTGAACATCATCTCCTACGCCGACGACACCCAGCTGATCCTCTCCCTGACCAACGACCCCGCCACCGCCAGAGCCAACCTGCACGAAGGGATGAGAGACGTAGCCGAATGGATGACGACCAGCCGCCTGAAACTGAACTCAGACAAGACGGAGGTCCTCATCCTGGGCTCCACGCCCTCCGCCTGGGACGACTCCTGGTGGCCCCCCGCCCTGGGCACCGCACCCAAACCGACGGACCACGCACGCAACCTGGGCTTCATCCTGGACTCCTCCCTCTCCATGACCAGACAAGTCAACGCCGTCTCCTCGTCATGCTTCAACATCCTGCGCATGCTACGTAAGATCTTCCGGTGGATCCCCACCGAGACGAGGAAGACGGTCACCCAAGCCCTCGTCACCAGCCGACTGGACTACGGCAACGCCCTCTACGCCGGAACCACGGCCAAACTCCAGAAGAGACTCCAGCGGATCCAGAACGCCTCGGCGAGACTCATCCTCGACATCCCCCGACGCAACCACATCACCGGACACCTGAGAGATCTGCACTGGCTCCCGGTCAACAAGAGAATCACCTTCCGGCTCCTCACCCACGCGCACAAAGCCCTACACGACCAAGGCCCGAGCTACCTCAACAACCGGATCAGCTTCTACACTCCCAAGCGCCTCCTCAGATCAACCAACCACGCCCTCGCCGCCGTCCCCCGCATCCGAAGAGCGACAACAGGAGGAAGATCCTTCTCCTACCTGGCAGCCAAGACCTGGAACTCACTTCCGACCAATCTGCGCCTGACCCAAGACCACCTCTCCTTCAGGAAGAAGCTCAAGACCTGGCTGTTCGAGCAGTAGCGGCACCCCCCCCCCCTCCCAGCGCCTTGAGACCCTACGGGTGAGTAGTGCGCTCTACAAATGACCTGATTGATTGATTGATTGATTGATAACGTGGATGATGTCTTCCTTCCCACTTCCACATATGCGACAAGTCAGAGAGCCACCTTTTCTTTCCCAAGGTGGAAGATGGGGCTTAATCGTAATTACCCCCAGCCGCAACCTCAAAAAGTTTTCCTTCTTACTTATCTTGATTCCGGTACTCAAATAGGCTTGGGGTTTCAGACTTACATAATCACTGAGCACTATCCAGCCGTGTGCTTTATTAGTGAGAATTGCTTTGTCTTCTAAGACAGATAGCATTGATGATGTTTTTCGTGCTGCTTCTTTGAAAGAAAGATGGTCCGTTGGAACGGCCCAGAGATCAGACAGGCCCAGTAACTCAATTGAATCGAGCAAGTAAACCCTGGCTGGGCATTTTCCTTGGCTGACCAGGGCTTTCCAAAGATGGAAGTTTAAGTTTCCTGCCTCAGCGCTTCGGATTTTGTGCCAACTTTTAACATAGGTGCTCCTCCTTTCCACCGTTTGTCTTTGAATTCCAAATTCTAACCGGATTTGACCCGGGGAGACATATTTTGCGAGGTGGAATATTACTCTGTAGGCGTTAGCTATTACGGCATCTAAAACTGCTGCATCTTTCCCTTTTAGAGCCTCACTTCCATATGACAGTGACGGCAGCAGTTTGACCCTCAAGACCTGTAAGAAGGATTCAAGCGTGAGGTCGGGGAGATGTCTCTTCAATGATTTCAGGGCTAGATACGTGGTGGTCCTCTTTCTTCGGATGGACTCTTGCTGGGGTTTAAATGTGTTTTTATGATCCATTAGGATTCCCAGGTATTTATAGCTTTGTACTTGGTCCAAGCGTTGGCCGTCGAGGAACCAACTATGGGTCTTCTTTTTATGATAGTTGACTGCCATAATTTTCGTCTTCATGAGGTTTATTTTTAGGGAGTTCCGTTTAGAAAAACTGCTTGTCGTATTTATCAAATGCTGAAGGCCAATTGGTGTCCTACTAATTAAAACCAGGTCGTGCGCATATAGCAATTTTGACATTAGGTTGTTCCCCAAGTTGGGAGCATGGGATACACAACTGTCCAACTCTGGGCTTCTATGGGAATTCACAAGGGCATATTATCAAGCCCATTATCGCCGCTTTAGCTGCAGTTTCCTGCCGATAAAAGCGGCGATAATGTATCACCCTTTCTTGATAATATGGCCCTTAATCTCCAGCTCGCCCCTGAATTTCTTTGCTGGGAATTCTAACTGCAGAAGCCTGCGTGTTGCTGGGACCTGGGAGCACGACGCAATGAGAAGAAGCGCATCACCGCCGCAGCTGAAAACGTCGCACCGCCGGAGAAGCATGCAGTCGCTGCATCTCCCAGAAAGCGTGTCTTCGCCAAAAGCTGCCTGCATGTCGCATCACCGGAGAAGCGTGACACCATCGAGAGAGTCGGCATCGCAACACTGGAGAAGCGTGTCGCAGGGCCTGTCACGGCTCCAAAGTACAGAGTCCTTGCAAGGCTGCCAGGGCGCCTACGCATCATCATTGCAGCATCATCACATCGTCGCATCAAGGGCGCCATCTTCTCGAATTGCACCAGGATCATCGCATCGAGGCGCCATCTAACACATTGCAACCGGACCGCAAGCCGAGAATCTATGCATCATCTCTGCACCGGTAAGAATCACAACGCATCCCCTACTCTGCGCAAGCATTGAGGCCCGATGGTGCACAGACATAATATCGACTACACAATATCGAATGGACAAAATATCGAGTTTTAAATATCGTTTGGAGAAAATATCGACAGGACAGAATATCGACAGACAAAATATCGTTTTTAAGGTAAGTGAAGTAATATCTACTGTAAATAATATCGAAAGTAAAAAATATCTTTTTTTATATAATATGTAATTATTTATAGTGTTTTTATGTTATAATATGTGTGAAAAGTGTCATTTTATGTTATAATTATTTTTAATTAATGATTTTTTTTAAATTATTGTGTAATTTTATTCTGTAGCAGGTTGTGGGTTTATAGGGGAATAGGGTGGGAAGTAATTTAATTATAATTAATTCAATATGTAAATTTATTAATTGGTAGTAATAATTAATTAATTGGTAATTAAATATTATATGTTAATTATTTAAAATTTAATTGGTAATTAATTTAATTTAATTGATTAATTGCTAAGTATGTAAATTAAAATAATGTATTTCCTGTAGCGGGTTGTGGGTTTATAGGGGAATAGGGTGGGAAGTAAATTAATTATTATTTATTAAATATGTAAATGTATTAATTGGTAGTAATATTTAATTAATTGGTAATTAAATAATATTTGTTAATTAATTAAAATGTAATTGGTAATTAATTTAATTTAATTGATTAATTGCTAATTATGTAAATTAAAATAATGTATTTCCTGTAGCGGGTTGTGGGTTTATAGGGGAATAGGGTGGGAAGTAAATTAATTATTATTTATTAAATATGTAAATGTATTAATTGGTAGTAATATTTAATTAATTGGTAATTAAATAATATTTGTTAATTAATTAAAATGTAATTGGTAATTAATTTAATTTAATTGATTAATTGCTAATTATGTTAAATTAAAGGGGTATTTTTAGGGTTCAGGGTCAGTTTTTAGTTTTTGGGTAAAGGGGTATTTTTAGGGTTCAGGGTCAGTTTTTAGTTTTTGGGTAAAGGGGTATTTTTAGGGTTCAGGGTCAGTTTTTAGTTTTTGGGTAAAGGGGTATTTTAAGGGTTCAGGGTCAGTTTTTAGTTTTTGGGTAAAGGGGTATTTTTAGGGTTCAGGGTCAGTTTTTAGTTTTTGGGTAAAGGGGTATTTTAAGGGTTCAGGGTCAGTTTTTAGTTTTGGGTAAAGGGGTATTTTTAGGGTTCAGGGTCAGTTTTTAGTTTTTGGGTAAAGGGGTATTTTTAGGGTTCAGGGTAAGTTTTGGGTTTTTGGGTAAAGGGGTATTTTTAGGGTTCAGGGTCAGTTTTTAGTTTTTGGGTAAAGGGGTATTTTTAGGGTTCAGGGTCAGTTTTTAGTTTTTGGGTAAAGGGGTATTTTTAGGGTTCAGGGTCAGTTTTGGGTTTTTGGGTAAAGGGTTTTTTTAGGGTTCAGGGTCAGTTTTGGGGTACAGGGGTACAGTGTAAAAATAAAGTAAAATTAAATTTACATTAATTTAATTTAATGAAATTAAATTAAATTAAATTATGTTTAAATAATTTTAAATAATTTAAATAAAAAAAAAATATTATATACTTACCAATACTTACGTTGTAATGGTAGTGCGTTGTAAAAGTTGCGTTGTAACGTCACTCTTTGCAGTGGGAATAGTAATTTTTACTCTTTTGTATTTGTACGTTAATAATATTGGCTATTATTTAATTACATTTTGTTACTATATATATATATATGTTTTAAGAAATATGATTAAAAAAATATTATTTTTTTACTTTCATTAATTATTTAATTATTAAAAGTTATTTTAAGTATTGTTAATTATATTTTAGTCATTAATTTTTTATATTAATGTAATTAAACATTGTTTTTATTAAAGTCGATATTTTTTACAACTATATTTTTGTTAACGATATGTTGTACTCGATATTTTTGTACTTACCTGTTTGTACATACAAACTCGATATTTTGGTTGTAGATATTTTCTCGTCGATATTTTGGGTAGTCGATATTTTGGTAGTCGATATTCTTTCAGTGATCCAGGCCCGATGCATCATTTCCCCCGGATCACGGAACCGACGCATCTCCCCTTTTACGAGCCTTTTGTTCACTTTGCTTACGCATCCAGGTACCTTGTTGAGAACTTTGTCGCATTGATCATCAACTTGAACTAAGTAACTTTTACCATCTTTAAGTCAATCTTAAGTACAGTATTGTGGATTTTTGTTGTTTGTGGTCTTGTGTTAAGTCTATATAAGGAATACTTATTTTCATAAAACCTATGTTGTGTCCATCTGTAGTGTCCGCACTGCCTCTGAGATAAGCCTGTCTGCTCGTGCCAAGCTACCAAGGGGGTGAGCAGGGGTTATTTAGGAGTGTAATCCCCTTATCCTGACTTGTTATTATTATTTTTTTGTCCTCATTTCACCTTAAGCATCAGCAATATTCGCATAAAGAGCCCCTTCCAAGCTGGGCGCCCTGGGTCCATGCTCTTGCATTCGCTTTTAGGCCGACCAGGCCAGCTTCTTTTGTGCGAGGCTTGGTGTAATCATCGGACTGCATGAGCTTAAACCAACCTCATTTCTGTACCCCAGGTAATTAATGGTGCCCAGATATTCCCTTCCCCTTGGTCTAGTCTCGCCATACTCAAAACTGCTCTCAGCCAAATCTCATACTGGCAGATACATCAAAGTAAATACCGGGAGCAAATGGGCAGATTCTCAGAATCTGCCCCTTTGCTCCCGGTATTTTTGCATTTGGGATGCATCATCCCAAATGCAAAAATCGCAATTTAAGGAATCTCTAAATTGAGATTCCTTAAATTGCGATTGCATTTAAGGAATCCCAAATTGAGATTCCTTAAATGCAATGCATGAAAGTAAAAAAAATTGCAAATTCGCTAATAGGGGGAGCAAATTACCATGAAGTTGGACTTCATGGTAATTTGCTAAAACTTTGAAAAAAGCACTTTTGTGCAATTTTCAAAGCTTCATGTTTCGCACACACATGCCCGTAGGGCATGTGTGTGTGCAACATATGTACATAGATCAATTTCAGGGGTGCAACAGGGTGTCATTTTGACACCCTTGCACCCTTGAAATTGCATGAGCAATTTGCGAGTATCTACTGGTACTCGCAAATTGCTCATGCAATCTCCAATACATTCCTATGGGCCTGTAGGCCCATAGGAATGAATGGGAAAGCATTCCTTAATTGCGACTAGCAATTTGCGAGTAGCAATTAAGGAATGTTAAGGAATCGCTATTTTAATAGCGATTCCTACATGCATTTTGCTATTCCTAAATAGGTATTCCTTAAAAATCGCTATTTAGGAATAGCAAAAGGCTACGTTGATGCATCTGCCAGATAGTTTTTTATTTATTTATTTATTTTTACTTTTATTTAATGCGATTTTATACAGAGCAAAGTTTAACCGAAGGTGTCAGAGCGCTTTACATAAGAACCAGTTGCAAAACATAAGGACTAAGGATTGTCTGGCACATGCATCAATATTGTATTTTGCGATTCCTGAATTGCGAAAAATAAGGAATCGCAATTAAGGAATTGCAAACTGTAATGCATCAAGAAATTCCTGAAAAACTAGTGATTTCCTAAAATTCCTTAATTGCGATTCTCTAATTGAGAATCGGAATTAAGGAATACCTCCCCATCCATTCCTATGGGCCTAGAGGCCCATAGGAATGAATGGAAAGACATTCTTAATTTGCAATTCACCATTAGAAATTCGCAAATTAAGAATGCAATTTCAAGGGTGCAGGGGGGGCCAAAGGACACCCTGTTGCACCCCTGAAATCTGCTTAGAAGTACATATTGCACACTCACATGCCCCAAGGGCATGTGTGTGTGTGAAATGGAACTTTGAAAAATGCACTTTAGTGCATTTTTCAAAGTTTTCGCAAATTACCATGAAGGTCAACTTCATGGTAATTTGCTCCTCTTCTTTGCGAATTCGCAAATTTTAAAAGTTTGATGCATTGCATTTAAGGAATCTCAATTTGAGATTCCTTAAATGCAATCGCAATTTAAGAAATCGCAATTTTGAGATTTCTTAAATTGCGAAAATAACAAAAATGATAATGCATCTCAAAAATGGGAATTGCATTCGCAAACGGCCGAATTTTGCGATTCGCACCATTTGAGAATGCAATTTCCTTTGATGCATGTGTTTGAACATGCGTTACATAAAAGATACAAACAGAAAGAATTGCAAATGTACAAGATGTAAAGTCACACAAGGAAGAGATACGAATGGATATACTCTAAGAGTCACATAGGAATGGTAAAGATTACAAAGGTCTACTGCATATACTAGTGATTAGAGTTATCTCTATATACATAGGGATGGGGTACAAATGGATATACTCTAAGGGTCACATAGGAATGGTAGAGAGTACAAAGGTCTACTGCATATACTAGTGATTAGAGTTATCTCTATATACATAGGGAAGGGGTACAAATGGATATACTTCAAGAGTCACATAGGAATGGTAGAGAGTACAACGGTCTACTGCATATACTAGTGATTAGAGTTATCTCTATATACATAGGGAAGGGATACGAATGGATATACTCTAAGAGTCACATAGGAATGGTAGAGAGTACAAAGGTCTACTGCATATACTAGTGATTAGAGTTATCTCTATATACATAGGCTCAGGATCTTTCCACAACCTGCAGATCTCTCTATGGGCTGCTAATATCAAGCAGAGGAGTAGCCCAATCAATCTATTAGATAATTGATTTCTTAAGGTTATTATCAATACCAAAAACAACTAACGACAAATTAAGGTTAATTTTAACTTTAAAAATTCCCTCCAATGCCCTCCCAATATTCTCCCAAAAGACCCTTAAATGTCCACATTCAAAAAACATATGTAAATCTTCAGCCTCCAATAAACCACACCTCGGACACTTCGGAGCTGGGTTTGAAGCAAACCTAGCAATCTTTTTTGGGGTGTAGTATAGTCTATTCACCACAAAAAAATGATTCATCTTTAAAGAGGCTGACTTGACATACTTATATAAATTATGGAGGGAGAAAAAAAACAAATCAACGGAGGCATCTTCCAGGGTTGATGAATTCCATACTGTGTAGGGAGGAGGTAGATCTGTATCCTCTGCATCAATTAAAGCCCTATACCATAACCCTACCTCTTCTTTTTGGGGATTTACATTTTAGAGAGTGTTTTCGATCTCCCAGTTTCCACCTACAAGGTCTCCCTCGGCAGCAAACCAAGAACATTTTTGCAAATATTTGAAGCGGGAAAAGGAGTCGCCTATTTTTGCCCTTAACACATCCCAAGGATGAACTCCATCCGAAGATAATAAATCGGACCAGATAACAATTCCCGCCCTCCTAATCGGAATAGCCAAGATATCATTCAGGCAAGCGGGGAGCCCTGGAGAGTCCGAAATAGGGGCAATGCCATGCCCTGAGAGCTGACCTTATTACTTTTAGTCGTACCTTTTTGAAGAATCTGGGAGCACCAAATTTATATAAAAACCCAATATTGCCTCCCTCGAAGTGAACCATAGCGTTCAAGATCTTCCCCCAATTAGTACTAGGGGGGCTAGAGTGTAGGCAGCGAATATTTTCAAACAAAAAGGCCAGAGAGTACAGAAAGACATCAAGGGAGAGCGAGGCCGCTCTTAACTAGCCTCCGTTTTAACTTCTTAAAAATAGCCTGGAATTCTTGTAGGCCCATATAAAGCTCCCTATCTCACTTTGAATTTTGCCCAAAGGTTTCCCAGGAAAATCAATTAGGACAGCCCCAAACAAGTAGGTCAACTTAGGCAGGATGACCATTTTTACCAGGATTACCCTGCCGAAAATAGTAAGGGAAAGATTCTGCCATTTCAAGAAGAGATGATTGATTTCTTTAGACACTATCTTCAAGTTTGGTGTGGGGATGTCCCCTTATCCTGACTTAGAAGAAAGGGTTCCTATTTTGACAAAGGTGAATATCATTGCCAACTAGAGACCCCCAGATCTAACATGCATCATTTAACGTTTTTATGTCCTCTTCAGATGAGATATTCAGGTATAATTGCGTGTCATCCACATACATGTGATACTGAATATTCGCAAGGTTCAGAACGACGGAGAGTGGTTCCATAAAAAGGTTGAAGAGAGTGGGCAAGAGCGTGGATCCTTGGGGCACTCCAATAATGATGGGGTACTGGATGCAAGGCAGTGATTAACGTTGATCCTTTGCGTGCAGTTATGCAGGAAGGAAGCAAACTAATTTAGGACCGCCCCGAGAGACCCATCCTGTGTAGAAGGAGATCAATCAGATTTTCATTTTTGATGGTATCAAAGGCTGAGGACAGATCCAGAAGGATCAGGAGACAAGGGACTTTTTGGTCGAGGGCTCTCAAGGCGTCATCAACAATGTGTGTTATTGCCGTTTCAGTACTGTGCCCTGATCTGAAACCTGACTGATGGGGATCAAGAAGTTGGTATTTCTCAATGTGGTTGCAGAACTGCGAGTGGATGCATTTTTCAAGCAATTTAGCTAGTGTCATAATGCTAATTATAGATCGGAAGTTATTCGCATCATACAGCTCCGCATTGGGCTTTTTAGGGATGGGGGTAACATATTTCTCCAGAGTCTCTCTTAGAGTCTAAGATTGCGCTGTTCGTCATTTAGGGAACCATTAAACCGAGGTTTGTATTGTTTGACGGGAATCCTTTTAAGTTGCTTTGGTGCAATAGAATCAAGAATATTAGACACAGTGTTAATGTAGTGATCAAAGAGATCGTCCAGGTTGGTCATGTTGGGGGGGCTGTAGTCTATTTTTGGTGATTGAAAATAGCATATTGATGTTAAGGTCGCTCATATTGTGCGTCAGTTGTTTCGCTTAAAGAGGTTGTCCCTGTCTACCCAAGCCCTTTTCCAAGATGAATAAGGGAATTTGATAATAATCGGACCAATCCCATGGTGAGAGGTCGCCTATTTATATGATGTTGTCTTTGGAAATGATAAGGTCGAGAGTGGTGCCCTTATTGTGTGTAGTGCCTTTACAGAGCTGTGACAGGTTGAGGTCAGAGAGGAAAGTCTTGAAGGAACAGACAATGGGATTATTTGCGTCATTCCAAAGAAGGTTAAAATCTCCTAGGAAGATGTGGCAGAGTTGATCCGAGCTCGAGCTAATGACCTCCATGATTTGCTCTATGAAGACCAGATTGTCACATGGGGGATGATAGATCAAGTGCAGCACACAGACCTTCTTGCCTTTATTCCAGATTTCAGTGACCAACTGTTCGCAGGAGGATAACACAGCACATAGAGATTGTTTTACTGTGCGGTTACAGCGATTGTTTTACTGTGAGGAATGGATTGCGAAAGAAAACATAGTGGCCTGAGCGGAAGACATAGGTAGCAAGGAGAAGGAGAGGAATAGACATGAGAAGGCTAGGGGTAAACATGCTGTGCTCATGACAAGACATGTTGTGGTACAAATGGGGGTGGTGATGGACGGAGCATCTGAACCAATCAAACACTCACACCCAGTCAACAGATCTGGGTTTAATCCATCACCGTTCTTTAGCCCACTCTGCCACCCCAGTTCAGACATGGCCAAATGCAAATCAGTCTGACCCTGTGCCTCATGGGAACAGTCCAGCCTGAACTGCCAAGCCATGTCTTCCCTGGACCGGAAACAAGCTTTCGAGGACCGGTTTCTGGCATTTCAGCCGTCTTCAGCCCGGCTTGCTTGAATCCAGTGGCAAAGTGAGCAAGGGACTCACGTCTGAGCATACCCTGCCAATTTATGGCGGACAAAGTGGTACAAAAGAGGGTGCTGATGAACGGAGCATCGAGTGTTTGATTGGTTCAGATGCTCCGTCCATCACCACCCCCTTTTGTACCACATGACAAGACATGGACCAGTGCAATGAAGTATTTTATTTATGAGAAGAAACAATGGGCAAAAAGTGAGTTCTTATATGTAGTCATGGTGGCTTAAGGGGCGATATTAAATTAATAAATAGGATTTAGGACTTTAATTGTGAGACGTGGGTAAGAATAAATATTTTCTTTAAGAAGGCTATGTGCCCATAGCATTGCCATTAAATGTTGATGTGATTGCATTAATTTTTTGAATTGCTATCTGTCCCCTCTCACCATAGACAAGTATACTGCATTAAAATACACCATTTGATGATTAATATGTACAAAGGTCCTCATTTGGAGATGGGCAGTAACGATGTTGGTTACATCAGGACTGCTGTTACCCATTCCGGCTGGCATTACTACCCCAATTACCAACCATCACAAGTTTCTGGAATGGAATCTGGAATGTGTTTGTGAATCACATGTGGGTGCCTAAATTTTTAGGCCCTGCACCAAATGTGTTTCACATATTTTGGGTCCTTTTTGAGGCACATTTTCCCCTTGCTTTTATCATGCAAGTCCTCACCTGGTAGAACTTGTAATTAGGTTTGTGTTGGGGGTGGGAGGGTAATTCCGCAAAAACATGCCACTTAGAAAAATACTAAAAAGTGAATTTTTAAAGGAACTTGCAAATTACCACCACTAGACGTTGGTGGTAATTTGCAATTCCTTAAAGACAGGTTGCAATTTTTTCGTGCTTACTGCATTGTGATTTCCTAAATGTATTCGCAAAATAGGTAATTGCAAAAATATTACCTATTTTGCGAATGCCTTTTGGGATGATACATCCCAAAAGGCTTTTTCCCATTCGCAAACGGGCTGATTCGCAGAAAACGATTAATACATCTGGCCCTAAGTTCCTTATCTGCAACGAGTACTGAAAACCTTTATGTTTTCCTGTGATTCCCTCATATATATGTTACCAGTTTTCCACTCTATTTGATGTAACCTACAATGAGTACTGACAACATCTATGTTTTTCTGTTATCTACTCATATACATGTTCCTAGTATTTTACTCTATCTAATTGATGTGACATTTGTGAAGCACTCTGATACCCTTGTAGGGTCTAGTTTGCGCTATAAAAAACTTTATAAATAGATAAAATAAATAAATATAATACTCCCTGTGTTTGGCGGCCAAGTGCATTAGAGGATGCCTGAAAGGCACAACAGACATTCATCCCTGCATCTGCTTTGCGAAACGGGAAACTGCATTTAATAAAAAGAAAAAAGCAACAAGTGTCCCTTAAAGGAGGAACAGGAGCTGCTTTTAAACAAAGAGAATCCCATTTGAGAAGGCATCTGGGGCAGCAGGCAGTGGTCCATAGGATCTCTACCTGCTTCACCCCCCCCCCCCGCCACTAACGTGATTAAAAAAACAAAAGGTGTCCTCTTCACTATCATTCATACATGCCCCTGTGACTCGTTATTAGGAAGGGACTCGCGAACCAAATTTAATAGCTTACCGAATCGCATATAGGGCTGTATACATGATTTAAAAATACTTTTTTCAGGTCACAAATGTCCCGATTCTGCAAATTGGGCCTTTGCAACCTAAAAAAGCTTCGTACATCAGGCCCTAAGAATCAAAAGCCTTTCTGCCTACTCTGGGTTATGTCAGTGCATACATTAAAGTAGAGCCAGGTCCTTGAATCTAAATGAAAGCTATTTGTTTACTTAGGAAATGTATTGAATCCTCCCAGGCCCCTTTTCACAAATCTAATATAAAGTAGAAAATGTGAGCCTGTTTGCGAAAGAAAAGCTTTTTTCAACAATTGCTTCCATGTACTGTAATAAAAGAGCTCATGCATTGATTTCTTTCTTTAAAACAATATATCACAAGAGAAAAAAGCTGCCTGGAAATTCTGGCTGCTTGTTGAATACAGACTGATGAGATCACAAAATATCAAACTCTTTACATTTTATTTTCCTTTGGGGTTGTTGTTGTGATTGCACAAGTTGCTCGTGTTGTTTCATGGAAGGTGACAAAGGGCAGTTCTTTTAAACTTTCATTTATCTCACTTCTTGTAAGCCTCAGTTCCCAATATGAAAGGAATGTGGCCCGTTGGGATGCTTCTAACCCAGAACCACAAGATCTAATAACTCCAAATCACCATAGCGGCACAGAAACTTCCAATGACGATGAACGAACAAAGAATTCCTCAAAGTAGGCTACATCAAGTGGAAAGAAACTGTATAGACTACAGAGGGAATAAATATTTGTCCACTCATCATTCCTGCACAGAGGACTACGAAAAACCGGGGCCTCATACTGGCACTATTGTGCCGTCGCTTTGGAACGTCACTTTTTTGACGTTCTGGTTGCGCAGTGTGCCACTGGCATATTTATAAGGCCACGCAAAGCCATGTTAACTTTGGGTTTTCATGACCTAATAAACAAGTGCCCCAGTCATGCAGAAAACTACGTGAAAGGGGCGATCAAAGAGTGTTGCTGGGGGCGTTCCCAGCAACACTCAACATGACTTTTTTGACACTGTCCCAGATTTACGAGAAATCGTAAGTCTGAGGCAGAGACAAAACCTTCTGCCTCCCCAGGGGAGGAGTAAGGGAGTCACAACTAGAAGAAGTATCGTAAATTCGCCTAGTTTTTCATCTTTCTATGTGTGCTGCATTCTACAGCACACATGGAAAGAGGAAAAAGCCTCTTGTGATTATTTTTGTGCAGGAAGGTTTACCTAATCACCCCCGCAACGCAGGCACCCTTGAACCATGTTGCCTAGGTACCTATTGTTGGCACACGGCAGTCCATTGTGCACCGGCACAAGGGAAAAAGAACAGAAATGTGCTGTATCTAAGATAGGCGTATTCCTTCCTTTTTCTTTTGTCATAGGGCAGCGCAGCACCAAGGTCAGCTGCGCTGCCCTACAGCAAAATACACAAATGAGGCCCTACATGTATTTGAATTGAATTTACAACAATTTATATAGCGCACTTATACCATGCGGTTTCATGGCGCTGGGAGGACACTTAGCCAGAGGTGGGTGGTAAGTGGAGCAAGATGCTAGGATGGAAAAGCACGGGAGAAAAGAAAAGTCTTAAGTGCTCTACGAAAATCAGAATAGGAAGGGATAGATCTAATGTGGAAGGGAAGAGAGTTCCAAAAGATAGGGGCAAGGACCCTGAATTTCAAGCCCCCGGATTTCTTTTTCTTAAACCGGGGGACAGAGAGCAGAGATTAAGTAGAGGAGCGGAGTTCTCTGTTGGGGCAGTAAGTGCTAATGGCGGAGGAGATGAAGACATGTCTATCAAAACAAAACCAGCAGTAGAGGAACAAAATCACACCATGCATAATTAAACCCAACAAGTATGGTGACAGGTGGACACACAGAATCAGAGGGTCAATTAACTAACCAATCACTCGAGGACTCCTATGTTGGTTTAACTCTGTTCTTTCCGGTATGCCGTTGTTATTATTTTCATTATGCTATGGGCAAGATAAAATGAACTTTGAGCCCGCAGGACACTTCTAAACAAAACAACAACAAAAAACTACCCGAACATGCAGCAGAAAACTCTGATTGAGGATACTGACAACCTGATTGAGGAAATGAAAACTGCTGAGTGCCGAGTTTAAAGAAGGAGGCCATCATAAAGGAGAAAAAAATTCAGAACATATTTGGGAAGTCAAAGAAACATTCTCAAGATCTTCATAGTCCATCGAGACTGGCCATCTCTATGGTGCCCACTCCTTTTTCGCTCATTCCACCCGTGATGGATATTTCAATCCCAACTGAGAACTGTAAAATTCTCATCCCCATTACTAAGTGTTCAAATAGGTTTGAACTGCTTGAGCTTTTGGGAAAAAAGGATCTGAAAACAATAGGGAATAAGCCCCCTAATGACCCTTGAATGGGTTACCTGCGGGCGCCCCAGTTTTCGGTCCCCCACCTTTGTCCATTGGGGAAATGAGCAACACGATGAGTCAATTGAGAGTTGAGATACACAATTTGAAACCGATGGTAATCAGATTTACCGATCTCGCTTTTAGCCAAATGAATAGAGCATCCAAGTTGTTTTCATCCACTGCACATGCTGAGAATTTAGACCATTTGTGGCCCTCCCACACAAAAACAAGTATGCATTATCTAAGAGGTCATTCTTGTATGGCACATTCTGTGCAGGGAGGCATAATAACCAGGGGTTATTCAAGGTCAAGTAGCCACAATTCCATGATAGTGGGCCTTCAGCCATATGTAACAAATTTTCCAAAGAGTGACTATATTTTTAGATAGGGGTCTTCAGATATAGCTTGATTCAACAACATCCCAACCAATGAAAGCACTATCCCCCAGTCTTTTATGTTCAGACCAGATTAAGAACCTCTGGAAACAATATTATCCCATTAGATAAAGAGGTCTAAATGATGAGAGTCCAAAAGTTGCATCCGAGAGCTTATGAAAACTACGAGTCACTGCATGGTCCATTCAGATATAGTTTATGTCTAACACTATGAGGATCCATGTGGAACCTTGTCAAGGTCACTGTAACTGGTGCGACACTTGCCCGAGATGTGATATTTAGTTTTAAACAGCCCCTCATATCATAAATCTGATGGATCCCACACTCACTAGTTTTGAGTCAACTGTGTCCAGTGGTAAATCCCATAGATATTAGCCTAAGGGAGACCCGTTGACTGCAAAAGGAAACCAATGCGGACTATGGTGCAAGTGTAAATCCAATAATAAAGTGCATTTCATATCCTAATCCCAAGGACTCTCCTTTCTCATGCCCAAGGGCGAGAGTCACATTGGGAAGTGAGTGTGATTCAACAGGTTTTCTCTACACATGTTTATAATCAGTGCTAGGATATTAAATGCTCCTGTGCCAAATGACTGTAGCCCAAGCAGGGTGGTCGTTCAGATTGAGTCATCCAATACTAAATGCCCAACAAAAGAGCAAGCATTGTGGGATAACACCATTGGAGTTTTTGCACCTCTACATCAAGCACCAATGATAAATGTGTCTGTCATTAGCTGTAACAAAGCTGGTGTAAAAGCAAAACTAAATGATGATGATTGGGATTGAGTCATTGATAGGTTTGACCTTTGTCTAGTACAAGAAATGTGGGCATTTCGCAATGCCAATAGCTCAAGCTATAGGAGCTACTGATGAAGCAAGGATTCAAGAAAATGAAACTTGCTCGGAGCAATCCCTCATTAACAGTACTAATTGGTAAAAATAATAAAGAAAACAAAATGAATATATGCACAACATTTACATATGGGGAAAAAGCTTTATGCATTCTTAATTAAGCAAGACAATCTTATAAGGTCTCCTCTGAGCCTTCCTTTGAGTCTTCTGTGCTCCCCCTAAGATTATATCTGGCCTTGAAACCAGTCGTAGAGGTCTCAAAGTTGAGGCCGATCCTGTATTAGTTTCACATATGGTCCATCGCTGAGTTGCAGCCATACAGAGAGGCACCACAAGATATTATTTCCCGAACACTAGCCCAGAGGTTTCCTTGATTGAAATAAAGTAAACTTTGAGAGATCCTGGGATGGGAGACTATTGGTATACCACTTCTACTTCATCTGGCTTGGTAACTACTAGGGCTTGGACTGCATGGGTCTTGGACTGCAAATCATCTGCCTCCTTTAAGTTTGGAGCATCTGATGTCACGAGATCACGAGCGAGACACGGCGAGACCACAGAGGAACACAGTGAGGTACTGAGGTGCCACTGTACCACTAGTCGCCTGCCTGGCCCGACCGGCCCGACCTCCGTGGATCATGGACCTATTCACGGGGGACAACCAGAGGCCGGAGGTTGGTGTTCGGGGCAGGGACCGGGAGGTCAGCAGGGCCCAGGAACGTGGGTTGCAGGATCTTCCCTACCACTCTACTGTATCCTGGGTCGGGCAAGGCGGTAGCCCACCCTAGGACCAGCAGCAGCAGCACTTGCAGCACAGAAGCAGTGGCAGCAGTGCAAGTGGTGCAGCTGTAGACAGCAGCCACAGAGAGTATGCCCCTAGTGGCTGCAGAGGCAGTCTGGACAGTACCGGGTTCAGCCTGCAGCATGCTCAGAAAGCCCCACTCGCCACTGTAATTACCCCAGCCTCAGCTACCAAAGCCGAAGGACACCACTTGATGTTCCTGCCCACAGCCATAGAACAGTGGTCAGGGGCCCACAAAACTGCAGAGGCAAGCAGGGGAGGCAGGCCAGGGAGCCAGTGCCACCTCTGAAGATGTATCAGCCCCCGGGCACTCAACCATCTCTGTGCGACAGGCTCCTCTGAGGAAGGTACTGTGAGGGGCAGGTCAACTGGACAGCCCAGCCAACCTGTCCAGCCACTACTACTTCTTTGCAGACTCTGATCACACCAGCACCCAGACACTGCAGAACACAAGCAGGTACTAACAGGGTTGCAACGATACCGGACAAGGGATAAGGCAGGAAAAAGGAAGGAGCGAGCAGCCAAGACTACTGCAAGTGCAAGTGCAACAGAGCTATTGACCTCTTCTAGCTGCAATCCTTCGGGCTACGGGCCACACCTATCCAGGAGAACCATTTAACCACCCAAATCCACTAATCCAAGGGAACCTACAGAGAACCCTGCTGAGTCCTGCTGTGTCACAGCTGAGTCCCTGTTGAGATACCTGGCATGACTGTTAAGGTCAGCCATCACTGCAGAGTGCAAGAGGTATACCCCTCCCCTTTCCACAGACTTACTGGGGCCAAGAAGCAATGGGAAGTAGTGGTGCATTAATACCAGCCTAGGGCAGCATCCTAGGGCACCAAAAGGTGGCACTAACCACTGTGCATTGGGCATAGAGCACAGTGCAGTGAGGCTACCAGATATCAAATGAGATTAAGGAGGACCAGGGTGGCCATCCCCTCCAAGGCTGGTGGGGAAAAAACGAAAGCCATGTCCCACCATACAAACTAGCACCCAAGCTCCATGAATCGCAACTGAGCAAGAATCAAAGGACACAGTGATGCCAAGCAGTGAGGGGGGCGGTCCAAAACAACTAGCATATGTAACACAACCGAAAATCTACATCAAATGTTTCTTTTTAAAAGACGCAGGCTCCACTCTTTTTTCAAGCAACTCAGCCTTCAAAGGCCTGCAGACCCTCCTGCAACTTCTACAATCACAGTCCTTACACCTTACACAGTCCCAAGAGGAGGACGATCAACTCAAGGAAGACCCGGCCTGCTCACTCTCGCACAACCGATCATCGGTAACGACAACTGTTTCAACATCGATCACTACGGATCAACCCACCCATCCTCCTCTTCTTTTCAAACTACTCTTGACAATAAACACCATACCAATTATAATGGATCAAAATCTGTCTCCAACCAGGCAATTAGGAACCTCGAAACCAGACACACATCAAGTAGTACAGGAACAAGAACAAAAATAGGCTCAACCCTCATTAACACCAGCACTCACATCAGCATTACCCTCGGCCCCAGACGAGGGGCACACACAGCTCGCAACCATAATAAAGGTAGGGGGTCCCCGGGAATGCACACAAGGAGCAACTCACAGCAACCAAACCCTCACTATGTCCTCAAACAGTGAGAGGAGAACGCAGAATCATCAGTCAGAATCACAACTGGACGCAATATCCATTCAATCACCATATGACAGCAATGCCATGTCGGACTTGGTGTCCCATTGTTTTGGAGCCAACACCTCTACTCCAGTGGTGGCCTGCGCTGATCCACCTCCCACAAGGTCATGTGGGCTAGGCGATCCAACACACCAAGAGGAGGGGCGGTGGTCCTCTCTTACCTGAACAAGCAAGAATGGGAGGACATGTAAGCCTCCTACCTGTTGGATCTCCAAAATGGGGCAGACTCTGTCAAGGGTCCCAGGACAAATAAGCTGGACACTGCCATGACACCAAGGAGGGGACCAAGGGGGATTCAAGCACTGAAGCACAGCCTGGCACAGCATGGGGCTCCCTCCTGAATACCATGCAACTGTCTGTGGAAGCACTCCAATTACAGTCCGACAAGATGGACATTCAGCTATCCCTACTGAACACCCTGGCACTGTTTGTTGTGGGTGTCAATGACAAATTGGGGGACCTCAACTGCTTAAAAAAGAGAGCCCAATCTGTTGTGTGATTAAGCTGTGGCTGCAGCCATATTGTAGACAAACTATCTACTCTCCCCTCAATGCTAAACACCGTGCTCAAGGACCTGAGGAACCCATCCACAGCTTCTATTTGCATGCCCCCCACAGGCAAGAACACTGAATCAGGCCCAGAGCGGGGAAGGCAAGATAACCCAAATAACTTAAGACTGCTCCAAAATCATCAGCTGGTGGGTAAGGCAACCAAAACAGAAATGGGTCCATAGGAACAGGAAACATCCATTACAACACAGTCATTACAACGTACTACCATTACAATGCAACTGTTACAACTCAACTGCCTTTACATCGCATGCTATTACAACACATGCCATTACAACACATATCACTATAACGCATGCAATACTTAATACTTTATACTTCATTTGAAAAAAGTTCATAAAACTACGAACAATCACACATACAAAAGTACCTAAAACAGTATTACAAGCATTACAGATCCATGATTAAAATATCATCAATAGAGCGGATAACAAAAGGACATCACTGAAACGAGCATTTACAGATAGTACGAATTACCCATTAGGTAACAGTTTGGATCTGGTGAGCCACGCGCATGACACATATTTGGCGACCCCGCAGACAATAAACATAGTAGAGGCGTTAGTTAGAATAATACGCAGGGCTGATCTATAGTCCCTTACTCCAAGCTCCCTGCAAACAGGTTTTAACCATTTAGATCTAATGTGTTTATATGCAGTGCAAGCAAACAGAAAATGGCCAAGTGATTCTTTCGGACACGAGCAACCTGGACATTTCAAGTCGGCCTCCCTCCTATCTTTCCACCCTTCCTTAAAAGTATTGAGGGGGAGGGTTCCGTATCTTAGTTTAAGGAACAAGGTTCTGTCACGGGGAATCTGGATAAAATCTAAAAATGACTCTAGCTTCCTGAGGGACTTGTGTTCAAGGAAGTTATTCGTCAAAGACCCCCATTCTTTAGATCCTTTGCCTCAACCCAGTCCCAATAAAGTTTTTTAACAATTTGTTTCGGAGGGGGGGATTGGGAGGCCCAGGACTCACCCAGTCCTATAGATACAACCAACTTCTTTAAATTATTAAGCCATTTTATTTTGTTCGCTGTATTCAAACTAAGAAGCTCTTCTAGTACTAGTGCATAACTAGATAATTCAGGGGTCCTTCTGAGGCGTACCCAAAATAACAAGGGGCGAATTTGAAATAAATCAGAAATAGATTTTTGGCCCATGTCAAGGAATAAGGGTTTCAAGGGGGTCGAAGAAGGTAGCGAAACTATGTCTCTTATAAACTTATTTTCGGCCACTACCAATGCTTTAATATTCTCAGCACCCCAAAGTTCAGAACCATATACTGCCGAAGGTAGCGCCTTTTCCCCGTAGACTGCCAAAACGGGAGCTACAGGTCTACTGATGGAAAGGCGCTGGTTCTTTAGTATCGCTCCAGATGACCTTTTAAGGTTCAAAACCATTTGGGATATATGGGGGTTCCAGCTCATGTTGTTGCTAAGCCTCACTCCGAGCTAGTCAAATTCAGCCACCACCTCCAGGGGGGTGCCATTGAGAGAGAGGTTAACCCTCCTGTTCTTTTTATTGGCGGACAACACCATCAACTTGGTTTTGGTTTAGCTAAAGCGATTATAACAGGGGATGGGATAATTAAGCTGTGGGCCGGACCACTCCTCATTAAACTGGTTACAAGGGTAAAAGGGTCTCCCTAGATCATTACGCACAGTGTTCCAACCACCATTGCTATTGCCACCCCAATTAAAAGGGTACTGACCCTTCCTAGGGTCAGGTCTTATCCTATTTCTATCATGCTTAGGAGCCCTAAACCAACTCCACCTGTTGTCATGATGCACTGGGGACGTGAAAAAGTATGACAGGGGTTTTACCGTGATCGTGGATTCGTTCTTAAAGCAAGGCCCCGAACAGATATATTTTACTATTCTTGGGTCATCAAATGTTATCACGACACAGTCTCCCTGTAGATTTTTCTTATTTCCCCTACCCATGGGGCTCTCTCCACCATTAGCATTTTGTTGTTAATATTGCGAGGAGGAGGGTAGTTTCTATTCAACCAGTGACTTTGTTCTTAAGTGCCCAAAAGGGTTCGGAAGTGGTGGGTTCAAGCTCCGGAACACCTGTTAAAACCAGCACAAAGGGACAGGCGTCGGGTGGTAAACTGATGTTCCGCCGTGCACTGGTTTTCTCAGGGTGGGAGGGAAGGGATTTGGGAGCTGGGGTGGAAGAACGATCCGGGTTCTCAGGACCTGGAGCTGTTTTGGGAGGGCATTTTTTGGAGGTGGAATTGACCCCTATGGATTGAGTCTTAGCTAAAGGTAATGATGTAGTAGGGGCAAATGATTTCTCAGGGGCCCTTGTGGCAGTATTTTCCCCCTTGGATTTTAGTTCCAAGCAGAGGGCCTGGAGCTGTTGTTCTATGCCTTGGAGTTTGGTTTCAAGAGGCACGAGTAAAGACCTAATGAGGACAGTTAGTGAACTTAAAAGTGGGGCGTTCTGGTCTACCAGGTCGTCTAGGGAGGTATCCTGGCTACTATTTTCAAGGATACTAGCCAGACTGTCAATCGAAACTGTGTCATCCGGGATGCCCATTTGTAGGGGGTGCGGCGCAAATTGTGCCCTATCTCTCTCTACAGAGGGACCCAGGGAGACCCTCCCCACTATGTTGGTTCCACTGGCACAAACCTCGGTTCCTAAAGAACCCAGCGTATCTTGGTTAGATGTAGTTCCACCAATCACGTGAGGAGGTGATTGGTCAAGAGTGAGGGTTGCACCTACTACTGGCCCTTGGTTTGGGGTGGGCTCGCAATGAACAGTGGCAGATATAACTATTGTATTGGCTACAGGAGGGATTGGGGTTGGGGCGGTTGGTAAGGGCACCGGAGATGAAACTATAAGAGGACAAAGGGGCCCAGTAGTGCTGGGAATCGGGGTAGTCACAGGATCCGCCTGCGTGAGAAGGGGGACGGAGTTGCTCAAGGTTTTGTTTGGAGTACGAGCGGAAGCTATACTCCCAAGTGACGACCTTTTGGCATGAGCAAGATCTTGTGAAACTCTCCTTTCCAACAGGACAATGCCTTGGTCAATTAGGGTGTTTGTACGTGAGATAAAGTTATCTAGTGTATTAGTTAGTTTTTTGGTTTTACTTTTAGCTCCTGCCGCAGCCTGGCTGCGGGTTTCACGAGCAGACATTCCCTTGGACTGAGATCAACTAACAAGTAGAAGCACAACAACTTAATACAATCAATAATCGATAAAACTAGTTAGTGCTAGAGATTAAAAGAATAACAGCTAACCAAGTAAAAGCATATGGAACAACTAAACGGCTCTTAACCAGGGAAAGGTAATAAACTTGATATCCAACGTGCTTAAGTAGTTTTACCAATAAGGGGCCTGGCCCAGTCCAGTCTCTACAGTCCACGGAGGGCCACAGAGGGCCCGCCCTTGTCCCGGGCTTCTCCCGGGACGCTCCCGTGCGCTCCCGCGCATCGGGGATAACAGATGATAATATAGGGACTCTAGTTAGTGGGGGCGGGGCAGGCAGGGAGAGCGGCCCAGATGATTGCAATTAGGGCTGGCGGGGACTCCTGGGAGAGGTAGTCACGCATCTCGCAGCCCTGCCCACGCACACACACACCCGCTGCAGACTCCGCCTGGGCAAACAAACAACTTCAGGGGTCCAAAGGTCCACGGCAGCACACCCCTCGAAGCGGGACCCGCGAAGCGGGTTCCGCGAGGCGCTATTTGTAAAGGCAGCAGTCAGGGCAGAGATTCTCCACACGCACCAACAGATCAGCAAGGCCATTACAATGCATAACATTAGATTACCATTAAGTAATGGAGATATTTTGTTTTAGGGTGGGTATGGGTTTTGAGGTACATGGGAATAGTAATTTTTACCCCTACACTATCCAACACTTTCCCTACTGTTACACTCGCTGGAGTGGGAATAATAATTTTTACACCTACTCTATCCAACACTTAACCTATTGTTGCACTCACTGGAGTGGAAATCGTAACTTTTACCCCTACACTATCCAACACTTACCCTACTGTTGGCCTAAAAGTATTATGCATTGTAATGGTATGCATTGTAATGGAATGCGTTGTAATGGTAGTTTTAGAAAATGCGTAGTAATGGCATGCGTTGTAATTGTTTGCATTGTAACGTCATATATACTGATAGGAAGCCCTAAGGAACCATCTGCTTCGGATCAAGCAGGACCTCTCAATCCAAAGCCCAACGCCAAACAACAACGTCAGTAAAGAAGAAAAAGCCGCAACCAAAAATCTTACCCTAACCAGACAGCTTTTTACCCTATCATCAGCCAACAATGGGCCCAAACAGAGACAGAGACCATGCCTCTTGATCTAAGCAATCAATACAGGGAC
Source organism: Lissotriton helveticus (assembly GCF_964261635.1). NCBI lineage: Eukaryota > Metazoa > Chordata > Amphibia > Caudata > Salamandridae > Lissotriton > Lissotriton helveticus. The sequence continues at coordinate 1,823,907,508 of NC_136057.1, forward strand.
TCACAATCATCTGATAACAAACCCAGACCAGGAGGCTGATCGCCTCTCCAAAATATCAGGTGCACAATCGGGGATTAAGGCCACAACACCATATAAGACCTCTCCTCACAGAAACAGTTGTTACTCAGATCAAAGTCCTGAACACACCACTGGGTCCCCCAACACACCTACCTCCCCAGCCCAGACATGCCCAGCCATAGCAAGGGAGGAGTACCAAACAGGATCAGGATCAGTACCAGAAGGTATTAGGGGCCAGAGGCAGCAGAGAACACAAATAATTGGGCCTGGACACGAACGGGCAGCCAGCAAAGGCGGACTGAGCAAAAGTTCAGGACACACTACCCGAGACTCAGCTACATCCAATATTGCAGGGCGCAGCTGGCAGCACTCAGCAAAGCATCCACCAGGCAACTCACACTCTCCTGAGCAGCCATTAAAAGGACCAACCACAAGCAAATCAAAGGAAGAGAACGTAAGACACAGAAACCCAAGAGAGCCTGTGCAATTCCAACTCAATGAGGAGCTCCAACTCAATTGCCAATGTGTAACCACGCAGCATGACAGAGGACTACTTCAGTCAACAGAGAGACCCAGCACTACGCAGCCTGCCACAAATTCCACACTGCTCAAACCTGAGTACACCTCAAAAGGGATCCATGACATTCTGAACAGAGGCACATCCTGAGGCTATTATGGGCCACCACAAATCTTGCTGACTTAAACTCAACTGATTTACTCTCAATAGAGTTCATCCACTCTGCATCCCTCTCGATGTCTGAGGTCACCAGGGCTATGTGGATAACGACTATAAGCACCCAGCAAGTACTAGTCAAGCACTGCATCTTCAAATTCTGGGTAATAAACATCACCTCTCACCAAAACCCAGGATATTCATTGCCGCTGCTAGCCTCTGGCCGGAGGTCTGTAGCAACCAACCCTCCCAGGGGCACCAACTCAGTGTTCAGAGGGGCCTTGGGGCAATCACCACAAAGAAGGCCAACCCCAATGCAAATCCAACAAGTCAGCCCTCGGGCAGCAGCGAAGTAGGCATCCAGCCCTTGGAACGATCACAAGAACTATAACTGCCCTCCTGGGCACACAATGACAATACACAAGGAAAGAAGTAGGCACCAGGGCCAACAAACCATACTCCACCTCTGCTTATTGAACGTCAATGGACTGGCAGCCAAAAACTCGGATCCAGAATTCCTGCAGTACCTCAAATCGTTTGACTTAGTTCTACTGCAGGAAACTTGGCTAGCAGATCGGATCCACTTGCAAGGTTTTATGTGCTTTGCAACACCAACTGTAAAGTGCGGGAGACTTGGACATTCATCAGCGGGATTGGCAACTTATGTATCCATATGCTGCACAATGTAGCCAGGATGGGGGGATGTGAATTAGCCTGGTCCAATTGTGGTGAGAGATCCACCATGAATAGATTAAATAGATGGGGAGCTAATACACAACCTTGTTTTAATCCGATCTCTGTTTGTATTTTCCTTGTCAGTTTTGTGCCATTTGCTATTTTTACACAGACCCATGTGCCCGTGACAATTTTATTATGGGTCGTAGTATTGTTTCCAGGAGGCCCAATTTCTGTAATTTACTCCACAACAAACCACGGTTTACACGGTTGAACGCGGCTTTAAAGTCTATAACACATGGTTGTAATTTTCTTTGCAGGCGTTTGCACTTATCCGCTATTATGGCCAAGGCTAAAATGTTTGTTGTCGTGCCACACCCTTTGCGGAATCCTGTTTGGTCCAAGCATCCTTTTCTGCTTACTTGGAATTAGGAGTGGTGGAATTAGCCCAAAATGCCAGTTAGTAACCCCAAGGATTTTGAGCTCGATTATGGGTGGGTAACAACCTAGAACTCTAAAGAGGGGCATTCATGATGTATTACAATTAAACTGTATTGATAGCTTTTTGTGGGTTTGATTTGTGAAACAATCCTTCAAATCAAAAGAGTTGTAGTCAAACACTGCTCTGTTGATATATGATTTGTCATTGCTTTCATAGGTAATTAGGACTAAGGGACCTATTACGAGTTTGGGGGTCCTCATGCAGCGCCGTCACTGCTGAGTTGGCAGGGGGATCGCCAAGCCCGTGGTGCGCTTGCCCACAGGATTTTAAGTTTAATCCTGGTGGGTGGGTGGTGCTGCGGCGGGCTCACGGAGGCGACTCTGTTAGACTCATAGGAAAGCCTTAACAGCAGACCGCCGCTGTGACAGTGCATGCAGCACATTCCTGCACAGTGTGCTTGCCAGACCGTCCAGGAATGGGGGTGCAATTCAGCAACCCTAGGCCCAGAAGTGGCAGGGGGGCCAGTTGCATCCTTGCCACCCTTTTCATGGCGGGCTCACTGCCATGAAATGGGGGGTGGAAATGTAACTCGGAATAGTCTCAGCAGTGCTACAGCGGCACCGTCAGCCTATTCCTGCCTCTTTCCACTGCGCCACTGCCATGGGACCCTGGATCCTGATGGAGGCAACGGTCCTGTGGCAGTCTGACTGCCACACTCGAAATACGGCAGGCAGACCCGAAGTGATGGCAGTGGTCAGACCACCACCATGAGTACGGCGGTCCTAGGAATAAGGCCCTAAGTATTTAGTAAACAGCATTGAACAGGAAGTGTCAGTAGTATAACTGTCAAACATGAACATATGATGTTACAACACATAACATTACAACATATACTTTTACTTCACAGCTTTTACACAATAAATACCATTACAAAGCATGTTTTTACACCGCAAGCCATTACAACGCAAATTCATGGGGTTGTATTAAAAGTACCATTACATCGCTAACCATTAAAACGTATACTTGTACAACTCATACCATTACAATGCATAATAAGTCTGAAATATAAAAGTTTAAAAATATGGTTACATATTATTTTTTTTCATCCATACTCTGGGAAGCGATGCAAGGGAAACAGGGGTTTTGGGTGGGGGAGTGCATTAATACCCAGGTATTAATTGCAATACTCGAGTATTAATTTAAATACTTAAATATTCAAATAATTTTCGTAATTTTCCTAACATTGGTTTGCCAATTTTTTTTAAAATAAAAACAGATTTTAAAGCATATATACAAACAACATTTTAAAAACTATACACTCCAGTTTGTGTTATAAACAGAATGTACACACAAAGCACAGAAAACAAAGAAAACAGGTGTCCTTCAACTATTTCCATTACAGTACCTAACCCATCATCTACTCAAAATGGTTGACATTCTGAAACAGAATGTATAAACTGGCATTTCACACTACACATAATAAATATACATTCTGTCAGTTTCTGATTCACAAGAAGAAATTATTTCCAAGACCTTCAGAATGAAAACAAATATATTGAGTAATTAAATAATTGTTTTAAATTATTTACAGCACTTCAAAATTCAGCCCCAAGTTGACTACACACATTCTGGAATCTATATTTCTGTTTAAAAGTAAGTGAATATCATACTACGTTTTTTAATTACAAAAAAGTCAGAAAGTGAAAATATAAAACATTATTCATTGGTTAAATTACTACACAGATTGAAGAAACACCAACAACAAGTACAAATCAAGGAAGTCAATTAATTGACAAATCAGCTGTTAGTAAACATTATACATTTTTTTCAACAATTATTTTTTACAAATTTCCAAAATAAAATGGCAAGTAATAGTCTGTTAAAGAGGGCAACATTTTAAAGCAAAAGCCACCAGGTGTTTGCCTCAGGGAATGTGCTGGACAGTGGTGGGGGCAGAATTAGTATTCTAACTCTACCAGGTTCTTGCCGCTGGGAAAGTGCTAGTTCAGTGGTGGATGGGCAAAATAACTATTCTAACTCCAACAAGTGATTGACTCAGGGAAGGTACTGGACAGTGGTGGGGGCAAAATTACTATTCTAACTCCATCAAGTGATTGCCTCAGGGAAGGCACTGGATAGTGGTAGGGGCACAATTACTATTCTAACTCCACCAAGTGAATGCCTCAGGGAAGGTGCTGGACAGTGGTGGGGCCTAAATTACTATTCTAACTCCACCAGGTGATTGACTCAGGGTAGGTGCTGGACAGTGGTGGGGCCTAAATTACTATTCTAACTCCACCAGGTGAATGCCTCAGGGAAGGTGCTGGACAGTGGTGGGGCTTAAATTACTATTCTAACTCCACCAGGTGATTGACTCAGGAAAGGTGCTGGGCAGTGGTGGGGGCAAAATTACTATTCTAACTCCTCTAGGTGATTGCTTCAGGGAAGGTGCTGGACAGTGGAGGGGGGCAAAACTACTATTCAAACACCACCATGTGATTGCCTCAGGGAAGGTGCTGGACAGATATGTTGGGCTAAATTGCATTTCTAATTCCATCAAGGGATTGCCTCAGGGAAGGTGCTGGACAGTGGTGGGGGGCAAAATTAGTATCCACCAGGATTTGTCCGCAGGGAATGTGCTGGTCAGTGGTGATGGGGCAAAATAACTATTCTAACTCCACCAGGTGACTGACTCAGGAAAGGTGCTGGATAGTGGTGGGGCTTACTTCAAGAAACAAAGGTCCTGAGCAAACTCAACAAATAACAAACACATACGATATATAGAACACAATGGTACCTATATAGTTCTCCTGTCCAGCCGGACCAGGAATTTATTGTTAATGAATAACACAATAAAGTGAGATATAAAACAGTGATCATGAAAGGTAGGGCACAGTCCTGTGCCGTACTGGAAAGTTAGGGACAGAGTGATAAGAAAGGTAAAAAGGAGAAATTAAACAGGCAAAGAAACAGAGCAGCCTGGACACTTGTTATATCAGTGCAAATAGTGTTTTCCAGAGTAGAACATACACAGTATCTACACAGTGGTTTACATGTATGTCTACTTGTAAAAGTCGACGACGTTTCGATCCATTTGCTCAAATTTGAAAGGATCATCTTCAGGACTACAAATCACATTAATTTGCCTCAGTTACATAATACGCCTGTTTGGAAGGAAACAGGAAGAAGAAAAACCGTTTTCTTTAGAGAGTCATAAAGTAGTCAGCATTTTAGTCGCTTTAACACACGGTAACAGTATTCGGAACCGCAGTGACAGTTTTAGCCCTGTGCAGTGGTACGAGTGTTAATTCGTAATATCCAGTTTGATTCAAGTTTGTGAGGGCAGTGTCAGTGGGAGGCAGTGTTGGCGAGGTGAGGGTTCACCGTGCGTCGAAGTGGCCGAGCTAGGCAGAAAGCTGTCGTATTTGTTATAGTGTGATCATAAAAGCAGGGATGTGGGATAGTCATATTGTGAAAATATAGTGCTCATCGGAATAAATTTGCTGGTCGAAATAAGCCGTTGCGAGTAACGATGTGAAGCTTACCTCACTTTGGAGGCGGAAAAACGTTGATGCACGCAATTTCCGATTTAGGGCAGTCACGGGTTATACTGCAGAGGAAGTAGGAACGGAGTGTTTGATTGCACAATTGCGCTGTAGGGGCGAAAAGGAGTTTTTAGCCATGAGGCAGTTACTGGCATGCAGCTTTGTGGGACATGTGAATATGAATATCTTACCAGGTGAAATTTCAGTCTGCAGTTACTGAGTTAAGAGTTAAATGTCCTCTCGGACGGTTTCCTGGATGGGAGAATCCGCTGTACAATTGGGAGAGATAAAGGTTTGTTACAGCCAACGGACCACAGGCGGGGCGGTGTGTGGGCAGTCTGGGCCATAACATCGGGGGTGAAGAGCTTACCAATTATGTTGATTTAGGAGTTTGAAGCAAGGTCCGTGGCAATCCGACGGGATGCACTTGCCAGTTGATCCGCTTGTGGACTTACTCGGCAGCCATCTTAAAAAGCCTCGAGTTCGTGGTCAGGTGACCCTGAACCTTGGTCACGTGCTGGGGATAGAAACATGTCTATCCATCGCGACACCGAACCGCGGCGGACATCTTGGAGTGGTGAGGCTATGCCCGAACGGCAGTGAGAAGTGAGGAGGTGATTGTTAAAATACGGCGCAAGTGCGTGAGAAAGAGTTAGTGACATAAAACTATTTTACAGATTGCAACCCAGATTAAAAAATTACATATTCATAATCTCGAGGGCCAAATTGTGGTGGGACGGGGCAGGCATGTTACATTGTTGGTTTTCGGATCACAATAAGGTAGTCCAGTCCTCGCTCCTATTGAGACCTGTCCGTATAGTATCAAATTGAATTATACTCTTGAGTTCTTCTCGATTAAGGAGTTGGGCCAGGTTGCCACCTCTCTGTGGCAGTTTGACGACTTTCAGAATTGTCCACCTGATATCATCCTCATTGTGGTTATGTTCTGTAAAATGTTCCACCAAGGGTGCATTGGGAGTCCTGCATCTGATCCAACTCCTATGTTGGCAGATGCGGGTCTTTGCTTTCTGCGTGGTCTGTCCCACATACATTTTAGGACAGGGGCACAGTATGGCATAAATAACATTGTGAGAGTTACAGTTGGAAAAAGATTTTAACTCAACATTGACGCCATTGTGATCAAAATTTTGTGTCTCAATTGTGTACCCACAAACATTGCACCCACCACATTTCACATGACCCAGCAGCGGAGGGAGATTCCAATTTGCGTCAATCGTTGTTCTAGTGGCAGGGGCAGGGAGCGCTGCTCTGACCAGGTGGTCCTTGAGGTTCTTACTTTTGCGGAAAGCAAAGATTGGTTTCTCTAAACTGATGGGGCCTGCATTGATCGTCGGCCAGTGCCTCAGGATAGATTTTCTGATCTTGTTTGATACAGGTGAGAAGGTAGTGACAAAGGCTATTCTTTGTGTTTGGTCACGTACCTTCGGGGTTAATAAGGCCTCCCTTGGACAGTACCAACCCCTTTTGAGTGCATTTTTGACTAGTCTCCTAGGGTACCCACGGTTTTTAAGTTTATTTGATAGAATGGTGGCTTCCCTGAAGTAGTCAGTTTTACAAGAACAGTTACGTCTGATCCATAAAAATTGCGAATAGGGTAGAGAATCTTTTAATGCCCTGGGGTGATTGCTGTCATAGCTAAGGAGCGTATTACGCTCCGTGGGTTTTCTGAAAAGTCGTGTGAGTAATTCACCCTCTTTATGATAGATTGTGAGGTCCAAAAATGCAATCTCTGATTTATCATGCGAGAGTGTGAAATGAAGATCAGCACAGTTGTTATCCAGCCAGTGCACGAACTGCTGCAGCGCCACGATGTCCATGTTCCATATGAGGAAAATGTCATCGATATAGCGCCGCCACAGTCCGATGCGTGACCAAACAGAAAGAATAGCCTCCGCAAAAGTAAGAACCTTAAGGACCACCTGGTCAGAGCAGCGCTCCCTGCCCCTGCCACTAGAACAACGATTGACGCAAATTGGAATCTCCCTCCGCTGCTGGGTCATGTGAAATGTGGTGGATGCAATGTTTGTGGGTACACAATTGAGACACGAAATTTTGATCACAATGGCGTCAATGTTGAGTTAAAATCTTTTTCCAACTGTAACTCTCACAATGTTATTTATGCCATACTGTGCCCCTGTCCTAAAATGTATGTGGGACAGACCACGCAGAAAGCAAAGACCTGCATCTGCCAACATAGGAGTCGGATCAGATGCAGGACTCCCAATGCACCCTTGGTGGAACATTTTACAGAACAGAACCACAATGAGGATGATATCAGGTGGACAATTCTGAAAGTCGTCAAACTGCCACAGAGAGGTGGCAACCTGGCCCAACTCCTTAATCGGGAAGAACTCAAGAGTATAATTCAATTTGATACTATACGGACAGGTCTCAATAGGAGCGAGGACTGGACTACCTTATTGTGATCCGAAAACCAACAATGTAACATGCCTGCCACGTCTCACCACAATTTGGCCCTCGAGATTATAAATATGTAATTTTTTAATCTGGGTTGCAATCTGTAAAATAGTTTTATGTCACTAACTCTTTCTCACGCACTTGCGCCGTATTTTAACAATCACCTCCTCACTTCTCACTGCCGTTCGGGCATAGCCTCACCACTCCAAGATGTCCGCCGCGGTTCGGTGTCGCGATGGATAGACATGTTTCTATCCCCAGCACGTGACCAAGGTTCAGGGTCACCTGACCACGAACTCGAGGCTTTTTAAGATGGCTGCCGAGTAAGTCCACAAGCGGATCAACTGGCAAATGCATCCCATCGGATTGCCACGGACCTTGCTTCAAACTCCTAAATCAACATAATTGGTAAGCTCTTCACCCCCGATGTTATGGCCCAGACTGCCCACACACCGCCCCGCCTGTGGTCCGTTGGCTGTAACAAACCTTTATCTCTCCCAATTGTACAGCGGAGTCTCCCATCCAGGAAACCGTCCGAGAGGACATTTAACTCTTAACTCAGTAACTGCAGACTGAAATTTCACCTGGTAAGATATTCATATTCAAATGTCCCACAAAGCTGCATGCCAGTAACTGCCTCGTGGCTAAAAACACCTTTTCGCCCCTACAGCGCAATTGTGCAATCAAACACTCTGTTCCTACTTACTCTGCAGTATAACCCGTGACTGCCCTAAACCGGAAATTGCGTGCATCAACGTTTTTACGCCTCCAAAGTGAGGTAAGCTTCACATCGTTACTCGCAACTGCTTATTTCGACCAGCAACTTTATTCCGATGAGCACTATATTTTCACAATATGACTATCCCACATCCCTGCTTTTATGATCACACTATAACAAATACGACAGCTTTCTGCCTAGCTCGGCCACTTCGACGCACGGTGAACCCTCACCTCGCCAACACTGCCTCCCACTGACACTGCCCTCACAAACTTGAATCAAACTGGAATTAACACTCGTACCACTGCACAGGGCTAAAACTGTCACTGCGGTTCCGAATACTGTTACCGTGTGTTAAAGCGACTAAAATGCTGACTACTTTATGACTCTCTAAAGAAAACGTTTTTTCTTCTTCCTTCCTCCTGTTTCCTTCCAAACAGGCGTATTATGTAACTGATGCAAATTAATGTGATTTGTAGTCCTGAAGATGATCGTTTCAAATTAGAGCAAATGGATCGAAACGTCGTCGACTTTTACAAGTAGACATACATGTAAACCACTGTGTAGATACTGTGTATGTTCTACTCTGGAGAACACTATTTGCACTGATATAACAAGTGTCCAGGCTGCTCTGTTTCTTTGCCTGTTTAATTTCTCCTTTTTACCTTTCTTATCACTCTGTCCCTAACTTTCCAGTACGGCACAGGACTGTGCCCTACCTTTCATGATCACTGTTTTATATCTCACTTTATTGTGTTATTCATTAACAATAAATGCCTGGTCCGGCTGGACAGGAGAACTATATAGGTACCATTGTGTTCTATATATCGTATGTGTTTGTAATTTGTTGAGTTTGCTCAGGACCTTTGTTTCTTGAAGTAGTATATACCCATGGTCCTTTGCCATTTTATGGGTCCCCCTTGTTTTCCAAAAAGAGGATAGTGGTGGGGGGCAAAATTACTATTCTAACTCCACCTAGTGATTGCCTCAGGGAAGGTGCTAGACAGTGGTAGAGGGCAAAATTACTCTTCTAACTCTGCCAAGTGAATGCCTCAGGGAAGATGCTGGACAGTGGTGGGGGCCTAAATTACTATTCTAACTCCACCACGTGATTGACTCAGGGAAGGTGCTGGACAGTGGTGGGGGAAAATTACTATTCTAACTCCGCTAGGTGATTGCCTTAGGGAAGGTGCTGGACAGTGGTGGGAGACAAAATTACTATTCAAACGCCACCAAATGATTGCCTCACAGAAGGTCCTGGACAGATGTGGGGGCTAAATTACTATTCTAACTACACCAGATGATTACCTGCCTCAGGGAAGGTGCTGGTCAGTGGTGGGTGGCTGAATTAATATTCTAACTCCACCAGATGATTGACTCAGGGAAGGTGCTGGACAGTGGTGGGGGGCGAAATTACTATTCTAACTCTGCCTAATGATTGCCGCAGGGAAGGTGCTGGACAGTGGTATGGGGCAAAATTACTATTCTTTCTCCGCCAAGTGAATGCCTCAGGGAAGGTGCTGGACAGTGGTGGGGGTCTAAAATACTATTCTAACTCCACCAGGTGATTGACACAGGGAAGGTGCTGGACAGTGGTGGGGTGAATAATTACTATTCTCACTCGCTAGGTGATTGCCTCAGGGAAGGTGCTGGACAGCGGTAGGGAGCAAACTTACTATTCAAATGCGCCAAATGATTGCCTCAGGGAAGGTGCTGGACAGACGTGGGGCAATATTGCTATTCTAAATCCACCAGGGATTGGCTCAGGGAAGGTGCAGGACAGTGGTGGGGGGCACAATTACTATTCTAACTCTGGCAAGTGATTGTTGAAGGAAAGGTGCTGGACAATGGTGGGGGGCAACATTACTATTCTAACATGTAAAGGTGCTTAACTCTTGGAAAATATTGAAAAGTGATAATGTACAAAATGCAAATTTTTTGACATTTGCTTCTTCTAACAATATATTAATTTTAAAGTTAAACAAATAATCAATAAACTTTTTTTCACCGGTTTAATTATTCAGCAAAATCAACCATCAAAGAATAACCAGCAGCTGAACTTCAACCAAATCTCTCCAGCACAAACTGAAAAATCAAATGGCCTTTCACAGGAAAACTATTTGGAAACCCTCACAAAACAGTCAAAACTAACTAGCCCAATTCGCATAAGTTTCCAAAAATAGATTTAAACAAAAATCCCTTTAAAAGCCTATTAACAAATTGCAAAAGCAGACTAACCAGAGATAATTTTCAAAAAAGTCAGTATATCTCATCTTTATCTTTCAGACAAACCAAACAACAACCAGAACTGAGAAAACCAAAACCAACCCAACCAGCAGCAAAAAGTCCAAAACCATCAAAAGGATGAGCAAATAAACAAGAAAAACCTTGAAAGGTGAGTAAAATTACAAAAAAGGCAATAAAAGCCTAATATTCTTTTTGCACGACTCAACTACAAAACAAAACAATGAAATCTTAGCATGCATAATAAAAGATAACAAATATAATAAACAGCATGATATTTCAAAAGCAAATAGGCAATCAATAAACAATTACCCTAACATTTTTTTTACAGGATGCAATCAATAAAAAATGACAAAATTCTAACTTTTTTACAAATATATTTTTTTCAGACGAAAATCAAGATGGCAACTGGAAGGCAAGCAACATACCTGAAATCCAACGGCGGGAATAGGTCATTAAAGTACAGTGACTACGTTTATTGTAAGGAGAGATTAACTGAGCCCAGGTGTCATTGGAGGTGTGTGCAATATTACTCATCCCATTGCACAGGCAGAGCGGTTACTCTTGGTGACACTGTTGAAAGGACCACAGGGCATAACCACTCTACCTCTGTAATGGAGATTGAGGTTAGAGAAAACATAAATCAAAGGAAAACCTCAACATACACTGAATTTTTATCTGATAAAAGCTAAAAACTTGAGCAAAAGTCCTAAAAAAGTGGAAATTGACTTTGAATTACCCATGGTTAACACCATCACCAACATGTATCCAGAAACCCAAATTCAAGGATGTTGTTTACACTTTTAACAGGCATATTGGGGAAAAATTCAAAAAACATCCTTAGTTGAGGATTACATATCAGACAGTAAACTTCAATTCGAGTTAAAAAAACGAATAGCCCTTTGCTTTGTTCCTCCAGACTGTCTAGATGAATACTACACATCTATTACTGAATCTGAATATTTTAGTACAAACAATAAAAAATTGGCAACCCGTCTAAATTATTTTGAGGAGACATGGATTGGCCATCTAAGCAGGTCATGTCCCACGAGGAAGCCATAATTTCATGTGGAGTGGTAGAACGGCTATAAGGCCTGCATAAAGGGAGAAGCAAAAACAAACAATGCCATAGAGGGATGGCATAGCTCCTTCAACAAATCTTTTGGAAAACCTTGCGCAAACTTGCATCATTTTTTGGAAATTTTGAAGTAGGAGCAAAGAATCCAAGAAATGAGAATGGTGCAAACATTGACTGGTAGTCTAAACCCACAAATTTTCAAAAAGAACAAAATAAATGTCTGAGTGATTGTTGGGTCGAATTCAGTTTTCGTTGATGGTGGCTTCAGACTACCTAGACAATATTGCACACATCCTACATTTCTAATCTACACTAACCCCTATTCAACCTTACTTGCCTGTTTTGAAAATAATTTTTACAAATGTAATTGCCATTTTTTAAAAATAGATTTTAAATTTGAAAAAAGATTCAGGTTTAATTTCTTAAGTTGTCTTCTTTCTTCGACTCTTAGACTTAGGTAAAATCCCACATTTCAAGAAGAGTCTTGTGCAGTCCCTAAATCCAGAGAAAGTAATCCAAAAACCATGTTGCAATCCAAAACCTGAGTCAAACTTTCAAAAAAAGACCACAGATTGGCACAGCCATATTGAACAGCTAAATTAGTGCTGCAAACAATACTGTGTCCACATAAAAAAGCTTCCCAAAAAACAAATCTCAAAAAAATAAAGTTTGGGGGCAAAATTTGCAACACGTAATCGATCAATGCAATCCTCTATCCACAGTAACTAACCATATTGCAAAAACCCATTCAGCAAATCTCCTAAAATGTCCCAAAAAATCGATTTTACCAACCATGCTATCTGTGTTCTTGAACCTTCTACTTAGACGAAAAAACACGACTACGCAATACTCTTTCTTAGAAAAACCTGACACTTAAAAAAAAAAAATTTAATTGCTTTCTTCACACTTTGGTTTTTAGAAAAAAATAAAGCTTTCTTTAAAAAATAAAATCTTAAACCAAAAGTGTCAAGAAAGCAATCAATCTGATGTGGGCCTACAAATGCTACCCGCGTAGGAATGAAAATGTGGATTAAAACATTAAAAAAACTACTATCATAGTTCTAACTACCTCCTTCCTCTCTCCTTAGAAGAAACTAAGCCACATACAAACTATTTCTTTTAATTGTACATTGCCTTACTTGAGCGCAGCTCTTCCTCCCATACGATCTTGATCGCGATGATCCACCAACTGTAGAAAGTTACGTACAACCGCAATGTCATCTGTATTAGTAATAATGAAAAAAGGAAATTTTCTCCCATTGATTTCAATGGAAAACCATGAGAAAACCTACAAAAAAAATGTAAAATATATTTTAGAGTACAGTTCAGTTGCAATGTGGATTTTTTAAAAAATAATTTAAAAAGTAGAAATACTATTAGAAATTAATACATGATTATTAAATGCATGGATATTAAAACACTTCCCCACCCAAAACCCCTGTTACCCTAGCATCCCCTCCTAAAAATAAATTAAACCCTTTTAAGTAAGTACTTTTTTAAACTCAACCACTTTGAAAAAGTACCCAAGTATTAAAAGAAATACCTGGTTATCAAAACACCATCCAAACCAAAAATGAAAGACTTGAAAAATAATAATACCTTAAAAATGCGTTGTAATGGCATGAGATGTAAAGGCAGATGTGTTGTAATGGCATGCGTTGTAATGGCACTTACGATATAATACATGCGTTGTAAAGGCCTTACAATATAATCCCTGCATTCTAATGGATGTTTCCTGTCTAACATATGGATATAACATTTTACTTAGGTCATGAAAACACAGTAGATTAATTAAGACCCTCATAACAGCACAATACAATCATTGCAAAGCCAATTGATCTTCCCTGTCCTTTTTTTTTGTTTAGATGGCTAGGATGCATATGTGCACTTATGCTGTGACGATCTTTAACAGATTTTAATTTTATTTAAAAAAAAACATTCAATGATGGTGTACATGCAAGGTCGCCATCTTTGAATGATTTTTCTGAAAACATAAGAAATAACAATTCATGATGGCCGCCGTACATGCACACATGTGCACACCTGGGTGACAATCTTGAAATGGTTTAACATCCATTGAAGTCGGGCAATGCGACATTTTCGTAATTTACTTTTGTATAATTATGCAAAATGTTGGGAAAATTATGTGAAATTATGTGTAATTATGCAAAATGCAAATACCTTCACTTAGCACTATATTTTAGCAGGAAATGCATTTTTTCATCAATTTTTGATATGAGGACGTATTTTGCTTTAAAAAAAATAGCACAAAAAACACAAGTGGTGCGAGCAACAGCCCCTCGTGTTCTGGACATTAACATTATTACTGAATGCTCACTGTAAAGTTTTACAGTAAATGGTGAGTAATTACCCAACATAGCGTAATGGCGTTATTTGGGGAATTTTGTGTAGCTGGCATAACGAAAAATTCCTCAAATTACTTGAATTACAATTGCATCATTTAAATTGCGACCAAGCTCTAATTTAAAGATGGTTTCTTGCCTATACAGAGTTGGGTGGCTAATAACTAATAGGAAGACAAGGAGAACCAAAGTAGTAGGACCAGGAGGGAGAGTCAAACAGAGGGAGAGAAAATACTTCCTCATCTATTGCTATACAAGGTTATGACATCCACAATTGAAGGACAAAACCCATCTATGGTGAGTCCGAGATTTTCCTTGGCTAAGAAAAACACTAGAATAACGAAGAAAGACATTGAACCTGGAGCCAGGAACTCAGATAGACAAGAAAGATAATGAATCATGACTAGGGCTCCCGGTTTTGTAAAAAAATGAAGCTGAAATGTGTATATTTCTGCATTTATTTACCCAGCTAATGTGCACTTGTGCCTGAATGGTTGACAGGTTTCAATGATATATACACACTCGGGGGTAAAATATGCTCTTGTAAGAAAATATGTAAATTTAAGAATCAAAGTTGTGCAAATCTATTGCTGTTAAAGACTCTTTACTAAAATCCCTATTGTTTTTTTACCCCCCCCCCCCTTGCCTGCCAATTCACACAACTTTTGGCCTGGCAGTCATGACTGACAGCATTTAGAATCACTCAAAAACTACCCAATTTCCATTGTTATCCAAATTTAAAACTAAATACAGACAGGGAAATAAATAACGCTGGGCATAATTTGCGTAACAGCACTACACATAGTATACTTTGAACTACACATAGTACGTAGTACTGCGTAGCGTAGCTCATAGCACTGTGAAGTAATTGCAAATGGCATCCTACACAGTGCCAGTCATGGTCAAATAATTATCTCTATCTTTATATGCTAAAGAGCATATAGTTCTTTCACAAAAGCGAAACTGAAAAATTAGCAAGCAGTGAGAGAGGTGATGATTTTGTTATCCTCCCTAATATAGGGAGAGTACCAAGCAGATCTCTTGAAAACAAAAAGGACATCTTATTGAATGATTCAGTGGTGGTCCCATCCTCTTAGGACCACCACAAGCACAGTTATTGGCAAAAAAACAATCCCAACCGAAGGCCCTGCAAAGCATTATGGGATGAGATTAGCAGTGGGCAGTGAATATTATATAGTATCCAATATCAAAATAATTCTACAAAGGGCTGTAGTTCAACTGGTGGTTACTAGATGACGCTCTCGAGTCAAATGCAACCAAGTAATTTCCTAATTAAATTATTTTCAGCAATTGTAAATGAATGTGGTTTGGCACAGCCCAAATCTCTGCCCCATAGAGAGCCACTCCCTGTGCTATAGCACGGTAGTTTTCCAGAGCAGGAGAAATTATACGGGACGTGGTTTGGTTGTAGAACCTTAAAATGGCATTAGCTCTATGTTCTATTTTTAGTGTACGTTTATTTAATTAACTTGTGCACCTTAGGTTGTCCATGAGTCTAACACCTAAGTAGTCAAAATTATGTACTCAACCAAGAGCCTCGCTTCCTACATAGATAGTATGACTTTTCTTTTTAGTCTTCTCAAATACCATATACTCGGTTTTACTTATATTTAATTCTAGGCGTCTGGATTTACAAAAGCTTAGAAATGTATCAAATAAAATTTGGAGACCAATAGGTATTTTTTGATAAAAGAAGAGAGTCGTCTGCAAAACAAAGAATTTGTATCTTCCTCTTATTCAGAGCTGGGGAATCATTTCTACAGTGCTTTAGAACTTCCACAACTTCTTTAATGTACGGGGAGAATGAAGCAGGTGCTAGGACACAGCCCTGGCTAACTCCTCTCTCTATAGGGATACGATCCGTTAGATCGCTATTGGGGCCCCAGCAAACTTGAGCTGAATTGTTTACATGCAATTTGTTAATTAAATGTACTAAATTGCGAAAGTTGCGTGCTCCGCGACCAAGATGGCTGTCTGATACTGCGACTCCACACCTCATCGGAATTCGTCTATGCCCTGAAGTGGCTCCAGCGCTTATTTTCACAGTATGTCGCTGGATTTCTGAATCGGAGCACCGGTGCTCCTGAATGCTGTGTTTTGCTCGCTTGGGAAAGCTCTAATTAAGGAGAAATATGCAGGTGATGGGCGCTAGAGAGCGCACAAGCAGAATGGCCACACTCGTGTGAGGCTCCTGCTGCCTGGATAATTATCCGTTATTTATCCTTCCTTCGCCACCACCTTTGCCCTTCCTGACCCCTCTCGAGCGAAGAAACAACGGATTGGCAGCCTCGGTGAAGCTCTCGGCGAACTGCACCTGGCCGCTCTGAAGATACAGCGGCCGGAATCTTAGACCGGAGCTGCGCTCTAAATTGGCTGGTGAGGCTAGCGGGCTTGGCGACCTACGTGAGACCCCGGCGCACCACGAGGCATCAGGGCCCTTACGAGCTTGCTCTACATGTACTGCGTCCTAAATACACCGAGCCCGAGTAGGTCGCTCTGACCATAACGGAGAGACGGAGAGGCAGCGTTGCTGCTGGGAGTCGCACGCTTGCTGCCCGCATTCAGAATTACCGATGGCTGAATAGAGACGCGGTGTGCGGTGTAGGAGGGGCGGACCCGGAGAGGAGTGGCCATATTCTGTGATCTTGAGAGCCCCGGCGGCCGCGCAACTCAGAGGTATTTGGGGGATAGGTGGGGGCCCTGGGAGGTTGGAACGGCGGCTTGCTTTTTCCGACCGATTGCCGCTCCCCGTCCCCCCACAACAGAGACTGCAACTCGTGGACGAGCGGTGGCATGTTGCCGCCCCTCCCCCCGAGCTTGGAGGACCGAGGCTTATGGAGAGGGGAGTCTCCACTCGCTGTCTAGGGGTTTGAGATCGCCCAGTCCTTTGAAAACCCTGGTGCATTGATCATCTTTGACCATCGTACTGCCCTTGCCTAACCTGCCTGTGTTGGGGCCCTTCTACCACGGTGATATTTGGACTTTGTGCTCACCACTGCTGCACAGACACTGTTCCCCCCCAAAGCCATTGGTATACTAACTAGCAGAGCAACAGGACAAGGGGCAAACGTTGATGGACTCTGACTCCGGTCCGCTCCGTGACGCCCGTGGGCAGCTTCTCTCGCCAGCTGCGTCAAGCCCTTACAAAAGGCCCACCATGGGCAAACCGGACCATCGTCAACCCAAATTATCGTTTGACCAACCTGCGACCAAGAAAGGGCTGCGGAGCACGCAAGAGGCAGGATCCTCCCAGACCAACTCGACAACCGAAAATGGCGCCAACTCTGTCACAGCCGACCTACAGCAAATGATGCAAGAAATGAGGCAAGGCTTCGCCACTATAGTGGACAAAGTGGACAGGATGTCCTCCAGAATGGATGCCATGGTACAAAAAATAAATGTCCACGAAGAGCGCATCACTGCAACTGAACGGCGCATTTCTGACAATGATGATACCACGGCCTCTCACACGACACAACTCTCAAGAATGGACAATGTTCTGAGAGTCATAGCGGCTAAGAATGAGGAGTTGGAAGCCCGCAGTCGCCGGAATAATATCCGCGTTATAGGTGTGCCGGAGTCCACCAACACAGGTCGTATGGAGGAATATGTGGAGAAGATACTCATAGCTGCGATTGGCCCTGAGGCATTCTCCAAACAGTTTATTGTCGAGGGAGCGCATCGATCACTGGGGCCGCGACCTAATCCCGGGGCCCCGCCGCGACCCATCATTGCGAGACTCCTTAACTATCGAGATCGAGATGCTGCATTGAAGGCGGCGCGCGCCAACCGCACCCTTACATGTGAGGGGGTCTCTTTCTCCATCTATCCTGATTTCATCCCTGTGGTGCAAGAACAGCGTCGGAAATTCCTGGACGTAAAGAAAAAACTCCGAGCGCTGCAAGTGGATTATGCACTGCTGTACCCTGCCAAATTGAGAGTGACACATCAAGCTAAACAACACTTCTTTACTAATCCACATCAGGTGGAGGACTTCGTGAAAAATTTGAAGCGTGACCGCACTGGGGACAGTCGTAATGGCGATGACAGGCAAGATGATTTCCATTCGGCAAATGAAGACGAGTAACTTTTGACATTCCTGTTTGGGCTATATTTCATTTCAAGTATCTACCTCTCAGATCCGCTGGCAAGACTGATGTGTGTGGAGTCTCGATGGCAGCTGGAGGTCACTGGATGGACATTGGACTACTGGCGGTAAAGTATTCCAGGCACCCCCCCCCCATTACCACGAGTCCGCCCCAATTTGGCCGAACAGGACGAGGGGCGAGGTGTGGGGGGAGGTATTGTGCGCAACTAGACCGCACCCCAAAGGGAATACCCCATTGCACTTGTTGACTCTGATCCAAATGTTGGGTAATTTTGAAATTGCTGAGGGTGGGGGGAGGGTTAAGGTTACTGGCAAGTTGGGGTTGCTTCAGTGGGAGGAGGGTGGAACCGCGCTTTCTAGAGCAATGTGGCAATGTGGTGCTTTCTTATTTGCCTATTTTGGTTTACTTATGATAATGCATGCCATTGTTTGTTTGAAATGCATGGCTTTGAACTTTCTGTCCACGACACTCGTTGCATGCGGTAATTCTATTTCACAT
This sequence comes from Lissotriton helveticus, assembly GCF_964261635.1. Classification (NCBI taxonomy): domain Eukaryota; kingdom Metazoa; phylum Chordata; class Amphibia; order Caudata; family Salamandridae; genus Lissotriton; species Lissotriton helveticus. The sequence continues at coordinate 1,823,926,331 of NC_136057.1, forward strand.
GCGCCTAGTTCTTGCAACTTGATAAGGGCCCGTGCATACTGGGTTGTGTGGCGATGCTGGGAGGCGGGGAGGTTTTACCTGGCACAGCGATATGTAGAAATGTTTACAATGTATACTATTGTGTCCTCTGGGACTCTGCGATGGGGGGTGGTGGGAGGGTGGTACCCCGCGCAATGTTTGATGCGAACTATTGGTTTGATTGCATTTGATTGTCCGCTTGCATCTAGACCACGTTTGTTGGGGTTGTTGCTCAATGGGGGAGGGGGGATCGTTTTGTTTCTTAATTATATAACACTGTTTGGCTCGAAACCTACTGAAGAGTTTCTAGATCTTGACACATCAGGACTTTATCATAGTACACGAGACGGAAGTCTCACGCTGCAGGTTACACGCACAAGGTTTGGGCTACTATTGGACACCGGAACACATAATCAATCACGATGCAGAGTGATGGGTCGCGGCCACTGGCACGTGCTTCCTCGCGAAATGAGACCGACTACCACCAATGGGTGACACTGCCTTAAATATTTTGACATGGAATGTAAGGGGCCTGGGGGACCCCCGGAAGCGTAGGCAAGTACTGGCATACCTTGATCGCCACTCAATACACATAGCCTTCCTTCAGGAAACCCACTTCAGGAAGCAGGCTGCTCACACCTTTGCCAGTAGATGGGCGACCCATACTGTATTCTCGTCTTTTTCGACCTACGCTAGGGGTACAGCAATATTGGTTAAAAGAGGCACACCCTTTACCTTAGCTGGAACCAAGATAGATTCTCAAGGGCGTTACTGCATGATGTGGGGAAGGCTGGGACTCTTGGCCGTCACACTGGTATGTTGCTATGGTCCCAACATTGATGACCCGGGGTTCTTCACTGAGTTATGGGCGGCAATTGTAGGGACAGGACCCCATCACCTCATTTGGGGAGGAGACTTTAATACCACAATCGATCCCACCTTGGACAGATCACACCCGGCTCCACAACACTACACTAAGGCACGTACAGAACTGCGCGCGGCAGTCATAGATCATAGCTTGATTGACGCCTGGAGACAACTACACATACACACACGGGAAGGCACACACTTTACAGCTCAGGCGCGCTCATGGGCCAGACTTGACTATATTTTCCTAACATCACAGCTCTATACTCAATGCGCAGCACCTCCCCAGAACATATTCAGACCACTCCCCTGTGAAACTTACACTGCCCTCAGCGGACCTAGGCCATCCCACGACGGCTTGGCGGATGCAACCTACGATGTTGTTGGACGCCACCTTTCAGGAAGAACTACGAGAGGAATGTTTAGATTTTTTCAGAAGGAATAAAGATTCAGTTAGAGATGTGGAAACTATTTGGGACGCATTCAAGGTAACGCTGAGAGGGATCTGCATCGCGAAAGGTGCCGGTGCTTTAAAGGTGGTTGTTGCCCGGATAAAGGCACTGGAAAGAGACCCTAAACTCTTGGAGGTAACACTGGCCACTGCCCCCACTGATGCTGCACTCCTGCAGGTGCGAGAAAAAATTTCTGAATATACTATGGAGGCTACAAGAGAATCGAACTTTAGAGGGAAGTACTGGGCCGCTCGCCGTTATGGCGAGGGCGAAAGACCAGGTAAAGCCTTGTCCTCTACAATCAAACTAGCTCGCACACCCAATGTCATACTGGAACTCGAAGATCCAGATGGCCTGGTGGTTCGCGACACTACACAAATCCTTAATTCCTTCGTGTCGCATTACAGCACATTATACAATACCTCCAGAGTGGGTACACTTAGACTGCAAAACTATCTAGCTGACATATCCCTTGGATGGCTTAGTGACACACAACGGGCCTTTCTTAGTGCGCCATTCGACCTGGATGAAGTTCGGGAGGCGATTATGGGCATGAGATCGGGAAAGGCCACGGGGTTGGGCGGTATCCCGATAGAGTTCTATAAGGCTTACATTGACTTTATGGCCCCAGTGCTACGCGAGGTTTATGAGGATGCCCTAGAGGCCATCTGCCACCGGATCACTGAAAGAATATCGACTGAAAGAATATCGACTACCCAAAATATCGTTGAGAAAATATCGACAGTCAAAATATCGAGTTTCTATCTACAAACAGGTAAGTACAAAAATATCGAGTACAAAATATCGTTTGCAAAAATATCGTAAAAAATATCGACTTTACTAAAAACAATGTTTAATTACATTAATATAAAAAATTAATTACTAAAATATAATTAACAATACTTAAAATAACTTTTAATAATTAAATAATGAATGAAAGTAAAAAATAATATTTTTTTAATCATATTTCTTAAAACATATATATATATATATATAGTAACAAAATTTAATTAAATAATAGCCAATATTGTATATGTACCCCAAAAACCCCAAACTGACCCTGAACCCTAAAAATACCCCTTTACCCAAAAACTAAAAACTGACCCTGAACCCTAAAAATACCCCTTTACCCAAAAACCCAAAACTGACCCTGAACCCTAAAAATACCCCTTTACCCAAAAACTAAAAACTGACCCTGAACCCTAAAAATACCCCTTTACCCACAAACTAAAAACTGACCCTGAACCCTAAAAATACCCCTTTACCCAAAAACTAAAAACTGACCCTGAACCCTAAAAATACCCCTTTACCCAAAAACCCCAAACTGACCCTGAACCCTAAAAATACCCCTTTACCCAAAAACTAAAAACTGACCCTGGACCCTAAAAATACCCCTTTACCCAAAAACTAAAAACTGACCCTGAACCCTAAAAATACACCTTTACCCAAATACTAAAAACTGACCCTGAACCCTAAAAATACCCCTTTACCCAAAAACTAAAAACTGACCCTGAACCCTAAAAATACCCCTTTACCCAAAAACTAAAAACTGACCCTGAACCCTAAAAATACCCCTTTACCCAAAAACCCAAAACTGACCCTGAACCCTAAAAATACCCCTTTAATTTAACATAATTAGCAATTAATCAATTAAAATAAATTAATTACCAATTACATTTTAATTAATTAACAAATATTTTTAATTAACAATTAATTAAATATTACTACCAATTATTAAATTTACATATTTAATTAATTATAATTAAATTACTTCCCACCCTATTCCCCTATAAACCCACAACCCGCTACAGAAAATACATTATTTTAATTTACATAATTAGCAATTAATCAATTAAATTAAATTAATTACCAATTAAATTTTAAATAATTAACATATATTATTTAATTACCAATTAATTAATTATTACTACCAATTAATAAATTTACATATTTAATTAATTATAATTAAATTACTTCCCACCCTATTCCCCTATAAACCCACAACCCGCTACAGAATAAAATTACACAATAATTAAAAAAAATCATTAATTAAAAATAGTTATAACATAAAATGACACTTTTCACACATATTATAACATAAAAACACTATAAATAATTAAATATTATTTAAAAAATGATATTTTTTACTATCTAGATTATATACTTGGATATTTTCACTGTCTATATTATTTACAGTCGATATTACTTCACTTACCTTAAAAACGATATTTTGGCTGTCGATATTCTGTCTAGTCGATATTTTGTCCAAACGATATTTAAAACTCGATATTCTGTCCAAACGATATTTTGGAGTCGATATTATGTCTGTGCACCTCTGCCACCATCTATGAGAGTTGCACTCATCACTTCGCTGCTCAAACCCGACAAACCTGCGACTAAATGTGACTCTTATCGCCCGCTCTCATTGCTTAATTGCGATGTTAAGGTGCTTGCTAAGCTTATTGCTAACCGTATATCTCTCCTCCTACCCACCCTGATATTACCTGACCAATCCGGATTTGTGCCTGGCAGGGCAACCTCACACAATCTGCGAACCTTCTTCTCGGTCCTTAACTCAGTGCACAAGGATCTACCAATGGCGGCTGTCTTCCTCGACGCCACTAAGGCGTTTGATTCCCTTGAATGGGATTATGTATTTCAGGTACTAGAGAGAATGGGCTTTCCGGTGATCTTCATCTCTTGGATTCGGCTCCTTTACGAACGGCCCGTTGCCAGGGTGCTCATCAATGGCAAACTTTCTGAGGAATTCCCCATCACCAGGGCAACCAGGCAGGGTTGCCCCCTCTCACCTCTCTTATTCGCGATTGCTACAGAACCTTTGGCTGCCAAGCTACGCCAGCATCATAATGACAAGGCACTGAGGTGCTTCCAAAGGCAAATATTGATATCAATGTATGCGGATGACATCACCTTGTATATACGAAATCCCAGCGAAAACCTAAACCCCATCCTTAGAGAATTTATACAATTTGGTAGACTCTCCGGCGTCCAGATTAACTGGAGTAAATCTTGCATATTTCCGCTCACAACCTCCACAACACGCTTTGAATTAGATTATCCCATTACCTGGAGTGACGGAGATTTCAAATACTTAGGCATACACATTGAAAAAGACAGGGACGAACTGCTTCGAGCCAACTATGGTACTACTATGAATCGCATTATTGACAACATTACACGATGGATTACCTTGCCCCTTTCGATGGCAGGTAGGACATCCTTGATTAAAATGGTGATTCTCCCACAACTTCTCTACCTTTTTTTGACTATCTCGTTTTATCCGGGCAAATCCTTTTTCCAACAGCTTCGGTCAGAACTCATTACACTCGTATGGGGTGGAAAATCCCATTGGTTAAGATGGGACACCCTGATTCGGCCTTATACTCAAGGTGGATTTGGAGTACCGGATTTCGAACTCTATTATCAAGCAGCTCAAGCTCATTATGCATACTACTGGGTGCATCAAACTCGATATATGCCTCAACTAGCCGCCGAGCACTGGTTGGCCCATCCTATCCCTATAGAGGGCGCGCTCTACTCCGTAGTGCCTGGCAGAGATAAAACACCCACAACAGTGATGAGCACAGTCACGGCTTGGGCCCGGCTGGCTACTAGACTCGAAGCCACAATGCTCTATGCGCCACTGTTGCCGCTGGCCTACCATCCGGTTATGCCCTTATTACAGGAAGTGGGGTTTCGCAAATTGCTCCACAAGGTTCACGTGGAGACTTGGGGTGACCTATACCACGAGGGCACGTTTCGCTCCATGTAGCATTTATATGCAGGCATACAACCATCCCCGCTTGACATTTTTCTATATATTAGGCTTCGTCAAGGACTTAAAACACTAACACCTGACTTTCCTAATGAGCCTGTTGCCTTGGACCCTCTGCAACTCATACTCCAAACGGACAATCCTTGCAAACTAGTATCGACTATTTACAGAACGGTGCATACACAAGTAGACTACCAGCCTTTGGCAGCCAGGCAGAAATGGGACTTAGAGCTAGACAGACCCCTCACAGACAAGCAATGGGTGTTCTGTCTCCAACAAACGGAACGCATATCTGCTAGCAGTCGGCATAGAATCATACACTATAAGTTCCTACATCGCATGTATTATACCCCTGCCCGTATGTGTAGACTCCAGCTCCGCACTACTGACAATTGTGACAGATGCCACGCTCCCGGGGCTGACTTCCTGCACCTTGCGTGGGAATGCGAATCGGTTCAACAATACTGGGTTCGAGTAATCAAGGCACTGTCCAACATGATTCACATTGTGATAACCCCATCCCCTGTGCTGACACTGTTGGGGTACGTTGAGCCCATACCGGCGACATACCGCAAATTTGTTGCCTTGGCCCTCCTAGTAGCGAAAAGTAGAGTTGCGTGTCGTTGGGGCAGAGGCAGGGCCCCAAAATTCAAGGAATGGCTACATGACTTAACATACTGCCAGGAACAGTTAAACACATATTCTGACTTGTTACCCACTACTTCACGGCCCAGTGATATATGGGCCCCTTTCCGTTGTTACCTTTCCCAAGAACATGCTGACGATGTAGAGGGAACCATGGGCTGAACCGCCCCCCCTTCCCCCCTCCCCCTCCCCCACTTCCCCTCCCCCCCTTCCCCAACAGCTCATCTGGATACTCCCCACCATGTGAATAGACATTAGACGTAAAGATATTGCCTGCGATGATGGGAGTCCACAGTGGGCAAACCCCCTAGGGAGATGAGAGGGGGATGCTATGAGCGATCATTACACCTTCCCATTATATGGCCTCCTCCTTATTCCCTGCACACTTGAGCCACTCTCTATTGCGCAGTATGGTTGTTGATGTGATTGTATCTCTTATGGAGGAAGGTTGAATAGGATGGCCCTTGGAGAGACGTAGCCCCTTGATTATCGCATTATTGGAATGACTGCCACTTTCACTGTATTGCCATATTGTGATACATGTTCCGGTGTTCTATATGCTTATAAGTACTGTAATCATAATTTACTATGTAACTGTGATGCACTCCTTGATGAAGGTTTATCGATGTAAACTCTAAAAATAACGTTAAAAAAAAAAAGAAATATGCAGGTGAAGCGTGATGCCTATTGCGGCCCCCATTTTGTTTAGTTTTTTTGCCGCTTTTCACCTCACCTTCTGTGCACGCCTTATTGACTTTCCATATACCCTTGCCTCGGTGTATCCTTGCTGCCATTCTGGATTTCTGCTTTGGAGGACTCAGGATACTGTTTGAAGCTTCTGCTGGCTTGGAGTAATGAGGCATTCATTGAGATGATTTTCATTGCGGCTTGGCGACCGCCATTTTGATTCTTTCTGCCGATTTTTTCCTCACAAATTCTCTCATGACGTCCCGTCTCAGTTTAATTAGCAATTGTAGCATGTTTTTAGTGCTTATCTCTCCCTGATACCTGTACATCCTTGAGATGTCGCTATTTTTTAGGAACTTTTTTCCTTTATTGAATTATTTTTACCTTCAGTCTGTGTGGTACTCTTCTTCTTTAAAGCGCCTTCTGCACTACTTCATGGGTAGGAGCAGGCGTCTCTTACAACATTCCAAATTTACAGCAAATACTCCTGCCATCTCTGGAACCAATACCTCTACATTTAATAAATACTCTTGTTTATATCAACTTCCATCAAACGGGGACTACCTTGATTTTACAGGACCTACTAACACCATGTCGTCTAAAGGGTCGCTACCCTCCACGACTGGCAAGCAACTTAAACACAATAATCCGTCGCCCCCCAAGTCTGCCTCCCCGGTCTCTTTAGATATGGTTTGGGAGGAATTACGCGCCCATCGCCAATTCATTGAGGAAACTAATTCTCATTTACAAATTTTAGATGATAAATGGTCTTCCATGGATTCTCATATTACGACAGTGGAACATCAACCTGATGAAGTTCAAGTCTTATCTACCAAGTTGTCCTTGTTGGAATCAGAGGTCAGCTGAAGAATACAATTCCCTTGACCTAAGTGAGATTATCAATGCAATAGTCAAATCAATTTAAAAAATAAATTTGTCACTAAAATAACATTTCTATGTAATTATTACATTTATTTAAAAGTTAAAAGGACTAAAGATAAACATCTTTCAACATACAAAGCATTAAAAAGCATTTCTTACTGTACATTTCATAAAATCAGATTATATTCTTCTACATGTATTGCAATTCTAACATAGAAAAGCTCTACAGTAACGACTTTCCAATTTCTAGTTATGACCAGCATAAAAAGAAAAAGAGACAATACAACAGTATGACCTGACCTCTTGTCAATTACTAATGCACATTCTGGAACAATAACAGAAAACCACCTAATCAATGTTTTGGTTCCATTAACATTCAATTGGGTAAGGTTATTCCTTGAGTTGTGTGACCCCAGCGTCGACGCGTTTCGATGGTATCTTGTTTATACTCCCATCTTTATCAAGACCAAAAAATATTTCTGTCTCCTTTCCGTATATTCCTGATAGTACTTCTCTTTAATCTTATACAGGACAGATAAATATTCAAAAAAAGCTCTTAACAATATGGCTTAGGCTTTCAATCATCCATTAATATCTGACATTTGTTTATCCAATTGTATACACTATAGTTAAAAACAACTTCAGACATCTTGTATTTTACAAATTGTCAAGCAAAAAATCTGTATCATATTTATTTATCCATCTCAAATCAGAGGTCACACAGCTGAAAAGAGCGTCTGAAGATTTGGAAAATAGAAATCGCCGCAATAATTTGCGCATTTACGATCTTCCTGAGGGATTTGAAGGAGCCGACCCTGTGACATACTTTACGTCTTTTTTGCCTTCGTTTTTGGACCTCCCTGCTTCCACCAAATTGAACATACAACGTGCTCATAGATTGGGCCCTCGTCTTTCTTCCTCATTTGCGCCCTCTCAGCCCCGTGGTGTAATTATTTTATTTTTGCAATTCACTGACCTTCTGTTGGTTCTCAACGCAGCCAAAACCAAAAATAATCTCTCCTGGCATGGAACTAAGGTATTCATCTCCCAAGTTGTCTCTTCATTGACTGCTAAACGTCGTAAAGAGTTTCTGGATCTTCGCCCTCCTATTCGTTCCTTAGGTGCAAGATATGGCTTATTCCATCCATATATCTTCAAAGTCACCTTTCTCAACAAGACTTCTACTTTTGAGGATCCAGCTGACCTTCACAGATTTATTCAATGTCACTCCACTACGACACTGGAGATGTCCTCCTCCTCGTCTGGCTCTTGACTCTTCTATCTTGCCTGTGTTGTATTATTTCACTGAAATTATTGTCTTATTTTCTATTTTTTAAACTATATTGCCCTTTCTAGATCCAATTTAATTAACTCATTGTTTCCTTTGCAGGTACTTGGTGTCATCTTCGTTTTCTACATGTTTTTATCTAATTTGTTAGTATTCTTAAGCATCCTGTTGTTGGTATGAGCATCCCTGTGTCTGACTTATCTTATATTTATTTTAGTCCCCTCTTATAGGTTTAATATATCTCTCAAGTCTTCATTCGTGTTCCTTGTTCCCGCTCCTGTCTCTATTCATTGTATGGATGTCCTGGGGTGCTGTGTCGCCACTTGCTGGGTGTGCTGTCTTTAGTGTCCCTTGCTGCCTCTCATTCTTTCTTGTTTCTTAAGGTAAGTTTAACAGTCGTTGTTTTGACATGTACTGTCTTCTTTTGTTCTTATTTCTTCTTCCCTTCCCTCTTTTTCCCTTTCTCTTTCGTATTTCCTCTTCTATCTCAATGATCTTCTACTTTCCTGTTTTCTACTGGCTTTTCTCTTTCTTTCTCTCCCTATGTATCTATTGTTCACTTCACTCCTTTACTACTGCATCTTTTGTTCTTTATGTATTTTTGAAGACTTAAATTCAATTCAGAGTTATCTAATGGAATGTGAAAGGTTTTAGTAACCCTATCAAGAAGCAGAGACTATTGTCTGATCTTGCCTCTTACAATCCTGTTTTGGTCCTTTTACAAGAGACCCATCGTACAGAATCTGAAGCTTTGAAATTAAAACGTAATTAGGTGGGTTCAGTTTTATGTTCTCCCACTTCCAATAAGAAAAATTGTGTTTTAATTTTATGTCACAAAAAACTAAATTACAAAATTATATTACAAGAAATTGATACTGAAGGGGAGATGGTTGTTAGCTAAGTAATTAATAAATAACATTTATTTAACGTTTTTTAATGTTTATGGACCTACACATCCATGTTCTTCTTTTTGGTCTCTTATTACACAGAAATGTATTCAATTTAGAGACGATGATTTTATATTAGGAGGTGATTGTAACCAAGTTGTTGACTCCTTTATTGACCACCATTCTCAAATTTGTTTCGCCCCTCACAAAGCACATAAACATTTTCTCAACACTATATCCCAATCTCATCGTGTTGATTCTTGGAGACTATGTCCCGCTGATACTCTTGATTTCTCTTTCTTCTCCCCTCCTCACAATTCCCTTTCTCATTTAGATTACATTTTCCTCTCTCAATCTTTGTCTCAAAATCTATTATCCTCCTCTATTGAGCCTATTTTTATTTCTAATCATGCTCCAATTATAACTGATCTTGATCTACTTCCACCGCATCCCAGGTCACCCGTTGGCGTTTTAATAAATTCTCTTCTTTTTGACCCTATTTTCTCTTCCTCTTTTGTTACTTTTGCCAATTATTTTTTTGATTTAAACAGCGCTACTTCTTCTTCTTCCCACATCTTATGGGATTCTTTTAAAGCCACTGCAAGAGGCTTAATTATAGATATTGTTTAAAAAACAAAAGAAATGTTTCCTTCAAAAACATAAAGCTACCCTAGCACACATTAAATCCTTAGAACATAAATTCTATACATCATCGACTGATTCTGTACTTCCAGCCTTGATACGTGTCAAATTAACATTTAATCTAACTTCCACTGATAATGCTTACTCTATTCTTCTAAGAAGCAGTGCTCGCTATTATGGAAGTCGGAATAAGGTTGGTAAACTTTTAGCAAACTATTTAAAAACCCGCAAAGACCGCACCCTGATTGATTCTGTATAGTGTCCAGATGGTTCCCTCCTGCACAAGGATCAAGATATTCTTGACACATTCAAAATGTTTTATATGGATCTTTATACCCCAGAATCCCCTCCTTCTAATGCCCTCGTTCAATCCTATCTTGACAATCTTCCAACAACTTCCACCTTTCATCTTAACCTAGCAGATCTCGAAACAGACTTATCCCTAACTGAAATATCCTCTGCATTAAAGGCTTTAAAAAAAAGGGAAAACTCCTGGACCAGATGGGTTTTCTGTTGAATTTTATTTACATTTTTTCAATGTATTGCTCCCTAGACTTTTAAATATTTTCCATTCTTTCTATGTTTCCGGGAAAACAGAAGTCACCTTTCAAGAAGCCACCATTCGCTTGATTCACAAAGAAGGACGAGATCCAATGTTTTGCAAGAACTATTGACTGATTTCTCTGGTTAATGTAGATTATAATTTTTTTGCCAAAACACTTGTACTACGTGTAAATCCCCTTATGCTGCACTTGGTCGGTAATGAGCCATGTGGTTTTGTCAAAGGTAGATTGACTTCGGAATATTCTTGCCTCTTTTTTAATGTTTTGAATAAGATTCTCTCCCTCACCACATCTTTAGCAGTTATTTCTGTTGACGCTGAAAAGGCATTCAATCGAGTGGATTGGTCCTTTTTATTTGCGGCTTTTAAGTGGCACAGCTTTGATCCTAAATTGATCACACTGATCTCTTTATTATTTTCTGCCCCTAGAGCATCGGTAAAAATCAACGATTCTGTCTCATCTTATTTTCCCCTTCAGCGAGGGGTCCAGCAATGTCGTCCTCTCTCCCCCCTTCTTTTTGTGCTTTCTCTTGAACCTTTCTTATCTTCAATTCGTAACAATACTTCTATCTCTGGTTTCACTTATGGCGATCAACATCTAAAACTTTCCGCTTATGCGGATGATATTCTACTTTTTATCTCTGATCCTGTAACCTCTATTCCCTCTCTATTAAATGAATGCACTTCCTTTTCCCTTATCTCTGGTTATAAAATAAATTTGGATAAAACGGAAATACTCCCTCTTACCAGAACTTTGTTCAAATACTATCAGATGTCTGGGCGTAACACATCATTTTGCATTAGCCCCCGTGGACCTGTTATTTTCGCTCTTAGTTCTTTTCTTGCATGTTTCTTGTTGTTAAAGGCTCCTCTGTCTGCCCGCTATGTTGCGTGTGTCTTTCTGCTGACTGTGGTTCCCGTTCTGCCCATGTGAAGGACGCTTGCACTGCTACTGGGTGCCCTGTAATTGTTCGGTTTGTGAGAGATGCTTGCGCTGACTTCTCTCATGTTGCTCTTAAAATAACATCATAATGATGACTCGCTTCACAGCCTGTACGTCTGCTATGTCCATGTGTTGGGAAAAAGAGGGCCTACTATTACACAGTTTAATTGGGGGGAGAAGAGGGGTAGCTTGTCCTGCTACTGGTAATGCTGGCATCATGTGAAGAAAGCTTGCACTGCGGCTGGCCAGACTACGCTTGCTGTGTTGAAGTAAGCTAGCACGGTTTGTACCTGTGTACCAGTTCTCTGTGAGAAACACCACCATTGTTCTCTAAATCATTTCTGCCCTCTATGAAGAAACCTTGTACTGCAGTTTCACGTTATACGTATGCTGCAAAGCGAGAGGGAAGCTTGCATGACTGTTGACTGAGCTGTGCGGCAGTACACGTGTTAGGATAGAATGAAAGCACTGGCTGTTCTGGTTATGTGGATACCTTGCCCTGTTGCTCTCTGCTCAGTGTGACTCTAAGGAAAGCTGCACTGCTGCCCATGTTATGCCTGTTATGTATTTGGGAAAGACGCCTGTCTGCGAGTACACATACTTTACCTGTTCGGTGTGGCAGTGAGGCTTGCTAAAACCTTTGTACTATAAACAAACACCTAAACGATTGACAATGGCAGTGCTTGTTTGAAGTGAATCAAGCGACTTTGCTTTTGTGTGCAACTTAAATTGTGAACAAGCATTGGCATAGCCAATAGGTCTCACCTTTGGGACCTTATAAGTGCTTAGCCATGCAGCAATTGATGTTATTGCACCAAGGATATTGTGCTGCATAACTAAATATTTCTAAGTTCCCAAAAGCGAGCCCTATTGGCGATGCCAATGCTTGTTTATATATTGCTATAATTTCGGCCCCATGTCAGGAATCTGGTACCATACCACCAGCTGCTATGGCATTTGACAATACATTAAAATATATGGACCAGATCAAGGGTTCAGAATTGTACTGCTCTCCTAGAATTTTCTCCAGGCTGGGGGCTTCAGCAGATTCCGGCGAGTCAATCACTCTAGTTGTATCTCCCAAACTATAAACAACAGGACTAGAGGGATCCAAAGCTAGATGGTACATTAAAAGTATCACTACATTTAAGATCCTGGGAATCCCCTGGAGCATAAAGAGCAGAAAAGTGTGCCACCCATTTGTCAGGGGGAACATTGTAATAATGTGATTTTGACTAGTATCATTAATGTAACTGGCATCCAAGATGTCCTGCGATAAATAATTGTCCCAATTATTTTTTGCCTTTGTCAAAATGTTCTTGTATGAAATTCTTGCTCCCTTAATACTAGCACGATCACCCTCGATTATAACCTTCCTCAGAGATAACTTCACTACTTTACATACTTGATCAAACGATTTTTCAACGATAGTGGGATTACAAATCTCATTGGAAATATATTTATAAAAAACTTTTCATAGCGCTCAAATAAGCCAATTGTATTTTCAAAATAGGAATTTTGTCGTTACTAAGCCCTACATATGTCTCCAGATACATTAAAAAAAGTATGTAAATCTGCGTTATCATTTTTGATTGGACATTACATTCGGCCAAGAAACATAATGGCGATTATTTTTTACAAGAGGTGCTGACACAGTAGTTGTATAAAGATTGTTACCTTGCCTCAGGGAATCACCAATCAAGATTACTTCTAATGAATTATGGTCACTATCCAGTCACGTTACCACTTTCATGTCATCCGGAATTCTCACATTAACAAGGGCGTAATCAATAACACTAGTACAATACCCTCTTTTGAATGTTACTGCTCTATTAGGGTCAGAAGGGGTTCACCCATTGCAAGCTCTAAGGCCCCTACTAATAGTTAAGGATGCTAATTCTAGTGCGAGATTTTTTTTTTCTAGTGAAAGATTTGAATTGTTTTTCTTTGGGAGTCCTAATAAAGGAGGAATACCCCATATTTCATCCTCCTCTCTTGTTATCTCATTCAAATAGACAGAGGGTTCAAAAGAGGTATTAAAATCACCTGCTACTACAACCTTTGTACTTGGTTGCAAGGTATCCATAGCTTCTTCTAAAAGGGGTAGTGTAAGTGATTTGTCAGATCCCCTTATGTTCCTTACATAAATATCAAAAATGGTTAAACAGAATCCAGACGTGAAAGTCACAAAATCTACTAGTGCATCCAATCTTAATTAAAATCAGAAGACCACCTACTGCTCTCCCGGAGTGTTCTGTCAGTTTTGCGTCCATACTATAAGAAGTAAACCTTTCAATTAATACTTTCTCTGTCGCCCAAGTGTTATGTTCTGCTATATATGTCAAACAGTCAGATTCAACCAATTTAGATCCCAACCCAGCTATGTTCCAAGATAGTAATCTGATAGTGGGGAGGGGGTTACACTGCCCACTTACCCATTTCCTGATGGGACATCTAGTGTCTCATCTTGGTCTAGATTCAGAAGGGAATTTATTCCAATGGGGCAACATACTCAGATCTGTTGACTACCGATTGATATCTAGTTTACACAAGGGTAAACGTACTGGCACTGTTTCAATGTGCTCACAGCTCCATATAAGTGTAAGTGTTTCTGCTAAGCCCTCCCTAGCCCTGTCCCGGGGCTCCGTAACTTCATCCCCAACACAATGAACAAACGAATTACTTAGGTTAACAACTGACAAAGCAGAATCATCAATGCACCATAATGGGAAACATCCTTAACAACGAAGTTTTTATCACTACTTACCTGAACAACGACTCCTGAACCACGACTTTCTTAAAGCACGACTTTCCTTAAGCACTACTTTTCTTACCACGACTTTCCTAAACCACGAGTCTCTCCCCTCCCCTCTATTCCTTCTGCCACACGATCTGCCTTCATCCTGCCAGCTTGGTAATGCCGCATTATCTGCAGAGGCATTGCCCATAAATCATCAAATGAACTTTGGGCTTGCGTGGTCACAGACATCGGGGAATAAGCTGTGACGGAAGTGTTTTTACAATGTTTTAAGATGTCAGTCATATGTATTGAGGCGAAGTCCATTTTCTGTGTTTAAAGGAGGAAGGCGTCGTTCGTAAAAAGCACTTTATCGGTGATGAATGGTCAGAGGGGGGCCAACAGATGGACTGCGTCATTTTATTCTTTTTGTTTGAGAGAAAATGTCATCCCAGGCTCATCGGCAAACCAAGGCATTAAACGAATGCTATTGGCAGAAGCTGCTTGATAGACATATTTTAAATTTCCCTACATCCCTGGTCAGTGCCATAACACGAGTAATAAAGCAATTTCAAATGAATTCTTGAGCACACACTAAAAAGTACAATTTCCATAAATATTCCGTAAATAAAACTTTAACATCTTCAAAACAATAATTTTTAAAGGGATTGTATCGTATATAATGAAATTATGTTTCACAGAACAAATAAAAACATTAGGGTATTATTTATATATGTGGTAACATTTTTTAAAGTAGTTATGAGAAAAGTGAAAAAGAATCTTAGCACAAAACTCATGAAAGACTACTATTTTGCATCACACCAGAAGTATTGTTATTACAACAGTGCCATCTATTGGCCAGCCACGATGTGGTTTAATTCGTGGTTTAGGAACTCGTTGTAAAAAATGTTGGGGCATATTACCAAGCAATAGCGATAATTCTCGCTATTGCTTGGTTAGAGACAAATTTTACCGCTGAGCTGCGGCGATTTTTATCGCAGATAAACCTTGGTATTACCAAGGTTTATCGCAAATGCGATAAAAAACGGCCGCAATGCATGAATATCGCTGAAAAGTCCGCGATATTCATGCATTACCGAGCTAATGCTCTTAGCCATGTTATCCACCTCCCATTGGATAACATGGCTAAGAACTGCTCAGGGCAGGTGTTAGCTTTTGGAGATATTCGCGCTTAGCGCGAATATCTCCAAAAGTTAGTAATAGGAGATAGCGATGTTAGCGACTGTTTCCTGTCGCTAACATCTTGGCACGCCCACTTTGCATGTCATTAGTGATAAATATCACTGACATGCAAAGTGGGGCCCAAGATGGTCGCTATCTCCTACTAGCTGTCGCTAACTGGTGTTAGCGACAGCTAGGTAATAGAGAGATAATTTTATCTCCACTTTCTTGGCTTTTAAAGCCAAAAAAGCGGAGATAAACCCCCTTGATAATATGCCCCGTAGTTATTTGGCATTGGTCGTTGTTTAGCCTTCGTGGTTAAGGTATTCGTGGTTTAGGCAGTAGTTGTTTGAACATATATTCCACCATAATACATGAGCGGCTACCTGCACTTTTGGAGTTATAGATATTTCGCTCTCTATGCATTTCGTTAGCGTATTATAATTTGTTTTCAGAATGCACATTAGTCAGTCAATTTCTTCCAGATTCGTTGAACCAGCAACAATGTCTCATGGGGTCTCAATGGGTGGTGAATATGCCTTCATTCTTATTCCCAGCGGTTTGATCACATTTAAATGACAAGTGCGCAATTCGAAATTAACAAGATTTTCAACCAAATAATGTGACTTAAAAGCAACTTATATGTAATCCTGGGTCATTGTACTGGATGAATACCTTTTAGCATGCACACTGTCAAATAGGACTCCCTATTTTATCAATATTAAAATCACGAAATTGGATTATTATTGGGGGTGGGTGACTACCCACCTCAATGAACATTCCATGTCAAGGTGAACCCTCAAAGTCACTAAATTAACTTGAGCTCACCCCCCCCCCCCCCCCCCCCCCAGGTAGCTATACCACAGAGCAGACAGGCTTAACTTAGGGCAATGTGTAAAGTATTCATACAGTACCAAAACAATAATAAAGTAAACTTCGAAAATAAATCCAAATCCAAATTTAGAAAAGTACAACAACATAACATTATTAAATGACAAAATTCCCAAAAACCTGGATATATTATTTTTTAAAGTTTTACATAGAAATCGATCAATCAATCAATCAGAGTACTTGTAAAGCGCTCTACTTACCTGTGAGGGTCTCAAGGCGCTGAGGGGAGGGGGGTGCCCCTACTGCTCGAAGAGCCAGGTCTTGAGGAGTCTTCTGAAGGCGAGTAGGTCTTGGGTCTGCGGTAGGTGGGTAGGGAGGGTGTTCCAGAACTTGGCAGTGAGATAGGAGAAGGATCTGCCGCCGGAGGTTGTTCATTGAATGCGGGGACAGCGGCGAGGGCGAGACTGGCGGAGCGGGGCTGGCGGGTGGGGGTGTAGAAGTTGAGTCTGCTGTTCAGGTAGGCTGGTCCGGCATTGTGGAGTGCTTTGTGTGCGTGGGTGAGGAGCTTGAAGGTGATCCTCTTGTCGACGGGAAACCAGTGTAGGTCTCTCAGGTGGGGGGTGATGTGGCTGCGGCGGGTGACATTGACTATCAGTCAGGCGGAGGCGTTTTGGATGCGTTGTAGTCGTCATAGGTGTTTGGCTGGGATTCCTGCGTAGAGTGCGTTGCCGTAGTCCAGTCTGCTGCTGACGAGGGCCTGTGTCACCGTTCTTCCTGTCTCGGTCAGGATCCACTTGTAGATCCTGTGGAGCGTGCGGAGGGTGTTGTGGCAGGAGGAGGAGACGGCGATTACCTGCTTAGACATGGAGAGGAAAGAGTCGAGGAGAAATAGTACCAAAAAGCACAAAGTGGCAATGTCAGTCAATGATTGCAGTAGACTGGGACCTACACATAATGTGAGGCTGACCTAGAAAGAGTGAAGACCAGATACATCAACTACGTTCATCCTAGCCAAAGATTTTACCTTCTGATGTAGGGTCTGATGTAGGGTCTGATTTATATGTTTACAGTAAGGATACACCGTCGCAATGGTGACCGAGTATCTTTACAACGACATAATGGTCCGGCCACCTAATTTTTATGCGGACGGACCTTTGGTGTGATCATGGTGGAGACAGAGTATTCTCCACCATGTTTTTTTTTCTGGAGTTCTACATAGCGCAAAAAAGCACCAGTTGCTCTGACAGCACCAACACCATAGCCCCCTCAAGAAAAACAACAATACTCACGCAAAGAAAGCTAGATGGTTCACTACCGAACTTCGAGAGTCTAGACGCCACCTCGAAAAGGCCTGGAGGAACACCAAATCTACAGAAGCCCACGACAACTTCAGAGCCATCACCAACGCCCACCACCAACTTACCACAAATACGAGGAAAAAAGCGATTGAAGACAGAATCTCCACTCATGCACACAACAGCAAAGAACTCTTCAACATCATCAAGGAGTTCACCCAACCACCAGTGAGTCTACCGACATCCCTCCCTCACAAGACCTCTGCGACAAACTCAGCACCTTTTTCCACCACAAAATCAAAAGCATCTACGACAACTCCGACGAAGACAACAAACACACTGAACCCTCACCAATCACCCCTGACACCCTGAAGCCAACGATCGACAACTGGACAGCCCTCACCACCGAAGACACACTGAATACGATGAAGTCAATCCACTCGAGGGCCACCACAGACCCCTGCCCCAACCACATTCTCAACAGACCCACCGACACCATCACACCCATGCTCTGCCACACCATCAACCGCTTCCTGGCAACTGCCTCGTTCCCTGATGACTAGAAACACGCTGAGATCAACCCCCTCCTGAAGAAACCCTCATTGGACCCCACCAACCTAAAAAACTACAGACCCCTCTCCCTGCTCCCGTTCCCTGTGAAAGACATTGACAAAGCCATCAACAGCCAACTCACCACATTCATCGAGGAGCACAACATCCTCGACTCCTCCCAATCCAGCTTCAGAAAAAAGCACATTACGGAAACCGCCCTCCTCGCCGCAACATACCCATTTTACGGCTCAATGATTGTAATACGTTTCATAAGATAAAACATCTTCTTTAAAAACATAGCTACTCTCCATGTTATGTGCTCATTTTCCAGTAGCTGGAGTAAAATTAGGGCTGGGTGACACTGCCTTAACCCTGAATTTCTTAAGGATGGAATTATCCAAATTTTCCTTGGGTCAATATAACATTTGTAAAACTTGAATAGGTGGATTGTAGATTGTTCACAGGTGCTATCGCACGGACATAGAGGCAGTGCATGGGACCAATCATTCATTTTCGGCCAAGACATTAATCTGTGGACATTACCCAGTCTAAATCTTGTTAGAAGAAATCTATCAAATGTCTCGGGTACAAAGATTAGGTACGGCTCCAATCCCGGGGTTGTGATTAGCAACTGATGTTGCCTTACACTAATTTTAGAAACTTCCCTCGCAATTCTGCTGGATTCCAATAAATGGAGACCCTCTTTTCTTAAAGTCTTAATTGGAATTGCCAGCAGAGTGCTTGGATCAGAGAAAAACTCTGGATGTCCGAAATCGTTCATAAAATCGTCTACGTACTTGATGCAGGGAATCGTTAGTGCCCCTACCAGCCTCAAGCTATCTTGCAGGATCTCCCTATTTAGCTTTGTCTGATCTTTACAGCAAACTCTGTGCCACAGAAGAATTGGCTATTGTTTCATAAGATCAGTGATATAAGGGAAACCCAACTCCTCATGGCAAATATAGAAGGATGTGCTCGGGGGTGCTGAGAGAATGTACCGTAGAAAATAATTTTCTACAATTTATAGTGGGAGAGTGTTTGCAAAGCCCCACACCCCTGCCCCATAAGATGCCATTGTAATGTACTTGGCCTTGTATATTTGCAGAACTTCTTGGGGTGGTTTATACTAGGGCTGAAGTTGCTCTGCTAATTGCCAATTTTTTGGCAGAAATGGCTTGAGTCCATGTGTCTTTTCGATTTAATAAAATGCCTAGGTAGGAGAAATCTTTAGTTGAAACTAGCTTTTTCCCACCCACAAACATTTCTTGTGTCCTCTGGGTCCCTTGCCTACATCTCATAACAAAGGTCTTTGAAATGTTTATTTTAAGACCAAGGTCCATCATAAACTCGCTAAAACTATCCAAGACCCTCTGGAGGCCATTTTGGGTGCGAGCCATTAACACGGCATCATCGGCATAAAGGAGTGCCTTACGGGACGGCCTCTGGCTTGGGGAAAATCTAAACCCTTCGATACTAGTGCTTCACCTAGTCCGTTAATGTAGAGGTTAAAAAGGAAGGGAGCCAGAACACAGGCTTGTCTGACCCCTCTCTTGATAGGAAAAGCCTTAGAACACTCACCACCCAGACCGTACCGCACACTTGCAACAGCTCCACTTTATAAGTGTCTTAAAACAACAATAATAAGGGGATCAACCCCTGCTGCCTCAAGGACCTCCTACAGCCTTTCATGTCTTACAGAGTCAAAGGCCGCGGTGAGATCCACAAAAGCAAAAAACAGGCTACCCTGTTTGGCCCTAGTATATTTGCCCACCAGGATGGCTAAGTTCAGTCTCTGTTCTATTGTGCCAAGTACGGCACGAAAGCCATACTGTAGGTCAGATAAAATCGGGGTGTCTTCAGCCCACTTTCACCTATAGAGTACAACTGGAAGATAGGTCTGAGCCTCTCTGAAGAAACATTCGGCCATACAACGATTGGCAGAAGTTGACATGAATTATGCCAATTTAACTGGCGGAATGTTCTATTCCACCCACCCCATCCATATTGATCCCTATGGTAAGTCCCATGATTATGCAAAGTACAAAGACACTGGGTCGGTATTATTCTCCTGTTATAAGGATTTTAATGGCAATTTGGAATAGGGTAGTTGGAACTCTGGAATGGTCGTCGTATCCATTCCCATCAACACCCATCTGTTTCAATACGTATTTTACTCTGTGCCCCGAAGAACTGGTGTGCCAATAGATGTGTTATGGTTGGGTTTCTATTCCATTAACACCAGAGTATATCTTTCACAGAATTACCTAAACAATGCAGCCTACCCAAATCTGAGCATTTTGCATGTGTTCATATATGACATTGGGTACTTCCTCCATACATAAAGCAATGGGCCACACAAAGACTCATACCTAATGAGAGATGGAGGAACGATGACTACCATAGTAAGCACCTAATATCACAAACCTACATACATTTGTTAGGACCTTCTCCATAGCGGAGGCCACCAGGCAAAAACTATGGGAGATATATTTGGGGGTAGTGCTATCCTGAAAGCAATGGGAATGAATGTCCAAGTCAATGGGAGCAGGTCTAAGTCACAGGTCTGTAGGAGAAGACGCATTGTCACTGGCTCATTGCTGCCTCTCTTAGGGTCATTTTCTAAACTCCATATATGCTGGGAAGAAGTACTGGCTGAGGTTGAGAGAGCATTTGAGACTTGGACGCCCAAAGATCCAGGAGTGGTGGTACTGGGCATGAGGTATAAGTGGCGTGGGTCCCATAAATCATTACATGGTAAACCTATAGTAATGGCTATCATCACAGAGATTAAAACAGTCCTACTATCTGGGTGACACAGACAATACTCACTATAAATGCATGGCTGAACAGATTCTGGAACATCCTTGCAATAGAAAAGATCACATGGCCTTTGAATGTAAACAGAAAGCTTATGAAACAAAAATGGCCTCCCATCTTTATCCTCTCTAAAGAATGTAGGCACTTGCAGTGTCTGCTATATTTAAAGGGAATGCCTCTTCTGTCCTCTTAATACAAATAACCAAAACATGAGATGCAACCACCGTACATGACTCTCCATAGGCTTCATGATTTCTTCAACCAATGAGATATGAAGAAGTCCTCCTTCGCAATCCCGGTGTGAGGGGGTGATTAAGGAAAGATGGAGTTTTGGGAGATAAATTACATAAATTGAGCAAGTTATAGTTCATTGATTCTTGCTGGCACAGGTTGTAGGTGATTGTATGTGTTATAAACAAAAAGGAGGGAGATGGAGGTAGACATTAGGTTCATCCTCCAGACTGTGTATAGTTATGAACAAATCGGTAAATGACAGATCAGACAACCTAACCCAAGATAAGGGCTTCCACTAAATGTGTGAAACAACGTCCCGAATCTAAGAGAACATTTTTTTCGTGAGTTCCCTAGCTCACTAAGGGTTTCCCCTAGGTGACATGCTTCATCATTGGGGCCATCCCAGACAGCTACTGTCTGGGGTGTGCTGCAACTTACGGAACTACGTAGGAACACTTTTTGTGAAAAAATGTGTAGTGCAATGTATAGGGGAGTGGTGATGCTAAAAATACCTAGCTAGTGTGTGATTAATTTATTCCTGCTCCTAGTTGGTATGGATAAAAAGGGGTGACTAGTAGGGAGGAAGTGTAACTGTTATGTGTATACTGTCCCTAGTAATTGGTCGCCATGTATCGAGGTGTCCCCTAACCCTCTTCTTCAGGACCACATGGCTTTGGATGGCCACCTTACCAACCACCACCATTCTCTACGCCACCATTCTACTATGGCCCCCCTCAATACCAACCACAACCATACCCTTATTGGGAAACATGCCCACACCAAGATTACGCGGGATCATCGGTTCCTGTTTGAGGAAGAGGCACAGGTATACATAGAGGAAAAACCAAGAGAGGACAACAGGTGCAATCTGCACAACCCCTGGAACAAAGGAGGATGAACACGAGGTGTACGGGTCAACCGAACTATCTGACAACCAGCAACAACCCAGTCTAGTAGTAAATCAATCGGGAACTACCCTGTCAACAACAAAACTGATGGAACTAGAAAAAGGACTCGGTTTTGTACCTACACCAACTTTAGACAAGTTCTTGCTCAGCTGTGAGCTGAATGAATTCATAAGGAAAATCAAGCTACAGGTGTTTTTTTAAAACAAACCAACTATGGAAATTTAAAGAGGTGACACTGGTTTATATCCAAAATCTACATTTACACCGCCATCAGTCACACTACTGGTAGAACTATAAGCCTTTGAAAAGGCGGTCCTAAAAGAAGTTAGAGAGATGGATCCAAGAACCTCAAAAACATTTCATAATACCACAAGAAGGAACAAGAAGCCATCAAGGAATTGGCCAACAACAGGGGCATCACAATAAAACCTGCTGATAAAGGTGGTGGCATTGTCCTACAAAGCACAGAGGCATAACGGAGTGAATGCCTGAGGCTCCTGTCAGACAAAAGAAATTAGGAACGCATCAAGAAAGACCACACAGAACAATTATGAATTGGAATTACCAGCACGATTGAAGAAGCATTAACACATGATTGGGTTACTAAGAAAGAAGGAGAATTCATGACCAATACCCAACCAGTCGTGCCCTATTTCTACACTATTCCAGAAATTCATAAGTGACTGGAAAACCCTCCAGGACGTCCCATTGTCTCTGGTATCGGATCCATCCTAGAACCACTTTTAAAATTTGCAGATGCCTTTCCACGCCCCCCTGATAGAAAAAACCAATACATATTTAAAGGATACGAAAGCAGTACTTTGCCTACTCAAGGATCTCAACTTTGACCCTGAACACAATGTCCTCATTGGCTTAGATGTAGAGAGCCTATACACGAGCTTACCACACAAACCCTAGCTATCCTAGAGGAAACCCTATAAGGAGCACAATGGCAATACCGCACACTAAAAACATATACTCCTTGATTGCTGCAGATGGGCTTTGACTGAGAATTTTTTCCATTTTAAAGACATCCTGTTCCGACAACGACATGGGACCAGCATGGGGAGTACCTTTGCTCCAAGTATGGCGGGATTGTACGTTTACCACTTAGAAGAACACAAGATTTTGTCAGACAACAACCCACACAGAGAAAACATACTGAAATGGAAGAGGTACATTGACGATGTCCTCACGGTATAAAAAGGTGACGAATCTGAATCAAACGAGTTCCTTCAATGGCTCAATCTACAGGACCCATTCCTAAAATTCACACACACCATGAGCAGATCAGAATTGGTGTTCCTAGATCTCAACATCTATGCGGCAGAAGGAACTCTTAAGACTACCACTCACTTTAAACCCACTGCTAAGAACTGCCTACTACTCTATGACAGTTTTCACCCTCACCACCTGAAAGAAAACCTCCCTTTTGGCCAATTTCTCTGGCTCAGGAGGAATTGCTCAGAAATAAGGGATTATGAAATACAGGCAAAAGACCTACCTGAAAAACTCCGGGAGAGATAATACCCTGCTAAGACCACCAATAAAGCAAAGAAAAGAGCATCCAATAATCACAGGGATGCTCTTCTTGAAACACATGAAAAAAGAGGATAGAGAAAATGAAAAAAGACCCATTTGTATAACAACATTTAACATAGCATCGAACAAAGTCTCAAAGGTAGTAAAGAAGCACTGGAGCATCCTCAACAGTGGGAAACTAAATATCTCACTACCCATGTTCTCACATAGAAGAGGCAAGAACCTCAGGGACATCCTAGTACACACTTGCCCAAAATCCCAATTCAAGAATAACCACAAGGTTATCAGTACTTTACCCACAGGCCATCACCCATGTGGCAACTGCAGTGTGTGCCACCTAACTGCTACCTCGAAGAAGGTGACTTTCAACACAGGAACAACTATGGCACTAAGAAAGTTCACCACATGCAACAGCTCAGGGGTGATATACATGATCACATGTACCTGTAACCTACACTATGTAGGCATGACTACTAGAAAGGTCAGCACGAGAATATGTGAGCACTGTAGAAACATCAGGTGCCAGCGGGCAAGCACGAGGATGAAGGTGCACTTTCATGAAAAGAAACACAACCCAAATGACATGCAATGGGTAGTGTTAGAACATATGACGCACTGTGACAATTAAGAACAGAAAATGCTGGAAAAAGAACAAAGATGGGTGTTCAAATTGGGCACAGATACGGCAGGTCTGAATGATAATATATGTATCACAATGAAGCCGCTCCCAGTAGAGTGTCGCTATTGCTAGTGTAGTTTTTCTCTGTGTTGTGCAGGCATCTCACAAAAAGTGAAGGACTGGTCTCACACACCACCTGGTGTCATGCTTCATCATTGACCAGTCCTCACCCTCTAACAATTTAGTTTGATAGAGGGCGGGCATACACCTGACGACAGGTATGCACGTCTAAACTAAGTGGGGGCCCATGTGAGAAGGTAGTGAGTTAAAAGGCCATTAAAGGTGTCAGCTTAAATTTAATAGTGGTGGTATCTATATGGTGGTTTAAAACAAGGTGATCGGTGTAATGGGGATATTATTGTCCCCCACCGCTATCAATGGGGTCAACATGTTTCTGCCTAAAGGCCCAGTTGGATCTGTGGCCTTCATCAGGACCGTGACAAACAAAAACAACGGGCTCCACTCTTACCAAACTGTGGTTAGAGGATTT
This sequence comes from Lissotriton helveticus, assembly GCF_964261635.1. Classification (NCBI taxonomy): domain Eukaryota; kingdom Metazoa; phylum Chordata; class Amphibia; order Caudata; family Salamandridae; genus Lissotriton; species Lissotriton helveticus. The sequence continues at coordinate 1,823,951,267 of NC_136057.1, forward strand.
TCACTCAGGGGGGTGATGTAGATCACTCTCCACCATGATATGACTAGATTCTAAGCCTGTAAGATAAAACAACATGTACAAAACAATTGCCCAAAAACAAAGGACACAAGCAACAAACAAACCACTTTCACCCATTGTTGTATGGTGAGTGGCTATAAGGGCAGCAGTTTTGTGATATCAATCTGTGCACCACATAAGGAGAATCTCTCCAGAGTGATTACCCTATAATGAGGACACGTTTGTCCCATAGGAGGGTGAGGGCAGAAGACCCCTTGGGTCTGAGTGCGAGAAAGGCAAAAAATGAGGAGAAAAACAGAAATGACACTGTTAAAAGCAATTGAGGAGTTGTCGAATGCACATAGGTTTCTGCAGTCAATCCAAGGCATGAGACCTGTAAAGGAAAACCATTCGCACATCATTCATACTCTTACTGTAGTAGGACGTGATCTCCACCTCTACGCCTAGAACTGTGCATCTCCGCTCCTCGATATTAAGTGAGTGAGCCGGTGCCTGGTTATTAAATAGTGTCAGCGTCATGAGGTAATTGGTAAATATCACTAAATAGAGAGCCGCTGTGTGGGATCCGGTGTCCCAAAGGTGTGCTGTGTGGGAGGTCCAGGTGCTTGCCTGACCTCCCAAATAAGGATAGCGGATGTAGGAGATAGCGGGATTCAAAATGATGTAGCTAGACTAAAAATTGATATGGAACAACTAATAATTGGAACGATTGGGACAGATAGATTGAAAAGTTATCAAGGTGATGAATTAATGTTTATGTGTAAAAGTATTACATGGAAAACCAAAAATATGCATGATCGATTTGAATGGTTAGCAAGTGAAATGGATGTAGATTTTTCAAAATTTAAAGCATTGCAGAAACCTTATAGAGTGGATTTTAGTGAAAAAGATATGGAAAATATGAATACAGCAGGAAGAATTACCCAAATAAAAGAAATGATTGTGTTATTGAGATAATAGGGAGACATTGATAAGTGGAAAATGATTTGGACAAAGAAAAGAGAGGAAAACTGTGGCAAATCCACATTAGTGTTCCCAGTAAGAGAGAAAGAAGAAGTGATAAATGAATTTCCTGTGAGAGAAATAACGGGAGGAGGATATGTACATGTACCTTGGAGCATACAGGACATTTTATCATTTACAAATGACTTTCCTAGATTGAGAGACAAACCAGTAGAATGGTATAGGGAAGTAGATCGATTTGTAAAGGTTTCAAAAGTCTTATGGGAAGATTTGGATGGATTATTTGACATAGTAGTACCAGCAGATCTATGGTCAGAGTGTAAGATTACTGTAGATTGGCCAAAATCTGAATATCCAGGAGATAAGGTGACAGGTGCTCCTGGACCTGAAGTAATGCGAAAATATGAAGAAGTGATAGTGTTTCTGAAAAACAAAATTCCGCCAAAGAGACAGATTGGGTAAAAATAGACAGGACAATACTAGAAGCAAAATAATCAGTTCATGCATTTTATGGGAGACTGTTGTTGGTGTTTGAACAATACAGTGGATATGAGGGTCTGAATGAAAAAGATATGAGTCATTTTGTATATCGCTTTGTGTTTGGACTAAGACCAGAGATAGGGGATATGATTAAGCATAATTTGATGGGATGGCAGTCGTGTTCAGTAGATGAGGTTTTTCAGGCATGCAAACTATTGTAGTGATGAAATTGAAGTAAAGCAAAGGAAGCTTAAAGGAAATGCAATGTGGGCACAAGTGAAAGTTGCAGAACATCAGGTAGCTCAATTAGAGAATAAAACTACAGAAGGAAACCAGAATAGAGTGAAGGGAAATTTCAGTAAGCCAAAATTAACAGGAAATATAGAAGAATTAAAGAAGAAATATCCATGTCATAATTGAGGCAGGATGGGGCATTGGAGAAAAGAGAGTAAGTATCCACCGAGAGTTAATTCAGAAAATACATCATTGAATCCGCAGGTGCAGAATGAGGTAATTCAACAACTTTCGCCACAGCAACAGGTAGTTAATCCACAGTGTCAGGTGCCACAACCTCCACTTCCTCACAGTGTAAGCCTACAGAAATAGAGTACAGAAACAGGATTCTGCGCAGGAGATCAGGTAACAAGAATCCAAGAGTGAATGTGAGTCCGCAGTATTGGCTGAAGGAAGATGGGAGTGAGTTGGATGAAAGTTTCTGCCGGTGCCTGAGAGAGGGAGAAGAGTGCGTACTTGGCGCTACTCTAGAGGTAGATCAATCTGGTCCTTATGTGAATGGATAGGTGAATGATGTAGAGGTGACTTTCCTAGTGGGCACAGGTGCTACCCGTTCTACTGTTAGATCAGTGGAAATTCAAAATCTTCCTCTCTCGGATGTACATATTCAAGTTGTAGGTGTAGCTAATAAGCAGATTAAAACGAGTTGAAATAGAGATGGGAAACTTCAAGGACATGCGTCAATTTGTGGTGTGTGACAGTAGTCCTGTTAACCTTCTTGGCAGGGACATACTGTTCAAAACGAACTGTGTCATTTATTGTTCACCAGATGGCATTGAGCTCAAAACCCCAGATGAGGATAGCTTGTATAAAATGACTATGTCACTGATAGAATCAGAGAAGAATAGTATGTTTCTTGTATTTGATCGAGAGAAAATACCTAAAGAATTGAAATAAGTAGTCAAAGAACAAGTATGGGATTTCACAGGAGAAGATATTGGCTTGATGAAATACGTAGATCCTGTGAACGTTTCTGTAAAAGAAGGAATAAGTTACCCCAATATTCCCCAATACCAAATGACAGCTGAAATAATTGAAGGAATAACCTCAGTGATAAATACAATGATCAAACAAGGGATCTTGAGACAAATAGAAAGCAGTCCTTGTAATTCGCCTATAATGGGATTGAAAAAGCCTAACAGAACATTCAGAATAGTACAGGATTTTAGAAAGGTAAATAAAATTGTTGTTCCATGTTGTCCAATTGTGCCAAACCCCGCAGTAATTCTATACCAAATTCCACATGATGCAGAATGGTATACAGTCATTGATCTATGTAATCCGTTCTTCCCTGTTCCATTACACCCTGAAAGCCAGCCAATAGTTGCTTTCCCGTTTGGAGACCGTATCTTGGCATGGTGCTGAATTCCACAGGGGTATACTGAAAGTCCATCCATCTTTAATCAATTGCTGAAGAAATCATTAAAAAGTTTAAGTATGCCTGGAGAATCAGTTTTAGTGCAGTATATTGATGATTTGTTAGTGGCATCAAAAACAAAAGACGCATATGTTTCAGACACTGTTGCATTGTTAAATCATTTAGCCGAAGAAGGACATAAAGTGTCACCGTGAAAACTACAGTTTTGTCCGAAAGAAGTACAATATTTAGGTCACAAGATTGCTAAAGGAATTAGACAAGTCACCATAGAAAGGATCAAAATTATACAAGGAATGAAACCTCCAAAAACACAGAGACAGGTGGGAATGTTTCTTGGAATGGTAGGATATTGTCGACAATGGATTAGTTGATTTTTACTAATAGCTAACCCACTACAGAGATTGATAAAAGCAAACGTAAAAGATCCAATAATACTGAATAAAGCAGAATTAGAAGCTTTTGAGCAGCTAAAAACAAGTCTATGCGAAGCACCAGCACTAGGAATGCCAGATTATGAAAAATAACTTGAACTGTATTGCAGTGAGAAAGAAGGATGTGCATTGTCAGTTTTAATACAAAGACATGGAAAACTGAGAAAGCTGATTGCATATTTCTCTACTGTCTTGGATCCCGTTGCAAGGGCAATGCTGGGATATTTAAAAGCGGTAGCTGCTACAAGTATGAATCTGGAACAACGTGAAGGTATAGTGATGAGATTTCCTTTGAGAGTATATGTACCTCATCCTGTGGAGATTCTCCTCACTAGAACCAAAACACAGTACCTTATCAATAACAGAATGAGAAAATATGAGAAAACAATCTTAGGTGCAGATAATGTGACAATTTCGAGATGTGTAAATGTGAATCCATCTACATTGTTACCTGATGTTATGGATGTGGAAATAAGAAATTAAGTTGATCACAAGTGTTTGGATGTACTTGAATACTGTACCAAACCAAGGCTTGACATCAAAGACATACCATTGCCTGAATCTGATTATGTGATGTTTATTGATGGCTCATGTTTAAGAACAGATGAAGTTGTATTGAGTGGTGCATATGCTGTTTGTACAGTAGCAGATGTCCCGGAAGCATCTTGTCTGAAAGGAATTAATTGTGCTCAGATTGCAGAATTGATTGCTTTGATTCGAGCATGTGAGTTGGGAAAAGAGATAAGGGTCACCATAGTGACTGACAGTCACTATGTTTTTTGGGGTTGTCCATGATTATGGTCAATTGTGGTCCCAAAGAGGTTATATGACTTCGGCAGGATCCCCCATAAGAAATGCTGAATTTGTGAGAATGTTAATTGATGCAATTCAATTACCTGACAAGATAGCTGTGGTGAAATATGCAGCTCACAAGAAAGGAGATGATTATAATACCAGAGGTAACAAATATGTTGACTTAATTGCAAAATATTGAGCCAAAAATCTTGCCTCCATAAATCGGGATAGAGAAACTGAACATGTTTCAAGTCCTTTGATGCTAACAACTGTAGTTGAGACATGGCAGGAGGTGAGTCAAATGCAGGAGGAAGCCAGTGAAGAAGAAAAAGATAACTGGTTAAAAGCATGATGTGGACAGAGAGAAGAGGATGAAATCTGGGTTTACAAAGATGAAAGACCAGTAATGCCTGATAACATGATCTCAAATATGGCCCGAATGTATTATGGTCAAGCCCACATTGGGAGAGACGCTATGATTTTAATGTTTAGACAGACATGGTACAACCCTAAGTTTAGGATGATTGCTGAAAGTTTTTGCCAGAGATGCCTTGTATGTCAACAATTGGACCCAAGAAGGAAAACAGTCGTGAGTTTGGGAACCATAGGACAGGAGGGAGGTCCATTTACAAGAATGCAGCTGGATTTTGTCGAGTTACCACCATGTCATAGACTTAGGTATGTACTTGTGATAATTTGTCTGTTTTCATGGTGGGTCGAAGCTTTTCCGACCCGAAGGAATGATGGAGTGACAGTCGCAAAACTCCTGTTGCGTGAGATTATACCACGCTACGGTTTCCCAGTAACAAATGAAACAGATCGTGGAAAACATTTGCATAATGAATTAACACAAATGATTTGTGAAGCCCTGGACATTCGTCAAAAGTTACATTGTGCTTACAGACCAGAAGCCTCTGGGGTGGTTGAAAAAGTAAATGGAACTATAAAAAACAGAATTGCAAAAATGTGTTTGGCCACAGGACTAAAATGGCCCGATGCACTGCCACTTGTTCTAATGACCCTGAGGAGCATTCCCGATAAAAGAACAGGATTAAGTCCCCATGAGATTTTGATGGGAAGAGTAAGGAGACAAGCATTTGTGCCAGTTGATAAACTGTTGAGTATAAATGATGATATCATACTGGATTACTTCAAAAATCTGTATGTTGTGGTAACTTCTGTGTGCTATCAGGTGGGAACTGAGGCACAAACAAAAGAAAAACATCCAGCTCATGATCTAGTCCCAGGAGATTGGGTTTGGATAAAGGTTCACAGAAGAAGAAACTGTCTAGTGCCACGCTGGCAAAAGCCCCGACAAGTTATTCTGGTTAGTACCACTGCAGTTAAGTGTGCTGGATTCAAGAGGTGGGTGCACGCCAGCCACACAATTCGTGTGCCTGAGCCTGAAAATCCACAAGAAGAAAGTGAAAGCACCACTGACTCGGACTCTGAGGGTGAACCAGAAAAATATCCAGATACTGAAGCTCGACCTGTTTGTCGACATCTGGAGATATCAGGTACTAGCTCTGCATCTGAAGTAGAAACTGAAATTGTTGGAATACCAAATTTTGAAGATCGACCTGTAAGTCGAGATATGGTAGAGACTGATACCAGTAAGGACACTGAGCTGAGTGAAAATAAAACTGGTAATCAAGAAAATACTGAAGGACAGTCTGAAGGCTCTGAAAGCAGGAACCAAAATCTCGAAACTGGTGAAAAAGAAATAACTCACGATGAGGATGTGCTTCCAAGTACCAGCTATGGAGAAGTTTCTATCAGAGTGAAAGAACTGACCAAAGAGAAAATAAGCTCAGAAAAAGAATCAGATCCTATAAAGTTCATTATAAATAAAACTGTAGAAAGATCTGAAACAGAGACTGATGACAGTGATGATGACACTCAATTAAAGAGAAGTTCAAGAAAAAGAGCTTGGAGAGTGAAACAAAACACTGTTGAGCCTGAAATAAAAAGAGTTTGAAAAGGAGATAATTAGCCTAAAGGAACTGATGGACTGAAATTCAAACTGGTTAACAAAGCAAAAGTACAAGAAGATCAAGTGAATGAAATAACCAGTCAAAAGGAGTTGTTGGAAATGAAAAAAGAGATTGTACAAAGGCCAAAAAGAGTGAAAAGACCAAATCAAAAATATAAATCACCAGAGTTGACCTATATATTGCTGCCTCCAAAGGGTGAAGTAAATACAGCCAAGAGAATTTGCATTTTCCAGGTAATGAAAAAGAAAGTGAGTGAACTGTGACTCAAAGAAAGAAAAGGAGATTTCAAAAAGGTTTTCAGAAACAGTGAAAAGAAGAGATATATAAAACAACATCTGTAATATAGATTGAAAAGAACGCTGTAAGTGAAAAACAAAGGTAAAGAGAGACAATTTAAGGAGTGAAAAGAATGTGAAAAATCGCTGTGTAAAAAAATGACTACTAATGAAGAAACCCAATCTAAGTGTTCTGTTTTTAGAAAATGGTGTAGAATGTGGTTATTATGCTAGTATGGTTAATTCTTGCTATTATCATTCCTTTTAGATCTGATTTTGAAAAATTTAAAGCAAACGAGAGTTTGAAAGTTAAGAATAATGAGTTGAGAAATGAAAAATTACATGTGTATAAGCCTGAAATTCATCAAGATAACTCTATAAGTGATTTCTTGCAAAATACCTTTTCAAGATTATTATCTGAGTATGTAAGGACGATGGATGCTAGTGACTGTTATGTCTGTGTGAAATTACCAGCATCTGTTTCTGAGGGTATGACTTAACACCATTTACTGTTAACATATGGAGTAACCTGTAGTGTAATAACACGTTTATTTTATAGGATAGGAAAATTAGATTATTATTATTATGATTCTGATGATGTATTTGTAAAATTGAAAATTGTTCCTGAACTAAATCAAATTAAGCCTGTTAAAGTTTTTGGAGAATATTTCTTAGAAACACAAGAATTGACACATGATTGTGCCTTTAAACATACTTTGACTTGTAATTTGAGAAATTAAGAGAAAGCTTTTTTGAATATGGTTGAGGAAAGAAGACAACAATATAATAACCAACTGTTAGATGTCACCCAGATGGGTTTTCGTCCCAGACATGGGACGGAGACCGCTCTGCTGGCAGTCACAGAGGAAACCAGAAAGATCTTGGATCAAGGGGGATCATTGGCAGTGATCCTCTTTGATCTAAGTGCGGCATTCGATACGGTTAGCCATGATACCTTGCTGAGCCGTCTCTCAAGTGACGGAATAACAGTCGGAGCATGGCTCTGGCTCAAATCATTTTTGAGCAATAGGTCCTTCCAAATTTTTGAGGGAGACACGGTATCTACAAGCAGGACACTGAGGTGTGGCGTCCCACAGGGCTCCTCCCTAAGCCCTGCGCTTTTTAACATCTATATGAGACCACTGGCTGAGGTTGTCCGTCCGTTTGATGTTAAAATCATTTCTTACATGGATGACACTCAGCTTGGGGTCTCTTTGGCGCAGGAGGGTGGCTGCCCAGCATCAGTGGGGCTGAGGAGATACCTGGAGGAGGTAAAGGGCTGGATGACCTCATCCTCCCTCAAACTTAACGGGGACAAAACAGAGCTGATACTCCTGGGTCCCACGAACCCCACATCCTTCAATTCCTTGTGGCCCCCATGCCTAGGCACCCCACCAGCCCCCAAGGATAGTATAAAAAGCCTGGGGGTCTGGCTGGATAAAACTCTATCGTTTAACACCCAGGCCACAAAACTTTCTGCCACCTGCTTTGGTCTGCTCAGGATGTTGAGGAAAGTTCTTCCTCTTCTGCCTTTGGAGGCAAAGCAGGTGGCTATTCAAGGTCTGATTCAGTCCCGTCTGGACTTTAGCAACGTTCTATATCTTGGTGCCCCTGAATGCACACTGCGCAAGCTGCAGATAGTGCAAAACTGTGCGGCCCGTACATTACTCCAGCTGCCACGTAGACAGTCAGCTAAAGTTGCACTGAGCAGTCTGCACTGGCTGCCGATACGGCAAAGAATTGCCTTTAAGGCTATGTGTATTTCGCACCAAGTCTTTTGGGACACAGGACCAGTCATAATTCGTGATCTAACAACTCAGTATCCCCCCAGTAGGAATCTTCGCTCCAGCCAGGCGTTCATGGCTGTAGTCCCAAGAATAAAAAAGGCAAGAACGGGCGGCAGGATGTTCGCTGATAATGCCGCCAAGCTATGGAACTCACTTCCCTTTCAACTCAGGTCCAATTCTAACCTGTCCTCCTTTCAGAAACAACTGAAAACCTTCCTTGTTAATGTTCCTCTCTAATTCCTCATCAACTCTTTCTTTTTTAAGCAAACCATATTTGCTGTTAGCGCTTGGATGCCTCAGGGCAGCAATCGCGCTGTACAAATACATATTTCATTTCATTTCATTTCATAAGTGACAGGAAAAAGTGAAACAAACTAAATCTACAAAGTGGGCATTTTCAGATGATAATATTGAGGGACATAATGTAAATGTGGCTATAAACATTGTTACACCATTATTGGGAAAATCATGTATTCGAAGAGATAACACTTTGTATGACAATTCTTTTGTAGGTGCAAGTCAATGTGAAGACACTTATATTACAAAAGGGGGATGGGGATTTAAAGGTGGTAATGACCCAGTTTTTCCAGGTATTTATTTGCTGTGTGGAAACAAAGCTTATTATAGATTACACGATCACTGGTACGGCTCATGTTATGTTTGCTTGGTCTTTCCTAAAATCCTTCTTGTACATAGAGGTACTAATGGAATTCATGAAATAGGCAAACCTTTAAGTCGTAGAAGAAGAGAAAGTGTAATTGAAATAATAGGTGATGTTTTTGGAGCACTGATACCAGCAGTGAGTATATATTTTAATGCAAATCGAATTAGGAAATTGTCAACCATAGTAGATCGATTGTCAACAGACACAGCTGGAGGATTTTTAATGGTAAACATTGAAATATTTGCTATGAGAAGTATGGTAATGCAAAATCGACTTGCTCTAGATATAATTTTGGCAAAAGTAGGAGGAGTTTGTGAAATTTTAAAGGTGCAACATTGTTGTACCTAAATTCCCGATAAAAGTAAATACATTGAGAAGTATATTTCAAATATTACAGAATTGCTTAAAGAAATAGAACCACTGGAGGTTGATGGTGTTCTTGAGAAGCTTGGTAGAAGTTTTTCAGAAGTTAAATATTGGTTTTATGAAATAGGTAGATCTATTATAGGGAAAATACTAATACCAGTAACAGTAATAATAATAGTGATCTTAGTTTTGAGATTAAGTTGTCAATGTAGAAAGAGACGAAATGTTAAAAAGACTTTAAAGAAAGTGATTGAAGAAAAACAAGACGGAAAGAGAAAAGGGTGATATTGAAATGGAGAAGTTGAAAGAGAAACTTTATCAAGACAGGAAGAAAATGGAACAAACAAGAGTGTAACTTATACTAATTAAAAGAATTTGAAACATGTTGAGATAAAAAAATTCTACATTTTGGGAGATGTTTGGTGATAAAATCACCAAAGGGGGAAGTTGGTGGAGCAAGGTGGAAACAAACATTTTTGTATACCCCTTGTTAAGTCAATTCTCCATAACAATAACATGTATTAATCGTGTGGTTTAGAAATTAACCAACATAGAATAGAATGCACCTACACAAATACACGTGGGATACTAAATTGCATGTAATGGCCAAGTGTAATTTACTAATCTGTTATGTATCTCGTCATAAAAAGTACGTGTTTGTCATAATCTAATCAAAAATTGCATGAATGTGCTTTCTGTCTGTTTTTTTGTGGCATAAATCATGAAGATTGGTAAGTAAATTCACACATATATGTTGCTTAAAGCTAGGTAAATGCTAACTGGGATACTATTAGTAGGGGGGAGGTAAACAGAAGGGCTTTATTTCTCAAATTTACGTTTAATTTGTGTTTGTTTCTATAATAGTTCCTAAAATGCGGCCTATGTGGCCAACACAAAATGGAGGCTGACTGTGACTCAGAGTTAGCGAGGAAGTACGCATGTGTGAGTTTAGAAGGAGAAATGAATGAGCAGCCTGTGCCTGTGTAGAATGGGTCAAGGACAGTGTGGCCTGCCACTTGGAACAGATGCCAACTTTTTCAAATGTCAGTATCCTGAACGTGGGAATAGGGCATTGAATAACGAATTAAAGGACAAAATGGAAGAATCATGACATAAACAAAGGACTTACTATTTTTTCTATTATAACGATGACTCTGCGGAAATTAAACAGTAACGCGATGAGGTGATGCTCACTCACCCCTTAATTGACCAATCACAAACACTCCTGGACCCCAAAGTTACAAAATTTAGATAGATAAGTTAGTGAAAAAGGGTAATGAATAGGACATTTGGAAGGATGATATATGCTTGCTTTTCCGATGTTATCTTTGCATCTCGACATGCTGTCTGTCTGCAAAATTTTTCTTATGGCGCAGGCACTTTGAAATTTTTCTGAACTTTAACTTTTGAATGGATGCGGAGTCCTATGAGAGGGGAACATCGAGAGAGATAGAGAGGTGTTCATTGGGAACTATTGTGTCCTTATGCTGATGTCTGCATTTTCAAAATTTGGTAATATAAGATTTTACTTACTTCCAAACTGTCATGCTAATAAATAAATGTTTTGAATTTAAAGCTTTTTGTCAAAAATATTTTTATTGAAATATGTAGGAGCATACAGTGCACAGGCGTTCACGGCTATAGAAAATGGTCCCACGCAGGGTATTACACAGATATAATGAAAGCTTGGCATATATAGAAAGTAAAAAGAGAGAGGGTTGGGGGGAAGCTCCTCATCAGAGTCCATAGCTAGTTGAGAGTCACAGCTGCTAAGGTATCGGAGCGAGTCTCCCCGCCACAATGAGGTTGCCAGGCATCAAAGAGCAGGTTCCTTAATAGACAGTTGACCAAGCCTCGTTTAGCCAGATTAGTGGCCGCATTATCATGTCAAACAGATCACTCTCCTCTGACGCAGCCAGGTGGCGAAGGAGGCAATTGTAGCTCAACAAGCCCACCCCAACATGGGGCAAGCAATGAAAAGATTAAAAAAAGAACAAACCCCTTACCCCCCCACCCTAACCCACCCCCATGTGGTGGCGGCAGAATTCCTAAATGGAAAGATGAAGAAGTGAAAAAAGCACTAGAAACAAGTACGTCGGTCAGAGCTGAAAGAGGTGTAGGGCCCTGACGGTAGAGGGACAAACAGCAGAGGGGAGGCCCCGAGAGAGGAAAGCGACCAGCAGGCCCCATTTGAATTCAAAGTTCTTGTAGTCGTCCCTGAAGATGTCAGCCATACGTTCAAGGCTCAACAGTCTCCAGAGGCGGACATGCACAGAGATATAGACGGAGCTTCCTTTTTCTTCCAGGCAGCCGCCAGAGTGACCTTGGCCTCCCCAATGCATACCCACCTGATCATCTTATCCGCACAGGTCTGATGTTCTAGGGAAGGGTCACACAGCCCCAAGAGAACCCCTGCCATAGTAGTAGGGATAGGGTAACCCAACATTCCTTTTATGTGTGCTAAGATTTCATCCCAGAAGGGATAGACGGGCAATCCCACCAGATATGTCGGAAGTCACCCAGGAGCCCACACCCCTCCAGCATCTGTCCGAAGTGGTAGGAAATATACGCCGGAGCTTGGAGGGGTGCAGGTACCAGTCCATCATAGTTTTAAGGTGCGCCTTTCTGAGATCTATGGAGTGGTTGAATCGGATAATATCAGCCCAAATATGGGTCCATTCTTCGTCTAAGATAGGGCATTGGATCAGCTCTTCCCACATACTCATGTACCTGGGCCGAGGTGAGGCGGTGGTTTTCAGCAGAAAGGCGTAAATAAAGGAGATCACCCCTTTCATTGAAGATGACTTGGAGAGAAAGGCTTCGAACTTTGTAAGGGGACGAGTAGCAGCTTCCCTGACTTGAGGATTAAGGACCCAGTGCCTTAGCTGAGTGTAGTGATAGGATTCTGAACCCTCCAAGGCGAACTCCCGCTTGCAATCCTCAAAGGTGAGTGGCTCGCCATCTCGGAATAAATGGATCAGGGCTCTTCCAGGAATCCAAGGGGCCCTCATGAAGCGCCGTAGAAAAAAGGGGGGTGTGGTGGATCGGGGTAAAGGGCGATGGGAAAGAGGTCCACCTATCGTCATCCGAAACTGTGTCCCATACCTTAAGTGTGGTGCGTGCAGGCGTGCTAATGTAGGCGTTTGGAGGCCTATCTCTACGCGGGTGCCACACCAGATCCCATACAGTCCGACCTGTCACACTGCGATCCATATGAAGCCAGTGCTTTTCATATTCTTTCTGGGACCATTCGACTAGCGTCTGCAACTGAGCAGCCTTGTATTACAACTGGATGTCCGGCAGGCCCACTCCTCCCATTGTGCGGGGCGGCGATGCAAGGAGAAGGAGAAGCGTGCACGACCCCCTTGCCAAATGAAATGCAGGATCATGGTCTTGAGTTTTCGGAAGAAATCGAGGCCTAACTTAATAGGTAGGGCTTGAAATAAATAGAGGAGTTTAGGCAAAAGGGTCATCTTAATGGCATGTATGCGACCCAGCCAGGAGAGGAAAAGTGGTTTCCACTTCGTGAGCTCAACTTGGATACACGTAAAAAGGGGAGGAAAGTTAGCCCCATATAGCCCTCGGATGGTTGGTGTCAGGGAGACTCCTAGGTATTGGATAGACTTAGAGGCCCAGGCAAGCGCTGTGATGGAGCGAAGCTGGGCACCTTCTCTGGAGTGAGAGAGAGATTGAGAATAAAGGACTTCCCAGCGTTTATCTTAAAGCCCGACAGTCTCTCATATCGTTCAAGCTCAGATTGTAAGCTTGACAGGGAGCTGTCAGGCTCTGTGAGGGATAAAAGCACGTCATCTGCAAAGAGTGAGTTCTTGTGGAAGTCTCCAGTAAAAGGAATGCCCTTGATGCTTGGGTTGTTGCGAATCGCCATAACTAGAGGCTCACTGCTGAGGGCAAAAAGTAAAAGGGAGAGGGAGCACCCCTTCCAAGTCCCCCGCGAGTGTAGAAAGGAATCAGAGCGCACCCCATTGACTATCACTCTAGAATTAGGATCGCAATAGTTCGCGATAGTTCGCTCTTATCATATCAAAAAAATTGGGGGGAAAAACTAAGGCAGTAAGCGCACGGAAAAGGAAGGACCAGTTGACCCGGTCAAAGGCCTTCTCCGCATCGAGGCCCACTAAAATCACCGGAATATGGCACCTGTTGGCTTTTTCTATAAGGTCAATTATTCTGCGGGTATTGTCGTGTGTTTGACGCCCTTTAATAAAGCCCGACTGGTCCGGAAGTGACATAAGGTCATTGAGCCTTTTCGCAATGATAGAAGAATAAAATTTAGCATCTAGATTAAGCAATGCAATCAGCCAGTATGAGGCGCAATGTTGGGGGTATTTCCCTGGTTTGGTAATAACTGAGATCACCGCTTCTGACATGGTGCCTGATGTCCTCCCCTCCTCGGCCATCTTGTTGAAGAGAGAGACAAGATGGGGAGAAAGCTTGGAGGCAAATGTCTTATAAAAAAGCGCTGTATAGCCGTCGGGACCCGGGGCTTTATTAGATTTCAACAAGTTAATTGCTAGGGTGACGTCCGCCAAGGTGATGGGAGCAGTAAGGAGATCGTTCCATGCCTCAGAGACCTGCGGCAATGTCAGTGAGTGGAGAAAGGCCTGTTGTGCTTTTTCGTCTAATGAGTCTCCCGCGTAGAGGTCCCTATAGAAGGACCCGAAGATAGCGCCTTCTCCTCGTCCTTGTGGGTGACCCTTCCCGTTGAGTCCAGGATACCCCCTACATATTCTCTCTCTCGCTTATCCCGCAATTGGCGAGCTAAGTGTTTGCCTATCTTATTGCCTTGCGTGTAGGAAAGGTGTCGTAGTTTAAGAAGAGTGTATTCTGTTCTATTAGAGTAAATAGCCCGTAGTTTACCCCTGAGAGAGATTAGTTGACGTTGTGTTTGTCTTGTGGGATTCATTTTATGGGAGCGCTCCGTAGCAGCCAGCTCAGCCTCAAGGGTCTCGCGCTCTCCAGCGCGTTGTTTGTTCAGGGTGGCATTAAGGGCGATGCTTTCACCCCGAAGAACAGCCTTTAGGGTGTCCCAATTAGTAAACTCCGAAGTATCTTCTGGAGGGTTAGACATGTAGAAGTCTGCGATAGCAGTACGGAGCATAGTGCAGGATTCCTTATCCCGCACGAGACAAGGAGGAAAGTACCATTTAGGAGTAGCCGCAGCAGGCCCACGCCACTGTAGGCAGATTGAATACAGGCCATGATTGGAAACCGAGATGAGAAAGATGGTAGCGTCCTGGAGGACCCCCTGCAAGGTCTGGCTAATAAAAATGTAGTCCAAATGGGAATATGTTCTATGGACATGGGAGAAAAAGGTGTAGTCCCGGGTCTGAGGGTATAGCGCGCACCATGTGTCTAAGAGGCTAAGATCCCGGAAGCGTTGTTGTTTCTCCTCAGTAAAGGTCCCCGCTTCTGACCTCTGTAAGTGTGTGCAATCCAAGCCCTTTTGCCAAACTAGATTAAAATCACCCAGAAGAATAAGTGGACCCTCCACAAAGTCCACGATCCTCCCCAATAGATTGTGTAAGAAAGGTGTTTGACCCGCATTGGGAGCGTAAAGGGCAATGAAGGTGCAGAGTCTCCCCCTCAGGAGCCCCTTAACCATGATCCAGCGCCCGTCTTTATCGCCCTGAACCCCTAGTGGTTGGAACTGAATCGCAGCGCGGAACAGCAAGGCCACCCCTCTGTGTTTGTAGGTGCCGATGACCTGTAAATAAGTGGGAACTGTTTATGCTTGAGTCGTGTTTCATCCTCTCTGGATAAGTGGGTCTCCTGTAGGGCCACCTCATCCAGGTGGTGGTCTATGATGTATTTCCACACTTTAAGACGCTTCTGCGGTGAGTTCAGGCCCTTAACATTCCACGTCGCTATGGTAATAGGTGTCATGTCACTGTTGGGGGAATGTCACTGTCTCTGAACCAGAAGGGACCCAGTATACCACCACTCTGACCACCCGTCATGGGGTAAGAAATGCCTCAGGCCCTGACTGAAACCTGCTCCAGTGTCTGTAAAGGTGAAAAAACCCAGGTTAAAAAGCCGCCACCACCCCTCCCCCCACCCAGCCCATTAAACCTCCCAACAACCCCATACAAAACAAGCAGAAAAAGGAATACAAGTAAAGAACTAACTAAAGTAATGGTTTACACAAAAGACCAAAGAGGTCCAGTTGTGACCATGGAGGACTTTGGGTCCAGGGACCCAGTCCACGCCTGCTCCAGCAGGCCACGGAATCAATCATTCAGCGACATTATAACACACAAAACCTTAGGCATGAAAATAATCAGTGGACCGGTGCATCCAAATCTACATCTGGGTGGAAAGACACAGGCATTATAGTACGTTAGACATACCGCAAATGTCCAGTTCACTCTGAGCAGCTAAGGTCCTCGCAGCCCCTAAGGAATGCCAATAGTAAGTCAAAAAAGTGAGGCGGCTGCCTCAGTCTTACCCATGAGAATCAGTAGCAATGGAGAGCCCCCTGCAAAAAGAACAAGCATTGGAAATGCAATAGGGCTCGCATTAGGAAAGTTTGAGCTATTGGTCTTATAAATCAAAGTTTTTTATTTGTGTGTTATTCTTTAAAATAGCTAAATTAATAGCTTTGTCATTTGCTATGTTTTGTTATGTATGCTATGTTTTGTTGGGTTTTGTTATGCTATACTATATTTTGTTTTGTTTTGCTATGTTTTGTTTTGCTATGTTTTGTTTTGCTAGGTTTTGTTTTTCTATGTTTTGTTATTATATGTTTTGTTATGCTATGTTTTGTTGTGTTTTGCTATGCTATGTTTTGTTGTGTTTTGTTATGCTATGCTATGCTGTATTGTGTTTTGCTTTGCTATGTTTTGTTTTGTTATGCTATGCTTTGTTTTGCTATCCTATGCTTTGTTTTGTTATGCTATGCTATGTTTTGCTATCCTATGCTTTTTTTTGTTATGCTATGCGGTGTTTTCTTATGCTATGCTATGCTGTGTTTTGTTATGCTATGCTATGCTATGTTTTGTTATGCTATGCTGGTGAGGTGGAGGGGTGAGAGGGTTGTGAGGGTGAGAGGGTGTGAGGGTGAGAGGGTTGTGAGGCTGAGGGGGTGTGAGGCTGAGGGTGAGTGAGGGGGGGGTGAGGGGTGTGAGGGTGAGGGTGAGTGAGGGGGTGCGAGTGGGAGGGGGCTGTGATGGTGTGTGAGGGTGAGTGAGGGGGTGTGAGGGTGAGTGGGATAGGCGAGACCTAAAAATCTATCCAACAGCCGTACTGAATGAGTAAAGTGAAGTGCAAAAACCAATCAAATGTCAGAAGTGATCCTTCTGGTGTTAATAATCTTTATGAATTCATAGTTCTTGAACATGCTGGAGAGCACCTTCAAAGCGCAAACAACGTTTTTAACAGCTTAATCGTTGTGATTGGGTGGGTTTTTTGTGGTCAAAAGGACAGCATTCAGGCTGGTTTTCTCAACAATGGAAAATGCTGCATAACCAATGAGTCACCTCTAAATGCACAAAGGCATTAAAGGGCTTTACCTGCAGAGCGGTGTGAACTGCAGTGGTAGATCAGCTGCTGCAGGGGAGGAGGAGAGGTGGGCTGATCACCATGGCCCCTGCGGCTATAGAGAGGATCCTTGAGAGGCTGACCCCGGGCGGCCGATGACGAAGGGCACTCTACTTAACCCGGAAGTGGGGGTGGGAGGAGTGTAGATTTTGGTGTTAAGAGGGAGGGCACCAAACGGGGAGAAATGTTAAAGGTCAATGTGATTAAACAAGTTAAACAAGTTTTTAAAAAAAGTACACTGGGGGGAGGAGAATCACCAAAACGTGCACTAACCCTCTATGAATTTCACGAGCCTGCATTCTGGCGTCATGATGTAACACGGCGTCCCTGCCAAAAGACCCCCCATTCCGCTCCCCCCAAATGATTCTGCATTTGCTAATGTTTTGTGACATAAAACCGGGAGATTATTATTTTTTTCCCTGCCTTAATTGAAGGAAGCATTTAGTGGAGATGTACCCATTATTGGCTCTCGGCGCGCTTGCGGCGCGCTCGCGCACTCCGGAGCAGGTTTGGACGAGCTTGCAGGATTTATGCGATTGGGCCTGCGGGGAGAGGCAATTTGTAGCCGAGACGGACAATTATACGTGGCCCATGAGTGCAAGAATGACTGCGCCAGGCGGCTAATGGGTAGTAAGGCTGCACCGGCAGCCATGAGCCGCACAGCGGTGTGACGGCGGCTCCAGAGAGCGCCGAGAAGGGGTGCTGCGAGGCACTGGCCGCAGCCAAAGAGAAGGCTCGCAGGGAACTTTAAAAGTGAGTGAGGGAGAGGGGCTGGGGTAGAGAGAAGCCAGAGGGTGAGGAGAAAACAGGAGAGGGATACAAAAAGAGTGTGTGGGGAGTTAATTCAATAGATTAGAGTACAGGTGCGTGGGTGTGGGAAGGAAGTGAGAAGGCAAAAGAGCATTAGAGATTTTAAGAGACTGCGAAAAGAAAGTGAGAGTGGGAGAGACGATGGGGGACAGAGAGGCAGTGCTGTAGTGAGGAGAGATAGATGAGTAAGTATGAGAAAGTGATAATGAGAACGAAGATAGGTGGGAGGATAATTAGTTGGGGTGAAGGGTTAGCAGTAAGGATGAACTGGGAGAGGAAGGAGGAAAATTGGAGGGGAAAATGAAAAGAGGGAGGAAAAGAGGAAAACAATGAAGTGGAGATAAGCGGAAAGGATGAAGAGAGGGAAATAAAATGGACAGGTATGAAAATGAGTGAGGGAACGAGAGTGACGACGAGAGAAGAATACGGGAACAGCGGAAGCCAGAGAGAAAGATGGAGAGAAAGACTGAAAACCTGAAATAGAGGGAGGGGGAAGAATCACAAAGAAGAGAGAGACGGACTGAGGCTGGAGAAGTGATTTAGAGAGGCACCGAGAGAGTAGCACTGAAAAACAGGTCCAGGGCTCGAAAAGAGAGACATATATGGTCGAGGTGGGAAATGCAGAAATCAGAGACAAACGAGCCAAAGAGAGGGAGGAAGATAGCGAGACGATGAGAGAGAAAGCTGGCCAGTGAGAGAGGCGGTAAGAAAGAGAAAATCAGAGAGAGAGAACATAGCATGTAACTGGGTAATGTGGCCCGATATTGCCATGAGGGGGTTCTAGTAATATCATGAACCACAAGGTGACGTGGCAGAGTGGTTTATAAATGTCACAGGAACCCTAAGATGGCAATGTAGGGCCATATTATGTACGCATGGTACTCATTGTGTATTTTAAATGGTATACATTACGTTTGGGAAAGTTAGCTTGAAAAAGCAGTTTTCTAAAAAGTGAAGTTGGCACTGGGATTTGATTGGAATTATACATAATGTTTAAGCTTCTTTTAACTCTCCTTTAATAAATTGGTAATTGAAAAATGGTGAGGGTCATTGGATTTAGAAGATTCTGTGACTGCTGTGTTTACCGCACAATTATGGACTTACACTGACATTGAGGGAGAAAGCTGGACAGTGAGAGAGGCTGCAAGAAAAAGAAAAGCAGACAGAGAGAGAGAGGAGAACATAAAGGCACAGAGAAATGGAGAATCAGAGACGGAAAAAAGACAAAGAGAAAAGCATAAAAGGAGACACGGCCTGTGGCCGTGAAACTGAAAATACGGCCGGCCGGCCGTGAATAATTAGGGGGTGAGAAATGCGCTGGGAGGGCTGCCTTTGATGTGGTAATGCGAGGCAGGCAGGCAGGCGGCTGGTGGCATTGTGCACGCGCTTTTTAGGGCTTGCGCTTGCGCAATGACCTAAAAAGCACATGCACTCCGTGGAATCGCCAGTGTAATCGTGCTTGGTTAAACGCTGTTTAAGCCCCTATAGAGCTTCGCCAGCTATGCGCATGCGCACAGCAGGCGAGCCCTAAAAAGGGGTGGGACCAGCAAGCACCAATGCAGGGGCGGCTGCGGGCTGGAGGAACACCATCCTCAGCTCACCCGATAGATGCAGGCCCCCACTGCAGTTCAGTAGCGAGGTTCACAGGTGCCAGAAAGTAAGACAGAGCACTGGGAGATGCACACAAGTTCATGGAGCCATAGCAGGGTACAATAGTCAGTGTTTGGAGCCCCGTGACCACATGAAGGGAGGAGAAGATCTCACCGGGGCTGGTCTCTGCGAAGATCCTGGTGCCGAAGCCTCCGTCCTGGAAGAAATGCCCAGCAACTCCAGGCCCTCCTGAAGATCCGTGATATACCATCTTTTATTCAGGTACTCAAAACTGAGCCCGAAGGGATAGATCCAGCGATATCTAATTTTATCATCGCGCAGTTTGGTGGTGCAGGAGAAATTCTGAAACGTGACAGAGTATTTGCCCCGTGCCGCCTGCAGGACAGCTTCCTTTGTTTTATAAGAGTGAAATTTGGCCAGGACTTCGCGTGGTCGTCTCTTATCCCCCTGCTGTAGAGACCCCACTCAGTGTACCCTGTCAAGTTTGATCTTAAGAGACTGCGGGGCCATGACCTCCAAGAAAAGGCCCACCACAAATGCTTCTATATCAGGCCCCTCAGCGCCCTCCTCCAGATCTCTGATGCGTAGGTTCTCCCGCCGAGACCTATTCTCGAGGTCTTCCGCCTTAAGTTGCGCCTGGAGGAGTTGCTCCTTAAGCGTATGGACATCATCTCGGAGCTCCACAATGATTTTTTGTTGTTCTTGGTGATGGGTTTCTAGGTCCAAAACCCTCGTGCCTACGGAGTCCACATCATGCTGAAGGGTTGAGAGGCATTCAGAGAGATCTGAGCGGAACTGGTCAATAGAGGACTTGATGTCCTGAACGATGTCCTTGCGTAGATCCGTTATGAAATCCTTAAACATCGTCAGAAGTTCAGCTTTGGTAAGGGTCATCGTCGATGCGCTCATGTCGCCTCTCAGCGAGGCCCATTTTTCAGCTGCTGCAAAAAAGCCGGACACCTTAGCAGTGGTCTTAGTTGTCGACCTCTTCGGAGGCATAGAGTGGCACCCCTGGAAGCAGCGTTGGCAATGGGTGGGCGTTAGGGTTCAAACCCGCAGCGGGGAACGGTTGCCACCTCTGGGCGGTCACCTCAAACAGCGTACGCCCCCCTGGGGTTAATGTTCAATGGAGGCGAGGGAACACACCACGGGCGTCAGGATGCCCAATAGAAATGAGTACTGTACACAACAATTTCAAACCATACATTACATAATTTCACAATTTTTTCACAAATTATATAAAACAATACCAAGGTATCTATTTATATTCCTTTTACTTGATCCTTTATTTTTTGAAGGAACCAGCTAGATTAATAGCTGGTTCCTTCCAAAAATAAAGGATCAAGTAACAGGAATATAAATAGACACCTTGAAAACAGTTCATAGTTCTCAAAAAATTGTTTCATTAGGTGGCACAGCTATAAAGAAAAAAGTGTTTCATTTCTGTACAACATTGGTATTGTTTTACATAATTTGTCAAATAATTGTGAAATTATTCTTTAATTGAGTATTATGTTTAAATCGTATATCTAAATATCAATTTGTCATGTATAAATGTTTGTAATGTATGGTTTGAAATAGGTTGTATAACTTTGTGAAGGTCAGAATCCTTATATATAAAAAATGAGAATAATTTGAAAAATAGGGTAATTAAATATACCTAATCACGAGAGGAATATAGCGTGGTTTTTGCAGAATTATTAGCAGTGTAAGTGACGAGGATACTAGGTAATTTGTTGTGTACAGTATATACGAAGGCCCTACCTGTATCCGGTCTGTCGGGCCTATCCCCCCTTATTTGAACAATAGAAATGAGTAGCAGAAGACAGGAGGGTCCAGGTCACTCCATCGGGGCCCATAGGGCCATGGGCATCCAAAGGGTAGGGTCACTACGTTTCTGCGCTTCTGCAGGCTCTAAGTGTACTGTTAGCCAGGTGAGGGCCCCACATGTTTGGGCACCATGACAGCAAGCAGATTGTCAGCGTTACTTCGCCCAACCCCGAAGCGCAAGTCGAGAGCGCGGTGTAGGGCTTATTGGATCCGGCCGTGTCAACCCTCAGAAATTACAGTTCAGGAGCTCAGATGGCAAGAAGGGTCCCAGGTGTGGAGGAGGCATTCACTCCAGTACACTTTTGAAAAAATACTTATAGCAAACAGTAAATTAATAAGTGCCAAAACTCTCAACCACACATGTGAATATTGCTACAGACAATCATACGACCTTATATATATATAGGGTAACACAATATGGAATGATATACAAAAACTTTTTATTTTAAATAGATAGTTGCTTAGTTTCTTTTTTTGTCCAATATATTCAATTTATATACAATTGATAATTTCAGTGCAAAAATCAGTTGTGAACAATTTATAAAAGTGCAAACAATAACATAAAACATAGACATATATTACGGAAAGTCACAATGGATCGGTCAATGTTCTATTGTAGTAGGCAAAAGCGGTGAGTTTTGACTACGCGCGTTTCGGCATTCTGCCTTCATCAGGTGACCGTCATTCGCATATAGACTCAACAGGACAACAAACTAAAGAAAATACAAAAATATACATATATACATATTAGAGATTAAAGGTCGTAACATGATAATATTACAGTAAAATTAAAAAAATTCACTAGAGAGAGTAGGTCACTATTTACAAGAAATATATATATACACATTTTATAATACATTATTTACATGAAGCAGCTCATATGATGGAAAAATTCCCCTCTTATATTCCTCATTTTAGAAATTGTTTATCTAAAAATATATATATATATATTTTATTTGTCCTAATGCGTATACACATTACATTTCAGTTCATAGAGACCACCTTCACATAATTTGTGGCATATTCATAGGTAGCCGACATTTCACTTCAGACCATTGTCGTACACAGTTCAAATGTAATATCCTATACAAAGGCCCTGAGATTGGACTCTAATAAGGTAGCAATAAGGGATTTGCTAATTACTTTAGATGTTTACATATAGAGGTGAAGGCCCAGTATTAGATGTATTTTTAAAGCCATTATTGGATATATAACAAACTCCAGTTGTACCTGTTTATTATTATATCGAATATCATCATATTCGATATAATAATAAACAGGTACAACTGGAGTTTGTTAGGATATTACATTTGAACTGTGTACGACAATGGTCTGAAGTGAAATGTCGGCTACCTATGAATATGCCACAAATTATGTGAAGGTGGTCTCTATGAACTGAAATGTAATGTGTATACGCATTAGGACAAATAAAATATATATATATATATTTAGATAAACAATTTCTAAAATGAGGAATATAAGAGGGGAATTTTTCCATCATATGAGCTGCTTCATGTAAATAATGTATTATAAAATGTGTATATATATATTTCTTGTAAATAGTGACCTACTCTCTCTAGTGAATTTTTTTAATTTTACTGTAATAATATCATGTTACGACCTTTAATCTCTAATATGTATATATGTATATTTTTGTATTTTCTTTAGTTTGTTGTCCTGTTGAGTCTATATGCGAATGACGGTCACCTGATGAAGGCAGAATGCCGAAACGCGCGTAGTCAAAACTCACCGCTTTTGCCTACTACAATAGAACATTGACCGATCCATTGTGACTTTCCGTAATATATGTCTATGTTTTATGTTATTGTTTGCACTTTTATAAATTGTTCACAACTGATTTTTGCACTGAAATTATCAATTGTATATAAATTGAATATATTGGACAAAAAAAGAAACTAAGCAACTATCTATTTAAAATAAAAAGTTTTTGTATATCATTCCATATTGTGTTACCCTATATATATATATAAGGTCGTATGATTGTCTGTAGCAATATTCACATGTGTGGTTGAGAGTTTTGGCACTTATTAATTTACTGTTTGCTATAAGTATTTTTTTAAAAGTGTTATTTCCCTACCTATGGCAAACTTATTAGTCTAGGGGTCCCCTGTTTTTCAAAAAGGGCATTCACTCCAGTATGCAGCAGACCCGGGGGGGCGGAGATGTCCCAAAGCAAAAATCAGTGTCCAGTGATCAGGCAGCTCCCCAGGTGGCGCATCGGAGCTGTAAATAATTCGGCTAAGGCAGCGGTATGTTGGAGGCAGGCGAGCAGCCCCACATGATCAGATCAGATCAGACCTCCGAGCGTGCCGCCATTTCGCGCCAGCGGGAGCGCCATATTAGGGTCAGGCATCTGCAGTAGTTATTAGAAAGAAGCACCCAGTCCTGCGCCCCCTTCCTATTACGCCCCACCACACCTGTGCTCTGGTGGGCACCCCGAAAAAGGCGCCGAGGTCTCTCCATTCAGGGATCCGCCGCCGGGGTGCTCAAGCCACGGTCTGCCTGAGATTAGGCCGCCATTTTGGTGTCGGGCGTCGGAGCGCTCCGAGGGCCGCCAGATCGGTGTAGCCACTGTCAGCCACAAGCCGCAGGTAATCTCGGCGTCAAGCAGGTACTGGCCAGGTTCAGCTGCAGCAGGCGTCCATTTTTGCCGCTCGAGCGATGCTCCGGTGACCTGACCTGACCTGGTCAGTGCTGGTCGCTCCACCCGCCGCGTGGCCCACCTGCGTGTGCCCAGTCCCCGTTTGCCGCCGCCACTGCCAGTAACTGTTTTTGTTTTTGTTGGATTGTTATTGTATTGTGCCAGTACTCTGTTTCTCCCACTGTTGTGCCCTATCGTGCCCTGATTGTCACTGTTGTGCCCCTGACTGGTTTGTCCGCTCCATCGTCGTTATTCTCCCGCTGTTGTGCCCCTGAATGTTTGCCTGCGCCCTGTTTTGTCACTGCTGTGCCCCTGATTGTATTTCTGTTCTCCCCGTCCTCCCGCTGATCCACCCCGCTCCCCGCTCCCTGCCACTGCTCCCCCGCGGCCCCACCCCCGTTCCTTCAGCCTCACCTCGCATCGCTCCCTTCCCCACTCGCCACACCGCTCCTGCCTCCCAGCTGCTCCTCCCTCGCTCCGCCCCCTCCACTCTCCATCTATGGCAGAGTTCACGCATACGCGCAGTGGGCGCACCGATTTTGCGCCAAAGGCAAGCCCGTCTGCGCCCGTCCGAGCCTGAACCGCGCCTAGCACCAGACCCCCTGGTCCCCGCAGATGCCATCCCACCCGTCGGACGTACGACGCCGCCACCCTGAGAGGACTCAACACCGGACGCCTCCCTGGCTGCCACCAAGCCACCCCAGGACGCACCCACGGACCCTTCACCTGCCAATCCTGCAAGTTCGCCTGCATCCGGACCTGCAACCCACCCGCTCCCGCCAAGCCAAGCGCCAACCGCAACCACCTGAAGTGCATCCTGCTCAACACCCGCTCTGTCCACAGACACGCCGTGGAACTTTGGAACCTGCTCGACACCACATCCCCGGACGTCGCCTTCCTCACGGAGACCTGGATGAACGCCTCCTCAGCACCCGACATCGCCATAGCCATTCCGGACGGATACAAGATCACCCGGAGGGACCGCGTCAACCAGACTGGAGGAGGCATCGCCATCGTCCGCAAGAACACCATCCGCATCTCAACCAACTCCGAAGACACCCTCACAGCCGCCGAACATCTCCACTTCCAGATACACACTGACCCCAAGACCACACTCAGAGGCACCCTCATCTACAGACCCCCAGGACCCTGCACACAATTCAGCGAAGACATCGCAGACTTCATCAGCCCACACGCCCTCCCCTCCACTGACTACATCCTCCTAGGGGACCTCAACTTCCACCTGGAGAACAACAACGACAACAACACCACCACACTACTGGACAACCTCGCCAACCTCGGACTCAAGCAACTGGTGAACACCCCCACCCACTACGCCGGACACACGCTCGACCCAATCTTCTCCTCGAGCAAGCACATCTCCTTCAGTCACTCCACCGGACTCCACTAGACAGACCACAGCTGCGTCCACTTCAGCTTCAGAAAGACCACGACTCACCACCAACCGAAACAGGTTCCCCGTAGGAGCTGGAACAAGATCACCACCGACCAGCTCTCCACATCACTGAACCAGAACCCCCCCGCCAGATCAACGGACCCCAACCAAGCAGCCCTCAACCTCGCACAGTGGATCACCAACTGCGCCGACGACCTCGCACCACTGAAAACCCATCCCAACAGGCCCGGAAGCAAGAAAGCCCCGTGGTTCAACGACGACCTCAAGAACTCCAAGAAGAACTGCCGCACCCTCGAGAAAGCCTGGCGAAAGAACCTGTCCACAGACAACATGACCGCCCTCAAGTACGCCGCCCGCAAACACCACCATCTGATCCACACCACCAAGAAGACAGCATTCAAGGAACGACTAGACAACAACGCACACAACAGCAAGGAGCTCTTCAGCATCGTCAAAGAGCTCTCCAACCCCAGCGCCGAAAACAACAACGTCACCCCCTCTCAAGACCTCTGCGACTCACTCGCCACATTCTTCGAACAGCAAGATCGCAGACATACACAACAGCTTCGACAAACAGATCACGCACCCCACCACCACCCTCCGCGACTGGACCCCAGTCAACACCGAAAACACAATCCACACGATGAACACCAACCACTCCGGATCACCAACCGACCCATGCCCTCACCACGTCTTCAACAAGGCCGACTCCGTCATCGTACCCCAACTCCGGGACATCATCAACTGCTCCTTCTACACCGCCACCTTCCCGGAGAGCTGGAAACATGCCGAACTCAGCACCCTCCTGAAGAAACCATCAGCAGACCCCACCGACCTCAAGAACTACCGCCCCATCTCGCTTCTCACGTTTCCTGCCAAAGTCATCGAGAAGACCGTCAACAGACAGCTAGCCGCCTTCCTCGAGACGAACGGATCCCTCGACCACTCACAGTCCGGCTTCCGAGCCAATCACAGCACCGAGACCGCCCTCATCGCAGCCACCGATGACATCCGAACCCTGCTCGACAACGGGGAAATAGTGGCCCTCATCCTCCTGGACCTCTCCGCAGCATTCGATACTGTCTGCCACCGCACCCTAGTACAACGCCTCAGCAACGTCGGAATCCAAGAGAAGGCACTGGAGTGGATCATCTTGTACCTCGCCGGACGAACCCAGAGAGTCCGCCTCCCCCCGTTCAGATATGAGGCCACTAAAGTCATCTGCGGCGTACCACAAGGATCATCACTCAGCCCCACCCTCTTCAACGTGTACATGAGCCCCCTCGCAGCCATCGCACGCCAACACAGCCTCAACATCATCTCCTACGCCGACGACACCCAGCTGATCCTCTCCCTCAGCAACGACCCCGCCACCGCCAGAACCAATCTGCACGAAGGGATGAAAGAAGTAGCCGAGTGGATGAAGAACAGCCGCCTGAAACTGAACTCAGACAAGATGGAAGTCCTCATCCTTGGAGCATCACCATCTGCCTGGTACGACTCCTGGTGGCCCCCGGCCCTAGGCAGTGCACCCAAACCAACGGACCACGCACGCAACCTGGGCTTCATCCTGGACTCCTCCCTGACAATGACCAGACAAGTCAACGCCATCTCGTCTTCATGTTTCAACATCCTATGCATGCTCCGAAAGATCTTCCGATGGATCCCCACCGAAACCAGGAAGACGGTCACCCAGGCACTTGTCACCAGCCGACTGGACTACGGAAACACCCTCTACACCGGAACCACAGCAAGACTGCAGAAAAGACTCCAACGCATCCAGGACGCCTCTGCACAACTCATCCTGGACATCCCCCGCCACAGCCACATCTCCAGAAACCTGAAAGACCTGAACTGGCTCCCCGTCAGCAAAAGAATCACGTTCCGCCTCCTCACCCACGCACACAAAACCCTCCTCGACCTAGGCCCCAGGTACCTCAACAACCGCCTGACCTTCTACACTCCCACCCGCCAACTACGATCGACCAGCCATGCCCTCGCCGTCGTTCCACGCATCCGAAGAGCCACCATGGGAGGAAGATCCTTCTCCTACCTGGCAGCCAAGACCTGGAACTCCCTCCCCATCTACCTCCGTCTTACCCAAGACCACCTCTCCTTCAGGAAGCAACTCAAGACCTGGCTGTTCGAGCAGTAGCGGACCCCCCCCCCAAACGCCTTAAGACCCTCCGGGTGAGTAGCGCGCTATACAAATTTCCTGATTGATTGATTGATTGATTGACGTTGCAACCATCAGAAAGAAGCGCAGGAACAGCGCGTGGACCGGGAGCTGCAACAGTCTACGTCTGTTCGGCCATCTTGCCCGGCCACGCCCCCGAACTTTAAACTTTTCTTCCAGGTAATTGATGTTTAAATACATTTTCCTTGAGAATAAAAGGTAGAGGTCATGCTGGGAGATGTAGTCTCTAAATAAAGATTAAATAAATGGAGAATTAAGCTGGTCTTGTTGTCCTTTAGTTAACTTTTACTAGCTGATCCATTGACAAATAATGGTGGGGTGTTATTAATTGTTTCCCTTTGAGTTAAAACCATGGTACTAAAAATTTAACTGCAGATGTAAATAATGTATACAATTTTAGTTTAAGACACTCCGCTATAAACCAGCAGCTCTCCTTTGACCTTTACTGAATCCTCAGAGCAGAGCAAATGTATTTACGAGTGACTTGCAATGTTATGGGCCCAATGATGAGTAAGTTGTGAATAGCTCCCTGTGTTAAGGTCATGGTTTTTAGAAAATGTTTGGAGCTGTGCTGGATCAGCGGCATAGCAAGGAGAGACAAAAATGCTCCATATCTTTATAATTATGAAGTCTTTCTGTTCTCTCCATTTCACACACCACAGCACAACAAGTTCCCTTGCTGAGCTGTGTTGTGTGAAAGATTAGTAAATTTACCCCTTTGTGTCTTTTGGAGAAATGTGAATCTCCTGCAATCAAAAAATGTTGAGAAATAGAAATATACTTTGGGATAATTCCTTATGTCCTTGTAAACTTTATCGTTAGCACCAGACTAGATATTATTTTCTATATTTTCTATGTGAAATTACTTTATTAAAAAAATCATATGATTAAGAAAAACACTTAAAAAATATTCGACACAAAAACATGCTGCATCTAGCTACGACAAAACTGAGCAATCTCTCTTACCTCTAGACCCTGAACCAAGCGTCACCAACTCACCATCCTTCTGCCAACAGTAAGATCTAGTTTTTGCATTCTCACTGCATACAAACTTGGGGCCTGATTCGGATCTCGTTCGGAAAGCAAACTGAACGACTCGTGTTCGGAATGGTTTCCATACGACTCGTGTCAGGGGAGTCTGACCGAACGTACGATGAATTCAAATCCATCCGGATACAATTCGGTCGGACTCCTATTGATTTCAATGTGAGCCTGTGAACCAACAGCCGTACACAGGCTCCCATTGACAAAAGGGGTGGTTGGGGATCATTGTGCACCCTGTGGCGGACACCCCTTGGTGCCTGTCATACTGTACATGCTCTGAAAGGAGGGACCCATAGCTACCCCAACGGGCATGAGTCAGAGTGCCCTGGGTCAAGGAGGGCCTGCTGCGGGGCCCAAAAGACCGATTCCAGCAGTCTTTTCGATCCAGGGGAAATTATTCATAAAGGCTGTCCGAATCGCTCATCATACTTGCTTGCTTGGAAAACCTACTCCATAGAGCTGTATGGAGGGCTCAATCTCTCCATATGCCTTCCGGAACTTATTCAGTCAGCGCTAAGGGTTTACAAGCATCATACTTGGTCGATCGGAATTGGGCACGAGATGGTCGGAAACATTGGCTTCGGATCAGTTTAGCTAAAAACCAAATTCGAGTCAGAAGCCTTCCGACCGAGATCGGAATCAGGCCCTTAGAAAGAGACGAAATGTCATGTTAACAATAATGGAAGACAGAAATTTCGGAAAATAAACATTGTGATGCACAAATACACTGACAAGAATATCATTTTCTGTGGTAAGTAATATTGTTTGAATAATATCAAAGTTGCTATCATAATTTTTTTATTATTTGAATATGTTTTAGTTGGTATATTCAGGTTATGTGGTAGTATTGTTGATATAAAGGTTATAGCTTTCAAAGTAGAAATTGTAATTTTAAGTGATTTTGAATTTTTGATTACATTTTTTATAGTTATTTATAGTGTTGTAGAGGGCTTTTGGATTCAAAGGGATAGGGTGGGAAATTAATTAGTTAAAATAATTATGACTTAGTACATTGTATTTAATTATATGATTGATATTTAATATGTAAATTATGCAATATTAATTCATTTTTGTTATATGTTCTTTGCAGGCTGCTACATTTGTAAGGATATAGGGTGAGAAGATAATTAAGAAATAAGTATTTAACAATTGTTAATTAAATAGTTAAATGATTTTAATGGTGTAATTTATGGAATGCTTAATTATTTCACTCATATTTTAAATACAGCTGCTAGGTTTGCAAGGGTTCTATTGTGGGAAGTTAATTAAGTAGTAATTAACTAATACATTTAAATTTTTTTATGTAACTATTTTTGATGCTGTAATATATGGAATACTGATTTATTTCACTGATATTTTAGTTGCAGGATCTAGGTTTATGGGGAAATAGGGTGGGAAGATAAACATTAACTGTAAATAACATTATTTGTAAATTAATTATTTAATTGGATTTTAAATATTTAAATTAAGGAATGGTTATTTATTGTATTTATATTTTAGATGTGGGTTGCTAGGTATATAGAGGCCTAGGCTGGAAAGTTAATTAGGTAATTATTAAATACCATTTAAACATGAATTGTTAAATAATTATTTAATTGAATCATATATGTAAATCATGGCATGTCAGTTATAGTTTAGAAGTGGCTTGCTAGGTTTCTAGGGGTATAGAGTGGGAAGGTAATTAATTACCAATTGAATAATAATCATGTAATATTGATAATTTATTATTTTATTAAATAGTAATTACATACATTGATTTATGTTTTTTTATCGTCTTATCACATGCCAATTTGTTTATGATAATTAATCATTGTTATGTTAGGATTGTAATTTTTTTATGTATTCATGGTGTCATGTATGTAATGTTTTTGAAGTGTGTAAAAACCTGGGTCGGGTCGGGGACAATCGATATTTGCCCGGCGGTATGGCCTCTGTGACCCTCTAGTTAATTAATCAATGAAGAGGCAGGCGCTGGAGACTGGAAGGCAGGAAACAAGGTTTTTTATTCTCTCCGGAGGAGAACACAACGAAACGGACAGAAGGTATCGTTCTGAGGTGCTCTAACTTACGTTTGAGGCCTGGCCCCTTATATACAGTGTTTGTGGTTTTTATTATAGTTTACATACATGTGACAAAGCTTTGATATACGGAAAGACATTCCCGGAATCCCCCTTTTGGGCCCGTTCCCACACACATTTACAGTTGAAGTCCCCACCCTAGTCATAACAGGTGATGAGTATCACGCAGCTGGATATTCCGCCGATTCACGGAATGTGGGGGGTTTGATCGGATCTCATGGAGTGGGGGCTTTGATCGACCCGGGGATCCTTTGATGGGGGAAGCTTTCTATTGTACGGGGAGGGGCAAGGAATGGTATCGGCAGAGCTGGGTGTCGGCCTGGGAACGGGGAAGACAAAACGGGCACACGGGGAAAAAGGGGGTTTGCATCTAAGGGCCGGAGATCATGAAAGGGAAGCAGGGAGGTGTCGCGCTGGGAACAGGATGAGGGCCTGGGGCAGAGCAGCGCCGAAGAGGGGTTTATGACTCAAGGCAGGTGCAAGCAGGGGGTGGTCAGCGTGCAGGCTTGGTGAAGGCGAAGGGCTATGTCAGGGGCCAGCGGCGTGCAAATGGGTTCGTTCTGCTCGGGGCATCTTAAAAAAATGGCGGGCGCGCACGACAAAAGTGTGGCATCAGGGGGAGAGGCAAGATGGCGCAGATAATGTTCACCAAAACGTACTAATTTTCAACAGTCCTCCCTTTAACATATTCAAGACATCTTGCTGGTTCATTTTCTACTCGGTTCTATTGTGATGGGCATGAGAAAGGAAACGGTAGGAACCCTAGAGGAAAAGAGTTGTAAGCAATACATTTTAACATTTCTAGTTTTTAGGAGGTGAGCCTATTTGATAAACTTTGATCAATTTGTTTTAGCAGGAAAGTCATAGAAATGCAATACAAAAAATGATTCTGTAGCGTGAGCAGCAAGCATATTTCATACTGGCAGGTTATTACATATATATCAGGTTCGGATTGGAGCATGATCAATACAATGGCGGCTGGGAGAGAAATGAGGTCTAGCAGAAACGGCGATTGGGGATGTCTAATGTTCTTTGCTGCCTTTCGTTGGCGCTGTTGAGCACCGGCGGTGGAGCTACGAGTCCAGCTCTGTTCTAAGTTCTGCGTTGCAGGGCACGACCCTTTCCTCGCGTTTCTGGTCGGAAAGGTCCTTTTCGCCCTGTGTCCTTTGAGGTGATTGTCAGAAAGTTCAAATGGAAGAAGAGCGTACAAAATAGTCCGTAGGGTAGGTCAGAGGAAAAGGGGGATGGAGCAAGGCCAAAGTAGGAACAAACTAGGGGAACGAGAGACTTCAAATAGGCGGGCGTGTGACCGAATTCAGAGAGCGGGGACTTGTCGACAGACACTGGACATCGAGCAGGGGCATCAGGTCGACCCTTTCTTCTCATGTTGTCGAAAACAGTGCCTCGTCCTGCAGCTCTTTTCTGTCGTGGTCTCGCCTTGGCTAATGTCGCAGGTGTTCCATAGTCTGCAGTCAGGCCTCGTGCTCCCACATCCGGTCCTTCTCTCCTCCAACAGCAGTACCCTTAAACAAGTTTGAAAAGACAGTCTTTAGTGAATTTGCAGATGAAGATAATCAAAAAGTCTATTTCTCTCCCAGCTCCAGGCAAAGAATGAAAAATGCCCGTTATGTTAGTGTTTACAACTGGCATATGAATGACCGGTGACGGGTTTGTTGGATTTACTATGACTTTCCTTTACAATTAATTACTACACAGGTATTTTGCTGAGAGACGAACATGGCTGAACATTTCCTTTCTATTGATGCATCCTGCTTTTCAACTACTACGGGGTTTATTTTGATGATTTCTTTACCTTGGACTAGTCTGTTAACCTTGTAAAACATCATTCTGGGTCCTACGTAACCTTTTATAGCCTGATTACTTAATTAGGAAGGACAGGGGTTTTATGGGAAACAACCAGGGACATAGGAAACTTGTGGTAAGGGCACAAATCGACCCATCTCTCACAACCGGAAATGGGGGGGTAGTTTCATAATTCCAGTTTCGGGCGGCTGATACAGGGGAGGTAACAGGGGTGATCATTCTTTCGGTTTGGGTATTGCGACGATTCGGGGAGGGGAGGGTCGCGTGTTCTGAGGTCCTTGTTTTATACTATAGGAGCCGTTGACATGTAGTTCCCTTATTTTCGGGTCAGATTAGGGAACCTCTGTCGTCTTACCTGTCCTTTCCCTTACGGCCCAACCTTGGTTCATTGACTTCTAGCGGAAAAGGAGAGGTAACGACGCGGCCTCAGGGTGATTGTATTAAAGACAAGTTTTTGTGCAAATACTGACGGTATTTGAAGCCAATTAGGTGGTGTGCTAGGGGTGGCAGTCTGCCAATTTCGGGGCTAATCACTCGGAAGAGTGGGAGTGCAAAAATAGAGGGAGAGAGAGAGAGAGAGAGAGAGAGAGAGAGAGAGAGAGAGAGAGGAGAGAGAGAGAGAGAGAGAGAGAGAGAGAGAGAGAGAGAGAGAGAGTGCAACGGCAGACTAAATAGTACACGTGCAACAGAGAGGGTGGCAGTGTATTCAAGAAAGGCTATTTAGTGCATTACACAGTAAAAGGCATTCACGGGTCTGCGTTAGAATCTTGTAATCATGCAGTTTGAGCATTAGACAGGGTAGAGGGGACGTGTTTTGAGAAAAAAGGGAAAGAAGAAAGGAGGTACCATTTTGTCGCACTTCTCGCATTCTCGGTCCTTCGACCAGTTGGGTCAACGCCTCAGTCACACACACACATTCCCTCATAGTTTCGCATCATACGTGACATGGGTTCATTCGTCCGGTCTGGTTTAAGGGTGATCACTTTTTATCAGGTTGTGCTAATTTCTTTCGGGTTTGTTCGATACGTGAGTAGTTTGCAGGCGTGCTTAGACACCACCTTGCGGCGCCAGTCCGCTTCGTGTATTAGACATGGCGAGGCTTCAGATCTTCGCCACACCTCGGCTGTAATCTCTGATGTAACCTGCAGAGGGAGGAAAAAAAGGGGGGTGGGGGAGACAGCATTCGCGCGCATTCAAATACATGGATTCATAAGTCCTTTACTTACCTCTTACTCGTCTTTCCTCCTTGGGGCAGGGTCCCCGGGGATATGGTTTCTGGGGTCGAGGGGGGGTAGTGTGTCCATATAGGTCGTGTGCGGGGAAACGTAAAAAGGAAACCAGAGGTGCCTAGTGCGAGGTATCTAGTCAAAGGATGTATCTCACTATCGGGGTCCTTAAACCTCTTTCAACGCTGTGGCGTTCTAAGGTTCTTCGGTTCTTGGGTCCCTGATACTTTGGAACATGGTACTTTATAACATTTATATTATTTCATTTCACCCTCCTTTTACATTCCCTCATTTACACCGTTCGTTTTACCCATCCTTGGAAGTCATGGTCTTCCTCTACGCGAGAGTTCATGGGTCAGTCGCGTACTTTGAAGGCGGAGTGTCGTGTTGTCGATCCGATCCGTCCTCCGGGGCTGGGCAACCATCTTCTTTTAACCTTAAAGAGAGAGCAGAGTAGGGTGCACAGAAAAGAACTTTCCCACCGATCCCACATTTTTAAAATAAAGCATGCAATACCCGTCCATAGTTTCAAAAACTTTATTTTGTAAAATTATTTCAGCACGTGGATTATGAGGGTGCGGTCGTATTTGGCCGGTCGTGGTAACGGCTAAAGTGCCTACAGTGGGGGGTGTCGCTTGCAGCAAAAAACATCGGAAAGTTTTACTCATTTCATTTGTAAGAAACTAAAACGTCTATTAATTGGCTGGGGGTTCGGGGGCATTTATTTTCATAATTTAGAAGCATAATCACAATAGTTGTAATCAGATTTCCTATATGCATACCGTACGTGTGCGTCGTAAATGAGGTTTACATCAATTATAAAAATATAATACATTGTACATTTGTAATCAACATTTGTAACGGGGATCCTTTCATACTGTTCGTCGAGTGAGTTCTCCTTGTCTTTTCTTGCCAAGTGTACAAAGGATCATATAAAATCTCAGAACATCAAGTTTATATTAGTGCGAAGGAACACCACGAGGTGTTTGTAAGTTCCGATTGATACCAGCGCCATTTTGGGCGGGGCCGGCTCAGTCCGGAAGCAGCATCAGGGGAAATGTTTCCCATTACTGGCAGTTTGGACCAGAGTCCTTTTCGGCAGTTCTAGAATTCATGCTAACAGAAGGAGTGGCAATGTCATGTTTGTTTCGTTGGCGATCAAGGCAGCCGTCCCTTACCGGAAACCTGCAAAGGCCGAAGGTTCCGTCGGGGACCTTTGTAGGATCTTCAAGGCTGCGGAGATGCTGTCGGAGATGGGGGTTCGTGCTCCAGGGGGCAAATGTCCGAGTTATATGGCTGGCCAAAGTTACTCTAGTGGCCGGGGCCCGTCTTCCAGCGGACCCAGACGCCATTTTGAGGCCCTACCGGGGCCACTCTCGTCGAGTTTGCAAGAGTGGAAGAGACCCTTCGGAGTGAAAGGAAGAGGTCCCTGTTTTGTGAAAGCGGGACGTTCGGCTGGGGTGCAGCTGTGATGCCCCCACCTGGGGGGCGAGGGAGACTGGTTCGCATCGTCTCCTTCTCCCGGTGCCCTCCATGCCGCTCCTTTTCATCGCCCCGCATGAAGGTTTCTCCACATCCGGTGTTCCCCAAGTCCTGTGCTCGGTGCTGCGGGAGTATGGCCACCATTGCACGTTCGGTGCTGCGCAAGTACTGGGGTGCCACCATGGTGTGTTCGGTGCTGTGGAAGTATGGGCACCATCGCCTGACTGGGGGTGTTCGGCGTCGGGCCGGGGGCTGGGAAACCTCCTACCGGTGGAGGTGGGAGAGGCTCGTCCGCGTCGCCTCTCCCTCCCAGCCCAACTTGGACAAATTGTTGTGGAGGTACGTGCAGGACATCCCGCCGTCCAGAGCTGCTGCGGCTGTTACGGAAGAGAAAAGGAAAAAAGGTGCCTCGTTCTCCTCTGGACATGTGGCGGGACTACCTACAACAGCCCGGGCTGCTGGCTCCTGCCTCTCCTCCGGCTCCCCCATACGTTAAGATTTCCTGACCAAGAGTTGGCGGCCGGGCCCGCCTTATATGGGTTGCCGCTGGTTGGGCGTAGCCGTAACCCTGCCCAACTTTGGAAGGTTCCAGAATGGGGGGGGGGGCGAATGTTCTGTTTGACTTTCATTTTTCTACAGTTTTACCGTTATTATTCCTTGTTTGTTGTGCTAAATTAAAAGTTCAAGTTCATTAATGGTCTACGGATTTTGTTTTACCATTTCTTTCTTTCAAGGTTGCTTTTATGCTAAGTTTCTGCTAACAGAGGTTGAGTAACACGGAAACACGTGTAGAGGGATGACGCAGATTTGTACATTACATACACACAAACTCAGACAGGGGACAGTACAAGTACGACATACAAAGACCCAAGACGAATATAAAACAGTTATTGGTCATAATTATCTCTTTCCGTCTGTGAATTTGAAACGAGGCTGGGTTCCTGTCTTGACATTGCCCGACCTAGGAGAACTTGAGCATGCCGCTGAGATTTTCCTGGCGAAATCTGTGCCATCGGGCATAATCAAACGTGGTGGTTCTGTCTGGTCTGTCTATGTAAGTCGGGTTCTTCTTTGTCTCGCGCTTTTTCCCGTACTGCCGGTCTGTCGTTCCTGTCGGCCCTTTGCCTTTACTCACGCTCAGTAGAGTCGGGCATTGGGCTTTCCAGTGTCCGACATACCTACAGAAAGCGCATTGGTCTGGCCCTAAGTCTAGTCGTCTTTTGCACAGTGTCGGGGGATAAGTTGTGGGTAGCGGTGTCCTGGGGTTGTCCTGTCGGTATATTTCTCTACTTGGTTTGTCCTCGTCTTTTCTCTGTCGTTTCGTAGCTTCTCTGCGCCACATACCGAGACTGTCGAGCATAATTGGCGTTGTCTTATTATTTCGAAGGGCTATTTCTAACGTTTCTATTTTATCAAGGTCAAAGGATCCTGTCAGTGGCCACTGTTTGTCTTGACTCTCTTCGGTATACCTGTGCCACAATTTATTATAGGCTATGGTGACTAATCCATAGTTTATGAACATGTCCTTATTAGGGGTGCCTTCTAGTGGAGCTATATGGTCCACCTCTAATACGCGGTCCGGGCTAAACAGGCTATTTATCAGTGGGGAGAAGACAGACATGACGGCTCGTAACGAGGGACTAAAAAGTCAGCACTGCCTATCTTATCACTAGGTGCAAAGACCGTACAGAATATTTCTATTCGACGTTGTTTGCAGGCAGTGAATACCTCATGGATCAAAAAAAAATGATAATAACCAAACGACCAATAAATAACAATGGGGAGAATGAGTAGGTCCGCAAAGATCTGCGTTACCTACCCTTTTCACTATCTGCAAAAAGGGTGGTCTCTTCCCTGTTTGCAGACAGGGAATCTCCAGGAAACAATAGTTTTGCGAACAACAGTTCAGTTTCAAGTAATTATTGCGTGGGGGAGAAAAAAATAAGCACGGTTGCTGCCCTACCTATCCTCCACTGCTTGCAAAGAGAGAGAGCCCGTTGTTTCTCCGTTTGCAGACAGTGAATCTCCAAACAAATAAAAAAGAGCAATACTAGTATTTTTAAACAAACAAGCAATCAAGCAATTTTTTCGCAACTTGTCGTGGTAACACGACCTTACCCGGACCGTATGGACAGTTTCTTGTCTTCCGAATCCAGCGCCCGATCGTCCTCTTTTTCTCGTATTTCTCACGGCACTCCTGATGGTTCCCAGTCAGGACCGTAGATCACTCGAGAGAGGTCTGTTCGGAACTAGTGAAGTTCGGATGATCGGCTGCCAGACGAGGGTCTATTGGGCAAGAGCTCTCCCGATCGTTGCAGTCGTTCACTCTGTCGTCGGGACCTCTCCCACTGGATCCACGAGTCGCTGATGGGCCCCACGCTTGGGACGCCAATTGTAAAAACCTGGGTCGGGTCGGGGACAATCGATATTTGCCCGGCGGTATGGCCTCTGTGACCCTCTAGTTAATTAATCAATGAAGAGGCAGGCGCTGGAGACTGGAAGGCAGGAAACAAGGTTTTTTATTCTCTCCGGAGGAGAACACAACGAAACGGACAGAAGGTATCGTTCTGAGGTGCTCTAACTTACGTTTGAGGCCTGGCCCCTTATATACAGTGTTTGTGGTTTTTATTATAGTTTACATACATGTGACAAAGCTTTGATATACGGAAAGACATTCCCGGAATCCCCCTTTTGGGCCCGTTCCCACACACATTTACAGTTGAAGTCCCCACCCTAGTCATAACAGGTGATGAGTATCACGCAGCTGGATATTCCGCCGATTCACGGAATGTGGGGGGTTTGATCGGATCTCATGGAGTGGGGGCTTTGATCGACCCGGGGATCCTTTGATGGGGGAAGCTTTCTATTGTACGGGGAGGGGCAAGGAATGGTATCGGCAGAGCTGGGTGTCGGCCTGGGAACGGGGAAGACAAAACGGGCACACGGGGAAAAAGGGGGTTTGCATCTAAGGGCCGGAGATCATGAAAGGGAAGCAGGGAGGTGTCGCGCTGGGAACAGGATGAGGGCCTGGGGCAGAGCAGCGCCGAAGAGGGGTTTATGACTCAAGGCAGGTGCAAGCAGGGGGTGGTCAGCGTGCAGGCTTGGTGAAGGCGAAGGGCTATGTCAGGGGCCAGCGGCGTGCAAATGGGTTCGTTCTGCTCGGGGCATCTTAAAAAAATGGCGGGCGCGCACGACAAAAGTGTGGCATCAGGGGGAGAGGCAAGATGGCGCAGATAATGTTCACCAAAACGTACTAATTTTCAACAAGTGAAGTACTTTCCATACCTACTCTTGTTTAGACTGCAGTAGGAATAGTAAAATTACCCTCTTTGTAATTTAAAAATTTCCCTACTGTAGCGAAATTTGGAATGGGAATAGTACATTTAACCCCTATGAAATACAACACTTTAAATTCTGCTTCACAGAGTGGGAATAGTACAAATTCTGCCTCCAAAGTCCAATACTTTCCATACTGTTGTGCAGTTTGGAGTGGGAATAGTAAATGTCACCTCTCTAAACTCCAACACTTTCCCTACTGTTGCACAGACTGGAGTGGGAATAGTAAATTTTACCTCTCAAAAATCCTTCACTCTCCCTACTGTTGCACAGACTAGAGTGGGAATAGGACCTTTTTGTACATCTGAAATTCCGAAATCCAATGCCTTCCTTACTGCTGCACTGTTGGGAGTGACAACAGTAAATTTAACCCCTCTGAAGTTTAACACTTTCCCTACAGATGTGTTGTTTGGATGGTAATAGTTCAATACACCACTCCGAAGTCCAACTCTTTCTCTACTGTTGCACAGACTGGAGTGGGACTAGTAAATGTTTACCCCTCCTAATTCCAATACTTTCCCAACAGTTGTACTCTTTGGAGTGGGAATAGGACATTTTATCCCTTCAAAATCCAATGCTTTCCCTACTGTTGCACAGACTGCAGTGGAAATAGTGAATTTTACCCCTCCGAAGATCTACATTTTCCCTATTGTTGCATAAACAAGAGTGGGAATAATATATTTAATACTTAGACTCCAATAGTTGTCAGAATATTGCTTAATCGAATTTATAGCATTAATAATTTTTTTACATTATTTCTTTTAAAATTCATTAAGGGGCCAATTCTGATTTAGTAAAATCCCTTACAAATAGACGCACGGAGCATATTTTCCATACTAATCGTACCCTTAAACGTCCCCGTACGTACGATGAAGTACGATTCGGACTCAAAGCAAATCTCCGTACGAATCATACTAAAGACCATACGACTTAAAAATCCGTACAAATCGCATTCGGAACACGCAGTACGCGACGTCTGTATGGATCGAAGCAGCATTTTCCGACTCCTCAAGTACAATTCGTCTCGTTAACACTCCGTGCGACTCATTTTCTACTGGAGCTCAAAACATCCGGAAAATCAGATTTTGCCTCGAACCGTGTATGAAACGGACCCCCCCCAGGTACGGTTCATACATCCCATGATTGCAGGGGTACGGTGCGTACACCCCATGATTGCAGGGGTACGGTGTGTACACCCCATGATTGCAGGGTTACGGTGCGTAGGGGTACGGTACGTACACCCATGATTGCAGGAGTACGGTGCATACACCCCATGATTGTAGGGGCACGGTGCATAGGGGTATGGTGCGTACACCCCATGATTGCAGGGGTACGGTGCGAAGGGGTACGGTGCGTACACCCCATGATTGCAGGGGTATGGTGCGTTGGGGTACGCTGTGTACACCCCATGATTGCAGGGGTGCGGTGCGTATGTGATTGTGTGGCTCTCTGTACGAATCGCTCATACGCGACGTTTTCTGTACGAATCACGTTCTCATTCCCCGGTCCGGATTGTACTTGTCGGGTCGTACAGCATGTTTACGATTCGTACGGTTCACTGTGAGGGTCCGTGTCATATGGATTTTCCCTTGCTTTTCGTACGGTTCGCACCGATTCAGTCGTATATTTTTCAAACAAATCGTACTACGCTATTCGGGCAGAATTGTACGAGACGTACGATTGGTTTACCGAATCGGAAACAGCACCTTAATGTTTATAGTACTTTTGTAAATGTGTTTTTTTTACTTTCTCACTCTTTGATATTTTAAACCCATATGTTATGTTTGCATTTTCCGAATTCAGTTGCACTTTGTGTGGCTCTGACGAAGGAAATGTATTCATAATTTTTGTAAGATCACATGGGTGGTCAAATAAATGAAATCACGGGTGGTGAAATAAATGAAATGGGCGAGGATGTGATCAACGGGGAAGCCCAATTGACTGAACCCCTTCCTGAGCTGGCAGTTACTACTGTGGCTCCGTTATCGGATCCCCCTGTGTTGTCTACCGGCAGGTCTATATCATGTCTGTCTATTCTCTCCTGGAATTTAGCTGGGCTGCAGAACAAACTAGACTCCCCTGATTGGGGGTCTTTCATTGACACTCAAGATGTTTGCTTGTTTCAGGAGACATGGGCACAGGAGGACAAATGGCGCTCAGGCTACGCAAACTTTTCAATTCCAGCCAAATGGGAGGGGAGAGGACGGCCCTCGGGGGGCCTTTACATTTGGGTGGCATCCCATTTAGGATGCAAGGCTAGGGCCCTCAAGACCAACTCATTGGATGTCCAGTGCGTATTGCTGGAATGGTCGAATCATACACAACTCGCCCTGATAAATGTGTATTCCAGACCGGTGGGTATAACAATGCCATCACCCACCTTTGAGGAGCTCTCTATACTTTTGTCAAAACTACCAAAGGGTGCAAGGATCTTGGTGGGGGAGATTTTAACTGCCAGTTTGAGCCGCTCACCCTGACATTGGAGGGAGCTCTTCTGGAGGAGGATGACCTGTGGGGAATACCGCTATTAGTGGGCCCTCCTCCTAAGCCATGGACTCCTCTAGCGACACAAATTTTGGCATGTACTCTTAGTAATTCTCTGAGGGCTTGTAATGGCAGATCCGGGAGCGATATTCCTTCTAGACCGACTTTTAACAAGCCCGGGCAGGAGTCTCATTTGGATTACATCCTGGTCCAGACTTCAGACTGGAACAAGATCTCGGACTTTGAAGTGGTCCAAAGAAGTGACAGCGAGCACAATGCGCTGACCCTCTTGCTGGCTTTGCCCAGCGGGTCTATGGATGACCGCTTGGATAAGGCACCAGCAGATAACAACTTAATTTTAACCAAAAATAGGCGCAGAGTCCGATGGACCAAACTCTTGGACAATCCTGCCCACATCTCGGAGCTTTATGTGAGGATACTCCCCACACTCGAACGTGTAGGGATAATTATTAATCAATCCCCCTCAGAAGAATTCTTCCCTAAGTTGGGCACCCTCCATACGGACCTGGTGGATACCCTTGTGGAACTCCTGAATCCAGTTGTGAAGAAAGGGCTCCACAGGGTACAAAGACCTTCATGGTACAATTCAGCTTGCAGGGAGGCAAAGGCCAAACTGCTCGCAGCATTGAAGCACCCCAGGGACACAGTGGTAATCAGGACAAGGAGGGCGGAGCTGAAGCAAGCCATTCATAATGCAAAGGTGGCTTGGGACTTTTCCAACTGGGAAAATATGTTGGCCTCTCTCCAGGCTAGAGACGCTTGTAAATTTTGGCAGCTAGTGAGAACAGGATCAGCCGAGCCGACTCAAGCCGTTGAGGCCAACATTGCGGCTTAGGTGTTGGAGGATCATTTCCGTTGTCTTTATGAAGAGGTCGACCCGGGCCTGAGTAAGTCCCCACCCGGTTCATTATTTGAACACCTCTTTTTACCAGACGGGTCTATTATGCAATTTTTAAACTTGGAATGCGCTGAGCCTTTGCAATTTTCTTTAGGGGAGGTTACTAATGCAATATCCAAATTACCATCAGGAAAAGCTCCTGGATTAGATAAGATCCCGGGTGATTTATTTAAGCACCAACCCAGGGTTTGGGCTCCATATCTGTTAGTAGTTTTTAATGCAATCCTTGCAGGAATGGCGGTCCCCAGTACTTTGCTGGGAGCAGAGATTGTACCTATCTTCAAGAAGGGCTCTCCTCTGCTCCCAGCCAACTATAGACCAATCAGCCTCATTGACGTTTCGCAAAAACTTTTTGACAGGCTGATTCTTAACCGCCTTCAGGATTGGATGATAGACCATTCGGTCTTAAGTACATTCCAGGCGGGATTCAGGAGTAAGGTGTCAACCACGGACCAACTTTTTCGGGTGGCTCTTCTCTTTTGGAAGACGGCGAGGGTGGAGGGGGGTACCCTATATACCGTCTTTGTCGACCTCCGTGCGGCATTCGATTTGGTTCCGCGGAGCAAACTTTGGACGGTACTTGCTAAACTTGGCATACACCATGCTCTTCTAGACATCATCATTCGCTTACATACACATAATTATGCACAGGTAAGGTGTGGGAGGATGGGCTGTCTTTCCAAAAGATTTCCCGTTGGCAGAGGGGTAAGGCAGGGCTGTGTTCTAGCACCGACCCTGTTTTGCCTCTTTGTCAACGGGGTAATCAATTTCCTAAATAATGTCACCAACTCAGATGCACCTAGGCTCGGCGGAAATAGGGTGCCCGCAATTATGTTTGCGGACGACACCCTATTGCTGTCGAAATCCCCCATGGGGATTCAGCGTATCCTGGAGGGGCTTGAGGCATTTTGTGGAGAGCATGGTCTTGAAATAAAGGCCATGAAAACAAAGTATATGATCCTTAATCCCCCCCAAAAAGACACGACCTAATCCATCTATAGGCCTGAATAGACTAGAAAGAGTCTTTACATTTAAGTATCTGGGCGTGACTATTAATGATAAACTGGAATGGGGCGACCACCAGGCCAAGTCACAGCTCAGACTGGCGCAATTAACAGGGGGAATAATTAGGCTAGTAAATTCCAATAGATCATCCGTCAGGCCGCTAGCCCCCCCGCTAGAGATCTATAGATTACAGGCCAGAGGAGCAATACTCTATGGTAGTGAACTTTGGGGACATGCTTGTAGAAAGGAGTTGGTCACTCTAGAAAATAAGTTTCTCAGGCAACTCCTAAAGTTACCGGTAAGCACACCGCTCCTGCCTCTCAGGCTGGACCTGGGTCTAAAGCCCTTGGACGAAGTGGTGGGTGTGAAACCTTTAACTGTTTGGAGACGATTATGGTCCACTCCTAAGTTAGCCAACTATAGGCAGGAATTGCAGGAAATCCTTGCTCTTCCTTCCATAGAGAACTTTCCGTGGTTCAAATACATAAAAACCGAATTTGCCCGGCTGGGCCTCTCGTTCCTGTGGAGAGATCCTGAAGTGGCATGCCAGGCTTTGTCCCGTAAACATCTGGTGGCAACCTATTACGCATGTAACCTGGCATCTCACACACGGGGCACGCGCCCAGATTCTCTGGCTAACATATTTCTTGGGGTGAAAGACTCTTATAAGTTTGAGTCAGTTCTTGATGATATCATTCCAAATTTGGCCAGGAAGTTATACCTCCAATGGCGGTACGGTACCCTTCCGCTAAGAGCATTCACGAGTAAATGGAAGCAGCAGACCCTGGAGAATTGCCCTGGATGCGATTGTAGGCTCAAAGACGAACTGCATCTAGTCTTCTTTTGCCCTGCCTACAATGCGGCCAGAAGGTTTTGGGTAATCCCCTTATGTAAAAATCTAGGGTTTCGTAAATGCTCTGAGGCCTTTAGAATTCTCAAAACTGATCTATCCAAAGTAACTGTGTTTGTAATGGCCAAATTTCTAGAAGCAGCCTGGCACAAGAGATTGCTCCTAATTCCTAGGGTACCGCATTTTTACGTCCTTGTTGTGCTATCCAGTTTTAAGAATTCTGTATCTCGGCATTATATGTAAGATTCTAGTTTTATCTGACACATTGTTTTACTTGCAAATTAGTAACATTTTAGATTGTTTAAGGGAATCAGTAGTGACTTACTGTATTGTTATGTTATACAGAACATGTGACGTATTCTTCATCTGTACTATGTGTTATCCGATTTTGATGTAACAGTGATTCTGTTTTGTTTGTATCAATTTTATGTAACTTTTATGGCA
Source organism: Lissotriton helveticus (assembly GCF_964261635.1). Classification (NCBI taxonomy): domain Eukaryota; kingdom Metazoa; phylum Chordata; class Amphibia; order Caudata; family Salamandridae; genus Lissotriton; species Lissotriton helveticus. The sequence continues at coordinate 1,823,995,488 of NC_136057.1, forward strand.
AATTGCCGAAATAAAGATTAATGAATGAATATTTTCTAATATTTTACTTCTTTACCTTAATTAATATATATTTTCTTATTCACTTTTTTATATTTTGTATGGTTTTGTTGTGTATGTACGTTTAATATATAGTATCTCTCCATCTCTCTCTCTCTCTATATAAATATATATATATATATATCACAAAAGACAAAGGTGGAAAAAGAGGCAGAGGAAGGAAGGGGGTGAGTGGGAACCTATGCAAAAATCTCCAAAACAGCACCATGATGGACAAAGATACGGTGAATAAAACTATCATCAATCTATCCAAAAGACAACTGAGTGACACTGATAAAAGAACTTCATGCTTAGGCCTTTCAGTTAGAAATAGAAACAGAAACTCCTGTGAATTCCGCTGAGCAGAAAATATTTTTGACAACTTGAGTATCACATACCACAGCAAACACCCCATTTAAACCATGCTCAACATTCTATCCTTTATTATCAAATGATAACATTGACCCATACCATGACACTGTCACTAGAAACCTCATAAAATTTTGACATAAGAAATGGTTTAATAACCTTTCCTCTCCCAACCTGACACCACCACAGAGGCATGCCCTTAGGTCTCTGGCAGAGGATGAAGATATTGTTATCTGTCCAGCGGAGAAAGGTGGCAATATCAGCAGAGAAATGTGCATAGCAGAATCCACCCACCAACTTAGCGATACACAATTCTATATCAGGGTAAACAGGGAAAACTATGCCAAAAGTATAGAGAACATTTGGGACAAACTTAAAGACTGGAGAGTCAAAGGGTATTGGAGTGGGAAGAATTCTGTTTTCTGAAAAAAGACTATCTCACACTTCTAATCCTGTGCCTATTACCCAAGATCCACAAGGATGCGAACAATCACCCAGGCAGGCCCATAGTCTCATCGAGGGGTAGTGCCATGGAAAACATCTCCAAATATGTAGACCATTTCCTCAGGGAACCAGTGAGCAATCTACCATCAAATGTTAAGGACACAAAAGACTTCCTGGGATAATTAGAAGGTATCCACTGTAAAAGTGACTTTTTACTCAATACCCTGGATGTGAGTTAACTATATATGATCATTGAACACAAACAGGGAATTCTATCATGCAAACACTTTTTACAAACCAGTCACATCAAGTTTAAATCACACACCGATATGATTTTAGGCATGATTGAGCATTGCCTTAACAATAACATCTACCTTTTTGATGGCACCCTATTTAAACAGGTCTTGGGGACCACGATGGGCACTTGCTTTGCCCCAAGCTTTACTAATCTCTTCCTTGGACAATGGGAGGAGGAGATATTTAGAGACAGTGCTGGCTTCCCGGAAACTGAACGGGTTGTCCTATGGCTGAGGTACATAGACAACCTATTCATTGTTTGGAAAGGCTTGGAAAGAAATCCCAACAGGTTTGTGGACAAACTCAACTAAAACAACCTCACCATTACCCTCACTTGCACCACAAGCAGGAAGACAGTAGACTTTTTGGATACCAAAATCAAAATTGTCGGTGACAAAATTCCCACCATACTGTATCGGATGTATGACGTTATAACGCATACTTTTACTCCGCAGACCATTACAACGCGACTTTTACTCCGCATACCGTTACAACGCATAGCGCCTTGGGGCGCTGGATAGTGGTAAGTATAATTTACTATTCTAACTCCAGTCCCCGTGGACCCTAGGGAAGGTGTTGGATAGTAAATTATACTTATTCCCTATCCTAGAGCGCCCCCCAGCGCAATGCGTTGTAATGGTATGCGGAGTAATGGTCGCGTTGTAATGGGTCTGCGGAGTAAAAGATCCGTTGTAACGGGTGTATACCTACTGTATCACAAAGACACTGCTGGCAACAGCCTACTTCATGCTCTCAGCAGTCACCCTGATACTCTTAAGTGGAGTATCCCGTACAAGGAACTTCTGAGAGCAAAACGTAATTGCAATACAGATCAATCATTCAAGACAGAGACTAATACCATGATTTCAAGATTTGAATGAATGAATGAATGAAAGCCGTCTTATAATGCGCAACTTAGCCCGATGGGCATCAAGGCGCCTAGCAGAAAAAGAAGCAGGAACCAAGTGCCAGATTACAGGTATGCCTCGGCAAAGAGCCATGTCTTTAGTGTCTTCCTGAACAGCGTGATAGAGGGTTGAGTTTTTATCTCCTGTGGGAGGGAGTTCCACAGTTTAGGGGCCAAGGAGGAGAAAGTCCTTCCTCCCCACTGTACTCTGTAAGCCCGCGGCACAGACAGGAGGTTCTTACTAGAAGAGCGAAGGTCCCTGCTGGGGACATAGGGAATCAGCAGAGCTCTCACGCCCTAACTGGACAGGGCCCCATAGACCAGGCACAGGATCTTAAAAGAGATCCTGGATTGGATCGGGAGCCAGTGCAGGTTCTTACTGGCTACTGTGGCGGAAGAAAGCCTGGGGACATCCAACACAAACCTGGCTGCCGTGTTTTGGATGGTCTGCAGGCGTTGTATCAGTCCTTTGTTGATGCCAGAATAGAGCGCGTTGCAGTTGTCAAGCCGCGAGGCGACCAGTTCAACCACGATCTGTTTGCGGGCTTGCGAAGAGAGATAATGGGTGATTTTCCTGAGAGTTCTAATAACATCCCAGCAAGTTGCGACCGTCCTGTTCACCTGCTGTGTCATAGCTAACAAAGGGTCAATCATCACGCCCAAATTTCGGGCTGATTTAGTGGGCGATGGACAGGCTCCAAGGGAGGGGGGCCACCACTCGCTGGACCAAATATCCTGATCTTCACCGAAGATCAGGATCTCGGTTTTCTCTCCGTTCAGCTTCAGTGAATTCAGAATCATCCACTGCGAGACTGCCTCTATGCAGTTCCTGAAGCTGACAACGGAGGTACCCACCGAGTGGGAGAGGGACACCATAATTTGGGTGTCGTCGGCGTATGACACCACCTCCATCCCATAGGACCTAACTAGCCTGGCAAGTGGGGACACATTTGTTTTGAATAATGTGGGGCTTAAGGCCGACCCCTGTGGGACCCCACATTGCACAGGTGTGGCCGAAGATATAAACTCTCCCAATTTGACCCTTTGTTCCCTCTGTGTGAGGTAGGAGGCCAAGAGGCTCAGCGCCGAGCCCTTCACCCCTATCTCCCTAAGACGGTCTGTTAGAATGGCGGGAGATAGGGTGTCAAAAGCCGCTGTCAGGTCGAGCAGGACCAGGAGGGTGGTCTGGCCCGATCGACCTTAGTGCGGATGTTGTTTACAACCACTGTGAGGGCCGACTTGGTGCTGTGGAATTTCCGGAAACCATGTTGTGATTTGTCCAGGTGACCAGAGGTATCCAGGAAGGCCGTCAGATGCTGATTGAGGTGTGTCTCAAGTATCTTTGCTGGGGCCGGGAGCAGAGATATAGGGCGAACGTTCTTTAATCCCTCTGGGTCTAAAGTCGGCTTTCTCAACAGAGGCTTGACCACTGCACTTTTCCAGCAGGCCGGAAAAGTCCCTTCAGTCATTGCGTGGTTCATCATCTCAAGGAGGGGGGGTAGTAAGACTTCCCTACAGTCCTTCAAGATTTTAAGAGGACATGGGTCCAGCGGGGATCCGGATTTAGTCTTACTCAGAAGCAGATCTAGCTGCTGGAGGGTGAGAGGAGGGAAGTTGGACAGGCTCATGTAGGGGTCCGTTGTGCGAGGCTCTGTGGAAGATGGAACAAAGGGGAGAGGAGAGCCTAGCAGGTTCCTTTGTGACTCAAGACCGGAGTATATATCAGCTATTTTAGAATGGAAAAATAGGGAGATTCTATTGTACAGTTCTTGGGAGCCTGGGATGGGGTCAGGGGTTTGTAGGGTACACAGTGAATCAATGATTTTAAATAATTCCCTGGGAGAGGTAAGGGAGGCCGTTAGGCTGGAGAAATAGGCCTGCTTTTCCATGATTACCCTTAAATTATACTCTCTAAGAAAAAGTTTGTGTTTTTCCCTTTTTCCAATATCCCAGCCCGCTCGCCAGAGCCTTTCTTGCTTCCTACATCCCTGCCTTAGGAGCCTAAGAGTCTCGGAAAACCAAGGGGCTGAGGGGCGCTTCCTAGCAGAGTAGCGGAGAGAAGCGGGGGCCAAGAGCTCCACTGCGCTTGCTATGGCAATATAAAGCTGACGTGCAGCTACATTTACATCCCCCAAAGGGGCAGTGCTGGCATTAGGTATAAGGGGGGCTAGGGTATTGTTTGATATTTTCCTATGGTTCCGTTTTGGTTCCCTGTTTCTAGGGGCACTCAACCTAGTAGAAGGGAGGGATGATTTAATTTCCAAAGGGACAGCTAGGTGGTCAGACCATACCAGGGGAATAGGAGGTCCTGTAGTAAGTCTATGGTCATTAGAGAAAACCCCATCCAGAGTGTGTCCCGCCCGATGGGTAGGACCAACAACCAGTTGCCGGAGGCCGCATGCGGCCAGGGAATCCACGAGGGAGAGAGTTTCACTGGAGCCTGAATCATCTAGATGGAAATTTAGATCTCCCAAGATGGTTAGGTGGGGGCAGCCAAAATAGGGTTCTAGAATATTCAATAAATTCTGGCTGAATTCAGATCTGGGTCCTGGGGGTCTGTAGATTAGAAGACCGGCGAATGACATAGAGGGGGTATTGGAAAAATGGATAGCCTGAAAAAGGTCGGAGGGAGATGAGAGAGTATTGATACGACATGTAGACGATATCTTATACAAGATACCTAAGCCACCTCCCCTACGGCCCACTCTGTCCAGCCTGGCCAGCGCATAGCCCTCAGGGATAGCATTCACAAGTTCTGGACCAGAAGAGTCGGAGGCCCACGTTTCTGTGATGAAAACCCAGGAGGGCTTCCTGGCAGAGACAAACTCACGGAATGCGACATTGTTCTTTACCAGTGACCTTGCATTAATGAGGAAGCCCCTCTCCGTGATGGAAATAGGCATAGTAGCTGGTTTAACGGGGGGCCTCAGTTGTAGATTCTCCAAAATTAGATGCTCACTGCTGTTAGAATAGCAACCACAGCTAGGGGGCGTAAGAAAGGCTACAGGGGGAAGAGAGTGGTGACATGGCAAATAGGAGGGCTTCAAAGAGATTAAGTCATAAGGAGTGTATATCGAACTTACTCGGAGAATACCTGATATTGCAACTTCATTCCCGCCTGTCCCGTCCTCCAGCACGTCCCTAGCGCGGACGGGCGCAGACGGGCGCAGACGGGCGCAGACGGGCGCAGACGGGCGCAGATGGGCGCAGATGGGCGCAGACGGGCTGGACTTTGGCGCGACTTCGGGGCGCCCGCTGGGCGCGTCCGCTGGTCGCGAAGAAAGACATCCGGTTTAAATAGCGGTGCATCTACGGAGCAGGGCCCACGAGACACTGTGCAGCCAATCAGGGCGGGGGTGATAGATTTTGCCTGCACCCTCCACAACACGCGGGATATCCCGTGGTGGGACGGGTCGCTGGTAGGGGGGCGTGGAAGCGGTAAGGGGCACGGATTTACCCGCAGTTATAAAATTGTCAAACAGATTAAAAATTACAATTCAATTACATAGCAATCATGCAGCACGTAAAATTCCCCCCCCCGGTCAGAGTGACAATGCGAACATATCAGTCATGCAGCACGTAAAATTCACAGTATTTACTAATTAAAACGGCCTAGGTATGCCAAGAGCATTAAAAGCACAGCGTGATACGGGGCATCTGAATCATGCACCCGGCACTATTTAAATTTCGAGAAAGAAGATACTCACAATGGGTCCTGAATAAAGCCATTAAGAAGGTAGACAGAGTCCAAAGGAAAGAAATTCTATTTACACCGACACCAGTTGAGGTGGAAGAAAGGGACACTAAAACCAGAATAATCCTCACATTCAATGACAGTTCACACGGGATCAAGCGCATTTTCACAAAAAACTGGAATATACCTACAGTGATGCTACTATCGGACATATGATTCAGGAAAGACCCAGCATTACATATAGGAAAAGGTGCAGCTTGGGGAACACCCTGGTTCACAGTGACATAACCAGACACAATACCTACAAAGATCAGGAATTGAAGGGATTCTTTTCTTGTGGTGACTGCAGGGGGTGTAAAAACAGCTACATGAAAAAAGGAAGCTACCATATGCAGCACACCTTTTGTCATTTATATGTTGGAATGCCCATGCAAATTGAAGCATATAGTCAGGACCACCCAATGGTTAAGAAACGGGTAATGGAGCATATGAGGGCCAGAACAAACAGAAACCAGCTCTATTCAATAGCCCATCATTTTCAAAATCATCACTTTTCTGACAGTTCATTACTAAGTTTTCTTGCCATTGAACATATTATCCCCATATCACCTGGGGGGTAACAGAACCCTTAAACTTAGACAAATTGAATCTAAATACATTATAGAGTTTCAAACCAAGAGTCCTGGGAGTCTCAATTTGTATGAGGGACTTAGAGTCCAATTACATGAAGCTTAAAGTGTTCAGCATTTTCTGTTTTGTTTTTCCCACAGGAGAAAAGGAAGGGACCCACCCTGTGACAGCAGATCACTAGTAAGGGTTCCCTACACTTTTCTTCAAAGACACAACTGTGTGGCACGTTTTTTCAAATAAGATGATGCATTTTTACAGAGTTTCATAAGTGATCTGTGTTAACATTTTTGATATTGTTAAACTATTTGTAGGACATACACATTGTGTGGCTTAGCACAAGAACTGGGGTGCAACGCAATGTGTCCGGTTGAGCTTGGCCGGGCACTTGCCCAACATTGCTATGCCATGTTCTTCGAACTGGTAGGTTCCAGAGTATTTAACATACAGAGGATACATAGAACCTGTACCATTGTGGAGCTACAGTCCCGTGATTTTCCATTTGGAAATCACTAGTCATAACAGGTTCTTCATTATGGGCAATGGCCCGGCAATATTTAGGAATTGTTTGCAATTTCTTGATATTTTCTGGTTTCTCCTTGTGACTAACAACACAGGTTATTGGTCTTAATTCTCAACACGACCCACTTGGGGATATTTATGTGCTATCTCTGACTTTCCAGCAAATACTGTATACTCCCACATGCCTTTTGGCACATGGTATCTTGGACATCTCTTGCAACACACTTACATACATACTTTGCTCTGCTTTCTATTTTGTAACTGTATTGTCCCACACAGGGAATCCGACACGTAGGGATACCATTGTTTGCATGGACACACATGATATTAATCCTTGCGCTTTCAGAACATTTGGATATTGAATTTGATTGGGAACACGTACAATTCGAGGAATGTTGTATACAGAATCTTTGTATTTTACATTCCTGTTATGTTGGTATTTTACTCCTTTGTGCATGCAGACATTGGGATACCACTACCTCGGATTAACAATGAGTACACTAGCAGCATGCTATCATGAACCGTTTGAATTATATCTCATTTAAAATGTTTGTATCTGGCTTTCTGCTGTTTTCTAACTTTCCTCGTCACCCTTGTGTCCGTATCTGCGGCCATCAGTATTAACTGTGATATACTCCAAGATATATATATACATAGTTGCAGGTTGAGCTTGGTTGGGCCCTTGCCCAACATTATTATGCCATGTTCTTCGAACTGGTAGGTCCCAGAGTATTTAACTTACAGAAGATACATAGAACCTGTACCATTGTGGAGCTACAGTCCCGTGGTTTTCCATTTGGTAATCACTAGTCGTAACAGGTTCTTCATTATGGGCAATGGCCCGGCAATTTCTGGGTATTTTTTGCTGTTTCTTGATATTATCTGGTTTCACCCTGTGACTAAAAACAACACAGGTTCTTGTTCTTAATTCTCAACACGACCCACTTGGAGATATTTATGTTATCTCTCTGACTTTCCTGCAACTACTGTATACTCCCACATGCATTTTGGCACTTGGGATCTTGGACATCTCTTGCAACACACTTACATACATACTTTGCTCTGCTTTCTATTTTGTAACTTTATTGTCCCACACAGGGAATCGGACATGTAGGGATTGCATGGACACAGATGATATTAATCCTTGCGTTTACAGAACATTTGGATATTGAATTTGATTGGGAACATGTACAATTCGAGGAATGTTGCATACAGAATCTATGTATTTTACTTTCCTGTTATGTTGGTATTTTACTCCTTTGCACATGCAGACATTGGGATACCACTACCTCGGATTAACAATGAGTACACCAGAAGCATGCTATCATGAACAGTTTGAGTTATATCTAATATAAAATGGATGTATTTGACTTTCTGCTGTTTCATAACTTTTCTCCTCACCCTTGGGTCTGTGTCTGAGACCCTCAGTATTAACTGTGACATAATCCAATATAAATATATATATATATATATATATATATATATATATATGTATATATATATATATATATATATATATATATATATATTGTACCTCGAACGCCTTGAGCTTTGCCAGAGCACACAACATTGCTCCGACCATCCGGTCTGTTTATTCATGCATGCCTGTTCGTTTCACCTTCTGTGCAAATTGCCTGACGCGTTTCGGGGTCGGAACCCCGTCTTCAGAGGCTGCAATAATGGCATTCAGAAGACGCTTTGTGATTATTAGACTCGTTTTATTAGACAAGCCCCCCAGTGGGCGTTGACTCAGTGCATCGTCATCTGGAGTGAAGCTGGGACTTGTAGTCCACAAAGCGCCGATTGTTTCACCCTTTAAGTAAGTCCGAATGTACATTAATTGTTCGTGCTTGTCGTCAAATACCTTAGTAGGCGGTGTCGCGTTGGGGCATGCTGCATCAATTGAGGAGCGCTGTGCCATATAATCCCAACCAGTTTGGGACTAAAGCCTCGCTTGCTGGATGTGCCTTTTCTCCAACAGGCGATGGTGCATCTGGCCACGGCCAGGCCGCCGTGTGAAATTTTGTACCTCGAACGCCTTGAGCTTTGCCAGAGCACACAACATTGCTCCGACCATCCGGTCTGTTTATTCATGCATGCCTGTTCGTTTCACCTTCTGTGCAAATTGCCTGACGCGTTTCGGGGTCGGAACCCCGTCTTCAGAGGCTGCAATAATGGCATTCAGAAGACGCTTTGTGATTATTAGACTCGTTTTATTAGACAAGCCCCCCAGTGGGCGTTGACTCAGTGCATCGTCATCTGGAGTGAAGCTGGGACTTGTAGTCCACAAAGCGCCGATTGTTTCACCCTTTAAGTAAGTCCGAATGTACATTAATTGTTCGTGCTTGTCGTCAAATACCTTAGTAGGCGGTGTCGCGTTGGGGCATGCTGCATCAATTGAGGAGCGCTGTGCCATATAATCCCAACCAGTTTGGGACTAAAGCCTCGCTTGCTGGATGTGCCTTTTCTCCAACAGGCGATGGTGCATCTGGCCACGGCCAGGCCGCCGTGTGAAATTTTGTACCTCGAACGCCTTGAGCTTTGCCAGAGCACACAACATTGCTCCGACCATCCGGTCTGTTTATTCATGCATGCCTGTTCGTTTCACCTTCTGTGCAAATTGCCTGACGCGTTTCGGGGTCGGAACCCCGTCTTCAGAGGCTGCAATAATGGCATTCAGAAGACGCTTTGTGATTATTAGACTCGTTTTATTAGACAAGCCCCCCAGTGGGCGTTGACTCAGTGCATCGTCATCTGGAGTGAAGCTGGGACTTGTAGTCCACAAAGCGCCGATTGTTTCACCCTTTAAGTAAGTCCGAATGTACATTAATTGTTCGTGCTTGTCGTCAAATACCTTAGTAGGCGGTGTCGCGTTGGGGCATGCTGCATCAATTGAGGAGCGCTGTGCCATATAATCCCAACCAGTTTGGGACTAAAGCCTCGCTTGCTGGATGTGCCTTTTCTCCAACAGGCGATGGTGCATCTGGCCACGGCCAGGCCGCCGTGTGAAATTTTGTACCTCGAACGCCTTGAGCTTTGCCAGAGCACACAACATTGCTCCGACCATCCGGTCTGTTTATTCATGCATGCCTGTTCGTTTCACCTTCTGTGCAAATTGCCTGACGCGTTTCGGGGTCGGAACCCCGTCTTCAGAGGCTGCAATAATGGCATTCAGAAGACGCTTTGTGATTATTAGACTCGTTTTATTAGACAAGCCCCCCAGTGGGCGTTGACTCAGTGCATCGTCATCTGGAGTGAAGCTGGGACTTGTAGTCCACAAAGCGCCGATTGTTTCACCCTTTAAGTAAGTCCGAATGTACATTAATTGTTCGTGCTTGTCGTCAAATACCTTAGTAGGCGGTGTCGCGTTGGGGCATGCTGCATCAATTGAGGAGCGCTGTGCCATATAATCCCAACCAGTTTGGGACTAAAGCCTCGCTTGCTGGATGTGCCTTTTCTCCAACAGGCGATGGTGCATCTGGCCACGGCCAGGCCGCCGTGTGAAATTTTGTACCTCGAACGCCTTGAGCTTTGCCAGAGCACACAACATTGCTCCGACCATCCGGTCTGTTTATTCATGCATGCCTGTTCGTTTCACCTTCTGTGCAAATTGCCTGACGCGTTTCGGGGTCGGAACCCCGTTTTCAGAGGCTGCAATAATGGCATTCAGAAGACGCTTTGTGATTATTAGACTCGTTTTATTAGACAAGCCCCCCAGTGGGCGTTGACTCAGTGCATCGTCATCTGGAGTGAAGCTGGGACTTGTAGTCCACAAAGCGCCGATTGTTTCACCCTTTAAGTAAGTCCGAATGTACATTAATTGTTCGTGCTTGTCGGATCAATGTTGTGTGCTCTGGCAAAGCTCAAGGCGTTCGAGGTACAAAATTTCACACGGCGGCCTGGCCGTGGCCAGATGCACCATCGCCTGTTGGAGAAAAGGCACATCCAGCAAGCGAGGCTTTAGTCCCAAACTGGTTGGGATTATATGGCACAGCGCTCCTCAATTGATGCAGCATGCCCCAACGAGACACCGCCTACTAAGGTATTTGACGACAAGCACGAACAATTAATGTACATTCGGACTTACTTAAAGGGTTAAACAATCGGCGCTTTGTGGACTACAAGTCCCAGCTTCACTCCAGATGACGATGCACTGAGTCAACGCCCACTGGGGGGCTTGTCTAATAAAACGAGTCTAATAATCACAAAGCGTCTTCTGAATGCCATTATTGCAGCCTCTGAAGACGGGGTTCCGACCCCGAAACGCGTCAGGCAATTTGCACAGAAGGTGAAACGAACAGGCATGCATGAATAAACAGACCGGATGGTCGGAGCAATGTTGTGTGCTCTGGCAAAGCTCAAGGCGTTCGAGGTACAAAATTTCACACGGCGGCCTGGCCGTGGCCAGATGCACCATCGCCTGTTGGAGAAAAGGCACATCCAGCAAGCGAGGCTTTAGTCCCAAACTGGTTGGGATTATATGGCACAGCGCTCCTCAATTGATGCAGCATGCCCCAACGCGACACCGCCTACTAAGGTATTTGACGACAAGCACGAACAATTAATGTACATTCGGACTTACTTAAAGGGTGAAACAATCGGCGCTTTGTGGACTACAAGTCCCAGCTTCACTCCAGATGACGATGCACTGAGTCAACGCCCACTGGGGGGCTTGTCTAATAAAACGAGTCTAATAATCACAAAGCGTCTTCTGAATGCCATTATTGCAGCCTCTGAAGACGGGGTTCCGACCCCGAAACGCGTCAGGCAATTTGCACAGAAGGTGAAACGAACAGGCATGCATGAATAAACAGACCGGATGGTCGGAGCAATGTTGTGTGCTCTGGCAAAGCTCAAGGCGTTCGAGGTACAAAATTTCACACGGCGGCCTGGCCGTGGCCAGATGCACCATCGCCTGTTGGAGAAAAGGCACATCCAGCAAGCGAGGCTTTAGTCCCAAACTGGTTGGGATTATATGGCACAGCGCTCCTCAATTGATGCAGCATGCCCCAACGCGACACCGCCTACTAAGGTATTTGACGACAAGCACGAACAATTAATGTACATTCGGACTTACTTAAAGGGTGAAACAATCGGCGCTTTGTGGACTACAAGTCCCAGCTTCACTCCAGATGACGATGCACTGAGTCAACGCCCACTGGGGGGCTTGTCTAATAAAACGAGTCTAATAATCACAAAGCGTCTTCTGAATGCCATTATTGCAGCCTCTGAAGACGGGGTTCCGACCCCGAAACGCGTCAGGCAATTTGCACAGAAGGTGAAACGAACAGGCATGCATGAATAAACAGACAGGATGGTCGGAGCAATGTTGTGTGCTCTGGCAAAGCTCAAGGCGTTCGAGGTACAATATATATATATATATATATTACCTACTGGCGGTCGCCAGTAGGTATATATAGTTAGGATTTTTTCTCTATGGGTTTTTTGAAAATTCTATGTCTAATAACTTTGGCGTTTGTGGACGGAATTGGCTGAAATTTTCAGGAAAATGGCACATTTTGTTTCTGAGCAGCCCTTGAAAATTTGGGGGGGGTTCGTCCAGTGGGGGCCGAGAAAAAAGGGGGGTCCCAAAACGTGTTTTTAACATTGAGTTTTCCATAGGGCGGTTGGCCTCACTTTTAGCCCGAACGGCTGAATGGATTTGCACGAAACTTGGCAAAATTGTAGGGACTGGTAGCCCGATGTGCCTTTTGTAGGTCTCAATATATGTGCTCCAGTGGATTTTGAGAAATTAACGTTTAAAAAAAGATATATATCTGTAACAGCGGACCGGGCAGCGCTCTGGTTCGCGGACTTTTCGCGCAACGGAGCTTTGTGAAGCGAAGCTGATTGGTTCTCCGGCGTCTGTCAACATTCCAAACAGTCCGTAGCGGCCGCCATCTTGTCTCTCGGTAGGATCGAGAGACAAGAGGAGGCCGAAGCGAAGGGGCAAATGACCATAAGGGGGCATAGTACATTGTCGCTCACCCCCTAGGTTTGATGTGGAGGTTTTAAAAGGGCCCCGCGGGGCAAAAAAAAATAAAAATAATAATAATCGAACAGCTGAATGGATTTGCACGAAACTTGGCAAAATTGTAGGGACTGGTAGCCCGATGTGCCTTTGCTAGATCTCAATATATGTGCTCCAGTGGATTTTGAGAAATTAACGTTCAAAAAAAGGTATATATCTGTAACAGCGCACCGCTTCGCGTACTTTTCGCGTTACGGAGCTTTGCGAAGCGAAGCTGATTGGCTCTCCGGTGTCTGTAAACATTCCAAACAGTCCGTAGCGCCCGCCATCTTGTCTCTCGGTAGGATCGAACAGCTGAATGGATTTGCACGAAACTTGGCAAAATTGTAGGGACTGGTAGCCAGATGTGCCTTTGCTAGGTCTCAATATATGTGCTTCAGTGCATTTTGAGAAATTAACGTTCAGAAACAAGATATATATCTGTAACAGCGCTCCGCTTCGCGGAGATAAAATTATCTCTGTATTACCTAGCTGTTGCTAACACCAGTTAGCGACGGCTAGTAGGAGATAGCGACCATCTTGGGCCCCACTTTGCATGTGAGTGATATTTATCACTAATGACATGCAAAGTGGGCATGCCAAGATGTTAGCGACTGGAAACAGTCGCTAACATCGCTATCTCCTATTATCAACTTTTGGAAATATTCGAGATAAGGGCGAATATCTCTAAAAGCTACCACCTGCCCTGAGCAGTTCTTAGCCATGTTATCCAATGGGAGGTGGATAACATGGCTAAGAGCATTAGCTCGGTAATGCATGAATATCGCTGAGTTTTCAGCGATATTAATGCATTGCGGTCGTTTTTTATCGTATTTCCGATAAACCTTGATAATAGCAAGGTTTATCTGCGATAATTTCTGACGGTAAAAAAATCGTTGCTAAGCATCGTTAGGGATAAATATCGCTTAACTTTGGTAATATGCCCCAACGTCTGTTAACGTTCGATTCGAAGGAAATCAGGAAGTGTTGAAAAACATTGTCTGCGCCATCTTGTCTTTTTTCAAATGCCACACTTTTGTCGTGTACGGCAGCCATTTTAGATGCCTTGACCAGACCCACTCTGTGCACGCTGTCGATCCTTAGCATGGCTCCCCACCCTCGCAAACATCTCCCCCAGGCAGTGGTCACCCCCGCTCTCTGTCTTATGCATGGGTAATAAACCTCCCCCATCTGCGCTGCTGTTCCCTGAGAATCACACCCTGTGCCCGCCCGATACCTCCCTTTCGCCCTATTCACTACCGCACCCTCTGACACTCCTTTTCCTCTGTGTCCGATTGTCCAGGCTGGTCCTAGGGTATCAGCTAGCCCTGCAGATGTAGTTTATGGCCACAGCTGTAAAGAATCACCCCTCTTCAAAGGAGTTATAGTAGATCAAGGCCCACACTCGATGAGATTCGTCACAGCAGAAGCGTTGCTATTATCTGAAAACCATCCTGTATTGTGATTGGGGAGGGGACCGAGCCTGAAGCGGAAGATTCCAGGGATGACTGTTTGTACATCAAAGTTTTTACAATTATGTGTCACATTAAAAATATATAGCACTCCGACAAAGTAGTAAGATTATAAAACTTTAATAATTTATAAATATATACAAGAAAACAAAAATAGTAATAACATATAAACATTTTTAGGGAAAAACAACGAAGTAGCGGTCGGCTGTGCGAATAGTCCCAACGCAGCACAACGTCCAGATTTCCGGCGTGGGGCGTCGCGGGGGGTGGGTCATCAGTAGCAAACTGTTGTGCGAATAGTTCCAAGGCAGCAGAACGCGTTGAAATCTAGATGACACGAAAGTGATGTCTAGTAAGTTGCCACCCAGCAAATAACGGCATGGGGCGTCGCGGGGGGTGGGTCATCAGTAGCAAACTGTTGCGCGAATAGTTCCAAGGCAGCAGAACGATGGCACCAAGGTGATGTCCAGTAAGTTGCCGCACTGGTTTTGGTATCCTACAATGCTGCTCCGAATAACGGCGTGGAGCGCCCCGGGGGAGGCGGCGTGAACGGGCCTCTCCAGGTGGAGTGTCATCTGTTGTAGTGGGGCGCCCCTTTACCGTTTCAGTTGCCATTCCGTCCGTTTTTGGTCCACTGTGTCAAAAGCCGCAATTCAGCTGAGTTGCGCCCACTCTTGCGGTGCAGCGATAGGCGGCTGTCACAGGACTCTCAAAATGGCGGCAGGCTGTTTCCTTTTTGGGCCTGGTCCACTGAAATGGCCCTGGGACACCTTGGAAATCGGACGCTTGTCTGCTAGGTCTTGGACCTCATTCTCGAAAGCGTCCCCTCCGCCTTGAGAATTCATCAAAAGTTTTGGGGGCTCTGACTCCTGCAGGCTTCTGGTGGGGAGCGGCTGCCATGATTGCTCGCGGAATGACCACGACTGAGCTACGAGATGGTGGTGCTTTCATGCTGACGCCAGCTTCAGTCTGAAACATCCAGAAACAAGGTGGGGCTTTCATCGTTTGGGGAAAAAAAAAAGTTTTCATCCTATGAAAAGTGTTGTTTTTAGGTCACATGATCAAGCCTTCCATCATTAGGAAACCAAAAGTAAAATGAACCAATGAAAAGTTTTATAAACAAGTCACATGACCTGTTATGCGGCATAGGGTGTAAAATTAGGAGAAAATACGTTGGCACGTGAGGCGGCGTCAGTAGCGGACCGATGTGCGAATAGGCCGAAGGCAACACAACGCGCCAAGATCTGGATGGCACCGAGGTGGTGTCCAGCAAGTTGCAGCACTGGTGTGGCCATCCTACAATGCTGAAAGTCGGCGTGGGGCGCCCCGTTGGCCTGTGAGTTTGCGTCAGTAGCGGACCGATGTGCGAATAGGCCGAAGGCAGCACAACGCGCCAAGATCCGGATGGCACCGAGGTGGTGTCTAGTAAGTTGTCGCACTGGTGTGGCCATCCAACAATGCTGAAAGTCGGCGTGGGGCGCCCCGTTGGCCTGTGAGTTTGCGTCAGTAGCGGACCGATGTGCGAATAGGCCGAAGGCAGCACAACGCGCCAAGATCCGGATGGCACCGAGGTGGTGTCCAGCAAGTTGCAGCACTGGTGTGGCCATCCTACAATGCTGAAAGTCGGCGTGGGGCGCCCCGTTGGCCTGTGAGTTTGCGTCAGTAGCGGACCGATGTGCGAATAGGCCGAAGGCAGCACAACGCGCCAAGATCCGGATGGCACCGAGGTGGTGTCTAGTAAGTTGCCGCACTGGTGTGGCCATCCTACAATGCTGAAAGTCGGCGTGGGGCGCCCCGTTGGCCTGTGAGTTTGCGTCAGTAGCGGACCGATGTGCGAATATGTCGAAGGCAGCACAACGCGCCAAGATCCGGATGGCACCGAGGTGGTGTCTAGTAAGTTGTCGCACTTCTGTGGCCATCCTACAATGTTGAAAGTCGGCGTGGGGCGCCCCGTTGGCCTGTGAGATGGCGTCAGTAGCGGACCGATGTGCGAATGGGGCCAAAGGCAGCGCAACAATATTTTCTGATTTGAAGACACCACAAGGCGCTGAGATGCCAAGATCCGGATGGCACCGAGGTGGTGTCTAGCAAGTTGTGGCACTGGTGTGGCCATCGTACAATGGTAAAAGTCGGCGTGGGGCGCCCTGTTGGCCTGTGAGATGGTGTCAGTAGCGGACTGATGTGTGAATGGGGCCAAAGGCAGCGCAACAATATTTTCTACTATATTTTCGGAGTAGAAGACACCACAAGGCGCTGAGATGCCAAGATCCGGATGGCACCGAGGTGATGTGTAAGTTGCGGACGGATGTGCGAATGGGGCCAAAGGCAGCTCAACAATATTTTCTGAAGAGAATACACCACAAGGCGCTGAGATGCCAAGATCCGGATGGCACCGAGGTGATGTCTAAGTTGCGGACCGATGTGCGAATGGGGCCAAAGGTAGCGTAACAAGATTTTCTGTATGGAAGATACCACTAGGCGTTGAGATGCCAAGATTCGGATGGCACCGAGGTGATGTCTAGCAAGTTGTGCCACTGGTGTGGCCATCGTACAATGGTAAAAGTCGGCGTGGGGCGCCCTATTGGCCTGTGAGATGGTGTCAGTAGCGGACTGATGTGCGAATGGGGCCAAAGGCAGCGCAACAATATTTTCTGACTGACACCACAAGGCGCTGAGATGCCAAGATCCGGATGGCATCGAGGTGATGTCTAAGTTGCGGACTGATGTGCGAATGGGGCCAAAGGCAGCGTAACAATATTTTCTGTATGGAAGATACCACTAGGCGTTGAGATGCCAAGATTCGGATGGCACCGAGGTGATGTCTAGCAAGTTGGTGTGGTCATCCTACAATGCTGAAACTCGGCGTGGGTCACCCCATTAGCCTGTGAGATGGCGTCAGTAGCGGACCGATGTGCGAATAGGCCGAAGGCAGCACAACGCGCCAAGATCCGGATGTCACCGTGGTGGTTTCATAGTTGAGAGGCACTTCATCTGCAGTGGGGCGCCGAGATCCGGATGGCACCGAGGTGATGTCTAGCAAGTTGCTGTACTTGTGTGGTCATCCTACAATGCTGAAACTCGGCGTGGGTCGCCCCATTAGCCTGTGAGATAGCTGTTCTTTGGATTTGGGCCTGGTCCACTAAAATGGCCCTGGGACACCTAAGAACTCGAACGCTCGATTTTTTTTTCCTTTCCTGTACATGCAAAAAAAGGTAAATGCCCGGTATGTTACACGCTTCATCTGCCACGATGAACTCTCCAGAGGAACCGAAAAAATATATAGTTGTGGTAACTATACCATGCATCGTCATATGGAGAGGTGGCACCAATTAATTATAGTGCTGCATAAAAGAGAGATTTGGAGGAGAACCCCTGACCTGCTAGTACATTCATCAAAGAAGTGGCACTGAGAGCTTCAGAGGCAAGGGAAACGGTCCCAAATATTTAGAAGAACTTTGGAAAGATTAAAATGACATGTTTAGATTGTGGTAAATTAATTTCATGTGGGCAGATGAGTGTTACTCTAATAAATACAGCATATGAACATCATCATAGTCGATGGTTGGTAGAGACATTTTGACTATATCCTGGACCTGCCCGTCCTCGCCCAAAATGGCGCCGGAATAAATGGGACTCGTAACTCCTTGTTGTGTACTGGTTGCAGAACCTTGAAATCACGAGATACGTATGCAGTTTTGAAGCACATGGCGGGCGGGGACGAGAATTGATTGAATATTTCGACATCCCTATTGATATTAAGTTCTGATGTGTTATTGATTACTGTACTGTTGAAAATTCGAATTAACGTCACCCATGGTACTTGCCCGCAAATGTATATCTAGATAATTTTATTGTAACTGGCCCTGTCGTATTTTAATTATAAAATGTACGTCCACCGATTCCGTAACTGTTAGACACCTTAGTTTTTGCAACCTAATGGCCCGCCCGTTACGTTCCTCTACAGTGTAAATGTCTATTCATCATATACGATTACAGTTTGCTCCGTGGCAGGCCCACGTGGTTATAGGCTCGTATTTGTATAATGGAATTTTCACAATAAAGGTTTTTAAAAGAAAACATGGTAGTAGTGTATACATTGGTAAAGTTTTTAATAATAGTCACTGTTTTAGAATCATTAAAAGGCAAGTGAAATAAAGCAGACCAATTACATGAAGGGTAAAAGGTATAATACGAAGGAACGCAGTAAAGATAAATGGTCAAGGGCTGTTGTGTTTTCTATTCCTGCAACATAAAGTGATCGATAAGAATCTCATATTCAGGCGTATCGGCGACTAAGACAGCAGGTCGACCCTCTTTTGCTCAACGGCTCCGTCATGGGACGAAGAAACGCTCTTTTTCTCGAAAAAAGAATATATTTTACTTGCAGGACAGGAAAGTACATTAGCCTGGAACATTATAACATATATTTAAGAGAAAATAATGTTCGGAAAAGCGTAATTTTTAGGTGATATGACCAAGGCTTTCATCATTAGAATAAGAAAAGTAAAATGAACCAATGAAAAGTTTTATTAACAAGTCACATGACTTGTTATGCTTACGTTACGCGCTGCGCGCCCCGGATGACTTCCGGATGCGCTAACGCGGCGCGTCATATGACGCATTACGCGACAACGCAGGTCCAGAATATAGTCAAAATGTCTCCACCAACCAGCGGTCGAAACACAACCCCTTTCAGGCTAAATAGTTCTGTTAAATGACAACAGAAAGGACAGGCAACAAGAACCATCAGTCAAAGAGGGGAGGGCTAGTTCTTCTCTACCGGGTTACATTGGGGCGCTACCGGAACTGATCGAATTGGTAGTCTACAGTGTTTCTGGATGTTTCAGACCGAAGTTGGGGTTAGCATGAGAGCAGCACCATTTCGTAGCTCCGTTGTGGCCATTCCGCAACCAATCATGGCAGCCGCTCTTTATCGTTATTTTGGGCGGGGTGGGTGGCGGAGCCGAGCTGTTTTGCAGCCATCATTGTGTGGAGTTCAGTTCATCTCACTAGTTTTGTATTTGTCATGAGGGGTTGTTCCTAATGTTTCTATTTTAGCGAGGTCAAAAAGAGATCCCATTAGTGGCCTACTGATTTTGCTCGATTCCTTTTCTTTTTTTTTACATGATTTTTCGTTATCTGCAAAGACTAAACAGAGTATTGCGACTCTGTGTTTGTTTGTAAATAGAGAATGAACCAAAGAGAACTAATTCTAAAACAGTAAATACTTGGATAACAATCAATCAAATGGAGAGAGAAGCAGGCACGACGGATTACAACGGGGGCAAAGGCCTGCGTTAACTACCTTTCACTATCTGCAAAGAGAGAGTACTCCTAATAGAAATGAGGGGGGGGGGGGGCACCATTCAAAGCAGATCAGTGTGCATAAACGCGAAAATGTTTTCACTTACCACGTACTTGACATTCGACAGCTTATGATATTTGCTATTAAAAAACCATTGAAATTCACTGAAAAAACCATAGGTTATAGACCATATATAGTTAGGAATTAGCATTTACAAAACCTTGAAAATTCACTGAAAAAACCATAGGTTATAGACCATATATAGTTAGGAATTAGCATTTAAAAAACCTTATTTTACTCACACAAAACCATTGAAATTCCATATATAGTTAGTTGCACTAACTATATATCGCGCACCCGCAATCCACTGCTGATCATGTCACATATTACATCATTCATGACATGGTCAGTGACATCACTGATGACATCACTGATGACATCTCAAATGACATCACTGATGACATCACTGATGACAACATCCAGTGACTGTATGTTTCTGTAAAGTTAAAATATGTCTTACATATTGAAGAATGAGTGGATGTAGAAGTGTCTGGATGAAGGATTTAGTAGGTGCGTGACTGACTGTATGAGTGAGTGATTAAATGTGTCTCACTGAATGCATGGGTTAGTGACTAAACTGTCTTAATTTGTGCATCATTATGTCTGTTGTTCTGTAAACTGCTGCATGTGTTGATCATTAGCTATACGAGAGGCTATATGTGTTATTAATTGGTTGCCCAAGTATTTATATGGGAGATTGAGTTTGTGTGGGGGTGGCTGGAAGGTGTGTGACTCTATGCATAGATGTGTGAGCAGTTTATTCACTAGGTGTATGAGTTCAAGAGTGCATGTGGAAACAGCTACATAGGCAGTTGACTGTGTGCATGAGTGAATGGATATCTCAATGCTACATGTCATAGTAAGTACATATGTAAAACACAGTACATGTGAGAGTTGGCATATATAAATAACTGTGCATGAGAGCCACTGAATGAGTGAGTGGTTGTATCGATCATTGTGAACTTGTATCAGGGATTGTATAAGAGAGTAAATATGTGTTAGTATATGTTGTATATGGTCAGTGACATCACTGATGACATCACTGATGACATCTCAAATGACATCACTGATGACATCACTGATGACATCTCAAATGACATCACTGATGACATCACTGATGACATCACTGATGACATCACTGATGACATCTCAAATGACATCACTGATGACATCACTGATGACATCTCATTTGACATTACTGATCACATCACTGATGACATCTCAAATGACATCACTGATGACATCACTGATGACATCTCAAATGACATCACTGATGACATCACTGATGACATCTCAAATGACATCACTGATGACATCACTGATGACATCTCATTTGACATTACTGATCACATCACTGATGACATCTCAAATGACATCACTGATGACATCACTGATGACATCTCAAATGACATCACTGATGACATCACTGATGACATCTCAAATGACATCACTGATGACATCACTGATGACATCTCATTTGACATTACTGATCACATCACTGATGACATCATTCATGTGATAATACGATGAACCTCTTCAGACTCTAATATAACCTTAGATACACTCAGTGTAAACACAGACTCGCAGATTGTCACTCATCCATGAAGTTACACACACACCTAGTCAGTCATGCAAACAATCAATCACACCTCCATTTCCTTAACTATACAGTTAAACACACCTTACTTATTCAAACATATACTAAAACATATTTACTCACTTATACAGTCCTGGATACAAGTTCACAATGATCCATACAGCCACTCACACATTCACTGGCTCTTATGCACAGTTATTTATATATGTCAACTCTCACATGTACTGTATTTTACATATGTACTTACTTTGACATGTAGCACTGAGATATCTATTCACTCACCAATACAGTCATGCACACAGTCAACCGCCCATACAGCTGTTTCCACATGCACTTTTGAACCCATACATCTATGCAGAGAGTCATACACCTCCCAGCCACCCATACACACTCTCAGTCTCCCATACAAATACTTGGGCAACCAATCAATAACCCATATAGTTAATCATATAGCTACTGATCAACACATGCAGCAGTTTACAGAACAACAGACATAATGATGCACAAATTAAGACAGTTTAGTCACTAACCCATGCACTCAGTGAGACACATTTAATCACTCACTCATACAGTCAGTCATGCACCTACTAAATCCTTTGTTCAGACACTTCTACATCCACTCATACTTCAATATGTAAGACATATTTTAACTTTACAGAAACATACAGTCACTGGATGTTGTCATCAGTGATGTCATCAGTGATGTCATTTGAGATGTCATCAGTGATGTCATCAGTGATGTCATTTGAGATGTCATCAGTGATGTCATCAGTGATGTCATTTGAGATGTCATCAGTGATGTCATCAGTGATGTCACTGACCATGTCATGAATGATGTAATATGTGACATGATCAGCAGTGGATTGCGGGTGCGCGATATATAGTTAGTACAACTAACTATATATGGAATTTCAATGGTTTTGTGTGAGTAAAATAAGGTTTTTTAAATGCTAATTCCTAACTATATATGGTGTATAACCTATGGTTTTTTCAGTGAATTTTCAAGGTTTTGTAAATGCTAATTCCTAACTATATATGGTCTATAACCTATGGTTTTTTCAGTGAATTTCATTGGTTTTTTAAAAGCTAATATCTATAGCTGTAAAATGTATTCTTCTTTAAATCCAAAAATATATTTTATATGTTTATTAATAATTTTTTTAAAATATTTTTTTTGTTTCGCTCCCGGTCCGCGAACCGGGAAGCTTCCCGTTAGCTCAATTTGATGCCGCGACCCGGTCCGCGAACCGGTAAGAAATCAACATAGTGACGGTATCGCGTTGCCGCGTAATGCGTCTTATGACGTACTGCGTTAGCGCACCCGGAAGTGCCCCGGGGCGCGGACCGAGGCGCGAAACGCAGCTCCCCGGAAGCGATCCGCGGCGCGTCGCGAAAGCGCGACGTATCGCGTTGCCGCGTAATGCGTCTTGTGACGTACCGCGTTAGCGCACCTGGAAGTGTCCCGGGGCGCGGACCGAGGCGCGAAGCTCAGCGACCCGGAAGCTAACCGGGGCGCGTTCCGCAGCGCGTAACATGAGCGTGAGAGGTCATGTGACTTGTTAATAAAACTTTTCATTGGTTCATTTCACTTTTGGTTTCATAATGATGTAAGGCTAGGTCAGGTGACCTAAAAATAACACTTTTCATTGGTTGAGAAGTATTGTTTTTCCCAAATGATGAAAACCCCTCCTTCTTTCCTCACTCTGACTTTCATCATTGTGAGAGGAAGACCTTCATTACTATATCAGAAATGGCTTCAGTAGTTGCTTCAGCTGGTGGACCCCCACCACCACCTCCACCTCCTCATGGGAAGAGAGGACCACCTCCCCAGGTGATGACCAACACTGAGGAGGAAGAGGAAGAAATGGATGAAGAGGAGGGAGAAGAACCACAGTTCTTAGAAGAGGTGCCCCGGGTTTCACATAAGAAAGCCAGTTTCATCTGGCAGTTTTATTCGATCCCTCCTGGCCAAAAAAAAGTCAATGCGAGGTATGTCACCTGCCTCATCTGTAAAGAAAAATTATCCAGAGGGACGGATAAGAAATATAGTTACGGAAATCATACAATGCACAGGCACATGACAAGGAAGCATCCACTCAATTATAGCCGGGCGGAAATACGGGATTTGCAGGAAAATCCAAGATCAACTCCTGTGGCCAGATCAAGAATACCCATTTCATTGACACCAGCAGAGGCACGGGAAACTGTGCCAAATATACAAGAACATTTTGGCCACATGATACACTCTTGTATGCACTGTCGTGCGTTGTTAGCATGTGGCAACATGAGCATAAATGCTATAAACCTGGCGTATGAACACCATAATTGCCCTAACCGCCCCCAGTAATTTTTTTTTTGCTCCTGTTGAGCCCTTTTCAATGCCTGTTTTTTGTTGTTTCCCCCACCCCAAAAAAACCAAAAAAAATATAAAATCGTTCAAAAAATACAAAAAAACAAAAAATGTTCAAAAAATAAAAAAAAAATATAAAACAACAAAAATATTTAAAAAAAAGTTCTTTTCAGAACTACCTTCCCTTTCAAAAAAAATTGCTAGAATGTTTAGCACTCTGGCAAGCTCTATTTCTTTTGGTTCGCTTCCCGGTTAGCTTCCCGGTACGCGGACCGGGAGCTAACCCAAAAATTTTTTTTTTTTTTAAAAAGAGTAAGTATAAGGAAAGTAAACAGAGAGTGATGTTAAAAGAAAGACAGCTATAGGGAGTAAAGAAGAGATACTGTTTAATAGATCTATTTACCGAAGAAAAGACGGAAGAGGGTATAATTGTGAAAAACAAAATAGATAACGAAGTGAAAGAAAAAAAAAGAGAGTATAACATTAACAAAGAAGAGTTTCTTGGAGAATGTGAGTGAATGTTCAAAATAAGATTAAAACATGA
Organism: Lissotriton helveticus; assembly: GCF_964261635.1. Classification (NCBI taxonomy): domain Eukaryota; kingdom Metazoa; phylum Chordata; class Amphibia; order Caudata; family Salamandridae; genus Lissotriton; species Lissotriton helveticus. The sequence goes on from NC_136057.1 coordinate 1,824,019,722, forward strand.
GGAATAACAGAGAGAAAAAATAGAAAACAGAAAACAAAAAATAACAGAAAAAGATTAATTGAAACAGCAAAGAAATGTAAGTAACATAGAGCCATATCATCAACATAGGCAATAAAAGTTTTGCAGCTTTTATTGGCAGAAATGTGTCGCTAAAGCTGCTTTTGCGGCAGAAAACTGCCGCTAAAACCACTTTTGCACCAGTTTTCTGCCAATAAAAAGAGCAATAATTTTATTGGCTGTGTTCATAATATGCCCCTTAGTGTGCTTCAACTACACAGAGAAAGCATTATGAACAAGTAGTGATAGAGTGATCAGTCAAAGACACTAAGAGTAATAGAGACGGAGTGAGTGAACAAGAGTGAGGAACTATGAGAAGAGAGGGACTGAGAAAAAGAGTGGAAGGAGTTGAGTAAGTAGGTAATAGAGAAAGGAATGAGGAAAATAGCAAAGGCAGGAAACTGAGGGTTAAAGAAATGAAGCAGTGGAACTAATAGAAGTTAAATGTGATAGAAATGTAATGAAAAGAGTACAAAACATTTACCTTATAATTGTCGTTAAATTACTCACTTTTTGTTTTTATACTTTCAATCTGTGAAAGAGAGAACAAACATTTGAAAAATATTAAAACATGTATTTAAAAATTACAAAAGACAAGGGAAAAGATTGAAGGACAAACAGTTTTTCAACAACTTTGACACTTACAGAAGCTTCTGCTTCTCCAGGCCCCCTACACAGTCCTAAAGATATACATTTTAAACTAACAGTATCTTGATGCAGATGAAGTGAGGCCTATCTTAAAACATGGTGCATCTTTTGCATTGCTGTTGTCTCAGAAAAGTGTCGCAAGACACTAAAATTTTAAATGATTACTTCAGGATGCCAATAAGATGTGTCCTATCCAGAGGTTTGTTTGAGGTGAGGCCTACTCAGGGTTGCAGATGAAATTTCGAGTTGTTGAAGAGAACAGAGGACATAATACATGTGAAGGTCTACCAATGAAGTGAGTCATGTCCACTGCACTCTTGAACAAAGTCCAAACCTCCTATGTTTCCCTGGACAGACCTAAACTTGATCTGCACAATGTGATTCATAATGATAGGAAACACAGGTGATGTAAATGAAATACGTGCAATTTATTTTGCTCATTTCACAATCACATCACTTGTGTTTCCTTTGCTTAGGTATCTCATTGTGCAGATGTAGTCCAGCATATGAAAGAATACGCAGAAGTGCAGCACTGCATGCAACAACTTTGACACTTACAGAAGCCTCACCTTCTCCATGCCTCCTACACAGTTCTACATATACATCATAAATGCAAACAGTACAGAATTAACTATACATGTTAAATGGTTTATTTTTGCTGTTCTCAGAATGTATCAAAATTCACTAAAAACAGTGACTTGAAGGTATTCATCATATTGTGGTAAATAAATAAATAATACCTCTATTTTTGAATGGATAAATGAATAACAGATAGCTCAATAAATAAGAGTCAAGATTCGAGGTAGTAGGAGTTTGCAGGTTTAATACAGCATAAAGGACAGGAACAGGACAACCTGCACGGGAACAGGATGGCAGCTGCCTGGGGCAGGATCTGGGATGAGCGCGTTCTGGGGAAAGGACTGGCGTAACATTTAATAACAATACACAAGCATATATAGTAAAACAGTTGCATTACAGTACATATGATAGGCGGAGCAGTGGGTGTGGTCAATAGCAGTCGCGAAAGATAAGGGTGAAAATGGGTGTAACAGGGGCGTATACATAGACATGTGATGCAAACGTAACAGAATATGTCATAAATGGGGCGGAAACATGGAGGGGGCTACCTAAGGAGCCAGGACCTTTAACCTAATGGTGCGCGTAAACTGACAATGACGTGTTACTAGGAGAAGCTGGGGGCTATGAACTCTGTGCTAGGAGCAGAGACTGAAGTCTGGAGAGTCAGGGCGACATGTACCTAAACAGTATCTAGTATCTGATGTTTAGAGAACATGTTGATATAAACTAAGAGTCAGGAGGGGAGAGGCTAACGGACTCTAAGACTGGAGCATGCATTATTCTACATGTAGTGCGTGATGAAGAATATTAAATGACCATTAAATGCAGTATTTCTCTTACATGGAGACGTAAAGGCTAGACAATGACGGAAACTATTGATGCGATTCAGTAGCTTAGGAATGCAGAGAAGGAGGGCTGGACTGATAACTAGAATCATAACATACTCTTGGCAGACTCGTAGGCAGAGCCAGGCTGAGCCGGGCACTGTGAGGCAGGAAGTAAGTGAAGGGTCGAGGATACAGGTGGGGGCTGTATCGCTCCTCAGCGAGGCTCAGGAGAGAGGAGCTGAATCTGGTGTCCGGGCCCTTTTGAGGCCTAGAAACGGGGACTTTACAATGAAATATCGTGCACACTGAGAAACGTGGCAACGTAACTTTACATAGGCCTAATACTCGTAGTTTTCACGAGAACTGGAAACTGGCATACTAGAGATGGGCACAACTGTAATTGCGTCTTTAATCAAACATGGGGGATACATATGCATATTTAATCATGCACACATAACATAAGATGGAGGACTCGTAGGGACACAGAACATGGCAAAATTTACTTTTCCACATTCCCTCCTTGTCACTACGTTTCCATCAGGAAACATCAATATTCATGATACCGTCTATCATTTCATACAGTATCATTTGCTCGTCTCGAATTTTCTTGGAACGGGATTTAGGACGGGACTTGGGACTAGGAACACATGATGTAGCACAAATGCCGCAAATCGCAGGGCCACATTGTAAACAGAGGCAGCAACTGAATATGATCGCTACTGCAATACCCAGAAATGACAATACTTTCCATCCCCAGGCGGAAATTATATTCCAGAACCAACCGGACCATGTCCAGGTGCCTGGATCTTGGTGTAACATATGGGCAATTTTATGGAGTCTGGTAATAGCTGAATAAACAGACGGCGCGTTATTAGGAATGAAAATGCAGCAACTAGATCCGATGACTCTACAGGCCCCGCCCCTATCGGCCAGTATGACGTCAAGGACGAGACGATTCTGGAGCACGACAATTCTCATAAAGGATTGTTCTTCGGTTAAGTTACCTAGAGCAGAAGTAGTCTCAATCACTACTGCTTCAAGTGTTCTGGTTAATCTACGTATCAGTTTACTATTTACAACAGTACCTAAGTAGGGGAAGACACCTTTATTGATATCTATGTATTGTTCTAGAGCAGTTTCAGTATAATCGACAATCGGGAAATTTCTCTTGTGTCTAGTATGTACTAGGTGGGAATTCCTATGATAATCAGGTGGGGCTAGGAAAACTGGTGGCAGTAGGAAGGCAATGTAACATGTACCCTCCCAATCGAGGGGCAGACGAACATATGCGGTCTGACCACAAACAAAATAAGAATGACGTGAAGCTTTGAAAATAGATTTCCTACTGTCACTATACTTGACAATAGTAGTACAATCACTATGGCCTACATGTACGGAACCATTATTTCGGACACATAATTCACCTTTGACTGGTAGTACTGAAATAGCAGGTAAGTCTGGAGTAGAATCAGACTGAACATTCAGGACCATGAAATTCGAAGAATAATTACCTAGATTATAAACTTCATTCTCTAGATCTAACCCTGTTCTGTGGGGAAGACCTTGCTTGTCTGGGAAACATGTACTGTTAAGAAAAGACATATCTGTTGAGGATGACGTTAACGTGGACCATGCTCCACACGAACCATTATGTGAAAATGGATAAGGAAAGAGTGGCAGAACTCCCTTCGGTGTCTGGAAAGGGGGGAGTCGACCACACACCCAACAATTTGTGGCATTGCTGGTCTGGTGTGAGTAATGTAACATGCGGATAAAGGAATTGTTACGCATAGCGAGGCGGTAAGAGAGTTCATGAGGAGGCAGATCACTAAACGTGTGCTCTACTGTAACATTAGCAGACTTATTTACATGAGAAACTGAAAAATACAAATAAAATGCATAACTGGTGCAGGAAATCATAATGCTGAAATATAGCAGAAAACATAAAATAATAGTGCAACTTCTAGAGTTCTCACTAACTCTCTCTCTGTGGGGGTCTATTATATACATGTCAGAAACCGGTCTAACCGTTTCACCTAGGGGAGGACTTAGACAATCAAACTGGCTGACTTATTTTACTAGACCTTAACTTTTTCTTATACTCCTGTTGCGGAGTTTTCTCTAACAGGGAAGGGTTCGTAGCAATGTCTTTTGCGGGACAGTCCTTAAGAATAGTACTTTGGCAGTCCTTTAAATGATCTGAAATGTTCTTTGAAACAGGCTTCAATCCATAAAACTTTTTGATATGCGAAAGATGCACCCAGCCTTTGCGTCCCTCCAACTTTACGGCTGTACGGGTGGCCAGGAGGACCTGTCGGGGCTCCTTCCAGCGAGGCTCCAGCGGACTTGAACGATCAAAATTTCTCACTAAGACCATGGATCCGGGAACGATTTCATGCGGTGCCACCTCGGTATTGTCTGGAAATGCGGCGGCAACCTGTGAACGACAAGAGTTGAGGGCAGACATCAAGGAAGCCAGGTAATCTGTCAGCATATTACTTGAAACATCGGTAATACTTCGAGGTCTAGGTGTACCCCACATGTTAGGGGGGCGGCCGAATACGACCTCGTACGGGGACAGACCTGATCTGGAATGTGCGACCATGCGCATGTAGAACAGGGCAACTGGCAGAGCTATTAGCCAGTCCACACCTTTCTCTTGACAAACTTTTGCAATTCGGATTTTCAGGGTCTGGTTATGTCTTTCTACGAGACCGGCCGCTTCAGGATGGCGTACACAATGGAACTTCCACTGGTACCCTAACAAAAGGGACACGTGTTTCATTAGCTCGGATGAGAATGGCTGGCCGTTGTCAGAATATACGACTCTAGGGAGTCCATAACGGGGGAAGAACTCACGAACCAACTGCTTGGCAGTAGTCGTGGCTGTGTAATCTGGGACTGGATATGCTTCTGTCCACCTGGACAAAGCGCATACCACTACAAGGACATACTTGAAACCTCGACATCGCTCCATCTGAATATAATCCATCTGGAGGACTTCAAAAGGGTGGTCAGGGGGCTGGAATCCACCTTGTTCCACCGGAACACTTTTACCTGGATTAAACTGACAACATATCATACAGGTACGGACTTTCTGCTTGGCTGCAGCTCGTAAATGCTTGTTGAACCAAATGTTCTGGATACTGTCTAACATAGCTTTTTCTCCTAAATGTGCTGGACTATGTGCGGTATTGATAATGACTTGAACCATGGAATCGAGGAGAAACCATGTGGCTTTACCCTTCGTTACCCATCCCTGATCTGTCTGGACCCCTCCTTGTTCGGACCATTTCTTGATTTCCTCGGGAGTAGCATGTAACTGGATATCTATGACATCTTGAGTGGGGTCCTTAACTGTCATGCATGTAGTCGGATCTGGAGTGTATGTCGGTGACTTATTAACTGGAATGTCCTGTGTCTGAGCTGTAAGCTTGGCTGTGTGATCTGCTAGATCATTACCTTGGGAAATAGTGTCAGTAACTTTCGTATGTGCTTTGCATTTCATGATAGCAATGGATGTCGGTAAGTGTATGGCATCTAACAGAGCTTGAATAAGGAGACCATGCTGAATCTTGGTTCCATGAGAAGTCATGAAACCTCTCTCCTGCCAGAGCACTCCGAAGTCGTGTACAACTCCAAATGCGTAACGTGAATCTGTGTAAACATTAACTTTCAGGTTCTTGGCGTGTATGCAGGCTTGAGTCAGAGCAACTAGCTCTGCTGCTTGAGCAGACAGGGTGTCAATACGGTGTGTTTCTATAACTTCAGTGTCAGTAGTCACTGCATACGCGGCTACTAGTTCTCCTGTACTTGTTCTCATACATGAACCATCCACATAAAGTGTCAGGTCTGGATCTGGTAATGGAATATCTGTCAGATCTTGTCTTGGCTTAGTCATAATGTTAACTACTTCCACACAGTCGTGTGTGGCAGGATTTGAATTTACTGACGGTAACAGTGTGGCAGGATTTAGAACGTTGCAGCGTCTGATTTCTATGTGTGGCTGGAACAGTGTCAATTCATAACCTGTTAAACGTGCAATTGTCAAGTGCTGAGTCTGTGTTCGGTTTAAAAGAACTTCCACGGAGTGTGGAACTTGTACTGTCAAGGAATGTCCTAATACTATGGAATCACTTTGTCTGATAGCTAGTGCTGTGGCTGCAACTGACTTGAGGCACGCAGGCAGAGCCTGGGCTACAGGATCTAATGTGCTCGAAAAATAAGCACAAGGCTTGTATTGTCCTGCTTGATCTTGTGTGAGGACAGATAATGCTGTACCTTCGCGTTCAGTGACAAAAAGTGTGAAAGGCTTACTGTAGTTCGGTGTTGCTAGAACTGGAGCTTGGCATAGAGCCTTCTTTAACTCATTGAAACTAAGTGTATGTTCAGATGTCCAAGGGAGGACAGTCGATACGGCTGCCTCCTGTGTCGTTAACTGTATCAGTGGCTTGGCTAGAAATGCATACTGAGGAATCCATTGTCTGCAGTAAGAAGTGAGGCCAATAAAAGCACGTACCTCCTTCTGGGTCTTGGGCTGAGGAAGACTCGCTATTAACTGGATACGGTCGGGTGTCAACTGCCTACCCCACTTGGACAGTAAGTGGCCTAAATAGATCACTTGCTGGACACAGAATTGAAGCTTAGAAGGGGACACCTTGTGCCCCATCTCGGCTAGGAAATACAAGACTGTAAGGGATGCTCGCTCGCAAGCACGTTCAGAACGGGCTGTGATCAGTAGATCATCGACATACTGGAGCAGGGCAGTGTCAGTTGGCATGTGAATGTTGTCTAGTTGTCTCTTAAGTGCTTGACTGTAAATACTAGGACTTTCTGTGAAACCTTGAGGAGCGCGTGTGAACATATAGCTCCTTCCATTTAAACAAAATCCGAAAAGAAACTGGCTGTCTGGATGAATGGGGACACTAAAAAATGCGGTCTTGAGGTCTATGACTGAAAAAAATGAGGCTTCAGAATCAATGGCTGTCAATAGGGAAGAGATATCTGGGACAACTGGGTACTGGGGAATAATACATTTATTAAGTTCTCGAAGGTCAATCACTAATCGATATACTGGGGGTGCATTTGGATCAGTACGTTTCATGACAGGAATGATCGGAGAATTACATACATTGGAGTCAGTTTCTACAACTACTCCTTGAGCGATGAGCTCGTCAATAATTTTGGATAAGGCTGCTACAGCCTCAGGTGGCAGTCTGTACTGCTTGATTCGTGGTAACACTACACCTGGCTTGAGAGTCACACGATGGGGTGTGATTTGCATATAACCAACATCAGTTGGACCTTGTGCCCATAGATGCTGCGGAACATTGGACAATCTCGGATCAAAATCTCGTAATACATAGTGACCCTTGAAGTCACGTAGGAACAATCGTATTCCCTCGGGGGAGCAGCATATGACTGCACCTAATTCTTTCAGTGTCTTAATGCCTAACAGATTTTCTGGACATGACTTCGTAAGTAACTGATCAGTAGTGCGGGACAATGGACCTACCTCTAGAGTAACTGGCTGAGATATCTCATTTACAATAGGCTTTCCTGAAAATCCAAGGGAAACATTTCTTGAGCCTGAGAGCGGAGCCCCTGGAACTTCGGCGTGACTGATGGTGGTCCTACTTGCCCCTGTATCAATCAAAAACTTTCTGTCTTTCCCTAATACTTGACTATGAACATAGGGACCCTCTTGATCTACAGGTATCTCGATGAGAGGCAAGCCTACCTCCCTCTCTAGGCGGTTTCATGAATATGGCTGATACTCTGGATACTCGGACTGCGCATACTGGTACATCTGCTGTGTAACATGCTGTGTTGCAGCAATAGGCTGTGGTGCTGGAACTGTCTGTTGTGCATTCTGTGGCTGAGAAGTCTGTGAAACTTGTTCTTGTCTAGGCGGACGAGGTCTTTCTTTAGTCTTACCGGTAGCTATATTGTGTTTCAGAACTGCACACTCGTTTATGAAATGACCTGGCTGTTTACAATAATTGCATGTCCCTTTAACGGGAGCTGTAGGATGACTGGCCTGATTCGGACCCCTCTTCTGACTGTCTTGAGGAATAGATTGTGCAACTAGTACTTTCATTTTCGTGTCTTTCATACGTTTTCTTTCATGATCTTGCTCTTCTCTGATTCTATTCTGGTGGTATTGGAGCATCTGTAACATCTGGGACGGGGTATTAGCTTGCCAGGTACTTTCGACTTTCAAAACTCGATTCTTAACTTGTGGACTTGAATTCTCGACCAATTTAGTAACAAAAAGATGAGGGTATGACTCGCTACTTGTCTTGAGGCCACTGTTTATACTAAAACATTTTTCAAATCTAGAATAAAAATCACTAGTGTCTTCGTCTTGTTTCTGTTTACAGGCTGAGATTGCATCCCAGTCTTCCTTTTTAGTGGCTAATAATCTTGGCAAAACTTGTATTAACAGTTCTGGTAATTCCTTACATTTCTCTCCTAGACCGGTACCTGGTACTCGTATCTTATCTTCAGCTTCGAGAACTGCCCAATCGATCTTTTTCTCTCCCACCTCCCAATCTTTTTCCTTGAGTTTTTCATATACCCCTGCGGGCAACAGGACCTTTAACATTTTAATTATATCTGGGTACGTGTATTCTCCTATACGGAGCATGTCCTTTAATTCTCGATGGAACCCTGCTGGATCTTTATCATGACAGGGAATTAACTTTTTCATCTCTAAGAGTTCCATCTTTGTAATCGGAGTGTAAACAAACACTCGTTGCATTTCACCATCTGTTGTCCTAACTGGGTGTACTTCTCGTAACGGATTCTGTCTGTCTATATAAAAGGGTTTACTTTCTGGAGGTGAGACATAAACAAAATGCGGGTTCAAAAACATACTATATTTGTGGCGCTGTTCTAGAATGACACTAATTAAATCGGTACCTAAACCTTTCCATCTATACTGGAGTAACTCGTTCAGGACATCGTGTAACGGACCTGGATCAGAATGTTGACCCTCATACAATGTAATGAGGTGCTGGATCATATACATACCCACCAGTCGTTGCTCGGCTGGGGGCAGTTTCAGAAACATTTGTGCCACTATTTCGTCTGGAAAAGTGGTAGAATCAGTAATCCATCGGACTGCTGATCGGGCTAGTTCTTGTTCATGCATAGTACTTAACTCACTGTAACCGATTCGTGATTTCAGAATGTGATCGGTAGCTTGAAATACTTGTTCCAGAGAACCTTGTTCTGGTGCTGGATGATGTAAAACTGACTTGTGTTCTAGGCGCAAATGGCGATCTGGAAATCTAGATTTTCCTACATACGCTATTCTAGTGGGATTCTCGTCCTCTACCTCTTCAGTAGAGTCATTTTCTTTCTCGTTTACTTGTGCTGCTTTACGTTGTTCGTGTAACTTTATTATTTCTTTACGGATTTTCTTGTACATACTCTCTATACTACTGATAGTCTTGTGTTTACCCTCGGCTATATTATCACTCCACCTTGTCAGGATTTTCATTTCGGCCTGATCTTTAGTCGGGGAATCTTGCTCTCTTATTAGACAATTAATCAGAAACTTTAATATCATGAGCTGGATCTCAGCTTTCCTTTGAGACATGGCTTCGCCAATACTTTCTGGATCATCCCCTGTACGGATGAAACGATATATTCTGTCTAGATCTCCTTTCATATCTGGTAGGGTGTCTAAATACCCGGTCACCCGTCTTACACGGATGGAATATATTACTGTACTATCATCACCTGCAACTGGATCATAGCGGCATTCAGTGAGAGCTCGTCGGATTTCTGCAACGGACTTATATTTGGGCGTACGCTGTAACGCACATTCATGTAACTCGGCCAACGTTCTACGTTGGTGCGGTGGCGGGGTACCAGGAGGACCTCCTCCTGCGGCCCCTAAACTAGAATCGTCGACTGATACTCTTCGTACCAGAGCGGCGGGAAATTGTAATGTAGGCTGGACCGGGGGTACCGTAGCAGGTACTGCAAGAGGTGCCCCGGTGTCTGGGGGAGCAGGAATTGCCTGATTTATAGGGACTGGCGGAACAGGATTTGCATATTCCGGGACTGTGTCGTCCAAATAGGACGAGATGAAAATATCAGCTGCGGTCGGTTTGTGACGTAGCTTGGTCGGAACCAATGATGGCGGAAAATTACTGGATGCCTCCGGGGTCGCTTTTGGCAAGCCCTCGGCAAGAAGAGGATACATACCCTTAATAAGGGCATGCCTCTGTCTGTCTGACTGTTCTGTTTTAACTCGTTCACCTATCTCGATTAGTTCCCTTTCCTGGGCTCGTTCCAAGGATTCTCTACCTAGTTCTGACTTTCTGATTTCTTTTTCGGTTCTTTTATGAGATTCTTTGCGCCATAACTCGATGGCATCCTTCTGTGACTGTCTGGCTTTCTTTTTCCATAATGCTTCTTCTACTCTCATGATGCACTCGGCATCCCACGTGCCTGATACAGGCCATCTATACTTTTCTTCTAACTGTTTGGTATACTCTACCCATAAATCTAGATATAATATGGCACTTATGCCATGCTTCTGATACATAAAATGACCTGGACTGTCCCTAGGCGGGACAGGAACTGCTGCTTCTAGCAGACCTTTTCTAGTTTTTAACTGACGTAATTTCGAGAATAAGGACATGACTGAACTGTAATCTAGACACAATACAATACACAATGAACACGATAATTACTTCACATTCATACCACGACATTAAAATACATGAAGAATATTTAAAATAACAGTTCGAACAGAATACTACCTGGAATACTGAAAACAGAATACATGAATTTTCTCGAGAACAGAACTGACTAGAACAGAAACTAGATGCACTGCTGAAACAGTACGAAACTTACCGGTCTCATAAAGAGACACGTCAGGACCCGCATCCACCGAAGTGGACACTTCGTTTTGGGTCTGTGTACCACCAACCCACGGACCAGAGTCAATTAGGTTGACCCTGTCTAGATACTACCCCAGCAATGGTACTCACCGGGCAGCAAGAACGGAAGGCCTCGGACTGGAATGGACTGCTTCGACGCCGGACGGACGAACTTCGAACTTCTGTTACGGGTGGGCCTCCGGATACCTCGGACCTTGGACTCTCGGCTTGGGCTCTGGTCGGGACTCGCCGCGTTCCTCCACCGCCTCGTCTGGATGCTGGACCGCCACCTCCGTCTCCTCCGTGGGCCTGAGGGATACTTGAAGCAGAAATATCTGCACGTGCACGGTATGGTTCCGTCACGGCTGCAGAGGGTCAGGGGGCCGGCGTGGCTTCACCGGCGCGTGGGGAAAGGGCAAGTCCCTATTCGGGCGCCATTATGTGGTAAATAAATAAATAATACCTCTATTTTTGAATGGATAAATGAATAACAGATAGCTCAATAAATAAGAGTCAAGATTCGAGGTAGTAGGAGTTTGCAGGTTTAATACAGCATAAAGGACAGGAACAGGGCAACCTGCACGGGAACAGGATGGCAGCTGCCTGGGGCAGGATCTGGGATGAGCGCGTTCTGGGGAAAGGACTGGCGTAACATTTAATAACAATACACAAGCATATATAGTAAAACAGTTGCATTACAGTACATATGATAGGCGGAGCAGTGGATGTGGTCAATAGCAGTCGCGAAAGATAAGGGTGAAAATGGGTGTAACAGGGGCGTATACATAGACATGTGATGCAAACGTAACAGAATATGTCATAAATGGGGCGGAAACATGGAGGGGGCTACCTAAGGAGCCAGGACCTTTAACCTAATGGTGCGCGTAAACTGACAATGACGTGTTACTAGGAGAAGCTGGGGGCTATGAACTCTGTGCTAGGAGCAGAGACTGAAGTCTGGAGAGTCAGGGCGACATGTACCTAAACAGTATCTAGTATCTGATGTTTAGAGAACATGTTGATATAAACTAAGAGTCAGGAGGGGAGAGGCTAACGGACTCTAAGACTGGAGCATGCATTATTCTACATGTAGTGCGTGATGAAGAATATTAAATGACCATTAAATGCAGTATTTCTCTTACATGGAGACGTAAAGGCTAGACAATGACGGAAACTATTGATGCGATTCAGTAGCTTAGGAATGCAGAGAAGGAGGGCTGGACTGATAACTAGAATCATAACATACTCTTGGCAGACTCGTAGGCAGAGCCAGGCTGAGCCGGGCACTGTGAGGCAGGAAGTAAGTGAAGGGTCGAGGATACAGGTGGGGGCTGTATCGCTCCTCAGCGAGGCTCAGGAGAGAGGAGCTGAATCTGGTGTCCGGGCCCTTTTGAGGCCTAGAAACGGGGACTTTACAATGAAATATCGTGCACACTGAGAAACGTGGCAACGTAACTTTACATAGGCCTAATACTCGTAGTTTTCACGAGAACTGGAAACTGGCATACTAGAGATGGGCACAACTGTAATTGCGTCTTTAATCAAACATGGGGGATACATATGCATATTTAATCATGCACACATAACATAAGATGGAGGACTCGTAGGGACACAGAACATGGCAAAATTTACTTTTCCACAATATAACAGCGGGAAAAAAAAAACACAATCAAAATGATTGTGTTTAAAAAACCCATACAACATAACAAATCAGAATTCAGAACTCCTTAAAGTTAACTTACTTTCCATGACGTCAAAGGATGTCCTATGAACAGCTTACACTCTGTTGTGCTGTTATTACTTTCAGCCCGCCACTTTCTGAAAGAAAATCTCCATCGTTTTTAAAAACATGTTACATGCAATAAATGACTTCTTGCTCTCTACCACAAGTTTCCACAAGGCCAAATCTTGTCAGACCCATTTATAACTCTTGGATTTCTTGTAAGCCAATCCCGTCATTTGGCATTTCCGCAACTTTCAGAATTAAAATGTTGAAGATCATTTTCACAATCCTGGAATAGTAATATCTTCCCCTTCTTGCTCAGTCATGTTCTACATTTCCTATGACACTGATACTGCTTACTATGAAGCAGACTTACACTACCTCTATGACTACTACAATTATTTAATTCTCTACATCACTTTTAATCACAAAGCAATGTAAAACAGTAGACAGCATTGCAGACTTACATTCCCTCTACTTTATGTTTTGATTGGCTGCTTCAATTAGCTTATAAAAAGAAATAGTTTTTCTGAACTCATTCAAAGTGCACTTATTTCTCCATGACGTCCAGTCTTATGGTTAGAAGTTATGTCTCTGAACTACACTTATCCTCAAGGCCAAATTGTGTAGGAGCCATTAGAACTTCTTGAAATTCCACAGAGCACATCCCGAGATTATTTCCCTAAAATTTTGGTTTTAAAAACACCAGGTAAGAGTTTTTAAGGTCATACGGCAATTTTTTTTTGAAAATTAAAACAGAATCGTTGCAGAATGACCAGCCATTTCTAGACTTTAAATAAGCTGTGTAATGTCCTGATGTTATTGAAGGACCGTCATGATATATAATTGCTGCAGTTACAAAAGTCCTTCCTGATATTGACAACTGCGAAGCTACAAAATTTTTAATTAAAGTTGTCAATTTTGTTCCATCAGGCCTACATCGTTGGAACATTAAAATGACATACTGGCCATATGTTCGTATAAATAATGTGGACATCATTTCAGATTTACATTGGCTACACTCCATGTTGTGATCAGCTGCTTTTACTAGCTTATTAAAGGAGACTGATTTACTGTCTGGCAAAGTTAAATATATAAATCTTTCTTAGTCTACACTAGTAGTACTTGATACCATACAGTTCTCGCAGTCATGCTGCCATTGATAAGAAAGCCCAAACAGCTGACCTACATCTACACCTTCAGCATGTAATACATCAAGCATATACATTAAAAACTCCTGACAATCTTGCTGAATATTTTGAGAGAATTGTGTTTGGCCTGAACATCTGTCTAACAGATTTCGAATTTCAGACACACTTTCTATGTTTGTTCTATCAGTGCTACATTTCTCTAACACAGAATTTAACAAACTGCAAAATGTTTGATCAGAATTGACCACAATCTCTTCTTTTACATTTTCTAGAGAAAACAAAACATTAACCACTACATTAGCATAGCAGTTGACACCAGAACTGTTTTCAAACTGAAAACCAACAACATCTTCAACAGAATCCTTTTTGTTTCTGCTTGTAATTTTAGGTTCATTGACTTTTTGTCTTTTTGCTACAACCTCCCCAGTATTGGTCACATTTCTTCGTTTCCGGCCTACCACACGTTTCTCAAACAAAGGATACTGAGGCAAATGTGGCGCATACTCTCTTCTTAACCTATTGTATTCCTTAACACAATCTAGATCCGCACAAATGTTTGTGACATCACACTCAATCAAGTACAATCCCGATAAAGTTCTAACTCGTGACAATGCCACATATGCCATACCCTCCTTGAACACAGAACTGCCAATATTCACCAATGCACTGTCTACACTTAAACCTTGCGATTTATGGATTGTCACCGCATATGCCAAGCAAACAGGAAACTGTTTACGGCGAACATATAAGTCTTTTACAAGCAAAAATCTAGCAGAACAACGACCAATTAGCTGTACTTCCTCAATGCCATCAAATTTAATTTTTAAAAATTCAATTCCATCTCTATTTCTGTATTTCACAAAATCAACAACATTACCCATTGATCCATTTACCAGACCTCTTTCAACATGTAAATTCCTTCTTAAAATTATACGGCAGTTCAAGCACACATTCAGAGTCTTTTCAAAACCTGCAGTTTTAGATATACTCTTCTCTAATGAATCCAATTTTGTTTTCAGATTCTCAGACAAAATAATTGTTGATCCCATATGCTCTACTCTGTCAATAGCTTCCAGTTTCACAATCTCTTGCTTTTCTAAATGCAACATTTTGTTGTTGAATTTGGCACATTCTGCAAGAGTTGGCATCAAACATATTCCAGATTTCTTCTCAGTAATTTTCTGAAAAATATTCTCAGGCACAACATCTTGTTCTGGATATAAATTTGACAGTAATCGTGCATGTAAAGCTTCTTTCCCATGCTCGGTCACTTTTCCAATTCTAACATCTTGTAGAATAGTCTTGTAAACTTCATCCTTCGCCTGACGCATATTTTCATGCAGTTCAGCATAATTGAAGTTTAACCATATATTGACGTTGCCAATGCTCCCTAGGCACTTCCTGGTATCTTCATGCGTGAGCATTTTGAACACAGGTTGCCCTTTCACTGGTGTCAGCTGCAAAAGATCTCCGAAAACAATGATGTGTTTGCCACCAAATAACACATCATACTCTGTTTTGAGAACTTCTTGCATTCTCAAATGCACAAAGGCAAGCATGACATTGGAAACCATGCTTACTTCGTCAATGATAAGAAGTTTCATTTTCCTCAAGATTCTTGAAACTTCAAAACAAGCATCTCCAGATAGCTTGTGATATTGTAATTTGTTGTCATGCTCCACTGGCAGCATCAGTAAACGATGTAAAGTAATCCCTTTAATGTTATGTGCTGCCAGTCCCGTTGGAGCGGTGACAACACAAGACAGCGATGACTCTGTCCTTTCCTGCAAATAGCATGAAATTGCTTTAATGAGGAAACTTTTTCCAGTTCCCGCTTCTCCACTCACGTACAGTCGGACAGGCTTCAACGATGTACATGAGCACTCTTTCTTGTCATGACTTAATCCATGATCAATTTGCATGGTAACTTCGTCATATATTTTCCTCTGCTCAACGTTGAGTTGTCTTTCCAACTCTTCTAAGTTAACCGCATCCTCCTGAGCATGTGCCATGGCTCTTTCCACTTCATTCATGGCAGTGGCAGCTTCATTTTCGATAACAGGTCCTCCTAGTGGATCCTGACTCAATGAAGCAGAACTCTGACTGTCCTGAGAACTGTCTCTGGCAATCTCGGCTGCAATGGTTGCTTCCTGCTCAATTTCCGCATTCAACATTTCTACATATTTGGGAAAAGCAGGACATTCTATGGTCTCCTTGGCGGCATTGAAAGAGTCTTCGTAACAGAGGAAATCTCCAAGCAGTTCCTCTTCTGCACGCCAAGGCTTGAAAAGTTGCAAAAGTGCTAAATAGAAAAACTCCTTTTTTTCAGGAGATTCGCCACTCAATTTTCGATGGTTTACCAAGTGGCATTTTCTTTGCTTGACCAGACATCCCTCACTTCCTATTACAGCATACACTCCTTTCTCAGTATCTTCTTTGATGTTCCTCTTGAATATGTAATTTTGAAGAACCTCATACAGACAAACATTGTCGAGGTGACTGCTTCTATTTGGATAATATGTATCCAACATGTTGGTCTTCAAAATGTCGGTACTGTTTGGCTCCTTTTCCGCCAAATACTCAATTTCCAGCACAGGTTTGAGAACTCGATTACGCGTTGCAGCAAGACCAAGACTCGCCCAAACGATACTCCTGGACTTGGCATAGAGACTTGCTGAAGACAACCGGTCAGAGCATTCATAAGCTCCAATTTCTCGATGCGACAACATCTTCAGACTGAAACTGTACAACTTCTTGCTGAGGCTCTTTTCATGGGAAATGTCCTCCCACATATCCTTCAATTCTGTCTTCTCTTTTTTGGTGATGTAAGACGTCACATACCGAGCCACAGCCATACAGTTATCAGCCACAAACTGTATATCCATGTTAGCATTCCACATGGACAAAATCACCGGGTTGTAGTCGTTGATGTACTTGGACTCTTCGTTCCTCTTCAAATTGTATGTGTTTTTAGGTGATTTCTTCATGACATTGTGTCGCAGCGAAGACATCAAACTGTTTACTCTTCCTTTAGAAATCACCGGTCGTGGAAAGCCGAAACGACATTTAGTGTAGAACTTGTCCTTGTTTCGGAATTTACGACGGCAGTACTTTCCACATCGATGGCTTTGGAAACGCAGAACTTTTTCTCTTAGGCTTTTCTTCTCCTTTGCGTTTAGAACAGCACACGTAGAATACTGTTGGATGAAACTCATCACTGAGTCTTCTGGATCCGTTCCAAATTTAGGTGCATCCTTGATCCACAGCAACATATGTATATGAGGAGCACCTCTTGCTTGGTACTCCTTTCTCCAGAAGAAATCCAACACCTCTCCAAGAGGTGGATTCTTCTTATTCATGATGAAAGACATCATAGCTTCAAATCTATGATTGAAGTACCTACATACATTGACTGGATCCAAAGAGCACAGTTCTCCGGGTGTCTTGAATTCGATGTTATCTACGTTAGCATTTGCCTCTCGTAGAAATTCAAGTAAGTCTTCCCAGCCATACTCGGCACAGCTCAGAGTGAGGAACCATGTGGGAGTACCTAAGTTCCTCAGCATACATTTTAAATCACCATGACGACGGTACCAGTACTCATTAGTACCACGCTGACACGCCATGAGATTAATCAGGTGAGAATCCAAAATACTGTCTTGGACATTGACTTTATCCATAAAGTCACTTGCCGAGATGTTTTGCATGTGTATACCACTTTTCAAGATGTGGTTCACTGCATATGACAGTCCAGACAGATCGCTTTCAAACAGGAGATGAAACAAATAAGGAATGCATTGTCGAAACCTAGCATCTCCTGCATACAATCGCAAAGTCCGGTATTCAGAAGCAGGAATTTGATGAGGTCGCTCATCATATCTTCCTCCCTGACCTGTTGGAAAAAGCTGTGGGAAACACCGAGCTTCCAAACTTTCCTCCCAAACACTAATGGGACTCCCTTTCGCTTGTTTCTTTGAAACAACTCAATAGCATTCCCCATGACTTCCTTGGAATGCAAAGGATGAACACTATAATGTTCATATATTTCTTCACTAGTACAGGGTTCTACTTTCTCAATTTGACCAGCACACAAATCGCTGTCCTCTTCCTCACTTACTTCCTCTTCTGCAACATATACATTTTTATAGTATTTATTATATTTTTTCAAATACAATGTTGCCCTTTTGACTTTCCTAACATCTACTAAATCTTGCCATATTTTCTTATTCTTTGTCGGAACCCCATTAACTAAGATAACAAGAGGTTCCTCTTCCACTTTTTCTACTCCAATTGTGTTAATGTTTTTCTTCAAATCTAGAGGCAAATAAACAACTCTTCCCTTTAATCCTCTCTGTAAATCTGATGGAGGCAATTTCCCTGTCTTTGGCTCCATTCTTACAATAGCCTGAAAGGGATGGATACTTTGAATCAAAATAGATTCATAAGTATTTGAATCCTTCAATTCAGAAGGAATCTCAACCAATTCCAGATTATTATGAACTGCTCTAGCAGGCATCTGGTTTTGATTTAATTTGCAACAACAATAAGTACACACACGTTGATCCAATCCCAAATCAAAACAATTTTCTACCATCAAGTATGTTGCGAAATCCTTCCATTCAGTATTATTTTCCCTTTCACTTTTGGCATATAAATCCACTAACTTAGTCTGATTCTTATAATAAGTGCGTCGACAACACACACAAGTGAAATTAGGCCTCTCACTTGATTTCACCTGAAACGTCGCAATTTCCTTCTGAAAATTATCTGTACTGGAAACCTGTACACTATCTTCCACATTACCCTCTTCTTCTTGGTCAATTTCAACATTCTCCTCTTTACTTCCAAAGTAACAAAACTCAATTTCTTCACATATATTCTTCACATCTATTTCAGAACCATGCAAAAGAGCAGCGCATAATTGTTTAAGCATAATTGCTGGACTCTTAGCATAATACAACATTCTAACTAATTTCCTCACTTTATTATGATGCGATGCTTTGAAAAACACTCTGGCATACTCTCCTGGAAAGACAAGCCAGTGAATGACCATGCAAACCTGTCACTTCTCTCACTCTGCAAGGATCTAATTCTTGCAACAACCTTATTTTCTGCTTCAAACTTTTCTTATTAAATGACCGTACAAAATCACAAAGCAAATTGATGGAATCCTGTCGCACACTACAAATACTACTACACTTCCAGGTGTAGACAGGACCCTTAGCACGTCTTCCTAAAACCTCATTACCTAACACCTCTTCTGTCTCTGTTGTCACAAGTTTTTCTTTTTCAACTGGACAACCATCTTTCACTTCATAAGCACGACCACTGGTGTCAACTGCATGCACCAAATCATTATCCTGGAAATAACTCTCCTCATTAAAAAATGCCTCACAGCTTGAACTATGCATCCATTCTCCAGAAAAAACTTCACAAAAATTACTACGATTAACTATTCTCTTCCATCTACTATTTCTTTTGAAATCATAAATTGCCTTGTTTAGCTTCCTAATTCTATTGATTATCAAAATAAATAACTTACGTTTAATTTCAAATGCCTGATCAATAACTTTCTCAACTTTTTTTTTTCTCTTATAAAAAACCACTTTCTGTTGACCTTTCTTAATATTTTTTAACAAATTGCCAATTATCCTGTTGCGGAACATTCGTTTACGAATGTCCCTAAACTGTTGTTTCCTTCTACTATCATGCACAGAGTTATCTCTTGCTCTAGCAGTAACATTTTTGATTGGCCTTTCCTTTCCATTTGAATTGGTTCTCTTTTTCTGGACTGAAACATTTTCTGTAGTAATATTTTTTTTACTACACATATTTCTTATGAAATATTTTGTGCTCTTACCCGGTGCTTTCTTCGTGACTTGACAAATCTTTTTGTTAGAGGACTGCTGCTTATTTTGTTTCACCTGCTGTCTTTGACGTTTTGCAGCCTTTCTCTGTCTTTCTATTGTTGGCATGGTGAAATCTTGAAATGATCTGCAGTTGAATCTGTGGTAAAATATAATAAAAAATGTTATTAACCACTATTACCAAACAGTAAATCAATAACAGTGATCAAAAACTTAACACACTACTTGACATTTTAAATAGAAGATTTTTTAGTCCTTGGCAAATTTACAAAACAGAAATAGCAGAAAAGAAATGACATTTATATTTATGTTACCTGTGCTATTTTATATGTGAATCTGATCTAATTTTATGAGCATATTTTAATATTTTATTGAAGACACTACACATAACCTGTTTTTGAAGGTGTCTTTATTTTTAAATTAAACGGTTTACATTTTTACTTTTTATTAATTATAAATTTTAAAAATAAATGTTTATAGTTCCATAGGCTCAAGCAGGTCCGCTTCCCACCCTATGTCATATAATTCGGACAAATCTGCATCCTCATCACGCTCTTCTTCATCCTCAGGATTTAAATCATCCAAGGGATCAACATCCACTGATGTTTCAATTACGAGTTCAATGATGAGGTCAAAATCAACTGATTGCAGATTGTCGCTCATGTTGATGTTGTCTTTATCTTTAAAGAAAGATAACAACAATGAGATGTTGCAGAGTAAGAGACAAATCTCAGAGATTATAATAGTAAAATTGTTTAACAAGAGTAATATTTTGCAGCTATTATTTAGCCATGTCCAGCAATGCTGAGCAGGTGAAGACTATGTCTAATTTTTCAGTGAACAGGACTCATCTCTTCTTAACCTTGGATAAGCCTCACCGACTCTGTGTCCCCTGCACATACTTAAATGTAAAGGGGCAGATTTATGTTAAATGGCACATCCCCAGGCATGCACCAGTTAACGTGCACCGCTGCTCTGCCACCCATGGTGTGCCGTATTTACAATCAGATAGGAGAAAGCTGCGTCAAAACCCTGCGCCTACTTTAAGCAGGCATAGGTCTTGACGCAACATTGTGGAGATGGGGCACCCCTGAGCCTTGCTTGAGCTGCATCGCACTTGCGATACAACTCCAGCAATCACTACCTTTACAGCACAGATACGTCACGCATCTGTGCCATTTTTGCCCCATGATGCCCCGCATTGTAAATGCAGCACACCATGGGTGGCGGAACAGCGGCGCAGGATGACTGACACATCCCTGGTGATGCACCAGTCATCATAAATCTATCCCTAAGCTTCTTATCTTGTTACAGATGAACCGCCATATGTACCATCAAACTATTTTGCATTTCCTAAATAGCGAATTTTAAGGGATAAATAGCAATTCTTTACCATTCCTAATTTGCAATGAGCAAATTGCTAATTGCAAGTTACCCATTCATTTCCATGGGCTAGGAGGCTCATAGGAATGAAGGTTTAATTTGCGATTAGCAATTTGCTCATCACAAATTAGGAATTTTTCCAAGGGTGCAGGGGTGTCTCAAAAACACCCTGCTGCACCCCTGAAAAAGAAATTTGGGGGCATATGGCACACATACATGCCCTAAGGGCATGTGTTGGCGTCATATGGGACCTTTTGTTTTTGGGAAAAAAAGCTTTTTGAAAAGAATTCACAAATTACCACCAACTAGAAGTTGGTGGTAGTTTCCAAATCCTTAATGTCATTTTTTACATATTTTTTGTTTGATACATTGCATTTAAGTAATCGCAAAATTTGCAAATCCTTCAGTGCAATCGCAAAATAAGGAATAGCAAATTTTGCTACTCCTTATTTTGCATCAAACTTGTTTGATACATACCATTTGTCTAATTAACATTCGCAAAGGCCGAAATTCGCAGAATTTTGATCTTTGCGAATGCTAATTAGCTTGATACATATGGCCCCAAGTGAGGCCTGTCTTGCAACATGGTGCATCTTTTGCATCACTGCTGCATCGGTTTCATGTGTTACGTTTTTTTTACACCATGACATATCTGCCTAAATGCATCAATTTGTAATTTAGTCGCCTCATAGCAAATCTTTTGCACCGCCGCTGCATCATAAAAGTGACGCACAGTGGCGCAAAAGAGGCATACACCTATCATAAATCTGTCCCTAGCATTTTAAATGATTAATCCAGGATGACGATAAGGTGTGGCCTATCCAAAGGTTTGTTTAAGGTGAGGCCTACTCAGGATTGCAGATTAAAGTTACGCTTGATGAAGAATACAGAGGAGATAATACATGTAAAGGCCTACCAATGAAGTAAGTAATGTGCACTTTATTTCGCCAGTCATCATAAATGTATCCCTAAGCTTCTTATCTTGTTACAGATGAACCACCATATGTACCATCAAACTATTTTGCATTTCCTAAATAGCGAATTTTAAGGAATAAATAGCAATTCTTTACCATTCCTAATTTGCAATGAGCAAATTGCTAATTGCAAATTACCCATTCATTTCCATGGGCTCGGAGGCTCATAGGAATGAAGGTGCAATTTGCGATTAGCAATTAGCTCATCACAAATTAGGAATTTTTTCAAGGGTGCAGGGGTATCTCAAGAACACCCTGCTGCACCCCTGAAAAAGATATTTGGGGGCATATTGCGCACATACATGCCCTAAGGACATGTATTGGCGTCATATGGCACCTTTTGTTTTTTGGAAAAAAATGCTTTTTGAAAAGAATTTGCAAATTACCACAAACTAGAAGTTGGTGGTAGTTTCCAAATCCTTAATGTTATTTTTTACATATTTTTTGTTTGATACATTACATTTAAGGAATCGCAAAATTTGCAAATCCTTCAGTGCAATCGCAAAATAAGGAATAGCAAATTTTGAATTAAGGACATTTTAAGTCATTTCCACATGTGCAGTGTTTTCAAATTATGATTTGAAAATCGTTTTTGGGGAAAAGTAATGGTTTGCAAATTTATGACAAGGACATAATGGTGTATGCTTCTCTATAAGGCATTTCAGTGTCTCTGATGTCAATTTTTCCATGAAAGTGTTTTTTGATTGCCTTTCCAGCATGGTTGGGTCACTTTTAACATGGCTATGTAACACAAACATTTAAAATCTAAATTTGCCATGCACAGGTGGGACCATATTTACAAGCAATTTGCGCCACAGAGAAAGGTCTTACATTAAAATGGGAAAAATAACATCAGGGACAGTCAATTGCCGTATAAAGAAGCATACACCATTATGTCCTTGTCATAAATTTAAAAACAATTCCTTTTCCCCAAAAACGATTTTCAAATCATAATTTCAAAACACTGCACATGGGAAAATTACTTAAAATGTCCTTAAGACACATAAAAGCGTTTTTTAATTGCCTTTGCAGCATGTTTGTATCACTTTTAACATGGCTATGTAACACAAACATTCAAAATCTAAATTTTCCATGCACAGATGGGAGCATATTTACAAGCAATTTGCGCCACATAATTCATAATTTTTTCCTTAAAGCACACTATTCTCTATCTAAATTAAAGAAATATTTTCTCACCTTAGCAAATACTTTGAGTTTGAAAACAGTCTCAGAAACACACCAATTTGTCTTCAGCAGAGCAAAAGGTATGCACTCCAGAGTCTGCAGCTATCAAAAGCACAGAAATGCTGTAATTCTTCACACATATCTCTCATGTCACCCAATCAAAACTCTTCCCTCACTTTTTTTCAAATGAAAACCCTTCCCCCCTCTGCCATTTCATGCCTTTTCTGCATAGCAACCACCTCTTGGAAGACCTCTGGTGTTTGCAAGTTCACACAACAATGTTGCAATTGAACTCTGAACTCTCAGTGCACCTGCGTATCCACTGCAATCTTTCATTTAATGATTTTTTATTGACCACTCAAAATACATCTTTCAAAGAACACATCCATGCACCCTAACTTTCTGTTTTCAGCAATCAAAATCCACCAATCACTGTTACTGCTTCATGAACACAGAAACTCCACAGTTTTTTTCATTTTAAACTCTCATTTTTTCAACTGCCATTTTATTGCCACACTTCATCTGACTGCAGGAGAACCTCCTCTCACCATGTTTTCTGTCTGGATTGTTGGACATAGTTATATTCACTGGGCTCACAGGTATGCTGAGAACAGAAAATTACCTAACCTCAATTTACAAGATGTGGAAATTAAGTGGTTTGGCCACAGAGGATTAAAATGTCACCAATTGATACCATTGGTGAAAACCTTTATGCATTTGCCCAAACCTGACCTGTTAATTGTGCACTGTGGAGGTAAGGATTTGGGCACTTTGACTGGGGTAGGTCTGGAAATGCTTTTAAAGGACACCTTTGAGCAATTGATGGCACTTTTTCCTCAGACTGCCTTGGTATATTCAAATATATGCCAAAGACAGAAATGGAGGTGGTCAAACCAATTTTGTCCACAAATTGAGAAGTCGAGGAAGCATGTAAACAAATCTGTTTCAGCTTACATGAGAGACCATGGAATGGGCTCCCTGTACAACAATAACTTGCGTTACTACATGCAAGATATCTACAGAGGAGATGGAGTTCACTTCTCAGATGAGGGCAACAGAATTTTCACTCTGAATTTAAGAATGTGCATTGGTACCTACTTATAAGTACCTAAATGTACCATAAACCCAAAAGCTCTTCTCAGAGCTACCCTACATCTGATCACTCACAATTGTTATTTTTCCTCTAACTTTTTTCACTAATTTTCAACAAAGTACGCTCCCTGGGACGCTACCCGGTACGCGAACCGGGAGCTAACCTCGCGAAATTTTTAAAAAAAATGTTTTTTTTTCGCACATATAAGCCTCCTCAGCCACCCTCACAAAACCTAGGGGGTCAAGATAAGTCTACCGTGCCCCCTTCTACCCATTCTGAACATTATTTGCCCTCCATTTTGTATCTTAATTCGACCGAAACACAAAATGGTGGACTCCCGTAACGCTTAAGGTTCGCGAACCGGGGCGCTCAACGGTTCGCGTACCGGGTCGCTCCCTGGGAAGCGCACCATCAAAAAAGGTGGGAAAGTAGTTCACAGAAAAGCCACTGGAGACAATTTCACCAAATATAGATTAGCTCATACTACATACCAATCCCTACCATTTTCACAAATTTGATTGGAATTCCATTTAGCCATTTAGCCTGTAGACCTCTCTAAATACCCTGAGGTAAATTACTTCAAAAAACACATCTGAAGTGTTGGAATTGACAACCAATTAATATGTTACTTTCATTTTCTACTTTTTTTACCTGACATTTCATTGGTTATATACCTGAATATATATAAAGGAAGAGAAGAAAACACAGCCATTTTGACTACTACTTCTTGGTGTACATTTCAATAGTATTTTCACTAATTCCTTCAACTTCTTTCTAAAGGTAAGTTTTTATTTTTAAAACTGAAGTATATTGTGCACTATAAGTTAATATGGTAAACTTTTTCTGATAGTTATATACTATCCCTCTGTAGTAGTTATAGATTTAGATAGACTTCTCTGTTATAGTTATGGATGGAGTTAGGCTTCTCTTGTATAATTATGAATTTACTTACGTTAAATCACATACACTTTTTTATATTCCTACTTCCACTCTGATACTATACACTGCCCAAAGATAAATTCACTGATAAAAACTGCCTATCTAAAATTAATCCCAACAGTGCCCTATCTCTACTAATATATATTTTTTTAATCTAAATTTCAGGCAAAATGGAAGGCGAACAGAAAGTTGAATTTCAAATTGTCCTGCAAGAGAGCAGCCAAGAAATCATTGATGAAAATGATATTGAATTTTTCGATGAAACTTGGGACAAAGAACTACTGCAATGTGTACAAGCAGTAGATAACCTCCTTGAAAATGAGGACATTTTACACCCTCAGAGACTACAATGTATATTCAATGATAATTATGAAATTTCTGACATTGAAATGTTAGAAAGTTTAATAAATTATGAAACACAATCACAATAAAAAAAATGCTTAAAAAATTAAAGAAAATAAAAAATAATCAACAAAACCAACAATCAATTAACATACAGCATTTAAAAAGTCTATCATTCATTTTTCATTGCAGTACGCTGCCCAGAACGCTTCCCGGTTCGCGGACCGGGCGCTACCCCCGCGGGGCCCTTTTAAAGCCTCCACATTAAACCTAGGGGGTCAGGGAGGATCTACTATGCCCCCTTATGGTTATTTCCCCCTTTGTTTTGGCCTCCTCTTGTCTCTCAATCCTACCGAGAGACAAGATGGCGGCCACTCCGGACTGTTTAGAATGTTGACAGACACCGGAGAACCAATCAGCTTCGCTACGCGAAGTTCCGGTACGCGCCCCGGTCCGCGAACCGGGGCGCTGCCCGGTCCGCTGTTACAGATATATATCTTTTTTTAAACGTTAATTTCTCAAAATCTACTGGAGCACATATATTAAGACCTACAAAAGGCACATCGGGCTACCAGTCCCTACAATTTTGCCAAGTTTCGGGCAAATCCATTCAGCCGTTCGGGCTAAAAGTGAGGCCAACCGCCCTATGGAAAACTCAATGTTAAAAACACGTTTTGGGACCCCCCCTTTTTCTCGGCCCCCCCTTGACGAACCCCCCCCAAATCTTCAGGGGCTGCTCAGAAACAAAATGTTCCATTTTCCAGAAAAGTTCAGCCAATTCCGTCCACAAACGCCAAAGTTATTAGACATAGAATTTTCAAAATTCCCATAGAGAAAAAATCCTAACTATATATACCTACTGGCGACCGCCAGTAGGTGATATATATATATATATATATATATATATATATATATATATATATATATATATATATATATATATATATTGTATCAATCTTTCGTTTGTCATACAAAAGAACCAAGCCCAAACTCCGTTATGCGTGGATAAATTATTTATTTCCAATCATCGGCAAATCCTTGCCCAATGCGTTTCGGAGCCAAGCTCCTTTATATATATATATATATATATATATCAAAACTATTGAAATTCCTCCGTTAAAGTTAGTTCTTCTAACTATAACTTTGTGCACCCGCATAGCTAGTAACCAACTGGTGCAGCAGTTTACACAACAACTGACAAAGTGATACAGATATTCACACAGTTAAGTCACTATCCAATATATTTAGTGAGACACTATAAATTAGTCAAGTAAACAGTCAATCACACTGCTACTAAATCCTCCATCCAGATATTTATATTTATATATCCATTCATTCTTCAATGCAGATTGCTATATATATAATACATATTTAAATAATGAACCAAACCACGTTTTCTGGATGATGTCATCAGTGATGTTATTTGAGATGTCATCAGTGATGTCATCAGTGATGTCACTGACCATGTCATGAATGATGTAATATGTGACATCATCAGCAGTGGATTGCGGGTGCGCGAGTTATAGTTAGAAGAACTAACTATAACAGAGATATTTCAATGGTTTTGTATGAGTGAAAAGTCCAGTTAACTATAACAGCTCTGCAACCTATGTTTTTTTCATTGAATTTCTAGGTTTTTTTAAATGCTAATTCCTAACTATAACATGTCTGAAACCTATTGTTTTTCAGTGAATTCCGAAGGTTTTTTAAATGATAATTCTTAAATGTAATAATAGTTATATGTATTTTTTATACTGATTTTCTACAGTTTTTTAACTGTTTATTTTTACATATTTTATTTTTTTAATTATATTATATATTTTCAATATAAATGGAAATACATTTTTTTTTTAAATATTGAAACTGAAATATTGTTTTTTTTTGTTGAATGTATAAGTGCAGAACTATAAGTGTGTTGGTTAGTTAGGGAACTGCATGCATAGTGGATAGGGGTTTGAAGCAGTCCATGTGCTAAGGCCTGGCTCAGTGCATGACTACTTGGGTACTGACTGAATGATTATAGTACTGCAAGGAGAGTGCCTGGATGAAGTTATAAGTGGTTGGGTTTTGGCACAGTGAATGGATTAGTACATGGTGCTGAATGGGTCACTAGAGGAGTGCAAGGGGAGTGACAGGGTGTTTGCTGGAAGTGTATGACTACTGCCTCGGGAATTGAAGGTGTGAAAGACAAGTGTGTAGGTGGTTAAAGGACTGCATGCATAGTGGATAGGCGTTTGAAGAAGTCCATGTGCTAAGGCCTGGCTCACTGCATGAATACTTAGACAGTGGTGAAGGGAGGGGATGGGGCCTGAGGTGACATGTGAAAACACGTCCTGTGGCACGTTTTAAGTTGGGGAAATAATTCCCCTTCAATCCTGAGAGCCCCAGGGGGCCAACTAGCCCACCAGGTGCTTGAAGTAGGCACCAGTCCGCTGTGTTTCAGAACGGTGGCCCAGGCCGTGCCCTATTTTTACACCTCTCTGCAACGCAGCTTGTAGACCCTCAGTATTGAAAGAGAATTAATTCCCCAACTTAACATGCACCACAGGGTGCTTTGGCACAGTGGTGAAGGAAGGGGGCATGGCCTGAGGTGACATGCCTGCAAACACGGCCTGTGGCGCATTTTAAGCTAGAGAATTAATTCCTCCTCAATCCTCTGGGTCCCTGGGGGCCAACTAGCCCACCAGGTACCTCCAGTATGCACCAGGGGGATGCATTGCAGACAGGTTTTCAGAGGCCATGGCCCCTTTTGCACACATATGAACTCAGGCCCTGCCCCCTCCCTTCACCAATGTGCAAACACGCCATGTGGTGCGTTTTAAGTTGGAGGATTAACTCCCCTTAAATACTGAGGGTCCCTGGGGTGCAACTAGCCCACCAGCTACCTCCAGTAAGCGCCACAGAGCTGTGTTGCAGAGAGGTGTAAAAGGGGGCATGGCCTCAGAATACCTCTCTGCAATGCAGCCCCCTGGCGCATACTGGAGGTTCCTGGTGGGCTAGTTGGCCTCCAGGGTCCCCCAGTATTCAAGGGAAATTTGTTCCTTCTCTGCAAGAAAGGGGCGTGGCCTCTGGCGCGATGCTGGTCTTTTTCTTTTTTTTGTTTTAAGGAGGGGGGCTGTATGCCCCCCTTCTTTTCCTAATACTTTGGCCATGGGGACCCCATCCCCCAGTGCCTGCCCCCCAATTTCTTTTTTAAATCAAAAATTGGGAAGGGGGCCCCCCACGGTCCCAGCCTGCCTCCTGCAAGAGCCGGCATTGCTTTTCCACATGGGGAGCAGCTAAAATGCTGCTCACAATGTGGAAAAGCAATCTACTTTGCTTCATTGAACCGAGAGCAGGTTTCCCTGCTCTTTCTTCAATGAAGCAAAGCAGTTTGCAATGACAGGTTGGGAGCCCCAGGGCCATCAATGGCTCCTGGAGGGGGGCCGCACGGCCACCCTCCTCACATTTTCAAAGCCCTGGGGGGGGTGGTCCCCAGGGCTGGGGGGGTCCATCACAGACCCCTAATCTAAATATTTTGAGCCCCACCCCCAATCTAAATATTTTGAGCCCCGGGGAGGTGACGGTCCCCGGGGTGTGTGGGGGAGATTCAGCACCCCCTCACACAGGGTATTGATTTTTTTTTAAAAAGCCCATTTGGTGGCAGTCCCTGGGCTGAGGGAGGCAGTGTGCCCCCCGCAATCAAAATTAAATCGAGCCCTGAGGGTGGTGGTCCCTGAGTATGCGGGGGGCAGTGAGCCCCCGCCATTCTTTTCTGAAAGCCCGGGGTGGCTGTCCCCGGGGTTGGGGGGGCCTGAGAGCCCAAGCAACTAATTTAAAGAAGCCCCAGGGATGGTGGTCCCCGGGGCTGGGTCTATGAAGGCAACGGAAAGGAGCTGTGATATATATATATATATATATATATATATATATATATATATATATATATATATATGTATATATATATATATATATATATATATATATATATATACGATAGTACAGATACATAGATGATTTGCTCATTATATGGAAGGGCTCGGAGATAGGGGCCTTACAGTTTATTGAGCTTATCAGTGAGAACAATCTGAATTTGAAATTTACAGGCTAGATGAGTCGTGAGACAATCTGCTTTCTTGATGTTGAAATTCTGATAAAAAATACACATCTGCATACTAGGCTGCACAGGAAGGCTACGGCTGGTAACTCGCTACAACATGCAGCAAGTCATCATCCAGTGCACCTGATCCACAGCATCCCCTTTGGGGAGATGTTGCGCATTAGAAGAATCTGTAGCACTGATGATGAATGCATTGAAGCACAGACTGAATGCCGTACCAGATTTCTCACATGAGGTTACATTCCTAGTGTAGTTGACAAGGCCATGGCCAAAGCAAATGAGCAGGGCAGATCACAGGCACTGGCTATCAAAACATAACTCACAGGAGACAGTACAGCCCTCAAGACTTATTATTACTTATAGTAATCAACATCAAACTATTAGAAAAATTGTCAATAAGAACTGGGCATTAGTAAGAAATGATCCTGTTCTGGGGGACATACTAACAAGGTCCCCCAATTTAACATTCAGAAAAGAGCACTCGATGAACAATTCATTGGTCACAAGTAGTCCTGAAGAAGTTCAGATTACAACTTGGCTGATGGTCTGTAAAGGCTTTATTAAATGTGCAGTCTGTAAAGCTTGGAAACATGGAGTGAGTAAGAAGGAGTACCCCACACCGTTGAGGAGCAGGCCAACTAAGATTGACAAAAAACTTACCTGCAAAACGGAGTTTGCGGTGTATGTGCTGGAGTGTCCCTGTGGCCTGCGCTATGTGGGCAGTACGAGGCTGCAGGTCCACAAGAGGCTACTCCAGCACATAAGGGCAATCAACAATGGGTATAAATCTTACCCTGTTGACGGTCATTTCAAAGAATTGCATGCTAAAAAATCATGTGAGTTGCGTTACTTTGTGGTGGACTCGATTCTACCATTGAGGAGAGGTGGAGATCGAGATGCTCTCTTGAGAAAACTGGAAACAAAATATATATTAGAAATGGACACAAAAACTCTGAATGGGTTAAATTCCAGTGAGAATTTTTTTTTTTTTAAGTTTACAGTTTATTAAAAGAAGAGGTATAATAAACATAGGAAAAATAATATTATGCAATACATAGCAAAAATACAGTCTGAGAATTACTAAAAGGGGGAGAGGGGGAGGAGCATCTCAGTAGAAAAGTACAAATAAGAAAATAACCTGAATCATATATTCCAATACATCAACAAGAAACAATATTAATTAAGTATAAGGCATAAATCAGTTCAAAATTACAATAATGAGAAAGAGAAAAAGAGTATGTACAAGGAATAAATCTGAAAAATAAAGAAATAAATCAAGACAACAAAGGAATAATGGAGGTTTTCGAACTTCATCTTGGTTAGAGGATAAACTAGCCAAAGATGAAGCAATTGTTGTTAAGGAGGAGGTTAAGGGGAGCCAAAAAAGGTCCCTTTTAATGGATTCAGAAATAGGAGTAACATTATTCGTATCTAGTCTATAATGAAAACAAACAGCATTCCACCAAGCTATGAAAGTGACCTTATCAGCCTGTTTCCAATTTGAAGTGATTAAATGAAGGGCAATGGCAAGGAACAAGTCAATTAATGAAGGGTTAAACGATGAGAGTGGCCAGGAAGGTGATAGGGAACCTAAAAAGACATTGGAAATGGATAAAGGGATTTGAGTGTTAAAAATGTTAATAATTTGGGACCAAACTGATAGCAAAAAAATAGAAAGAGAGGGGCAATCAAAAAACATGTGTTTTAGATCAGCAGAGGGCTTGTTGCATGACCAACAATTGGAGGAGAGACCAGTAGAAAAAGAGGCTGATTTCAGTGGGGTAAAAAGAAGGCGTTTATAAATAAAATAAAGGGTCTGAGAGGTGTTAGCTGCTCTCGACATTTTGTGAATCTTGAACCACAACTTATCCCAAAAAGAAGTGGACCAGCATTCAGAGAGATCTTTTTCCCAAGCCAATTCACACTTCACCTTGATCCTGTCAGAGGAGAAGAACGATGACTTATATAAGGAAGAGGCCGATGTATCAGTAGGCAATAAAGGGAAAAGAGTAGAACTTCTGACAGGTATATTGGGCGTAGGAGTTATGGAAAGAAGATATTGAGAAAGGGAAGGAAAAAGGGAATCATACTGGGACTTACAGGAATAAGGTAAAGAAAATTTGAATTGAAGATCTGAGAAGGGTAAAGAAGTATTATTAAATACCAATTGTGAACTCCAGAGTAAACCTTTAAGTCTCCATATTTTCCAATAAAAAGTCCGACCTTTGATGCGTAATAAGCGAATATGCCAGATAGGTTGTTGATCAAACGAGGCAAAAGAAGGGTAAAAGGATGGAAGAAGAGGAATTAATAATTTACGCGTATGAGAGCTCACTAAAGGGCGAAAAGACAAGATATTATTAGTAAAAGCAAGAACTTCATTAAAATGAAAAGGAGCTATAAAGTGTTGTTCAAGCGCCAACCAGAGAGGAGGGTGAACAGGTTGATCTGACTGAAGCCAATGAGAAGACTGCTTCAGAAAGAAAGCATAGTGATATGATTTAAAATCCGGAAATTTGAGGCCACCAGAGGTATTGTCTGCTTTAAGAGCATTAAGAGCTATTCGAGGAGATTTATTTTTCCAAAGGAATTTGTTTAAAATGGAATCAATTTTCTTAAAATAAAAACCAGGAATGTGCACCGGGATCATAGACAAGAGATAAAGAATTAGTGGGGAAAGCATCATCTTAATAGAGTCCAGACGGCCCCACCAGTAGAGGAAAAGTGGATGCCAACGATCAATATATGCTGATAAATTCTTGGAAAGAATATCGAAATTTTCTTTTAGGGTTTCTGGAATAGTGGGACAAAACTATAAACTTAAATATTTAATCTTAGAGGATTTCCAAGAGAAACCCGTAGAAGTAAAGTCTTGTTTTAAACAATAAACATTTAAAGGAAGAATTTCACATTTATCCGAGTTAAGATGATAGCTGTGAGAAGGTATCAACTTGAGAGAGAAAAGCTGGAAGAGAAATAGAGGGATTGGAGCAATATAGAAGAATGTCATCAGCATAAACAGACATCTTAACATGGGTGGTATCAAGTTTAAAACCTGTAATCCTGTCATCCAATCGAAGTTTCGTTAAAAAGGGTTCTAAAGCAATAATAAATAAAAGAGGAGAGAGAGGGCAACCTTGACGAACTCCTCTAGAAAGAGGAAAATAATCAGAAGTTTTCCCATTAACAAAAATAGAAGCCTTAGGACCAGAATATAATAATGAAATAAGGGAGATTATTTTAGCAGGGAGCCCAGTCCATTTAAGTGCCTGAAACATAAAATCCCATCCAATCCTGTCAAAAGCCTTCTCAGCATCCAAAGCTATTGCAGCAATGGGGTAGTCGAGGGAAGAGGCCTTACTTAAGATATTAAAGAAAACTCTGGAATTATCAGAAGATAAACGACCTTTGATAAAACCCGATTGTTCAGGGCCAATAATATTGGGTAAAATGGGATCATTGAAAGAATGGTGCTATCAGCTATAGCAGATAAAAAGAAAAGAAGACATGGTTTTATGAAACCCAACTTGACAAAAGCTCAAAAGAGGACCTGGTGCTTTACCCCTTTTCAGAACTGATACTGCATGTTGAATTTCAGACAAAGTAATATCTAAGTCCAGTGGAGAAAAATCAGTGTTTTGAGCAGGGGGAGAAAGTATTGAATGAAAGAATGAGGAAAGTTCATCAGGACATGGTTGTTGTTACGGCATATATACATTTTTATAAAAAGAAACAAATTAATTTAAAATATCTTGGTCTTTAAAAAGCGAATCCCCAGCAGAATTACGAACGGATTCAATTTTAGTTCGTTCCCGATTAATTTTTAAGTAGTTTGCAAGAAGTTTATCCATCTTATTCTGGCCGCCATAGTAGCAGGCACTGCTTTTTAAAAGATAAGATGATGCAGCTTCTGTAGAAGATTTATTAAAAGAAATTTTTGCCTCAATAAGACTTTTTAAAGATGATTCAGAAGAAGAGCGATAATAATCATATTCAAGCTTTTTAATATTTGCTAATAATTGAACATGTTTGGCCTCAAAAAACTTCTTCTTTCGTGAGACACAACGTTTTTGATAAAACCTCTAGCCGCCGCTTTAAAAGAATCCCAAATCATTACTGGGGAGGAATCTGGAGTGGAATTAATAGAGAAAAATTCAGAAGCAAAGGAGGTGAATTGGCCTGTGAAATTGGGATCTTATAGCAGAGTATTATTAAAACGCCATCTACTGGTGTTAGGGGAAAAAGGAAGCAAGTCAAAATCAACAAAAACTGGAGCATGATCTGATATAAGGATTGAACCTATCTCGGCATGTGAGACAAGTTGAGAAAGAGGTTTACTAAGAAAAAGATAATCTATTCTGGATTGGGAATTATGGGGTGGAGAGTAAAAGGTATATTCTTGTATATCTGGATTACAGAGTCTCTATACGTCAATTAGAGCCTTACGTTGTATTGCAGAAGTAAATTGTGAATGCATTTTAGTATTGGCAAATTTCACAAAGGAACGTCTATCTAAAATGGGATGCAGAATTTGATTACAATCACCTCCAAAAATAATATAATCATCATTAAATAGGAGAAGCTTATCAGAAATAAGAGTCCAAAACTTATTATCAACATTAACTGGAGCATAAACATTGAATAACACTAAGGGAATGTGGTCAATAAGTAGTTTAGTGAAAAACAACCATCAGGATCACATTCCTGATACTTGACAGAGGGTTGATGTTTCTTATGACATAATATAGAGGAGCCATTTTTCTTTCCTAAAGCAGGGGAAGAAAAAACATGACCGACCCAACCTCTTTTCAACTTGGCTGCTTCAGCTTCTGACAAATTAGTTTCTTGAAGAAAAGCAATATCAGTATTCAATTTAGCTAAGTGAGTTAACACTCGTTGCCTTTTTATGGGATGGCTAACTCCTTTAACATTCCATGTTACACCTCCAAATGTGATCAAAATGAAACATAAGCCATTGTTAGGAAAACAGTAAAACAAATAACTGTCAAGTAAAGCATGAAATATTGTTATACAAACATTATGAAAATTCAGGATCTTCGTATGCAATAAAAAGAAAATAAAGAAAAGATGTTTATCTGATAAGATCAGGAATGAGAGGATGAAAAAAAGGAAGAAGAAAAAGGTACTGTGAAATGTAGAAAAATGGGAAGAATAAGGATAGAAGGGAAGAAAAAAAGAAAAAGAGGGAAGGAGAAAGTTGAGGAGAACAGAAATAGTTTAGAAAAAGATAAGAAAGAAAGAGTAGTAAACTGTCATCCAGAGTAAATGGTATAGAGAGGAAAAAGAGAAGAAAAGAAAGGAGGAGGAAAGGAAAGTACGAAAAACAAAGAAGAAGAGAACATAGATCATATACATAGAACATAAAGAACAATATATGAAGAAATAGAAAAATACCAAAAAGACATACCACAGAAAGACAATGAGAACGTGGGTGCAGGAACCACATAAGGGGGATGATCACACCGAACAGAAGACTCGAAGAGGACGCGGCAAGGGGAGATAAAACCTCCGGGCACATAATGAGGGAATCATACATCAAAGGGATTACAGGACCGCACCTAGGAAAAAGGAAAAGGAAACATTAGGAGGGCATCCCAAGACATGACGAAACCCAGCGACAAAAGGCGGCAAACAAAATAAGACAAACAACTCATTTATAATTGAGTAGTATCCATGGAGTCATCTCCGCAGGAATCAAGGAAACGTCGAAGAAGGGCAGGATCCTCATACTTCGTTGTTTTATTATTGTAAGTCACTTTGAATAGACATGTATGAAAAAGTCCATAGCGAGCATTCAGGGAATGAAGAGGAGGTCTCATGTCCAAAAATAGTTTGCGACGACCCGCAGTTGCTTTAGCATAATCTTGAGGAAAAAAGAGATTGGAACCATTCCACGTAATTTTCCCTTTTTGTTTGGCAGCTTGGATGACCTTAAGTAAATCTGTATACTCCAGAAAATACAGGATAACGCCTTGAGATTTCGGCGGAGAAGAGGAGAAGCTTGCGGAATGAGAAAGTTGACCGAGGCGATGAGCTCGTTGAATATTCAATAAAGGAGAAGATGGAAGACCAACAAGTGTTGGCAGAAAGGACTGAGAGAAGGAGATAGGATTAGGCCCTTCCAAACCTTACGCAAGGCCGTAAATACGAAGGTTGTTGCTTTGATTGCGATTTTCCAAATTTTCCACTTGTTGTTTAAGGGACTGTATTTCTGTACGCAATCCAGGAACTTGATCTGAGATCACCTGCACCGAAGTAACCTTCCTTTCAAGATCCGCGATCTGTAACTCTGCATGAGACCATTTGTCCTCAAGATTTTGGAGACGAGGATTTGTTTCAATCATAACTGGTTTAAGAGCACGTATTTCTTCGAGTATAAGCTCCATGGAGATGGGCGAGGAGGTAGTAGGGGGAGAAGGAGGGTTCGCCTTCACCCGTTTACTTGTTGTGGAAGAAGTCTTGGAGTTAGGCTTAGTGCTCGAGCGGGCATTAGTAGGAGAGGAACCTTTCACCCCAGAAGAGTCAGTACTGGTGGTTTCTACATCCTCCTGAAGCGACATGCAATTAGAGGGCATTTGCTGCGAAGTGTTACACTGAAAGAGAGCCATTGCCAACCAGTGAATAAGAAGCGAAAGTATCAGGCAAAAATAAGGAGAAATAGTGTCATAGAAAATACTAATAATGCTGCAGAAGAATTGAGGAAATCAGCAACTTTGCGTCAAAAAGAAAATCTGCAACCATTTAGTCACTCACCCCGAGTAAAACAAAGAGAAAGGAGAGCCAGCGCACCTCAAAACTCAGTGGGCAGAGTTGATTACAAATTATGGGAAGGAGGCATCAAACTGCAAAATGGCGGCAAGTGAATCACCAAAACATACTGAGGTAAAGGAAATTGCTCAAAATCATCCAACTCGCTAGAGAGCTACAGATCCACAATAAGGAGAGGAAAGGGTAGCATTATCATTGCTGTCAAGGCTGCTTGAGGGCAGATAACATTAGAGATAGCCGTCACGGGACGCACAGGGAGCCACCAAAACACAAAATGGCGGCCACGACGTTACTGAGAGCCGCGGCCGGTAATGAAAGTTAAAAAGTCATTGTGTACGCTTACCCGCGTATCCATTTCCGTGAAGGAACATGCTGCAAGTATTCCGTCGGCGTCACCAGAAGTCTCGGGTCCTCTAGGTCGCGTTAAAAGGCCCGGGGAGGCCCAATCGCGCTACCCTCTCTCGGAGCTCCACAGAGCAGCAACCATTCCTCCCGACGCCCAAGCCACGCCCCGCTCCAGTGAGGATTTTTATACACATCTTTGATATGTAACTTCCTCATCTGTTAATTGGAATGTACCCATATGTCCATGCTGCTGCTTCTTCATGAAATGTTATTATACTAAACTTTTTTATACAGTTTGCACAATTTTGCACATTATGGTTTTATAGGGATTTTTAAGTGACACTTTTTATGCACTAGCACTTTATTCTAAGACTTGATTACATGGATAATTGCCCACTTGGGCTTTATTGTGTGTTGTTTATTCATGGCACTGTAACATTGTATACAGTCTATTATTGTGCAATTAGATGATAAATACTGAGATTTTGAATGCTGCTACATCAATCATGATGGGAAATGGTCGATATTTGTACTTTTGCTAGTTTATTTTTTAAAACAACTGTACATATATTTATAATTATTTATGTATATGTGTTATTTCAGTTGTGAATGTCTTGTCTATATATATATGTATTACCTACTGGCATCGCCAGTAGGTAGTTATAGTTAGGACCTAGTTTCCATAGGAAAAGCGTTTTATGATTTGCCAGTATCTTTGCCGTCTTTGGACGAATCTTCATGATTTTTCAAAAAAATAGGGCCGGACTGCTCAGTTTGTGTGTTATAAGCTTCGGGGTGATTTGTCAAGAGGGGGCCGAGAAAAAAGGGGTGTCCCAAAACACATTTTCTCCATGATATTTTTAATAGGAACTCTATTACAGGCTACAGCCCGACCTGCTAAAATGAATTACACCAAATTTGCCAAAAAGGTAGGTCTTGGTTTAGAGTGCGCCCTTTTTGTTAAATGGTGTAAAATCCGTTCAGTAATTCCTGAGAAATTAAAAAAAAGAAAAATATCGATATTTGAGAACCGTGGAGTGTTTGTGAACCCTCCCAGGCACGAGCTTCACTCTGACTGGCTGCCAAAACTCCAAACCAGGAAGTTTTGGCAGCCATCTTGTGGCTTGGTCACATAAATAAATTAAAGAAATAAAAAAGTCTGGCCATGCCCCAGGGAATGGGGGCCCCGGCGCCGAAATTGGCCTTGGGAGGGGGCCAGGCATATCCCTTCTCGTTTTTTTGTTTTAAATAAATAGGGGTCAGGCCCTGGGGGATGGGGTCCCCCGGGTCCAAAAATTGTAAAAGAAGAGGGGCCACACAGCCCCCTTATAAATAAAAAAATGGCATGTCGCCGGAGCCCATGCCCCCTTTCTCCACCACTCTGCAAACACGCCCCTTGGCGAGTTGTTATAGGGAATCAAATCCCCTTGAATATTGAGGGTCCCTGGGGGCCAATTAACACACCAGGTACTCCAATATGCGCCACAGAGCTGTGTTACGGAGAGGTGGTCCAAAGCCACGCCCCTTTTTACACGACTCTACAAACGCGCTTCTTGGCACGCAGTTGGTGGGGCGATGAGGTCCTTTTATGTCTTGAGGACCTCAGGACACAAGTGGACTTCATCCCTCGAGCAGCAGTGTGCCACAAGGCATGTTTGCAGAGGGGTGGAAAAGGGGGCGTGGCGTGAAGACCACCTCTCGGCAATCCAGTTCAGTGGCCCACATTGGATATACCTGGTGGGCTAGTTGGCACCAGGAACCGTCAGTATCCAACTAACAACGCGCTAGGGCGTGTTTTTGCAGAGTGGTGGAGAAAGGGGGTGTGGTCTTTGTCCACCTCTCAGCAATCCCACTGTGTGGGGCTTACTGGAGGTAGGAGGTAGGCTAGCTGGCCCCTAAAGGACTCCCAACAGTGAAGGGGACTTCAATCCCCATCCAGGAGCGCGCCATGGAGTGGTAGGCAAAGGGGGCGTGGCCTGCTCTTCAAACTTAGCAATGCTGCTGTGTAAGACTTACTGGAGGTAATAGGAGGGGTAGTTGGCCCCCAAGGATTTTCTTGGGAGCAAACTACCCCTCTTGTTACGTCCAGTTAGTCCCACACTGTGGGATTGCCAAAACGTCTTCGGAGGCCATGTCCCCCTTTCTCCACCATTCTGCAAATGCGCCTTCAGGCAGACTATGGGATGGGGGATGAAGGCCAATTTACTCCTGAGGGATATGGGGGCCAAGAACCATTACTGGTACCTCCTGCAAGCCCTACGCACCGGAATTCCTGAGCACTGGTCGGGGGCCCAGCACCCTTTCTCCACCACTCTCCAAACGTGTCTACTAGTTAAAGAAGTGTTTGCAATGTAATAGATTTAGCATTTGTGAGAATTAGAGCTATTGGCGTTGTAAATGCAAACCTTTTTTACTAATGTTTTTTGGAATGGGGATGTATGTTGCGTGTAGTGGAATTATGTGGTATGTTGTGCAGTGAAATTATTTGGATAGAAAGTATGTGGTATTTAGTGTATAGGAATTGTGTAGAGTGTAATTAAGTGTTATGAGAGTAATTATGTGGTATGGTAGTTTGTGTTGTGGAGTACTAACCTCAGGTTTAGTCTTCCTCATTTCCATAGAAGCTCAACTATGAACTCAGTGAGGCAAAAAAAGATGGAATCACCGAGAAGCATTTATGGACCTAGTCATAGGTATGAACAGGGCCACTGGAAATATGTGACTGTTTGGCTGCACCGACATTCGCACAATTATACATTTCCTGCATTAGCCACATAATTCATTATTTGCACCCTAATCTGCAGATTTGAACAAAAAAAGCCTTGTTTATAGCTGAAAGGGATCAAACGTTACCAAAAATGCAGCGACAAGTGTTATAGCGTGGTGGAAGGCCCTTTGAAAATCTAGAATAGTTACCTGTTACTTTTGCTAAATGTGAGTGTTAAATTGGCACTAATGGTGTGCAAGCCACTCTTGCTTCCCTCTATGCCTCTCTTGCCTCTTACTGCATTTCTGTTGCTTCTTTCTGCACGTTTCTTTCTTTTTCTGCACTTCTCTTGACCTCATTCTGCAAATCTCATGTACTTTCTGCACCTCTCTTCCATCTTTCTGCATGTCTGTTGCCTCATTCTGTACTTCATTTGCTTATTTCTGCACCCCTGTTGTCTCTTTCTGCGCAAGTCATCCCTCTTTCTGTACCTTTCCTGCCTGCTTTTGCATCTCACTTGACTCTTTCTGCACTTTTCTTACTTCTTTCTACACCTCTGTTGCTTCTTTCAGCACTTCTCTTGCCTCTTTCTGCACCCCTGTTGCTTCATTCTGAACTTTCCATGCTTCTATCTGCACCTCATTTGCTTCTTTCTGCACCCCTCTTATCTCTTTCTGCACTCGTCTTCCCTCTTTCTGTTCCTTTCCTGCCTGTTTTTGCATCTCAATTGCCTCTTTCTTCACTTTTCTTGCTTCTTTCTACACTCCTGTTGCTTCTTTCAGCAATTCTCTTGCTTCTTTCTACACTTCTCTTTCCTGTTTCTACACATCTCTTGCCTCTTTTTACACCTCTGTTGGCTCTTTCTGCACCTCACTTGCTTCTTTCAACACTTCTCTTGCCTCTTTCTGCACCCCTGTTGCTTCATTCTGTACTTCCCATGCTCTTCTTTCTGCACCTGCCTTGCTTCTTTCTGCACCCCTGTTATGTCTTTATGTACCTCTTATGCGTCTTTCTGCATTTTTCTTGCCTTTTTCGGCAGTTCTCTTCCCTCTTTCTGCATGTCTGTTGCCACTTTCTGCATCTCATTTGCCTCTTTCTGCACTTGTCTTTCCTCTTTCGGTACCTTTCCTGCCTGTTTTTGCATCTCACTTTCCCCTTTCTGCACTTTCCCTGCTTCTTTCTACACCTCTGTTGCTTCTTTTAGCAATTCTCTTGCCTATTTGTGCACTTCTCATGCCTGTTTCTGTACTTCTCTTGCCTCTTTCTGCACCCCTGTTGCTTTATTCTGCACTTTCCATGCTTCTTGCTGCACCTGTCTTGTTTCTTTCTGCACTCCTGTTGTCTCTTTATGCATCTCTTTTACCTCTTTCCGTACTTTTCTTGCATTTTGTTGCACCTCTCTTCCCTCTTTGTGCACGTCTGTTGCCTCTTTCTGCACCTCATTTGCTTCTTTCTGCACCCCTGTTGTCTCTTTCTGCACTAGTCCTCCCTCTTTCAGTACCTTTCCTTCCTGTTTTTGCATCTCGCTTGTCTCTTTCTGTACTTTTCTTGCTGCTTTCTACAACTCGGTTGCTTCTTTCAGCAATTCCCTTGCTTCTCTCTACACTTCTCTTGCCTGTTTCTGCACCTCTCTTGCCTCTTATTGCACCTCTCTTGCCTCTTTCTGCACCTCACTTGCTCCTTTCTACACTTCCCTTGCCTCTTTCTGCACCCCTGTTGCTTCATTCTATACTTCCCATGCTTCTTTCTGTACCTGTCTTGCTTCTTTCTGCGCCTGTGTTCTCTCTTTATGTACCTCTTTTGACTCTTTCTGCACTTTTCTTGCCTTTTTCTGCACCTCTCTTCCCTCTTTCTATATGTCTGTTGCCTCTTTCTGTACCTCATTTGCTTCTTTATGCACACCTGTGTTGTCTTTCTGCACTCATCTTCCCTATTTTTGTACCTTTCCTGCCTGTATTTGCATCTCATTTGCCTCTTTCTGCACTTTTCTTGCCTCTTTCTACACCCCTGTTGCTTCATTCTGTACTTTCCATGCTTCTTTCTGCACCTGTCTTGCTTCTTTCTGCACCCTTGTAGTCTCTTTGTTTACCTCTTGTGCCTCTTTCTGAACTTTTCTTGCCTTTTTCTGCACCACTCTTCCCTCTTTCTGCACGTCTTGCCTTTTTCTGCATCTCACTTGCCTCTTTCTGCACTTTTATTGCTTCTTATCACACCTCTGTTGCTTCTTCCAGCAATTCTCTTGTCTCTTTCTGTACTTCTCTTGCCTATTTCTGCACCTCTCTTGCCTCTTTTTGCACCTCTGTTGGCTCTTTCTGTACCACACCTGCTCCTTTCCGCACCAGACTTGCTTCTTTCTGCACCCCTGTTGTCTCTTTAAGTACCTCTTTTGCCTCTTTATGCACTTTTCTTGTCTTTTTCTGCACGTCGCTTCCCTCTTTCTGCATGTCTGTTACCTCTTTCTGCACCTCATTTGCTTTTTTCTGCACCCCTGTTGTCACTTTCTGCAAACTTCTTCCCTCTTTCTGTACCTTTCCTGCCCGTTTTTGCATCTCACTTGCCTCTTTCTGCATTTTTCTTGCTTCTTTCTACCCCTATGTTGCTTCTTTCAGCAATTCTCTTGCCCTTTTTGCACTTCATTTGTCTGTTTCTGCACTTCTTTTGCCTCTTTATGTACTTTCCTTTGCTTTTTCTGCACCTCTCGTCCCTCTTCCCTCTTTCTGCATGTCTGTTGCCTCTTTCTACACCTCATTTGCTTCTTTCTGCACCCCGGTTATCTCTTTCTGCACTCATCTTTCCCTCTCTAAGCATCTTTCATGCTTGTTTTTGCATCTCACTTGCCTCTTTCTTTAA
Source organism: Lissotriton helveticus (assembly GCF_964261635.1). Lineage (NCBI taxonomy): Eukaryota > Metazoa > Chordata > Amphibia > Caudata > Salamandridae > Lissotriton > Lissotriton helveticus. The sequence continues at coordinate 1,824,062,180 of NC_136057.1, forward strand.
TTTTCTTGCTTCTTTCTACACCTCTGTTGCTTCTTTCTGCAATTCTCTTGCCACTTTGTGCACTTTTCTAGCCTGTCACCTCTCTTGCCTCTTTTTGCACCTCTGTTGGCTCTTTGTGCATCTCACTTGCTCCTTTAAACACTTCTCTTTCTCCTTTTGGAACCCCAGTTGCTTCAGTCTGTATTTTCCATGATTATTTCTGCAATTGTCTTGCTTCTTTCTGCAGCCCTTTTGTCTCTTAATGTACCTCTTTTGCCTCTTTCTACATTTTTCTTGGCTTTCTCTGCACCTCTCTGCCCTCTTTCTGCATGTCTGTTGCCTCTTTCTGCACCTCCTTTTGCTTCTTTCTGCACCCCTGTTCTCTCTTTCTGCACTCGTCTTCCCTCTATCTGTAACTTTCCAGCCTGTTTATGCATCTCACGTGCCTCTTTATATACTTTTCTTGCTTCTTTCTACATCTCTGGTTGCTACTTTCAGCAATTCTCTTGCCTCCTTGGGCACTTCTGTTGCCTGTTTCTGCACCTCTCTTGCCTCTTTTTGCACCTCTGTTGGCTCATTTTGCACCTCACTTGCTCCTTTATATACTTCTCTTGCCTTTTTCTGTACCCCCGTTGCTTCATTCTTCACTTTCCATGCTTCCTTCTGCACCTGTCGTGCTTCTTTTTTAACCCCTGTTGTCTGTTTATGTAACTCTTTTGCCTCTTTCTGCACGTTTCTTGCCTTTTTCTGTAGTTCTCTTGCCTCTTTCTGTACCTTTGTTGCTTCTTTCTGCACTTCTCTTGCCTCTTTCTGCACCCCTGTTGCTTCATTCTGCACGTTGTATGCTTCTTTCTGCATGTCTTGCTTCTTTCTGTAACTATGTTGTCTCTTTCTGCACTCGTTTTCCCTCTTTCTATACCTTTCTTTCCTGTATCTGCATCTCACTTGCCTCTTTCTGCACTTTTCTTGCTTCTTTCTATACCTGTGTTGCTTGTTTCTGCACCCGTCTTCCCTCTTTGTGCAACTCTCTAGCCTCTTTCTACACCTCTCTTCCCTATTTCTGCAGCACTCTTGCCTTTTTTGTATCTCTGTTGCTTCTTTCTGCCCTACTCTTGACTCTTTCTGCACCCTTCGTGCCTCTTTCAGCACCTCTGTTGCTTCTTTCTGCACTTCTCTTCCTTCTTTCTGTACTCCTCGTGCCTCCTTTTGCACCTCTGTTGCTTCTTTCTGCACTTCTCTTTCTTCTTTCTGCACTGCTCTTGCCTCTTTCTACATCCCTCTTTCCTGTTTGAGCACTTCTTCTGCTTCTTTCTGCACTTGTCTCCTCTTTAAGTACCTCTCCTACCTATTTGTGCACCTCTGAAACTTCTTTCTGCACTTCTGTTGCATCTGTCTGCACCTTTCTTGCTTCTTTCTGCAGCTGACATGCCTCTTTCAGTACCTCTCTTGCTTTTTTTCTGCACCTATCTTGACTCTTTCAGCACCTCTGTTACTTCTTTCTGCACTTCTCTTACTTCTTTCTGAATCTCTCTTGTTCCTTTCTGTACCTCATGTGCCTCTCTCAGCACCTCGTTGCTCTTTTCTACAGATCTCTTGCCTCTTTCTGCACCTCACTTGGCTCTTTCAGCACATCTGTTGCTTTTTTCTACAGATCTCTTGCCTCTTTCTGCATCTTTCTTTTCTCTTTCTGTACCTCTCTTGCTTCTTGCTGCACCCCTGTGCCCTCTTTCTGGCCCTTACATGCCTGTTTCTGTATCTCTCTTGACACTTTCTGTACCTCTGTTGCCTCTTTCTACATTTTCTTGCCCCTTTCTGCACCCCTTTTGCCTTCTTCTGCTCCTCTCCTGCTTCTTTCTCCACTTCCATTGCCTCTTTCTGCACTTCTCTTGCGTCTTTCTGCACCTCAATTGCCTCTTTCAGCACATCTATTGCTTTTTATGCAGATCTCTTGCCCCTTTCTGCACCTCACTTGCCTGTTTCAGCACCTCTGTTGCTTTTTTCTGCAGATCTCTTTCTGCACTCCTTTTTTCTCTTTCTGTACCTCTCTTGCCTCTATCTGTACCCAAGTTCCTTCTTTCTGTACCTTTACTGCCTGTTTCTGCACCTCCCTTGCCTCATTCTGTACCCCTTTTGCCTCTTTCTGCACTTCTCTTGCTCTTTCTGCACCCTTTGCGCCCCATTCAGCACCTCTGTTACTTCTTTCTGCACTTCTCTTCCTTCTTTCTGTATCGTTCCTTCCTCTTTCTGTACCTCTCTTGCCTCTTTGTGCATCCAACCAACCTTTTTCTACACCCCTCTTGCCTCTCTTTCCACCCCTCTTCCCTCACCTCGGTTGGTTCTTTCTGCACTTCTCTTCCTTCTTTCTGCACCTCTCCTGCCTCTTTCTGTACCACTCTTGCCTCCTTTTGTACCTCTCTTACCCCTTTCTGCATCCCTTTTGCTTCTTTTTACACCTCTGTTGGTTCTTTCTGCACTGTTCTTGCTTCTTACTGCACCTCTCTTGTCTCTTTCGGCACCTGTGTTGCTTCTTTCTGCACTTCTCTTTCCTCCTTCTGCACCTCCTAGGTAGAGTTAATTTTGATCCCCCTGCCCTATTATGTGCTAGGGCCATACAGGGGAGGTCATGCCAATCACAGAGGTACCCTAACCCATAGTGTACCCTAGTGTATGTAGGTGTTTTCACTGTATTCTAAGTGTCTTTCAGCATAGCACTGGGTCCGGGCCTGGTTAGTCAGACTCAGTTACCACCAGTACCCGTCAGCAAAAAGTTGGGGGCACAGGATGACTTTGCAGCAAGACCTCTTTCTACTCCTCTGTTGGTTCTTTGTGCACATCTCTTGCTTCTTTCTGCATCTTGCTTCGTCCTTCTAGACTTTTGTTGCCTCTTTCTGCATTTCTCTTGCTTCTTTCTGTGCCTTTCTTCCTCTTTCTGCACATGTCCTACCTTTGTAGGAATAGTTAGAAATTAGCGTTTAAAAAACCTTTGAAATTCACTGATAAACACACAGGTTTCAGGGACGTGCAATTAAGTGTTATGAGAGTAATTATGTGGTATGGTAGTTTGTGTTGTGGAGTAGTAACCTCAGGTTTAGTCTTCCTCATTTCCATAGAAGCTCAACTATGAACTCAGTGAGGCAAAAAAAGATGGAATCACCGAGGAGCACTTATGGACCTAGTCAGAGGTATGAACAGGGCTACTGGAATTATGTGACTGTTTGGCTGCACCAACATTCGCACAATTATACATTTCCTGCATTAGCCACATAATTCATTATTTGCACCCCAATCTGCGATTTGAACAAAAAAAGCCTTGTTTCTAGCTGAAACGGATCAAACGTTACCAAAAATGCAGTGACAAGTGCTTTAGCGCGGTGGAAGGCCCTTTGAAAATCTAGAATGGTTACCTGTTACTTTTGCTAAATGTGAGTGTTAAATTGGCACTAATGGTGTGCAAGCCACTCTTGCTTCCCTCTGCGCCTCTCTTGCCTCTTACTGCATTTCTGTTGCCTCTTTCTGCACGTTTCTTTCTTTTTCTGCGCTTCTCTTGACCTCATACTACAAATCTCATGTACTTTCTGCACCTCTCTTCCCTCTTTCTGCATGTCTGTTGCCTCATTCTGTACTCCATTTGCTTATTTCTGCACCCCTGTTGTCTCTGCGCACGTCATCCCTCTTTCTGTACCATTCCTGCCTGCTTTTGCATCTCACTTGCCTCTCTCTGCACTTTTCTTGCTTCTTTCTACACCTCTGTTGCTTCTTTCAGCACTTCTCTTGCCTCTTTCTGCACCCCTGTTGCTTCATTCTGAACTTTCCATGCTTCTATCTGCACTTCATTTGCTTCTTTCTGCACCCCTCTTGTCTCTTTCTGCACTCGTCTTCCCTCTTTCTGTACCTTTCCTGCCTGTTTTTGCATCTCACTTGCCTCTTTCTGTACTTTTCTTGCTTCTTTCTACACTCCTGTTGCTTCTTTCAGCAATTCTGTTGCTTCTTTCTACACTTCTCTTGCCTGTTTCTACACCTCTCTTGCCTCTTTTTACACCTCTGTTGGCTCTTTCTGCACCTCACCTGCTTCTTTCAACACTTCTCTTGCCTCTTTCTGTACCCCTGTTGCTTCATTCTGCACTTCCCATGCTTCTTTCTGTACCTGCCTTGCTTCTCTCTGCACCCCTGTTGTGTCTTTATGTACCTCTTATGCCTCTTTCTGCATTTTTCTTGCCTTTTTCTGCAGTTCTCTTCCCTCTTTCTGCATGTCTGTTGCCACTTTCTGCATTTCATTTGCTTCTTTCTGCACCCCTGTTGTATCTTTCTGCACTTGTCTTTCCTCTTTCGGTGCCTTTCCTGCCTGTTTTTGCATCTCACTTTCCTCTTTCTGCACTTTTCCTGCCTCTTTCTACACCTCTGTTGCTTCCTTCAGCAATTTTCTTGGCTATTTGTGCACTTCTCTTGCCTGTTTCTGTACTTCTCCTACCTCTTTTTGCACCCCTGTTGCTTTATTCTGCACTTTCCATGCTTCTTGCTACACCTGTCTTGCTTCTTTCTGCACTCCTGTTGTCTCTTTATGCATCTCTTTTACCTCTTTCCGTACTTTTCTTGACTTTTGTTGCACCTCTCTTCCCTCTTTGTGCATGTCTGTTGCCTTTTTCTGCATCTCATTTGCTTCTTTCTGCACCCCTCTTGTCTCTTTCTGCACTAGTCCTCCCTCTTTCAGTATCTTTCCTGCCTGTTTTTGAACTCGCTTGCCTCTTTCTGCACTTTTCTTGCTGCTTTCTACAACTCTGTTGCTTCTTTCAGCAATTCTCTTGCTTCTTTCTGCACTTCTCTTGCCTGTTTCTGCACCTCTCTTGCATCTTTTTGCACCTCTATTGCCTCTTTCTGCACCTCACTTGCTCCTTTCTACACTCCAATTGCCTCTTTCTGCACCCCTGTTGCTTCATTCTATACTTCCCATGCTTCTTTCTGCACCTGTCTTGCTTCTTCCTGCACCTCTGTTGTCTCTTTATGTACCTCGTTTTACTCTTTCTGCACTTTTCTTGCCTTTTTCTGCACATCTCTTCCCTCTTTCTATATGTCTGTTGCCTCTTTCTGCACCTCATTTGCTACTTTCTGCACACCTGTGATGTCTTTCTGCACTCATCTTCCCTCTTTTTGGACCTTTCCTGCCTGTATTTGCATCTCATTTGCCTCCTTCTGCACTTTTCTTGCCTCTTTCTGCACCCCTGTTGCTTCATTCTGTACTTTCCATGCTTCTTTCTGCACCTGTCTTGCTTCTTTCTGCACCCTTGTTGTCTCTTTGTATACCTCTTTTGCCTCTTTCTGCACTTTTCTTGCCTTTTTCTGCACCACTCTTCCCTCTTTCTGCACGTCTTGCCTTTTTCAGCATCTCACTTGCCTCTTTCCGCACTTTTATTGCTTCTTTCTACACCTCTGTTACTTCTTCCAGTAATTCTCTTGTCTCTTTGTGTACTTCTCTTGCCTGTTTCTGCACCTCTCTTGCCTCTTTTTGCACCTGTGTTGGATCTTTCTTTACCACACCTGCTCCTTTCTGCACCAGTCTTGCTTCTTTCTGCACCCCTGTTGTCTCTTTAAGTACCTCTTTTGCCTCTTTATGCACTTCTCTTGCCTTTTTCTGCACGTCCCTTCCCTCTTTCTGCACATCTGTTACCTCTTTCTGCACCTTATTTGTTTTTTTCGGCACCCCTGTTGTCACTTCCTGCAGACATCTTTCCTCTTTCTGTACCTTTCCTGCCTGTTTTTGCATCTCACTTGCCTCTTTCTGCATTTTTCTTGCTTCTTTATACCCCTATGTGTCTTCTTTCAGCAATTCTCTTCCCTTTTTTTGCACTTCCCTTGTCTGTTTCTGCACTTCTCTTGCCTCTTTCTGTACCCCTGTTGCTTCATTCTGCACGTTCCATGCTTCTTTCATCACCTGTCTTGCTTCTTTCTGCCCCCATTGTCTCTTTATGTACCTCTTTTCCCTCTTTATGTACTTTTCTTTGCTTTTTCTGCACCTCTCGTCCTTCTTACCTCTTTCTGCATGTCTGTTGCCACTTTCTCCATTTCATTTGCTTCTTTCTGCACCCCTGTTGTATCTTTCTGCACTTGTCTTTCCTCTTTCGGTGCCTTTCCTGCCTGTTTTTGCATCTCACTTTCCTCTTTCTGCACTTTTCCTGCCTCTTTCTACACCTCTGTTGCTTCCTTCAGCAATTTTCTTGCCTATTTGTGCACTTCTCTTGCCTGTTTCTGTACTTCTAATTCTAATTTAAAACATTTGTAGAGCGCGGCGTACACCTGTCGGTTCCTTGGCGCTGGTGGAGGGTATTAACTACAGAGACAAAAGTGAGAACCGGTAATAGAGCCGGGAAGAGAGAGGGTTACGCAGGGAAGGCCTGTTTAAAGAGAAACGTTTTCAATTCCTTGCGGAAGGATACATAATGGGTGGAAGCACGAAGGTGGTCAGGGAGGGAGTTCCAGAAAGTGGGGGCCAGGGTGGAAAAATTGGACCCACCCCACTTTTTGCGCCTGAAGCGTGGGATTTGAAGAAGGGACTTGGTGGAGGATCGAAGTTCTCTTGGGGGAACGTAATCTTTTATAAGTGAGGAAATGAAGGCAGGGGCGGTGCCTTGGCGGGCCTGAAAGACCATACAGGCAGTTTTGAACAGAGAGCGTTCCTTAACAGGTAGCCAATGAAGCTCCCTGAGGAGGGGTGTAGAGTGGTGGAAGCGTGGGAGACCAAAAACCAGCCGGGCAGCTTGGTTTTGAACCAACTGTAGCCTCCTTAGGCTGTATGCCGGTATGCCATTATAGACGGCGTTGGCATAATCCAGCCGTGATATCACGAGCAGGGCCATGATCATTCTGAGTGCCTGGGGGGTGAAGAAACGGGAGACAGTGCGAATAGTTCGGAGGGTAAGGAAACAGGAGGAAACTACAGAACTGATTTGAGAGTGAAGGGTGAGCTGATTATTCATTTTAACCCCCAGTGTTTTCACCGTGGTTGAAGGGGTGGGGGCGGGACCGAGGGTTTGGGGCCAGAAGAGGGAGTTCCAGGGACTGGAAGAACCACCGGTAAGAACCAACTCGGTTTTGTCCGGGTTCAGTTTGAGATGGTTGTGGTTCATCCAGTCCCTGATGAATGTCATAGTGTGCTGAAAACTGGAGACAGAGAGGGGGGAAGAGGATAGATCAAAGATGAGCTGGAGGTCATCCGCGTAGTTATACACGGTGACCTCCAGCTGCTGAAGAGCGAAGATGAGAGGAAAGATGTAAAGATTAAATAGTAGGGGCGACAAGGAGGAACCCTGGGGGACACCGCACGTGACGGGGAGTGGGGTGGTTGTGAAGTCTCCTAGCCGGACCGCCTGGGTGCGGTCCCTCAGGAAGGAGGAAAGCCACACCAGGGCGGATCCCTCGATTCCAGCCACCTTGACACGGGACAATAGGATGGTATGGTCAACCATGTCAAATGCGGCGGAGAGGTCGAGGAGAACCAGCGCCTGGTGTTTGTTGTAATCCATACCCTTCCTGAGGTTGTCCAGGACTGATACCACGACTGATTCTGTCGAGTGCCTCGGTCGAAAGCCTGCCTGGCGGGAAGCCAGTGCCCCATTAGCCTCAACGTGGGTGCTGAGAACTGCGGTGACATGGCGCTCCAGCACCTTGCCCAAGTAGGGCAATAGGGAAATGGGGCGGTAGTTGGCTGAGATGGATGGGTCAGCGCCAGGCTTCTTCAGAAAGGGCACTATGGAGGCTGATTTGAGCGTAGGGGTCACTACTCCCTGCGCTAGGGAGCTGTTAAGGAAGGCAATAGGGGGTTCAGGACACGAGGAGTAAATTTGTTGGAGGATTCGCGCCGGACAGATATCTGCCGGAGAACCTGATTTCACTCTGGGGAGTATCTCCAGAAATGCCTCTTCAGTGAGGGGAGGGATGGAGGTAAGGAGGTTTTGAATAGCAGGAGGAGAAGGGTCAATAAAGGCAGACGAGGGGGGGGGATGTTGGCCTTGATAGTAGTGATCTTGTCGAGAAAGTAGGTATTTAGTTGGTTGCAGAGGGACTGAGATGGGGGGATCTGAGGTGAGGCTCTATCAGAGTAAGCCAAGTCCTGTACTATGCCGAAGATCTCCCTAGGTTTATTTTCGGCAGACATTATTTTTGTTGAGAAGTAAGAGGATTTGGCGGCGAGGATTGCGGTCTTGTAGTCGGTGAGTGATGACAGATAGAGAGTTTTTAGTGAAGGACAGTAATCTTTCCTCCAGTGCCTTTCTGCTTGTCGGGTGGCCAGTTTTAGTTCTTTTAGGTGGTCATTAAACCACCTATTGGATTCCTTGGGTCGCCGAACGGAAATGTGACGCAGGGGAGCCACTGAGTCGCAACCTCTAGCCAGCCAGGTGTTAATGATGTTGGCTTGAGAGTGGGACGAAAGACCGGAAAGGGACGGGGAAGAGTTCCGCAGGTGAGACGTCAGGGTAGGAAAGTCGACTCTGTTCCAATTCCGCGCCCAGGTATTTTTGGCGCGGGGGACTTTGGGTACCTGGTGGAGAGAGATGGAGAAAGAAATAAGGGCGTGATCGGACCAAGGGCAGGGGGAAACCGACACCGGGGAAACTGAGAGATTAAGGGACCAGACCTGGTCAAGTGTGTGACCATGAGAGTGAGTGGGGACAAAGATATGTGACATAAAATTTAAAGATGTGAGGGACTCAGTAAATTCTTTTGAGGCTGTGCACTCAGAAGGGTCTGAGGGCCAGTAATTGAAATCCCCAAGTACCAGGACCGATGCGTAGTTGACCACCATGTTGGCCAATAGATCTTGAAAAGCTGGCAAGAACAGAGGCAAGGACTGGGGAGGACGGTACATTAGGAGACAGGTAATGGGGGGGGAAAGGCGAGGGAGCGAACTATAAGGAATTCGGTGGAAGGGATGGGGGGAGAGGGAATGGTTTGAAAATTTACTTCTCCTACCTCTTTTTGCACCCCTGTTGCTTTATTCTGCACTTTCCATGCTTCTTGCTACACCTGTCTTGCTTCTTTCTGCACTCCTGTTGTCTCTTTATGCATCTCTTTTACCTCTTTCCGTACTTTTCTTGACTTTTGTTGCACCTCTCTTCCCTCTTTGTGCATGTCTGTTGCCTTTTTCTGCATCTCATTTGCTTCTTTCTGCACCCCTCTTGTCTCTTTCTGCACTAGTCCTCCCTCTTTCAGTATCTTTCCTGCCTGTTTTTGCACTCACTTGCCTCTTTCTGCACTTTTCTTGCTGCTTTCTACAACTCTGTTGCTTCTTTCAGCAATTCTCTTGCTTCTTTCTGCACTTCTCTTGCCTGTTTCTACACCTCTCTTGCATCTTTTTGCACCTCTATTGCCTCTTTCTGCACCTCACTTGCTCCTTTCTACACTCCAATTGCCTCTTTCTGCACCCCTGTTGCTTCATTCTATACTTCCCATGCTTCTTTCTGCACCTGTCTTGCTTCTTCCTGCACCTCTGTTGTCTCTTTATGTACCTCGTTTTACTCTTTCTGCACTTTTCTTGCCTTTTTCTGCACATCTCTTCCCTCTTTCTATATGTCTGTTGCCTCTTTCTGCACCTCATTTGCTACTTTCTGCACACCTGTGATGTCTTTCTGCACTCATCTTCCCTCTTTTTGGACCTTTCCTGCCTGTATTTGCATCTCATTTGCCTCTTTCTGCACTTTTCTTGCCTCTTTCTGCACCCCTGTTGCTTCATTCTGTACTTTCCATGCTTCTTTCTGAACCTGTCTTGCTTCTTTCTGCACCCTTGTTGTCTCTTTGTATACCTCTTTTGCCTCTTTCTGCACTTTTCTTGCCTTTTTCTGCACCACTCTTCCCTCTTTCTGCACGTCTTGCCTTTTTCAGCATCTCACTTGCCTCTTTCCGCACTTTTATTGCTTCTTTCTACACCTCTGTTACTTCTTCCAGCAATTCTCTTGTCTCTTTGTGTACTTCTCTTGCCTGTTTCTGCACCTCTCTTGCCTCTTTTTGCACCTGTGTTGGATCTTTCTTTACCACACCTGCTCCTTTCTGCACCAGTCTTGCTTCTTTCTGCACCCCTGTTGTCTCTTTAAGTACCTCTTTTGCCTCTTTATGCACTTCTCTTGCCTTTTTCTGCACGTCCCTTCCCTCTTTCTGCACATCTGTTACCTCTTTCTGCACCTTATTTGTTTTTTTCGGCACCCCTGTTGTCACTTCCTGCAGACATCTTTCCTCTTTCTGTACCTTTCCTGCCTGTGTTTGCATCTCACTTTCCTCTTTCTGCACTTTTCCTTCCTCTTTCTACACCTCTGTTGCTTCCTTCAGCAATTTTCTTGCCTATTTGTGCACTTCTCTTGCCTGTTTCTGTACTTCTCTTACCTCATTCTGCACCCCTGTTGCTTTATTCTGCACTTGCCATGCTTCTTGCTGTACCTGTCTTGCTTCTTTCTGCACTCCTGTTGTCTCTTTATGCATCTCTTTTACCTCTTTCCGTACTTTTCTTGCCTTTTGTTGCACCTCTCTTCCCTCTTTGTGCACGTCTGTTGCCTTTTTCTGCACCTCATTTGCTTCTTTCTGCACCCCTGTTATCTCTTTCTGCACTAGTCCTCCCTCTTTCAGTATCTTTCCTGCCTGTTTTTGCATCTCGCTTGCCTCTTTCTGCACTTTTCTTGCTGCTTTCTACAACTCTGTTGCTTCTTTCAGCAATTCTCTTGCTTCTTTCTGCACTTCTCTTGCCTGTTTCTGCACCTCTCTTGCCTCTTTTTGCACCTCTCTTGCCTCTTTCTGCACCTCACTTGCTCCTTTCTACACTCCCCTTGCCTCTTTCTGCACCCCTGTTGCTTCATTCTATACTTCCCATGCTTCTTTCTGCACCTGTCTTGCTTCTTTCTGCACCTCTGTTGTCTCTTTATGTACCTCTTTTTACTCTTTCTGCACTTTTCTTGCCTTTTTCTGCACATCTCTTCCCTCTTTCTATATGTCTGTTGCCTCTTTCTGCACCTCATTTGCTACTTTCAGCACACCTGTGTTGTCTTTCTGCACTCATCTTCCCTCTTTTTGTACCTTTCCTGCCTGTATTTGCATCTCATTTGCCTCTTTCTGCACTTTTCTTGCCTCTTTCTGCACCCCTGTTGCTTCATTCTGTACTTTCCATGCTTCTTTCTGCACCTGTCTTGCTTCTTTCTGCATCCTTGTTGTCTCTTTGTATACCTCTTTTGCCTCTTTCTGCACTTTTCTCGCCTTTTTCTGCACCACTCTTCCCTCTTTCTGCACGTCTTGCCTTTTTCAGTATCTCACTTGCCTCTTTCCGCACTTTTATTGCTTCTTTCTATACCTCTGTTACTTCTTCCAGCAATTCTCTTGTCTCTTTGTGTACTTCTCTTGCCTGTTTCTGCACCTCTCTTGCCTCTTTTTACACATGTGTTGGCTCTTTTTGTACCACACCTGCTCCTTTCTGCACCTGTCTTGCTTCTTTCTACACCCCTGTTGTCTCTTTAAATACCTCTTTTGCCTCTTTATGCACTTCTCTTGCCTTTTTCTGCACGCCGCTTCCCTCTTTCTGCACATCTGTTACCTCTTTCTGCACCTTATTTGTTTTTTTCTGAACCCCTGTTGTCACTTCTTGCAGACATCTTTCCTCTTTCTGTACCTTTCCTGCCTGTTTTTGCATCTCACTTGCCTCTTTCTGCATTTTTCTTGCTTCTTTCTACCCCTATGTTGCTTCTTTCAGCAATTCTCTTCCCTTTTTTTGCACTTCCCTTGTCTGTTTCTGTACTTCTCTTGCCTCTTTCTGTACCCCTGTTGCTTCATTCTGCACTTTCCATGCTTCGTTCATCATCTGTCTTGCTTCTTTCTGCCCCCATTGTCTCTTTATGTACCTCTTTTGCCTCTTCCTGTACTGTACTTTTCTTTGCTTTTTCTCCACCTCTCGTCCTTCTTACCTCTTTCTGCATGTCTGTTGCCTCTTTCTACACCTCATTTGCGTCTTTCTGCACCCCGGTTATCTCTTTCTGCACTCATCTTTCCCTCTTTCTGTACCTTTCATGCTTGTTTTTGCATCTCACTTGCCTCTTTCTTTACTTTTCTTGCTTCTTTCTACACCTCTGTTGCTTCTTTCTGAAATTCTCTTGCCTCTTTGTGCACTTCTCTAGCCTGTCACCTCTCTTGCCTCTTTTTCCACCTCTGTTGGCTCTTTGTGCATCTCACTTGCTCCTTTAAACACTTCTCTTTCTCCTTTCTGCACCCCTGTTGCTTCATTCTGCACGTTGTATGCTTCTTTCTGCATGTCTTGCTTCTTTCTGTAACCCTGTTGTCTCTTTCTGCACTCGTTTTCCCTCTTTCTATACCTTCCTTGCCTGTTTCTGCATCTCACTTGCTTCTTTCTGCACTTTTCTTGCTTCTTTCTACACCTGTGTTGCTTGTTTCTGCACCCGTCTTCCCTCTTTGTGCAACTCTCTAACCTCTTTCTACACCTCTCTTCCCTCTTTCTGCAGCACTCTTGCCTTTTTTGTATCTCTGTTGCTTCTTTCTGCACTACTCTTGACTCTTTCTGCACCCTTCGTGCCTCTTTCAGCACCTCTGTTGCTTCTTTCTGCACTTCTCTTCCTTCTTTCTGCACTCCTCGTGCCTCCTTTTGCACCTCTGTTGCTTCTTTCTGCACTTCTCTTGGTTCTTTCTGCACTGCTCTTGCCTCTTTCTACATCCCTCTTGCCTGTTTGAGCACTTCTTCTGCTTCTTTCTGCAATTGTCTCCTCTTTCAGTACCTCTCCTACCTCTTTGTGCACCTCTGAAACTTCTTTCTGCACTTCTTTTTTTTTTAAATTTTTTTTTTAATGCCACCGTAAGGTCAAAAGAAAAAAGGAAAAGTTACAACATACATTTCAGAAGATCCATTGACAAAGTAACAAAAACCAGTTATAGACAACATTTCATTAAAAGATTCGTAAATACATCAGAAGGAGAGCTAATTCTCTAAAAAATCTTTAAGTACACCCCATATCGATATTCCAATCCTTTTTTTCCTTGTACCTTTTAAGGCGTATAAATTCCATTCTAGTTCAAATATATTTAGTAATTTCCTTTTCCCAAACTCAAAAGTAGGTGCTTCAGGTTGTAACCATTCAGTAGCTATACATAATCTAGCAACTATCATTGCTACAAATAAGAAATATTTATGTTTATATTTATGTTTCAGCAGATCTGTATTTTCATTAATACATTGAACTCTTCCTAATAGCATCAATGCCGGAGATATTTTTATAGGATAATAAGTAATTTCTGAAATAAAATGTTCTATATTTGAAATAAAAGAACTTAATTTGAGGCATTCAAAGAAAATGTGAAGTAGATCTGCTTCTTCTTCTCCACACCTAAAACATTTTCCATCATATTGTGAACCCCATGAGGACATTCGTTTAGGTGTGTAGTATAGTCTGAATATCATTTTATATACTTGTGCCTTCATATTGGCTGAAATACAAACATCTTTAGCTAAAAAAATGGTATCTACAATATTCAATTCATTGTCTTCCAGCTGATTTTGCCAATATATGATATATTTATTCAAGTCGTCCTGTTTATACTCCGACAATATTTGGTATAACTGCCCAATCTTCTTCTTTGTTTGTATCGCCTCTATTAAACTGTTAGGTATAGGCTTGGTTACTTTCCTTAAACAAAAATCCCTGATTTGAAAATACTTAAAGAAATGGGAGTGAAAAATATGATATTTATTACTTAATTCGGAAAAAGTTTTGAAGGTTCCATCCTTCTGATATAAATCTCCAATTCTTGTCATCCCTAGAGTGCTCCATATCTTAACTACCTGATCACTAAATATTGATGGGAATATTTTATCTGCTGCGAATGGAGTGTAAAAGTTAATTTTATCTAATTTCAATATAATTTTTACTTTCCTCCATACTTTATATGCTGCATCGATCACTTTGAACCGCGTATGTTTATAGTAGTTGCCTTCCAGTTCTTTCAATAAACAACCCTTTGAGTGTTCTCCCAACAGTAAATAGAATATTGATGGAAACTCTGCAGGATCCTCTATTTGCTCTCCAGTCAGGAGAATTTGCATTTTCTGTAAAAAGCATACATAGTAATAAAATAAAAAATCCGGAATCCCCCGCCCACCTCTCTCTTCCGGCAAAGTTAGCCATTTCATAGCTCTTCTAGTTTTCCCGGGTGCCCAGAAGAATTTTGTACATAATGTTTGTATTTTATTTATATAACTTAGAGAGATCTCTAAAGGGATGCTGCGATAGATATATAATAATTTGGATAATATATTCATCTTGATAATGTTACCTCTTCCTATTAAAGAAAATTTAAGTCGCCCCATCTATCTAATGATTGTTGTATTTGTGATGTTATCCTAGTCATGTTAGCTGTCACTATCTCTTGTGTATGTGATTTTATAGTTATTCCTAAATATGTAACTTCTGAAATTACCCTATTATCATTATATTGAAGATTATCTGTACAAAGTACCTGTGTTTTTGCAGCGTTAAGTTTGTAGCCCGAGCTGTGTCCAAAATTGATAGCCAACTGTTCAATCTCTACAATTGCTTGTTTGGGATCTGTGGTGATAACAGCTATATCATCCGCATATGCAAATATTGAAAAGGGAATATTAGAAACGATTAATGGTTTAATATATAATGATTCCTGTAACTTAATTAAAAAAGGATTAATAAATAACTCAAAAAGAAGTGGAGAACAAGGGCATCCCTGACGGGTACCTCTCGTAATAATTATACTATCTGATTTTTGCCCCATAACTATAATTCTCGCATTAGGTGATCGATATAATACCTTTATAGCTGTTAGAAATGTATTGCCGAATCCCATCCTATCCATAACTTCCCATAAATAATCCCATTCTACGCGGTCAAACGCCTTCTCGGCATCGAGTATAATCAGCGCCAAATCTCTCTTCTCAGTTTCCGCTATATCAATTAAGGTAATCACTTTATTAATATGAGATACAGTTCCTCTTTTAGGAATAAAGCCATGTTGGTTTACTGATACTAAGGGTGTTATAATCTTAGATATACGATTAGCTAACATTTTTGAGTAAATCTTGCTATCACAATTTAACAAAGATATAGGTCTATATGAGGCGGGCTCTTCAGGGGGTTTCCCTTTTTTGGCGAAAATGACTATCGAGGCATCATCCCAGGATTTTGGAGCTTTTACTATTTGCGCTCTTCTAAATGTTTCTAACATAAGATTCTTTAATGGATCGAAAAAGGTTTTATAGACCTCACTTGGGATGAAGTCGGGGCCAGCGGCCTTGCCCTTGGATGTATTTTTTATTGCGTCCTCCAACTCTTCCATTGTGAATGGTTGATCTAACACGTCTTTCTCATATTCGTCAAGTTTATTAAGCCTAGCTTCAAATAGAAATGAATCAATGTCTATATTAGCCTGTTTCGTATATAGTTCTGTATAGTATTGATAAAATATCTCTAGCATTTTTTGTGGGTCTTCAGATATTAGACCATTTTTATCTTTTAATCTAGCAATTTGGTGAGAGGATTCTTTCATTTTTAATCTTAATGCCAAGGCCCTGCCCACAGCTTCCCCATATTCATGCATATGACTTCTATATATTAAATATTTGCGAGCAATCTCCTGAGACCAGATTCCTGTAATATTTGCGCGACATTTAGCTATAAAAACCTCACATTCCTGTATTTTGATCATATTATTAGGTCCCTTCTTAATTTCTATAGTTAGCTTTTCTTCTGCTTTAGCAAGTTGACCATAAAGATCTTGCATTATACCCTGTTGTAGATTTTGAGCATAAAAACCGTAACTCGTTGTTTCACCTCTGAAGCAGGCCTTCCATGTATCCCATATTATATCAATATCCGCTGATCCCGTATTGTTCTGTATAAATTCGTTAATCCATTTCACTATAGTCTCTCTATACTGTGGATCTAGACATAGCTTCCTATCAAATGTAAAGTTCCTTCTCTGCTTTAATTCTTCTATATAAGCGATCTCAATGAGCAGTGGTGAATGATCAGATGTTACTCTGGGAAATATCTGAATCTTTATTTTAGATTGTAAGCTAATTGAAGTAAAAAAATAGTCCAACGGACCAATTTCTTATGAGGGGAAGAGTAGAAAGTATATCCTGGGGCAGTAGGATGATTCTTACTCCAAGTATCAACCATTGCATGATCCTTAGCTAGATTGTATAAAGCTTTAAAAACTCGGGGTTTTCTCCCCTTATAGTTCTCTATACCAGTATCTAATTCGCCTGCCCTTAGGTTAATATTAAAGTCTCCACATAAGATTAAAGGGGCTCTCCAGTTAGCCAATTCAAGATTTAAATATTCAAATATTTCCCCCTCATCCAAATTGGATCCATAAATTGAACATATTGTTAAGTACATAGTTCCTATACTTAGCGTAACTATCACCCATCTGCCCCACTTATCCGAAAGACTGTTTACCAACGTACCTAATCGTGGCTTGATCAGAATCATTACCCCTCTAGTCATGCTTGTTTGCCGTGATGTTGCTAATAACGTATATCCTAAATCAGAAGCAAGACCTCTTTTCTCCCATGGTAAATGTGTTTCTTGGAGGCATAGTATATCCGGTTTCAAGAAACGAATTTCCGCTGCGATCCTTTTTCTTTTATTTATATTGTTAAGGCCAGAGACATTGAAAGAACATATTTTCATTTTCTTAGCCATTCTAGCTTTCCCCAATCATGTTTCTATCTCCATGATTAAAATTAAAGTATACCCTTTTGATCTTAACGTTCCCTTTAATATTGTCTCCGTTGTCTTAGTTAATTCAGAACAATAATTTGACCTCCAAGTGGCTTTTTTTCCCTTTAACCCCCGTGCCCCCTCCACCACCCACCCATCCCACTGCCCAATCCCCCTCCTTCCTCCTCTCCCCCCCTCCTTTACCGAGGCTTTCGGACTCCTGGTCCTAGTGATGGTACTGATCTACACCTCTCCCCTGCACTTCTGTTGCGTCTTTCTGCACCTTTCTTGCTTCTTGCTGCAGCTGACATGCCTCTTTCAGCACTTCCCTTGCGTTTTTTCTGCACCTTTCTTGACTCTTTCAGCACCTCTGTTACTTCTTTCTACACTTCTCTTACTTCTTTCTGCATCTCTCTTGTTCCTTTCTGTACCTCATGCACCTCTCTCAGCACCTCGTTGCTCTTTTCTATAGATCTCTTGCCTCTTTCTGCACCTCACTTGCCTCTTTCAGCACCTCTGTTGCTTTTTTTTACAGATCTCTTGCCTCTTTCTGCATCCTTCTTTTTTCTTTCCGTACCTCTCTTGCTTCTTGCTGCACCCCTGTGCCCTCTTTCTGGCCCTTACATGCCTGTTTCTGTATCTCTCTTGACACTTTCTGTACCTCTGTTGCCTCTTTCTACATTTTCTTGCCCCTTTCTGCACCCCTTTTGCCTCTTTCTGCACCTCTCCTGCTTCTTTCTCCACTTCCATTGCCTCTTTCTGCACTTCTCTTACGTCTTTCTGCACCTCAATTGCCTCTTTCAGCACATCTGTTGCTTTTTATGCAGATCTCTTGCCCCTTTCTGCATCTCACTTGCCTGTTTCAGCACCTCTGTGGCTTTTTCTGCAGATCTCTTTCTGCACTCCTTTTTTCTCTTTCTGTACCCCTGTTGCCTCATTCTGTACCTCTGTTGCCTCTTTCTGCACTTCTCTTGCTCTTTCTGCACCCTTTGCGCCCCTTTCAGCACCTCTGTTATTTCTTTCTGCACTTCTCTTCCTTCTTACTGTACCTCTCCTTCCTCTTTCTGTACCTCTCTAGCCTCTTTGTGCATCCAACCTACCTTTTTCTACACCCCTCTTGCCTCTCTCTCCATCCCTCTTCCCTCACCTCTGTTGGTACTTTCTGCACTTCTTTTCCTTCTTTCTGCACCCCTCCTGCCTCTTTCTGTACCTCTCTTGCCTCTTTGTGTACCTCTGTTACCCCTTTCTGCATCCCTTTTGCTTCTTGTTACACCTCTGTTGGTTCTTTCTGCACTGCTCTTGCTTCTTTCTGCACCTCACTTGCCTCTTTCTACACTTCACTTGTTTTTTTCTGCACCTCTCTTGTCTCTTTCCGCACCTGTGTTGCTTCTTTCTGCACTTCTCTTGCCTCCTTCTGCACCTCCTAGTTAGAGTTAGTTTTAATCCCCCTGCCATATTATGTGCTAGGGCCATACAGGGGAGGTCATGCCAATCACAGAGGTACCCTAACCCATAGTGTACCCTAGTGTATGTAGGTGTTTTCACTGTATTCTAAGTGTCTTTCAGCATAGCACTGGGTCCGGGCCTGGTTAGTCAGACTCAGTTACCACCAGTACCCGTCAGCAAAAATTTGGGGGTACAGGATGACTTTGCAGCAAGGCCTCTTTCTGCTCCTCTGTTGGTTCTTTGTGCACATTTCTTGCTTCTTTCTGCATCTTGCTTCGTCTTTCTGGACTTCTGTTGCCTCTTTCTGCATTTCTCTTGCTTCTTTCTGTGCCTTTCTTCCTCTTTCTGCACATGTCCTACCTTTGTAGGCATAGTTAGAAATTAGCGTTTAAAAAACCTTTGAAATTCACTAAAAAACACACAGGTTTCAGGGACGTTATAGGTAGAAATTAACATTTAAAAAACCTTAGAAATTCACTGATAAAACCACAGGTTTCAGGGACGTTATAGTTAGTTGGACATTTCACTCATAGAAAACCAGAGAAACTCGGCCATTATAGTTCGTTCAGCTAACTATAACTCGTGCCCCCGCATTGCACTGCTGATGATGTCACATATTACATCTTTCATGACATGGTCAGTGACATCACTGATGACTTCTCAAATGACATCACTGATTACATCACTGATGACATCATCCACGTGATAATCTGATGCACTTCCTCATATCCTAATATAACCTTTGATACACCCACTCTATAATTCAGACTACCATTTTCGAAACCATTGACACACCAATACCAGTTAGTACATACCCAAATACTAATTCGTAGGTCTACACACACATCCACTCATTCACCCATACAGTCAATCATACATGCAGTCAACCATCAATACGGCACTATCATATGCACTCACATATCTATACAGATGCTCACACACCGCCACTCATCCATTGAGTTACTCACACACCTAGTCAATCATGCAAAGAATCAGTCACACTCCCATTTACTCACCTATACAGTTATACACACACCACCTCACTTAATCAAACATATACTAAAACATACTTACACTATTATACAATAACTAATACAAGCACACACTCATCCATACAGCCACTCTCACAATCACTCACTCTCACATATAATCATTTTTATACTCCAACACTCACATATACTGCCAGCAAATTTCAATGTTTTTTTAAATGCTAATTTCTAACTATATCCTGCCTGAAACCTATGGTTTTTTCAGTGAATTTCAATGTTTTTTAAATGCTCATTTCTAACTATGCCTACAAAGTTAGGACATGTGAAGGAAGAGGAAGAAAAGTGCACCAAGAAGCAAGACAAATGCAGAAAGAGGCAACAGAAGTCCAGAAAGACGAAGAAAAGTGCAAAAAGAAGCAAGAGATGTGCAGAAAGAACCAACAGAGGAACAGAAAGTCCTCCTGTGCCCCCAACATTTTAGTGACGGGTACTGGTGGTAACTGACTCTGACTAACCAGGACGGGAGTCAGTGCTATGGTAAAAGACACTTACAATACAGTGAAAACACCTACATACACTAGGGAACACTATGCGTTGGGGTACCCCTGTAATTAGCATGACCTCCTCTGTTCAGTTCAGTTCAGTTCATGAGTCTTTATTTCGAGTATTTCATCATAAAAACAATATTTAGGATAAATAGACACCATTCTCTAAAACACTTCATGATAATTTAAAAAACAATTGAACAGTGCATTTTATACGTACAATACAATTTACTTATAAAAAACAATACTAAAATACAAAAGTGCTAAGAAGGTGCAGCTATCAGCATAATACACAAATTAGTTAAATATAACTAAAAACTTTCATCAGATTCAATTTACATTAGACAGATCCGACTAATACCAAATTCAACCCTTATCATAGCGGTTTGGATCTAATAATCCACATCCAGCCTAGGAATTTTGCTACTGCAATTACCAGTGGTTCCCTTGTATCTGTCCTCATAATCCTTAAGGCCTCTAGCCCTGCCCGAGTTCCTAGGTTTTTACACATAGGTTTGAGCCACTTATTTCGAGGGGCTAAATATGCAGGACATACAAAGAAAATATGGCCAATTGTCTCCCTCTGTTCAACACACCAAGGACAGAACTCGTCCTCTTGCCCATTCCATTTTCTTGTGAACGATTTTATTGGAAGGGAGCCAATCCTCAACTGGTGGTATAGCTTCCTATCACTACCCTTGGTAATGGTGTCTCAGTATTCTTCTAGGGACGGATCTAGTTTATGTTCCAAAAACTTTCCGGACAGAGAGGAGGTATTAATCTGGTCTATATACTGCTGGCGGACTGTGAGCCAATATATTTCCTTGTAGGTTTTTTTAGATGGAAACAGAGCATTTGCCGGATCGATCAACAAATTGTTCAGACCCATATTTTCTAATGATAATCTCATTCTCTTACCCAAGGAATGTTACCTGAGCACACCACAGATCTAACATCCAGGATTTCTTTGGCAAAAAGTGCCAATTCTGGGGTTGTCCAAATTCTCCTCCATAAAGCCACCGGCTTAAAGCGTGCCACGTCATCAATTGCGTGACACCCTAAATCCAATAAAAGAGGCTTTATGGAACTCAAGCTAGGGAGGCCTACTAAAGTCCTAAGAAATTTGTTATGAAGTCTGACTAACTTGGACAGGTCAGCAAAACCCCATAGGTCCGCTCCATACAGGATCGCTGAACTTATTTTCGCATTATACATTTTTAAAGCAGGGCCTATCCTTTTAGTTAATGAGGACTATGTTCTTTAATTAGGCATCCCGTTAGCTGAGCGAATTTAAGAGAAAACATATCCACCTGAGGCTTCCATCTCAGCCTACTCTGCAGAGCAACCCCTAAGTATGTCATAACATTTACCTGTTCTAGGTGTAGTCCATTCATGGTAACATACCCGTTCACCGATCTATTTTTTGTTAAAACCATAAATTTAGTTTTTGTTATATTAACCTGAAGGTCATTGTCTTTACAAAATTCCTCAAGGAAGGTTCCAGCAAGGCTTTCACTTACGGTTGCTGATGACGACGAGCAAGAAGTGGTGTATTCTGCTGCTGATGAACAGTCTTACGACGACCCAGTCATCACAGACGTCACCCCAGCCCCAGCGGGAATGCAGCAGACAGACATTTTTACCTTATCCCGAATTGCTGCTGAGCGGGATGTGGGCGGCGTGGCACTGGTACCACCACCAATGCAGTTAACTACTACACCAACATGACCTACAGCTTCCATATTTTCTCGTCAGAATGGCCGGCAGGGACCTCCATTCAGCTCGACCTCCATTACCTCAAGTAGTGGTGCGTAAGTGCACAACAGATTCAAATTCAGCCACGCCCATCCTCCTCTTCATCTGGCATTGAAAGTAGTACCTCCACCACCAGCAGACATCTCCAGTCCCCAGTTTGGGACTTCTTTAGTGTTAGCAAAAAGGCGGAAAACATGGTTGTTTGTTCGATTTGTAAAAGTGTAGTTAGTCGGGGTAAGCTTGGTACCAACTATGGTACCAGAGGGCAGAGAATTCATCTCCAAAAACACCACACTATCATTTGGGAGGCGCACCTAAGGAAGATCTGGGAATACAAACGTACAACAAATTCAAATGTATCCATTCATATTGCATCTGATGGTGACGAGGGGCTGATCGTGCAGGGGGGAAGTGAAGAAGCGACAGACATTTTTTCTGGTACACCCAGTACCCCTGGCAGCAGCACTGCAGTGGTAGCGCCCACACCCTCTACCCCAGCAACAAGTATGAGCCACACTAAGAGTCTGGGAGAGACACCAATGCGAAAAAGTACATCAATGAGCCTAACTGGTTTGAATAAGTCTGCATCATCATCATCATCATCATCACGTAAAATGGTCCAGACCACCATTAGAATCATGTTTTGGTCGGAGGCGCCATTTGAATGCAACCATCCAACGCAAAGCTGGCTAAAATGCTAGCGCTGGACCTTCTCCCTTTTTCTTTTGTGGAAGGGGTGGGTTTTCTAGAATTTGTGGCAACAGTCTGCCCTAAATGGAAGGTTCCTAGCTGGTCCTATTTTGCCAGAGTTGCGGTTCCAGCACTACATCAAGATGTGTTGGAGGTGATTGGGACAGCTTTGCAGAAGAGTGCTGTTCACACTATCCACCTGACAACAGACATGTGGACCAGTTGCCAAGCCCTTGATTACAAGTGCATCACTGCACACTGGGTCTCTTTTAAAGGGGTTAGAGACAAGTTAAATGCAGGTGTTGACCCGGACACAGTTTTTCAAGCTATTCGGAAACATGCAACAGTAGCCATGTTTGCCATGGAAAAATCTCATACTGCACAAAATATTTTGGATGAGTTTCAGAGTAAGGTCTATGAATGGCTGCATCCAAGAAAGTGCATGATTGGTTATGTTTCCACGGATAATGGCAGTAATATAGTTAAGGCCATGCATGAGGGTGGCTATTTCAGAGTGCTGTGTTTGGCACACAGTGTTAACATTGTTGTGCAAGATTTCTTGAAAAAAGAAAACACAGTCAGCAAGTTACTGACCACCTGCCGAAGAATCTGCACACATTTCAGCCATTCTTTTAAGGCCCGGAATCAGCTGAGGAACATGCAACATGAACGTAGACTGCCAGTCAGAGGACTCATCCAGGAGGTGGTAACACGTTGGAACTCAACCTTCAACTTGCTTGAGCGTCTGTCTGAGCAGTGGGTCGTAATCAATCAGTATGTCTTTGCAGTGGGTTCTACTATGAAAGACATGTGGCTAGAGTTGGAGGAATGGACGCTAGCTAAAAGCCTGACAGACATGCTTCGTCCTTTTGAGGTCTTCATGTGTGAAGTCAGCAGGGAGGACTGTACTTTGGGCAAAGCTATCCCATTGTTGCGCATCCTAGAGCACCAACTGAAGGTGGTGTCTTCAACGTTCCGAGATGATGCTGGAAAGCAAGACGCATATCAGTTGGCGGAGAGGTTATTAAGCCGCCTAGTTGACAATGAAAGGCTTAAAAAAATACATACAGAACAACATTATATTTGTGCCACTATTCTGGATCCACGGTACAAAAAGACCGTGGCCAGCAAAGCATTCATTCCTTTTAATGAAGCAGATGTTTCAAAGTACAAACATTGGCTAGCTCTGTCAGCCACTCGGTTCAAAAAAGAACGGCAGAAAATTGAAGGAGCCGGCAGAAGTACTACTGAATCAGCAGGCCCACTTCTGAATCTGTGGCCGAAGGGAGTCACTTTACCTCACAGCCGTTAGCAACACCAGCAACCGTATCATCATCCTCTCCTGCACCAGGCCCAGCCATAATATTGTCAGAAGCGGATTGGCTAATTCATCAAGGGTTTGCTCGTTACAGTGCTGCAAAGGCCACAGACGGTATGCAAAGTGGAGCAACCCTGGAGAACCTTGAGTCGATGGTGCAGGCCTATCTGGATGACCCAACAGAGGTCTTTGTTAATCAGAACCCATTGCTGTATTGGTATGGGAAAAGACCTCTATGGCGACTGATCACCAACCTGGCTCTAAATTATTTGTCTTGCCCACTCGCAAGCATGTCTTCTGAACGTGTTTTCAGTGCTGCTGGTGCCATTGTAACTTCAAAAAGGAGCCGCCTCTTGCCCAAAAATGTGGAGAGGTTAACAATGATCAAGATGAATCAGCACTTCACACCACCAGATTACAAAATACGTGAATGCACGCAGGACGTTCTTCTCTGTTAGCTGACCTACTCCCGTCTCAATTCACAGAGTTTGAGGACGAGCTCTATTTCCCTGACACCGAGGCCTGAAAATGACTTCCTTTTTTTTCGTTCTTATTCACTTTTATTCCTGTGTCTTTCTTTGTTTTGCAACTTTTACCACAACAAAACTCTAATCACCTAATCACAACAAGTCCATCAGCAGCACTGTCTTCATCTTATTTCCTTATTGATTTGAAGGTGCCACAGTCTGCATTCCTGAGGTTCACAAGTTCATAACTCAATCATGCTCCTCTATCCTCCTCCTCCAGACTCCCCTTATCCATTTACCTCAAGGCAGATGGCTGGATTACGCAGAATCCGGAAACTTTGTCTTCGTAGACGAGTCCCCTCAAGTGGGACTGGAATTACTGGCTACATGCTTGCTGATTGCTGACAGTTACTTCTGAAATTGACAGGAGAGGCTGCCCTGTGGGCCCTCATTTCAGAAGAAGATGCAGACAAAAAGTGGAACAGGTAATGAATAATGAGAAGATGGCATGCAGTGGACAGCAATGGCTGTCTGGCTCTGATGAAAGCAATTGCTGTTTGTTTGTTGTGCAAGAAATGAATCATGTCTTTTGTTATTATTTAATCTTTTACACACTAAATGTAACTCAAGTCTACTCTGCGTTTTTTTTATACCTTGTTTAATTCAAATTGTACTTCAACTGCAGGGGCCACTACGTTGCATTTTCAAATATGCAAAATGTCCTTGTACTCACTGTTTGCCAATATACCATGATGATTGATTAAATAATATATCTTTTTTCTTTACAGTCACTCACTGGGATGGATGGATCATCAGTGTCGGTTTACGGAAGAACTATGGCCGATTCGTGAGTGGCAAACAGGTAAACCAGTCTACAACAACTACTACAGCAGAACTACATGTCTGTCTAATCGTGGTATGGAGTGGTCGAGGCAGTGTGCCGTTGTTATGCCAGGCAGAGTCCAGACAGCAGTTCATGTAAAATTGGGGCTATGTGGCTTGCTGCATACAATTAGATATGCTTTGTCTGTCTGTGTCAAAGAGCCTAGGTATTCTACATCAGGTTGCTTCACTCAGTGGTGCCTGCCTGGACCGTCTGCATGGCCCTGCCGCAAGCATGGGCCAAAAATCCGTTCCGCTCGCGAAATTTGCGGATTTTCGCCGGCAAATTCGCAATCCGCGAATCTTGTGAAATTGCCGAAAATTCGCAAATTCGCGAGCGGTGGATATTTTTTTTTTAGGTCAGCTCAGTGTAGGGTTGAGGGCTAGGTTTGAGGGAATTTGGTTGTTTCTTAGGGTTTAGGGCTATTTTGGGTGTTCAATGCAGTTTACTAGGGTTTTTGGGTTGAATTTGGTTGGGTTCCCGGAGTCTAGGGCTCAGGGCCTGATGCAGGCTCGTTCATAATGATGTTGACAAGGTTTTAGGGGGGTTTGGCATTTTTTGGTCCAGAATTGGCCGATTTTTGCCCTTTTTTGGTGTTTTGCAGGCACGTGTGTTTGGGTGAAAAGTCGTACGCCTTCCAGTGGATCGATTTTGTTCTGCCTTGCTGAGATCTTCTTGAGAATTGCTGGATCAAGTGTCCTGTTAAGTTTCAAGAGGATCGAAGTAGTGGAAGTGCTGAAAATAGCAATTTTTTGTCAATGCCCGATTTGCCATGTTATCCAATGGGCGGTTTGGGGGCGCAATGAGAAAGTGTGTTTGGGCTGTTCCAGTTGAGCTAGGGGAATGGGGCTTCTGTGAGTGGCAGGGAGGGGGAATTGGTGGTTGTGCAGGAAATTTGGGAGGAATCGATAGATGGGAAGGGTGTGTTTAGGCAAAGTCGAGGAAGGGAAACCGCTGCCATAGGCGCCCATGTTAATTTTCGATTATTGCGTGTGTTTAGGGTGCAATTGGAGTGTGTTATAGGTGGTTCTTAGTGGATTTGCTTAGCTGGGATGAGAGCTGGGAATGTCTAGTTTTGATTGCAAGTGGTTTGAAGAAAATCCATGGTGGAAAAGGGATGTTTTGGACCTAGTTTCAGAGTGCGTTTTGGCACGATTTTAAGGCCTGTGCGAGGTAATGTGGGGTGTTCTAGATTTTTGGGAGTGGGTTTAGGGGTCTGGGAGCACTGCTGGGAAGGTCTAATTGTGTGTCAAAAGAGCAGTTTGCTCATGGGTTGAGGGGAAAGGTGAATTAGGCCCTGTTTCTAAGGTGCATTTCGGTCCATAGGCTAACATTGGCGGCCTGCGAGGTAGCTGTATTGCATGTTTTTGGGGGGCTATTTGGGGGTGTTCTAGATTTTTGGGAGTGGGTTTAGTGGTCTGTGAGCACTGCTGGGAAGGTCTAATTTTGTTGTCAAAAGAGCAGGTTGGTCGTAGGTTGAGGGGAAAGGGGATTTGGCCCTGTTTCTGAGGTGCATTGTTGCATTGGCTAACATTGGCAGCCTGCAAGGTATCTGTATTGCATGTTTTTGGGGGGCTATTTGGGGGTGTTCTAGATTTTTGGGAGTGGTTTTAGGGGTGTGGGAGCACTGCTGGGAAGGTCTAATTTTGATTGCAAGTGGTTTGAAGAAAATCCATGGTGGAAAAGGGGTGTTTTGGGCCTAGTTTCAGAGTGCGTTTTGGCACGATTTTAAGGCCTTTGCGAGGTCACGGTAATGCATGTTTTTGAGAGGGTAATGTGGGGTGTTCTAGATTTTTGGGAGTGGGTTTAGGGGTCTGGGAGCACTGCTGGGAAGGTCTAATTTTATGTCAAATGAGCAGTTTTGTCGTAGGTTGAGGGGAAAGGTGATTTGGTCCTGTTCCTAAGGTGCATTTCAGCCCTTAGGCTAACATTGCCGGTAATGCGTTACTGCAGATGTCACTGGAGACAACTCTTCTGGCACTTTACACAGCTGTAGTGTAGGAAAAGCACTATACATTTACCCAACGAGGTAGCACTTACTGGATTAGCCAGTAGAAAGTACTCCAGTAATAGTTATGCAAATCGCCCAAAAATCCGCAAGTTTGCGGGAAAACCTGCGAATTCACGTTTTTTCCGATTTTGCGCAAATTCGCGGACTCCAGATCCGCACAATTTGCCCATACTAATTACTATCCTTGAAAAGGAGACTCAGAGTACGCACTTTCGAAATGATGCTTGTATGTAATACTGTCGCCTCTGAAACTGAAAGTGTTATTTTTGCACTACACAGCGTACCTTATATTTTTTTCTCCGTGGTGTTTTAATATCACTTCCTGTTTTTCCATCAACAATTACAGGCCTGCTTTTACCCTGTGCGATTTGAAAAACTATTAACTCTGGCTTACCATTAGCGATCCGCAATTCCGCATCCCCCAGGCAGGCAGTGGACAGTGTGTCTGGTCACCAAGATTGATCGACGGAGCATCAGATGGAATGGAGGAGTACCGCGAATAAGAGGAATGGCTGGATGCATGCAACTTCCCAAATTCAACAGGACAACTACAACATACAGTTACAGTATGCTCTTCACTTCTCCTTATCTGTTAAATAATGTTATTGTTGTGAACTTCTATGAGTGTGACTCAAATTCATCACTCCAGCCATTGTATACGTTTTTGTTTGCTATTTTTAAAATTAATTTCATGTACTAAGTGTTGTTTATTCTCTCTGAGGGCCGATAGGCAAGTGAAATTGCGTAATTACTGCAGCCCTGTACTGTCACATTGTTTCTTCATAGTTAGTAAGTTGTAGAAAGTACTACTTAGTTTAAGTAACCTAACCATCCATTTAGCAATCAACTTCATGCATGCAGTAGTGCATGCACTTCCTTTATGTCCCTTAAAAGATGTATGGACATCTTCGTATCCAAAGATTTGTTTATCTTCATTTGTTGTTTGTCCATGCTGTGTTTTTTTCCTCTGGCCAAAAAAATTTCCCAAAAAACCCCATTCCCATCCAATTCAAACCCTAACCCTCTTCCCCCGGGGTGTGTGGTTTTCATTGAGGTACGACTAAATGACAACAATAATTCCACACTTGCTGGGGAGGATAAGGTCAAAGCAACAGAAAATCAATTTCAAGGCTGGTGAAGGAATCCGAGGATATATTCTTACTCAGCTTGACACAGACCCATGACTATTTGCAAATCAAATCTGATTTTCATGGGCGCCATCAACTGGATTGAACATCAAGAACATCCTCCTCCTACACGTGGCAAATGATTACGCTGCTGTGTCCTTCACCTTCAGTACTATTTCCTGTAGTAGCCAAAGCCAAACTCCACGCAACTAGTAGTTATACTTTGAATACTTTAGCATTTGTTAGGCTAAATTATGGCACTGTTCTTGTGCACTGTGCTATCTATCGTACTGTTCTAATGCTCTGCTCAGGCCACTCAAGGTTTCATTTTCTTTTTTTTCATATGCTGCTACTGCCACTGTGTACCACCACTACTAGCACCACAACAATGTCATTTCATCCGCCCAGGATTGCCAACCTTAATCGCCATTTGCCGTGCAGCCAGCCCTGTGCCTAGCCCTATTCTCAAACACGAATCACAGGTAAGATAAGCGTATGGGGGAGGAAGAATAATGGAGTAGGAGGAGAGAGGAGAGAGGAGAGACTGACGGTAGTACTAGTAAAGTAGTAGGACAATTGAATTCACTAACTCTGTGAGAGGCACTTACTTTTGTAAACATTTGGGCGATTACTTAGACAATTTGAATTAAGCAGCCAGTTAAGTTTCAGGAAAACAAACGTACAGTTAACCCCCCCGCCTCCACCGCAAAACAGTAAAAACACGTATGCTATGTTTAAGTTGAAAGTAAATAATTACTTTAATCCCTAACAAAAATAAACTATCCCGCAAGACCCCCTCACAAACCCCAAAGAATGTCGTGAAATAAAAAGTCCCCAAACTCCAAAAAACCCAACTCCCAATTCCCCCCCCCCAAAAAGTCTTTAAAAAAGGGGCAAGGGACAGTCTCTCCTCCTCTACTGCCGCCGGCGGTGTCCTTTGGCCAGGTGATCCCATTGCTCCCTGCTGAGGTTCTTGAGCAGGATTTTAACTCTCTCCATCTCCTGCTCAAGGTTGGACACCCTTAGGGTTAGGTGGTGGATGCATGCCTTGCACCTGCTGTGGGGAGCAGCTGATTTTTTGGCTGCTTGGCGGTGGCAGGTGGCTGTGGTACCACGGCTCCATACCGCTGGAGGCTTGCACTGACTGGCTGACCCAGGGTGCGCGGAAGAGGATGCAGCTGTCAAGGTGGATGTTGTGGACTGAGACTGCGTGTCCTCCTCCTCCTGGGCCACCAGCCGCCAATATGCGGCGACAATCGCCTCCAGCTTCCTTTGCCGGGCACGTCTAGCAAGCTCCTTCCGTGTTGGTTTGGAAGGAGCATCTAATGAAGAAAGAAAAACATACTGTAACCAATGCTCTTTAAGATTAACACAAAATAATTCAGCTGAAAGTTGTGTCACAGTAGCACTAGCAACTTGCAAGCACAGTACATAACATTTGTGGCATGTATCTATATAACATCCTACTTCGTCAGCCTCTGCTTCAACATTAGTGGGAGTTTCAGGAATCAATTCTACTAGCACTATATGGACTCACTACATTAGACTCAGACAGTACACCCGTCTTCTTCTTATTCTTCTCTCTTGTTTAGCGAAATTGGTACGTAAACTTCTGGAATCCGGCATAATGCCAGCGCAGTCAACTTGCACCCGAGAAAAACAGATACAAGCCATGATGACACAGACTTGCGTTACTGTACCCCTCTAGTACATGCAGGTGGTGAAGCTCTTACTTTTCTATTACGGGTGGCACTGGCCATACTCTGTTACAAGGGCTACTGCTTCATTAATTTAACTTTCACCCTGCAGTGCCAATGACTTCTAGAAAAGGAAAATGAAGAAGATAACTAAATGTATGATTATCTATCCCTTCACAGGATATTTGCTTACATATGGGATGACTTTAGGTGCTTTGTTTTTTATTGAGCGAACACTGATAGGCCACACATGAATGACAGAGTTGTAATAAAATTAGGTAGTGAGTGGCCCCCGTAATCGCAGGATATATGATGTGCTTGCAAACTACTGTTACTACTCATGGTAGTATTCTGAAAAATGACAACTTCTTTTTCTCGCCTTTGCTACACTGGAACGGACGCGCGGATGCGGTGTTACATGCTCTTCAAAGTAACACTTACTTCATCCAGTGACTGTCTACTCTGTCTACATACACCTATGCAATCTATGAGTAAGATAGTACCATGATCCAGGCATCCATCCATTCAAAGTAAATTTCAATCATTCTTCTTAATGTCTCAACTGGACAAACCGTAGTTTTTCTCACGGAAAAACAACCTTTTTATTTTATTTTGGAAACCGCCAGCCATGCATCGGTGCTTGACTTGCATTTGAATTTGAACCAAAGGATACACATACAGTTTCTGTTTCACCCGCCCAGGCAGTCCTCTTCCCTTTCTCCTTCCACCCATCCTTGCTTTAGCCTTTAACCGGCCATGCATCATATTCCCAGCCACCTCGGGCAGCGTTCAAAAACACGTATCATTCTTTGCCAGTCATTACTTTTAACTCGCTCGTCCTTCCTTACACCCTTCTTTCCCTTTTCGTTTATCCCATCCATCAAGTTCATCTCTGATCAATCAATCAATCAATCAATCAAGAATTTATAAAGCGTGCTACATACCCGTGTGGGTCTCAAGGCGATGGGGGGGTGGGGGGTGGAGGGGGCTGCTACTGATCGAAGAGCCAGGTATTGAGAAGTCTTCTGAAGGCCAGCAGGTCCTGGGTCTGTCGTAGGCTGGCAGGGAGATCATTCCCGGTCTTGGCGGTGAGGTAGGAGAAGGATCTGCCGTCGGCGGTGGTTTTCCGGATACGAAGAACTATGGCGAGGGCGAAGGCGAGGGTGGCAGAGGGAGGTTGCGGGTGGGGGTGTGGAAGCTGAGTCGGTTGTTGAGTTATGATGGTCCGGTGTTGTGTAGCGATTTGTGTGCGTGGATGAGGAGTTTGAAGGTGATCCTCTTGTTGACTGGGAGCCAGTGCAGGCCTCTCAGGTGGGGTGCGATGTGGGTGCGCCGGGGGATGTCGAGGGTCAGTCGTGCTGAGGCGTTCTGGATTTGTTGTAGTCGTCTCTGGAGCTTGGCTGTTGTTCCTGAGTAGAGGGCGTTTCCATAGTCGCGTCTCTTGGTGATGAGGGCCTGGGTGACGGTTTTTCTCGTGTCTGGAGGGATCCACGTGAAATCAGCCACTTTTCAGTTTTGAATCCTTCACCGTTTTATCTTATATGATGAAGTTGATTTTAATAAATGTTTTTACTTTTAATAAAGCTTTAAAACTTACATAGACTCTGTGGTTTTGATCTGACTTGGCTTCTCGATAAAACTTTCACAGCTGAGTTGAAGTCAAATTTAGAGGAGGCCATTGGTTACTCGTCAACTACCGCCGCTAATGCTATTGCTAATGCGAAGTCAAGGGTGAATGTCTTCTACCTGGTTGACAAAAACTTAGTTCTAAATTTGTAAGTCTTCTTAACAGTAAAGTGTGCTTGTACTGTACAACATATACACCTGTGCAGAGAGCACACTCTGCAGTCTGCAATCTCAATAAGTAAGGAATATAATAGCTTACCACTGCCCGCCACTACCGTGACATCCCCCACAGCTGTTCCCGCTGGCTGTGGCACCGCCTCCGCCCCAGGAGTGCCCACCTCCGCGCTGGCCCTGGCACTGGTGGATGGCTGTGCCGATGTTCTGACATTTCATATTCTTAGATGCCATATACACCACTCCCTATTTTGTCTAGGAATGAAAAAATGTTACTAGAACTACATAAACAAATTTAATAATTTGTGGCTCTCTAGTCTCTAAACTACAAATTTCCCTTTCTTCAGGGACGGGTGTTTTTTATTTATGCTTATCCGTAACATGTCTTGCTACACTTTTTGGCACAACTGATAAATGCTTGCTTTTTAACACGCACCATTTTTCTCATAACAGACAGAAGCTTCCCTTCTAAGAACAAGAGCAAGATCAGATCATCATCACTTGGACAGAGTCAGCAACGATTCATACCCACAAAGAAGACCTGAAGTTCCAACCAGGTGAGGGCTCTCCCACAATTAATGTGTGAAATCCGGAGCAGGTGTCAGGTCGTTTAGCATGGCTGCGGCCAAGCTCTGGAACTCGCTGCCTATTGATTTAAGGAAGATCAACTGCCTTCTCACTTTCAGAAGACAGTTAAAAACCTCGCTCTTTCCCACCCGGGCTTAATCTGTAGTCTGCAACTAATCACATCTTTCCCTTGGGTTCTCCAGTGCCAGGATGCCTCTCGAGGTGGTAGTGCGCTTTATAAGTACAATAAATAAATAAATAAATCAGCCACTTTTCAGTTTTGAATCCTTCACCGTTTATCTTATATCATAAAGTTGATTTTAATAAATGTTTTTACTTTTAATTAGCTTTAAAACTTACATAGACTCTGTGGTTTTTGGTCATGAGTGAGTGAGCGAAAGGGTTTGCAATTTGCAAGCATGAGTCCGTGGCTCAGAGAGGTCGGGATTCTGACTTCGTAGTCTTATGTCCTGGGTTGTATAATCATTGGGGATCAATCATCGCTGCATTCGGGAGCTAAATAATGACTCTGACACACTAACTAGTCAGTAAGGAGATTGGGGGTTCAACTTCTGTTATCACTGAGGTAGGTGGAAAGTCTAACTGCGCCTATTATAATTTATAACCAATGCCCTATTTCTTGTCCATAATTCTGTTTGTGCAGAATAGTCCCTGCAACAGTAGTAGTATGGATTGTCCTCCTATCCAATCAAAAAGTAAACTAGTATCTTATTCTTGGTGGCCATTGACATTTTATTGTTGGGAATTGTCAAAGCATAAACATTTAGAAGACTTCAATAGACATTATGGACAACCCAGAGGACTGCGCTCAGTGCATAGAGCTATTGCTGAATAGAATAGGAGTTTTGTTTAACACCTTTTGCCAACTGTGCAAGCTTAGTTAGCTACACAGACAGACTAATAATAATCTAGTAGTACCACAGGGAGTCATACGAGAGGCAGGATAAGAATTTAGAAACAGTCTACAAGAAGATCAAAGACGATTTAGGAAAAAATAGAATGAGGAACGTTTGGAAAAAATACAGGTGCTGTAAAAGATAGGTATGTATAATTATTAATATTAACAGGAAAACTTACTGGGGCCAGCAGAGGAGCCCTCGCCGGACCAATCCTGGCCTTCCTGCTGTTGTCCCTGCTCCGCCGGCGCCGCTACCCCCTCCTGTCTCCCCTTGCCCCTGGGGGTAGCTGATGTACAACATGAAAGAAAGACACAAACATGGATGATTGTTGTCAACCACATCAAACATTTTTAAAAAAACAATAACAAATTATTTCGGGGAAATAGACAACAATTGCACTAAATTTATTGACCCATATCTGATGTGGTCTACTAGGATATAGTATTGCTTGATTCGCGGACCGTCTACTTGGAAAGTTATGTAACTCACTAAACCAACTACAAAAAGGTTCTACTAGGACTGGCAGGCAGCACTACGCTGCACGCGAAGTGACAGACACAGTCCGTCATGATCACCACCACTATCTCTTCTTAGTGGCAGGAGTACACATGAAGGACTGGACTTGAGTCTCTAATGTCTGGCATTACGCAGTTCTGTAAAGTACACTGATACATAATCATCACCCAGGCCAAATGAGCACAAAATTGAAAACAAGTAAGCATAGTAGCACCGCCAGTGAGCAGGCGAGCACCTGCAATCACAGAAGCTTTTGAAACATAATTTACCTGCAATGTAATCGGCAGAATTCTTGCTCTTCAGAAAAAACTAATATTTGCAATATCATAATAACACAGAGCAGGAGAAAACAAAGTAGTGATTAAATACCTACTACTACTCACCAAGCCCAGGGCTCTCCACGCCAAGCAGGTCGAGCAGGACATGTTCCCGGTCCAGGATGTCGGACCACCGGTGCGTCGCCTGGTTGTAGGTGCGCCGGACCCCAGACTCCCGATACATGGCCCGGCACACCTTCTCCCATAGCTTGCAACGCTCCCGGAGCCCGTACCCGGCACCGAGCCTGCCGCCTACCGCGACGGTCTTGGGGAGGTGGCTCTGGTTGAAAAAAAACAGTGCGGCCATCTCCAACGCGCTGAAAATCTCCCGGGCTATTACTGCCTCCCCCCTTAAGCGCCCACATGGGAGCCGGGTACAGGGTGCGGGACCCTTCCGCTTGCTCTTCCCGGCTCCCTTTGCCATGGTCCTGGACAGGAAAGTTAAATAAAAAATAGGAAACAATAGGGAAAAAGTAAATAAAATAAAAGGGGTAAAAAAGGAGTTTTTAAAGTAACGAAAAGTTGAAAAACACAAAATATAGATGTAGAAAAATAGAAGGATAGATAATGAGTAAAAAAGATAAAAAAAAGGTTCAAAGAAACAAAGGATTGCAAAGATTAGGGGAGGATTGAAAGAGATTGCCCAAAACCATAGCAATGAATGAAAAACAAGATGGCCGCACCCATAGAGGACCGTGTTGGTAAGTTTGCGCGATATTTCCCCTGCGAGCACGCAAAAACTCCTGCGACCACGTAATCACGCCTCGCGCACAACGCGAGCATACAACTAGTGCCCGAAACGGAAATACGCAATGCGGACAAGATGGCCGCGCCCATGTACGACCGCATGGGTAACTTCGAGGTCGGTGCGCTGCAAGAGTCCCGCGAACACGCAAAGCGCCCCTCGAACACGCAAAAGAAATCCGCAAATTTGCACGAATTCCCGGATTAAACGGAACGCGAATTCTCGCATTTCGCCCATACTTAGTACTATATATATATATATATATATATATATATATATATATATACCCCCCACAAAAAGTTCGCAAAGAAACTGGGATGCACACCCGAGCAGGTAAATTAATTGTTTTTTTATTTACTTCTTACAGAGACCACTCAACCCTACACGTTTTGATCTATTTCAGACCTTGGTCACAGATAGATGTGAAATTATCAAGGACAAATATTTAAAGTGACAGAACTAGCATCATTTCCTGTTGCATGCAACCAAGGATTCTAGTCAATGTAGTACTTTGTGAATGTAAACGTGCCAATTAAAGTGCATGAAAGCAAATACCTTTTGACTATTATAAGAATGCAGAATACATGATTTTATACATGTCCTTAAACACCATTTTCAGATACTTTTTCATCAATTGAATACCGCATAAACAAATATAAATATAATCATAAATATGACCATAAAAACAAGTATAAATATAAAGTGCAATTTGTGCTTAATTTTAACCTTTCAATTTTCTGGGTTAAAAGACCCTTTTGTGGTGAACTCAAGGAAAAGATGGGGTTTTTGTGTCTGCCCCTAACTGATATCCCACTTATTCTATTTATCCAATCCAATAAATTTAATGGGTTCCGCAACTTATATTGTGCACCCAAAAAAATATTGGTTCATTGCAATCAAAAAGGTTTTTTAAGTAAACATTCTGGGTGAGGATGTTTATGTTCTATACTATAATGTAAAAAATGAATGAAAAGTGACTAATGCAACAGGGAAACTTGAAAACAGTTCATATCAGTTCATATTTTTTCTCATTCTTTTCCTCTTTTACTGTTCTACTTATTGCCTCTCATTAGAACCCGGATGAGGGAATTAAAAACAGAAACAGGCCTTCTTAATAAAATCCTAGTATATAGGCCCTATCATAAATGTGTGTAAAATTCTTCATTCTGATTTAAACCATGTGGCGTAAGGGAACTTAGGTTTAGAATATGTCTTGATTCACATTGCCTTAATTTGCGTTCACGATCTTCTCCTCTTGCATGATTCCCTATTTGTTCAATCCCATAGAATTTTAGGGTCTTCCAGTCACTGTCATGATGCGTTACTTCTGTCCTTATTAATTGTAGCTGTTAAGTGTTCCAATATATGCTTTTTGAGCTCACATATGGTATTTCCTACATACCGTAGGTCGCATGGGCATTCAATGACATATACCACATATTGGCTTTTACAGATAATGTGTTGATTTATTTTCCACCATTGTTGGTTTACAAATTCAACCTTTCTCTGCTGCTTAGTGATTTGACACACTTCATAGTTGTTCCATTTAAAAAAAACATCTGTTTCAACCAATTTGAGACACCGCTTTTTTATTTGCGGAAATGGTTATGTATCAACTTATCTATAACATTTTTGTTTCGTCTGAAAGTTACTTTAGGGTGATCACCCAGGTTGCTGGATACTGGATGGTCCAACCTTAGGAAGTTCCAGTTTTTTCTTAAAATCCTTTTGATGTTTTTTGCCTCTGCTGAGAATGTTGTGATCAAGCAGATAGGATTCTTTTGTTAGGAACTTGTTTCTTTTCCTATTTTCAAAAGGTCGGCTCTTTTCTTGTTTGTCGTTCTGTTTAGACAAGAGGTTATTATTTCCTGTGTATACCCTCTCCTTTGGAATCTCCCAAAAGGGGCACTGCTGAATCTCTTCCACTCCTGTTCCTGTGAACCGATCCACCGTGTTCTCAGAAATTCACTGTATGGAATATTCCTTATGACCGATGCTTGATGGAAGCTTTGAGCACAGAGAAATGAGTTAGTTGCAGTTGTTTTTTTGTATAAGGGTGTTTGAATTTTATTGTCTTGAATGTAGAACTCTGTATCGAGAAACACAAGTCTTGATGTACTTATTGTGTATGCCAATTTTAAGTTGGTTTCTGTTGAATGAAGTATTGCAAAATAACCTGCAAATTCCTTCTCTGTTCTGTCCCAGATGATAAAAAGATAATCAATGTATCTCAGCCACATAATGGCTTTATCAACATACTGGTCAAGTTGGCGTTGCCAAGCTAGTTGTTGCTTCAACCATCCCATTGTCAAACAGGCATAGCTAGGACTGTATGAGAAGCCCATAGCTATCCCTTTTGTCTGCTTATATAGGTTGTTTCCAAACAAAAAGATGTTTTGAGTCAAGCAGAGTTAGATTATCTTGAGTAACATTTGGTTATGGTGAGTAAATTGTATATTCCTTTTGTTGAGGAAGTATTCACAGGCTGTAATACCGCTTTCATTTCCAATATTTGTGTATAACGAAATGACATCCATTGTTACTAATTTAAAGGTGTCTTGCCAAGGGATTTCTTGAACATGTCTTAAGAAATCGTTGGTGTCTTTCAAATATAAATTTAGAGTAAGATCCAACGGCATCAGAAAATTGTCGATATAATTCGCACTTGGTTCTAGAAGGGTCTCTTTTGCTGAGATTATGGGTCTTCCTGGTGGTTTAGTTGAATGTTTATCAATTTTAGGTAGGAAATATATGGTTGGTATTATAGGATGCTCAGTTGACAGATATTTCCATTCATCTTCGTCTAATAGGTTGTTGTTTATTCATTCTTTCAGATGATTTTCTATATCCCTTTTGTGTTCAAGTATTGGATTCGCTTTTAATTTTTGATAATAGTTTGTGTCTTTCAGTTGAGAAGGGGCTTCCTTCACATAATCTTCCTTGTCCATTATAATAATGTTTCCTCCTTTGTCAGCAATCTTGATTTCTATTGATTCATCATTTTGCAAGTTATATAATGCTTGTTTCTCTGCTTGAGTTAAATTGCTGATGTATTTTTGTTTTTTCATTTTGTAAATATCTTGTATCACTGATTCGTGCAAATTATCAATTTTGTTAACCAGGGGAAGTTGTGGATTAAAGAAGAATTTTGGTATTTTACCACTAATTCCTGCCCCTCTTTGTGGGCACTGGTTGTCAAGTTGAGAAATCCCTATTTCATTTTGTCTCTATCCTTTTCCCAACTCATCAACGTTAATAGCCATTTTGAGTGAAACTTGTACTAGGTATAGATAATTTTATTTCCTTATGACCCTTCATTTTGTAATTTTCTGTGAAGGCTTTAGCTAGTTTGATCGTTCCAATGTATTTACAGAGTTCAATCCAAGTTTGTGCTAGGTCCATATGATTTGATGGGCCTCGTTTTAGGAGTGAGAGTTCATCATCTGTCATCGCTCTTTTAGACTGTTTCACAACACCTAGGTCATCCTCTAGATCTTTTATGTCCGTTTTTGTTTCATACTACTTGTCGTTGTTCCAGCTTGTTCTCTTGTTGTTGTATCTTTTGCCTCTTCGCGTTCGTTTCCTCTCTCTCTGCCACTTCCTCTTCCTCTGGATGTGTGTGTTGGGCCTCTCATGTTTATTTCAGACTGTTTTCCTTGAAGTGCTAATCTCATATCGACTAAAAAAGTGTGTTTTGTTCTTTCTCCTGTTTGATCTATTTCCCTCTCACTGAAATCTGTGGATGTTAAAGATGACAGACTATCAGATGCACTGATTGTGCAATCTAATTTGTCTTGTTGTTTCCAAGTATCACATTTTCTGGTATAGGTAAAGATTTGTCCTTCGATATAATCTTCTTTAACCCTTTGGAATTTAGTTCATTTACATGTCTGTACACTTTCCTCATGTTTCTCAATTAGTTTTTCAATTTCCTCTTTTCGTTTTTTCATTTCTGGGTTCAAATCTAATTCCGTAGTTTCTTTTTCCAATTCTTTTAATTGATCCTGAGGTTTTTTAACGCTATCTCTGTATGCTTGATTAAGATCTCAATTAATCCCATTGAAGAATTAAGAATATTTTCACCCCATTCTTGTAATAATTCATTGCTGGTGTCCTGGTAGTTTGGCATTATGCTAATGCTTAATCCCTTGGGTATTCTTTTAACTTCAATATATTTTTTGAGCGAGAGTACTTCCCACCATTTGTTGATTTCTTTTTTTGAGAGCTTCTCCCAGAGACTTAGTTTGTTCTTAATGTCTGATTTTGGTTGTTTAGGATGTTTATCGGAGTCATTAG
The DNA here is from genome assembly GCF_964261635.1 of Lissotriton helveticus. Classification (NCBI taxonomy): domain Eukaryota; kingdom Metazoa; phylum Chordata; class Amphibia; order Caudata; family Salamandridae; genus Lissotriton; species Lissotriton helveticus. Next base: position 1,824,100,972 of record NC_136057.1, read on the forward strand.
TAGTATTGGTATCCTGATCAAAGACTTTTGCTTTAATCGCATTCTGTTTTGCTTCCCTCCTTTCCATATTGGTTCCTTTAAGTATTTTTTCCTTTGTTTTTTAATTTATTTTATGTCATTTTATATTTTATTAGCTAGAACGGTTCTTTTTCCTCCCCCTTTTTTAATTTATAATTATTTCTTAGTTTTGTAGTTTTTTGTTTTTATGTACTATATATAGTGTAACATAATTAATGCAAAATATATATTTTACCATTAAATTAATGTTTATATTATTTTACATTTAGTGGTACAAATATATATAGATGTATATTGTTTTAATAATAGATGTTAAATATGAACACATTAATATAGTCTAAAATAAATATTTGTACTAACCATATATCTCTCTCTCTATATATATATATATATATATATACAGATGCATTGTAATACATTTAAAATATTAAAACATTTGTATAATGTAAAATAAATATTAACAATTATGATACACTATATATATGTATATATAAATAAATATAAACATGTATATTATTTGTTTGTTTATATTAGTGTATATTTAAATATAGTATTAAATATTAGTGGAATGTATTTAATTTACATTATATTACAATTATATTTTTTATAAGCTTAACACTTACTTCTTCGAAGTCTATATTAAAAAAAATCGATATTTTGTATATTTCTGGATGATATTTGTGTCAACTTAATTTTTTTCTGATATTTTTGTAGTTACCATTATAAGTATAGGATTATAATATTGTAGTAAGCGATATTTTTGACACAATATTTATGTTAACAATATTGTTTACTACGTTATTGTGTCAGTTATCCTGACAATCACAATTAGCAAATATGTCTTGTAAAATGCTATAAAACTGAGGCTCCTTGCCAGACAATTGGCATGTGGCAAGTGAGGCCAAAGTCACATTATCCCACAACACTTTGCTCTCACCTCCTCCCTGTATTTCAATTCTATGGTCATCTAATTCCCATAGTTTGATGTCTCTGACCAATTTTGCCTGCAGTCTCTGTGGTGTTGTCTCATGGGACGAACTTCATCTGAGTTGTGCGTTTTAGTCTTTTCTGTGAGTTTGGCTTTCTACTCATTTCACATTATCAGTGCAATCTGAACTGTGCACATCCAGCCTTTCCTATGCTGTGCACTTCTTTAATTGAACGTATGTCATTTTATTCCAAGGACCAATATTTTTGGCCACACACTTCGTATTCCTCTCATTCGTCTTCCTTGATTTCTTACTTCCTATTGTATTAGTTGCCTAATGCATCACTATTCAAATTTGGGTGTAGCCACATAGGCATTCTTACACTTGCCAGTCTACTACCAGTAGTGTAAAGACCATTCCAAAGCGCCCTCATGCAAAATCCCCTCATCATGTAGGTACATTTTTGTCCTCATTCCTAGCCAAGCTCCCTTTAGGATTCTTTATAATCATGTATAATCTTCTTTTAACTCCAACAGAAAATAAACTTTCAAAGGGCTCCAGATTTATGGTCTCTAAATATTATTTATTAAACCCTGAACTCATGCAGTAAAATATTTCACACAGCATTGAGTTGGACCTAAGGCAGACATCTCCACTCAAGATTCTATTCCTTATGGTGGCAAAATAGGATAAATCAAAATTAGTTTCAAAATCTCATCCTCGCAGGGTTTGAAATTGTTTTGTTTTCTCAATGATAACTGATTTCTAATATCTAATAAGCCAACAGGTGAATGTGGAAGATTTGTTGTCATTGCATAGATGTAGTGCTTTGCTGCTACTAGGGTCATGTGGTCATATTTAGGCCCGGGTAGGAACAATACAATTTTACATGCTCACGTTAAACTTGATATCTTTTCTTGAACGTTGAGTATTGACACACTTTTTACTTGCATGCTTGTATGAATAATGTTCCATTAAATAACTTTGCTTACATTTACACATCCTCATAGTCACATTATCAGAGCCTTGGACATTCTGTACGAAAGCTAAAGTTCAGTGCACAAAATTATGTTGTTTATTATTGTGTACTTGGTGACAGCTTTTTCAGGGTAGAATCAATAATGGCAGCCTCAATGGAACTTTGGCATGGCAACATGTGAGATGTTTAATATGTAAACAGCATCACCCTTTTGTTTAGTTAGAGGAGCATTTTAATGGTACTGTGAGGTCCCCCTCAAAGGAATTCCAGCCCAGCTGATTTCTGTTTGCCCCCTGCCAAGGATAAAGCTCAGCTCTCCACTAAGGCAGGCTCATTGATGACACTTACTCTCAGGTAATGAGGAAGTTATATCACCCTTCAGGGATTCTGGCAGATGCACCCACCCTAGGCACACTAGGATATGGAGCCCTAGGCTGGAGTAACACCTCCCTCAGGCTGGAGTAACAAGGAGAAATATTTTTATGTCTGTTTGTTTTTTCCTTTTTGTATGTGTTCTGCATTCTGCTGCACACTTACAAAGTAGAAATTGCCTTAAAGCATAGTTGCTGTGCAAGAAGGGACTCCTTCTGCCACGTTTTTGACCACAACACAGACACATATTGCTCAAGGGTGCCTGCAGTGGTGCATGACAGCTGAAAGTGTGCTAGGCAGGGAGAAAGAAGAACTGTACGACTTCTTTGTGGATACGACACAGTTCTGTTCTCTCTAGTTCACGCAATGAAGGGCAGCTTGCTGACCTGCGTTGCATAAACCCTTTGTAAATCTGGGCCTCAGCTTCTGGGTTATCAGGGAAGGTGTTGTAGAACAAAATATTCTTTGAGAGGCAGACACGCGGATAGTGGTCAAAGTACAGATTGTGGGGTAAATTTACTAATCTTGCATGTAAACGCAAGAAGCAAAGCGACTTCTTGTGCTGTGTTGCCTGAAAGGGATTGGCCAGAAATGCTCTCTATTTACAAAGTTATTGAGCATTTCTGCTCATCCATTGTGCTCAGACACTGGGTACTACCTAGCACCAACGCAGGAACCCTTGCACCATCGTGCAAGGGTGTCTGTGTTACAGGTACAATTGTTTTGTGCAGGAAGGGACAAGTCTTTGTAAGTCTGGGTTTGCTTCAAAATGTATGGTTGATGCATGGGAATGCCCATGCTGCACCCATGTAACACCTACCAGATGTAAAGTAACACAAGGCAGCCCTATGCGTTGCATTGTGTTCCTTGTAGTTACTGAACCATGCAAATCCAGCAAGGTGACTTTGAGTGGCTTAGTGAATCCCCATCAATGACTTGCTTTGCCTTGCAAATACTTTTTTTACTCAAGGACAATGCAAGTAATTATGAAATCTGCCCTTGTATGACTGCCACCAAAATTGCAGTGACAGTTCATTCTAGCAGTACTCCCAGAGGACAACTAACAAGAACAACTTTGAGAGACGAGAAGTTCTGCACATACAGAGCTTTGTTGAAAAACAAAAGCAGCTATCAAGGTGGGTGGCTTGATGACGAAAGATCATTCTCTGAGAGCCTGGCTGCTTCATCAGTGTTCTATATATCATGCAGTTTAGTCCTGTGAGTGCTGATAATAGTTTAAATGTCACAGCTGCCTTTAGGCAACTCAACTTCACCCAAAGTTGTTGTTTCATGCATGACCTCAAGCTCTCAGTGACAGCCTAGGACTAGATGGATACCCAGGGTCTCTTCTTTGTTCCGTTGTGGAGACCTGCTGAGACAGGCCCCAAGATGTGGCGTGCCTGTGTCATCATCGAAGGGATAGGGGCGCTGATTGCCATCACTTCCACCCTCAATCAAGGTGCTGCAGGATCAGCAGGCAGCAGTCATGAGGGCGACCTCCTTCCGGGGCCCCTCATGCTTACCTTGTTATCCGTCAATTGTTCAGACAATGAACTCCTGTCCCAGACCCCATCCCTTCCAGGAGATTCAGTGGATTCTTCCCCCCAGACTGAGTGTCACTGCACAGACGATCTATTTTAATTGCTCCAATATAGCTTTTGGTGAAAGAGTGGGACCCAATATCGGGAGCCAGTCAGAAGACCTACCGTTGGTACTTACCTTCACATGTTGGACTTTAGGTGCAGTGTTCATGGACAATCTTTCTTGTCCCACATTCACTATATAGCCATTACTGTGAGCACTGATGATGTCCCCCCAGTCTCTATCCGCCCCTCCACTAAACATCAATGAACCACATTGTGTCACTAGGTATGTCAAGTGCTGATCCTCAATAGGATAACTGATTCCAGCATGTGCCTCTAAATGGTTAGTGTTTGGTATGTGTAATGGAACCCAAAAAAATATGTTTAAAAAAAACGTGTGCAGGCTGGTAGCAATTGTGATAGTTTATTTGGAAAGAGAACAGGGTGTAGGTTGCTTCAGTAGTTTGTGTATGAACTGTATTCGGGAATCTGGAAATAGGGGAGAATATGTACAAGTCCCTATCGCCACAAGAACGTCACTTTTTCGACTTAACGTGGCTTAACGCTGCCTTGTAAATAAAGCACCCTTTCACGCTGTGCCTAACATGAAAGGGGAGGGCAATGGGAGTTGCAGTGGGCATTCCACCACAACACCCATTGATTCTGACCCTGCCTCTTATTAGCACGGAAGGCATAAATAGTAGGCAGCGCCAGAATTAAAACCAGTGAAAACCTGGTCTTAACCTAGCAAAGAGAGGAGAAATGTTTAATTTCTCCTTGTTTTTCTGTCTTCAGGTATGCAGCGTTGTGCAGCAAACATGAAATCAGCAAAAGGCCAATGATTGTTTATGTACAGGAAGGTCCCCCTTCCTTCACATAAACAATATTTATTTTTAAATGCCTTTTTGCAACTTCTATGTGTGCTGCATTAAGCAGCACACATAGAAGTAACAAAACGGCTTCCCCCGCACGCAGACACCCTTGCCCTATGATGCAAGGATGACACTTCCGGCTGGAGAACATGGCGGCCGCAGGCTAGTGCGGTGCGCGCGCTGAACGCAGAGCTCCGCACCACGGAGCTGCTCATCCTCGTCCTGTCTCTTCCCGAGGCCCTGATGTGACAGAAATCACGCTGTTCTCAACTGCTGGGGGTCCGGACGTGTAGACACGGTACTGTGTGCTGTGTGCGTCTCTGGGTGGGCGTCACGTCTCCGGAGCGTTTGCCTGCTCGTCTGTCTGGAGCCTGCGGGGACCAGTGGCGGCTTGGCGGCTTGGCGTTCCTTCACCTCTCGGATGTGTTATGCTTTACGATCTCCTCCACCCAGCAGCTCTCCGCCCCTCCGGGGCCTGTGGCATAGGGCAGCCGTGGAGCTACGCCGGGGGCGCTCGGCGAGGGGGCAGCAGAGAGGTAGGCTGGGCTGTGCAGGCTCAGGGGGGGCGGAGGTCCAGCTACTACTGCAGAAACAAGGTGGTGAATTTATTTCCCCTGCTCAAACTAGACGGGAACAGGAGGCAACGACTGGAGGAGACTCAGTCCCAGTAATTGGAGAAAGGAGTTGGGAGGGGGTCAATGTTTGCCTGGGGGCTCTTGTGAATCAGAGGGGCGAGAAAGACAAGATAGACAAGGAAATCTCCCAGAGAGGGTGCAGTGCCAAAAATTTTAGCTTGGTAGTAGGGAACCTGGAGAGGATACAAGGGGTCAGCAAAAGGCTACTACAAATCCCAGAATCCCCTGTTTTAGGGGCAGCGGCAGCGGCAGAAATCGACCCCTCTGCATCCATTTGGACAGCAACTGAGCCCTTAATTTCTACTCCCAAGGGTTTAGCAAGGGGGAAGGAGAAGCCAAATCAGAGATCCAAGCCAAAACCCAAAGGGAAAAGAAATAAAAAACACAGTAATTCTGGTCCTCAGGGGGGCTTGAAAGCTTTGAGCTCTGCTTGTAACGCTGGGAAAGTAACTCCCTCTCTGCGCTCTTTTTTCAAAGTACTACCTCAGGTACTAGACTTGGTACCTTTTAATAATCCGGTTGAGAGTCTCGAGAATGTCGGTATAGGTACCCCTTCTGGTATTCTGCCTGTTAACAACATTGAGTCGAACATCTATAGCCCCACTGGAGCCCTGGAAATCTCTGGTACACCCACTTTAGTCACTGTAATGGCTAATCCACTGTCCCTGTCGCCATCTAAGACACTAGTGAATACTCTGGAAAATGACGGAGAGGGGCAAGCTTCGATCCTTACAGGCGACTTACGAAGCTTAACAGTTCAGGAAGAAGAACGAGACAGCTCTACTAATGTAACTAACACCGAGTCTGCGCTGGAGGCTCTGGTGGCCTTGATTGCCTCGATGAGAGTCGAGATCCTCAACGACTTTCTGGTCTCTAAAGCTAACCAGAATGATATTCGGGCATCATGTGAAGCACTAGAGCGCAAAGTAGATGGCCTGGGAGAAAGAACAGAGGCACTTGAGAGCTCAGCTGGAGTAATGAAAGCTAATTTAGATGCAGCTGAGTCTAAGATTCATACTCTACAGAGAGAAGGGGACGCAATGAAAGATAGACTGGAATCATTAGAGAATTATTCACGCAGGAACAACTTGCGCCTCTTGAAAATCCCGGAGGGAAAGGAAGGTGGAGATCTCAAAGGTTTTATAGTTAACCTCCTGAAGGAATCCCTAAACCTCGAGGAGACAGTAGAGGAGTTGGACAAAGATATACAGAGAATCCATAGAGACCCTTTCCGATTAAACTCTGGCAGAACTAAACCCAGGAAAGTTCTTATAAATTTTCTGACTTACGCCTTGAAGGAGAAAATTCTGAATGTGGCACTCAATCTTAAAACTGTAAAAGGTCCTGACTTCCCTTTCGAAGTCCGCTCTGATCTGTCCAAGACCACGCTTGACAGGCAGTGGGAGCTGGGCCAAAAGATGGATAAATTCAGAGCGGCTGGCGCAACAGTTCAAATGAGGTTCCCGGCGTTCTTACGTGTCATGTATAACAACAAGATGCATAATGTTAGATCCTCCTACGAGGCGGATGAACTCTTGGAAACTATCCGTAACCACTCTCAGGGTAAACTGTGACCAAAACCAGTAAGCCCCTTTTCTCTAATGCGTTGCACTAGTACCAGTTGAATCATAAAGGGGCAACACTTAGGCTTAGAAGGGCTTATAAGGGTTTATAAGGGCTACAGGAAGTTTTTAGGAAGGAAGGAAGGAAGAATACACAGATATGGGCACTTTTCTACCACATTAAAAATAAAAAAGTAAAAAGCAAATAAGTAAATAAATAAACAAATAAATAAACACATAAAGGGGAAAAGGGAAAGAAAAGGAAAGAAAAAAAAACACATGAATAAACATAATAAAAAGAGAAAAAAAATGAAGCACTAGATATAAGGCCCTGTACAGGAAAATAGACAGGTATATTCTTCTTTGGTTTTAGTAGGATGAGCACTTCATGGTGAGAGCGGAGAAGGCGCAGTCGGCGCACAGCCGGCCTAACATCTGGTCGGAGTAGGTATGGGAGGGTTCTCCAAGGGGGGGGGGGGTAATCTGGAAGTTGGTGGAGGGGGGGGGAATAAAAATTCAAAATAATCCTCAGAAGTCAGGTCCTCGAAGACTAGGCTCTTTAATAAATAAATCAATTGCCACAGGCAAGATAAACAAAGCTCAAAAAGGCAATAACTTTAACGCCGATAATAGAGAGTTAAACGCTAGGGAGGGTTGTGACAAATGACCTCAATCCAATTTTTATCTTGGAATGTCAATGGTCTGCGCGTGCGAGGGAGAAGAGAACGTATTTTACAATATCTACGAGATTCCCCAGCGCAGATCATTGTCATCCAAGAATCACATCTTCTAAAAAGTGAGGCCACCGAGATACTGAAAAAAAACAGAAGTGGATTGACAAATTCATCAGTACTGATCATAATGCCAATATAAGAGGAATCCTCTTAATTTGTAAAAAAGCTGCAAAGGTGCAGATCCTTAACTTCAACGAGGACAACAGTGGAAGATGGCTTTTAGTTAAGTTGTCTATTGATGGGTGGGTGTGTAATCTAGTCTGCTACTATGGTCCCAACATAGACGACCCATCCTTTTTAGAAACAGTCAGGAACAACTTAATCACTACCTCTGAACCTATAATATGGTCAGGGGACTTCAATGTTATATTGAACCCTAAACTAGATAAATCCACCTATCATGGTAGGCATAAAAGTCATCCTCCTTCCAAAGCCAGGCAGTCTCTCAAAGGGATTATGGAGCAAATAGGGCTGGCTGATCTATGGAGAGAAAGGGCGGGTTCTAAACAAGGGGTATCTTTTAGGAACCTAAAATATAAACATACCTCAAGAATCGACTTTGCCTTGTTCAGTTATAGCCTTCAAAACTCTATATCCAGCATTAAGTATCTGCCCTCCCACTTATCTGATCATTCGGCACTTGTATTTATTTTAAAACTCCCAGCTCAAGTTAAACATCCCTCTTGGTCATTCGACCGCACCATTTTATTGGAATCGGAGGAAGTGACATATTTAAAGACAGAAACAAGCTCATTCCTTGAAACAAACTTATGTTCAGCCTCTCTTGTTACAGTCTGGGAAGCTTTAAACGCCTACCTGAGAGGTTGTATCACAAATAGAGCCTCCTATTTGAGGAAAGTCTATCTATCGAAAATTCAAACTCTCGAAATGGAATTAGAGAAAACCGAGCAGAGACTGGTGGCATCACCTGGGTCAATACAAGATCAAAATAATCTCTCTGATCTGAGAAATCAGTTGGATAATATACTACAAGAGAGAGTGACTAAGAGGTGGGAGGCTAGCAAAATTTCAAATTTTGAATTCGGGGAAACAGCGGGCAAGATTTTGGCATGGAGGGTTAAAGCAGATCAGGCCAAAAGTCATATAAGAGGGATAAAGGTTGTAGGCGAAAATGATCTTAGAACATCAAATCAAGAAATTAGCTTCGCCTTTAAGGAATTCTTTGAGGAAATATACAGGGAAGATATCCCTGATAACCAACTGTTAAGAGATATATGGTTAAACCAGATTCCTTTACCATCCCTGTCACCCATACAACGTGATGGGATTGAGATGGATATCTCTGAAATAGAAGTAAGGAGGGTCATTCTGTCACTCAAACATGGTAAAGCTGCAGGTCCGGATGCACTTCCCGGGGAATTATATCGTGTCTTGGTTGACGAAATTGCCCCTACTTTAACGGTCCTCTTCAACGACATCTTGAGGGAGGGTTTTGAGCCTCCTCGGTCATGGAGTGAGGCTACCATAGTATTGATTCCCAAATCTGGCAAAGACCCAACTTTATGTGGGTCATATCGCCCAATATCTCTATTGAACAGTGATTATAAGATCTTCACTTCCATCTTAGCGTCTAGAGTGGGCTCAGTAGTGGGGGAAATAATTCACCAGGATCAGAAGGGATTTATGAAAGGCCGCCAGCTCTCTGATCTAACGTACGACCTCGTGGGTGCAATAGACATTGCCTCAGCCTTCTCCCTCCCGCTGGCAACACTCACCTTAGACGCGGCTAAAGCCTTTGATAGGGTAAATTGGACCTACCTCAATGACGTGTTGAAGAAATTCAACTTCGGGGAGAGATTCTGTCGTACTATCAAACTTATGTACAACTCACCATCAGCCCGGCTCCTAATAAATGGTACACTGTCTGAGGCCTTGGGGATTTCGAGAGGCACTAGGCAGGGCTGCCCGCTTTCCCCCCTCCTCTTCAATTTGTACATTGAACCGTTTGCAGAAGTCTTAAGACGAAATGTACTCATTTCATCTTTTAGGTTTGGAGAGTGGGAAAAGCGGGTAGCTCTTTATGCAGACGATATCATAATCTTTACTTCAGATCCAGAGACAACATTCCCAAAGGTAATAAGGAGAGCCATAGAGTTTGGCCGTATCTCGGGCTATGAGATCAACCCAAGTAAAACCGACATCATGGCTTGGAACATTCCTGACTTACAGTTAACCGTAACCAACTCGATGAGATATCTGGGTATTCGGATAGTTCATGACATCGACAAAATCGCCCAAGTTAATCTCGCGAGAGTCTCTAATGAAAGCAAGAAACTCTTAAAATCTTGGTCTAGTCTCCCACTGACTGCCCTCGGCAGGATAAGTCTGGTGACGATGTCCATTCTTCCTAAATTCACTTTTATTTTTAGCACTATCCCTTTCGCGTTTGATAACGCGGCCTTGGAGAAATGCCAAAGAGAGCTTAATTCTTTTGTATGGTGTTACAAATCGGCAAGAGTGGCGTGGAAGAAACTGAGAAGGAGGAGGGAAAAGGGGGATTGTCTCTGCCTGATTTGCAGTATTATGCATGGGCATTCCAACTCTCTCACTCAAAAATGCTCTTAAAAGTCCCAACTAATACATCTATAGGGCTGATGTTTAACGCGATGTTGACCGGAGCCGGTTTACCAACTAATGGCTATATGTTCAAATACGGCGACCAGAAATACTTCAAAAAAGTTAAATTAAAAATTATTATGTCCCAAGCGAAGACCTGGTTACATATAAGGAGGAAACTAGGATTGCCATATTATTCTAACTTTGCACCCATTTGGGAATCTCCAGGTTTGCCACTTTGTCTGGAAGACAGGCTGGCAATTCCGCTGAGAGAAGGAGGAATAGTAACATGGGGAGACCTGCTGGCAGGCGAATCATTGAGGCCTTGGGAGGAGTTACGGGACCAACTGGGCTCAGAGTTTTCTAGGTTTACATTTTTACAACTAAACAGTTGGTTTAAAGCAATGAACAGGTCAGGGGTAACATTTGGGAAGTGCAGCACCACTGAAGAGAAATTGGTAGGAAGACCAGGAGGGGGTAAAGAAGTCTCGCAGTGGTACTGGAGCCTGTTAGAAGAGATAGATGGAGATTTTATCCTCCCGGAACAGCTATGGGGCATAGAACTTGGAGACCAGAGTATCGAAATTTGGCAGAAATCCTGCACCCTGCTATATAGGTGTGTTAAACCAGCATGGCTCAGGCGTAACCACTTCTTTACGATCCATCGAGCCTATTTTACCCCTCTAAAACTGTCTAAATTCGTTCCAGGGAAAAAATGCAATAAATGCAATTACATCGCAGCTTCAGATACTCACATGTTTATAGATTGCCCTAATCTATTGCAGTTCTGGAACGAGGTAAAAGTGACCCTGGATTCGATTCTTAATATCTCGATTTCTCTAACACTCTCCCTGATTATTTTTGGATGGGACAACAGTATAAAGGGCCATGCAAGGACATTTCTGTTTTATGCAATATTACTTGCAAGAAGAGAGATATGCAAGGTTTGGATTGAAAAAACACCACCAACACACGCAAACTGGTTAACATCTTTGTATTCAACCTCTAAAACTGACATGTTGAGATCAGGTGGCTCACGTAACCGGGCGTTTTGGAACTATTTGGTTCAGTGGAAGCAATAACCGGGGTTTTTTTTTTTTCCCCCGGTCCAATGATTATGCCTTAGTAACTCCAAGAACTAGGCCCCCTCCATTTGGCTCCAAGGCTAGTTCAATAGGCGTAACACCAAGGTTGGAGTCACACCCCGTCCTCTCTTCAGGTCATCTCCTGCCGAGGGTAACCAACAGCATTTTCAGGTGCAGTGGGAGGCTCGCACTCTGAGTTAACAAGTGCCTGGCAGTTGGAGGCTGAATAAGAGGAGGATCAGGCAAAAGAGGACTGCATTGGCGCTAAGCTGCTAAACTTCACACCAGCGCAGGGGGAAACGCAGGGCTGCACCATATTCTTGTAAATATGAAGCAGCCCTGCGTTTCAGAAGTGGTAGACGAGGAGGCTAATGACACGCTCCGCCACTTCCTTTGTACATATGGCCCAAAGTGCCTAAAATGAATAACGGATGGACACATCTTTGAGGGTGGGAGTAAAGGTCAGTGGAAATTAGTGCTGATTCTGCAGGATTTCAGAAATTCGAATACTTGGCCAGGGCCAAACAAATTGCTAAACAATGGGGTTAAAATTGAAAAAGCCTTCATACCCATGCCGTAATCTTTTAGCCTGCTCATTGTCAAAACTTCTGTTACTTTTTCCGAAGTTCTCATTTTAATAACATACTTCTATTATTTTAAAACATTTTTTCTCGAGATAATAACAAAATCCGTATTACTTTGGCCAAGCTCTACTCTGTTTTTGTTCTGTGAAGCATTCGGAATATCAAACCAGCAAGATGAAGAAAACCATTCTGTACTGAAATACACATCCGAGTGCTGCCTACTTACTCATAATCCTTCACCTTAAATGACTTGCCTGGAAGGCCTTTTTCAGACATGTGCTAGTGGCTGAGCACACAAAGCAGTTCCTCGTGCCTGATCTGATTTTTCTCCAAAAGTCATTTGAGGTTCCCAGCAATATGCCTTGCATTAAAAGCCAGCACTCTGCATACTTTTACAATTTGACCTCTGTTTTGCATGTATGCTTAATTCTAAAAAGTGTAGAATGTTTTACTATGGCCCCTTTATCTTCTTTTTTCGGAGTGCAGACACTTTAATATAACAGATTAAAAACTATCGAAATGTAGGCAGAGCAAAGGATTAGAATCTCTATAAATAATGGGGCATATTTATCAAATTTTCACGCATCGCAACTCAGCAAGCCATCTTGCCGCACTGCGCTGCGTGAAAGGGAGAGAGCAGGAATGTGCCATATTTAACAATATGTGGCACATTCCTGTCTTTTCCCTACTCCACACCTGCTACCTATAGCCAATGCAGGCACCCTTGCACCATGGCGCAAGAGTGACTGCGCTGTAGGCAGCATTGTTTCTGTGGAGAAAGGCACACCTTCCAGCATGAACACATGGGGCCTACTTACGAGACGGTTTGCACCACTTAGCGTGGTAAATGCGCAACGCAATACTTAAATGCAATTGATGAAGCCATGCATGGCCCAGAGTGGCTCCATAAATCTTGAGCAAAGCAACGCAGCATACATTGCTGCTTTGTCTTACTCTGTGTAAGGAAGGCGTCCCATGGGAGTTGCATAGGTTGCCATCCTACTCCCATGGTTTTTGGTGCATTCCTAGATTGACCAGAACTGGTAAACCTGGGAATATGCCAAAAAGATACACCTTCCCAGGAGAGGTGTAACAAGGAGGAATATCTCTATTAGTCCTTCCTCTGTCTATATGTTCTGCATTCAGCAGTAGACATAGTTAGAGGAATATGCCTCTCAGGATTGTTTTTGTGCAGGAAGGTGGTCCTTTCTGCACAAAAACAACTCTGCAGGCAAAACCGGGTGCAAGGGTACCTGCATTGACGCTAGGCTGCCAAATGAGCACCAGCACAGGGGAAAAGGCAGGAATGTGCCACACTGTCTTGAATTTGGCGCATTCCTACAATTTCCCTGCCATACAGTGCAGCTCAGCAAGGTGACTTGCTGCACTATGTGACATTCTCGTAAATAGGCCCCACAATCCTCAGAGGCATTTTCCTCTTTCTATGTGTTCTGCACAATGCAGCACATGTAGAAAGAGGAAAAAATAAGAGAAATAAACATATTTCTCCTCTTCATGGCTCCCCTTGGTAGGCACAGCATTTTGACACATTCCAAAATCTGGGAATGTGCAAAAATACATGGGTGGATGTGCTGGAACACCCATGCTCCACTCAAGTATATCCTCCCTAGGGCAGAGTAATACAAGGCAGTGACTTGCGTTGCCTTGCATTACTCCACATTTACCAAGTCACGCAGGCCCACACAAGGTGGCTTTGCCCGACTTGGTAAATATCATTCAATGTTTTGCGCCACCCTTGTGTTCCCCTGGAAGGTGCAAGCGTGATGCAAACCCATGATAAATGTTGGCATATTTTCTTAGCAGTTTTACATTTTCATAGTACCTTGGTGTTTAATATAACACATTCTACTGACCACCCAGTACTAGGCTTGCAGGTGGAACAACAGCCTGATTTTGATGTTGGGCTGCCACGGGGCATTTTTTTTGGGGAAACATGAATAAGTTGCACCAGTAGGCTAGGTTACTGTCTCTTCTGGCAGGGTAGGAACATAGGCCCCTCCCTTCTGCTATGTTAGTGCCAGAATCTTCTCCCCACTTCTCAGGTTCTGGTGAACCTTTGTGATTCCACAAGCCTCAAGGGCGCTTCCATGGCTGTGTGGGCGTGTTTCCTCTGTTCCCCAGTATCCAGGAAAATGGATGGAAAAGGGGGTACCAGGAATGAGACGGCGTAGCTGTATTTCCCTCCACCCACCTCTAGAAATTAAGCAGCATTTCTGCCTCTCATTTCCAAAGTGATAGGATTGAGTGAGTTGTGGGGGGTGGACTAACCATCAGCAAGGCAAGCAGTGTCTCCATCTGAAACCATGCTCTTAATCAGATACTTCATTGGTAGCGGTGGAGCGAGTCTGCCACCTCTTGTCACGTTCTAAATCATTGCCTAAACGTGGCATTATTTTAAGTTGGCTACAAGGCTTCAACTGTATACGAAATTTACATATGTTTTTTAATCCTAGAATTATTGGAGCATTATTGGATCCTGTGATTGGTCAAAAATGTATGGTAGACAGATATGTTATACAAACACCGTGTCAGGGGACTTCGTGTCCGAGGTTGCTGCAAGACCACCAGGAGGCGGGGGAACCTTTTGCCCCTTAGTCCAGCTGCATTTAGGAGGCTGAGTGCTGCCACTGCAAGGGATGCTGTGTAAGGGTACTTCATGTTACAGGTTGCTGCAAGACCATCAGGGGGTGGGGAAAACACTTGCCATGCCATGCTAGTGCATATAGGAGCCGAGGGCTCCTGATGCATGGGAGGCACACAGGTGCATGCATGGTGGGCAAAGACCGGGCCAAGACTGGGCATGTCTGCACCCGTCCGAGTCGGAAGGGGGCTGGGCCCCCCTCTCATGGATGTTCTTTGCTGCCAACTCCAGCGTAAGTGAGTATAAGCTATCTGGCCAGTGATGTTGCTGCACTCGTGTTATTTTCTTGAGGTGTTTGGATTTCTTACTTCTTTGATATTTGGGATTTTTTTCTTCCCCATCATTTATTCCTGTCCATTTTATTAAATGGAGAAATGCAAGCTTGAAGGGTTGAGATATGTAGATAGCAGAAATAACACCCCTTTGGATGCCTTTTTTGAGAGGGCAGTGGGGGTGATTGATAAGGAGATCCAGCTGGCTGAGAGATGTTTGTCACTTACCAAGGATAATTGAGGTACTGCTGCAAGGCTGGGACACCCTCCAAAATGCATGGGACACAGCAATAGAAAAACCTACCCTCAATGCAGGCATTTCCATGAGTATACATTTTAAGCTTGATAATAACTGTCGCCCTCTCGTGTCTGAAATCTACTGGATCTCATCAGTATTGCCCGTTTAGAACAGGAAGGGTTATTAACCATCCGATTCCCACATATACTTTATGAGAGGCATAGAAATATTCTCTTATGCTTTTTTTAATCACTATAACACCCACACAGGAAACAAGATGGGTGCATGCGCCCACAGCAAGCCACACGGGTAACAACATGTGCGCATGCGCCCGCGGTACACCACATAGCCACTACACACAAACGCACTCAGAAAAGGGAGCTTGAGGCGCATGCGCTAGAAACGCTACCAAATGAGCAGAAAGAGGAGGTTAGGGGTGGGCGGAATTTGCGTAATCGCGTTATGCAAATCTCCGCAAAACCGTAAAAAATCTCTGTGAACACGCAGAAATTCCGCGAACTCGCGGAATTGCTTGTTCGCGATGCTTTTTTACTGTTCGCAATTGCTGTTTGCGTGCTCGGGGGAAATATCTCACGAGCACGCATTTGAGACCACGAACAAGCAAAATATTTTGCGTAGTCGCGAAAAGCGAATTTCGGGCAATTTCGCATTCTCCGCAAAATTACCCAAATTCCTCAAATTCTGCAAACGGAACGGAATTTACCACCCAGGCCTAGTCAAGAGCGCATACAGGTAATGCTCTCTAAACCCTTGAACCACAGACACTCCCCCTCAGGGAGGAGACGGGTCAGAAAACAACACCCTCAATCAGTGAACGAGGCGTAGTCCTAGCCGTACACCGGATCTCGCTCAAGTGCCAGTGCCACCGGATCTCGCTCAAGTGTCTAACAATTAGAAGACAGAGAACACGCGAGAATATAAAAGACCGCTCCCTTCTCACCACTATTTATCGGCAGGGAGGCGAAGCGGACGACTTTAGGACAAAAGGCTGGAAGCGCTGAAGATGACATTTAGAGTGTGTATGAGCTGAATGGAAGAATGGCCATCATATAACACATATGGTGCAATTCCACCCACGAGGAATGCACCCTTTTTAATTTAATTTGTATTTAGATATACATCTGTGTGGATTTCTCCTTGCTCACTATCATGGACCTGATCCACCAACAATTAGGCTATCATTTCATGTCTCTTTTTTAAGAATGTCACAGTAGGCTCTTCCACCCACGACCTCCCATGGAGCGAATAGGATAGCGCCCTGGGGTAAGCGGCGAGAGACACACCTCTCTCTCTTCACTAGTGTGGACACATATGAATGACACTTGTTTCACCTAGACACCACCACTCGCTCTTCTGTTTGTGGTGTTGTATGAAATGTAACATTGCAAACGGGATACTTACACGTTTTGGTATGTATTTGTTTTTCCCTCTTTTTCTTCTTTTCCTACAGGTTGTTTTTTTGAGAGAGTGCTACACTCATGGGGTCATTGATCATAAAACCCCCCGGGCTCTAGTGGTTGATCCTTTGTACAATTAGTTTATAAAGGTGGAGCCCCTTTCTCAACATCTGGTCCTGACGAATGCTATTTACCCTCCGGGGACTATAAAAGCAGAAACATGTTGACCATATTTAGCACGGTGATGGGATAATTAGCCCCCTAATCACCGCTCACTTCCTTTAAGACCATGCTGTTGTTCCTTTAATTAAAATAACTTTTAACAACTGTAATGGTTTTGAAGCCACTTTTCACAAACTCACTGGCCACAACTTAGTCTAGAAGTGCATCCCTGTCGTCAGGTGTATGCCAGCCCTCTATCAAACGAAGTTTTGGAGGGCAAGGACAGCCTATGATGAAGCATGACACCAGGTGGTGTGTGAGGCCAGTCCTTCACTTTTTGTGAGATGCCCCCACTGTCCACACATCTCCAATAACCCTGTAGGAATCTCAACTAGGGACAGCACCACTTGTGTTCACATATCGTATTGGAGGCTGACTGGTCATAAGGCCCTGTGCCTCTAGTTCCCATCCCTAGGTAACAACTAGGGCTAGTGTGTGTGCAACTTCAGGATTGGCCTGAGCGCCCTCAAATTGTGCTCCAGGACAGACTTGTAGTCTGTGCTTGCTCTCTCCAACCCAGCTGCATTGCTGGGTTGGAGAGAGCTTTCGCTGCGCATGACAGTTCGGCCAGCTGAAAAGGTCGGCCAAACCATCATGCGCAGTGAATGTAATGCGCTTACCACTTCCCTCAGTGCTTGTCACCCCCAAGTTTCGTCAGAATAGGAAAAATAAAATGAGTAATTATTATTGTTTTATTTTTTCATTCCTGCCGTTTTTGAGGGGTGATGCACCTCCTCCATAGTGGAGGAGCCGCCTCTGATCACAGGATTAATATCTCATTTGAGCTAATAGGTATTTAGCAATGCTTGACTTACTGGACACTGACTGATTTCAAGGGGACTGGCCTTCTGAGGTGTGGGATCAGCAGGGTCGTCATAGTTTTAAGTTGTATGCCCTCATCAGTCCCTATCCCTTAAGTAATTGTTTAGGGTCTGTAAATTCGAAGGAGGCAATTGATTTGGATACTCCTGAGACCTCAGACAAAGTCAAACTATTGAGTTTATTCAGTCATATGATATTGTTCTTTTACAGGAAACTTGGGCTACAATTAATGCTTTTTGTGATGTTTTTTCCTCTTTTCTGTTGATGCTACCACTGTTGCCTCTGGATGCAACAAAGCAGGGTTTGCTGCCTGGTTCAAAATTAGTCTTACCAGTAGGATTTGCCCCATCCCACGTAAGTGCAGCCTGACCCAAACCTTTTATTTATGCTGGCTGTGAAATTTTAGTTCTTTTATTATACATTTTTATAATGATCATTTTCACCACACAAACAACCCGTACTATGCCGCATTGTTTGCTTTTATTAGTGAACTCATCAGCAAACATTCAGAGGCTGGTTTGGGGACTAACTTATTTCTGGCTGGGGATTTCATTACAGAACTGGGGAACTCCCTTTATGACAATCGGATTAATTTGTTTGAGACCTTTTGGGTCGAAGGGGTACTTCATGGTCAAGATCGTAGGGCACATCAGCATTTTTCTCATCTAGCTGCCCTTGAATTCTGTAATGCAATGGTGGTGGTCGGTTCCACCCCATCCCATAGCTGTTACAGGGCAGGCACTAGGCATAAGCAGTGTGGGTAGCTGCCCAGGGCCCTGTGCGTGTTAACATGCAAGAGGGGCCTTGCAGCAGTGTATTTTAAGAGCCTCTGTTATGATGGTGGTGCAGTTCTGTGAGACTTACAGGAGGCATCCCCCTCCCCTGTGCCTCGCAGCCATTAGCGGAAAGGGCTTCAGTAGTCTAATTGCTACATATGCTTGAGAACTATGATTAGATGGGTATTAAGTGTTACTTGAGCCCTGCCTCTGAATGAATGAAAAGCGGGCTAACCTGCAGGGCTCAAAATAAAAGACAGAAACACATTGCATCACAATGAAAATTGCTCACCTTAGGGTTGCCAGCTTTCTACGAGAAAAATACAAGCCATTTGTTGTTTTTTAAACAGGTCTTTTATATAACAGTATGTATTCATTTGTAACATGACTTTTCTGCCTCGCTTTACTTTAACTATTAGTCAGGTATTGTTAACGCATCTCTAAAACATATTTAAAAGTACTCTTTATACCTGCTGTTTGAAGTATGTACAGTTAAGGGTTGACATTCAGAGGACATTAAAATAACGGTGGTGCCAACAGAAAACTGTCCAGGTGGCAACCTTTTTCATCCCAGATAAGGGAAAAGGACAAAGAAGAAGAGAAAATGGAGTTGCAGTACATATAAAGGGGGAAAGACAAATGAGAGAACTAAGATAAGAGGTGGGAGATGGATGGAAGAGTAAAAGTAAAGCAGAGAGGGGAGAGATGAACCTACTGGGGGCAGAACAGCAACAAAGAGATAGAGATTTGAGGAAACAGAAAGAGGAAGTGGAGCAGTGTTTGTAACAACTGAATCAGTGAGAGAAGGAAATAGTAACCTCATGGCAACAGGCCCCCCACCCCACACATTAGCATGCATCCCGCAAATAACAGACTAGACACCAATGTTAGATTGGCAAAAGGCTGCGCAGGTTTATTACATTCAACATTATGTAATCATAGTGGGTTAGCTTATGGGCGATCCAAGGGCAGGCCGCATTCTCGCCACCTGCCCGCCTGATGAGCCAGGCAGCACTGTGGCGAACCACCTATGTGCTGACCCTTTTGGTACTGATTATACTCGCACCCCTTGCGGGGCGGAGCGTAGCTACGCAAGCCCCAGGTTGCACAGGCCCACAACCGCCCGAAGGACTACTGGGGTGCCGACACAGGTTCCCGGAACCTCCCATGAGGCCCCTGGTATTAGGCTCTGGCACCCCTATGTGGCCGCTGAGGTACAGTGCTTCACCTCACTGCTTCAGGATCGCCCTGTAACTCCGCCTGCAATGAAAATAAAAACATTAATAAGTTCAACATGTCTTCCCCCATGCCAACACACCGGGTGAGTGGTCGGGAGGGAAAGGATGTGCAGGCGACCCGAGGCCACCACCACGCGTCAGGAGCGGCAAGGAGGCTTGGAAAATGGCGAGGGGGACTTATGTACCCCTCGCCATGCCTGCCGACCCGGATATGATGCACCTCCCCCTCCCGCACTCCTCCTGTCCAGGGGAGGAGTGGTGAGCAGAGGAAAGG
This sequence comes from Lissotriton helveticus, assembly GCF_964261635.1. Classification (NCBI taxonomy): domain Eukaryota; kingdom Metazoa; phylum Chordata; class Amphibia; order Caudata; family Salamandridae; genus Lissotriton; species Lissotriton helveticus. The sequence goes on from NC_136057.1 coordinate 1,824,120,824, forward strand.
CGGGGGAAGCCCTCAGTTACTAGAGGGCTGCCCTCTTGAGTGGCCACCGGGTGGCCTCGGGCAGCCGTATAGTAACCTCATGGCAACAGGCCCCCCACCCCACACATTAGCATGCATCCCGCAAATAACATATTAGACACCAATGTTAGAGTGGGAAAAGGCTGCGTAGGTTTATTACATACAACATTATGTAATCATAGTGGGTTAGCTTATGGGCGATCCAAGGGCAGGCCGCATTCTCGCCACCTGCCCGCCTGATGAGCCAGGCAGCACCGTGGCGAACCACCTATGTGCTGCCCCTTTTGGTACTGATTATACTCGCACCCCTTGTGGGGCGGAGCGGAGCTAGGCAAGCCCCCGGTTGCACAGGCCCACAACTGCCCGAAGGACTACTGGGGCGCCAACACAGGTTCCCGGAACCTCCCATGAGGCCCCTGGTATTAGGCTTTGGCACCCCTATGTGCCCGCTGAGGTACAGTGCTGCACCTCACTGCTTCCGGATCACCCTGTAACTCCGCCACAGCCCGGGCGGTGGCAACCGTCGCTGACCGGGCCCCCCACACTACCTAGTTACCTGTTCTAACGGTAACCCTTCAACTGCAACACTTCCTGCAGGTCCAGGAGAAAAGGGCCCATCCCAACCGGTGTCAGGTGGACCCCGTCAACCTCAAAGTAGACCTTGATCTTATCCTGAATCATCTCATGCCTGACAAATCCCAGCCCCCTTTGTTCTGTGAACTTGCGCATTGCGCTGTTGACTCTTCTTCTAGATCTTTCTACTGCCTCACAGGATCTAGCACCTCACCACGATCTGCGTGGAACGATCTCTGACCACCATACCCCGCATTGCCCCATGCGTCTACAGACTTCACCCATGTCATTTTTCATCCCTTGGAGTAATGCAGTCCTTCCTAAATCCGTGAGATCGTTACCTCCCAGGTGGATAACAAGGTGGTTGGGAGGGGCTCTGCAAGAAGCTAGAGCTTGCTCAAGTTTATTCATGATGCTGTTCCAGCGCATGCCTGGAAAACCTAACCACAAAAACTCTGTATTAGCAAATCCAAGTGTCCAGTTCCGGATCGCAGCCCACCGTTCTAACCTTGAGATGATGGAGTGCCCCATGACCCACACTCTGGATCCTGCTAAGGAAACAAAGGGAGGCGATTCAAACTTTGTTTGTTTGTTACTCGCTAGAGTAGAATTATTACAACACATCAAAATTCACAGCACACAAAACTGAAACGGTGGAGCACCAAATACGGCACGCTAAAATAGACCGTTGCCTCAAGGGCGGATATATCTCCTGTAGCACAGGGACTCCCAGCGCCCCACTTTTTGCACGCTTGCTGGCTGCATGCCTGCATTGAAAGCCGCGGTGGCCGCACCTATTCTGAAAGAATGACTGGAGAACTTTCTGCCCTGGCCAAGGCAGCCTGCTCTAGCTAAACATGCAACCATGACTTTATCCATCTGATACTTGGTGAGAGGGCCAAGGTCTGCGTGGATGAGGAGGTACCCAGGCACTGAGGGACGCAGCGCGAGATAGGCCCTAACTAGCGCGACAGGGCAGTATTTAGGGTCCCCCAGCGGTGATAACTCGATAACTACGCCTTTGCCAGTCTGATCTGTCTTGGACTTCCTGAGTTGTACAGTTAAACTGTGGTCCAAACTGACGTCTGCTACACCTGAGGCGTCAACTGAACTGTCACATTTGGACCGTGCCACCAGCTCACTTATGCAGAAAGCACCAAAAAAGGCTAGGCAGAATGCTGCTGCAAAGAGGGAAGCCTCGTAAGGAGAATGAGATACAGAGCCTAGAACGTCCAGCAAGGCTTGGAGAATGGAGAAATCTATAGGAGATCTGTTGTCCGGGACCTTGGGCTCCTCCCTAGACCGGGATTTTCCCTGTCTCTCAGCCCATACCACGAAAGCTTGGACTTTCTCTTCCAGGGTTAACCCCTATATGCCCAGATCCTCCACTACTTTGTTAAATGCATTCAGGTGGCTCCCACAGCGCGTCCTCGTACCTGGGGCCAGGGATCTCTCCCCCATAGTTCTCAACTCCTGCTCCACTCCAAGATGCGCCAGATTGTTGGTGGGAAGGGGGTCATTGCTGCTCTTGCCCGCGGCCAGGCCGCCGGGAAACGATCCCACTAGAAACGAGAGAGAGCATCAGCCGCCACGTTATTGACACCTGCAATATGTCTGGCCCTAAACTCAAAGTTACAGCGCAGGCTCCCTCTGGCGAGCTCCCTTAGCAAGCATAGCACGAACGGGCATCTAGCTGTTGGCCCGTTTATTGCCTGGACCACAGCCATGTTATCTGACCAGAATAAGACCTTTCTGTCAGACAAGTCCTCCGGCCAGAGGTGAATGGCGATGACAATGGTAAAGAGCTCTAGCACTGTGATGTTGGAAGTTATGCCGCGCTTACGCCAGGCGTTGGGCCACCCCTGAGGGCACCTCTGTTCACCCAGGATTGCCCCAAAGGCCTCCCTGCCTGAAGCGTCGTGAACATGTTAATTTCAGAACTGTCTACCCAGGGGGTCCTACATAGCACAGTCGCATTGAAGTCCTTAAAAAACTTCAGACCACATGACTAGGTCCTTCTTCAGGCCCAGCGACAACCTTACAAAGTGGTGACGCTTGGTAACATTTGCAGTGGCTCTGGCTAATCACCTGACAAAGACTCTGCCCAAGGGAATGACTCGCGCTGCAAAATTGAGCTTGCCCAGTAGGCTCTGGATGACACCTAGAGTTGCCTTGTCCCTCCCCAACAGATACTGTATGTCCTGTTGCAAAGCCTGCACCTTCCCAGCCGGGAGTCTCGACACACCCATGACCGTGTCCAACTCGATGCCCAGGAATGTGAGAACCTGCGCAGGGCCCTCAGTCTTGCCAGGCGCTAAAGGCACCCCCAATTGTCTAGCCAGATCCATAAAGCATTGTAGACCCTCACTGCATTCCTGCATGCCGTCCCTCCCAATGAATAGGAAATCGTCCAAATAATGGGTCACCGCCTTGACATCATACTTCACTGATAGAACCCAGTGCAGGAAAGAACTGAAGGCCTCAAAGAAGGCGCAAGATACTGCACGGCCCATCAGCATGCATTTGTCAAAGAAGAAATCCCCCCGCCACTTCAAGCCCAGGAGGTGCTGGCTCTCCGGGTGAACCGGCAGCAGTCTGAAGGCTGACTCAATGTCAGCTTTCACCAACCATGAGCCGCTGCCAGCCCTCCTGACCATATCAATTGCCATGTCCAGGGAGCAGTAGGAGACCGAGCAGGAGCCCTCTTCCAGCCATGAATTTACAGAATCACCCTCGAGGAAGGACAGATGTTGAATCAATTTAAGCACACCTAGCTCCTTTTTGGGCACTACACCTAAAGGAGATACTACAAAATCCGGGAGAGGGGGAGCCTGGAAAGGGCCAGCCACCATCCCCAGAGACATTCTTTACGAATTTTCTCCCCAACCCCCCTGGGGTGGTCCCTTGTTGACCTGAGGTTCTCTGAGTCCCTGCAAACCATGGGGCCCGTGGGAATTCTAAATCCTTCAATGAAGCCCTTGGCTAAAACGCCCTTATCCTTAGTGTTCGGATAGTCATGCAGTATTGACAGCTGGGTAGGTATGGCGATGGGAGACGGGCCTTTTGTCAGCCGGGTGCACGGCCGCCCTGTGGATGGAAAATCACTGCCAGGGGGGTGATTCTGGGCGAGGGAGGGGAGCAGCTGCTGAAGGAGGGAAACCTGAGACTGGTGTTGGACATAAGTTAATTCTCCTGATTGGAGGACCCAGCAGCGGGCTCCCTTTTTCCAAAGGTAGTGGCAGGGTGGGGGCCGCTACACTGGAGTGAGAGAATCTACCGGCCTTCCCCCACGTGCAGTTCCCTGAATTGTACAACCTGCATGTCCCCGAGAAATCCCTTCTGTTGCCTTGCTTCTGGCCACCACCTCCTCGGCCCCCCCGAAAGGACTGCCTAAAATGGCCCTTTTTATCTTGGTTGTGGCCCTTGCTTGTTTCGCCCTTTTTGTCATTGGAGCTAGTTGTGTCCACAACATCTCCCCTACCCATGCCCATGTGCTGCATCCATAGCCGCACTTCCATTTGGTCCCACCCCAGCTAAGGACACATGGCCATCTTTTTTCTGAATTTGCAGTCATATTTGTACCAGCCCATGCCCCCATTGGTTTCTGCCTCATTCGTTATGGTGCTGGCGTATTGGAACAGGCCCAGCCCCTGTTCTGGGAATCGCTCCATGACTACTGCTGCCAGAATTGCAAATGCCTGCCTCCATGACTTAATCGATTTCTCCGGCCAAGCCTGAAAACGAACCTTCTTGTCTTCGTCCTTGCCCCCCATCTTCCTAGTGTCTACTCCTTCAGCCCCGTGCATGAGCAAAGAGAAAATATCAATAAACTCCCCGCGCCATATTCCCTCCTTTGCTGCCAGGGGGACCTCATAGGATAAAGAGCATTTACCAGACAGTAGAGGGCCATGGATACTAGCGGCGCTGGCACTTCCTGCGCCACCTGTGTGGCCGGAAGGGGAAGAGGAATTGATGTTGCAGGAAGTGGGGGCACAGCTGAGACATTCAGGGGCAGGATGGCGTGGGTTAACGGGGGAGGTGCCATTGCTGCTGGCCGCCCTCGGCCCTATGCTCAAACCCGGACATTTCTGGCCTAACTGATTCGCTGCTTGTGCTTGGTCCTCCCTGAACTGCCCCTACGGTGCCTGCCTGTCCTCCCCATACTTGGGTGACAGAAAGGCCTGCCGTGGCTTGGCTTGTTGGTCCGGTCGCCACTCCTCCTAACCCTGACGTTGCTGCTGCTGCACCCACTGGGTGCCCAGCGACCCTTAAGCCCGCTCTAACTTCTGTCATGAAGTCCGGAAGGGAATTTGTGAATTTTCCAAGGTCCTCACGTGTAGCAAAGTTCGTAGAAGGGGCTGCCACCGCCGGTGGAGATGGTGCCCTGGCCGCGGGGGTGGGGAGGCTGCCCATGCACCAGTACGTTTCTAGCTAGCTCGGTGGTGCGGACCCTGGGTGGCGTTGGTGCAGCAGGAAAGTCTTTGACCGTGGGCGTGCAAACCCTCTTGGACCTGGTAGGCCCCACCTCTTCTATTATCTCCTGGTCCGCTGCTGGGGCTGACATGCCAACCCCAGAATCCCCTTGATTGTTTGCCTTCAAAAGTTCGCTGGCCCATGCCACACCTTTAGCCCTTATCATGTCCATAACGGCCGCCATTTGTGCATCTTGGGATGTTCCAGGCAGGGAATCCTCAACCTGGGACATCTGAGAGAAAAGCGGGGGGGATCCCTGGCTATTCATGCCGTCGCTTCAGGCTCTTTGAACCTCCGCAACTCTGATCCTGGTGAGGCGATGGCGCACTAGGTTGCGACTGTCGACCGTTATTCAGGCGCGAAGAAAACATGCGAGATTAATAGATTAACAAGATATATATCACTGTGGCATTCTGATCTCTTGCATACGAATATAGATGACGATATGGCAAAAAAATGGGAAAAAAGGGGACTGTAAGGCTGATTGATGTTTATGTAAACTCAGAAATGCATAGCTTAATAGAAATTGCACAAAAATACGATCTACAAAGTGACTCATATTTTAAATACTTACCAATTAGGAACTCTATGAGAGGTGTCCCAAAAGAGAATATTAGTCTTGATCCTATACCAATACTTCATCTTATGGGTAATCCCAAAAGCAGAATAAAAGAATTCTATCAGTAACTGCAAAAATTTATATCCAATGATCTAGAAAAAACAGAAGCGAATTGGTCAACCAAAGTACACGATGGGGATGTTGATATAAATAAGGTGCTGGAAATAGGTAAAAATGTATTTATGGCATCTAACCTGAAAGCTCAACAATATAAGACTGTATATAGCTTATATTATACACCAGCGAAGCTCTTTAAATGGGGGAAGAGAGATTCGGATAGATGCCCAAGATGTCAAAACGGACTAGCCGATATGATACATATGTTTTACTCCTGTATTAAATTAGACAAGCTAAAAATGGGAATTGAGTCATTTATGCAACAGACATTGGGGAGGAACATTAAGATCACTGCCACACTAATGCTACTGGGTTTTGATGTAACACTGCAAATTGATATGCCACAAAGAGATTTTATGTTTCTAAGTTTAGCAATAGCACGTCTTTTGATTGCAACAGCATGGAAGGACTCCGAACCTCCAACTTTCCATCAGTAGCTAAATCGACTAATCAGTATTGGGAAACAAGAAATTGTCTTATATAAATGTAAAGGCTCAAAAAATAGAAAAAAGGTATGAATATCTGGAAACCACTTATCGTCTGGATGGAGGAACGAAATAGGCAAGGAGTAGGGTAAATAAATAGATCTAACTTTCTGGTTAAACGTCAATATAATTAATGGACACCTGTAAAGAAATATGCTATTTTCTTTTTGTTATATATGCTCTTCTTTTCATTATGTATTGTATCTAACCTACCCATTGTATAATGTTATAATCCTATATTTTGTTTTTTTCTTTGTGTACTCCAATGTATCATGTCTGATTTTCAATTAAAAAAAAGTATTGTTTCCTTCTCTCTTCCCACCCTCTTGTCAAATGCGTAAAGACTGCTTTATAAAAACTCTGCATATTTTCATTCTAATCGTTATTTCCCTAATTGAGAATTTTCAATTATTCAATGCTTGGATTATGACATTTTAAAGATTTTAGATCAAGAGTTTAAACCTTTCCAGAGTTGTGGTTATTTTATGAGTGCAAAAGTTCTATCTCTACCAATTATGCTAACACCCTGATCCATTAGGTTTTTCAGGTACCGGTGACTAGGATTGGTAAGTCCAATGGTATTGGTCCTGAAAGGTTAAACAAAATTTGATAAGAGTGTAGGATTTACCTGTTCAAATTGAATATATATATTTTTTTTTATGGGTCCAGGTGAGTATGGTAAATAACGGGCAGGTGAACCTGTGCTTTATCAATGTGAGGTTACTTTGTTTTGAAGAATTCAGTATCCAATACTGCAAGTCTACCTCCTGTGCAAGCGCTTTTTATTTTTTTACCAATACACTTCTTTTAATGTATATTTTCGTTACTCCTTTTTCTTGTTGGTTATGTTATTTGCTTAGCTATGTGTTCCATAGTTCAATGTTATAATCTAATTAAGTATCAGTATTTATAAATTATCCAGTACTTTATTGACTGTGAGGATATAAAAAAAAGATGTTTGTCTTAAACTCCTTATATAGTAGTTCTTCCTTCACTTGGCTTTTGTAAAAAATAGTATTAAAAATTGTTTCAAGCTTAAAATTTGGCATAAAGTGAAATACTGTTATTCCTGTTTCAAGTCAGTGTTTGCATGCGGGCACAAATGATGTGCCAACTGCTAAAGTTTAATTTCTAGATAACTCAGTTCCTAACTTGAAATTGTAATTGATAAGGGGGTTATACTGATGGCGGATGAACCGCATCGATAGCTCATTGTATGTGATCTGACCGTCATATGCTACTGTGGTCCGACGGATATCATTACAATGCGTGCTACCAGAGGCAGCAGGCAGTGCAAAAGTTCTATTTCTACCAATTATCCTAACACCCTGATCCATTAGGATTTTCAGGTACCGGTGACTAGGATTGGTAAGTCCAATGTATAGGTCCTGAAAGGTTAAACAAAACTTGATAAGAGTGTAGGTTTTACCTGCTCAAATTGAATATATATGTATGTAATGTAATGTAATGTATGTATACTTGTAAAGCGCACTGTTACCTCGTTACATGGCGTCCTGGCGCTGTATACCGCTGGGGACCCCGTCCTGACTTTCCCTGTGAGAGGGCACCCCAAGGTGAAGCCAGGCATCCCCGGCGTTACTGGGGCCGTTGTGGAGATTAAGCAAGCTATTGCCCAGAGTTGCAGAGTGGGACCCATGGTTAGCGTAGGCACCTAAGGCGAGAATTATCGAGTCCGCGGACATTGACCCAAGACCCTGCCGCGTCGGGAATTGAACCCTGGTCCCGGCCCGACCTCTGCTTCAGGGTCTGCCGCTTTTAACCAGTGAGCCACACTTCTCCATATATATTGTATGGGTCCAGGTGAGTATGGTAAATAACAGGCGGGTGAACCTGCGCTCTATCAGTTTATTTTGGTAGCAGAGGTAAGGTTAGGGTTTAGTTAAGATAGGTAGTTAGTTATAGTTAGCTGGTTAGTGAAGAATATTTTTGCATATTTGAAATCGTATTATTGATTGTATTGATTTATGTATTAACCAAAAATTGTTCCTACCTGTTATATGTTTTGTCTGGAATCCCCGGGGGGCAGAATAGCGGGTGGTAAATGGAAGCCACACTGCAGTGATGTCACTTACCTGTAGGAAATAAGTGCATGGTTAGGTAAAACCGGAAGCACTAATTAGGGATTTTCTGCATGAATGTGTGAGTAAATGATAGCAAAGAGTTTGCTAGCAAAACTTTTTGTGTGATATCACCTAGAAAGGGTCACAAGAAAGGAGTAGCAGGTTCGTCTGAGCTTGATTGATTGTAAAGGGGTTCGCTGGTGAAACTTTGGCCTTAGTATATCCCAGAAGGGATAAGTCTGTAGAAGTAACAGGTTCTCTAATGCTTGAGTAAAGGGTAGACGGAAGGGATCTACTCTAGGTATAGGAAGAGTAAGCGGAAGGGATTTACTCGTAGTGAGTGAAGTATATCTTTCCTTTGATTTAGTCACTCAGGTACAGTGGCGAATGTTTTTACGTTGTTGAATAATAAAATCTGCATTAAAAGTGAAAGAAGTTAAGTTTTTGTATTACCTTGAAAAAGAGGGAGTCAGTTGCAGAGCTGCACTGAAGTCACTCAGTGCCGCGCTGGTATTGGTTGAGACAGCGGGCGTGTAGCTGAGGTAATAATTGTAAAGGAGGGGCGAGTACAGGAGTGTGAGCACTAGTCTCACTAGAAAAGCAGCACAATTATTGGTTGGATTTATTTGAATTCTAAATTTTGATTGGTCATTGAAAAATAAAAGATGCGCTGGTATTGGAAATAATGTTGTAAACAAATTGAGTGTTATCCTAAAGATTTGCGTTTAAATTATATGTGGCACATAGGTCCGATTGTAGGAGGTAGACCCGATAGGTAATATCTAAGGTTTGTGCAAGAACAGTATATCATGTACGGAGAGAAAAGAAAAATGTCATTCATTAAAAGAATTATGAATTATTTCAAGAAAGATAAAGCAATTAAAACAAGAGAACGGATTATTATTCCACCATTAAATACGCCCGCATCATACATGGTGGTCGAAAGGGGCTATCACACTTGTGTGTGGTTAGAGAATTGGATGGAGTACACAAAAGATGATGGGGTTTTAGCATTTCCAGAAAATGATACGTTTAATGGCAGAGTTTTATACAATTTGAGAACCCACATGAATGAATTAGATACTAGACCTAGATTAACTCAGTATGAGGCATTGGAGGAATGGGAAACTGAGGCTTTTGAGCGAGACAGACCCAGAAGTAACAGGAATTGGAGTAAGTTTTTTCCCCGATTTCCAAAAGAGACAAGAGACAAACAAATGAAACAATGGAGACAGTCTATGTTAGTGGAAGGGTTGTATCCTGTATTAACTTTAGAAGAATCCACTGGAAGTAAAAGGACTGAGAACATGAAACATTTAATGACTAGTGGTGAATTGGATGATGGTTATTTGGAGGATTTGTTATTGAAAAATCCACCACCTTATAATGAGGAACCAAGCACAGTTAATACAAATACTCCGTTTCTGAAACCACCTTTAATTCCGCAAGTGGTAAATGAGACTTTGTTAGAAAAAGTACTGCAAGACATGGAAAGAGAAGCATAAAATAAACAGAGAAGTGACTAGATTCAGAAAATTTCCCAATTAAATACAAGTCCTGAAGCCCTAACAATTCCGGTAACTATTGGCCCAGTTGTTCCTTTGTACGGAGATAAGCAGTCTAGTCCTAATACTCCCGTTCTGACTACACCTGTAGTTCAGCCAAGAAAAGAACCCTTAATAATTGATGATCAAGCGAGTGAATGTGAGTCAGTGATTTCCCTGATGGATTTGCCCATAAAAGAACCAGTGCATCCGAATATGTGTTAAAAGAAGCAGACAAAGTGGAAAGGTTATGTCCCATGAGAGAGGTACCAGGTGGAGGTTATGTACATGTCCCATGGTCCAGACAGGATATTTTGTCATTTACAAATGATTTTCCCAAACTTCGCGAGAAACCTGTAGAGTGGTACAGACAAGTTAAGTGATTTGTGAAGGTTTCGAAATGTCTTTTGAAAGATTTAGATGGACTATTTGACATTGTTGTTCCTGTAGATTTGTGGACAAAATGTAAAATTGCTATTGATTGGCCTAGTGATGAGTATCCTAGATATCCAAAGACAGGGGCTCCTTCTGATGAGGTGATGAAGAAGTACAACCAGGTAATACTCTACCTCAAAGGGAAGGTGCCAGCAAGAGACACAGATTGGACTAGGATAGATAGAACCACTCAGAATAAAGATGAATCTGTGGATGAATATTATGAACGTCTGTTACAAGTCTTCAAACAGTATAGTGGTTTAGATATTATCGACATGAAAGACATGACGCACTTCTTCTATCGGTTTGTGTCAGGATTCAGGCCAGAAATTTCACAATGGATCAAGGACCATAACATTTGCTGGCAGGCTAAGCAGATTGATGAAATCCTTAAATATGCAAAATATTGTGAAGATGAACTCGACAATAAATGAAAAGAATTAAAAGAAAAAGTAATGTGGGCACAAGTGAAATTAGCAAAGCAACAGGAATTCCAGCTAAGCCAAATCAACAATAACCAGACTCAGGGTGATGGAAATGGGGGTAAGCCAAGGGGTAAATTCAATAGAGAAAAAGCCAAAAAGAAGTTTCCCTGTCACGGGTGTGGCAAGTTGGGGCACTGGAAGAACGAGTTTAAGGCTGTGCAAAATGGTAAAATGAAAATTAATGATTTAAATCCACAGATGAAGAATGAGGTGCCAGGGAAACAACAGTACCAGGTAATACAAAACCAGTTACCCCTTGCACCTATGCCAAATTTTAGGAGCAAAGCACATCAGAGTGTGGGTACCACAAATTGGGAGGAAAGTGAGAGGAGAGACACAGCGACATCACAATTTCTTTTGAGTGATACGTTTTTCAGTGAGGACACATACTGACAGTACCTGAGAGGGGAGGACGAGGAGTGCGTACTTGGCGCCTCCTTGCCGGTAGATCAGTCAGGTCCATACATTGAAGAAAAGGTTGAAGGAAATGATGTCACCTTTCTATTGGACACTGGTGCTACCCGTTCTACTGTAAGAACAGCAGAAGTTCCAAACCTACTCCTCTCGGGAGAAGCGATCCAAGTAGTGGGCGTTTCAAATAAACAAATTAGTACCCCAGTCACAGAACCTATGGAAATTAGAATAGGCAATTTTAAAGAAATGCATAGATTTGTTGTGTGTGATTCAAGTCAAGTAAACCTGTTAGATAGAGACTTGTTGTGCAAAATGAATTGCACCATTTTTTGCTCTCCAAGTGGTGTTGGAATTCAAACCCCAGATGAAGACGGAGTTTATAAACTAATGTTAGCAAAACAAGAAACATATAATAAAAAGTTAACTATAAAAGACTTACCAGAAGAATTACAACAGACTGTAAATCCTAATGTATGGGATTTTACCAGAGAAGATGTAGGATTAATGGCAAATATTGATCCAATAAAAGTGACAGTAAAAGAAGGTGCAGTTTATCCAAATACTCGACAGTACAAAATGAGCCCAGAAATAAAAGCAGGTGTTGCAGCAGAAATAAAGGGTTTGGTTGAAGCAGGCATTTTACAAGAAATAAGGAGCAGTCTATGTAATTCGCCCATAATTGGCATAAAAAAGCCAAGTGGCAAGTATAGAGTCGTACAAGACCTCCGCATGATTAATAGAATTGTTGTCCCGTGCTGTCCAGTTGTGCCAATTCCTGCAGTGATTCTGTATCAGATACTGTGGGAAGCTGGAGGGTTCACCGTAATCGATCTGTGTCACGCTTTTTTCTCGATTCCATTGCATCCAGATAGCAAATTTCTTTTCTCTTTTTTGATTTTGAAAAAGTGCCTTGAGTTTTGGTGCTGCCTGGACAGTCGGTACTGGTCCAGTATATAGACGACTTATTGGTGGTGTGTAAAACTCGAAATGACTGTGTTGTAAATACCATAGCCTTGCTGAATTATTTGGGGGGAAGGAGGGCATAAAGTGTCACCTGAGAAATTGCAGTTTTGTACCACATTAGTGAAATATCTGGGGCACCAGATAGAAAGAGGTGTCAGCAGGGTTACCTCAGAAAGAATCAGAATAATCAAAAACATGAATCTACCTCAAACTCAAAAAGAGATCAGAATGTTTCTTGGAGTTGTAGGTTACTGCAGGCAGTGGAATGTGGGATTTGCAGTTCTAGCAAAGCCATTGATACAAATGACAAACAAAAGAGCAAAATACCCAGTAGGATGGGATGATGAAAGCATGACTGCTTTTTTGAAATCACGAGAATGCCTGTGTACAGCTCCAGCATTAGGGATGCCTGACTATTCAAAGGAGTTTGCACTGTTCTGTCACACACAAGATAATTGTGCACTTTCAGTCTTGACCCAAACTCACGGTCTGATGAGACGTCCTGTGGCATATTTCTCTTCCACACTAGAACCAGTGGCATCTGCATTGCCCAGATGCCTGAAAGCAGTAGCTGCAACCTGCATGAGCCTTGAGGAAAGTGAGTCCATTATTATGGGACATCCAGTAACAGTATATTTTTTCCACATGCAGTTGTGATTTTGTTAACAAGGACCAAGACTCAGTGCCTCACTCCTAGTCGGCTGACTAAGTATGAGCGAATCCTTGTAGGTGTAGGAAATGTAACCACTGCCAGGTGTAATATTCTGAACCTAGCAACACTGGTACCTAATTCACACTTTGCAGAAGTAAAGGGAGAAGTCGAACATGATTGTATCGACTTGACTGAATACAGTACAAAACCACGTCCTGAAATAAGAGAAGAGCCGTGAATTGATTCTGAATATGAGCTATTTGTAGATGGCTCATGTATGAGACATGAGGAAGTAGGTTTGAGTGCTGCCTATGCAGTGTGCACATTGGGGGGTCCAATTGAAGCATCCTATGTACCTGGAGTCAAGTAGCTGAATTGATTGTATTGAGAAAAAGCCTGCAAATTTGGGAAAAATTGGAAAGTAACCATATACACTTATAGCCAGTATGGTTACGGGGCTGTGCACGACTATGGCCAATTATGGATGCAAAGGGAGTTTCTGACTTCTTCGGGTACTCCTATTAAAAATGGTCATTATGTAAAAGATTTGCTTGAAGCAATCCAATTGCCAAAAGAAGTGGCTGTGGTCAAGTGTACTGCTTACCAATCTGGAAATGACAAAGTGACAGCTGGCAACCGATATGCTGACCAGTTAGTCCAACATTGCGCAAAATTTAAAATGGCTGTAAATAAGAAAATTAGAGTGGGTGGAAACAGTTGCCAACTTATGTTGCTTGAAGGTGTGAGAACGTGGGAAGAAGTGAGAGACTTGCAAAACGGAAGAGTGGAGAAAGATAGGTTGTCAGAGAAGGGTTGAAGATGGTGTCATTGTTTACCTTGATGGTAGGCCTGTGTTACCAGACTGTTTGCTTGCTCCTATGGATTGGATGTTCCACGGAGATTCCCATTTGGGAAGAGATGCCATGATACGTCTGTTCAGACAGTCGTGGTTCAATGCGAAATTCAGGAACATAGCAGAAGCACTTTGCCAGAGATGTTAAATTTGTCAATAAATAAATACTGGAAAGAAAACTGTAGTGTTGCCAGGAAAGATTGGGAAGGTAGAGGGTCCCTTCATACGATTGCAAATTGATTTAATTAAGTTACCCCCTTGTTGAAGACTGAAATACATTCTTGTCATTGTCTGCCTATTTTCAAAATGGGTGGTAGCTTGCCCCACACGTAGGAATGATAGCATCACTGTAGCCAAACTCCTACTCTGAGAACTCATACCACGTTTCGGTTTTCCAGTAACGATTAAATCAGACCAAGGCTGCCATTGTAATAATGAAATAATTGGCCTAAACTGTTAAGCATTCAATGTTAAACAAAAGCTGCACTGTGCATACCGCCCAGAGGCTTCTGGAGTAGTAGAACAACTGAATGGCACAATCAAGTCAAGATTGGGAAAGATGTATGAATCTACCCAATTAGAGTGGCCAGATGCTTTACCTCTTGCTCTGATGGGACTAAGAAGTAATCCAGACCGGAACACAGGCTTGAGTCCTCATGAAATACTAATGGGAAGAGCAATGAGGCAAGCATGGGTGCCAGCACACAAGCTGATAAATATATCTGATGATTTAGTACTGGAGTACTGCAAAGAACTGGCTGACCAAGTGCATTCTATCTCTCACCAGGTTGGGGAAGATGCTGTCGCCAGACAAGCAACTCCAGCACATGACCTGAACCCAGGTGACTGGGTAGTGCTAAAGAAACATACTCGAAAGTCTTGCCTTGCACCGAGGTGGGGAAAACCACGACAAGTAATTCTGGTTACCACCACAGCTATGAAGAGCGAAGGAGTTCCACACTGGATCCATGCCAGTCATACAAAAAGAGTGACTGAACCTGATGAAACTGAAGCTGAAGGTTGTGCAGCTGAGGGGTCTCAAGATATCAATCCTGAAGTAGCTGAAGAGTAACAACCAAGCACCAGTCAAGATGATTGGATTCCAGTAGTTTAGATACCTGCAAAATACGTGAGAACCAGAAGTCAGATTTATCTAGACAGTCAGAGTGATAGTGAGGATGAGATAGGTCTAGAAGAATGTACTCAGATTACAGAAATCCAAGCCAGTAGTAATTCTGAGGAGGAACAGATAAGGAAAGATCAGAATACTCATAGTCTGAGGAGGGACAGATAGGTACTAGGGCGAGAGCTCAGGCAGAAGAAAATCAAGGGTTCGAAGAGCTTGAGCAGGGCCAGATAGGAGTAGGAAAATGTGTTCAGGAAGGCGGTGCTAGCCAGCGACAGAGATGGCCGCCTGAGCCGTTAGCTCCTCCGCCATACACACGATCCGATTAATTATCCTGCTGATAGCGGTGTCCTCCGAGCACGGGAAAGCAGATTTGTAGCTCCGGATTAGTAGGGGCATATATTGGCCAAACCACACCCATGTACGGAAATGGGAAGCGCTGTTTCAACCTGTCTGGCCGAGTGGCAAGAGAGACGGTGAGGCGGCCTCTGGAGCGCCGCTGCGGGACTCTCTGCTGCCCCGGATGTGCCTCAACGTCGCGGGCGTCCTGGAGTGTCTGAGGCGCGGAGAACCTGAGATACAGCTGCAAGGAGTGCTGAGAAGCCCCGGTACAGCGAGAGGCGGTGAGCGGGGGGAACATGCTGGGAGAGCCGCGCTGCCTTGGTGAACTGTGGCGGCTGCGGCGCCCCACTCGAGTGCCCGGTTTTGATTGTGCCTCTGGGCCTACCACCTCCCGAGGTGCCTGCGGGCAAGAAGGTCCAGACAGAGCAGGCGAGTTCTGGGCTGCTTAGGGCCTTACAGCCTTCCCCTACACCCTCGAGGGATCTGCACACGCCTTCCTTGACCAGCGCCGCGGGGACAACGCCAGTTGGTTGGAAGCCTGAGGCACCTCCCCTGCCCCTCCCTGTTCTGCGGCTGAGATCCGAGAATAACGCCCGGGAGCAGCGGGACCAGAGCGCGCCGAACCTTCGTGGGGTGTTAGGTGTTCCTCTACCCTCCCCTCCATCCTCGGCCTGGAGGGCTGACACAATTGGACTGCGGAAACTGGTGATAGCTGCGACTGGAGCCGTGAGAGACCTGGGGGCCTGATGGAATAACCTGATCGGGCGACGTGCGGAGGACACGCCTGGGACTGCACGCCATAACATTGTACGGGGCTAGTCCCCCCGACCCGAGGGACACAATCTTGACAAGACACCCCAGGCAGGCGAACTGGAGTGCGGAACGGGGCAGTCCTGCACCCTTTGGGTCTCCCCCATCATTGTAGAGGCATAGCTGCAGTAAACGCTGCCCAGAGCAGGCCCGCGATCCACAGACTGAGAGATTGAAGTCACAGCCCTGTGGGCCCAGAACATGTTTCCGGGAGACACTAGTTTAAATCCTGCTATAGGAACTGTGTTGCCTGTGCATTCTTGGCCCGCTCCACTGTTGGTCTTGGAGACCCCACGACGCTCTGGTGAAACGGACCTGGCCATGACGAGAGTCGCCTGCGCCGACATGGGCCGCCCGGATCGCTCGCAGCCTAAATTGACATTTTATAATAATAAAAAGGCCAAAACAACTGATCCCACGCCTCTGGAAGAGAACGACGGAGCGGGGAATGGACAGATGGAGATGCGACTGAACCAGATATTCGCTGCATATTGCTAGCTATGGAAAAGAACTTGCAAGGCGGCATCACTTCCTTAGGGACCAAAATGGATGCCCTCACGTACCGGATGGCGGAACGGCTCGACAACCACACCGAACGCCAAGATATGTCGGAGCGCCGTATAGGGGAAGTGGAGGAGGCGCAGACGACCTTGGACTCTGAGCATAAACAACTTGGCAAGGTGATCCAACTCTTACAAGACAAGGCAGAAGACTTGGAGGCGCGGTCACGCAGATGCAACATACGCATTATGACCTGCCGGAAAGTACTCAGACGGGTAACATGGGCGAGACTGCCTTTTCGGAGATGTTTGTCATTGAATGAGCGCACCGTACCCTAGGCACGAAACCTAAACCGGGGGCCCCTCCACGCCCCATTGTGGCCAAGCTTCTTAATTATAGAGACCGCGACACTGCACTGAAGCTTGCTCGGGAGAAACAACCACTGACCTACGAGGGCAGCACGCTATCTTTATTCCCGGATTTCACAGCCAGAGTGCAGGAGGCGCGATGCCAGTTTGTCCCGATGAAGCGACAACTCCGAGATCTCGGAGTCGATTATGCCATGCTATATCCTGCTAAATTAAGGGTCAACAGACAGGGGAGGTCTACGATCTTCACGGACACGAGAGCACCGCAGAAAGCCATGAAGGACTGGCGCAGGAAAACACAGCATACGTCGAGCGGCGGACGACTAGACGAGGCTTCAGGAGGTTCCATGGAGGATCAAGGCTGAGAATGTGGCCAGCTACTGGGTGAGGCACTTGCCCTCTAGAGAAATGAGAATTTGAGAGGCTCTCCATATGGCTTTTGACATTGCTGACTTGTGAAAGGGGCTGAAGACTCTGCTGGGCCCGTATTCCACCAAAGCTTGCCATGTTGACACAGGGAAACAGTGAGTCATGATATGTGGAGGGGGGAGCGCTTTCCTATTGGGGATACACTTACTATACCACATTACTTGACCCTCACCCTCTAATGTACTGTATATATGACATTTGAAGCCCTGTGGATACCATGTGGTGACGCAGTTACGTCAGATGAGGCGTAATGATGTCAGCCTTCCATACAGAACGTGCTAAATGAGACATTGTTGATGGTTGAGATAGTTGAGGATGTAGGGAGATGGTACAATCTGATGTCAGGTATTAATGTCCTCTATTGCAATAGGAGAATTCTTCATATTTAGGAGGGCACTGGCTATTGTTTGATGTTTCTTTTTAGAGGCGGAGGAGAAGGGCGGTGCGGTGGGATTATTGAAAGGACATTGCTATAAGACTTACTGTGAGCAGGCTACCTACGCCCCTGTGTGTAGAACACTTTTTCCCCGCCTAACTCCCACTATTGGGAGTATCATTTCTTCTTTGTTTTGATTTGTTATTTGTATTTGGTGTTGGTATTGCAGATGACGGGAGGGGGGATGGGGAAGAAGGGAGGCTATGGAGTTCAATGGTGGAGTGTGTCTGGGGGTGGGTTGGGTGGGGTGCTGGGACGCGGCCGGGTTGAGGATGGGCAGGCGTGGGTGGGGGGTTGGGCAGAATCACATGTTTCCCTTTTGCTGCTGTTTACGGAAGAGGGAGAAAGTTTTGTTGTTGTATGTTCGAAATTGAGTTTTATTGGCGAGAGCACGAAAAGACGGACACATTGGACACTGGCTCGTGCGGTTACACCTAACTGCAGACAGTCACCTCACCCGCCACTGTGACACAACAACCGCAAGACAATACTATTACACTTTTGACATGGAACGCTAGAGGTCTAAATGACCACAGAAAGGTCAGACAGGTGCTCCAGTACCTCTCGAGACATGCGATTGATATAGCACTGCTTCAAGAGACTCACTTACGACCGGACAGTCCGACACTAAACTACAGGGGGCTGCATAACCACATACATGCTGCTGGATTCACCTCTAACGCCAGGGGAGTGCTAACCTGGGTGAACCCTAAGGGCTCTCTGACATTAACCCCAGTTGCCACGAATGTGATGGACGGTATGTTATCACGAAATGTTCCGGTAAAGGCATGTCCTTTCATGTGGTTAACTCATAAGGCCCTAATTGTGACTGCCCCTCCTTCTATTTAACATTGGCCAATAGGATTAGGGATCTTGGCGGGGGACATGTCTTGTGGGAGGGGGGGTGATTTTAACATGATTCGACAACCTGCACTTGATCGGTCGGATGGCCCTGACAGATGCCCCTCGGCCTCTGCTCGAGTTCTTGAGGCTGAGATGACTCGACTGGGATTGCAGGACGTGTGGAGAACCAGATACCCGACACAAGGGGGATACACACACTATTCAACACAACATGATATTCACACCCGTATCGATTATTGGCTACTCTCCACGCCCCTCCTCTCTATGGTACAGTCGAATGTGACGTTGCCCCGCACCTACTCGGATCATTCCCCGGTGCTTGTTGCCCTTAGAGCCCCGACACGTCGACCTCCTCCATTTTCCTGGCGTCTACCGCACTGTTGGATGACGACTTTCGTGAGGAATTGGCGACTGCCATTGAGGAGTTCTTTGACAGGAACGTGGGCTTGGTAGACTCTTTCCTGACTGTTTGGGAAGCCTTCAAGGCTTATCTACGCGGAATTGCTAGCTCTAAACATGCGGGAGTCCTTAAATCTATTCGTGGTCACCTGTCCCTTCTGGAAATTAGACTGAAGGATATTGAAGCGCGGCGCCTTCAGGACCCCAGTGCAGAGTTGACTCAGGAGCTTGCACAAACGATTCGCGAATATCATGACGAGGCAGACGCAGAGGTGAAACACCCGGGGAAATATGCCAATGCCAGATCATATGGAGAGGGAGAGCGCCCGGGAGCGGTGTTGGTGAGAATCGCTAAGCAGCGCAAGCACTGCACGACGTTACCCGTACTGAGATCCCCGCAAACTGGGGAGGAGTTGTTTGATGAGCAAGTAGCGGCCCGCTTTAGGGATTATTATGCAGCTCATGCCTCTAGAGGACCGTTCCCGGAGGAACGTATCCTCGATTATCTAACACATATCCAGCTACCCTGGCTAACCAATACTCATCGCGAGTTCTTGGCTCGTCCATTTGAGAGAGAGGAGGTTATCTGGGCATTGTCATCCATGAAGGCAGGCAGTGCTCCGGGTAGCGATGGCTTCCCGGCCTCATTTTACAAAACGTATTCTGACTTACTGATACCCAAATTATTGACGCTCATCGAGCAGATGGCGGAAGCGGAGGTAATGCCCCCGACGATGTGGGAAGCTATTATTGTAGCAATCCTTAAACCCGGAAAACCCCCTGAGGACTGCGCTTCCTACCGGCCGCTATCGCTACTCAATGTAGACGCAAAGATAATTGCGAAGATCATTGCAAACCGCCTCAGCCCGCTGA
This sequence comes from Lissotriton helveticus, assembly GCF_964261635.1. Classification (NCBI taxonomy): domain Eukaryota; kingdom Metazoa; phylum Chordata; class Amphibia; order Caudata; family Salamandridae; genus Lissotriton; species Lissotriton helveticus. Next base: position 1,824,140,684 of record NC_136057.1, read on the forward strand.
TTCCCACACTTGTGGCTCCCGAGCAGGCGGGCTTTGTCCCCAACCGCAATCTGACTTATAACCTACGCACTGTGTTTGCGGCATTCCAACACACGCGACAGGAGGTGCCCGCAGTAGCAGTCTTCCTGGATATGGAAAAGGCCTTCGACTCTGTCGAATGGCCTTTTCTTCGCTTGATACTGCATCGCATGGGGGTTGGGGATCTTTTTATCCAGCTACTGAATACTCTCTATGCCTCCCCAACGGCGCGGGTTCGCATGGGATCACTCACGACTGAGCCTTATTCTGTTGGCCGTGGCACCAGACAGCGCTGCCCCCTCTCTCCCCTCCTATATGCCCTAGTTGCGGAGCCTCTAGCATGCGCTTTGCATGAATACCATGGTCACCTCATTATTCGCTTCCCCGGGTACAACTTGATAGTGTCCACTTATGCGGACGACATTCTGCTCTATGTAAAGAAACCGGAGGACAACCTCTCGAGGGTGTTGAGAGATGTGGTCCTGTTCAGCTCGCTTTCTGGGATCCACGTGAATTGGAGCAAGACCATAATGTTCCCGCTCACCCCTGCCACCAGGACAGTAGATTCGGAATATTCCATTCAGTGGACTACTGATTCGGTACGCTACTTGGGTATCCGGCTACATACGAAGTCGGAGGTGGTCCTCCGGGAAAATTACGGAGTAGCGATTTCCAAGCTGTAAGATGATGTGAATAAGTGGATAGGCCTCCCCTTTCATTACTGGGCCCCATATCATTGCTGAAAATGAAAGTCCTCCCCCATTCTCTATTTCTTTTCAGTAACATCTCTATGGTATTATCTGGAACATTCTTCAGACAACTTCACGCTCTGGTGCTGAGACTGGATTGGGCTGGTTGTAGCTTGGAGCAGCGACTACTTGCCGGAGAGCCCAGCTGATGCGAGAGCCCACGGACGCTGCCCCTCCCTTTTTGACGCGCTGAGGAAAACGCTGCCTTTCCTCTTGCCGAGGAATCCAGCCTCCAGCGTTTCCAGCTTGCCCTCGCGGGTAACTGGGATACCGAGTCCTGAGAAAGAGATACCAGCCCTCCTGCCTTCTAAATCCCAGGTACTGAACTGACTAACCCCTTACAGAGAATTCTTGAGTCAGACTCTTGGCAAAACAAACTTAACTTAAACTGCTACTTACTTACTCCCTCCCATGTATTAGGCTTAGGTCAGGTACACCGGGGTAGGCATAGTTAGAAGCACCAGTTGAGTATGATTAGTCAATGTATATATGTATGTAGATCTTTTATCCATTTTAAAGTAACATATGGCTAAGAAACCATATCAATGCTTTTACAGTATTATTTTATAATCCTGCTTTTACTGTATGCATTTTACTTAACTATAAGTATTACAATTGTAGCGATTCATTTCTCTTGTATGAGAAAAGAGACTGATCAATAAATAATACCTTTTATTGAACACGCCCGTCTCTTCTTTTCTCTACAATCTGGTAAAACTAAGTATGCACGTATTGACTGAGTAAAATAGCTGTCTTTTGTTTTCACACGACTCTAGAGATATACTCTTGATCAGGGAGAGCAAAGTTGTCATGTTCTATGGTTGTCAGAAACTAAATCCCTTCTTGTCTATCCAGGGAGGTTAAACTCCTCCTCGCCTATTCGAGAAAGTTTCTAGTGAACTCTGAGCTAGCTGGCACACAAAACTTAAGTCTAATATCGTCAGTGGAAGACCTAGTTAACCTCTGTCCTACGTCTATACTATTGAAGATATTATTCCAATGCGCAGAGCCTATTGGGATAATAGGAACTACACTACATGGCGCCCAACGTTGGGCGCCATGTAGTGTAGAGCCTATTGGGATATTAGGAACTACACTACAGCCCAGTGTAGCATGGGATATCCTCATCCACCCCTATAAGGAAGGCGGCCTACATGCTCCGGTCTTTGAGCTGTACTATCGCGCTGCTCAGGGCGTACATGCGTAGGGTTGGATGCATGGCCCAGCTGATGCACCGCACCTGAGGATTGAAGAAATAGTGGCAGCTCCGACTCTGCTGCAGGCGCTAATGGCCCGACCTAGAGATCGGCGCACGAGGCATCTTAGACTCATTAAACGTCATGACGCATGCCTGGTATCACCTTATGGACTCCCAGGCCTAATCGCTGCTGTATGCCCCGGGAGCGAAATTGGCTTGTTTCTCTTGGCTTAGTCCCTGTAGGGACAAAAGTGTCTTGTCTGCCCTTGCTAAATTGAACGTCACCACCATGGGCGACCTCTTCGACAATGATGCGGCTCGCGCCTGGGAAGATTTAGATACAGGAGACGATTCAGGCGCCCTGCTTCTCCCTCGCTTCCAGTTCCATAGAGTGCAACATGCATTGAGGGAGCTGCTGGGAGAGGATATGACAGAACCACAAGCGGTCTTGGCATATGACTTTATAGTCTCTGCTAAGACACCGGTCCAATTAATATCGTGCCTTTATCGCGTCACGTTAGCGGAGCGGACAGCGCATTACGCTAAACCGCGCTTAGCTTGGCAGATGGACTTGGACACTGACCTTCCTGAGGACAAATGTAGATATGTTGCGCTAATGTTAAGAGAGGATCCCAACTGGTATTATTCATAGACAAATAACTAGGATATCTGTACAGTATTATCCAAAGGAAACAAGGAGACTTGATTCAGTTATCATATATATTCAAAAGATCATTTATGTCAATTTATCAAAAAGGGATTGGAGACAAATGCAATTACAGTTAATAGCAGTACTGCAATTATTCAATAACAAATAACAGCCCAGGGTTGTACTAGGTGCACGAGTGCAAAGGTGGGTGGCACTACGGCGACGCAAGTGACAGTGAACAAACAGCGGGGACGGCGCAAGGTGAAATGTGAAGAATTATATACAGTGCATGAAAACAGTATAAAATTCAACCAATTCAATTTCCAAATTCTCTGTTTTCTGACAGCCACTGGATAAAGGGCGCCTAAATTATCGCTGGGAAGTCGACGGCGTTTCGATCCCTAGTAATTAGGATCATCATCAGGACTTTGGGGCTGGACGCAGTGCGTCTGGCAGCTGGATTGGGCCCAAGTTGTAAGAATCAATGGGGCAATCAGGTGCAGGTAGGTGGTAAATTACCAGGTAACATCCTGGAAACTGTCGTGGAATGTGCGGGGCCTTAACAATCCCAGGAAATGTAGAAATGTACTTACATATCTAGATAGGCATCACATGCAGATAGCGCTGATCCAGGAAACCCACTTGAAACCACGTAGCGATCCTAAATTTGCATGTGGATGGGCACTGGTGAGGGAATTTTCCTCCTACTCCACTTACTCGAGGGGTACAGTCAACCTTATCAATAAAGCACTGCCGTTCCAAAAATTGGGTGTGAAGGTGGACTCTGAGGGGAGGTATGTGATTCTGTGGGGCAGGCTGGGCACTGATGTGATTGTAATTGTGAATTGTTATGCGCCCAATATTGACACACCCGGGTTTTTCATGGCACTGTGGGGACATGTATTGGAGATTGACGCCTCACATGTTATCTGGGGGGGGGACTTCAACCTGTCGCTGATTCCTGGGGCAGACAGATCTGATGGGAGCGGCCAATACAACACAAAAGCTCGCGATGCACTGCAGGGCATACTGACAGAGGCGGGGCTCATAGATAGCTGGAGGTACATGCACCCTGTGACTAGGGAAGGCACGCACTTCACGACACACGCACGCACGTGGGCGAGAATTGACTACTGCTTTATATCTGCTTTATATCGCGGGGCCTGGCTGGAGGTGTCAGTAAGGTACAACATCTACCTCGGACCTACTCTGACCACTGCCCTGTCTTTGCTGTGCTCGAGATGCCTGGACTTTCCAGGACGCGCCCACCGTGGCGGCTCTTCCCCTTGGCCCTACTGGACCCTGTCTTTAAGCATGAACTTGGTGAGGAGATAGAGGCCTTTTTCCCTAGAAATAAGGGGTCCGTTGATAACGTTGAGACGATTTGGGAGGCCTTCAAAGTTACTGTACGAGGTATTACGATCGCTAAAAGCTGCGGCATACTGAGGGACATAGTGCGCACACTGACTAAGCTCGAATTGGAACTTAAAGCTCTAGAAGCGGAGATGGTCAGAAACCCTCGCCCTGAACTGGCAGAGGAATTTCGGTCCACTCTCTCGTCCTTTGAGGAGGAAGCTGCAAGGGAGGTGAAGTTCCGGGGCAAGTACTGGACAGCCAGGCGATACTGCGAGGGAGACCGGCCGGGAAAGGTACTCGCGGCGCTCACGAGACATCCGCGATACGCTACCCATATACTGGGAATCACTGATGGCGAGGGTGAGACCTGTCAGGACACGAAGGGGATACAGGACGCTTTCTTGCAGCACTATAAACGGCTATATTCCACGCAGCAGGCGGGCGAGGTGGACTTCGGGTCCTTCCTCGACGACATAGCGCTGTGTTGGCTGAGCGACAGCGACAGGGCCTTCCTTGGGTGCCCTCTCGAACTCGATGAGATTAGAGAGGCTATCATGTCCCTAGGTAACGGCAAGGCTGCAGGGCTGGACGGCCTTCCGGCTGAGTTTTATAAGTGCTACATAGACATCATGGCACCGGTGCTAAAGGAAGTCTTCGAAGAGTCCCTGGAGGTAGGGATACTACCGGGCTCAATGAGGGAGGTAGCGATCACCTCACTTCTGAAGCCAGGGAAAAACCCTTTGGATACAGACTCCTATAGGCCCCTTTCGCTTCTAAATTGTGATGCACAAATACTTGCTAAAGTATTGGCGACTAGGCTATCCCTGCTCATGACCACCCTAGTGCTGCCAGATCAGTCAGGCTTTGTGCCGGGCCGTGCCACGTCGCACAATCTGCGTACGCTGTTCTCCCTTATACCCACCATTGCGCCTGAGCTGCCTATTGCCGCTGTGTTTCTGGACGCCACTAAAGCGTTCGATTCTGTGGAATGGGGCTACCTCATGGCCATCTTGATTAGGATGGGGTTCCCTCAGATTTTCGTCTCCTGGGTGAAACTTCTCTACACTTTCCCGGTCGCCAGGGTCATCATAAATGGCGTGCTCTCTACACAAATGCCGATCACAAGGGGGACTAGACAGGGCTGCCCCCTGTCACCCCTGCTATTCGCCCTGGCAATTGAGCCATTGGCATGCAGGGTCCGGCAACTGCATAAGGCTAGCGCCTTCAACTGCAACCAACGGCAGATAGGGATTTCCTTATACGCGGATGACGTCACACTCTACGTGCGGCACCCACAGCAAAACCTTAACCCGATCCTACGAGAATTTATTGTGTTTGGCGGCATTTCCGGAGTGCACATTAACTGGAAGAAGTCGCAATTCTTTCCCCTCACCGCCTCGGTTGACCAATTCCCATTGGACTACCCCCTAGAGTGGTGCAGTTCAGAACTCAAATACCTGGGTATTGAGATATCACTTAACAAGGAGGACACTATCCGGCTGAATTACGGAGTAGCTATCTCACAATTGACGGACAATGTGACTCGCTGGATGTCCCTCCCGCTCTCGATGGCAGGCAGGGCATCCCTGATCAAGATGGTCATCCTCCCGAGGTTCCTGTACCTCTTTCAGAACATTCCCTACTACCCGGGACCCTATTTCTTTAAGATACTGCGTACTGAGCTTCTCCGCCTCTTTTGGGGAGGTAAACAGCCACGACTTAGCTGGACGGTCCTGACGCTACCATATGCCAAGGGAGGATTCGATGTGCCGGACCTGGAGGTGTATTATCTTGGTGCCCAGACGCAGCACGCCTACCACTGGGTTCACCCCGCTCCCTTTATGCCACAGATTGCAGCGGAAGATTGGATCGCGCATCCGCTTCCGCTTAACGGCATGTTTATGGGGACGGTTGGTGATGTTGAGACACCTGCCACCACGGTTACCTGTACTATTGACGCCTGGAAAAGAGTGGCTAAATTGCTTGACGTTCCCATGCTTTACTCACCTGCATTGCCCCTTGCCTACCACCCGAAGCTATCACTGCTTCTGGAAAATGGATTCCGGTCCATGTGTAAGCGCGTCCAACTCAGCACGTGGGGTGATTTATTTCAAGACGGGGCCTTTCGTACCAAAGACCAGATATTTCGGGCAGGTCCCCCGACACCGATGGAAGTGTTTTACTACCTTAGACTTCGTCAGGGTATGCGTGACATACTCCCCAGCTTCCCAGATGAACCGGGGACGGTACTGCCCCTGCACGTCTTGTTGGTGTCCGACGGGAGACATCTGGTGTCAAAACTATATACTAACATCCGTGCGCAGCGTCCTCCTGTGGTGTCCAAAGCGCGAAGTGACTGGAACTCTGAACTAGAGGCCCCGCTTACGGACGAGCAATGGACGTATTGCTGTTCGATCACAGCTAACATCTCGCCCAGCTGTCGATTGAAAATCATTCACTATACGTTTCTACAGCGCTATTATTACACGCCAGTCAGGAAGCTGCGTTTTCACCTCTCAGAAGATGACAGGTGCGCACGATGCCGCTCGGAGGGAGCGGGTTTCCTTCATCTGGCCTGGGAGTGCAGAGTAGTGCAGGAGTATTGGACGCAGGTGCATGCTGCGCTCCAGGTCATGATTGCGGGCCCTCTTCTGCTGGACCCGGTGTTGATGCTATTGGGTTATACCAAAGACATACCCAAATCTGACCGACGGTTCGTAGACATTGCGCTGCTCCTCGCCAAGAGGAGAGTTGCTTGCAGATGGGGAAGAGGCAGGGCACCAAAGTTTAAAGAGTGGCTGGACGACCTCACATACTGCCAAGACCAGCATAGCATATATGCAGACCTGATGCCCGTCCGTTGTAGACCTAGAGATATCTGGTCCCCGCTACAGCTGTACTGGTCGTCCCTGGTGACACACAGCGATACCTCGGGAGATGAGGGTCAGATAGCGTATCCCTGAACGATTGGATGCTTCTTGGTGCGTGTATACAAGCGCGGTGTCCCTATCGGGTGATAACAGGGTTTCCCGGATCAAGAGGGAACGGGGTACTCGTGACCGGCATGCAGTAAGTGACTATAAGACACCTGCAATTCAGGTACTACCATATGCTGCACTCGCGGAGAAGGCCCCTCCGATATACTAAAGCTGTGGTCAGGTCGGGGATATGCATACACACTGGATAATGCAAATAGTTTCATGTAGGGATGACCCTCGTGGGGCTGGACACCAGTTGCCACCTCGGGACGGCCATCACTCAGAACACCCACTTTCAACGCATACACCCGGGCGGAGGGGAGGCCCACACTGGTTACTGCACACCTGACATGCTTGAACACGTAGGATATCTGATGATTGCCAGGGGGGGGATAGGGTCAGCTACAATACACGAACAGCGCGTTGCCCGGCCTCTGTTATGCGCACTGTGAGTGGTGCGAAGGGTATGCTACTTTCCCACTGCATGTAACCCGAGAAACCTGGGGCACTAAGCCTGGATTCTGACGCCTTCACCTCGACGACTGCCGGGGAATGTATTGTTGTTGAGACATGGAGGGATAAGCCAGCCCCTGTAACTGTATGCTTTTTAAGTGCATGTACCACAAGTGTAATACCTTTTATGTTTATTGATGCTGTAACTGTCATGTATCTCTGTTGACCGCAACAAATAAAGGGTTAATAAAAAATAAAAAATAAAAAAGTCTCCTTGTTTCCTTAGGATAATACTGTACAGATATCCTAGTTATTTGTCTATGAATAATACCAGTTGGGATATTGTTTTCTGTATATATCCTTTTACCCCAATCCCAACAAGGTTGATGGGTTTTTCGCTCCTGTTTTCTTCACACTACAATGTTAAGAGAGTGTCACTCAATGGTCGCCACCGTCTATTGCACTTTAAATTTCTTAATAGGATCTAATACACCCCTGAGCGCTTGTTTCGGTACGGCTTATGGGAGAACCCTGGTTGTGAGCGATGTAGGGCACAGTCTGCAGACTTTTTGCATCTATCCTGGCTCTGCCCGAAGGTCGCTGACTTCTGGCGGGCGGTTTATGACGAGGTGAATAAAGTCAGTGATTTGTCACTGGCCCCCTCCCCACTGTTGGCTCTACTGGGGTACTCTAAGGACATTGCGCAGGCACAATGGAGCCTTGTAGATATGGCATTCCTAGTTGCCAAATGATGCGTTGCACTCACTTGGATGCGGAGACCGACCCAGACGCTCGCTAGATGGTCTCATGACATGTTATATTGCTGCACACAAACGGAGCTGTACAGTGAGCAGCTCCCTCCCCGTAACCGACCTAAGAACTACTGAGCGCTGTACCTGGAGAGGAGGCCTGTGTTAGGTGATAGCGATTCGAGCGACTCACACTCAGTTTTAGAGGCAGGGCACACACGAGAGGATGCACCACTACACGCTGACGTAGAGACTTTGGTTTAAAGTACTTGGACTGTGATTTTGCTGCTGACGACAGAGTGAGACGGGGGAGCATCGATAGCACTAAAGAAGTCTGAAATGAGGCAGTGCATTGTGTATATGATAACATCACCGGCCAACTTGGGGGTAATGCCGGTGCCTTTGAATAATGTGTACATGTCAAAGAGTTACTGTGATATTATTGTCCTACAAGTGCCAATTTTGTGCTACTTGATTGTAAATTGTTGAAATGCCAATAAATAAAATAAAAAAATAAAAAAAAAATAAAAAATGTGTTCGGGAAGAAGAAGGTGAATCAAATCAAAGTCAAATTCAGCAGATACCTGAACAAGGCCAGATTAGTAACCAGGCAGAAGAAACAGAAATAAGACCTGGACCTAGTCAGATAGAAAGGGATACAGAAGACAGCATTGAAATAGATGTGCCATAACTGAATGAAAATAAGAGATCACTGGAAGAAGGCCAGAGCACAGTGCCAGCAAAAAGATTCAGAAAAGGAGACCAGTGGCCTAGGTTTGTAAAAAGGCTGAAATTTCGTCTAAAGACTATAAATAAAGAACCAGAACAAGTAAATGAAATAACAAGTCAAGCTGAACAATCTACAGTACAGCCAAGAAGGAGAAGTCCACGACTGAAAAGAATGAATAACAAATGCAGAGGCCCTGAATGGACTTACATCATTCTTGAAGATTTTGAAAACTTAGAAATAAGTGACAAAAGTGATTGCTGATCAGACTGACGGAGAAGTGAGACCCACTTGAAAATTTCACAGGGTAAAAGATTGTGTAAAAGCTACAAAGAGGGGTTAATTCTCCTTTGTCAGAAATGGCTGATCATACTGTTAATGGAAGACCGAAAATAAACTGTTTAAAAACATGCTGTAGAATATGCACATGTAGTATAGCGATAGTACTCACAGTATGGTTAGGACTGGCGATAGCTATTCCTTACATAATGAGTAGAGACATGAAGAATGATACTAATGAGCTACAAATGATAGATACACCTAGAAGAATAGATACACAAGAGAAAGCACTTAGCAATAAACAACAGAAGGTAGACTTAGAGGCATCAGATGAGGAAGGACTACATTATACTGGAATTAAAAATAGAACTCACTTAAATGTATTTGCATACCTATTAGTACACTATGTAGAAGCTATGGAAATAGAAGATTGCTGTGTTTGTATGAAGTTACCTACTTCGGTAGCCGAAGGTGTGACTTACCATCCTTTACCACTAACATATGGTATTTCATGTAGTATTTTAGCTAGTTTATTCTATAAGAAAGGACCTTTGCAGTATTACTATTCTAATTCAGATGTGATATTTTCTGAACTTACTATACATAGTAATCTGAATCCTGTACATACTAAGAGTGATGTAACACATTATATGGTTGAATACTTTCCAACTATAGGTACAATAGATATAGCTGAAGCACACAAGAATAATTTAACATGTTTACTACGAGAGAAAGGGAAAATATTTTTGAATATGGTTGAGAAAAGGAGAGAACATTTCCAAAGTAAGGCAAATGATAAAAATCATAAAATTCCTAAATGGGCTGAAAATATAGGGTTCACCCCAAATGGCAAGACTCATGCTGCTATGTTGCTGGATTTCGAAAAGAAGGGGAAACTCTGTCTCCATAGAGAAAGAACAAGTTATTATAACAATATAATCATTGGTTCCAGTGAATGTGAACACAATTATAAGGTAATTGGGGGTTGGGGTTTCAAAGATGGAACTGAACCTGTGTTTCCTGGAATTTATTTTATATGTGGAAATGAGGAAACAAAGCTTATTACAAATTGCCAGATCATTGGTATGGGAGCTGTTATTTTGGAATAGTATTCACAAAGATATATCATGAGAACAAAATCACTGGAAACAATGAAGAAACTAATGGATTAATAAGTAGTAAAAGAGATAGTTTTGGAGAAGTAGTAGGTGATATATTTAGTGCATTGATACCTACAGTAGGAGTGGCTCTGAATACGCAAAGAATATGCAAATTGTCCACAGTAGTGGATCGGTTGTCGACTGATACTGCTGGAGGGTTCTTAATGGTCAATATCGAATTGGTTGCGATCAGATCAATGGATTTGCAAAATCGACTTGCTCTTGATACATTATTAGCAAAAGAGGGTGGAGTCTGTAGAATGTTGAAAGCGCAACATTGTTGCACTTACATACCTGCCAAAAGTGTTGAAATTAAAGGGTATGTAAGAAATATTACACATTTGGAAAAAGAGCTTAAACCACTGGAGGTTGATAGTGCATGGAAGGGACTTACTGATGGTCTCCCCTCTATAGGTAGTTGGCTTTCTTATGTAGGAAAAAGTTTTGTAGGTAGAATACTGATGCCAATGGCGGGAATAGGCCTACTGATTTTAGAGATAATAATTTGTTGCAAATGTCGGAAGCACAAGAAGACACATGCAGTAAATATGAGAGGGGAAAAAGAGAAATATTGATGAACTTGAATTAGAAGAGTTGAATGGAAATATATACAAGAAAGTGAAAAACTTTCACACAAATAATGAAAAGAAACAAAATAGAAAGTTTGAAGAAATTGAGCTGGGTGAGATGTGAAAAGTTGGCATCTGTTTCTGTAATTAGTGATGATATAAAATATCATCAAAGAGGGGATTGATGGGGCAAGGATTCGCACGTAATTCGACTTGCTTGAATTCAGTCCTCTCGACATAACGTTAATGTGCTAACCAATATGTTTGTTTTATTAATATTGCATTTCACAACACATTGGGTATCTAGAAGAAGCTTGCATATGTGCTTTTACTAATGTTAATCCCCTTGAAATAAAATGGCCGCTGCTACGCCAGATTTCTTACTGCGCATGCGTCTGTCACACTCACGTGACATGATGTACTCTTTGCTTTGGGAGGAATCTTTTGCTTCTGCGCATTAAAACTAAGATGGCTGCTCTGTGTTACAGCATGCATGAAGCTTGCACTGCTGCTTTTGCTATGCAGTTCGTTCTGCCTAATTTTTAACGCAATAGTTAAAATAAAGTAATGGGAATGGATTAGAGATAAGTGGTATACAGTAAATTCAGTTATTCTTTGTTCTAAAACTGTTTCTTTTCAATTTCTCATATGTATCGAACTTTGGGCCTGACATATATTTCTGAACTCCATCTTATGAGGAACTGCATCTGCGCAGAAAAGCTCAAGTCCATGAAGCACTGACCTTTGAAACTCTGCCAACTCCTGACTTGCTAGAAGATGTTCATGGGAACGTCAACTCCTGCCCCCTGTGAAGGAAGCTGGAATGAACTATGGACTACATTGTAATCATTATTGATACATTCACTGCCAGGTGGAATAAAACATATGTGGGAAAATAAATTGATGGGCGGGAACGCAAACATTAATATTAATTCTAAAAGTCTCATTTTGGTATGGTGTGATGACCTCTACTCATTCTTTTGTCCAATCAAAATTGGGGATCCTTGCACTTGCAACATTGGGGGGGTACACTGACCTGGAAAATAGTATAACTAGGGTATACTTAGATAGTTAATTTGTCCGACTTTGTCCGAAAAGCTGACCTGTCACTGACCCAACGCACTCAATAGGCGATTCGGAGCAGAGTTGCTGGCGGAGCCCTCTGTCCGAAGGTTCGAAACCCAGATCGGGGTTTGACAGCTGAAGTGCTGGCGAAGCACTTTGTCGGAGAAATCGATAACTCTTACCGGGTTTTGGCTGTTAGCTGCAGAGAGGGAGTAACGCAGGCGTTGCAACTTTAACTGCGGGTGCTGGTCTTAGCCCTTGGTGGTCCTGTCCTGATCCAATTTGGCTTTACCTGACCTGATTCTGATCTGCACCTGCTTGCCTTTATGGTGCCTGCACTTTCGGGGTTCTGTCTTTTAAACTGACCCGTGGCCAGGGATATCTCTTCACACCATTCTAGGTAAATATTCAATGTGGGTATGTCATTGTATTGTTTCCTTCTTTCTTCCCACCCTCTTGTCAAATGCGTAAAGACTGCTTTATTAAAACTCTGCATATTTTCATTCTAATTGTTATTTTCCTAATTGAAAATTTTCTATGAATCAATGCTTGGATTATGATATTTTAAAGATTTTAGATAAAAAGTTTAAACCTTTCCCGAGTTGTGGTTATTTTATGAGTGCAAAAGTTCTATTTCTACCAATTATGCTAACACCCTGATCCATTAGGTTTTTCAGGTACCGGTGACTAGGATTGGTAAATCCAATGGTATAGGTCCTGAAAGATTAAATAAAACTTGATAAGAGTGTAGGTTTTACCTGTTCAAATTGAAGATATATATATATATATAGATATATATATATATTTTATGGGTCCAGGTGAGAATGGTAAATAACAGGCAGGTGAACCTGCGCTCTATCAATGTGAGGTTACTTTTTTTTGAAGAATTCAGTATCCAATACTGCAAGTCTACCTCCTGTGCAAGCGCTTTTTATTTTTTTACCAATACACTTCTTTGAATGTATATTTTCGTTACTCCTTTTTCTTGTTGGTTATGTTATTTGCTTAGCTATGTTTTCCATAGTTCAATGTTCTAATCTAATTAAGTATCAGTATTTATAAATTATCCAGTACTTTATTGACTGTGAGGATATAAATAATGTTTTGTCTTAAACTCCTTATATAGTAGTTCTTCCTTCACTTGGCTTTCGGTAAAAATATTATAAAAAATTGTTTCAGTCTTAAAATTTGGCATAAAGTGAAATACTGTTATTTCTGTTTCAAGTCAGTGTTTGCATGCGGGCACAAATGATGTGCCATCTGCTAAAGTTTTAATTTCTAGATAACTCAGTTCCTAACTTGAAATTTTAATTGCTAAGGGGGTTATACTGATGGCGGATGAACTGCACCCGATAGCTCATTGTATATGATCGGACCGTCATCTGCTACTGTGGTCCGACGGACATCATTACAATGTCTGCTACCAGAGGCAGCAGGCAGAGGGACAATCCAACACATTCCGACATGTTCCTTGAGCCCATCGGAGGGTCAGTAATCCTCACAATAGGGGTGATGCCTTCTCAGGCACCGCCGTAGGTATTACAATGTCCCTTTCTGCCTACTCTTTCATGGCGGTTCGCATTCCATGAAAAGGCAGGCAGAAAGTGACTTTTGGCGAAAGCAGTCCCCCCTTCACCCTCTGGCACGCCACTATGGTGCTTGGGGGCACCTATAGTGCCCCCTCAAACATCCCTGCACCACATGGCAAGCACAGTGCAGAGATGTTTTTAAGGTTTATATTTTGTATTGTGGCTTATGCTGTTGCCCCCAGCACATGCCACAGTAGAAAATATACTCATTTCGACCGTCATGAAGGTGGATGTATTGTAATTAGGGCAGGTGAACCACCGACTCCTTGTCGGATGGTCCCTCTTCCTCTACGGTGTCGGTTGGACGAGAGTCCGACCTGCATCGTAAGGATGCCCCAAGGCTGTACCTTTCTCCGTAACATCTTTTTGTCTTTTTTTTTTCTCCACCTGTTTTGTTGTAGTTCCCTGGTTTCTAGTTCGCTCCTGAGCTTCTTGTTAAAAAAGCTTGATCTTTAGATGAGCTAGCTTTTGCCCGAATTTCTTTCTTCCTATCAATTCTTAAAGTTTCAGATTTAGCTATGTGACTTTGTCATACCTTTGTTAAATTACCATCCTATAGGCTGCTCTCTTTAGAACTTTCTTTCTTCTTTCATTTCTTCGTTCAGGTAGTATATACTTCTGCCCACTTAGAGACATCATTCAGCTGTAGTGCATAGTGTCTGTTTTAAATGTACACAGAATAAATTGCTAGTTTCTTATTAACGTTTTCTGGTATCTTGCACCATTAATTTAGATATATTTGTTTGAAAGTTTTTGTTCGATTTGGCAGATTTCCTCATCACCCAATTTCTTCAGTGGTGTAGCTAATTCTTCAGGTATTATTAATATCGAACCCAAAAATATTTAATATTGCATTTCGATTTCTTTTTATTCGTGTTGCTCTGAATTGGTTTCTGTGCCATGCACAATGCGCAAACCTCAGGGTATTATCTTTGATGTATCTTACTGAATGAGAGATGTGGCATGATGACATTGGTTTATCTCCAGCTCAATAAATATTCCAATTGCCTAATATTGATACCTATGTTTCCAATTGACTTGGTCACCTGGTCACCTGCTTCAATTTAGAACACAATTTTAAAGCTTCTTCTTGCAAGAATCCTTCTGTGGCTGAACGGATTTCTGTTAAATGTGTTAAAAGAGAATTTCCATGATATACACATAAAATATATTTAAATGTAATGATTCTAAATTAAAACCATTGATAGATAGTGGATAGCCTTAACATTTGTCAAGGATTGATTCGTGCACACCTATGCTTAGCTGAGAGTTCTCAAGGTAAATAAGTTCAGCATGAGAAGATCATCCAGTCTAATATTTTATTTTGTATTCTGGGATCTGTAATAATTTAAAAAAAATCATACTCAGTAAAAGCGGAATGCAAAGAAAAGAAAAAAGTGGATTAGTTACTCGCTCAAGAACCTGAGAAACTTCAGGCCTCATTTTTGGAGACATGTTTGCTCAACGGCAAGAAATTAGAGAAAAGTAGAATGTTATAATAAAATAAATAATAATTAAGTGAAATTGTAGCATATATTTACTTCACATTTGTTGTAGAAAAGGGATCTGTGATGTTGCCCTAGATCTCAAACCACACCATAGCCTGATACACATTAGGTCTCAGCACCACTTGGAGATCAGCACTCTTTTATGAATAGGATGAGCTAAAGATGTGATCAACCAGAGGTGTCTAAAGTACATCCACACTTCTAATAAAGCTACACACACCTTTGACCATTCAATGTTATCCATTTTCTTTATAAAGTATTGGAAATCCAATAGTTATTGTTTTCGTCAATGTACACATTACATTCAAGGAGGAAAACGAAGATAGTGCTTTTTTCTCCAGTAAAGTTCTCAAGACAGTCTACCTGAAGTCTACAGCTACGGTGGTCGATCTTGGAACTGGGTTTGAGTCTCGGCAGTGACGCTCAACATTTCTGGATGATGGAGTAAATTATTCTGGGAGCTGAGACAGAATATCCAGTTGGAAATGTCAACTTACACAAATCTCGAGTTAGAAATGTCATGATTCAGAAATATCATCAGCAAGAATATCGTGGTCAAGAATATCGAATGTAAGGTAAGAATTCTTGTTTAAAAAAATATAGAAGTCATGAATATTGTTTGCAAAAATATAGTTTAAAGTTTAAAATAGTGATTTAATAATTAGTGCTTTGTATTTTAGTGTACATTTTAAATGTATGTTTTGTATATGTATTTTTTATGTTTTTTAATATATGTGTCACATTTTTAGTAGTTATCAGTTTTATTTTAAATACATTTTGCATATTTTAGTTCCATAGCGGGTTGTAGGTTTAAAGGGGAATAGGGGGAAAGTAAATTAATTATAATAAATTAATTATCATTTTGCATTTATTTATTTAATTTAGATGTAATAATAAATGTGGTAAGTGATTTATTTATATTTAAGTATTAATTGTTTGTTAATTATTATTAATCAATTAATTGATAAACAATTATGGTAATTGTGTAATTTTTTTTAGGTGCAGATTGTGGGGTTTATAGTAGGGCTCGGCGGAATTGGCGTAAGTCCTCTACGCTGAATTATAGAGAGAAAAAATGTTTGGAAAATTAGCGCATGCCCCGAGGGTCCATTGCCCGGGACAGGGGTCCCTCGTGCCCGGGCAGGCTCCCCGATCTCCCCGGCCGGGCTGGTTGAGAAGCGGGGCCTGGGTTTTCATTAGGGCCCTGGTGTGGGAGCCCCCGTCCTGCGGCCTGTCAAGTGTTTATCTGCCCAGGACACGGGTCCCTGGTGCAGAGCCCTGGAGCCCTGCAAGGGCAGGTGGGCGCCCTACCGCTATGGCCCCGGGCGGGCAGATAGGAGTCCATTCGGTTCCGGCCATCTGGTCGCATCTTTCCCCCGGCCATCTGGTTGCACACAATGCTTTCCAAAGGGGCGACCAGATGGCCGGGCCGCCCTGGAAGTCCCGATTGGGGCTCATTCCCCTCCCTGATCCCAGCCAGGGCTCCAGGAGGTCGGGCACGTCCGGGCCTAGGGTCCCCTGAGTCTCTCAGTGCTCACAAGCTCCCAGAAAGAGGGGTAGCCTTCCTTCGGATTACTAGGGGCAGGGTATGCCGGAACACCCCTCCAAGGATTGCCGGTGACCAGATGGGCTATGCCCGGACAACACCTCCCCTCCGTCCGGGGGCTCCCTCTTCCAGCCCACGGCTTGTCAAATTGCCCGGGACAGACTCCATGCGTCCCGGGCAGTCTTCCCCCGGGCGTCCGGCCCCGAGAGCTCCTGTGGTCCTCCCCTTGCCTAAGCACCAGCCGGGGTCCCAGAGCCCCCCGGGACACGGAGCCCCCGAGCCCTGCAAGGGCAGGCGGGAGCCCTACCACTATGGCTCGGCTCGGGGCGGGCAGATGGGAGTCCTTTCGGTCCCGGCCATATAGGTCGCACCGTTCCATCAAAGGGCAATTAAGATGGGGAATTAAGATTGGGTGGACTAGGTTTTTGCGTATGGACGTATGAAAACAAATACGAGAGTATGAAGAAAACAGAGCCAGGCATGGGCGTGCATCGATGTGTTTTATCTTATGGAGATGAGTTAATCCCAATACCATTTAAGGGTTGAACAGAGGTATTAACGGGGTTTCATTCACAGAGGATGGAGAGGGTCTAACAGGGTTGATTGGACTGAAGGAAGGGGGTGATGAGTCATAGAGGGGACATGGGTGCTGATAAGAGGGTTACTGGTTGGCAAAAAGGGAGGGTATGTTGCCAAATGGTTCAAGGTGGGAGTTTGTTAATGACATTTTGTTAAATTTAAAACTACTCGACGGGGAATGTTCTTGGTGGGGATTTATCAAAAGGTGAATTGAAGGTGTGGGAACACCAGAATAGTGGTCAGAAGCTTGTTTGGGCACCCTGTTGTTAGCATCAAGTCACGCTTTAGAGGGAAAACCTCAAGGACGGGGTTGTTTTTTGAAAAAATGAGGTACGCTCTAAGCGATGCATTGATAATGTTTAACTTGTATTATGACCTGAACCCACTATCTAAAGTTGATGTTTTTTCAATTTGTAGTGTACCCCAGAGGAAGGGCCTTATTATAGCCCAAAATGCATTTTGAATTACACTTATCATCGATGACTAATTGTATTCAGTCTTGCTGCAGAAAAAGGCCTGGTGTGGCATATCTGCAGCATTAGATATAATAATACAGAGTATCTCTCATGTGACAGGCTAAAAATTGAAGAAGTGGAATAAAACATTGTGGAAAAATAATAATACAATTCACTGAAAGAAGATAAATGTGTTGAAAATCTTGCGTGATTTTTGTGCTTACCTGTGTGTCCGGCACTGGACTCCACTCCACCTTTTGATGATGTTTCGTAACACGTGGTAGCAGGGCAGACCGCAGTTCCGGGCTGCACGCATAAGGATTAAAATTGAGAAACTTTTGCTGAAAAAGAAAACTGGAATACTGGTGTGCACTTGGACACCCCCCTTTTTGTAATGTATTATAAACAGTCCCATCTTGGGTGTGGAGGCCATTTTTTAGAAGCACATATTAACGAAAATGAGTGGGTCAATCACTTCGAGGCCATATTCAAAGGGGATCTGACCTTGTACCCTATTCTGGGGGTACTCATGGAAAACTAGTCATCCTGGACGAGGAAGTAAGGCGCAGAATTACCGGACTGACTTACAACAAGGCTCCGGGTCCCGACGGTATTCCCCCTGACCTCTACATGTCAGACATGGCACTCTGTGCTCCAGTCCTCACCTCTGTAATTAATGCGGTTGCTAGGGTCGGTACTCCGACCTCTGGGCCACCTCCATCATTGTGCCAGTCTTCAAAAAGGGGAACAGGGACAGCACGGCATGTTACATACCGATCTCATTGATAGAGTCAGCAGTAAAAGTGGTTATAGGATCCTGCTGGATAAGTTAGCGATCTGGGCTACCGACAATAACATTCTGTCGGACGCCCAATATGGGTTCCGCCCTGGCCGTTCAACAATCGAACAATCCCTGAACCTTTTCTTAATCTCCAGCAAATATACAGTTGCCCGCAGCAGCACTGTCTTCCTGGCTTTTATGAATCTGTCATCTGCTTTTGATTGTATAAATAGAAACAAGCTATGGAGGATCCTTTTAACCTAAGGGGTAGACAGGGAGCTGGTATCCTTTCTCTATGATCTGCACCGGGACATCAAGACGGTAGGGCGATACTCACAGAGCTTGGAGGTATCACGCTCATTACCTGTAAGGAACGGGGTCCGTCAAGGCTGCATAGTTGCCCCTTTTCTTTTTAATCTTTATATTAACAACTTGGAGAAAACACTATTGGAGCCCACGGCTGACTACCCTCGGATTGGTTGGCGTGGCCTCCCGGTTCTGCTTTAAGCAGCCAATGCCGTCCTAATGGCTAGGACAGAGAGGGGATTACAAACCATCTTAGCATCTATTGCCCAGTTCATGGGAGATCTGGACCTTACAATCAATACCTCCAAATCATAAATCATGCAACTAGGTTCCCGTCCTTCAAGATCATATGCCTTTAAGGTAGGACTTACCCCCATTCCTAAAACGACAGTCTTTTCCCATTTGGGGGTACTCCTGGACGACAAACTTAACTGGGCTCCACAACTGACCCGAAAGAGAAATTGCCTTAACAGGGAAGTTGCCGCTATCGTTTAACTTTGCTGTGAGGCTAGGTAAAAGACCAGTGGGGGCCCTTCTGGGGTTTTTTAGGGCTGTGTGCTTGTCAAAAGTACTTTATGGCAGTGAAATATGGGATATGTTGATGCATAGGACGTCCAAGTCTCTGAAAACAAATTCATGAGAAGACTGTTGTCCGTACCCCAGGGTATTCCCTCTTTTCTTGTTCACGAAGAGTTAGGAATGCCCCACATCACAGACCAGATAGCTTTTAGCCTGCTGTCACTCTGCTTAAAAATATGGGCCAAAGAGGGGGACTCGTTAAATAAGGCAATCCTTTTAGATTGCTTATCCTTGGGCCAAGCCCTAAGGATACCTTGGTTGAAATATATCAAAAATCAGCTACCATGCTAGGGCAGAAGAGACCTCTTCACCAGCCCTGAGGGAATTGGCAAAAAAGAGATATCCACAGTGAAGAAGATGTTTGGCTTGCGCCGGCTTGCTTCAAAGGAAGAGAGGGAGCTAATGGAGCCAAGCATCCGCCGTTTTGTTATATTAAGTAACACTGAGTTGGCAGAGCCATAAATACTTGGTCTAGTGAACCCTCATGATAGATTCCTTTTGACCAGGTTCGGCCTTTACATGTTTCATTTACTTCTCTCATACCTTAGGGGCATAAGCAGAGGGCAAGTTCTTCCTCCCTGTGGCTGTGATGGTTCTTCTCCGCAGGTAATGCTTCATTTCACCATGATTTGCCCATTTTATGAAACTCCGAGGAAATCATATCTAATCCCCATCTTGAAAGAGGCCAACTTTAAACAAGTGCAGCCTGCATTTACATTTTTATAGATGTTGACGGACAGCACTGTTTTTCATGTTTTAAGTTTTTTTAAATCGCCCATGAAACTTAGAGCGAGCTGTGATTAGACGTGTTATTTCCCACAAAGACACTGGGCCATGTGTCCTTGCTGAGCCATCATTGTGAGGAATGGATTAGTGATTTTAATGATTGTAATGTATTGTTGTTTCTTCTTTTATTGTTTTTACCAAGCATCTATTTTACATGCATCCTGTAAATAACTGATGAACCATGAAATTGCTTGGGCCTGTGCCTAAAACGTACATTATACTATTTTACCATGGTGTTTATATTGCTCTTTTATGGTTTGCTGATCATGAAACCGAATACAGAAAGTTGATGATGATGGTTGATCATCAATGTTAATTAATTAAATGATATTTAATTAGGGTAGTTGTTTATATTTTTTGTGTGTGTGTTTTACTTTTTTAGGGGAAAAGGGTGGGTTGTACATAAATGTTACTTACTTTATGATTAGTTTTTATATACTATTAGTTTTTTTAATTGAAAATAAGTCTTAATTGTTTAATTCGTTTTTTTAAAGTTTAATTTTACCAGTGGTTTGTGGGGATCATAGGGGTAAAGTTTTCATTTGGTTTTTCATTCATAATATAATTGATAATTAAATATGTTAATTATGTAAGTACATTTTTTAATTCAAATTTAGATGTGAGTTGTGAATTATGTGGTGTTATATGGTAGGAAATTAAAAAGTATATTCATGTAATTAAGATTTTTGATTCTAAATAATTTCTAATTACAATATGTAACTGTTTGAAAATTATTTTTTTATTTTATTTAATATAATATTTGTAGGAATTTGTCATATGCATTTAACATTATAATATGTATTTTCTTTAATTTGTAATATTAAATATATCAGTATTTTAATTTTCAATATATATATTTTTGCTGTTAATATTGTGTTTGTTTTTACTTTTGAACTGACTGGAGTGAAAATATTAATTGCTACACCTTTGCAATCCAACATTTTCCCTACTGTTGCACTGATTGGAGTGGTAATAGTAAATGTTATCTTGCCACTATCCAACACTTTCTCTACTGTTGCACTCACTGGCAATGGAATGATAAGTGTTACCCCGCTGCTATTCAACACTTCCCTACTGTTGCACTGATTGGAGTCGGAATAGTACATTCTATTATTGCCACTATCCAACACTTCACCTACTATTCACCGGAGTGGGAATAGTATGTTTTACCCCTCTGCTGTCCAACCCTTTCCCTACTATTGCTCTCAGAGTGGGAATAGTAATTTTTACCCCAATGCAATCCAACACTTTCCCTTCTGTTTTTTTTTTTTTTGCAGAGTTTTATATAGCGCGAACTAGAACCGAACCAAATCAGTTATCAGAGCGCTTTACATAGCACCAGTTACGTTACATGAGGACACACTTTCATTTTAGGCACGGGGAGATTAAGTGATTTGCCCAGAATCACAGGGGGTTTTTGGCGTCGTTACCGAGACTCGAACCAAGTTCCCCAGGTCCGAGGTTGAGCGCCTTAGCCGTTAGGCCAACCCCTCTCCCCTACACTGCACTGACTGGAGTGGTAAATGCAAGTAAAATTGTTTTTAAATAGTTTAATGTTTAAATTTATAATAGAATGTTATTTTTAATTGATTTTAGGTTTTTGGTACAACTATATATTTTTAGCATCGATATTTTTTCTCTCAATATTTTTGTACATACCTGTTTAAGTATAGAGAGTTGCTATTTTTTACTTGTATATTTTTTCATCGATATTTTTTACTTCTGTATTTTTTACATCGATATTCTGTCAGTGAACCATTATTCTGGCTCTGATTATGATGTCGGGCAGTGAGCCATCTGACAGCTCATTGGAGGCTTTCCATATGACATCATAGTATTCTATCTGACTGCCATATTATGATACTGGCGGTCAGGGGCAAACCCACGAGGGAATCCTGCTCCACTTCCGGCGCCGGGTGGAATAGTAATCAGAAAACGACAGGGTAGCCATCCTCGGATCCGCCGTCGGGATTACGATGTTGCTTTCCACCTGCCCTTTCATGGTGATCTGTCTGCCATGAAAAGGCAGGCAGAAAGTGACTTTAGGGGCCTTTAGCAGGGCCCCCTTCCCCTCTGGCCCTTAGCTATGAGGTCTGGGGGGCACCTATGGTGCCCCCTAAGAATCCATTCACCATGTAGCAGGCACCGCTTGGTGTAGAATATGTATGGAAATATACAATTTCCAACTTATATGAAGGCAGTCTCATCATATTAGTGGAGGCGGGACTGCCGACTCCTTGTCAAGCTGTCCGTTTCCGCTACAATGTCGGTCCGATGCTAGTTCGATCGACATCGTAATTAGGGCCTCTGTTGCCCTAACAGAAGAGCCGCCAGACGAAATCTGAAATGTCCGCTGGTGCAGCAGACATTTCAAGCATTAACAGAAACAGTGATTCCTGATAATGCAATTTAACTTTGCCGGGGTTTTCCGTCGAACATGACGGAGCCATACGTCAAAGTACATTTTTTTACTTTAAAAAAGAAAATCCCAAAATCCCAAAGCAGGATTTTCTTTTCGAAAACAAAACCAAATGCTCACTTTGCCATGGGAGTTTCATACAATGACAAGGAAGGTATTGAAAACGTTTTAGTGTGCCATTCCCCCAGTGGTTTTCTGGTTTTGATGGGATTGAAAAACAGCTATTTCTCTATTCATTTAAATTAAGTGCGCGGACCTGTAGCCAAACCTCCAATGACCCTCACTCCGTCAGGCCGTTGGAGGAGTTAGACCATAACAGAGACAGAGTAGTTTTAGCCATCATCAAATTATGGTCTGTCGCATTTGAATAGAGTGGGCAGATCCTAATGTTGGTAGGAAGTGAGCTCCATCATTGTTACAACAGAATTCCCTTTCAGCCAAAATATAAATGAGACCCAGGGGTCGATTCCGATCCGGTAAAATCCCCGTCCGTACGATTCGTATCCGGAGCCGTTTCCGTACGACTCGTACGGACGCCGTACGACCAGACGATTCCGATCCCGATCGGCCGACCCAGACGCGATTCGTACGGTACACGTCGATTCGTACGGAAAAGCGCACGATCACCTACACACCGTACGGCGCGTACCCCCCATGATCGCAGGGGTATGCGCCGTACCCCTGTGATCATGCGGGGTACGTGCCGTACACCCAGCGTACATGGGGTACGTGCCATACACCCACCGTACATGGGGTACGGTGCGTACACCATGTACGCTGGGTGTACGGCACGTACTCCGCATGATCACAGGGGTACAGCGCGTACCCCTGCGATCATGGGGGGTACGTGCCGTACCCGGGGGGGGGCGTTCCGTACCTGTTTCGGCGCGATCTCTGCGTTTACGACTGTTTTCGGCTCCCGTAGGAAAAGGGTCGTACGGTGCGTACCCGACACAAATCGTACTTGCTGGGTCGTAAAAACCAGCCGCGAACCGTAGTGATGTCGCGTACAGCCGGTTCTGAGTGAAACTCGTACGGAGATTTGAGTCGTACGGAGTCCTGTACGACTCGTACAGAGTTTGGCACCTGGCACGGATCGTACTTCGTCGTACGTACGGGACGTCTACGGGTACGATGATTGGGAGCGCATTTTACCGGATCGGAATCGACCCCCCAAAGTCCCTTAGAAGTAGTGTACCATCAGCTCCTGGATTGTAGGATAGACTTTCCTCTGGAAAAGATTGATTGTGATAAGTTTCCTTGTCTTAATAATAAAGTCTGTTCAAATAACTGAGTTTAAAATTTCTAGAAAGAAAGAGTCCTTTTGCCAGATTAAAATTCTTTCATTTTATTCTATTTTTAAGACTTAAGAACATGAAAAAACATACAACCATCAGTGACCTTCAAACTGTCATATCCTCATTGCACATCAGAGGCTATATTACGGAAGTGCCCCTAGGGTGCAACGGGCATTAGTGTCCCCTTTGCTCGCTCTAGGGGCATTTTGGTATTATAGAATGGGCCGCAGATGTCTGTGCATCCCCTTCTGTAATGCAGATAGTGCGGGCGCACATATAGTGCCAGCGCTATCTCCAGAGAGTGTTCCCTCATTTATATGGGGGCCTGTCCCCATGCAAATGAGGGCAACCCTTTGCCTACGAGCCCACGCCGTATTATAGATATGGGTGCAGAGGCAAAGAAGCTGTCAGGAGGCGGGCTGACAGTCCGCCACTTAAAATGTGGCGCAGTGTCAGTGTACCCCTAATGACAGCCTTCTGGTGGGGGGAAAGAGGGTCCTATGGACCCCAGATGTACCATTGCAGGCAGGTGCAGTCACTCACTGCATTCACCTGCAAGGCATTCTCTCTCTCTTAAACGTAAAGGCGAATTGTAGTTTTCACAGTGAAACATGGAGCGGCTGCTTCAAAGCAGCTTTGTTTTTTTACTTGAATGTGCGGCCTTGAGGCAGCAAAAATTCACGCCTGCCCTGAGGGCAGCACATTCAATGTAAATGGTGCACTTTCCCTGTTTGGGCCCAGCGCACCTTTTTTAAGATATGTCCTGGTGCAAACAGGGAAAGTGAGCCCCATCCATAATATGTCCCCAGATGCTACTCAATGTAGGATAGCTGCTGAGTACTAAACAGGTACAAAAGGGGGTGGTGATGGGCGGAGCATCTGAACCAATCAAACACTCACACCCAGTCAAAAGATCTGGGTTTGATCCATCACCGTTCTTTAGCCCACTCTGCCACCCCAGTTCAGACATGGCTAAATGCAAATCAGTCTGACCCTGTGCCTCATGGGAACAGTCCAG
Source organism: Lissotriton helveticus (assembly GCF_964261635.1). Classification (NCBI taxonomy): domain Eukaryota; kingdom Metazoa; phylum Chordata; class Amphibia; order Caudata; family Salamandridae; genus Lissotriton; species Lissotriton helveticus. Next base: position 1,824,165,498 of record NC_136057.1, read on the forward strand.
CCCGAACTACCAAGAGTACTAAACAGGAGCAGGGTCCAACTCTCTCATCCAAAGACATGCTATCTTCACAGGGAATGTGGTCATTCAGGGAAGAAACCATCCAATATCAGTGACCAGTGATGTGAGACAAATCTAATATCTTCAGTTCAGATACTATGGCGCCTCCTACCTGTTATCTACAGGAAACATTTGCCCAGAGCCACTCACTCTGCCCTCAGTCACCTTCCAACAGTCTGGAATTCAAGTCACTAGCACTTTCATGCTGATTAATGTATACATGATGGAAGAGAAATTGGCAGCTTAAAGGTATGCACACTGAAGGAGATTCCAAGACTCACTGGTGAATTTCTATATGTCTAAATAAACTAAATCAAAGAAATAGCTTGTAAGCCAATCTTAGACAGTGGAGACAGTAAAGATTTTCAGCAGTAAGTTCTACAGCAACATTTGTGCAAACACCTTTTAAGATCAATAGCCTCTAAATGAAAATGTTCACAGAGTTACATAGATAAAAGTTCTTTCTCTTGCAGTGCAAAATAAGTTTCATTCTACTATCAGGCTTCAGAATTAGCATCCCATGTCTGATCCTCTTCTACCCACATGTTGCCAACGCCCCATGTGCGGGCATCCTAGACCTCAAACTGACTCCTCAGAAAGCAATCCATCATGTCGACAACCAACTAATCCAAAGGTTGTAGAGCTACAATACATCATCTCCATCTCTTCTCGGTGGACCTGAGCTCATTGTCTCTCAAATACTGCTTCATTTTCAAGACCTGATGCATCACATAGGAAGACGTAATGGCCGACCAATCAGACTGCCTTGTCACCTCATTAGGCCAAGCCAAGATGAAGCTACATCACCAGACTCAAAACGTAAATATTTAGGAAAGGAAAAGACGAGAGAGAAGTCATCCGATGAAATGTTTTAAGAATGTTAAAGAGAATACCCTTTTATACATCTCTTCCCCTGACTTCTGATGTTAAGGCAGGGATTTAAGACTCCGTTATGGTGTGGGGGCAGAGGCAGGGAGCAATGAACGAGTGGGGAAAGCAGATGGAGAGAGAGCATTTTAAGTGGGAGTTAGGAAAAATGCAGTTAAAGGTTATGAAAGAAGATATTGAAAGCCGGGACAGAGATAGTATGGAGAGCAAGAGAATGGAGGGAGAGAGAAAGGAAAGTAGACAATGGAGTGATGAAAGTGAAATAGCAAAACAGTCTTTTGAGGGAAGCAGAACACAACTAATACGGCAGGAACAACATGAATCAGCAATGTTCCAAGAGTTGAATGAATACAGGAATAGGGAAAAAATTAGTCACATGAAGAAAGCCACCCAATTGTGAGCAAGGGCCTGAAAGAAAGCCCTCTCTGTGTCTTGTACTGTAGACAAAAGGTCTTCAACAACAGGCAGCTAATGCTGTCTTTAAGCAAGACCAAAAAAAGAAACAGAGCAGTTTTCACAAGACCCAATTTGGTTTGAAGTCTTTCTCGTGATTAAGGAAAAGAAAGGGCAGTGTTTTGTAAACCATTAAAAGAAATAGAATTATTGAACCAATGGGAACCTTTACTAGGGTTGACCTGCTGTGAACATCTGTGGGTATGGTTTCCTCACACAGCCAGGCTACTACTTTGTGGTTTGCAAGTATAGATGCAATTTATTGTAGGTTGTCATTATCCCTAAATTCATTGCTTAATATTGATATCAACTGGCATTTTGCTTTCCATGAAATACATCAATCCAGATGTGAATGCCATTCAAGCCAAACCTTTGTTTCGAGAGCTTCACTAAAAGCAGGATAATTAATGGAAGAGTTCTGTCATTTTTATGATGAATCTGATAGCTTTGTGAGTGCAATGGAGATATTGGTTCAGTCAGTAACATGAGTTAGCAGCCTAATACGAATGATGGGAAGATTTACAAACCCCTTGCGGCATTTTTTCATCACCGTTGCATCACTTTTTGTGACGCAGCGGAGGCGTAAAAATGTGGCCCATTTACAACATGACGTATCTAGGGCGATGTGTCACGTTATGAAGCCCTGCATCCCATTATACCTCAGTCAGATATAATGTATGTAGGGTGGGCGTTCTCACGCAAAAAAGCCTCCTAGAAGTGACGCTTTGAAATCTACTACATTTCACTCTGCCACTTCTAGGACGCCACTGCGTCAAAATCTTATGCCTGCTTTGAGCAGGCGTAAGGAGTCCTGCATCACAATGAGGATAGGCCTCCCCATGCTTTGCTGGAGTTGCGTCGTGCTTGTGACATGACTCCAGCAAGGAGTGACTTTTGCACCAAAAGATGCCTCCGAATTTCTGACGCATGTGTCAATCCTTGCGCCATAGTGCTCTATATTGTAAATACGGCACATCCATGGTGCCGCAAGGGTTTCTCAGGGCGGCGCAGAGAAAGTGACACATCTCTACAGATGCAGATCTTTCTTGTAAATTTTCCCCTATAAGATCAGCAGTAACTCCGCAGGCCAGGTGTGTTTCACCCAAACTCTTTACCTGCTGAAAACAGCTGATTTAATTGTGTGAAAAAATGGGGAAAAACCTGCATGAATCAGTGTGAAAACATTGAATCGACATGTTCTTCAATATACCTCCCCCAGCACCTGAGTTCCGAACAACCAGGTACCAGTAATTTTCCGTTGGTGGGAATATCAGGCACAACACCGTCAAACTCGAAATGGCCTAGAATAGATTTACTAACACTTTGAAAGTGCAAAGTGTTGTGGTGGGATTTACATTTCAAAGAAAATCATGATTTGCTTTGGAACGTTGCCTAAAATAATGCAAAGTAATGCTCTGCACTGCTTTGAGCTGCTCTGCCCAACATTTCATCAAGCAGGCAAACAATGGGTGGTAGGTGGGCATGCCTGTGGTTTTGCTGTAAATCCAGCCGCGGCCCGTGGAGGGAGTTCTTGTGGGGCAGAAAGGCGGGGCGGGAGAGGGGCAGGGTGGGGGGTGCTAAAAACCAGAATATGGATAATTGGAGGTAAGTAAACGATTTAATTAATAAAATGAATTTCGTAGCGCCCGCTGCATCGCATTTTGCGATGCAGGTCGCGCTACGAAATTCGTAGGTGGAACAGAGGTAAGACCGCTAAGATCAAAATCAGGCCATGTGTTGTACTAGTTGATCTCAGGCTCAGCAGTACCACATGCAACCCATTAAAGCACTGAAACCATATCACCCTTGGAAGGACAAAAATGCTTGCACCTTTTTCTTGTTCCACACAGCCTGCATATTCTAACATCAAAAATACTTTTTTAAAGGTTACTACTTAAAAATAAATGATTGTTAGACTGGTAAATATTTCATAGCATTTCTACAAGCAGATAAACTGAAATTTGCAGTTCAGTTTATGCTGGTTGCATGAATTTTGCAATGATTTGAATGAATAGTATTCACCATTTTGTGGCTCCGACACTTCTTTAAATCAAGATGGCACCAAAGGGCAGATTTATTAAAATACAGCACAATGCAGTGCATCACTCAAAGTTACTGCGATGCTTTGTGCAAGGGGAAGAGAGTCACAGAGACATGTTTACTAAAAACGGCTTGCTGTTGCTGTTAACCCCTGCACTGGTGCACGTACAAGCTGCTTAGTGCACACATTTCACACATTAGGGGCCAGATTTATAATTAAAAAATGCAGGGCAATTCAGCAAGACAACTTGCTGCACACGTCAAATGGAGAGGGTAGGAATGCGCCATATTTACCAAGATATAGCGCACTGCTGATCTCTTCCTTTGCTGGTGCAGTATGTGCTGCCTAGCAGTAATACAGTCACCCTTATGCCATGGTGCAAGGGTTGTTTTTGTGCAGGAACTGACCCTTTCCTGCACAAAAACAATCCTTAGAGCCGTTTTCTTCTTTCTAAGTGTACTGCAGGATGCAGCACACCTAGAAAAAAGGAAACGATGAGGAGAATTAACGATATTTCTCCTCGTTGCACCTGTATCGGTAAGACGTGCAATTTTGACACATTCCAAGGTGTACTTGTCTTGGTAAGTCTGGGAATGCACCAAAATACATGGGTGGATGCGTGAGAGCAACCACAAACCACCCATGTAATGCCTTCCCGCCAGAGAGTAATGCAAGTAGCCACGCGGGGTAACACATGGTGGCTTTGCGAAGCTTGGTCAATCTGACATAAGGATTGTGTTGCCCTTGTGCCACCTTTCATGACGCTAGTGCAAGGCAATCCTTTGATAAAACTAGGCCGCTTAAATGTGTTAAATGTTTGAAAAAATAAACATTTTATCCAACTTTGCACCTGCCTTAAAAAGGTGTTGTTTTGGGACACAAACCCCAGCTGACAAGTTTTGTAATATGCAGTCACTGGAATTATGTGGTAGGAGGGCCCAATAATGGGCAGGGTTTGACTAAATTATATGCAAGAAAAGGTCAATTACGCGGCATATTTCGCCATATTTTGCGACAGTATTGCTTCATTATTTTCTGATTTTTACGCTTGTTAAAATTGTCTGGGCATAGATTCCATCTCATTAGTACTGGTTTAACACCCAAATGTAGTAATTGGCAAGAGAAAAGTGAACAGTCAACTCTTTTTTGAGTTCAGAAGAATTTTATTTGACAGTCATAAGAAGAGGTAATCAGGTGTCAGAACAAAATACAATGTAATACAAAGTTAAAGACTCTTAAGCAAAAGAAAAAATAAAAGAACATAAGTATACAGATGCATTTGCAATAAGAAAGAAATCTGGGTACAGAGTAAAAAATAAGGAAGAGATATATGAAAAATACATGAGCGTAAAATATGGCAATCATAAAAACATTGGGAAAATTCGAGAAAATGATACAGTGAAGGATAAATGGAATGTATCGGGCGATTAAGGGGGTTTAGGAACTTCTTGTTGTGGAGGCAGAGGATGAAACAAACGTTTACTGCAAGAGTCCAAATAAAGTGTAATTGGAGTCCATAAGTCCGTGCGTTTGACAGCCAAACATGCCGGGAAGACATGAGTGGTATCGAGCCTATGGTTATGGCAGACATTAAACCACCATGCTTTGAAAGAGATTTTGGAGAAATCCTTCCAGTTAACTGTTAATTGTTGGAAAGCAGCAGCAAGTAAAAGGTCAACAATCTGGGGCTTCAAGTCAACATCATCCCAGCAGGGGGAAAGGCTACCCATAAAAATATGTGTGTGGGAAAAAGGGATAGAAGTGTGGAAAATCACATTAACTTGAGCCCAAACCTGTAACCAAAAACTACGAACATGAGTACATAAAAATAACATGTGGAATAAATCAGCTTGTGGAGATGAGCAAGACCAGCATGTGTGAGGAGTGTTAGGGAAGCGTTTGTGCAGGTCAAAGGGTGTGAAGAGGAGTCTATTATAGATAAAAAATAAAGTCTGAGTGAGTGTCGCTGCTCTTGAAGATTTGCGGAGTTTGGTCCAAATTTTGTCCCAGAAGGGAACTGACCAAGAGACAGACAAGTCGTGCTCCCAGGACTCCTCGACTTTGGATTTAGGTCTTGGAGTTTCACTAGCGTGAAGGTATTTATAAATAGCAGTAGCTTTTGGTGTAGTGCGTAAGAAGGAGTGGAGTGAGGAAGTGAGAGTGGATGGGGGAGAAGGAGGGTCAGGCTGAGTGAGGAGATCATATTTCAATAAAACTGCATTTTTAAGCGATTGATATTTGCGTGCAAAGGAGGTGGGTAAGTCATAAAGGGTGCGAAGTTCATGAAAAGATAGAAAAGAGGAGTCAGAAAAAAGTTGGGAAATCCAATGTAGACCTCGAGTATGCCAAGATTTCCAGAAAAAGGGTCTGTCCCGGATGAGTAGGGAGGTGTTATGCCATATGGGGGAGGATAGGAAATCGGCAATAGTGGTAGGGGGTGAATGAGAGGAAGAGAGGAGTATTTTTGTGGTAAACTTATTAATCGGAGTAGAAACAGATGCGGGTTTGCGAGAGAAGGAGAGGTATTCGGAGAAAGAGAAGGGAGATAGGAAAAGGCGTTCAAGTTTGGCCCATAATGGACATGGGATGTCAGGATCTTGAAGCCAAAAAGAGGCTTGTCTCAATTGGAACGCCTTGTGATAGGCTGGAAAAATCAGGGAAGTTAACCCCACCCTCTGATTTAGGACGAATCAAGCGCGCCAAGGACATACGTGGTTTCTTTTTATTCCAGAGAAAGGGGATTAGAATGGAGTTAATCTGTTTGAAAAATTTGGATGGGACAGGGACCGGAATATTAGAAAGCGTGTATAAAACAATGGGAGATAGCATCATTTTTATAGTGTCTAGGCGGCCCCACCAAGAGAGGTACAGAGGATGCCATTTGGACGTGAGATCTGTCAATTTTTGAATACATTTGGACATACACAGGGAAACGGTATCTGGGATGGTGGGGGCAATATGCATTCCAAGGTACTTGATATTGGAAGGTTTCCATGTGAAGTTGGAGGCGGCAAAATCTGGCTTGAATGTAAATTTGGTTAGAGGAAGGATCTCGCATTTGTCATTATTAAGTTTATACCCAGAGATTTGGGAATACGCATGGACTTCGGTAAGAAAAGCAGGAATGGAGATAGAGGGGTTGGAGACAAATAACAGAATGTCATCCGCATAGGCAGCTAGTTTGATGTGTGAATCTGATAGTTGGTAACCATGGATGGAAGGGTTTTGACGAAGCTTGGAGAGGAAGGGTTCTAAAGCCAAGTTAAAAAGAAAGGGGGATAGAGGACATCCTTGACGAACACCTCTTTTTAGATCAAAAAATGAAGAAATTTGACCATTGGCACAAACCGCTGCGCGTGGGCTAGAATAAAGAAGTGAGATTAAGGACGTAAAGACAGGACCAAAACCGAACCATTGGAGGGTATGAAACAAATAAGTCCACTCAACCCTATCAAACGCTTTTTCAGCGTCCAAAGCAATGGCCGCAAGAGGATGAGGTAAAGGGCGAGATTTAGAGAGAATGTTAAATAGGAGTCTGGTGTTGTCAGTGATAAATCGGCCTTTGACAAAGCCGGACTGTTCTTCACCCAATAAGTCTGGGAGGAGAAAGTCGAGTCGAGCTGCAAGAGATTTTGCAAAGATTTTGTAATCAATATTGACCAGAGAAATCGGCCTGTAATTTTTGCAATATTGAGGGTCCTTCCCCTCCTTGGGTATGAGGCAGATATGAGCGTCCGAAAAGGAGCCGGAGGAGGAACCCAAGGAAAGGAAGGTGCCAATAAGGGAATGGAGTCTGGGTATAAGAAGCTTTGAAAAGTGGAGAAAGAATTCTACCGTGAAGCCGTCGGGCCCAGGGGCTTTGTCTTTTTGGAGGGTTTGAAGTGCTTTGAGTAATTCTTGGTGGGATATGTCGTGTTCTAAATGAGAAAGGTCAAGTGGAAAATGTGATGGTTTTTGTATGGTGGAGAAAAATGTGTCTAGTAAGTGGGAAGATGGTTGAGTTTCAGAAGAATATAAGGTCTTATAAAAAGTAGAGAATGCAGTGAGAATGTCTGCGTCTATGTGTTTAAGGTTCAAGTCAGTGTCGTAGATAGATTCAATGTTCAGTTTGTTGTGTTTCACCTTCAAGTAATTGGCCAAGATCTTACCAGCCTTATTTTTGCCTCCATAGAACTTGGCACTAGATTTTAATAAATATAATGATGCATCATCTGTAGATTTTTTGTTAAATTTCATCTTAGCGTTGATAAGGGCGGTTAGAGTTTGCTGCGAGCGGGAGGTAAAATAAGAATGCTCCAATTTCTTAATATCTAGAAGGATGGTTTTAGTAGCTTCTCGAGCAGCTCTACGTTTTTTAGCAACAAAGCCAATGATAAAGTCCCTTGCTGCCGCTTTAAAAGCATCCCAGATAGTATGTTTAGGGACAGGGGAGTTATCGTTTAGGGCAAAGAATTCATGGGAGAAAGAGATGAAGGCGGCAGTAAATTTGGGGTCTAGGAGAAGAGAGTTGTTGAAACGCCAACGTTTAGGGCCTGTTGATTTGGGTAAGAGATCCAATTGAACTAATGTAGGGGCATGGTCAGAAAGTAAAATTGGGCCTATTTCTGCATGAGAGAGAGTTTGGGCAATATTGTGGGTAACAAAAATGTAATCGATTCGAGATTGGGAATGGTGACATGGGGAGTAGAAAGTAAATTCTTGGAGACTTGGATTACAAAGACGCCAAGCATCAGCGAGTTTATGTTGGGAGATGGTTTGGGAGAAGGATTTGTGAGGTTTATTAGGAATGAAATGTGCTTTGGAGTTCCTGTCTAAAAAGGGATCTAGGGGCTGATTGCAGTCTCCCGCTAAAATGAAATTATCATCAATGAATCTGGTGACATGCTGGGAAAATGAATGCCAGAAAGTGGGATCACCAGTGGTAGGGGCATAAACATTTAAAAGAGAAATTGGAACATTCTTAATAGAAAGTTGAACATAAGTCCAACGACCCTCAGTATCAGACTCTTGAGCAATCATAGAAGGAGAAAGAGCTTTGTGACATAGAATAGCAACTCCATTGCGTTTACCATCCCCGGGGGAAAAATAAACATCACCCACCCAGCTTCTTTTCAACTTAACAGATTCTTCAGCAGACAAATGAGTCTCTTGCAGAAAAGCAATGTCCACATTTAAACGCGAAAGATGAGACAAGATTCTCTGTCGTTTGATAGGTGAGTTAATGCCCTTAACATTCCAAGTGATTATTTTAAGAGACATATCATATCAAAAAAGAGGAAAAAAAGAAAAGCAGAAGAAGATAAGAGAATGCACATGAGACCCAGAGGAGTAAGAAAAGCAAGGAGAGCAAGAAGGTCAATGAACGTCAATACATGATAGTAATGAGCAAGAAGATGAGAAAGGGGGAAAAAACGTGAGGAAGAAAAAGATAAAAGCGGTAGATGTAGAAAATCCGAGAGGAGAAAAGTAGAAATAAGTGAAGTAATAAGAAGGAGTGGACAATAAAAAAGTTTTGAAGAAAGAAGAGAGAAAGACACTTGTAAAGCAGAAGAAACAAGTAACTGATGCAGAAAAAATGAGAAGATAATCCAGAGACATATCATATCGAAGAAAAAGAAGAAAACAAAAGAGAAAGATGGGGACGCAAAGGGGATCAACAGAATTGAAAAGCCAAGAAGAATAAGAGAATCGATAAAAAGCAGTGCAATATAATAAAGAGTAAAAGGATGAGGGAAGAAGAAATAGGGTGAGGAAGAAAAAAGTAGAAGCGAGTTGTGTAGAGGAGAGGATAAGGTAGTCCGAGAAGTAGTCAGAATAGTAGATATAAGACAGCAATAGAAGAGTATTCGAAAACTAAGAGGAAGAGACACCTGTGAAGCAGAGAGAATTGGGGAACGTTAAAGTAAGAAAGATGCGAGGAGGAAAGTGAACAACTGGGGGGAAAGACAAAACATACTTACTAAGGGTAGAGATGGGGAGGGTTGATCAGCAGGGGAAGGGACGCGAGGAGATGAATGAGGGGGGGAGCGCCAGGCAAAGGAAGCAAACGTCCGATGCAAACGAACCAACAGGTCGAGGGAATGACGCCAAACATATTGTAAAACCTGCAAGGAGAAGGGGGGAGAGACAATAATAAATGAGACGAATGAGAGGGGGTGAGAACAAGACAATAATGAATAGCAAAAAGGTACGCGAAAAAGGCGGCAATGAACAATACTAATTAACGAACAGGGAGAGAAGAAAAACGAGGGGGAATAAGGGGAAGAACAGGAGGATATGTGAACAGGAGCCGCCTGAAAACATAACAAGAACAAGCAAAAATACATTCAACCATGCATGGCAAGCATGCAAAGTTACTGAAATTTCAAAGCTTTATCACGCAAAAATCATGGCGGAAAAGCTGATGAAGAGCTAGAGAAGTCCATATCAGAGGTTTGAGTTGTATTCAAAAAGCTTCGTAGGCGAACAGGATCTTCATATGTTGTAGTTTTGTTGTTGTAGGTCACTCGGAATAGGCATGGGTGGAAAAGTCCGTATCTAGCTCCAATAGCACGGAGTTCTGGTCGCATGTCCAGGAAGGCCTTGCGTCGAGTAGCCGTAGCTCTTGCATAATCTTGTGCGAAGAAAAGGTTGGAGCCTGACCATTGCAGTCGAGGTGAGGCACGGGCCGCTGAAATAACTTTGAGGAGGTCAGTGTATTCTAAGAAGTACATGATGACACCTCTTGGCCGTGAAGAAGGAGAGGAAGTAGAAGGGAGGCGACCCAACCGGTGTGCACGCTGGATGTTAAGCGTGGTATCTTCAGGAAGGTGAAGGAGCTTGGGCAGAAATGTTTTAAAGAAGGCAATGGGATCAGTCCCCTCGCAATTCTCCGCAAGGCCGTAGAGACGAAGATTGTTGCGCCTGTTACGATTTTCCAATTCTTCAACCTGCTTTTGAAGAGAAGAGATTTGAGATTGCATGTGTGTTACTTTAGAGGATGACTCTTGAAGAGCTGTCAGGGAATGTTCTACTGTAGTCACTCTGGCATCCATCTGAGACCAGTTGTCAGTAAGAACCTGCAACTTAGAGTTAGTTTCTTCCATGAAGGGTCTGAGGGCGCGTATTTCTTCTAATAGCAGCTCCATGGAGACAGCCGATGTGGACCCCGTTGGCGATGGAGGATTTTTTTTAAGACGCTTCGGCGTGACCTTCCCTGGAGGCTGGATGGGCTTCTCCGTGTTAGACTGCGACATTTGAGTGATGAGTCCTTGAGAGGCCTCGAGATGCGCCAATGCAGAGAAGACTTTGGAATTTTTAAGGAAGATGCGACGTGGAGGTTTGGAGGTGCGAGAGAATGCCTTTTTTTCCATAAAGATGAAGAACAGTGATGTCCACTACTAGTCCAGAGGCAGTGAAGAGTATGCGTCGGAGCTTTTAACTGAAGGACTGCGCTAAGTGTAGGTACGCCATGAAGTGAGGAAAATAGATGGAACAGCAATCAAATATCTAACTGAAGAAGGTAGGACATAAATGACGAGAACAGCGAGCCATCGTGGCGACAAAGTGTAGAGAAGTGGCACCTTGTGGAGCAAAGAGGGTCCGTCAAAAAGAAGACCTCATGAGTATAAAGGGAGCAAATGAAGGAGAATGTACAAAAAAACGTGCTCAGAACTGCCCCATATTGTAAATAGCGCTGGATATGCGGCCAAGGGAAAGAGCAGCACAGTTAATGCGTAATGGAGTCAATCTGAGTACTTTTGCAGGGTGGCTGAGGAGATGAGAGAGCATTTGCTCAAAATGGCCGCCAGAGAAATAAAAAAAACGCAAACCAAACTTGCCAGAGTTCAATTGGAGGCAGCTTGCAGCATACACAGGCAGCGGTGAGACAATCAAGCAGAAATCACCTCACCATGTGTAATTGGCGTTGCGCAGGGCTCCGTGGTGTGTACACATCGTCGTAGGTCAGAAGCGCCACAGTCCGCGCTGGATACACACAAAATGGCGGGCGCGACTCTTAGTCAGCCGCGTTCGCGATGCAAACGAGAAGAACGGCCATACCGCCGCCTGGAGAGGACCGCAAATAGGAGCCCCGTAGTCGCCGCAGTCTCCGGTTGCAGTAAAGGAGTGTTGCAGGGACAGGTGCGTCAGCAGAAGCGGCGAAATTCCTCGGCGACCGGGAGCGCCTACATCCGCGCTGCCGTCCTCGCCGGGCGCCAAGCCACGCCCCCGAACAGTCAACTCTTGCAAAGGGCGTTACACTGTGCAGCAATACGTCTCTGCGTTTTTAGTAACTTTTGAACCGTTTGAGCTAGAAACATTGGGGCATATTACCAAGCAATAGCGATAATTATCGCTATTGCTTGGTTAGAGACAAAATTTTACCGCAGAGCTGCGGCGATTTTTACCGCAGATAAACCTTGGTATTACCAAGGTTTATCGCAAATGCCATAAAAAACGGCCGCAATGCATGAATATCGCTGAAAAGTCAGCGATATTCATGCATTACCGAGCTAATGCTCTTAGCCATGTTATCCACCTCCCATTGGGTAACATGGCTAAGAACTGCTCAGGGCAGGTGTTAGCTTTTGGAGATATTCGTGCTTAGCGCAAATATCTCCAAAAGTTGGTAATAGGAGATAGCGATGTTAGTGACTGTTTCCAGTCGCTAACATCTTGGCACGCCCACTTTGCATGTCATTAGTGATAAATATCACTGACATGCAAAGTGGGGCCCAAGGTGGTCGCTATCTCCTACTAGCTGTTGCTAACTGGTGTTAGCGACAGCTAGGTAATAGGGAGATAATTTTATCTCCGCTTTCTTGGCTTTTAAAGCCAAAAAAGCGGAGATAAACCCCCTTGATAATATGCCCCATTGTTTTTCTTAAAATCTGCAGATTATATGGCAGACGATGGATTGTGTGGCAAATGCGGCAAATCCATAATAACGCAACAACCACTGTGGCCACACTATCGCATAATTCCAGTTGCCCTGAAATATGCCTAAAAAACATGGATGCCTGTGCTAGAACACTCGAGTACCTTGACGCTAGTGGCGCAAAACAGCACAAAGCACTATTTGCACTGAAAAAGCTACACTTTCAAGACTTTAAGTGACTGCAGCAGTGCAAATGACAATTCAGCCCTCGAAAGCTAATTAGAACTGAAGCGCTCTTACTTCTTAGACAAAGCACATCTTGAATTCAGAAAGAATTGTTAAACACAGTAAACTGTATATTCAAAGAGACACCAAAAGTTTCCAGAACAGCATGTATTTTGGAAAATATCGATGAGTGTAACATGTGCAAGCACCGCTCATACTCGAGTTGATATTTTGATCACTATGGCTGTTGTGCTTATGCTTACAGGAAAAAGTAAAGATTTTTCTCTATGCAAACTCTCATTATTTTTTTCATTGATTATTGTAACTATGTTCATGACAGAGTGGAAGAATTTAGCGACTCAAATCTTAGCCGATTTAAAGTGGCCCGTGTTTGAGGCACCTTTCTTATATCATTCATCAGAGCAAATTGACAAGGTATAAAAGGAACGCGGTTATTTTCTTGTTTAATTGGGCAACTCCCCTCCAGGCCTTAGCCGCCCAAAGGTCACAAAGCGGCGATACAGCAGAGCCTGTTTTGTCTGCAGAGATGCTCTACTCACAGTAATGTGAGCAAACTGATACCCCCTCTGCAGACTGCAGAGCAGTGACCCCGGAATCGAATGTCTGACCCGGCCTGACCTCGCCGCAGCCCTAGCCCCATCTTTTCAATTTGAAAGCCCCCGTCTCTTCTTTACCTCGTGCAGAAAAGTGCCCATATCACATTCATCTGCTGTTTCTGAGGTTGTTTGACACTTTCTAGGAAATTAGAGAAGTGACACCCATTTCCCAGCCCCAATGTATCCAACTTCGTTTTTCTCCATTTATAAACAAAATGCATCATCTCTCTACAAAAGTAGCATTTGTGGTTGTTTACTTTTCAATTTTTACCCGCGCTTTAGAGAAAAAACCAGTTCTACGTTTTGTGAAAATGACGTCAAAGGTAGTATGGGATTGCTAGCTCGAGAAAGGGTAAATGTACTTTACTTTCAAGAATAGTGACTGAGTAAAGTGATTCAGTGCGCTACTGTTGTAACCAGCTATGCCCAGATGGCAAGTAACTGGCTGGTTGTTTTATTCCATGGGGCATGAGTAGAACGCTATTGTGCGAGACATTCCTGTGTTTCCGGTTTATTGAAGAATATTGTGGCACCGCTGCCTCGCTCCAGATGAATGAAGCCTATTAATCATATTGTGCCTCAAGCCCCTGGCGTGCTTTGCAATCGACAAACTACAAATTCTTTCTACATCAATTTGCAGCGCATGGGTTTGTAGACATCAAAATAACTGTTTCTGCCGAAAATTCTGATCGTGGGATTGGCTGTTCATTCTTAGTGGTTTGGTGTCTATGGGTTCCAGTGGCTATGTATGAGTTTTTTTCTTTTATGTATGGGACCTATCCAATATCCCATTTAAATTAAAAACATGTTTTATGCAGTTTTTCATGCCTCACTAGTGTCCTTTCTAAGAACTGTAAATGCCACGGGCAGATTTTTCACGCAACACAGGTCAGCAAGCAAAGCTGCGGGGCTGCATTGAATGAAAAGGAGACCGCAGAAATGTGCCATATCTAATAAGATATGGTGCATTTCTGCTGCCTCATAGTGTTGGTGCACAGTGTCCAGTCAAGCGTCAACGCACGCACCCTTGCAACATAGTGGCTGCTATGGTTGCGTCCCTTCCTGCACAGAAACAATCCTAGGAGGCCTTTTGCTCTTTCTATGTGTGCTGCAGAATACAGCACATGTGAAAAGAGGGAATATCATGGAGAAATAAAGGTATTTAAATCATAACACTTTGAGGCACTCCCAAGCTTACTACGTTTAGTAAATTTGGAAATGCACCAGAATCCATGGGGGAATGCATGGGAACACTCATGCTCCACCCAGGAACACCTCTCAAGTTGAAATGTAACATAACACAGCTCAAGCTGCTGCGTTCCATTACATTTCTTTACAAAGTCATACAAGGCCATGCAAATCAGGCCTTGTGTGGCTTTTCAAATCAGACTGAAGCCTTTGCATTGTCCTTTCGTCGCCTTGCGAGAAGCGAGGGCAAAGCAAAATCTTCATAAATATGGGCCCAGGTGTTTCTATTGTTTGATTACATGGGGGCCGAGTCACAGAATTAATCTGAGATAAAATCCTAAACTTACTATTTTTGGTATTCACAGAAGGCATTTAGTAGTAGTGAAGTTAGGACTCCTAACTTTGCTGCATCAAGTGTACATCCCATAGGAAAATGGCATTTTAGCAATCTGAATCCAAAGTTGTACAGGTGAAATTTGACATTTGTCTATATTAAGTAGGACAGACTAACCTCAGGTATACCACCTAACTGAAATATGTGGATACATGTGAAATGCCAGAGCTCAAAGACATTCTGTAAGTTATTAGGAGGCCGATTGACAGAACTAAACTGAGATAAAATCCGAACTTTACGACTTTCAGTATTCACAAAAGGCATTTAGTAGTAGTAAAGTTTGGACTCCTAACTTTACTACTACTAAATGCCTTTTGTGAATACTGAAAGTCGTAAAGTTAGGATTTTGTCTCAGTTTAGTTCTGTAAATCGGCCTCCTAATAAGTAGTTTATCAACCCCAAAAGGTTGGAAGACTACCTTGGTCTAACCAGAATTTGAATTTGAAATTTAAAACATTCAGGGAAGATATTAGGAGTGAGAGTTAACTTGCTGAGCCTACTTCAAGGTTTCAAGGCCATTTACACAGTAGAAGTAGAAGGATAGAGAGATGGCTGGCACATGTTGACTGGATCTTAAAGACATATTCACCAATGGTCTTACCGTATAAAAGTCATCCGAGCAAGGGTATTTTATGCACAACATATTCAGTTAGACAGCTCAGTGGGATGATGTCTAATCTATAAACTTGTAAATCCCTGGTTTGAATCCCAACGCAGCCTTTCATCTTTCTGATTCTGACAAAGCAATCACGGTCCATTTCAGCAGTACTGACAGTTCTGTTGGAGAACATTCTGTTTGTGAAGTGGATTATGCAAGATGCCACACAAATTCATTATAATAGGTATGCAAAATTATGATTCAGAATGCAATCTTTGTAATGTTGATTCAGAAAAGGGGGTGGTGATGAACAGAGTGTCTGAATTAAGCAGACCACTCTTACCCAGTCCAAAGATCAGGGCTTGATCCATCACCGTTATTTATCTCACTGCCCCATCCCAGCTCAGAACCTGGCTATATGCAAATTAGTCTGTCCCTGGCCCAGTGCATCATGGGAACAGGGCAGACCAAACTACCAAGCCAATTCTTCACCAGAAAGGAGACAAGCTACCGGGGACCGGTTTCTGGCATTTCAGCCTCTTCGGCCCGGCTTGCTTGAATCCTGATGGAGCAGTGAGAAAGGGACTCATGTCTGAGTATACCCTGCCACACCTATAGTGGCCAAAAACGATTCAGAAAAGGGGGTGGTGATGAACAGAGTGTCTGAATTAAGCAGACCACTCTTACCCAGTCCAAAGATCAGGGCTTGATCCATCACCGTTATTTATCTCACTGCCCCATCCCAGCTCAGAACCTGGCTATATGCAAATTAGTCTGTCCCTGGCCCAGTGCATCATGGGAACAGGGCAGACCAAACTACCAAGCCAATTCTTCACCAGAAAGGAGACAAGCTACCGGGGACCGGTTTCTGGCATTTCAGCCTCTTCGGCCCGGCTTGCTTGAATCCTGATGGAGCAGTGAGAAAGGGACTCATGTCTGAGTATACCCTGCCACACCTATAGTGGCCAAAAACGATTCAGAAAAGGGGGTGGTGATGAACAGAGTGTCTGAATTAAGCAGACCACTCTTACCCAGTCCAAAGATCAGGGCTTGATCCATCACCGTTATTTATCTCACTGCCCCATCCCAGCTCAGAACCTGGCTATATGCAAATTAGTCTGTCCCTGGCCCAGTGCATCATGGGAACAGGGCAGACCAAACTACCAAGCCAATTCTTCACCAGAAAGGAGACAAGCTACCGGGGACCGGTTTCTGGCATTTCAGCCTCTTCGGCCCGGCTTGCTTGAATCCTGATGGAGCAGTGAGAAAGGGACTCATGTCTGAGTATACCCTGCCACACCTATAGTGGCCAAAAACGATTCAGAAAAGGGGGTGGTGATGAACAGAGTGTCTGAATTAAGCAGACCACTCTTACCCAGTCCAAAGATCAGGGCTTGATCCATCACCGTTATTTATCTCACTGCCCCATCCCAGCTCAGAACCTGGCTATATGCAAATTAGTCTGTCCCTGGCCCAGTGCATCATGGGAACAGGGCAGACCAAACTACCAAGCCAATTCTTCACCAGAAAGGAGACAAGCTACCGGGGGCCGGTTTCTGGCATTTCAGCCTCTTCGGCCCGGCTTGCTTGAATCCTGATGGAGCAGTGAGAAAGGGACTCATGTCTGAGTATACCCTGCCACACCTATAGTGGCCAAAAACGATTCAGAAAAGGGGGTGGTGATGAACAGAGTGTCTGAATTAAGCAGACCACTCTTACCCAGTCCAAAGATCAGGGCTTGATCCATCACCGTTATTTATCTCACTGCCCCATCCCAGCTCAGAACCTGGCTATATGCAAATTAGTCTGTCCCTGGCCCAGTGCATCATGGGAACAGGGCAGACCAAACTACCAAGCCAATTCTTCACCAGAAAGGAGACAAGCTACCGGGGACCGGTTTCTGGCATTTCAGCCTCTTCGGCCCGGCTTGCTTGAATCCTGATGGAGCAGTGAGAAAGGGACTCATGTCTGAGTATACCCTGCCACACCTGTAGTGGCCAAAAACGATTCAGAAAAGGGGGTGGTGATGAACAGAGTGTCTGAATTAAGCAGACCACTCTTACCCAGTCCAAAGATCAGGGCTTGATCCATCACCGTTATTTATCTCACTGCCCCATCCCAGCTCAGAACCTGGCTATATGCAAATTAGTCTGTCCCTGGCCCAGTGCATCATGGGAACAGGGCAGACCAAACTACCAAGCCAATTCTTCACCAGAAAGGAGACAAGCTACCGGGGGCCGGTTTCTGGCATTTCAGCCTCTTCGGCCCGGCTTGCTTGAATCCTGATGGAGCAGTGAGAAAGGGACTCATGTCTGAGTATACCCTGCCACACCTATAGTGGCCAAAAACGATTCAGAAAAGGGGGTGGTGATGAACAGAGTGTCTGAATTAAGCAGACCACTCTTACCCAGTCCAAAGATCAGGGCTTGATCCATCACCGTTATTTATCTCACTGCCCCATCCCAGCTCAGAACCTGGCTATATGCAAATTAGTCTGTCCCTGGCCCAGTGCATCATGGGAACAGGGCAGACCAAACTACCAAGCCAATTCTTCACCAGAAAGGAGACAAGCTACCGGGGACCGGTTTCTGGCATTTCAGCCTCTTCGGCCCGGCTTGCTTGAATCCTGATGGAGCAGTGAGAAAGGGACTCATGTCTGAGTATACCCTGCCACACCTGTAGTGGCCAAAAACGATTCAGAAAAGGGGGTGGTGATGAACAGAGTGTCTGAATTAAGCAGACCACTCTTACCCAGTCCAAAGATCAGGGCTTGATCCATCACCGTTATTTATCTCACTGCCCCATCCCAGCTCAGAACCTGGCTATATGCAAATTAGTCTGTCCCTGGCCCAGTGCATCATGGGAACAGGGCAGACCAAACTACCAAGCCAATTCTTCACCAGAAAGGAGACAAGCTACCGGGGACCGGTTTCTGGCATTTCAGCCTCTTCGGCCCGGCTTGCTTGAATCCTGATGGAGCAGTGAGAAAGGGACTCATGTCTGAGTATACCCTGCCACACCTATAGTGGCCAAAAACGATTCAGAAAAGGGGTGGTGATGAACAGAGTGTCTGAATTAAGCAGAGTGTTCTGCTTAATTCAGATACTCTGTCCATCACCACCCCCCTTTTTGAATCGTTTTGGCCACCACAAGTGTGGAAGGGTATGCTCAGATGTGAGTCCCTTGCTCACTGCACCATCAGGATTCAAGCAAGCCGGGCCGAAGACGGCTGTAATGCCAGAAACCGGTCCCCGGAAGCTTGTTTCCTTTCCAGTAAAGAATTGGCTTGGTAGTTTGGTCTGCCCTGTTCCCATGATGCACTGGGCCAGGGACAGACTAATTTGCATGTAGCCAGGTTCTGAACTGGGATGGTGCAGTGAGCTAAAAAACGGTGATGGATCAAGCCCTGATCTTTTGACTGGGTAGGAGTGTTCTGCTTAATTCAGATACTCTGTCCATCACCACCCCCCTTTTTGAATCGTTTTGGCCACCACAAGTGTGGAAGGGTATGCTCAGATGTGAGTCCCTTGCTCACTGCACCATCAGGATTCAAGCAAGCCGGGCCGAAGACGGCTGTAATGCCAGAAACCGGTCCCCGGAAGCTTGTTTCCTTTCCAGTAAAGAATTGGCTTGGTAGTTTGGTCTGCCCTGTTCCCATGATGCACTGGGCCAGGGACAGACTAATTTGCATGTAGCCAGGTTCTGAACTGGGATGGTGCAGTGAGCTAGAAAACGGTGATGGATCAAGCCCTGATCTTTTGACTGGGTAGGAGTGTTCTGCTTAATTCAGATACTCTGTCCATCACCACCCCCCTTTTTGAATCGTTTTGGCCACCACAAGTGTGGAAGGGTATGCTCAGATGTGAGTCCCTTGCTCACTGCACCATCAGGATTCAAGCAAGCCGGGCCGAAGACGGCTGTAATGCCAGAAACCGGTCCCCGGAAGCTTGTTTCCTTTCCAGTAAAGAATTGGCTTGGTAGTTTGGTCTGCCCTGTTCCCATGATGCACTGGGCCAGGGACAGACTAATTTGCATGTAGCCAGGTTCTGAACTGGGATGGTGCAGTGAGCTAAAAAACGGTGATGGATCAAGCCCTGATCTTTTGACTGGGTAGGAGTGTTCTGCTTAATTCAGATACTCTGTCCATCACCACCCCCCTTTTTGAATCGTTTTGGCCACCACAAGTGTGGAAGGGTATGCTCAGATGTGAGTCCCTTGCTCACTGCACCATCAGGATTCAAGCAAGCCGGGCCGAAGACGGCTGTAATGCCAGAAACCGGTCCCCGGAAGCTTGTTTCCTTTCCAGTAAAGAATTGGCTTGGTAGTTTGGTCTGCCCTGTTCCCATGATGCACTGGGCCAGGGACAGACTAATTTGCATGTAGCCAGGTTCTGAACTGGGATGGTGCAGTGAGCTAAAAAACGGTGATGGATCAAGCCCTGATCTTTTGACTGGGTAGGAGTGTTCTGCTTAATTCAGATACTCTGTCCATCACCACCCCCCTTTTTGAATCGTTTTGGCCACCACAAGTGTGGAAGGGTATGCTCAGATGTGAGTCCCTTGCTCACTGCACCATCAGGATTCAAGCAAGCCGGGCCGAAGACGGCTGTAATGCCAGAAACCGGTCCCCGGAAGCTTGTTTCCTTTCCAGTAAAGAATTGGCTTGGTAGTTTGGTCTGCCCTGTTCCCATGATGCACTGGGCCAGGGACAGACTAATTTGCATGTAGCCAGGTTCTGAACTGGGATGGTGCAGTGAGCTAAAAAACGGTGATGGATCAAGCCCTGATCTTTTGACTGGGTAGGAGTGTTCTGCTTAATTCAGATACTCTGTCCATCACCACCCCCCTTTTTGAATCGTTTTGGCCACCACAAGTGTGGAAGGGTATGCTCAGATGTGAGTCCCTTGCTCACTGCACCATCAGGATTCAAGCAAGCCGGGCCGAAGACGGCTGTAATGCCAGAAACCGGTCCCCGGAAGCTTGTTTCCTTTCCAGTAAAGAATTGGCTTGGTAGTTTGGTCTGCCCTGTTCCCATGATGCACTGGGCCAGGGACAGACTAATTTGCATGTAGCCAGGTTCTGAACTGGGATGGTGCAGTGAGCTAAAAAACGGTGATGGATCAAGCCCTGATCTTTTGACTGGGTAGGAGTGTTCTGCTTAATTCAGATACTCTGTCCATCACCACCCCCCTTTTTGAATCGTTTTGGCCACCACAAGTGTGGAAGGGTATGCTCAGATGTGAGTCCCTTGCTCACTGCACCATCAGGATTCAAGCAAGCCGGGCCGAAGACGGCTGTAATGCCAGAAACCGGTCCCCGGAAGCTTGTTTCCTTTCCAGTAAAGAATTGGCTTGGTAGTTTGGTCTGCCCTGTTCCCATGATGCACTGGGCCAGGGACAGACTAATTTGCATGTAGCCAGGTTCTGAACTGGGATGGTGCAGTGAGCTAAAAAACGGTGATGGATCAAGCCCTGATCTTTTGACTGGGTAGGAGTGTTCTGCTTAATTCAGATACTCTGTCCATCACCACCCCCCTTTTTGAATCGTTTTGGCCACCACAAGTGTGGAAGGGTATGCTCAGATGTGAGTCCCTTGCTCACTGCACCATCAGGATTCAAGCAAGCCGGGCCGAAGACGGCTGTAATGCCAGAAACCGGTCCCCGGAAGCTTGTTTCCTTTCCAGTAAAGAATTGGCTTGGTAGTTTGGTCTGCCCTGTTCCCATGATGCACTGGGCCAGGGACAGACTAATTTGCATGTAGCCAGGTTCTGAACTGGGATGGTGCAGTGAGCTAAAAAACGGTGATGGATCAAGCCCTGATCTTTTGACTGGGTAGGAGTGTTCTGCTTAATTCAGATACTCTGTCCATCACCACCCCCCTTTTTGAATCGTTTTGGCCACCACAAGTGTGGAAGGGTATGCTCAGATGTGAGTCCCTTGCTCACTGCACCATCAGGATTCAAGCAAGCCGGGCCGAAGACGGCTGTAATGCCAGAAACCGGTCCCCGGAAGCTTGTTTCCTTTCCAGTAAAGAATTGGCTTGGTAGTTTGGTCTGCCCTGTTCCCATGATGCACTGGGCCAGGGACAGACTAATTTGCATGTAGCCAGGTTCTGAACTGGGATGGTGCAGTGAGCTAAAAAACGGTGATGGATCAAGCCCTGATCTTTTGACTGGGTAGGAGTGTTCTGCTTAATTCAGATACTCTGTCCATCACCACCCCCCTTTTTGAATCGTTTTGGCCACCACAAGTGTGGAAGGGTATGCTCAGATGTGAGTCCCTTGCTCACTGCACCATCAGGATTCAAGCAAGCCGGGCCGAAGACGGCTGTAATGCCAGAAACCGGTCCCCGGAAGCTTGTTTCCTTTCCAGTAAAGAATTGGCTTGGTAGTTTGGTCTGCCCTGTTCCCATGATGCACTGGGCCAGGGACAGACTAATTTGCATGTAGCCAGGTTCTGAACTGGGATGGTGCAGTGAGCTAAAAAACGGTGATGGATCAAGCCCTGATCTTTTGACTGGGTAGGAGTGTTCTGCTTAATTCAGATACTCTGTCCATCACCACCCCCCTTTTTGAATCTTTGTAATGTTGACAACATTTGTAACTTAGTTGAGTTGCAAAGTTGCCAGTTTTGGTAATTTGCACAATTTGTCACCTTTATAAAACTAAGCCTGCTTGTGAAATTGTTTTTAGATGAGTAGTTCAGAAAATAATCTTTTCCTAAAGAAGAAGTATAATTGTCAATAATTTTTTCATTGCAATACCTATTTTTGCAACATTTTTCATTTTTGAGACTATGGAGAAGATTAAAAAAAATCACAAAATTGGAAAAAAACCAGCTACACAAACATTGTACATCCCATAGGAAAATGGATTTTTAACAATCTGAATCAAAAGTTGGCCAGGTGAAATTTGACATTTGTCTATATTACGCAGGACAGACTAACCTCAGGTACACCATCTAACTGAAATATGTGGATACATGTGAAACGATAGAGCTCAAAGACATTCTGTAATAAAATACAATCAAATAAATACCTAACTACTTTTTGCTCAACTTTTATTGAAGTACAGTTCAAAGTTTAAATACACTGACCACAAGGGCAAGAGCTGAACACCAAATGATCATAGTTTAAAAAAAAGATAATACATCAGATCCGGTCAGGGAAGCTATCAGAGGGATCTAAGGAGGAGCTAGGCATAAGTCATAGAAAATATATACACAAGGAAGCAGGAGTTAGAACTGTTGGAAAAATAATCATTGTTTAATAGCACAGATTCTTTACAATGGATTAAGTAATGAGTAACTTTCGAAGAGTTGGGGGAATAAAATAAAAGTAGGCTAGTTATTCTGAATCCATTAATAATGATGACTACTACTACTACGACTACAAATAAGAATAGAAATAAGAATAAAGGAAATTCTTATCTTTACTATCATCACAAATACAGATAATAATCATAATTGTGTTAACCATACCTCTTCCTTATGTAATTGTGACATTTTGTAGTGCTGTAAATAAGAGGTGATACTATTTCCTAATATAATGGTTCTCAGGAGGTATCACCCTGCCAACATCTTCGGTGTGTGCCAAACCATTTGAAAAGCTGGCTCGTTTCCCTCGTAATACATCTTAATAAAAGACAGAAATGTGAAATAGTGAGAGATGAAACGCTCCCAAAATGGGGGACAGGGTGTAAAATGTAAAAGTTTTGATACCTGTTCAATCAATCAATGGTTTATAGAGCGAGCTACTCACCCGTGAGGGTCTCAAGGCGCTGGGGCGGGAGGGGTGGGGGAGGGGGATGAGATGTGTATGAGATAAGTAAAGGCATGATCCTGTGGGTGTCACTGCTTTACAGTTTGTAAATATTTTTAGGTTGGTTGTTAGACACAACTATTGCACATTTGTTTCTGCCAGGTTTACACTTATTGAAACCTGTGTCTTCCTGATGAGTGTTCTACTGGGCGGTGTAGGAGCTCTGACACTTCAAGACTATGACTTCTCTCATGGCTAGATTGTTAGGGAATCTGTCTGCAGCCTGTTATGCACCATGCTGTTAAACCACAAACACTCTTCAGTATTTGCTAGGAATGACATGCTCTTATCAATTAAATTATAATGATTAATTAGAGATCTGAGTGTCATTGTCATACAAGTGGAATTTGAAATGAAGGTGAAACATGTAAAAATAAAGAGTAGTGGAGAAAAGCTTGCTCCCCTCCCAGTGGAGGAACTTTCCATGAGAGGACGATTGCAGTCGCTGTGAGTGGTTTGAGCAGACCAATTGACATCAGTTGCTGAAAGAATTGAACCCATTTAACACCTTTCGGGTCAATTTCTTCAGTATCAGAATTCAATATGACAAACAAGATCACACTAAAATAACATTACAACTTCACTATACATGCATTGAATGGAATCTTCCAATGATGCTGCTTCATGTGATTGCTTCTTTGTAACTCCTTTGTGTCTAGCATCAGAAAGTCTTCACTGAAAGGTCAGAAATTCCTTCCTGAACATAGATGACATCTCTAATCGTACAATGTACCATGGTTCTCTCAATGTGGCAGTGCTCCTGATTACTACACTGTGAAACAAAACAAACTAAAGCAAGGGTGTAGTTCACAAACATAGCAGTGATTACAGGTTTTCTAAATTTGATTCACATACTGGTGCTTTTCAAACTACCCCACATAAAATGGCATGGAGACTGCATTCAGGATTACTAGTAGGGTCCCTGAACTGTTGCTAGCTCTTCTTTCATTCAAATCATGTACTAATGTAAGACAATAATTTGCGGTTGGTTACTGAGATTTATAAACAGAGGGCATGAAAAGAAACAAACACATTTTAGAGTACTTCATAATTACTCAGAACGTTTCCATGTAGTATCGCTCATACATTGGCAAATGGGCTGAGCAGCAAATGAATGCTCATAGTATGCACCCATTTTTGCTCTGCAGCTAAGGGTAATAGGATATAAGAATCATCATCTCACTTTCTCATCACACACACTCCATGTAAGCAGTGTCCCACAGACCTCCAAGCAACAGATTAAAATTATGGCAACTGTTGCCCTAGTCACTTTGCCACCCCACTGTCTGCCATCACTCCTGTCCACCTCACTGCATCTCACCAATGCTGATAATAACAATAGAACAATGTTTCAACCGGTATATCATACATAGGGACCAAGTAACAAGTGCATCAATCACCAAGCACAGAAAGGGAACATGGGAGACCAAGTAGGAGTAGAAGGGTTGTTATTTGCATTTAGAAGCACAAAGGACAACTACATTGCAGTAACCATAACAGGCACATGTGAACTGGAGGTGTTACAGTGAATAAACGGCGCAGTGACACAAGTGATAAGGAGAACAATGTGAGGCGGTGAGAACAAATAGTGGGTCAAATTTACAATCTTAAAATATGATTTCATTATTAGCGAAATGACCCATAGAATACCGTGAATACCGTTGTCGAGTCAACGGCGTTTCGACCTCTGTTAGCTTGAGGCCATCATCAGGACGATGGTTACACGATTGGAAGTGTGCTCTATAGGATCAGGAGGGAAGGGAAGTATGGCCAAATGGAGTAAAACCCAGACAAGGAGAAGGGGATGGTGATGGGGAGGGGGAGGGGGAGGAAGGAGTAGGGAAAGGAAGGTGGGGGAAAGGAGGAGGAGAGGGGGAAAGGACAGGTATAAGGAAGGAAGGTTACCTGGAGGCACTCAAGAGGACGAACAGGGGTGTGCAAGGGATGAATGTCATGTGCGTGGGCGTCGCAGGGGAGCGTCCACTAGGGGTAGCAGCAGTGAAGGGCTGCGGACGATCTACGTAATGGAAGGAAGGACAAGAATGGCAATAAATGGCAGGAATGGGATGGGGGCCGGGGGACAGTGGAGACGGCTTTCAGCTTGAAGAGGTTCAAGGTCCATGTCAGGGGGGATGGCTTGGCAGGGACAAGGTGGCGCTCTGGAAGCAAGTTAAAGAGTAGGGTGAGCCTTACTCAGAACGTTTCCATGTGGTATCACTCAAACATTGACAAATGAGCTGAGCAGCAAACGACTGCACATGCGGAGTGGCCACGTAGTATGCACCCATTATTGCCCTGCAGCTAAGGGTAATAGGATATAAGAATCGTCATCTCACTTTCTCATCACAGGCACTCCATGTAAGCAGTTTACCACAGACCTCTCAGTAACAGATTAATATTCTGGAAACTGTTGCCCTAGTCACTTTGCCACTGTTTGCCACCACTCCTGTCCACCTCGCTGCATCTCACCAATGCTGAAACCTACACTTTTACCCTCAGATGTTGAGTACATACTTCAGCAGCTATTGGCCGGCTGGTCCAATCATGGCTCAATAGAATGAATCGTGCCAGATTTGAAACCCGACTTTCACTCACTGCTATGTCTCTCATTCACCCTGGTCACCAATGTCACCCTCAGGGAACACATTGCCAAATAAACTAAGACAGCCTGATTCAGGTGTAGCTACTAAAGAAAGTGAACCAATTCATCAAAGGAAGTGACGTAGAACCACCATTCAAGGACTTGTACTTCTGCCTCAGGATGGTGGCAATGCCTACCTCCACGGCCGCCAAGACTCCCGTAAAGACATTCAGCAAACAACAGCACGCTTCATCAAAGGCCTGAGGAATATGACCACAGCACCCACATCCTGATAGAATACCACTCACTGCCCTTACTAGCTCAGAACATCTTCACATCTAGCTGCAGCATCGACAAAGCCTACGTGACTGGTGCCTGAGTTGATAAGGCTGAGAAGCTCACCATCTCTGGAGGCTCTTCACACTTCTGCAGCCAGGACGCCATCAGCCTGGAGACGAAGATGCGCCAAAAACATATGTGCACTTAGGAGCTTGAATGATATCTCCACATCGAACAATACTGCCCCAAACAAGTTCAAATTAAGCAAAGATCTGAAAACACACATTTTTAAAGAATACTACATCATGTTGCAGTAACCCTCCACTTTCGCACCAAAAAGCAAGCTAACCATCCAATCTCACATTGACAGGGACTTTGCCATGGAGCCTCTACAGCGCTCTGCCCCCTTTTGGCTAATTTCACACTATATAAATACCACATACATGCATACATACATACATACATATACACTGTGCACAAGTCCTAAAAAAAGAAGTGGGGGACGCTCCAAGTTAGGTGATGTCACCGGAAGGGATGTCACAACAGGAAGTGACATCACCAAAAGTGGCTTGCACCATCAGACTCATTGCCTCCCCTCGATCACCCCTTAGATGCGATTGCATCAGAGAAGCCAGAGAGTGAGCAGCGTTCTCAATGAGCTCCGATCTCGCCCCAGAGAGTCCAAATGTGTAGTTCCATTTGCTCCAGTTATTGAGCACTCAAATTTTCTACTGTCATGTGGGCGATGTCAGTCAGTCCTGGTTTTACAACTATCCTTGCTTTGCGCTATGCATAATATATGCACTATGCATAATATTATCATAGTAATAATGCCGGTAAATTTCCATTCGCACGGATCTCTCGAGTCACTAGGTAGAGGGAAATCGACGGGGCGGCAGTGCGGGCAAGTAATGCATAATTGAAAGTCCAGCTTTTTGGCAGGGGGGACGGCGTCCACCCAGTCAAATAAGTGGGGGGACGCCGTCCACCCGTGTGGTACCCCGACTCGAGCCCTGCATATACATATATCATACATATTCTGTTATTCCTAATTCACTTTTCATTGAGCTTCTCACATTTCCTACTCACACCTCTTCCCAGCCAGCACTCCATTGCTCTGCTTCCTGCAATGAACTCTATGTATACCACTCGGCAAGTTAACCACACAAAAAATAAACAAACTAGAGTATCTCCTGGTTGGAGGTGCTGACCGGGACCACTGTGGAGCACACTGGCTTCGGTTCGACCTCTTAGATAGCTTCAGGAAACATGCCCTGGGGGCAAGAGAAAAAGCCCAGCCTACTCAAAATAAAGCAAAGCAAGACTGCAGAAGATAGAAGTACGGTGAAGTACACTATTGTAGTGGTCAGGAGGGATAGAGTACAAAAGATAATACTGGATTGATGAAGGGAGACAAATATCAGTATTTAGTAATCACCAGCCAAGCCTTCTGATTGGTTAAGATGTACTGAACATTCCATCCAAAGTGCAAAGAGGATTGCTAACTGCTAACTGCTTCTCGACTATGTAAGAGTACCTCTAAATATTTAAATGGTTTAATCATTCAGGCACTGGAAAGAGAAAAGTTAAGAACTGAAGTGTGTTGTGGTTTAGCATTTCCAAGCATTCTCGTGCAGCCGTCAATCATTTAGATAGCTAAGGTTTTGAGTTCACTATGTGGAAGTAAAATCCTTAAGACTTTAAAACCATCTTTAAAAAATTAAATCAGCCATCATACCCATCTTTTGTAATGCGTGAAACTCGCATAATTTGCTTTTGTCGAATTATATGACTTTCTGAAAAATTATGTAAAATTAGGCATAGTTACATGAAAAGCCAAACAGGCATTTGATGCTATATTTTAGCACAAAAGGTCGCCACATGTCCATTTTATATGTGTGGACAAATTTTGATCCACAAAATGTGTTAAAAAAAAGCACAAGCGCCGCAAACGCCACACAATTCCATTCAGGTCGTATGTGCTGTTCCTGTGTGCTTGCGCAAAGCTTCTTCCAGAAATGGCACATAATTACACAACATGGCATATCAGCATAAATTTGCTAATTTTATCAAGCGTAATGCTAATTTACCAAAATTACACCAGTGTAATAGACATTTCGCCCATAGCTACCTATCACCCAACCCCAATGACAGTGCTATTCCTGTTTTGGCCACAGGAAAGCTAGAGATCTAAACATCGCCCATCAAGCAGAAACCATTTCCACAAACCACAAATATGTGATGGAGTACAGTATCTAATGCTTAGGCAACAACCTGATAATTTAGTTATGCGGTATATAAAGGATTAAGAGCCTCACCAACACTTTTGTGGCATGTTCATCATTGACAACCTCAACCTAACCTGATCAAGGTAGAAACACCCTAGCTAAGGCTTGCTAAGGCACCCTGGTCAGGGCGGAGGGGGTCACACTCAGCAGTGACACAGTCGTCGAGGTGTGCCTGGTCATTCTATCTACTGTGCTCTCCATCAACCATTATGTCAAAAGGTGTACCTGGCACACCTTTTGAGAATTGTGTGACTACAGAGGGTGTTCCCCGCCCCGCAGTGTGCAGCAGAAACCCTTAGATAGATGTTTTTTATACTTACTGAGGAGGTAAGAAATATTTTTTCCACGAGCAAATGATTTTATGGGTTTTGCTTTATTTGAGTCTGGGTTTGCACTTGGGGCTCACCACCACCGTTTTTAGGAACCAGCACTTATTTTTCCTCAACAGACTTTGGCAGAGAAAATAAACACAAACAGGTAAAGAGTGATGAATTGAAAGATCGAAAAACAATGGCAAAAGGAAGAAAGAAGCAATTACAAGAACCAATCTAAACTACAGGAATGAGGCTAAACAGAGAAATTGATAAGAGGTTCTTTTAGAGGATGAAAAATACATTGGTCTCCGTAGCTACTTTTGGACCACAGAATAAAATAATAGTTAGCATCATTAAACAAGCATTTGCAATGTAATAGGACTCGCACTTATGCGAGACCTATTGCATTGCAAACGGGAGTGTGGGTGGGCGACAAGGCACGAACAGCGGTGGTGAGCGAGAAGGCACGGACTGCTCGAGGGGGGCACAGCAAGAAAGTAGTGCTGTAACATGCCCTTTCACTTTCCAAAAACGTACCCTTTCACTTTCCACAACAAAAAATTAGGCCATAGATCAAGAATAGACTTCTTCCTTCTAAACAGGAGCCTTCAAAACAATGTCAAAGGCATTGAACACCTCCCAGCACATCTATCTGACCACTCTGCGGTAAAATTAACTCTCTCATTACGTAAAAACATAACTCCTCCTAGATGGACAGTAGACCGTTCATTATTTAACAACACACAAAATGTAAACCAGCTAGAAATTACCTCAGCACACTACTTTGAGGATAATACAATCGGCACTTCGAAACAAATTAATTGGGACGCTTATAAAGCCGTGGTAAGGGGAAAGTTACTCAGCCTAGGAGCGTATAAAACAAAAATAAAGAATCTAGAAATCAAAAAAATTGAATTAGACATTAAAACTGTGGAGATACAACAAGAAAATGGAATTTACCCAGAACCAAAGGAAGAACTAGAGAAAAAACACCGAAATCTTAAAGAGACTCTAGCAAACTATTTGGAAAGCATAGTGAGAGAAAAATGGGAAAATAGCAAATTAGCCAGCTATGAATACGGGGAAGGATGCGGAAAACTGCTAGCATGGAGAATAATAACTGAGCAGTCAAGGAACAACATACCATGCATCCAGATCCAAGACCAACTATCACAAAGCTCAGAAGATACTGTAATAAGACAGGAATTCTCAAACTTCTTCTCCGGTATATATAAAGAAGAAATAAATCCAACTAAAGAAGAAATCGAGAACTATCTTGAGGCTATCTCCCTCCCAACACTAACAGAAGAGGAAAGGATAGAATTAAATCATGAGATTAAGCCTGAGGAAGTTAGAGCGGTTATAAGTGGTCTAAAAAGAGGAAAAGCCGCTGGCCCTGATGCGCTTCCAAATGAGTTCTACATGGTGTTAAAAGAATCTCTAGTTGACAAATGAACAGATTTAATGAATAAGGTATATTTGGGTCGCGAGAAAATCCCTGACACCTGGAATGATGCGACAATTAGCATTATCCTAAAACCTGGGAAAAATCCAAAGCTGTGCGAGTCATACAGACCAATATCGTTAATCAACTGTGACTATAACATTTTTATGCAAGTCATAGCAAAAAGACTAGCCAAGGTAATGCCAAGACTGATTAATTTAGCTCAAAAGGGTTTTATAAATGGGCGGCAAATCCATGAGACCATCCATGAGCTATTTGCAGCAATAGATGTAGCCACCTGCGAAAAACTTCCCCTTACTATAATCACCTATGACGCTGCCAAAGCGTTCGATAGAGTCAACTGGAACTTCCTGAACGAAATTATTGAAAAAAACAATTTGGGGAACAGTTTTGGCCATATGGTAAGGGAAGTATATAATAAACCAAGAGCAAAAATAATAGTTAATGGGAACCTGGCTAGTAACATCGAGATACAACGAGGTACAAGGCAAGGCTGTCCACTATCGCCGCTACTTTTTAATCTTTACATTGAACCATTGGCCTGCTCGATTAGAAATCATCCACTAATTTTACCTTTTAAACATCAAAATTGGTAAAAAAAAGTAGCATTATATGCGGATGACCTAATGGTATTTACAACTAACTATGAAAATGCTTATCAAGTATTGGAAGACATGATGAACAACTTTGGTAAAGTCTCAGGTTATTTAACAAATCAAGGAAAAACTGAGGCAATGAGATGGAACATCAATTCTAATACACCATATAGTAGGGATAAAATAAAATACCAAGGAATAACGCTGGTAAAAAAAAAAGGAAAAAGTCCCACAATTGAACTTGACGCTAATCGCCAAAGAAATGAGAAGACTTCTTAAAGTATGGACGGGACTGCCACTAACTTTTTTGGGAAGATCTAACGTAATAAAAATGACCATCATTGCTAAGTTCATTTACCTCTTTAACACAATCCCATTGGATTTTAAAAAGGAATCCTTAAAGAAGATCCAGGGTGAAATAGAAAAGCTTCATCTGGGCATCAAAAGGAACGAGAATAGCCTGGAGTAAACTTAGGAGGAGGAAAGAGCAAGGCGGAATAGCTAGCCCTGATTTATTTGAGTACTATAGGTCATTTCAATTTAAGAACTTTAGAGCACTATTGAGGAAGCATCAATATTACCCAAGTTTCCTACAAAATAGGACTGAAAGAACAGACCACTTCCTATTCAAGTTTGGCCACCCAAAATTTAAAAACAAAATAAAACGAAAGATTTTATACAACGCGGTTAGACTCTGGTTTCAGATCAGAAGCACAGTAAACATACAATACTACAGTACAAAGGCTCCAATATGGGACTCCCCAGGGACACCAGAATGTCTAAAAGACTCTTTAGCAGTACCACTTAAAACAGCAGGAATAGAAAGATGGGGCCAATTGTTAATAGAAAAAGAGATAATCTTGTGGGACTCGCTATATGAACTTACAGATGGCAAGACGTCGAAATTTAAATATTACCAACTAACCAACTAGGTTAAATCTTTACCAGAGGAAAAAAGGGGTAATGACAATCTTGAAAATGAAATGATAAAAATAACACCAATAAGGAAAGAAATATCAAAATGGTACTGGGCACTCATTGAATCTGGAGAAGAAGACTTTTTAGTCCCGGAAATAACATGGAGGAAAGATATACCTGATCAGGATTTGGACTTACAACTCGTATGGCAAAACTCTATGGAAAAATGTTGGTCCTGTATAAAATCAGCTTCACTAAAGAGGAACCACCTTTACACGATCCACCGAGCGTATTGGACCCCAAAAAGATTGTCTAAATTTAAAGGAACCAACATTAAGTCCTGCCCTAAGTGCGGAGAAGCTAAAGCGGATGACATCCATATGTTCCAAAAATGCCCCGCAATATCCAACTACTGGCTTGAGATTGGTAAGACGCTGAATATGGTATTGGGAACCCACATAACTGTAAGTACCCCTCTTATTATCTTAGGGATATATAACAACATAGATGTTGGTATAAATAAATTAAGTAAAAAACAGGAATGCTTACTTTTTGTTCTGATACTGTTAGTGCGGAGAGAAATCTGTATTAACTGGGTTATACCAGTTCCACCAACTCATGCAAACTGGCTAAACTACATAATAAAAATTAACAAACTTGATAGGAAAGGGAAACACTCGAAAACAATAAACTTCTGGGAAATTTGGGAACAGTACTTTCAAATAAATCATTAACTCCTACTGGGCTACGAGTAAATAAAATCCAATGATTAAGGCGATGACAATAATTCTAGGCAGAAATCATTACTGCCGAGTAGCCAAATCGGCTAGCTCCCCCACTAAATAATGGAATTATTGAACACGATAAAGGGCGAGTGGAGAAAACTGATGAATCATAAAATTGAAAGGGATACTCCCCAAAAACACTTGATAATGACGGGGCAGTGAAGGCAAAGAAAAAACGAAAGATCATCAGACTCCCGAAACCTCCTTATCTACACAATCGCAAAATGAGGATTAAAAAAAAAAAAGTAGTGCAGTGCAACACTCAAAGTAAAGGGGCCAATAGCCATGGAAGGACACAAACCATGACATGGCCTTCATAGGGAGCGACTAACAAGCCTAAAATCAATCAGAAGGCAGCTTTTAAGACACAAGCTAATGAAAAAGATGGGCGGAGAGTGGGCAGAGCTTCCACAGAGCTTCCAATCAATACTGAATACTGCATGCCTCTCAAAGCGATCAGCGCATGTGCACTGCCATTATATGCTCGACCTAAAAACATGATCCATGTAATGGCCTGTGAAATTGCCACTGACTCCCATGTTTGCTTTCAAATGTTTTTTGTCACTTTAAGGACCATGTTGTAAGTGCTAGTGATGCTAAACGTAAGAGGAACAATGTCACTTAGGTTTGAGGCAGTTCTGCTAAGTGAGGCCACTTCAAATGGGGAAATAATATGGCCTGCATGTTTACTGAAAAAAAAATAGTCCACACACAATTACATAAGGCATAGACTGACTCAGTTTTCAAATTGCAACTCTTCCAATGTTGCATACACACTGCGATGTCTATATAGCTGTTTGTGTATAGGCAAGTAACTCAGATATTAGAGCCAACATAGAAGCAAAATTAGGTGTAAAGTTAGCACTGCACCCCTGGCAATCACTATCTCGCACAGAACCACTTTGAAAATGACTTCTGCTGGCAAATCTTTGAATGTGTAAAAAACAAACGTAATGAGGAACCCTTACAGATATCCAATAAAATAGAATGCATATAAATCATGGAATTGTAAATCTATAGTAGAGGTTTAACAAACTTGACAAATGGAAATATCCTAATTACCTAAAGAGCATTTATAATACCTTCAGCCATCAAAGTAGAATCTTTCTTGGCCAGAACAATTCATTTTGTAAGAGACTTTGATGCAAGCACTAATAGACACCAATAGTGTGCAAAACATGTCGAAGCTTTTCTGTTCTTATATGAAAAATAATCGTTAGGTTTTTGTAATGGTTATGCTTCTGCATCTGTACATTCGAAAATACCTTAGTTGTCAATAGTGGCATTGACCCTGCATTAATCAATTTGTATTTGCCAAATACACAGATATCCCTGCCTTTTCTAAGGGAATGTACATTTTACTCTGTTTTCCAAATAGTCTTTTATCTACCTAAGTATCAACAAGTTGTTCCATCAGTAAATAATTCCTTATTAAATTAGCCAAATTATTTCCCTCCTTCCCTTTCTTTTCCCTCTCCCCATACATCCTGTAACTGCAGGTTCCACGCACTTGGTATTTAGTTCTAATTTGAAGGTCAATGATTGAACCGTGGTAAAGAATATGACTACACCAGTTAGACACAGGCTAGCCCTTCAATTGGCAGTCACATGGTGACAACACACAATTTGTGCTACCTGACGTGTTGAAATTATTGTGACGAGTTTTACTTGTTGCACTAAATTTTGAAATAATTCCTTTAAAAATAAAACAATAAAAGGAATTCCTTCACATATTGGAAATTCACCTTTGGAGGAAATCTGCATTTTCTGCGTGGTCACCCCAGATTTTTCACCTTTTGCTGGACCCTACAAATCTGCTGGCTATGGCACTTTGTGCACTTTAACCCTGCTTTTCAGTAGTAGAGCACCTGTGGTCTACCTTTTAACATGGTTCAAATGGCATATTTCTAATTGGTATATTTAACTTGACTATAAGTTCCTAATACATGGCACAAAATATACCTAGGGACTGGACGCAGGTGCCACTAGTGAACTAAACTGTAGCACATATTGTGCCATCCACCACAGTGACAGTGCAAACATGGGTTCATGCTGACCATTGTGGCCTGACTATAGCTGTATAAAACCACAAGTCGACCTCTCAAAAGAAACCCGTTTGGCAGCTAAAAACCTCTCTTTTAAATAATAATGCCATCCCTATGTGGGCCTAGGAGGTCAAAAGGCAAGGTGCATGGTATTTAAAAGTAGAGAATGTAGGAGCTCTGATATTTCAAGATCGCAGTTTCTATAAGTAGTTTGAGCAGACCCGTTGGCATTAGTTGCAGAAAGCATTGAAACCATTTAACTCCTCTATGGTCAATTTCTTCAGTTTCAGAAATCCATGCAGCATACAAAATCATACTAAAATAACATTAAAACTTAACTATGCATGCATTGAATGTTTCTTTGAAACTCCTTTGTGTCTTGCATCTGAAAGTCTTCAGTGAAAGGTCAGAAATTTCTTCCTGAGCATAGATGAAATCTCTGAAGGTACAATGCGCCATGGTTCTCCAAATCCAACTCCAGTATTTGTAAAGCGCGAACTATTCACCCCTAAGGGTCTCAAGGTGCTGGCCATTGGGTAGATTAAGTCAGCTATTGCCAAGAGTCACATGCTGTTAAGCTGAGCTGTCGCCGGAGCTAGGAATTCAACAGTGAGCCCTGCTCTTAGGAGTCAGCAGCCCTGGCCGCTGCACCACACCTCTCTCAGTTTGGCAATGCTCCTGATTACTTCACATAAAAACAAAGCAACCTAAAGCAAGGTAGTAGTTCCCAAAAATAGCAGTAATTACAGGTTTCTAAATTTGATTCACATACTGGCGCTTTTCAAACTACCCCACATAAATTGCTTGGAGTTTGTATTCAAGAAGTCTAGTAGGTTCACTAAACTATTTCTAGCTCTTCTTTCACTCAAATCATATCCTAATGTAAGACAATTTTATGTGTTGGTTACTGAGGTTTATAAACAGAGGGCATGAAAAGAAACAAACACATATTAGAGTACATCATAATTACTCAGAACGTTTCCATGCACCCAGAACCTATTTTAACTGTGGCAGGCCTAGCAGTTATATGTAGAAAATCAGACTACTGATTAAAATACTAGGGGCCCGATGTAGGTGGCCGTTTCAGGCCATTTACCGACCGGTAACGGCCGATTTCGGCAGTTACCGACCGGTAAATGGCCAATCGGTATGTAGGGGCCTAAATCCAAGGCCACATGTAGGTAAATCTACATTTACAGAATCGGTAAAATTACAGAATCGGTAAAATACCGAATCGGTAATTTTACCGATTCTGTAAATTCCATATGTAGGTGGGACTCTTCTGAGTCCCAAAGGCCTTAAAGAATCGGTATTTTACCATGAAATCCAACTTCATGGTAAAATACCGATTCCGGTGTGCATGCACATGTATGCATGCACACCTATGCCATGTGGCAGGCAGACCTGCCCCTAGGGCTTGTATGCCTGCCACATGGCACCCAATCCTGTTTAGGGGGTGCCAGGGGGTGTCAAAGTGACACCCCCTGCACCCTTGTGAAATTCGGTATTTACCGATTTGGTAAATACCGAATCGGTAAAGCCTATTGATTCCTATGGGCTTTGAAGCCCATAGGAATCAATAGGCTTTACCGATTCGGTATTTACCAAATCGGTAAATACCGACTTTTACCGATTCGGTAAAAGGGAACATCTAGATTCCCTACATACCCACCCCTCACATTTACCGATTCTTAATTACCGAATCGGTAAAATTCGGTAATTTTCGGTAATTAAGAATCGGTAAATGTTACTTACCTACATCGGGCCCTAGATCTTGTATCTTATGAAATGGACCAGCTAGAAAAATAAGGAAGCAACTGTTTCTTAACTATTAGAAATTGAATTTCATGGTGAAGTCCACATTTTAATAAACATGAAGGAAAGGTGCATTTCCATAAGTTACCCTTTACCGGTCTGGTATGTCAGAAATCTAATTAACATAAATCTCTGCCAGCCCCAATCAATTAATTAGCTTTGAATTTTTGTCAAGAGGTGTTAAATGCCCCTCTCCCATGAGCAAATATTAGACTGGCCTGAATGTCCAGAGATGACTCTTCTGAACTCCACAAAATCTGCTGGGTGGGTGCTCTGTACATCCTTCTAGGCACTACTATGTCAAATCCTGCTTGAGCATCAAATCCTGCTTGGCAGGACTATTGAGTTTACAAATTATTCTTGGAGCACTATTGAAAGGTGAGAAAGCAGGATGCCAAGACACGTCTTATGGTTCCATTGACTGGTTGTTGAAGGACTCTGCTTTTGTCCTACCAGACATCAGTCTCTAGGTTTATTTAAGGTATAGTGAATGCCTCACACTGAATTTTACTTTTAGATGTGAGAGGACACTAGGATTAGCATAGTACACCCCCCCCAAAGCCATCAGAGGCCAGGGTTGGTGTGGCCAAAGACATTCACCAACTTGAAAATGACCAATGTGGGTTGGATTGGCCCCAGGAACCTTTATCCCATTGGTTAGGGCATAACCAGGAGTCATTCCCACCCCCTAGCTAGTGCCAGGCATAAATGTGGGACATCTAGGCACCAACTTTAGGACACTGCCAGCACCTGAGGAAGATCAGCAGAGGACTGGACCTGCTGTCTGTGAACTGGGAGGAGCCGTGGAGAACTGACCTGCTCTCCCTAGTACCCCAAACAAAAAAGTGGACTCCAAGAATCACAAGGCATACCTCTTGCTCAAGCTACCTGGTAACAACAGGCTACAAGAAGCCTTTGACCCAGCAGACCAGTGGCAACTGGACCTAGATTTGACCCTCCTATTGGCCTCTGCCTATTACCCTGTGAGTCTCTAAGTGTCTCCCGGAGGTCCTCGTTGGGATTAGAGGTGTACTTCTGTGATGAATTGGAACTTAAAGGACTAAGGGCCTGATTTAAATGTTGGTAGACAGATGTTTACTCAGTCAGGGTGGCAGAGTAAAGTACTCAATCACTCTGATCGAGTCCTCGTCTGCCAAATTCTGAGATGCCCAGCAGACATCTCTGGCATTGGCAGGAACCATTGTTAGAGACGTTTCTGTCAATTTATTGTAAGGTTGAGAGATGGCTTTGTTAAGATGACAGAGCCGCACAAATTACTTGCAAAGTTTATTTTTAATTTTCCTTAAAAAAAATGGCAATTAGCTTAGGAAAATAAAAAAATCAATGTCCCCCTCACCATGGAAGTGTTCTCCCATGGCTAGGGGGGTATTTTGTAGTTTTCTAATCCCGTCATCTCCAGGTTTAACCTGCCAGTGATCAACAGTGAAAACTAGCAGGTTTATGTCGGTGGCAGAAACAGAGCAGTCTCTGACATCAACATAATGAAGGTCTGCCCATCTCTAAATTAGTCTGGTAGATCTTCAGCTTGGCAGAGAGGGTCTTCCATCACCATTGCGGCATAGTACCTTCATGGTCACACTGTAAATCAGCCCCTAAGTCAGAACATTAAATCTTTGATCTTCGACCTGGACAAACTTGGTTGTTGTATCCGACCCATGATGCAGCGCGGTCAGCCTCAAATTATGTCTATATGCCAGACTACCACCACCATTGAATGCCATTGCCACTTTGTGCATTTTGGAGCTATTTTTACTCAAAGCGAACTAAAAACTTTAGAAAATTATATGTTTAGTTCCCCTTTTGGATTTATGTCACTTTGTTCATTAAATGTTACTTTATTTTTCAAATTTGATTTGGGATTTTTTTTGTTTTGCGTTTTGACTTTATTACTGTGTGGTAGTACATGCATACTTTACATATTTCACTAAATTAATTCTGTATGCTCTGTGCTGTACCTGTGCCGTACCTACCAGGGGGATGAGCTCAGGTTAATTTAGTGACTTTGAGGGTTCGCACTGGCAAGGATTGCTCCTTGAGGTGAATAGTCACGCACCACAAATAATAATCCAGTTTCATACATTTATATATCAATTGACCTATCTCCTGAGGCAGAAGCCGGGAGTGCTACTTGTGCTAATTTTAAAAAAAATTGATTGTCACTATTAATATTGTGTTTCTAAACTCACCCGCTCGTGATACCACCTCAGGGCACTTGCTCGCCCCTGATCGGCCCGCGCAGCGGATCCTAGCACTGCCGCGAAGCCTGCCCCAACACACCTCCTGACGCCATTACCGGCGAGGACAGAGGCCACGCCCCTTTTTAGGCCACGCCCACTCCACTCCTCCCCCTTCCTTCCGCATAAACCATGTGCCTCTGCCGGAAGCGCAGCGGATGAGCGCAGCGGGAGTGCCGTTTGCGCGCCAAAGGCGTGCCTAAGGTACGCCCGTCTGCGCCCGTCCGCGCCAGACCGAGCCCGAGGCCCAGGACCCCTGCCTCAGTCACATCTTCACCTCTGAGGTATACCCAGGAAACCCTCCTCAATCTCAGGGACTCTACCTCCACTCCCTGTCGCAGCATCATCCCTTTAAAGGATGGACACTCCTGCTGTTCAAACTGTCCATATAGGCTAACACCACGACTTCCTCCGAAACCACGCTGGATCAGGATGGCCCTGCTTAACTGCAGATCCCTCCCGAAACACCAAGCAGAAATTAACATGCTTCTGCAAGACTCCGAGATCGAGATTCTCTTTCTCACCGAAACATGGATCAATTCCAAATCAGACCCGGACATAGTTCAAACACTACCCTTGGGCTACCTCATCAAGCATCAGGACAGATCCTTCGGGACTGGAGGCGGAATAGCGATCATCTACCGAGATTACCTGTCCTGCCACTTCAAGGACAGCCCAATTCAGGATTGTGAAAACGCCCTGTTTTCTATCCACCTACCCCCATCCACAACCCTCTCAGGGATACTAGTCTATCGTCCCCCAGGACAGCAGCGACTTTTTTGCAACTCCTTTGTGGAAACCATCTCCTCTCTTGCCTGCTTGTCTCCTAACTTCACGGTCTTAGGAGATCTAAATCTCCATTTCGATGACCCAACAAACAATACCGCCGAAGACCTTAAAAAAGACCTAGCCTCCCTTAACCTCCACTTGAAAGGCAACCAGCCCACCCACTCCAAGGGCCACCTGTTGGACCCCATTTTCACTAACCTCACGAGTCTAGTAGTGAACAACCCCCTCCCTGTCCCCCGGTCAGACCACTTTTTAATCCCCTTTAAGCTTCAACTTTTGTCTTAAGCCCCGGTGAGAGCTCCCCCCCAAGCACCATCCCGTCCGTGGCAAAAACTGGACACGGCCTCATGGGCTCAAGCACTCGCCTCCACCACACCTGTGCTTGACCCAGATCCCTCCAGAGCAGACACTCAACTCCACGGCTGGATTGATCAATCCCTTGACGCCATCCTCCCTGTCAAACCCTTCCTTAGTAAAAAGAGAACTCTTAAGTCTCCCTGGTATACTCAAGAACTACGCGAACTTTGGAAAAAGTGCAAAAAGCTCGAGCGCCTTTGGAGAAAGGACTGGGCTACTGAAAGCAAAAACAAATATTGGTTCGCCTTGAAGCAATACAAAACTTGCATAAAAACCCCCCAGGCAACCTTCTTCGAGCAAAAAATACAAGCTGCAGCCAACTCGGCCAAAGAAACCTATCGCATCGTACGTCTTCTCACCAAAACCCCGGACCCTCTGCCCACACCAGAACCATCGGGCACCAGATGCAACCAGCTAGCTGAGTTCTTCTCAACAAAAATTTATAATATCCTCAAATCCCTCCCTCCTCCCAACACCTCACTACTCCCAGCCACCGCTCCCTCTTGTTCGGAGGCCCCATGCCTCCAAACATTCTCTCAGGTGACCACAGAACTATTCCTGACCACTCTACAATCAGTGAAGAGCGGGACTCCATCGGATCCAGCTCCTAGGAGCAAACTAAAACTGGTCGCCACCACGGTTGCCTCCCCCTTCACCAACCTTATCAACGCTTCCTTGACACTGGGTACTGTCCCAACCAATTGGAAAAAAGCCACAGTCAGGGCACTTCTTAAAAAAACCCACCTCGATCCCACGGATCTTTCCAATTTCAGACCCATCTCTCTCCTCCCGGCCATCAGCAAAGTGGCCGAACAAATTGTCAACCACCAACTATCTCTCTTCCTGGAATCCAACAAACTTCTGCGCCAATCCCAGACTGGGTTCAGACCAGGACAGGGAACAGACACCGCATTACTAGCCGTGGTCGAAAAGGCAAGAACCATCATAGACGCAGGAGGATCAGTGGCAGTGATCCTCCTCGATCTGAGTGCCGCCTTCGACACGGTAGACCATGTCATCCTCATCCACCGGCTCAGCATGGTAGGAGTATCCGGCACCGCCCTGTCCTGGATCAAATCCTTCTTAGAAGGGAGAACCTTCCAGGTGTCTGATGGCACAGTTAAGTCCAAAGCTCTCCCGCTCCAGTGTGGGGTCCCCCAGGGCTCCTCCCTGAGCCCCACACTTTTTAACGTCTACATGTCTCCCCTAGAAGACATTATAACCCCATTCGGCATAAAAACAGTTATGTATGCCGATGATACACAACTGGTGGTGTCCATCAACCAGTCGAGTAAAAGCCTAGACAACCTGGCAGTCTGTCTCGAGAACATCTCCCATTGGATGTGCGAATCGCGCCTTAAATTGAACGGTGAGAAATCCGAGATTCTTTTCTTGGGAAACCCACGCAAACTTCCCCCATCCCTCTTATGGCCAAGCTGCATGGGATCACCTCCCACCCCCAAACCAGAAGTCAAAAGCCTTGGTATCTGGTTGGACCAAGACCTTAATTTTAAAACCCAGGCCAGAAAAACCACAGGCACTTGCTTCGGCCTTATTCAAACAGCACGGAAAGTCCTCCACTTAATCCCCTTCCAATCCAAGAAACTGCTCATGCAGGGCTTGGTGAACTCCAGATTGGATTACGAAATGCCCTTTATCTAGGGGCCCCGCATCGGTCATTCACAGACTGCAATGCGCCCAAAACGCCGCTGCCAGACTCTTAACAGGGACCAAATCTAGATGCTCAGCCAAGTCAGCCCTCAAAAGCCTACACTGGCTACCGATTAAGGAAAGGATCACCTTTAAGACTCTCTGCATTTCACAAAAATTAATGCATGGCAGTGGTCCGCCGATTCTGAGCTCCCTTGTCAAACTCCATCAGTCTAACAGGCAACTCAGATCAGACTCCCTCTCCTTGGCCAACGTCCCCAGAATACAAAAGGCCCGCTCTGGGGGGCGACTGTTCTCCTACAATGCCCCAAAGCTGTGGAACTCCCTTCCACTCTCCATCCGAAGAGAACACAACCTACTTGCCTTTCGTAGGCAACTAAAAACATGGCTCTTCCCATAATACTCTTCCCCCTCCGGAACCATAGGTTGACTGACAGCACTGGGACGCCCTAGGGTAGCCTCGCGCTCTACAAATCCGTATCCAAATCCATCCCAAAATCCAAAATTCAATAGGGAATAACAGGTGTAACAGTAAGGACATGAGTGTTACATGCTTCATCTCTGGATTTACCTGGTTTGTGCTTAAAATTAACACCTGCTGCAAGTGATTGCACTTTTATGCACATAACGATTTACGCAAAGCAACATACTGTAAAAAAAACATTGCTTTACCCTGAACATTTCTCATTTGCCGAAAAGAGGTGAAAGTGTATGTTGTAAAGGGATAGCATTCAGGGTGCCACATCAAGGAATGGCACCCTGGGAGTCTTTCAGTGCCTCGTTTAGATCGCGTTGGCTTTAGAAGTGCACTCCCATGGTGGATTAGAGGTTGGGCCTAGTCAATCCGTGCCGTTCTGGTCTGAATGCACCCAATCAAGGATCATTACCCACAAACGATTCGTCAGTACCTTGGAGAGTACCTTAGCATCTGAATTAATCAACAATATCAGATTATATGATTCCCACTATTCCAGTGGTTTCCCAGTTTTTGGGATTAAAACTATAGTCACCAGAATAGCATCTTTGAGGAGCTCACCTCATTCATGTGCCTCCACATACATCCCATTCAGGTGTGACGTCACTATATTAGCTACTTTTTATAGGAATTCTGCTGGTAGTCCATTGGGGCCTGGTATTTTCCCAGACTGTAGTTGGATCAGTGCCATGGAGGGCAGAAGGTTACAAATGTTTCCCTGTTTCTTTTTTCTGCTAGTTCCGCGATGCAAGACGCCGGGTGCACTAACTAACTGTCGAGCATAAATGAAAATGACTCGCGTCGATTTCGTTCACTATTTCAAAGGTACGTGACAAACGCGGGCTGACATTAACGCCAACCGTGTCGTCTTTTGGATTCAAACCATTAATAGCTCTCATTCTCTCTGATAGATCCTGTTGTGTAATTAAAACTGAAGGCGGGGAGTATGATTTGAAAGAAAGCACAACCAACGATATGAAATTAGATCTTCCATTGATTTCACGAATCATCGCTTCTTGTAATAAGGAAAGCCTCAATCAAAGCCCCCTATTTTAAAAAAAATAATTGCTAGGTTGATCTGTACAGATTTACATAGGTACAACTAGAGATATTCAAAGCTTGAGTAGTGTAACTTAAATAGAGAAGAGTCTTTAACTTTGTAAATGAAACTTTATTGTTTTCTTTACATCTCACATAGATAAATTACAAAGCCCTGATGAGACTCCGGGAACTGGTTTCCTGGATTCAAAACGCGTCGGCGAATTTGAAGGAGTGCATCTTGTCATCCACAGTGCAAACTAGCAATTGCTAGTGTAAAGATTGCTTTCATTTAGTGATTGGACTCCTTAGTTTTTTTACTTTGTCCCTCATTTTTTGAAATAGGAAATATATATAAATGTATAATGTTTTGTCTTGTTTAAAGGTTTCTTTGGTATGTATGATGTATTTTTTGATTTAGTGTATATATGGAATGTGTATTAATGTTTGTAAATTGTATTGTATAGTAGTGTAAATATATGAATGTACAGTTGTTCCATTTTTTTCTGCATAAATGAACAAAAAAAGTTTCAAAAGAAAGTACAAAATAGAATGGCAAAATAAAAATATCAGGTCAAACCAAAGAATTTGTTTTTCGACCTTTATAATTAAGCTATAAGTAAAGGTGGTGTAGGCAAATTTTGTGTTTTTCGTCATAATAAGGCCCAGCCTACCCCATGCCCCAAATGGGTCTAACTCCTTAGCTTCACAGAACTTGTTTTTATTGGCAATAGAACTCTGTGCACTTTTCCCTTAGTACCCAGTTGTAAAATGCTTGTGCCCTCTTATTAAAACATGGTGAAATTTGCCTACATCCAATTGGCACATTTAATTTACTTGTAAGCCCCTGGTATATGGTACTACATGTACTCAGGATTGGTAAATAAAATGCTACATTTGGGCCTGCAGCACTTTTGTGACCCACTGAAATAGCCTTTTAAACATGT
Organism: Lissotriton helveticus; assembly: GCF_964261635.1. NCBI lineage: Eukaryota > Metazoa > Chordata > Amphibia > Caudata > Salamandridae > Lissotriton > Lissotriton helveticus. Next base: position 1,824,209,251 of record NC_136057.1, read on the forward strand.
CTCAGTTCTTCCACTGCAGCCTGTAATGCAGTTTTAAACTGTAATTTCGACCTGGCAAATCTTTTGCCAGACCTAAACCTCCCTTTGTAATACTTATAATTCACCCCTAAGATAGGCTCTAAAGTCTCATAAGCAAGGTGCATTGTATTTAAAAACTAGGACATGTGTAGTTAAGTTTTACATGTCCTGGTAGTGAAAAACATATAAAGGCACTTTTCACTGCTGTAAGGCCTACATTTCTCGTTGACTAGCACTGAGCAGCCTTATTACATTTATTAAGTGATACTTTAAATGGGGAGCAGAAATAGATATGGTGTTTTCACTGAAAAGCATTTTAATTTAAAATCCTCTTGAATTATGGATTTTAAGCATGGGCGCAAAATCCGTTCCGCTCGTGGATTTTTGGCAAATTCGCAATCCGCGAATTCCCGCGAATTTGCCGAAAATCCGCAAATCCGCGAGCGGAACGGATCTGGGGGGCAAAAGTTCAAGCTTCAAGCTTGTAACTATTTCAGAATGGCGCCGGCAAGCTGCCAGCAGCATTCTAAAATAGTTACTAAGTTAGCTTCAACAGGAAGCACTAATAGAAGCAGGTGCTCGAGTTTAACTGAATTCGAGCACCTGTTTTATTTTATCTATTATTGCTTCCTGATGAATGGCACAACAATGAGTGGGGCAGAGGGCAGAAGGGCACAACAACGAGTGGGGCAGAGGGCAGAATGGCACAACAATGAGTGGGGCAGAGGGCAGAAGGGCACAACAACGAGTGGGGCAGAGGGCAGAAGGGCACAACAACAAGTGGGGCAGAGGGCAGAATGGCACAACAATGAGTGGGGCAGAGGGCAGAAGGGCACAACAACGAGTGGGGGAGAGGGTAGAATGGCACAAAAATGAGTGGGGCAGAGGGCAGAAGGGCACAAAAACGAGGGGGGCAGAGGGCAGAATGGCACAAAAACGAGTGGGGCAGAGGGCAGAAGGGCACAACAACGAGCGGTCTCGCACAAACAAAAACCCACGAACACGCAAAGTGCCCCGCGAACACGCAAATCGCCCCGCGAACACGCAAAGCGCCCCGCGAACACGCAAAAATAAAAAAATCCGCAAATTCGCACAAATTCGCGAATTTTGCGGATCGTGAATTCGCAAATCCGCAAATTTGCGGATCGCGAATTCGCAAAATTCACCCATACTTCACTATTCTGAAACTATCACTCTTAGAAAGTTGGCATTTTCTTCTTATAATTATGTGTGCCTTCCTCCAGTGTCCGGGGTCACACGACGATGAATGGGTCTGCTGTTGGGGTTTGTGTATTACTTTCAGACAGTGGCATGTTGTATCTTTTCTCACCCCAGACATCTTGGAGTCTTTACATGGGTATGTGAAGAACTATCCAGAATCAGTTGTGAGGGTGGTCATTGAATCCCCACACTTCATAGGCTGGCACCAGGTATAAATATAGAACCTACATAGTCATTCATAGGTACACTCCTGGACCTGTAAACATTACAGAAGAAGGACTGTCCTGCCACCAAAGGACTGCCCTGCTGATACCAACGTGCTGCCTAACTGCTTGAGGGCTGTCTTGCTCTCTAAGAAGAAAGACTGGACTCATTATTTTCATCACAGTTTAACCTGAGTGACACCAAAGGTCAGTTGGCTAACATACTGCCTGAGCTACAGGGACACAAAAAGTTCCAGAGATCTCCCTGAAATTGCCTAGCTGCCCTGCTGTACTGGGTGTACCTGGATATTCAACTGGCCCTGCCTGAGCCCTGCGGCCCTCTGCAGCAGTGATATCTTGATCCTCATGAGGTGAGTTTTCAGGTCCTGGATCCTTGACTGGCATCAGTTGAGCTCCTCTTAAGAAGAAAGGTGAAATCCTGAAGTTTTGGGCTCTTCGCAATGACAAATGGGCCAATTTGTGCTCAGGCTCGGCCGCCTGCGACAACTGCCAACAAGAAGTCATGGTTAACCCGACTCTTCGTGCTACAGTGACCATCCTCAAGGTGAAATCTGCACTTTGCGCTACAGCAACAACAGCTCGCTGTGAGCACCGCTGTGATACTCCAGCAACGACTGTCCACGATGGCTGACCGGTTCTTTGTATTACATCGATGATCATCTGCGCTGCTCCTCTGGCTTCCTTCATCGTGAATGAAACTCTGCAGAACTCATTGCGCCAGAATGTAACTTTGTCAGCAGTACTAACCTGGTCCCTGTATCCAGGGCATGCTCCATCTCAGTTGACCTGAACTTGTGGCTTTCCTCCTGTCTAGCACAACCAGATCCCTAAGTTGCGCTTTGTGCTTTTACATTCTATATTTTTGAATTTTTGTTGTTCTGATATCATTTCACTTATAAAAATTGGCACTATTTTTTCTAAATCGATAGGGGATTTCTCTTGTGTTGCGTTTTCACGTCATTATTGTTGTGTGTTGCACTAAATCTTTACATATTGCCTCTAAGTTAAACCTGAAGACTGCTGTGAGGCAAGCTATGAGAGGGTTAAATACTGGTTAATTTATTAACTTGTGTGGTTCACCATCAGAAAGATTTTGTTTGTTGCCTGAGTGGGGTATCCACCCCCTCACCCAATAGCTCAATTTCTTACAGTGGGTGTAAAGTTTTTGTTTATAGATACATTTTTTGGGTCATTAAGGATATACATTGTTTGCATGAGTTTGATTTCGGATAAAAAAATTGGTAATATTTAACCAATGCTTTTTTTTTATTTCCTTGAGTTGTACGTTTTCTTATGTGGTTTTTGAAATGTTATTTGTTTGGGTTTTGGATAGTCTCTAAGCATTAATACATTGTGGGAATTTTATTTTATTCTTCACATTTTTACATTTTGGGGGGATTTTTATTTTCTACTTTTTCTCTTTTACATCAATTATTTATGCCTTTTAAATTATTATTTAGTTTGATGTCTACAGCTATGAAGCTGTAAGTAACATGTTTTCTAAACTTTAAAGGGTGGGTTATGTTATTGCATTGTGTTGTGTTATATCATATTTATTGTCTCTGATATGTTTGTGCTGTGCATGTTTTACATTGTATTTTGAATTATGTGAGTTAATATTTATGATATTTCATCTTTAATAATGTTTATTTAGGCATTTTGTACAACGTAATGCTGTTAAAAAAATTGAATATTTATCTTTCATTTGCGATTGAATACTGAAACTGTAAAATAATATTAATGAATAAATAAATAGTTTAGTTGTTTCTAGTTTTTTTTATAGTTACTGGTATATTTGATTTTGTTTGGATTCATTATTTAAAGTTAGATTCTTGCTACGGTGCCTAGGTATTGTAGGTCTTGATTTTTAACTAAGAGTTAGACTTTTCTTTATAACATGCAGCACATTTTTTGCATGTTTTGTTTGCTTTGATACTTTAGGTTAAAACTGGGTTAGTGATTGCTATATACTAAATGTTCCTGATAGCTTTGTCCTTTTTAAAAGTAAAATAAATGGTTTAGGATAACATATTTTATCCTTAAGGTCCTTGGAAGAAATTGTGCTACCCCTCCTGTGAGTTGCTGGTTTTTGCTTGTTGCCCTTTGGTACTTTCATAAAAGCTCCACCATGGCATATAATACTTGGGTAGGCGCATTTTAACAAAATTGGGCAGTCTGCAACCATGTGTCTTAAAACTAGTCCATTAGGTGAATTAATTTTTGTCCAAATCTTTGACAGTAATGGGGTTCTATTAATAGGTTGCAATTTTTGCTGCTTCAGTCACAGGGACATATGCTTGGACAATTAGATTTTTTATTTCATGGACAAATTCGGCAGTTGTGGAGTATTCTAACCTTAATGCCATTTTTTATGTGTCTCCAGATACTTGATTGATGTGATAATAACAACCTTGAATGGCTGCATGTGGACATATTTTTTAAATGGTTGATATCATTGCTTGCTAAAAGTGGATATTTTTGTGAATTGTAATGGAATGTTTTTAATTTTATTTATTCTAATGGTTGTTGCACTTTGTTTATTTGTGTGAATAAGGGAGGGCATGATCTTAACATGCCATCCATCATTCGTGTGTTGTTCTGTGTAAGGCTTAGTAGTTCTTTGTTAGAAGCATGCATGCAGTTATTCTTTCTCATTGTTACCAATGTTGTATAGTACGAAAGTGTCATTTGTATATGTTTAGGCTAATATTTTAGGAACTTTTATATCCTTAACTCTTTTTGGAACAGCAGATCTCTCTGGGTGGTTTTGTAGTTCTGGCTATCAGGATTTTTAAATTGGGAATTGCAGTGCCGGCATTTAGTGTAATCTTGGGCATCGGGTAATATACTAAAACCTAAAATTGTCTCAGTATGCGCTTGTGAGTTCCTGAGGTCTTGGAATACATTTTGTAATTTCCTATTTTTGTAATGTTGAGGGGATGACTTTGCTCTCTAACATTTTCACCAATTTCACTTTTTGTAGTTGCCTTCCTATAACATGTATTGCAATTCTGCTTTATACATTTCCAGTGAGTTTTCTCAAAAATTGCACTTTCTTTGCTCAACATGTACTGCTTATGCTTGAATAATACTTTTTTTTTTTCAGAGATCTTGTGTATGTGGCTCTGGTAAACATTTTATCTGGGGGTTCTAGAATATAAATTATTAATAAATTATTAACATTAGTATATTTTACTAGGTAATTGCTTATACATTTGTTTAAAATTTCTGTCCATTTAAACTGGTTCTTGTAGATGTTTTGGGGATTCTTAAGAAAATCTGTTTAGCTGTTAATTAGTTTAGAGGGCTTTTACCAGACATATTTTCTTTGAATTGTTAGAAAAGAAATAGTAATAGTTTTATATTGTAAACAATACATTTAGTTGTATTGTAATCGTCATTTGATTTTAGTTACCGCAAGAGAAGTTGTTTTTTAATTATTTTTTATTGATTTATTTTATATTACTTTCTTTTTATTTGTCAGCGTGGTGTTTGGGTTTAAAATGTGTATCTGATTTTATTTCAGTGTTCTTTGGATCCATTTAATTTTTCTTTAATTAAGGGAACATAAAAATAAGTAGATATATTAAGTATTTTATTGTTTATTTAATTATTTTAGCATAACTTTAATTTATTTAACTTACTTTTTTTTGGCCCTTTTTTGTAGTGTGTCTCAGCAATCCAGCAATGTCTTTAATTTTTGTTCTACACTCTTTAGAATATTTCTGTTACTTTTGTAAATTCTTTCTTAATTACTAAAGCATTGTAATTGGCTAACTCTGTTATTTGTTCATTTGCTTGCTGTTTGATTTTTTCTTTATCTTATTTGGTGAAAGCTCATTAGTGTTTATTTTGTCATGTTGCATTGAAAGCAAGATGGCCGTCTGGTAGGAGCTCTGTGTAAGAGCTCCGTGCACTTGGTATCCCTTTATCGGAAAATCCCTATTAGTGCAGGTAACAAACCGAAATGGAACTGAACGATTGCAATCATAAATGTAACTGGTAACTTACAGCGTGAAATCGGATTGCAGGTCCCCAAGGGCAGAGTCAAGCCACATCGATGCGAGAGAGACAAAGAAGGTAGGCGAACTTCAGCAGACTCGCACAGGCCCTGCGCTGACTCCAAGGGTGGCTTGAGTACTAGATTCGATCCCAGCACGTTATGAAGAGCATCCCCCCGTTCGGATTTGAGGAGGACGCCTGAAGGAACGGACACGGTAGGACTCGCTGACCCGCAACTCCCCATGCTGCCGCACTTCCAATCTTGAGCTAGAACAACATAGCCTAAGTAGGTGGGGGCTGCCCCGGCCGCGATCGTATTGCACTGTCCGCGGCTGCATTTCCGATGAGGTGAGAGGAGCGGAGACCGCTGCGAGCCTGTCCTCAGCTGCACTGCCGATGAGGAGAGAGGAGCGGTGACGGCGGCGAGCCTGCCTGCGACTGCGCTACCGACTCCGAGAAAGGAGCGGTGATGGCTGTGAGCCTGCCCCTGATCGGGTCTGAGGTGGACGCCTGAGGGAACGGGTGCGGCAGGACTCGCTGACTCGCAACTTCCCTCACACCCGCACTTCCAGGCATGAGCAAGACCGGCAGTGCCCAAACAGGTGGGGACTGCCCCAGCCTCATGATCAGCGAGGGATCACCAGATACACATGTGGGCTGAGCCCGGCTGGCAAGTTTGTTCGGGCGATACCGTGCGTGCAAGTTATGGTTAGCTGCCGGGTTAGCCGCCCCCCCCCCCCCGACCTGATAACGGGGCAGCGTCGAGACCGCCTAAAGTCATTGAAAAGCAGAAAAGAAAGGATCATGTTTTCAATCATACATTGATTTTATTGTAATGAACACAATTTGCTCTTTGTCTTCGTGCCCTTTCATCACTCGGAACTCTCCAACTCTCATGTTCTTCTTTCCTTGTGGCATTTGGCTGGCTGACTTTAGGCGGTCTCGACGCTGCCCCGTTATCAGGTCGGGGGGGGGGGGGCGGCTAACCCGGCAGCTAACCATAATTTGGCTGACATGCAGATTTGAGTCAAAAGTAGAGCAAAATGGCTGATAATCTCAATTACAAGGGTGAAAGGCACACCCCCCTAGGGGTCAACCGATACCTTCACTGGTGGATCGAGCACTAAGATCAACAACTGAAGTAGGACAAAGGCATAGAGACAAAAACAAAATTACAGCCAACAGCCCTAATCAATGGAAATAGATATAGGACTGTACTGATTAGGAGGCCTTGTAGAAATGAGGCGGCATCTTGGAAGGGCTCCAACACACGGATATTACGTGTCCCCTACGTCAGACGAACCTACTAACGATCTATAACAGGTCGGACTGCCCATGTTACGCCTTTAATCTATGCCTCACCTACTGACCCCCCCTTCCATTACTCTATTTCTCAGTCTACCACTACTATATCTGAATCTACGCCTCACCTACTGACTCTCCCTTCCATTACTCTATTTCTCAGTCCACCACTACTATACCTGAATCTACGCCTCACCTTCTGACCCCCCTTCCATTACTCTATTTCTCAGTCTACCACTACTATATCTCACTATTTCCTGGCCTGCTGATCCTTTTTGCTCACTAGATTTTGAGTCACGCATTGGCTGTCAATTCTCCTTTTACCTACAGACCTCATACTCCTTTCTCTCTTCATCTATTTTCCCACCGTTATTCCCCCATTCTCAGAGTAGCAGCTGCCCTCTGATTTATCTGACACCATCCACCACCTCCACCCGTCACCCTTTGCTTGACCCCCTCACCGAGCCCTTCCTCACACAATATAACACAGACTGCTAACAGAAACCCACACACACTACTCCACTAACTTTTCAGTGCTTATGATGGCGCTCACAGGCACACACACTTACACCATCACCTACCCCTCCAAACTCTCTAAGAATGCCGCCAAACGCTTTAAACACAATCTCTTAAAACGTCATCCTGAAACTCCCATAGCGGATCCATATTTCTCAATTCACAATGTACACACAACCAATGATATTATCTTCCACACGAAACGAAGAGCGCAATGGAAAAATGCTTTTCTAACTCTATTTACACTATCCGCCACCAGAAAAATTCCCCATGGTCTTGTTATCTCCATCGGCCCATCCCAATTTTTCCAAGCGACGGCAACTGTCACCATCTATAATAATGGTACTATTCTCTTGCAATCTACTGATCGCAATCTAAGCCTCTTAGACAACATCTTCCCACTCATCAAACAGCAAGTGTCTAACCCCCAAACAGTCACTCATGCCACCCACTCGGCTAACACCCCACACCCTATCCTTACTGACAACAATGCTACTCCTTCCCGATCTCTACCCGCTTGTGACCTTTCTAATACTCCCCTATCTCCCGCCTACACCACCACACGTCAATCCACCACACCGAACCCCCAACCCATCTCAACTGAAGCTACCTACACGCCTATACCCAATTCCCAACCAGCCATTCCCACAACCCCCCACCGTCATCCACAACTCTACACGCTCCAACAGTCTTGCCTCCCTCCCCATAGCCCCCGTAACACACACACTCACACCTGCAACTCCATCACTGCCAACAGTCTTGCATCCCTCCCCCACAGCCCCCGTAACACACACACTCACACCTGCAACTCCATCACTGCCCCTGCATACAGTGGCCCCTACCCGCACTCCAGGCCGGCACACTGAGCCTACACCCATACCCTTAATACAGACCCATCCCTCACTCGTAGCCATTCACACAGCTCTCCCAACACTCACACTCCCACTTGCTATACCCCTCCTATCCTCACCCTCACATACAACAAACTTCACACCAGGCATGACTCAACTGCATGCATCCATATCCACACCCACAACACAGCCACTTACCACTCGTCCGCCTGCACAAAACGACAGACTTGATGAGATCATAGTCTCATTGAATCAAATCAAAGAAGAACTCCAAGCACTCAAGGATCGTCTCTCGAAACAACCTTGGGGAATTAGAGCAACAAGACATCCCAAAACTAGTTGGCCCAGAATCCAACCTACAACAAACATGAATCCCTACCACCCCATTTGGCCCTCCGTCCCTTTCTACAACAATTCATGTCGACCAATTAGAAGCACCAATCCGCTTTCAGAGAGTGATTTACTCGCCCTGTTGAACTCATATGCCTCTGCCCCCATGAAGCCTACCACACCGGCTTCATCGCTGATTCCTACTATCGCCACCAATCCCCATAGATCCAGCAAACCAAACTCTAGAGGCGTCATTAACAACAACCTTAGAAGATTTCTATGACTCAGGAACCTTCCTCAACCATCAGTACGCCCAAACTCAAATGTACACTCCTAAACTGGAGATCGGCTGCCAGACACGCAGCGGACATAGCTGACCTCCTCCTCACACATGAGCCAGACCTGGTAATGCTAACCGAAACCTGGCTAAAAGAATCCTCCACACCAATCATTGACATTTTAGTCCCACCTAATTACAACATCATCAGGCTAGATAGAGACAGATCTGATAAGTCCGGGGGAGGTATGCCTGCATACATCATATGAGTATCTCAGTAAACAGAGCCATTTCCCCTTCTTTCCAGTCATGCGAATACATGTACCTCAACATCACTAGCAAGGGCAAACCTGTCTGTTCTCTGCACATCATCTATCACCCGCCAGGTGAAAACCTCACCTTCATTGAAAATTTCATGGACACGGTATCTGCAAACACAGGGCGACAAAATACCCAAATATTCCTTGGAGACCTCAATCTCCATTGGGACGACCCTAATGATACAGCAGTAAACAGTCTCAAGAATTTCCTTATTGACCTTGACTTAACGCAATTCTGCAACAGACCAACACACGACAAAGGTTCTATTCTGGACTTGGTAATCTCTAAACTTGACTCCATTCAGCTAGAATCGATCCAACCATGTGACTGGTCAGACCACCATATCATCACTTTCACCATTAAGGAACAGGTGAAATTGAACTCAGTGCAATCCACAAGACCAAAAGTGTGGAAAAGAGACCTGAGAAAACTCAACCTCAACTCCCTGCCTTCCTCCTGCTCCAACCTTCTGCTGCCGCCCGTAGGATCGTCCAAAGTACACAATCTCACCAACCACTACCTCTCTACCATGACATCGATAATAGAAGAGGTGGCACCTCTTCAACTAAAAAGAACCTCTTTGAAAGACTCAAAACCTTGGTACAACGGTATACTCAACGAGGACAGGCGTTCGCTCAGAATATCGGAACGGGCCTGGAGATCAATACCATCCGCCAACCACCTCAAGATCCTCAGGACAAAAAGAAACGCATATTTCCGAAAGATCAAGCGCACCAAAGCCGACTTTTTCAGCCTTCAACTTAACCAGGCTAGAAATCGTCCCAAAAAACTCTTTGAACTGATCAAAACTCAAACAAAAAAGGCCCCTCATCGTCCGCAAGAGTTACAATCCCGGCAACCAAACTGTGAAGAATTCTCCACCTTCTTCACCTTGAAATATGACACCATCAAGAAAGACCTCCTAAAGGATCTATCCTTATACGCAAGACCCAATACACAAACCCCTCCTGTTCCCCAAACCGCTCCATGCCAACTCCTATCAAAGCCCAACCCCAAAAATAATGCAGCCTAGTCATCATTTACCTCCTACTCTGAAGAGGCCATAGGCAAAATACTCAGTGCATTGAAACCAGCCAACCACCTCTCTGACCCGCTTCCAGCAAACGCAGTTAACGACCTCATTCCACTGCTTTTACCTCTTTGGTCCAAGATCATAAACAGCTCAATTCAACAAGGATGCATTCCAGATACCCTCAAAGTAGGTCAGGTTTCACCCATTCTAAAGAAGCCCACGGCAGACCCCACGGACCTTTCCAACTATCGCCCTATCTCCAATATCCCCACCTTAGCCAAGCTGCTGGAAAAATGTGTGCACCTCCAGCTAACGAAACATATTGATCACTTCAATCTTCTCAACAATCACCAATCAGGCTTCCGTGCAGGCCACAGCACAGAATCAGCCATGACACACATCATTGACAACGCGCTGCAAATACTCGACCAAAATAGCTCCTGCCTTCTCATCCTACTGGACCTCACGGCGGCCTTTGATACGGTCAAACATGAGAACTTGTTAGACCTCTTGAAACACAGAATGGGTTAGTCTGGGACAGTACTTAGTTGGTTTACTTCATTTCTCCAAAATCGGACACAACAATTCAAAGTCAATAACACCCTCTCCAAACCCGTCCCAGTATCTTTAGGTGTCCCACAAGGATCCGCACTATCCTCTACACTATTTAATCTCTTCCTAGAACCGCTCACTGAAATCCTACAAGCCTCTAACGTGCAATTCCACATGTACGCCGGCGATACTCAACTCTACTTCAAGATACACACCCTAGAGGACGTCAAACTACTTAATACAACGATTAGGAGCACCCAAACTTGGCTTGCAGAAAATCATCTCAAACTGGACGCCCTAAAGACTGAATTCCTACTAATAGCGCCACCGTCTCAAATCCCTAAAATGCAAGATTGGATCAAACATATTACGGCTTTTAACGTTAAACCTACCATCGTAGACTCAGTGAAATCACTAGGAATCACTCTGGACAGTAACCTCAACATGCAAAAACATATCAGCAATGCTACAAAGGGAGCCAACTTCCAGATAAACGCTTTGAGGAAAATGAAACCCTACTTACCACACAATGACTTCAAACAGGCAGTACAAGCTCTGGTTATACCCAGAGTGGAATACGGATGTGTCTCTCTCTGTGGCCTACCCAAAACATCAACTGCACCACTCAGAGCATCCATCAACGCCGCAGCACGACTCATAACTGGATCTAAACGTACCTCCCACATCTCCCCGGACCTTCAATCCTTAAACTGGCTACCCCTGGAGGCGAGAATCCAGCTGAAAATTGCCTGCATGACACACAGAGCCATGCATCACAAGTCACCCAGCTATTTGGCACAGAAATTGACGATCTCGGGTGGTCTCAGATCCTCAAGAAGTGCGGCAAAACTACTACTAAAACCACAAAAATTCCATAAGAAAAAAACGTATAACAGATCCTTCTCTGGGATGGCACCCAGAATCTGGAATGCCATACACCCAGAAACCAGACTCAATCCATCCACTACCTTTTTTAAAAAGGAAGTTAAAGCCATCCTCATGGCCAAGTTCACATGATGCTACTGAACCTACTGAAGTCCTGTGACGAAACGCACATGTGCCCCCACCCTCAAGACACTTTCTTTCCTTTGATGTTACACCTAACTATGCTGTTTTTTTGACTATTGCCTTGTACATATGTTTCTGATCTGCTTTGGTTTTCTATTTAAGTAACATTTACTGTTTGTACAACGCTCTGATATCCGCTAGGATCTTGTTCGCGCTTTATAAAACTTTCAAAATAAAATTGTATTAATGTTTTATATTAAAGTTATAAATGTGTTAATTTGATATATTTTTGCCATTTCAATATTTATCGTTTGTATGTGTGTGTTTTTCAAATTAATAATGACATTGCAATTTGTTTTTTTAAATGTTATTTTATTTTATAGTAATATACTGAATTAAATGATAATATAGTAATGTATACAATTATCTTTTATTATATTAATATTATTTTTTTCTTCTTTTTTGTGTAGTTAGTGTATCGTAATACATTTGTGATTTTCTTTTATGTATTTCATTGTGTGTAGGGGTTAGTTTTCTATTGTTGTAATAACAATATTTCAGTTGTCAATATTCTAGTTTTGATATAGTTGTTATCTTTAGTGTGTTTTATAGTGGTGTCAATATTTAGCTTGCTTTAATTTTGTTTACAAAATTTGAATATTTTACATATGTTTGATAAAAAAAATTTAGACAATTTTATTAGTTTTTTCAAGTACAGGATCGCAATCTTAAGATAATCAATATTTTTTGAATAACATTTGTGCTTTTTAGCATTCTTTTCCTTGATATTCTGTAATAAAAGGAGGATGAGTGCAGACTCCCAGTCTCTGATCAGACATTTTTTCTCAATGCTTCTCCAGTTTATTCATTTGCAGCGCACTTTTTCTTTGAATGGCCAAATTGGTTCTATGGATAGCAGTGTTTTTCACCACTTAAAATAAGACATCTTCATAATGATTTCCACCAATCATAGGCAATCCACACTGCATGCCTCTCTCATATATTACCAGGTCCATCTGCAACCATGGGTGCATAATATTGTTACTTACTTGTTCTGGGTTTTGTCTGGAGAAGCCATTTCATTGAAGCTTGAATTTTTTTGCACTGGCTTCCAGAGAGAAAGAGACTTGTTTAAATGATGCTGTCATATTTGTTCATATCTTAACAACTTGGCATGCAGGTAATATGCCACAGGAACCATTCATATCTCAAACAATCAAAAAGCGCAATCAGATGCACAGCACTAAAACTCCTAGCCACCTCCTGCAAAGGAGGAAGGGCTTTACCATTGGAGTGACCATTGTTCTGGAACTCACTGCCTCTGGAGTTGCATCGGTCCTAAATGCTGGTGGTCTTCAGAAAGGCGGTCAAGAACTCTGTATTCTGAGATACATTTTATGCTCCAGCCATGAGAACTTATAGGTAATGTGAACATATAACTGTAGGCAATATGTCAGATAATCGCTTCCTCTCAGTAGTTTGTTATTATGTGTTACAGGATAGTAAAATAAATCAGGCTATTAGTGGTGTACTGTATCTTAAATATTGTTTTCTGCACCTGGAAAGTTTTTTGAAGTATGTAGTTTATTTATCAAAATGGCAGCACTTGCATACATCTAGTATTCATCTACCATCTGTTACCCCTATTATGATTAAATTCAGCATAGCAGGTAGGGATGTCATATATCTGATACATAGCACTGTAATCTGTGAATCCTAAACAATATTTGAGACATCAATCTCTACAATATGAACTTTTGTAAACATTCCTCATTCTCAGTCGCAGCCGGCAGGACTCGCGGGTGGGTGTGGGTATCACGCGGGTTTGCATGTGGAGGCAGGATCGATTTCATTCAAATTTTAAAAAACGTACCTTACCGGGTTCCGTGCAGCGCGCTCCCTCAGCTTCTGGCCGGGTTCCCCATTTTCCTGCTGCTCTCCTGAACAGGAAGTAGCCAAAGGCCAACCACAACGCTGCAATGGCAGCATTGTGATTGGTGGGGACGGCACCCACCCGGGCTCCTATGGGGAAGCCATTTTCTCTATGTAGGCTTCATGCAGCCCACATAGAGAAAAGATAGAGTGCGCATGGCTGGTTTGGTCGGCCCCAGAGGACCAACCAAACAGTCAGGGCCCAAATCATTGGGCAAGCCACTCCTCCCCGACCCACTCTCCCTCAACCAGCAGAAACATAAAATGGTGTTTAAAAGACCATTTTATGTTTCTGCCTCTCTCACTGCGAGGAAGTAGTGGGGCAATGGTCCTCCGCCCTAATGGAGGAGCCTCCCCTGCTCATCCCATCCGGGCACTTTTGCAAGATTTTACTCTTTCTGAGATCAAAATTTGTAATTGTTTATGTTTTTATTTATTCCTTATTTATATAATTTTCATTGTGTTCTTTAGTGTTCACCTGGCCCACAGTTGCTCAATGTTTTATATTAAGCCTTGGAGATAACACTATTTCATGAAGAAGCATACATATTGTATTGAGTTATAAGGCTAAGGGAGCAAGTTCAATAGTCTGATTTAAAAAAAGACACATTTGAAGCGTTGACCAAAAACAATTAGAGTGTGGGAGACAATCCATAAGATTTAGGCAAGAAGGGGCATTTGTACAAGCCCCTATCACCTCCAAAACGTGGCTTTTAGCGAGGTTGTGGTGGCGATAGGGGATTGCCTTATTTACAAGGCAGTGTTAAGCCATTTAACGTAGCTTAACACTGCCTCGTATATAAGGCCCCTGTTTAAGCTATGCTTAGAGTGAAAGGGGTGGGCAGTGGGTGTTGCGGTGGGGGTTCCACAGCAACACCCATTGATTTTGACATTGATGCCCAATTACAAGGGCAGTGTAAATAGGACACAGCAACAAAATTAAGACTCAGGAAAATCTGGTCTTAAGTTGGGGAAACGAGGAGAATTGCATTATTTCTTCTCATTTTTGCTTTTTCCATGTGTGCTGCCTTGTGCAGTACACATGGAAAAAGAAAAATGGCTTGTTTTGCTCATGTACAGGAAGGTCCCCCTTCCTGTACATAATATTTTTTTAAAATGCCATGTTGTGACTTCCATGTGGGTTGCATTAAGCAGCACACATAGAAGTGACAAAATGGCATTTAAAGATTGTTTGTGTACAGGAAGGGGGACCTTCCTGTACATAAACAATCTTTACCTTGCATGCAGACACCCTTGCATTATGGTGCAAGGGTGCCTGCATTGGCGTTACACTGCTAAATGTAGCGCCAGCGCAGGTGGAAATGCAAGGCTGCACCATATACTTGTAAATATAGTGCAGCCTTGCGTTTCTGAAGTGGTGGAGTGAGGCGTTAAACCATGCCAGCTATTGCCTCACTCTGCCACTTCCTTGAACATATGCCCCTAAGTTCCTTAGTTTTGCCACTATAGATACAAACCTCAAGCTTCCAGCTCTTGACTTTTAGTAATTACAGTAATCATTCATTCATTCATTCATTCATTCATTCATTTCTTTATTTTATCAGTTTAAAAAGATCATAAAAGCACAGAATAAATACAAAGTAACAATTTTATGTCCATAAAAATACTTCCTGTCCCTTGTATTGGAATAAAAAATAGGAGGATAATAATAATAATATTGGTACCCTTTTAGCCATGAAAGTATGTGAGCCACTCTTTGAGATATAGTAGTGGATAACTTTTCCATGGCCATTAGATACAAGCAATCCCCCGCTTCCTTTTTCTCATGCAGAGGCTAGCGAAAAACATGTTAAAAAGTCGGGTAATGATTTTAAAAAGAAGAGTGCAACTCGACACTACCTAATGTTCTGCTTTAAAAGGGGCTTAAGAAAATGATACCTCTCTTTCTTGTAGAGCCTACAAAATAAAACCAGGTGCAGTTCAGTTTGTCTTGAGAGAGAATCACATGGACATAAGCTGAGCTGCACATGGTTATACTTTTTCTCAGGCTATCCTAACATTAAAGGAATCGCTTTCATACGAAACCTCAACAGTATAAATCTGTGTTGGGGAATGGTGACACATGCTAGATAGTAGAACCCTCTCTCTGACAATGACGGGTTCAGGCGGTAGGTGACGACTGCAGCTTTTCCTATGTAGTGCTCCTTCCTCCTATAGTCCGCCTGTGCAATAAAGATATGGGAGACCATTTTCTTTGAGACCCTTTTGCACGTGGAGGGTTCCTTAAATAGACCATGGAGGCCAAGCTCATTCAAAACTGATTCCACATAGCCGAGCCACAGCGAATTTCTGATTTTTTCCATGCTCATACAATCCCTTAGTATACGTTGTGTGAGTGGCACTGTTTCCCTGCGCCAAATTGAGTGCCACAAAAGGATTGGGGCCAATTGAATTGCATCTTGTATATACGGGAGGCCCAATTCCTGGTGTAAGGTATAGTTTGATGAAGAGGAGGGAAGGGCAACCAGGGACTTGAACAAATTATTTTCAGTAGTTTGGAGAATATTTGTTGTAACCCGGCCCCATACTCCCGCCCCATAGGGGGCCGCTGCCTTAACCTTGGCTTGATAAATGTTTTTAGGGGTATCAGTGGTCTTACACGCATTTTCGATGCAAGGCTTTTTATTGCTGAAAGGCTTCTCTCCATTCCCCTCTTCCTACCTTCCACTAGTTTTAGCAAGGATGAGTCTTTATCAAAAAGGACCCCCAAATAGGAAAAAGTGTCAACCACCTCCATTTTCTTTCCATCTACATGTAAGTAGGGGGTTGTATCGCTTTTCCTGGCAAAGGATTTTGATGGCAAAGGACTTGGTGTGGTTGATTCTTAGATCTACAGTAGTCATCTTGAAATGCTTTCAATGTTTTGAGCACCATCTTTCATAATCTGTTTATTATGACGGTAAAAAAGTTTCATAAAAGATACTTTTTTATAAGTGATGAAGCAGATTTTAATGTTTATTGGCTTCTAAGGAAGTTAATTGGCTTCTAATGGAAGAAAGTGGAGGTTGATAAGGTGAGAAGATAGAGGTTCATTCTTATAAGGCTACTTAGAACTCATGTCCTCTTCCAGCCGCGGTCGGTAGTGGGAGTACCTGCCGGGCGGTGACGTGGGGAGGGGAGGGGCAGGTAGTAAACTATGGGTTACGGAGGTTTACAGGTAAGTAAACATATAAACAAATAAAACTAATTTCGTTGCATGCACTGCATCCCCAAATGCGATACAGTGCGTGCAATGAAATTTGTTATATTTATTTAAATGTTTACTTACCTGTAAACCTCCGTAATCCAGAGTTTTCTACCCCCATCCTGCCCCTCCCCCTCCCCACGTCACCGCCCGGCAGGTACTCCCACTACCGACCGCTGTTGTCCTCTTCCTTTGCCCCTATTAACTGAATTCAGAAAATTCGAGTAACCCCTGGAAGCTTACTTTTTCTGCTTTTAGTTTGTCCCATTATTGATTGTACATATTCTGCGAATTTGAGATTTCCTCGAACATTTTCAATCCTACTCCTGACTTTCTGAAACATCAATCTCCCCCCTTTTTAAATACCAAACGCACACTGAAGTGACCAACTGTGCAGCACTAGCGCTAGAAAAAAGCAATACAAATGAACGATTAAAAAAACACATGAACTTGATAAAATAAGCGCAATATAGAGTTTAAGTGGGGACAGTGTTGATTTCTATAGGCCAGACAGTATTTAATTTCGACAGTTTGACATATTTTCACGCTATGGTGTAATCGTACATTTTTTTTCCTTAGGATGTGAAATTGGAGGAGGGCAGATTTAATGAGTTTTCGATGTAATTTCATAGATCGACAACAAAATGAGCGATCTGGCAGGTTAAATAGAGGAAGGAAATATCCCCAGAAACTTTAGTGAATTCCTTAAAGATTTGTGTTGATTTATCTATGGCCCTGGTTCTGAACTTGTCCTAATTTTACAACCCATGCGCCTTTTAGTACAGAAGGGTAGGATCTGTGGACCCATTTTACTCGCATGCATTAATTTACTATGCAACTAGGTGAGTTTATGCATATAATGATCCACAGTATCAAAAACGACTTTAATGTGGGTTTAGTCAGACTGATCCCAGACACCACAAGGAAGGTTCTGTTTCACTTTATAGTCCAATAATTAATTTCGGCGGTGTGCACTGAACGAGAGTAGTCTGGCAGGCAAAGTTGTTTTAACAAGAGATAGAATTGTAATTAAAAAGGTGTCCATTAGATGATGAAAGAAGGGACAGAACTTTTTAATGTTCATCTTTTTACATAAAACAAGTGAACCAAAATCAATATTGCGTCAGGCACAATCCTATCGGAACATCAGCAGACAAGAACTAGAGCTAACCACAGCAAAGCAAAGATAATGTGCTCCAAGAATTAAAGGCCGCGCAGGTGTCAAGGTAAATGCTTTTTAAAAATGTCTTTCTTGCATTCTCTCTTCAACCACATGCACTTTGCCTAGACGGTTTGTTTTTTCTGACTTCTTTTATGGTGTGAACTGTTTCATTTCAGTCATTCTTTCTGAAGGTCGTGTCATTAAGTGTGTTTATTGTTTGCAAGTTTCCTGCACCACCTTTCTGTTATGGGCAATCAAAATCTACCTTCAAAGAGGGCTGCAAAGAGGTAGAAAAGAGGTCTACGTGTGGTCAAGGTGATTTTTTTCCTGAGACGTATCACCCAACTGTGCTCTGTGCTTTTATTGTCTGCAGGTTGCAGAGCCCGGGGCCAGAAAAACGCATCTTATCATGTGAAGAAAAAGACATACATCACGTCTATGAAGCATCCATTTCGAGTGCCAGTGGTAATCCCAATGTGGCCGGTAGTGGGAGTTACCAACGCCAAAGGGTTGCAAAATGAACGGCTGGACCACTAATCTTTAGGACTTACGGTTATACAGGTCCTTAATGGTAAGGGAGGAAGTGATTGGTGCAAACACCTTTTACTACTGTATTGTGGAAGCAGATTTACGGAGCTGGAAATATGTGATCAAATTGTGCATATTTGTTGTGTTGCGCTTTGTACACTGTTGAGAATTTGCGCGGCAGAATTACATGGTGTTGCTCTTGTGCTGTACTGTGGTTGTTGTGTCACATTCTGTTTTTGGCTTTTTTTGTGTTGTGTCCTGTTATTTTTGTCGTGTTATTTTGCTGTGTGTTATATGATTCTGCTGAATTGTGATGGCAATAAATGCTGCTATATTTGCATTCAAAAGCACCACATTCTTTAAAAGTGCCAATGGCAAGCAACTATTTATTAATGTCAAAGGCGCTAAAAGGCAGCTCCTGGAGCTCTTTAACTATGTAAGAAATCAGGCAGCCCAAAACAGTGGCAGTGATCTGTCTTAAATCAGCACTGCCGGAGTTAACTTTATCTGACATTGTCAAAAGTATTCGCTAAAAGCCGCTGTAATCTCTGGGAGAAATTCCTGGCAAAAAAACATGTGGTCTGTCCTATAAAATCCGGCAGTCAGGACTATTCTGCCCTCTTCCCCAGAGTTACTGATGAGGTGGACAGAAGGGGAAAATACTTAGCAGAAGTCCACCCAACTTGAAATGGAGCCAACTATTTATCTTCCTGAAGGAAGACTGAAACACATTGGTTGTATGCAATGTATAATTATTCAAACTAGTAATGAGACTTATATCCTGAAAATTACATACTGTGGTTTTGTGCTGCAGTACCCTGCATCCTGAACGGTTGGTGATAGTCTTGCTACTATCAAAGGCCTCCACCAATGCCCCATCCTTCACTGACTGGGCTCTGACTTCTAGCCACAAAATATCCAGATGCTGAGTACGAGGCAGTCATGCTGGGCTAACAACTCTCATATAAAATAGATAGCGCTTTCCAGAACAACCATACGCAAGGCTGCCAGAATCGTGCATGCTCAAACTAGTATCACAGCTTTCACACACATGATCAGTTTTTCCAAACATGATGTTTATGAGGCCCAGCTGGTCAGTGTTCCTCCTGCCATTGTCAGATTCACAGCTCCTGCTGGTATGACACATCTGAATAGCACAGACCCCTGTCCAGAGGAAGTTGGAGCAACTCTTCACTAACTCGTACGTCTCCATAAATGTTGATGCCTGACATTATTGCGTTAGACACTTTGATTTATGGCCAAGCACATAAGTGCATGCATATAGCAAACTATGAGTTATCAATGCAGATCACATTGCCTCTACCAGTGGTGGCTCCTCCACTAAGGTAGAGAGGAGCGTTGCCCCACTGCTTTTTAACAGTGTAATAAAATGATAATAACTCAATGTTATAATTCAGTTTTTTCTTGTTGTGTGTGCGGTAGCTTTAAGAAGCGGGCGGCGGTGCTCTGCTAAAGGAGCAGGGAAGGGGGAGTGGTTTTCACTCCCTACGTGTCGTGCACCTGAATGTTTGGCCAACCATCTTGGGCAGGTCAAACATTCATGCGCACGTAGCATGCTCTACACCCTGGTGCATTACAGCCTGGGTGGAGAACATGCCCAGGCCCACAATCCCCATCTGCATGCTGAACCAGGGCGCTCAGGCCAATCACAACGCTGAATGGCAGCATTGTGATTGGCTCAGGGAAGCCTGGGTGTTTCCGGTGTCCTTTCTGTTCCTGATGAAGGAGTGGAGAGATGCGAGGAGGACGGCGCAGGACGCAGACAGGAGTTTTTATTTTTTTATTTACGCCCTTCAACTCCCCTCCCCCCGATCAGTGCTGGTCGCCACCGGCCCCTATATTAGAAGACCTAGTCAGTCCCACTCTAGAGAATTTTTTTTTTAAAAATTGCCTGTCTAACTCACTAATCTTTCCAGGCTGGCCTCCATACATATCTTAAGATACACTCCAAATCACTAGAGGTCTGAAGTCAACAAGAATTAAAGCACAACTAACCGCAGAAATACTTCCAGTAAAGAAAAACAAAACACTCTACATATCCTTTTTAGGTATGACAACTAGATGGTAACTCAGCATCCCAGAACATGTAAGACTGACCTCAAACATTCTAACTTCCAGAAAGAATTTGAGAATTTGTTTTTTACTCTACGTTTCCAACTAAACTTGTAACCCCTTCTGTCATTCTCTGTATCTCATCCTTTCATATAATGTTAACAGCATTTATTAAACATCCAGGTCTGTGCACAAAATATCCAATAAATAAATAGTAAAAATAAACACAAAAAATCAAATTGGTTGTTACATTGTGGAAAGAATGCAAATCTGAAGGAATCACATGTGGATGATGATGAGGTCCAAAAATTACTAAGAGAGACCTTCACAATGGAAACTATGCAAATCTACGTGATGATTCACAACTTTTTGAGTGCCCACAATGATCAAACAGCATCAACCACCATACCACACAGACCACATGCAACAAGAATTTCAGTTCCAGAACACACCAAGAACTGGGTGGCGATAGAAAATCTTCGCATTTGTGAAAGGCATGCAAAATGGAGTGGAGGACCCACTGTTTAAAAGTCCTCTACATTGCTACTCCTATGGTGTACAAGAAGAGTATTTAATATAGGTCAAGCAGAACCAAATCCAGTACAGACTACCAGCCTAACTACTGCCCAGGTAGACAAGTCTTATCTAGATTAATTTTATGTTGAATCATTTAGACAGATATCCTGAAAACATATTATATTTCTGGCTCACCTTTCTGGATCAGCATTGAAAACTAACCTTCAGTTACTTTATGTCTTGATTTCCTTATTGGATTTAGCACTTACTCTGTAAATAGAAAGATTATCAATTTCCATCAACTCCCAAAATTAGGCCCTGGGTGCCTTAGTCAGAAATAATATCTGATTGTTGACTTGGCAAACAATACACTATCTGTAACTTAATGTGACAAGAATCAGTTACTCATCTTAAGACATTCGATTAGTGACAAATGCAGTTAGAATGCATGTTAAATATAATCCCTGTGTAATGTTTTTCAGCACTGTGTACAGGGATTGTCTTTCTGTTTCTTACATCAATAACTTGGGTCGGCTATCTCATTGATATATGCACCTGCTTTTGAGATCTTTTAGTAACATGAAGACCATAACTTCAATCCATGCTACATGTAACTTACACTTTCTTTTATTCATGGTTGATAAAGAAACAATGTATTAAATGAGTACTACTGCATTGGAGAATAGAAACACCTGTAATAGAGTGCGCTGGAGAAACCATGATAAAAAGTGCTACAATAAAAATGTACATGTTATATTTTATGCTATATTATACTGGAAATCACCACCAAAAACAAATCTGTCACAACTAATTACATAAGAGTAGCCAAAAGTTTGATTACTGTAGAAAATATCGAGATTTATTCCATAATTTTAATGCATAATGTTATCTTTATTTAAAACGTTTGAAAAACAATTACACCATTCAATAACAGAACAAACCAATAGAATCCAATGAACAGGTAAGAATACATGCCTATAATCAAGGCAACAAAGTGCCAAATTTCAAAGTGCCGGGCAATATGAGGGCAATTTAAACAAGAAAATACGCAGTAGGTAATATTTGGTTACTTCTTAGATGACATCCAATGGGTAATGCAGCCAACATGTGTTTCGTCTAGAAAAGACTTCCTCCTGGCTGTTAGGATACAAGAACATTTTTCATAATATGAATGCCCAAATACAATCAACAATGTAGTGACCAATGAGTTTTTAAAGAAAAATATTGGGGTGATAAAAAGCAATAAGTGCATTATGCCAATGCCACCAACAACAGATGTTGAAAGGGAGGATACAACTGAACTAATAAGAAAAGAAAGAGGCAAAGAAGAACAAGACATGTACTTTTTGATTTGTTTTACCCGCCCAATTTCTTTTAAAAAACTACTCATTGGTCACTACATGTTGATTGTTTGTGGGCACTCATAATATGAAAAATGTTCTTGTGTCCTAACAGCCCTGCGGAAGTCTTTTCTAGATGAAACACATTTTGTCTGACTGACCCATCCAATGTCATATAAGAAATAACCAGCTGTTACTTATTTTCGTGTTTCAATTAATTTGGTCACTATCAAGTGAGACCTTTCCTGGGTGCACACACGAGAGCTACTTAATTAGCCAGTTAGCTATTGCATGACAGCTGGTTGTCAGGGTTTTCGTTGAAATGCGGCCACTAGGTAAATGTAACTAGCTCACATTGGTACTGCTTTTGTACCTGGCGACCAGCTTCAGAAAGATAGCCACTCAACTTCACCACATCCCATTAACTGCATTCATGCAAGTGATGTCTGCAGCATTCTCATGGTACCCACATTAAAACAAACCCCACTTTTTGATGCAGCCACTTTTTTTTTATTCACAGGATTTTAAATAGCACGAACTTGACCCGATGCGGATATCAAAGCGCTTTACACGAGCACCAGTTGCATTACATGAGGACACATTCATTTTCGTTAGAGATTAAGTAATTTGCCCAGAAACACAGGATGTTGTGCGTCCCTATCGAGACTCGAACCTAGTTCCCCAGCTCCGAGGTCAACCACCCTAGCCGTAAAGACCAACTCCTCTCCCCTAATCAGCCATCACTAAACACAATTTTTTTTTTAATCCTCAAGTTATGCTTCAGATGTTGTGATCATACCAAAATAGATAGAATATCATTGTAGCCTATTGCTTTGTTTGAATGCGACTTAAATTGTATGTTAACTTTATTCCTGAACTATGACCCCCATCTAGGTTAGGGTCTGCAAAAGCCTGACAGACTAGTCCTCTCACATTTAACCTGAGATGCAAGTATGGCTTCTGCTGCACATTATTTTGGACAGTCAAACCAATAATTAAAGGTGGTCTATGAGACCACCAACATATGCCATCACCAGACATTATCTTTTCATCACCATGATACCACACGAAACTTGCAATTTTAAATGCAATATGCATTTGTACACACATCACACATTCAATCATACACATCAATATATAATTAAATGCCACATTTCCAATCACCACTGAGCTTACAGCAACCCCTTTTATTGTGCAGAGAACACCAACTGTATCATCTGTGCCAAACAGAAAGTTACCCACCGGAAGTTGAAGTAAGCTAAGCCATCCATGGACAAGAAAACAACCTTCTTCTATCCTGCTGCTTCTTTTTTTTCAGGACCCCTCGAAATGGACGAGAAGAGGTGAGGGGGTCCCAACACCTTCCAAGAAGAACTGGCAGTTTGGAAGGAGAGTCATCCAAAACTTTCCTTACCTGTATGAGGCATTTGACACCCCACTGAGCAATGCAGCATCTCTGGACATCTGGGCAGATATCGCCAGGCACTGAAGTACTGTGTTATGCACACCTGTAACACCAGGCAGTGATACAACTGCTATAAGACTACCACCACTGGGCAGGCTTTAAGGCACAGAATGAGCTGAGGGTTTTGTCATTACCCCATACACAATACACCAGCCTCGGCCCACAGCACATGAGGGTCATCAGACCTGCACACTCAGTTCAGGGCCATGGCAGTACGCCATTGCAAAAAGAGGGCACTATTCTGTGGATTGCAAGTCCTGTTGTGTCTTATCTTCTGTTTAATGGCATTGTCATGTCCTTAATTTAATGCCTATTCCAAGGTGTCATTTATAAGTTGTAATTGAGAGCTTGTGATCAATGCAACTAGCATCTGTATTTCTCATTGGTTCATATAATATATATTTAATACAGAATTATCATAAATTGGCACACAGGAACTTTGTCATAATAAATCAAACGTAGTTTTCCAAAGTCTGTCCATGTCACCATTGTAACAAGGCCTAATTAACTGACTCTGGCACATTGTGTTTGTAAATTCTCATGGACCCTTTACCCATGGCTATTCTCTTGTCTCAGACACAGATCATAGACAGTGCAAATCAGACATCTTGGTCATTCTAACATTGTAACCCACATAAAATGTCATTGCAATTTCATGTACCCAAAATGTATTTAAAGGTTTCTATAATCACATTCCGAGTTAGCAGCCAAGGATGCAGCATCAATTAGTCATCATGTGAAACCCTCTGAGTCATACCTACATTTGTTTGCCGTCATATAGAAATGTGAGGGTGATAATGCTTGAGTTAGGCATGAAGCTCAATTGCAAATGTGATTTGAGTTTATGTTGAACTCTGACCCATCTTTATGTTTGTAGTGGAAGGACCATATTAAACAGCTGGACCTTTGTTGACCACAGTCACCCACTGTTAAAATTAGCATGTTGGAATATCAAAGTGGGGTATGCAAAAGTGGGGTATGCAAAAATGTTACTGTTTGTCATCATGACTAATATGTAATATTGGACACATGTATTGTTATGCAAATGAAGCAGACCCGTGTATTCATGTGTTTTTTTTGTCATCGTTCTGTTTTAGCGGGCAGCTGTCATGTCTTCTCACAAGCACTAGCCCCCAATCCTATCTACTACTGGGCATTATTGGCCAATCCAGTCACCCCATGCTCAGGGCATTGCCACTCAAGATGTTGTTCAAGCTGCATCACATACGTCATGCTGCCCAGGATTGTGGCTATCATGCTGCCCAGTTGTACCCCCCCACCAACATGGTCAATCCTGTCACCATGTGGGCAACACAAAAGCTGTGATCCAATGATCAGTCTATATGGGAGGCTACAGTGACAGTCAAGGACCTACTGGAGAAGGAGGATCACCAGCTTTGTGTATATATCACAGGATTCAAGGATCTTAGGGGCATATTACCAAGGGGGGCGATAGACAATTATCGCCGATTTAGCGGCCGTTTTTGGCCGCTAAGCAGCGATAATTCTATCGCCCCATTAGCAAACTGTCACTAACTGATGTTAGCGACAGCTTTTAGGCGATAGAGAGCGGTTTGGGGCCCGCTTTGCATGTCAGCGATGTTTATCGCTAATGACATGCAAAGTGGGCGTACCCAACTCGTTAGCGACTGAAAGCAGTCGATAAAGTTGCTATCGCCTATTAACAAGGCAGGCGTAGCGTTTGAAATATTCGCGCTAAGCGCGAATATCTCCAAAAATTAACGCCTGCTCAGACCAGTTCTTAGCCATGTTATCCAATGGGAGGCGGATAACATGTCTAAGAGCATTTTGTCGCTAATGCGTGGATATCGCTGTATTCTCAGCGATATTCACGCTATCGCCGGAAAATGTATCGCTTTGGAGATAAACGTTGCTAATAGCACGTTATCTCAGCGATAATTTCCGGCGATGCTTAGCGTTAAAAAACTTTGTTGCTAAGCCTAGTTAGCGATAAATATCGCTAATCGTTGGTAATATGCCCCTTAGTTTTTGCGGCTCTATCACAGGATTCGAAGATCCTGCAATCTATAAAAAAAAAACATCTGGACATGATCAGGTGCTTCGTTTCCTCCCTGTTGATGAGAGGAAGCCTCTATGTGGATTCTGCTCTTCATCAGTGTTCCTCTACTTAGACTCAGCTCTTCAGTTGTGGTCCTGGCTTCCCAGTTGAGATGATCTTCCAGCCAAATGTTGCAATCATCTTTCCAGAACATTGTTTGCGGCACTTCTTGAAATCTCTTCTGCAATGGCACCTCACAGGCTTTTCTTGCATCTTTTGAATTATTTGAACCCTAGGAAAAGTAAAATATTACTTTGGATTTTGGGATTCCTGTGTAAACCTTTGTTTCGGATCAGTGTCTTGAATTGTGGAGCTGTAGCTAATGCTATTGGGGATTGTAACAAGACCAGACTTGTGACAATAGTTTTGGCTCTAACAAGAAAAAGATGCTGTACAATTGATATGCTTACTGATTAACATAGTGTGCCACTTACTAGAATAAATCTTGTGTATGTGTAATTTTCTGAATGTTACCATTCATGTGAAATATGTTTATATGAATTCATGTGAAATATGTTTATATGAAAAAAACTGCATGCATTTTAAGTTAATTAAGTCACAGTAGTCTTGTGTTGTGTTTAGTTTAAAAGCTGTCACTCGTGAGAGACTGCAGACAATCTGAGAGAGCCCCCATCTGACGAGAAGGCTACAAACTGATGACTTCTTTTGTGTGCCTTCTCTCATATCCCTATCCCCTTTCCTTCCCACCTTCAGCTCCGAATGTAGTCTTCAATGCATGTCTTCAGCTCTGTTGACAGAGAAGGAGACTAGTGGGCTCAACATCATTCCTGCAGCAATATTCAGATCAACAAGTTAGTGATAATTTGAGTCTGACTGCAGTGAAGTAGAAAGCAGAGAACAACAGGACTTGGGGCAGAGAAGTAGAGCTGCCTTGGCTGTTCCGTGGGCACTGAATGATACCTCTACCACTGAGTATGTAGGTCTGCCTTCTCTTAAAATGACAAAGCCACAACTCAAAAGACTCTAGGTGGAGTTTGAGAACATGGAAGAGTGGGTGGTTGATTTGGGCTTGGCATGTTAGGAGAAGTTTAATGATGAGACTTCTCATGGCCATAAACATCAAGCAACAGTGATGTCCCAGGTACAGCCCTTTCGTCATGGGGCCAGAAGCTGACACATCTAACAGTGACTGGGCCTCCACTACACCAGGGCATACTGCTACACTCCTGGTTATCCCGCCTCCTGGAGAACAGAGCCCTCAGATTAATCTGATTAATAGACATGGATGAGCTTTACCTTAGACACCTATGAGCCCTCATTTGCACTGCACCCAGTCCAATCACTAAGTCACTCTGGCTCCTTTCCAGGAAGCCACAAGGCATTTGCAGGCTGCAAATCTATCAGGACATTGCAGATGAGATCATTCAAGACCCTACAAGAATTGCAGGCCATCAACCACGGTGTCCTTGGAAGACTCCCATCTTCCTTGAATGCAGCCATCACTCTAGCTGTATGTTCCATCCCTACCTGTTATCTTTGTAAGTCCCAGTGCCTCTTCCTCTTCTGCCTACCCTAGTGGGTGTTTATGCTCACTATGAGTCAGGTCCTGCTCTATAACCCACAATGTCTGAACCAGAGGAGGTTCTCAAAGGGGAGCAACTTTCATGTCATGAGAATGGACCAGAACTTTTAGCCTCAACCCACAGCAGCAGTTTGGAAGCAGCATATGGTTTGGGGGACTAAAGTTTCTTTTTTCGGGTCTTATTGGATTTTAATTTGGATTTTGTACATTAATTTTGGGACTTTATAACATTTGTTGGGACTATTGTTTTGGACAGTTTCCTTCTTTTGTCTCATTTTCCCTGCTGCATATGTAGTCTTTTTTCAAGTTCCTCCTGATTTTTTTTACCTAATGCCTACTCTCCTCCAAGTTGACTCTCCATTGCTGACTCTGGTCCAGTTTTTTTTTCTCCCCTCCGCAAAGGCAATATGAAATGTTTTTCTATCATCTCATGACAATTTATTTCTTGTTTTTCAATATCAATACTTACAATTTTTTTACTCACTTGGGTGTGATGGGACTCTGTTCAAATGTGCGGGCATACACGTGGATGGACATGTATGTTGACTTAACAGTGAACATATATATATATGAGGTATACGCAAATAAGCCTCCTATACCTGGGTATGAGACACTGTCATATACGAAATTAGTATGGAGGAATGAATATAAAGTTTTTTATTTTTGAGTAGAGCACATTCAATTACCCTCTCTTCAGTTTTTTATCCTTCATACACATATTATTTCAATGATAAAGACATACATATACAATGGCACCTAGTCAATAAACAACACTTCATTACAAACAGAATAACATGTAAAAAAGGTATATATAAAAACCATACAATCAACTATATGTTGCCAATCCCCATAGAAATTGATACTCGTGTTCACCCTTTTATTCTGGGTGATACAATTAGAGGTAGTCTTGATGGACACTTTTGGCAAAGAGGTTTATTGTCCTATTGCTCTTATTGTGTCAACAAAGAGTTATTAAACCACTCCTTATAAATTTACTAAAGAATCCTCCTTAATCGATGTCGACGCGGACGTGTTTCAGCTTTAGATGTTCTTCTTGGTCTCCTCAGGACAAGGGCAATGGAACAAAAATCAATAATTTCACCGGTCAATTGTTATAACAGAAACACGTCTGTTGCGCCTCTGCGTGCACCTCACACACTAAGTAAAACCACCTCTCCCTCACAGAGGCAGACTTTCCGTAGTGCATGCCAAGACTTCCCTATGCACAAAACCGACTCACTGCTTCCTAATAAGTCCTTCGTGTTAGCAATAAATGCTCTCTCGCTCTCCAACACCGCAACCGCCAGCATGTGCCACATGAACATGGCTCTCCAGCACATTCCATGGCATTATTTGAAAACAGCTACCTTCAGGCCAGGCACGCCTGGAGTGGCACATGGATGGGTTTGTGGGTGGCACCGGCTATATGGGCGAAGGTTTAGTAGGGTGGTGGTTGGCCTATTAGGTGGTTGGTGACCCCCAGTTGCCTGAGGTGGTGGGGTGCAGTGCCTGTCCACAGGCGAGGACCTGTGCCCAAACCCTTGCTGCACATGGCCGAAGTCTGTGCACAGTGGGATTTGGTCACCTGTGGAGAATTGGCCACCATGGGTACAGAGCCTGGCCACAGGCCAGGCCTGTACCCACCCACATGCTACACAGTGGTGAAGGTCATACACAGCAAAGGTCTGGAGGGATTAGCTGTCTGTGGGAAGTTGGGTGCCTTTGACCAACCCCACATTGTGTACAGCCTTTGACTGTGCCCAGCAGGGGTTGGGGCTCCCGCGTGTGGTTGGGCAGTCAAGCTCTGTGCCTCAATCCATGCAATGCTCGACTGTAGCGATAAATTGGCTGCCTGTGGGTTGTTAGGTGCAGGACAGGGTAAGCTTCCCACGGGGTGATCAGCTCTATTAACAGTGTTCTGTGCAGGGCCTGGTTTCAGGTACTCCCCATGCTGTCACTGCCCTTCACTGCTGCCTCTGCTCCCTCCTTCGTCTATTCTTGTTTGTGTGTGTGCTCTTACCCGCTTCCATGGAATGTTATGTTGCCCTTGCCTCTGTGGTCTCACTGCCCTCCGTTGCTGTCCATGATAGCCCCTGCTATCCTCTGTCCGTGGGAGTAATTCATTTTTCATTTTTGTGTAATATTGGTACTTCCATGGTACTGGGCATGCAGCCAACCTGTGAAAATTGGGCAAAATAGGGTATTTGCTTGTACCGAAGAAGTAATGTGGTACTTAAAAATGTCATTAAAAATATTTAATTGAAATACCGTCTGTAATAGTTTGAAAGATTTCCTTGATGGTTAGTGAAGTTAAGAGAAGACAAAGACATCCAAGGTGAACTCGCTCACACCTGCTTTCAAACACCGCTGTCTTAAACCTCACATCTAAAAGACCCTGGGGCCGATTCAAAGAACTAATCTGAGACAAAATCCTAAATTTACTACTTTTGGTATTCACAGAAGGCATTTAGTAGTAGTCGTAAAGTTAGTATTTTGTCTTAAATGTGTATTTTGTCTTAAGTTAGTATTTTGTCTTAAGTTAGGATTTTGTCTTAAATTTGGATTTTGTCTTGTTAGTATTTTGTCTTAAGTTAGTCATGTCAAACATAAAGTTTATTTAGACCATTTAGTCTTTAAACAACGGCTCATACAATAACTTTAAAAAAATGTTTTTAATTTACATGTTAAAAGGTCTTATTCACAACCAAATAGACATCATATAATCCTTAAAACTTCACTCCTAAAATTTTTAAAACAGTAATATTTCATTTTGAATAGCGATACACTTTTTGCACTTAAGCCTCTAATGAATTAGGGAACTTATATACACACTGCATATATTTCCCAATGGCTATCGCTATATCAAAATTTTCCATATCTGCAAGAAGCTCCCATGCTTGCAAGCGGGCCTTTACATCATACTTTAAAAAAATCGGAAGAAGAAATAAGTTACGTAACTTGAAAAATTTTCGACAATCCAATAAAATGTGTAAAATGTTACATTTCATTCCCAACTCACACATGCATCTGCCATCGGGTTGCATTAGACCTGTTTTTATTATCCTATTTGTTACTGCAGGATTTATTCCAATTCTTATCCTTAACACGTCCATTCTTAACCATCGATTTGGTAATATATCAAGGTAAGGATAACTTATATCTTTCTCCCAGGTTTTGCTCATAAATTTTACAGAATCTTTTTTACTCAAATACTCTCAGTCTATTGCTCTTGACAGTTCTTTTCCCTGCCTTTTGAGTACGCTCTTTATTACAATGGTTTGTAATGTCTTCGGATCAATTTTCACCTTCAGGCGGTCACAGATGGTCTGAAGTTTGCTTCTTGTGGCTTTAGCCCATTTTAGCTCACTAACTTGGATCTATTTCATACACCATTGAGATACCTTTGTGACCTCCTCACGACCTAAGCGATTCCAAAATCTAAGAAGACTTTGTTGCACCTGTATATTCCATGCTATCAGCCCAGTTTCTATTCTAACTCAAATCTAACTAAAATCCTAACTTAAGACAAAATACTAATTTAAGACAAAATACTAAGGGGCTTATTTACAAGCCCCTTGTGCCACTTTTGTGTCACCTTTAACATGGGAAAAGAGACGCAAAAGTGGCGCAAGGGGCTTGTAAATCTTCCCCCAAGGGCCTCATTTATGAGGTTTTGCCGTAGGGCAGCGTAGCAGGCCTTCCTGCTGCGCTTCCCTAAAGCAAAAAAAAGGGCAGGAATGCGCCATCAACTGTGTTTTTTGCAATTTTCACCCGAGTGTGCTGGGGATGGTCAGACGTGAGTCCCAGGCTCTCCACACCACTGGAGTCAAGCTATCCAGGCTGATGAAGGCTGATAGCCAGAAACCGGTCCTTGGATGCTTGATTCCGGTCTGGGAAAGACATGGCTTGGTAGTTTGGACTGGACTGTTCCCATGAGGCACAGGGTCAGAGCTGATTTGCATATAGCCAGTGTCTAACCCAGGGTGGTGTGGAGTGCAAAAAAAGATGGATTTAGGCCCAGATCCTTGTACTGGGGTGAATGTATGACATTGTTCTACATTCTGTCCATCAACTGTGTTTTTTGCAATTTTCACCCCGAGTGTGCTGGGGATGCTCAGACGTGAGTCCCAGGCTCTCCACACCACTGGAGTCAAGCTATCCAGGCTGATGAAGGCTGATAGCCAGAAACCGGTCCTTGGATGCTTGATTCCGGTCTGGGAAAGACATGGCTTGGTAGTTCGGACTGGACTGTTCCCATGAGGCACAGGGTCAGAGCTGATTTGCATATAGCCAGTGTCTAACCCAGGGTGGTGTGGAGTGCAAAAAAAGATGGATTTAGGCCCAGATCCTTGTACTGGGGTGAATGTATGACATTGTTCTACATTCTGTCCATCAACTGTGTTTTTTGCATATATATAAGATACAGCGCATTACTGTCCTCTTTCCCTGTGCCGGCGCATAATGGGCTGCCGTGCGTCAATGCAGGCACCTTTGCACAATGGTGCAAGGGTGCCTGCCTGTGGGGAATATTATTTTTGTACAGGAAGGGAAACCTCTCTGTACAAAAATATTCACAAGAGGCTTTTCCTCTTTCTACGTGTGCTGCAGAATGCAGCATACATAGAAAAAGGAAAAACGAGGAAAAATAAAAATATTTCTCCCCGTTGCGCCTCCCTCATGCCATAATCTTTAGACACTGCCTCAGAGTTACGATCTCTCGTAAATTTGGGGCAGTGTCAAAAGGCCATGGATGTTGCTTTGAACGCCCCCAGCAACACCCATTGCACACCCCTTTAACACAGAACACTGCGTTAAAGGGACTGATATTTATCAGGCAGCAATAAGCCAAAAAAAGTGGCTTAGTGCTGCCTGATAAATATCACGTAGGCTTCTGCGCCACGGAGCGTCACAATAAGTGACGTTCCGACGGCGTAAGGGGACTCATAAATGAGACCCTAACTTTACTACTACTAAATGCCTTCTGTGAATACTAAAAGTAGTACGTTTACGATTTTGTCTCAGATTAGTTCTGTGAATCGCCCCCAGTATGACCACAGAGTTGAAGCTGAGAAAGCGTGCATGGTATCAAGTTCGCATGGTTTGCATTTGCATGTGCAGTAATTGCAATATTTTCCAACTAATGAGATCTCTAGTGTCCTCTCTCACTTCCACACAAAGAAATTTGAGGTGAACTCATGTGCAACCTCTTGGATACATTCTTCAACAAGCATTTGCAATGCAATAGGTCTCGCATTTACACAAGTTTGAGCTATTGGCATTGTAAATGACAATTTCTTTTATTTATGTTTTGGTTACTAAAACAAATAAAAGGCATTGTCATTTGCAATCCTAATAGCTTAAACGCTCGCAAATGCGAGACCTATTACATTGCAAATGCTTGTTCATATTTACGAAGCGAAGGTGGATCATTAAAAACAATGTGACTATATATCGAAATGAAGTAGCACGCTGCCTGGCCATCCAAACAAAAAAGTCAAAATGAAAAAAAATAGGACTGTGGTGAAGGGTGTGTGTTTGTTAGAAGGGGACAAAAAGGGTTGGAGGACTGGAACAGATACATGCAGGAAATAAGCAAAAAGGAGACGGAGGGAGACACACACCTGAAGTGAGAGAAGAGCACATTGAGAAAGGGAAAACATGAGGGCAATACAGAGTGAGGGGAGGATGAAGCACATAGGTCAGAGAGAGCAAAAGAGTACTGGTGGGAAAGAGAAGCATAGTGGCAAGAAAAAGCAACATGGAGCACAAGGGGGAGAAGCACACAAGGGAGATATCTGGAAGAAACATGCTTTCTCATGGAGTGCTTAAGCAAAAAGAAAAAGTAGTGCTCTAAAAGTGTGCAGTGGAAGGACACAAGTAAAGAGGTTATGTTCCACAGGAGGGACAAACACAAGATAGACAAGGCAAGCCATCAAATTAGAAGTAAACAAGTTAAAGTGACACTTAAATCAATCAATTGTAAGAAATGGGCGGGCTTTAAGCCTAACGTAAGTTCTTGGTAAGCTGGCAATAGCTGTTTTCCAACCAGACATATCGCGCTATCTGGTAGCCTCCACCTTAAAAATAAAAAGAAGGCCCCTGAATGCAAGCAATGAAAAGACACAAGTCATCCAGTCAAGGTACAGTAAAGAATAATTCACAAACATTCCAGACACCTCTGCATATACAGATTTTTACTTGCACACATCCCCCGCATTTGGAGAACAAATTGTTTCTAAAGAATGGAATGACGTGCTGCCACAGAGAAAAGTCTCTCCCTTACTAATAGTCCCACTAGGCTCTAAGTGTGTCTAGACTCATACCTGTTCAGCACTGAGATACCCTAGCAGGTGACAGTGCCCTCTACAAATTTGCGTGACATAACACCCAAGCTGCTGGTAGCGCTGGAGATACCCCAGTCACAAGGCAGACTGATGTCTCAGAAAAGTCTGTCAAGCTATACCAGGCTCACTCCTGTAAAGCCTCTGTAGTCTCCTGTGAGGTCGAACCTATGAAAGGCCATTGGGAACCTGATCATATTTCAGTGTCATACAAGCTCTTGTTTGCGATAGGCTGGTTGAGCATCGCTTAAGTGACACAGCGGATATGTATCTTTGGAGCTGACTAAAACACATCAGGTGGCAGATGGATCTTTTAACAGAGGACAGGTTTGGCCGGCGCTTCTTTTAAAGGGTTGGCGGAGCTGGGGCAGATTCACCCACCATGACCTATGTATCTGAAAGGCTGGTTGGACTGACGCAATCAGGCACTAATGTCATCAAAACCACTACAAAGTAGGTGAGGTCCCAATCTCTCTCACAGCGATCACCATCCTTTCATGTCCTTAAGACCACCCTAAGCTGTCCACAATTTCCTGCTCTCCTCTCTCTGCAGGTTTTCTTTTCCTTCGTTCAACTGCACTGAAAACTGCCTGTAGTGAGCCTGTAGACATGGTAGGTAACTTTTGCACATCTAGGGCTCACCTCACCAACCCTTTGACTATTATACAGGAAGGGTTGTATGGGTCCACTTAGAGAAAGCTGCTTTATGAGAGACACATCATAATTATATTTTAAACTAGTTGGACCAGGTGCTTGGATTTCAACCGCAGTGCCTCTCACCCTCACCATATTATCCCGTACTCTTTCTTCTAGTTTCATTGCCTCTTCCACTGACAGCCCCACCGTTTCACCCTTTTTCATACCGACAACGCGCATATTACAGTCATGCACAAAACATGACAAAAATGCTACCATTTGTAACAAAACCCCATTGCTGCCTCGACAGAGCTGTGAGGAGGGGTCGCTGTGCTCAGAAACAGTGTTTGGGGGAAAGGATTCGCTAGAAGTGTTGACCCCCGTTACTGGACGTCCTGAAAGCGCAATGAGCTTGTAAATAAGCCCTGGAATCTCTTCAATGTTCTATCACCTGGTTCAAAAGCTACCATGGGAGTCTAGGCACTGCTGTGACCTCCCCAGCTCATACCTGCAGTGTCACATCTATCAGGCTAGGCACTGGATACTTTTGAAGAATTTGCCCACCCAGCGCAATGGTAACATTTCTCTTGCGTTTATACCAATAGTTGCATTTCCGTCACTTGGTGAGGAAGGCGTTCTCAGATTCCAGCTGCTGCCCTGTGACCTCTCAACCCTCTACCTAAAAAAACATACGGGTGGCGCAAGGGGCTTGTAAATAAGCCCCTCCATTTTATAAGTAGAGGGTTGAGAGGTCACAAGACAGCAGTTAAAATCTGAGAAGCCTTTCTCACACAGTGACGGAAATGTACTGTTATTGGAAGCACTTGGTTATGACTCAAATTGGCTGCAGTGTGTAACGTGCGATGGTCTCTGTGCACCGCAAACATTTTCTCCCTAAAGAACAACATGCTTCTGCGGTTACTCCTTGTCCCTGGATCCCAGCTAAACGTTAATATTTTAACTGACTTTGCCTCCGTTTATCTAACTGTACACAGTTAAAATTGCAGAGCCCAAAATAATACTGGTTGACTTGTTTCCCGAATATTATTATTTTTTTAAACGCAAAGTGACCGTCGATGCCCCTGAATTGAGCAGAGAATTCCATAGTCTGTCTCTGATGTCTAAAGTATTTTATTTTGTGGCTCCACCATGCCTGGCCCACTTATGCCATCATTGTAAAAGTTGCAGGAACGTGCGATAACGCGAGGTGTTCCATTTCAAATACCAGATCTCCCAGCAGAAACTAAATTTGAGGACTCCGGAATCAGCAATTCAGACACCAGGCCAGAGCCCGTCCTATCTACTATCTCCGGGTACCACGCTACAGTCCCTCTTGCTGTAAAGCCACCCTCAACCACGAGAGAGAGTATAAAATGCAAGGACGACAGAATACTATTAACAAGCGCGGCTGCAAAAATGAAAGTGGCCCACGCAGCAAATCGTGTGGCTGGTTAATTAAATAAACAAGCACTGTCCCTAAAGTAAAAGGGGACCGTGCTGCAAACAACAAAAAAAAGTGCTCACTGACTTATGGAGAACATGGGTGTAATGCCGCAAGTAAATGATCCAGTCCTGATGGGCCATCCCAAAAGGAGTCAGGGCGGTAACAAGGAGGGACTAAGAAGCCTCATTTTCAATCAGAGGCCAGCGTTTACCATAGACGATTACGCCAGCCAATGAAAAATAGAGGCGGGGCTTCCACCCCACTTCTAAAACATACCCTAATACAATATGCCTTGCAGATCGAGCAGCGTATGCGTGCTGGAACGCTAGGTCTGCGAGACCTAAAAAGCGTGGCAAAAGTGGGCTGGTGATGTCCCTTCTGTAATGGGGAGAATTGGGCTTAGATAATGAAGTGAAAATGTGCACACTACTCGTCCAATAAGTGTTACCAATGTATATGTCTGCTACATCTGAAGAACTAGAAACAGTTGGCCTAGACTAAGAAAGGTATGTTAATTTCTTATGAAATCCTGTAAACTGACATCATATGAAAGAATGGCGGAAATAGGCCTGAAAACTGTACAAAACTTTGTAAAGCTTGGGCTTTAAATGCTAGAGTAGACACTTAACATAGCCTTATAGCCCACTTCATTAGGGTAAACTGGCTATTAAAGGTCCACTCCAGAGTTA
Source organism: Lissotriton helveticus (assembly GCF_964261635.1). Taxonomy (NCBI): domain Eukaryota; kingdom Metazoa; phylum Chordata; class Amphibia; order Caudata; family Salamandridae; genus Lissotriton; species Lissotriton helveticus. Next base: position 1,824,245,860 of record NC_136057.1, read on the forward strand.
AACACTACAGGTCAGATACAGGTGAGCCTTTAGCACCTGAAAAAGTTCTACTGAAGACCTCGGATATTGATAGAGATACTGAATTTTGACGCCGCCTGGACAGAAACCCTATGTGGGTTGGAAGTATAACCACAAACCGAAGAACTCCACACAAGAGACATAGCCTTGAGAAAGTTGCGGTATAACCTCCCTGTTTGCGATGAAACACATGTTGGGTGTTGGGAGCTGTATTGAAGATCTACGAAATTAAAAAACAACCAAGAAGAAAGAGAAAAGAATCGTGTTTATTATACTTATCTGTATTGACTATGTACACTGCTTAATTAAGTAACTTCAATCATTTTCAATGTGTGCTAAGGAGTGTTAATTACATACTAGGTAACACTAGCCCATGTATCTCTATGTCTAAATACCAGGTTGGTTAGCTAGAGACCATAGAGTACGGATAACAAAATGGGCAGCGCAATAAAACAATTGTGTGCAGTTTAAGAGACAAAACGGTGTAAGTAGTGCTTACCTTGTGTAGGTGATTGTAGGTGGTGCACACCAACAGTTATTATGGAGAACCAGGAGCTATTTTACATGATTAGATTTTCTACAAGTCAGGGGTGTCCCCTATCTCCAGTTCTCTTTGTCCTATTCATAGAGCCCCTGGCAGTAGCCATCAGGCAAAAAGCGTTGCAAACTGCACTTCTACAAGGCATGACTAATATAAAACTACATGCCAATGATATTCTGTTTCTCAAACCTGGGGAGAACATTCAAAAGAACATATTGGGGATCTTTTCAGACTTTCAAGCACTCAGTTGCTATACAATAAATAATGTTAAGACAGAAATGTTATTGTGCAATTGCTCAGATAGGACAGTACTACCAAGTTTCCTATTACTACAAGACTCTAGACCCAAGAGGTACTTAGGGTTTTATGTGTCAGAAAGAGTGGATGAGCGGGGGGCGTGGCTTGCGCGCCGCTGGGACATGGCGGGTCGCGCTTGAGCTCTCAGACGAGTGGGGGCCGGCGGAGATTATTTACCGCTTCCTGACTGCCCCTCTTCGCTGAAAAGACATTTCCAGGTGCCGGAATATGTCAGGAGTCGTCTGACATCCATTTGGGCGATTTCTGCTGAAGGCTGCGTCTTTGCCCCGGTCAGCTGCTGCGACGCTCGGTCTCTTCACGGGCGGCCGCCATCTTACCGCTTGTGACGGAGACGGCGCTTTCTCCTCAGAGGTGCCGCTTTTGTTACAATATTGCCGGTGTGGGGATAGCCTGGACATTTTTCCTCACGGCGCTGAAATGGTAACATCTTTTTTCTATTTTTTTATGCTCATTGGGCTGCGTGGCTAGATACTATGTTGCATGCTCTCTCTTTTCTTCAGTGATAATATCTATGGATGGAACTGCTTTTGCCTCACGATGTTTTTGGTGTAACCTCTTCAGGTCTATGAGGCTCTACCATAGATTCTGCTGCCTGCTCACCTTATAAGTCCGCCACTGTCACTGATTTTAGCGCTTCTCACACTTGGTGTGCTGTATTTCTTTTTTTGTGGGGCAACTGCGCAGTTTTTTTTCTCAAGAGGCTGTGTATTTTTCTTTGGATCTGTCTCTTCATGGCTGCAAGTATGGGCCGTTCCACAACTAATAAAGACCCAAAAGATGCTGGCGCTTCACTCAAACGTCTTAAGTCTGTGTCTCCTACACCTGAGACTGCCCCGTCAGACACCACCTCTGCTCTTGACGCAATATTATCGCGCCTTAATGAGGTGCACGATATTGCACAATCTACAAAGACTAATACGGATTTACTACAAGTGGAGGTGTCCGCTATTCGGAATGACTTCAAAGCCCTGTCTCTTCGAGTATCGGCCACGGAGTCACGTATAAGTTCCTCAGAGGATAATATCCAGAAGCAATCCAGGTCTCTCAGCCACTTAGAGCGTTCAATGGCGGCGTTGCGTAAAGATCTCACGGAGCAGGAGGACCGTAATCGTAGATCTAACCTACGCATTTTTGGTCTGCCGGAAGATGCAGAGAAATCATCTTCCTCTATGATTGATTTTTTGTATCATTGGATTCCTGATACTTTACAAATTTCATTTCAAAGAGACTTTGAGATAGAAAGAGCGCATCGTGTTCCAACTTTTCGTTCTAAGTCTGCCACCCAGCCAAGAGCAATAATTTTTAAGCCACTGCGTCATCAACATACTGAACAAATTCTTTCGCACATGCGCAAGACTAAAAATGTCGTTTGGGAAGGTCATCGAATTTCAATATCTCAAGACTTTGCCAGGGACACAGTCATAAGGAGGAAGGGCTTCCTTAATCTTCGGAAACGTCTTTCTGAGATGAACATTCCCTTTTCCTTTGCTGGTCCCTCCAAATTCCGCATTTCTTACAAGGAACGTTCCAGGATTTTTGATGAGCCGGCGGATTTAGCTACCTTCCTGGACAATCAGATGGAGATTCAGATGGAGATTCAAAGGGCGACTTCCCAAGATCCTGGTGCTTCGGGCACTTGAAATGTCTCCTTTAGTATCCTTTATGGTGGCTTTCTGTATTTTGCTGTTTCTTCTTCTCTTTCTTGCTGTTAGCATACTGCTGTATTGACTTTTAACTCCGTTAATGGAGTTTTTTTTTTTTTTCTTTTTCTCTGCTTCGTATTTTCTTTCTAGCCATGTTATATACTGTATTATTTCTCTCTCACTTCTCTTTCTTGCATTTTTTTGCTACTTTGTATATACTGATTGCTTCTCAGTCGATCACGATTTTTCCTCTCTTTATTTCGTACTCCCTTCTGGGGATATATACTCTACGTTTCTTTTCTTTTCATGATAGTCTCTTTGGTTGAGGCTTGTTTTTCAATACAAGCCACCTTTCTCTAGTGTGTTTCACCTTGTCATTTTCTTTCTTTGCTTTTCTTCTCCTATTCTCTTTTCGTTCTTATCTTCCATTTTTTCTAATGTTTATGATTTTTCAACTGTTCTCACATTTCGTACGTTTTACGATCTTCAGGCCTGTTTATTGCGTTACTGTTTTTTAGATTACGCATAGCGATTACCATGGTCTTTTGGTTTCCTTATTACTATACCATATTGTATTTTCAATGTTGGATTCGTTCGTATTACTATTGCTTTGTATATATGGTTGGCGTCTTAGTGCATCACTCTTTATGTCTCATTATCTGGGGCTCAGCATTTGAGGTGATTTATGTTATGTCAATATTTACCACATGTGAGTTTCATTGCTTACTGTTTGTCTTTTAAGTCAGCTGCCTTTCTCTAATAAGTATCACCTTCGCTCTGTCTTCTCCGTTCCTATTCTTTTATTCTTTCCCTTTCTTTTCCTATTTTACCCTTCTACTGCGTTGATCTTTTTTCTGTATTCTCTCCTTCTTTCTGAGTCTTGTTGTTTACGCTTTTTGTCTATGTACTCTCTCCTTCTTGTTCTTTTTCTATTATGTTTTTATTGCTTACTTCTAAGTTTCTCACTATTTTAGTCTCATTTTCTTCTCCTCAGCCCTCGGGGTTATATTTGGTCGATCAATATTCATCTCCGGTCAATTTTCATTGTTTGCTGCGCTTCTGTTATGAATTGTTATTTTTCTCTGATGGGTATCGTCTCTTCTCTATCTTTTTCAATGTCTATTCTTCTTTTCTCTTCCTTTCTTTTCTTATATTTTTTCATATGCTCTTGTGTTTTTCGATTTTAATTACATATCGTCAGTTTTTGTCAGTTAATGTTTGTTCAGTATGGATGGTCTATTTTGAGGCTACACAGAGTTACCTTCATAAATTGTGTATTGTGTTTTATTTTACCATACTGTGTGTTTCAATATCAATCTGGCTAATATTATTACGCATGATAGGTATGACATTTGTTCTTAGTTTAGCAATTCGGTGTGACTTTACTGAGTTGCTTGTTGTATTGTTTCTATTTATAGTATTATGCTGATCTTTGTTTATAATTTGATGGTTGCCTTATCCTCCTTTATTGTCATTTATTAGGTAATCTATTGGGGCTATTGTCATTAATTATTCTCCCTCCTTGTACGGGTCCCTTGCTCGCCTTTCCACGTTCTCCTTAGTATGAATTGGGCCTTTTTCAGGCCTCCCCTGTTATTTCCTCTCTCCCTTCTCTTTTCTTTTTCTCTATTTTCTTTCTTTCTATTTTCGGATTTCCCACATGGATTATCCCTTTATGCGCTTTCTGTTTGCTATTTGGATCCTTGTCTCTGTGCAGTTGGTTATTTCTCTGTCACTGAGGGTGTCTTTTTTCCGTTTTTGTATATGTTTACATGCCTAGTTTGAATGTATTATCCCTTAATGTTAAGGGTTTAAATCATCCGGTGAAGCGGTCAAAAGTCTTAGATTATTGTAAAGCTCTTTCTTCGGACCTGATTCTTCTTCAAGAGACTAAGGTATCTACCAGAGAGGCGTTATTTTTGAAAAAAGGATGGGTTGCTGATGTTTGCTGTTCTGATGCCTCGGGCAAACGAAATGGGGTCATTACATTAATTTCCAAGTCTTCAGGGTTATCTATCATTTCTTCTGAGCACGATTCTGAAGGTCGCTGGTTGTTAACCAAATTGTCTGATGGGCATAATGTTCTGTATGTGATGAATATATATGCCCCTAACATTGATGACCTGACCTTTTGGAAGGCGGTAACCAAAAAATTACATGATACTCCACATGCTGGAAACCTTATTGTTGGAGGTGATTTTAACTTACCGATGGCTCCAATTTTGGATAGGAATTCAGCTTTTCAGTTTCGTCCTCCAAAATTCCATAAACAAATGCTTAACATGTGTTCCCTCACTCAGCTTCAGGATATATGGCGGCTTCACAATCCCACTGGTAGTGACTTTTCTTTCTTTTCTTCACCTCACTCTTCCTTTTCTCGGATTGATTATCTACTGGTTCACTCCTCGCTTGTTTTGTCCTCCTCCTCTCCGATTATTCATCCTATTTTGATTTCTGATCATGCGGCGGTTACTTTTTCTTTATCGTCTTTTGCTCCTAAATCTGGTGCCCGCTCTTGGAGATTAAATACGGACGTTTTACATGACTCTGTTCAGGTTAATGAATTCTCTAATGCAATTGAAACTTTTTTCCATGAAAATGAAGGTTCAGTTTCTTCCCCAGTTGTCCTTTGGGATTCCTTTAAATGCACTTTCCGTGGTCAGGTTATTAAATGTATGTCCAAACGGAATTCTGATATTAAGAAAGAGCTTATTGATTTATCATCACAAATAAAATCTTTGGAATCTGCCTTTAGACAATCTAGAAATGCATCCTGCCTGCAATCAATAAAACAATTAAAATACAAGTATAATACTATAGTTACCAAACGAGCACATATTGGAGTACAAGCGCAGAAGTCCAAGAGATTACTGTTGAAGAATCGGGCTGGGAAGATTCTTGCAGCTACATTAAAATTTCAAGATTCCTCATTTAAGTCCTCTCAAATTTCATCTATTACGGACCACTTGGGTTCTAAAAAATTTCAAACGGGGGAAATTCTTGGTGTTTTTCGTGATTTTTATAATAACTTATACACTCCTTCTAATCAAACATCTTTTGAGCACTGTCAAGATTTTTTAAAATCTATTCCGGTTAAGATGGTTTCAGATGAAGCTCGCACTTTTTTAAATGCCCCGATTTCCCCCGAGGAAATTGTTTCCGCAATTAAAGCGACTCGTTCTGGCAAAGCCCCGGGCCCTGATGGTTATCCTATTTTGTTTTATAAAACTTTCCTCCCTGTGCTTCTTCCCAAATTGCAATCTGTCTTTGATTCTTTTGTTAAAGATGGGTCTGTCTCTGGTACTGCAGCTGAAGCCACTATTGTAGTGCTTCCGAAAGAGGGGAAAGATCATTCAGATCCCAAAAATGTTCGTCCTATTTCTCTTCTCAACATGGAAGCTAAGATTTTTGCCAAAATCTTAGCCAAACGTTTGGAATCCTATGTTCCCCATCTTGTCCATCCCTCTCAAACCGGGTTTGTAAAGGGTCGTCTTGCGCGCGATAATATACACACTTTTTGTCATATTCTTGGAGCAGCTAAACGATCTCAACTCCCTGCCGCGGCCTTGGCCCTTGACGCTGAAAAGGCCTTTGACAAGGTTTCTTGGCCGTTCCTTCGTGCTGTCTTGTGTGCTCATAATCTTGGTGACGCCTTTATTAACATGGTAATGTCCTTATATTCTCAACCTAGAGCCAATATCAGAGTTAATGGTGCTACTTCGTCCTTTTTTAATCTTCGTCAGGGCACGAGACAAGGTTGTCCTTTATCTCCGCTTTTGTTTTTACTATCTATTGACCCTCTTCTCAGATTGTTTGAGTTACACCCAGATATTAAAGGTTTTTCTTTTGGATCTCACTGTATAAAAACAGCTGCATATGCGGATGACGTTCTTATTTTCTCAGACGATATTGCCTTGGCAATTCCTGCTATTTCCGATACCATCTCCCTCTTCTCAAAGGTTTCAGGGTATACCTTAAACAAAGATAAAACGGAAATGTTCCCTTTGAATGCTTATTGTTTTCCGTCACATATGGGCTCTGCGGGGTTTAAATGGCAGCATACACACTTAAAATACTTAGGTATTTATTTCTGTTCTACTTTATACGCTACTTCTGCATATAATGAGTCTCAGACTCTTCTTAAAGTGCGTCGTCTTTTGGATACATGGTCTCCGAAACACATTTCTTGGTGGGGTCGCCTCCAGACTCTTAAAATGATGATCACACCCATTGTTAATTTCGTATCGTCCATGCTTCCGGTTAAGTTATCAGGTTCCTTTTTTCGTGAGCTGGATGTTATGACCTCCAAATTTTTGTGGAATGACAAACGTGCTAGAATTGCTTACAAATTCTTGAGACGTCCTTATGATATGGGAGGGTGCAATTTTCCTGATTGGGGAAAGTACCAGACTGCCTTTTTGGCCTCTCAAGGTGCTCTTTGGTTTTCTCCTTCTCATCTTCCTGTCCCCTCTTGGCTTTTAATAGAACAAGAATTAGCTTCTCCTTTGCCGACTGCCTCTTTTTGCTCTACTTCTACGTTACATATCCGGTTTTCTCGTTCTATCATTCTTGATACAATTGCTGCGGTTCGGAGTGTAGATAAAAAAGTGGCAATCCCCTTACATAAAACTAGGTGGTCGTCTATTTGGCGAAATTCTAAAATTAAACTTAACATTACTCCTACTCTTATGGATTATTGGGCGGCTAAAGGGATTTCTCTTGTTTACCATCTTTATGGTGCTAACAATGAGCCATTACCCTTTTCCACCCTGGCTCAAAAACATTCTTTGACTAACCTAGATTTTTATACTTTTCTTAAAATAAAAGTCGCAATCGCTAAGGTTCATCTGCATCCTTCCTCTTCTACCATTTCTCTTTTTCATATATGGACTAAATCTGGTCACGTGGCCTCCAAAATATATACGTTTTTATCATCTGCTAGTCTGCCCACACATACGGTGACTCAACAAAAATGGTTACACCATTTTGATCATGAAGTCACGGAGCATATTTCTTCAGACACCTGGCAATTGATTGGTAAATTCTCCCTTCGGAATAAAATTGCCCCATCATTAATACAATCTAAATTTTTCTCTATCAACCTCCTTCATTGGACGCCGGTTTGTCTACACTCGCTCAATCTCAAGGATGACAATTTATGCTGGAGCTGTGGATTGCTGAAAGGCGATTTTCAGCATATGTTTTTTGAATGCGCTCTTCTTCAACCTTTTTGGCACCTCATTCATAAACATCTATCTCTCATCTTTGGTATTGAGTTCCAACTTTCATTTCCTTTAATCTTACTGGGTCCACTGGCTGCCCCTGTTCCTCTCCCCTTGGCTCCATTGGAGTTACAGTTGATGGATCTCCTTTTGACGGTTGCGGTGAAAGTTATACTTATGGAATGGAAATCCTTTTCCTCTGTTTCCTATCATACATGGTGGGCTTGGGTATCCTTTTTGCGTAGTGCTCACACCTCGGTTGATCAATCTCACTGTTCTCCTTCTATTTCTAGTAGGGTCTGGGAAGCTTTGGATGTTTATATGGATTTGTCATCAAAGGGGTTGATTGCCCAGTTTCCTTTTGATGTACCTGTTTGAGTGGCGTATGGAGCTATGCATGTTTGGTTAGTCCATTGGGAATCCTTCTTTCTCTTTTTCTTCTCTCTTTTTCTCTTTTCTGTCCTCTCTCCCCTTTCAGTTCTTCTCTTGTTCTTTCTTTCTTTCTTCTTTCTATAACCTGATATCCCTCCCTGCCCCCGATTCTAATAATTGATAGTGATACAATTGTTTATCGTTCGAAGAGTGGCCTTTACTTTCTGAGTTCATATACCAGGTTACTGTTCTCTTCGAATGCATTCTCTTAACTTACGCTTTTCACTTAGCCTCTGATTGTTTTGTTCTCCTTAGGCCAATTGTATCACTTTTATTATAATATGTACTACCTTTACTTTGTCACTTCTTTATAAAATAAAATACTTTGAAATCAAAAAAAAGAAAGAGTGGATGAGCTATATACATTAAATTATGTCCCTTTAGGTCAAAAATGTAAGTGTCTATTTGCAAAATGAAATCAACTCCCAATTTCAATATTAGGCCAGGTGGCATGTTACGAATGACAATTTTACCACTATTTAATTTTTATTTTAAGCAATCCCATGTCCTATTTTAAAGAACTAGGGGCCATATGTAGGTGGCCAAATACCAGTTGGTAACAGCCGATTTCGGCCGTTACCGACCGGTATTTGGAGTTTGAGATGTAGGGGCCTTAAAAATTACCGATTTGGTAAATTTACCAATTCGGTAATTTACCGAATCGGTAAATTTACCGAATCTGTAATCTGAGATGTAGGTGGCACTGTAAACAGTGCCACAGGGCCTTAAGGATTCGTTATTTACCACCAACTATTAGTTGGTGGTAATTAACGGATACCTGTGTATATGCAAATCTGTGCATGTACACCTGTGCCATGTGGCACACAAGCACTGATCAGGGGTGCAACAGGGTGTCAAAGTGCCACCCTGCCACCCTTGACTATTCGGTAATTTTACCAAATCAGTATTTACCGATTCGGTAATTGCCATTAATTCCTATGGGCCTCAAGGCCCATAGGAATCACTGCCAATTACCGAATCGGTAAATACCGATTCGGTAATTACCGAATCTTAACGATTCGGTAATTTTTACTGAATATTTACCTACATAGCATTTACCGATTTGTAAATACCGAATCGGTAAAATTCGGTATTTACGAATCGGTAAATACCATTTACCTACATGAGGCCCTAGATGGCCTATTCTCATCTTTCCTATGGGCCAACAAGGAATCAAGACTTGCTCTAGCCGCTTTAAGCTTCCCAAACGAGAAGGAAGGGTTAGCTCTCCCAAACCTGATGGAATACTATTATGAGATCTCTAGTGTCCTCTCTCACTTCCACACAAAGAAATTTGAGGTGAACTCATGTGCAACCTCTTGGATACATTCTTCAACAAGCATTTGCAATGCAATAGGTCTCGCATTTACACAAGTTTGAGCTATTGGCATTGTAAATGACAATGTCTTTTATTTATGTTTTGGTTAATAAAACAAATAAAATGCATTGTCATTTGCAATCCTAATAGCTTAAACGCTCGCAAATGCGAGACCTATTACATTGCAAATGCTTGTTCATATTTACGAAGCGAAGGTGGATCATTAAAAATGATGTGACTATATATCGAAATGAAGTAGCACACTGCCTGGGGCGAACAAAGCGATACAAAAGGGGATGATGGACGGAGCGTTTGAACAAATCAAACACTCACACCCAGTCAACTGATCTGGGTTTCCAAACAAAAAAGTCAAAATGAAAAAAAAATAGGACTGTGGTCAAGGATGTGTGTTTGTTAGAAGGGGACAAAAAGGGTTGGAGGACTGGAAAAGATACATGCAGGAAATAAGCAAAAAGGAAACGGAGGGAGACACATACCTGAAGTGAGAGAAGAGCACATTGAGAAAGGGAAAACATGAGGGCAATACAGAGTGAGGGGAGGATGAAGCACATAGGTCACAGAGAGCAAAAGAGTACTGGTGGGAAAGAGGAGCATAGTGGCAAGAAAAAGCAACATGGAGCACAAGGGGGAGAAGCACACAAGGGAGATATCTGGAAGAAACATGCTTTCTCATGGAGTGCTTAAGCAAAAAGAAAAAGTAGTGCTCTAAAAGTGTGCAGTGGAAGGACACAAGTAAAGAGGTTATGTTCCACAGGAGGGATAAACACAAGATAGACAAGGCAAGCCATCAAATTAGAAGTAAGCAAGTTAAAGTGACACTTAAATCAACCAATTGTAAGCAATGGGTGGGCTTTAAGCCTAATGTAAGTTCTTGGTAAGCTGGCAATAGCTGTTTTCCAACCAGATATATTGCGCTATCTGGTAGCCTCTACCTAAATAATAAAAAGAAGGCCCCTGAATGCAAGCAATGAAAAGACACAAGTCATCCAGTCAAGGTACAGTAAAGAATAATTCACAAACATTCCAGACACCTCTGCATATACAGATTTTTACTTGCACACATCCCACGCATATGGAGAACACATTGTTGCTAAAGAATGGAATGACGTGCCGCCACCGAGTAGAGTCTCTCCCTTACTAATAGTCCCACTAGGCTCTAAGTGTGTCTAGACTCATACCTGTTCAGCACTGGGATACCCTAGCAGGTGACAGTGCCCTCTACAAATTTGCGTGACATAACACCCATGCCGCTGGTAGCGCTGGAGATACCCCAGTCACAAGGCAGACTGATGTCTCAGAAAAGTCTGTCAAGCTATACCAGGCTCACTCCTGTAAAACTTCTGTAGTCTCCTGTGAGGTCGAACCTATGAAAGGCCATTGGGAACCTGATCATATTTCAGTGTCATACAAGCTCTTGTTTGCGATAGGCTGGTTGAACATCGCTTAAGTGACACAGCGGATATGTATCTTTGGAGCTGACTAAAACACATCAGGTGGCAGATGGATCTTTTAACAGAGTACAGGTTTGGCTGGCGCTTCCTTTAAAGGGTTGGCGGAGCTGGGGCAGATTCACCCACCATGACCTATGTATCTGAAAGGCTGGTTGGACTGATGCAATCAGGCACTAACGTCATCAAAACCACTACAAAGTAGGTGAGGTCCCAATCTCTCTCACAGCGATCACCATCCTTTCATGTCCTTAAGACCACCCTAAGCTGTCCACAATTTCCTGCTCTCCTCTCTCTGCAGGTTTTCTTTTCCTTCGTTCAACTGCACTGAAAACTGCCTGTAGTGAGCCTGTAGACATGGTAGGTAACTTTTGCACATCTAGGGCTCACCTCACCAACCCTTTGACTATTATACAGGAAGGGTTGTATGGGTCCACTTAGAGAAAGCTGCTTTATGAGAGACACATCATAATTATATTTTAAACTAGTTGGACCAGGTGCTTGGATTTCAACCGCAGTGCCTCTCACCCTCACCATATTATCCCGTACTCTTTCTTCTAGTTTCATTGCCTCTTCCACTGACAGCCCCACCGTTTCACCCTTTTTCATACCGACAACGCGCATATTACAGTCATGCACAAAACATGACAAAAATGCTACCATTTGTAACAAAACCCCATTGCTGCCTCGACAGAGCTGTGAGGAGGGGTCGCTGTGCTCAGAAACAGTGTTTGGGGGAAAGGATTCGCTAGAAGTGTTGACCCCCGTTACTGGACGTCCTGAAAGCGCAATGAGCTTGTAAATAAGCCCTGGAATCTCTTCAATGTTCTATCACCTGGTTCAAAAGTTACCATGGGAGTCTAGGCACTGCTGTGACCTCCCCAGCTCATACCTGCAGTGTCACATCTATCAGGCTAGGCACTGGATACTTTTGAAGAATTTGCCCACCCAGCGCAATGGTAACATTTCTCTTGCGTTTATACCAATAGTTGCATTTCCGTCACTTGGTGAGGAAGGCGTTCTCAGATTCCAGCTGCTGCCCTGTGACCTCTCAACCCTCTACCTAAAAAAACATACGGGTGGCGCAAGGGGCTTGTAAATAAGCCCCTCCATTTTATAAGTAGAGGGTTGAGAGGTCACAAGACAGCAGTTAAAATCTGAGAAGCCTTTCTCACACAGTGACGGAAATGTACTGTTATTGGAAGCACTTGGTTATGACTCAAATTGGCTGCAGTGTGTAACGTGCGATGGTCTCTGTGCACCGCAAACATTTTCTCCCTAAAGAACAACATGCTTCTGCGGTTACTCCTTGTCCCTGGATCCCAGCTAAACGTTAATATTTTAACTGACTTTGCCTCCGTTTATCTAACTGTACACAGTTAAAATTGCAGAGCCCAAAATAATACTGGTTGACTTGTTTCCCGAATATTTTTTTTTAAACGCAAAGTGACCGTCGATGCCCCTGAATTGAGCAGAGAATTCCATAGTCTGTCTCTGATGTCTAAAGTATTTTATTTTGTGGCTCCACCATGCCTGGCCCACTTATGCCATCATTTTAAAAGTTGCAGGAACGTGCGATAACGCGAGGTGTTCTGTTTCAAATACCAGATCTCCCAGCAGAAACTAAATTTGAGGACTCCGGAAGCTGCAATTCAGACACCAGGCCAGAGCCCGTCCTATCTACTATCTACGGGTACCACGCTACAGTACCTCTTGCTGTAAAGCCACCCTCAACCACGAGAGAGAGTATAAAATGCAAGGACGACAGAATACTATTAACAAGCGCGGCTGCAAAAATGAAAGTGGCCCACGCAGCAAATCGTGTGGCTGGTTAATTAAATAAACAAGCACTGTCCCTAAAGTAAAAGAGGACCGTGCTGCAAACAACAAAAAAGAGTGCTCACTGACTTATGGAGAACATGGGTGTAATGCCGCAAGTAAATGATCCAGTCCTGATGGGCCATCCCAAAAGGACTCAAGTATGTTTCGTCATCGGTTGGGAACACCTGGTGAGTGTGTTCATAAAGCCCTCACCCACCAACCTAGTTGGTGGCATGCTTCATCATCGGGCCCACCCAGTGACACCTAGCGTGCCCCGGGTGTGCTTCGACGCCTGATTACAGCGGAGCTGGTGTGTTGCTGAGTGTGCAGTGAAGATAGTAAAGAAAGTGATGTTTAAAACGGCTTGGCGGGGGTCCCAGTACCCGAGGGTAGGATTAAACTTTAATACCTGGGCCTCCGTCAGCGGTTAAAAAATAAGGCTGGAGGATGTTAGAGGCGAGTTACGACCTCCCACATCCAATGGGTCAACATGTTTCAGCCAGTGCCTTATGTCTAAGCTGGCTTTCTTCAGGACCTAAATAAAAAGGTGAGTGTAAATAAACTAGAGGGTGTGTGATACAGACTATGTGTCTACACGCCCTAAAGTGTTTATCTATGTGTGAGAGGGGGGATTCCCTTCTCAAGACCACCTCATGGTTGAGAGGTGGCAAGGGCTTGACCAGCTTTACTGGACCGAGCCTTCTTTGGACCTGTAGTGCCTCCTTCGCGACCGGTATGCGAAGGAGGCACTACAGTTCTCTTTGTCCTATTCATACAGCCCCTGGCAGTAGCCATCAGGCAAAAAGCGATGCAAACTGCACTTATACAAGGCATGACTAATATAAAACTACATGCCAATGATATTCTGTGCCTCAAATCTGGGGAGAACATTCAAAAGGAAATATTGGGGATCTTTTCAGACTTTCAAGCACTCAGTTGCTATACAATAAATAATGTTAAGACAGAAATGTTATTGTGCAATTGCTCAGATAGGACAGTACTACCAAGTTTCCAATTACTACAAGACTCTAGACCCAATAGGTACTTAGGGTTTTATGTGTCAGAAAGAGTGGATGAGCCATATACATTAAATTATGTCCCTTTAGGTCAAAAATGTAAGTGTCTATTTGCAAAATGAAATCAACTCCCAATTTCAATATTAGGCCAGGTGGCATGTTACGAATGACAATTTTACCACTATTTAATTTTTATTTTAAGCAATCCCATGTCCTGTTTTAAAGAACTAGGGGCCATATGTAGGTGGCCAAATACCAGTCGGTAACAGCCGATTTCGGCCGTTACCGACCGGTATTTGGAGTTTGAGATGTAGGGGCCTTAAAAATTACCGATTTGGTAAATTTACCAATTCAGTAATTTACCGAATTGGTAAATTTACCGAATCTGTAATCTGAGATGTAGGTGGCACTGTAAACAGTGCCACAGGGCCTTAAGGATTCGTTATTTACCATCAACTATTAGTTGGTGGTAAATAACGGATACCTGTGTATATGCAAATCTGTGCATGTACACCTGTGCCATGTGGCACACAAGCACTGATCAGGGGTGCAACAGGGTGTCAAAGTGCCACCCTGCCACCCTTGACTATTCGGTAATTTTACCAAATCAGTATTTACCGATTCGGTAATTGCCATTGATTCCTATGGGCCTCAAGGCCCATAGCAATCAATGGCAATTACCGAATCGGTAAATTTCAGATTCGGTAATTACCGAATCTTAACAATTCGGTAATTTTTACTGAATATTTACCTACATAGCATTTACTGATTTGTAAATACCGAATCGGTAAAATTCGGTATTTACGAATCGGTAAATACCATTTACCTACATGAGGCCCTAGATGGCCTATTCTCATCTTTCCTATGGGCCAACAAGGTATCAAGACTTGCTCTAGCCGCTTTAAGCTTCCCAAACGAGAAGGAAGGGTTAGCGCTCCCAAACCTGATGGAATACTATTATGCAAATTTTGCACATAATAAGCACAGATTCCATAACCATTTTAATTTGTCAGATATAGATAACTTTTTATGATAAACATATTGAGCAAATACAAAATCGTAGACCTTAAGAGGATAGTGAAGAACCCTAAGAAAGTACGATACAAGGTCCTCCAGTGGTTTCTAAAACAAAAAGCCCAACTATTGAAGTATTATGGAATTCCTCAGATAAATAGCTGTACATGTTTGGCCGATTTATACGCCAGGGAAGACAGGTTGCTGCAACCTGGCGTATTAAAGAAATGGGAGGAGAATGGGTACAGACATGTGGTAGACTTTCTCAACTCAGATTCCTGGAAAAAATGGCCAGAGATAGAGCTTCATTCTGTAAATATGCTTCAGTGGTCGTTTATGCAAATTAAGCACTTTTTAGAAAATACTGATCTAACAGCACAAAGAGCAAGATTAGAACTAAGTGATGCGCTACTTGAAACAACAAACAAGCGGTCAATAAGAATTAAAACTCTACTGCCTTTGAAAAAGCCTGAGAAAAATGGCAAGAAAAAGAAGACCTCCAGATATTGAGAGCGGTCTGAAATAAAATCAACAAATTTAATGCCACAAAAATAGGAGGCGCCTATTTCAGGAGAAAGCACTTTTATACAAAATGGTTAATTCACAGGACTCCATCCTTTCTCTAAAATATACACCCTTAGATTGAAGATAGATGTTTTCGCTGTTCTGAAGAGGGAGGAGGTACCTGGACCCATATTGTCTGGGATTGTCCAAAGATCAAGCAAATATGGGAAGCAATGGAGAAACACCTTAGAATTACCTCAGGACATGCATTAACCATTGACAAGTATATTGCAATTCTGAGGTGCTCATCAAACATAATCTATACATATATAAACGAATATATGTCTGTCTGTCTGTTTGTCCTTTATGCATTACTACACCATTCATCCGATCGCCATGAAACTTTGGGAAGTTGTTGAGTACACTCCCGGGTAGGTTTCTGGCATATGCATTAGTACACCATTCATCCGATCGCCATGAAACTTTGGGAAGTTGTTGAGTACACTCCCGCGAAGGTTTCTGGCATATGCATTACTACACCATTCATCCGATCGCCACGAAACTTTGGGAAGTTGTTGAGTACACTCCCGCAAAGGTTTCTGGCATAACATTCTTTTAAATATGGCCCCCCCATGGCACTCATAATCTTTCGAATACTGAATTTCTCCATTTATGTATCCACAAGCACTCGAATAAATAAATAGAATTAAAACGACACTTTGAAATGTTTTCCATATTAAAATGAATACGTTTCAATAAAGTTTCCTTGAATTTCCTTTCTTCTGAGATCGCAGCAACGCGCGTCGGGTAAGCCATGAAACTTTGGGAAGTTGTTCAGTACACTGCCGCGAAGGTTTCTGGCATATGCATTCCTACACCATTCATCCGATCGCCATGAAACTTTGGGAAGTTGTTGAGTACACTTCCGCGACGGTTTCTGGCATATGCATTAATACACCATTCATCCGATGGGGACGGAGGGTCGGCCGAGCACAGTGATCGCACAGACAGGTAACTTCCCCCCCACAGATGGACACCACACAAAGCTTATGGTAACACCTTTTATAGGCACTTCGGGTAGTAGAGTGGTACAATACAGGGCGATCAGGACACGATGATCCTCTCAATTCTAGTCTCTAGTAAGGGAAGGGGGTAGCGGGACAGTCTTGGTACCCACGGGTACGGGTGTGTAACGGTGATAGCTCACAATCCTCGAGCTCGGTGTTCGGATGGGTCAGACCGCGGCAGCGCCGGCAGGTCCCGAAGAGGTCGTAGGTGGCACGGGCCGCGGCAGCGCCAGCAGGTCCCAACGAGGATGAAGGTTACAACGGGCCGCGGCAGCGCCAGCAGGTCCCACGAGAATGCAGGTTGCAACGGGCCGCGGCAGCGCCAGCAGGTCCCACGAGGATGAAGGTTACAACGGGCCGTGGCAGCGCCAGCAGGTCCCACGAGAATGCAGGTTGCAGAGGGCCGCGGCAGCGCCAGCAGGTCCCACGAGGATGAAGGTTACAACGGGCCGCGGCAGCGCCAGCAGGTCCCACGAGAATGCAGGTTGCAGAGGGCCGCGGCAGCGCAAGCAGGTCCCACGAGGATGAAGGTTGCAGAGGGCCGCGGCAGCGCCAGCAGGCAGGACAATAGTTCACAAGGCAGGGCTGTGGCAGCGCCAACAGTCCGTCAAGGATGAGTTCGTCGCGGTGTCTCTCGACTCCAGGATACAACTGCCTTCCTGTCCTGGGGCTGCCTCAGTTATAGGTCTGGCGCCCTTTGATGTCCGGACCCTCGCTCTTGGAGGTCGGGAGGTCTGGGATGAGGGAGTCCAGACACCCAGCAGGGGGGTGGAGCCAGCGCCCGAGGAGGCTGGGGGTGCTCTTCACCTGGCGGGGGAGAGCCGTCGACACTTCGTACTCCCATTGACCTGCCAAGTGGGCCGTTCACCTCCTGGGTGGAGGGTGGTGCCGGGATGTCGGGGCCTGGTCAGGCCCAGGGTTGGGGTCGGGCTGAGGCCGCGCGGCCGCGTGGTGCCGTGTCCAAGATGGCGGCTGGGCCGGGCAATGGTGCTGACGGTGGCCCGGGCCCTGTCCTGCGGGGAGGGAGCGAGCCCTTCATGTGGCCTGTCCAACATGCGTCCCCCCCAGCTGAAGGCGGGGAGAGTCACCCATCTTCTTGGGGACTTTCCTCGTCGAGGCGGAAAAAGCGGGACAGGCCATCCGCGTTGGCGTGGTCTTGGCCGGGTCGATGTTCCACAGTGAAGTCCATCCCCTGCAGGGAGATGGACCAACGTAGTAGTTTCGGGTTTTCCCCCCGCATCTGCATGAGCCATTGCAGGGGTCGATGATCGGTCTGGACCCGGAAGTGGGTGCCGAAGAGATAAGGCCGGAGCTTTTTGAGGGCCCACACCACGGCGAAGGCCTCCCTCTCGATGGTGCTCCAGCGTCGTTCTCGGGCCAGGAGCCGTCTGCTGATGAAAGCCACTGGCTGGTCAAGTCCTTCGGGGTTCAGCTGGGAAAGGACTGCCCCAATGCCATGGTCGGAGGCATCTGTTTGGACGATAAATTCCCGACTGTAGTCGGGGGCCTGGAGCACCGGGGCGGAGCACATGGCGGCCTTCAGCTTCTCGAAGGCCGCTTGACAGTCTGGGGTCCAGTTGACCTTCTTTGGTTGGTTTTTGGAGGTGAGTTCCGTGAGGGGCCCTACGATGCTGCCATAGTCCCTCACGAACCGTCGGTAGTAGCCCGTGAGTCCCAAGAAGGCGCGGACCTCGGTCTGGGTGATGGGGGACTGCCACGACTGGATGGCCGCGATCTTGAGTTGCAGAGGGGCCACCAGACCGCTTCCCACCTGGTGCCCGAGATAGGTCACGGACCCCTGGCCAATTTGGCATTTGCTGGCCTTGATCGTGAGGCCAGCTCGTTGGAGGGCCTGTAGCACCTCGCGGAGGTGGTGGAGGTGGTCGGACCAGTGGTGGCTGTACACAGCGATATCGTCCAGGTAGGCGGCGCTGAATCCTTCGAGTCCTGCCAGGACCTGGTTTACTAGCCGCTGAAAGGTTGCTGGGGCATTCTTCATGCCGAATGGCATGACCTTGAAGTGATAGTGGCCATCCGGGGTAGAGAATGCAGATCGTTCTTGGGCCCGGGGTGTGAGACCGATCTGCCAGTAGCCCGCTGTTAGGTCGAAGATGCTGAGGTAGCGGGCAGCTCCCATGCGGTCGATTAGTTCATCTGCTCGGGGGATGGGGTGTGCGTCTGTTCTGGTGACCGCATTCAAGCCCCGGTAGTCGACGCAGAACCGGAGCTCCGGCGTGGCGCCGGGGGCGGCCGCTTTGGGGACCAGTACCACTGGGCTGGCCCAGGGGCTGTCTGAGGGCTCGATGATCACGAGTGTGAGCATCTTGGCCACCTCCTCTTGGATGCAGGCCCGTACCCGATCTGGTACGCGGTAGGCCCGATGGCGGATAGGGGGACTGTCTCCCGTGTCCACGTCGTGTAAGCACCAGGGGGTGACCCCTGGGGTGAGGGAGAACAGGGTGGAGAACTGTAGCAGGAGGACTCGGCAGCCTTGGCGCTGTTCCAGGGTGAGGGCCTCCGAGAGTCGGACCCCGTCCACGGAGCCGTCCTTCTCCCGTGACCGTAGGAGGTCAGGGAGGGGTTCGGAGTCCTCCTCGGTTCCATTGTCGGTTGCCATCAGGAGGCTGAGTTCGGAGCGTACAAAGTGGGGTTTCAGTCTATTAGCGTGGAGGACCCGGAGAGGGTTTCGGGAAGATTCCATATCGATGAGATAGGTGACAGGGCTCTTGCGCTCGATTACTTTGAAGGGCCCCGTCCATTTGTCTTGCAGGGCGCATGGTTCGGTGGGAGACATTACCCACACTTGTTGACCGGGTTCAAATTCGATGGAGGATGCATTTCTATCGTACCACCTTTTCATGTCCTCCTGACTGGCCTCCAGGTTTGCTTTTGCCATCTCTCCGAACCTTCTGGTCTGGTTGCGGAGGGTTAGGAGGTACTTGAAAACATCTGGAGGGTTCTTTAGAGGGGGCATTTCCCAGCCTTCTTTGACTAGGCTGAGCGGGCCTCGCACCGGGTGTCCATACAAGAGTTCGAAAGGGCTGAAGCCGAGGGACTTCTGGGGGACTTCTCGGTAGGCAAAGAGAAGGCACGGTAGTAGCACATCCCACTGGCGACGGAGGGGCTCTTCCAACCCCCCAATCATCCCTTTGAGCGTGCGGTTGAACCGCTCAACCAGTCCGTTCCCTTGAGGGTGATAGGGGGTCGTGAATCGGTAGGTGACCCCACACTGTTGCCAGAGGGACTTCATGTATTTTGAGATAAAGTTCGTACCCCTGTCGCTGACGACTTCTCGGGGGAAGCCCACTCGAGAGAAGATCCCCATCAAGGCTCGACCCACTACTGGGGCTGTTATCGTACGAAGGGGGACCGCCTCAGGATAGCGGGTAGCGTGATCCACCAGGACCAGGATGAAGCGATGTCCCTGTGCTGTTCGGGGGTCCAGGGGCCCCACAATGTCTATTCCCACCCTTTCGAACGGGGTGGTCACCACGGGGAATGGTTGTAGGGGTGCCTTGAGTTTGCGGCCGCTCTTCCCACTGGCCTGGCAGGTCGGGCAGGACCGGCAATGGTTGGATACGTCGCTCCTCATTTTGGGCCAAAAAAAGTGAGTCACCAGGCGGTGGTAGGTCTTGTCTTGGCCCAGGTGCCCGGCCAGGGGGACATCGTGGGCTAGGTTCAACAGGAAGTCTCTGAAGTGGAGGGGCACCACCAGCACTCGCCCGGCCCCCAGTTCTGCGATTTTCTGTTCGCTGTACAAGAGATCATTGTCCCAATAAACCCAGTGGGCCCCGGTGGTGTCTCCTTGGCTCTGGGCGAACGCTTGCTGTCGCAATCCCTCGAGGGAGGGGCAGGTCTTTTGCTCCTGCCGGAATTGTTCCTGGGTGGGCCCTCCTTCTTGACGCCACTGAGCCAGGTCGGGAAGCTCGGGGGGCTGTGTGGACCCCTCTGGGGTGGGGTCCGGGTGGTCGGTCTGGAGGAAGTCTTCTTCTGGAGTGATCGAGGGCGGAGGCGCTGCCCATTCTGGTTCTTCTGGTCTAGGGATGGTGCGGGTGGCCATGGACCGGGTGGTTACGCATGCCCAGTCCGGGAGACCCAACATCCCCAGATGCTCTCTTCTTTCCACAGCGGCCCACGGGGAGCTCTCGAGATCGTTCCCCAGGAGGCAGTCTACGGGGGCATCGTCACGGACAGTTGCTTTCAGCATGCCGGACACTCCTCCCCATTCGAAGGGGACGCAGGCCATCCGACACAGGCTCTCCGAGTTGTCGGCCGATCGGACGGGGCAAAGTACGTTTGGTAGGATTTGTTCTGGGGTCACCAGGTGACAGCGGACGGCCGTCACACTGGCCCCGGTGTCACGCAGGGCCTCGGCCTTGCGCCCATTGATGCTCACCCATTGGCTGTACTTCCGAGTGTTGGCGGGCAGGGGAGTCCGCGGGACCATGTCTCTTCCTCCCAGGCATGCCAGGGTCATGGCGGCGGGTTCCCACTCGAACTGCTCCGACTCATAGGTCTCCGTGTCTTCGGAGATTTGTTCTTCTCCCAGGGCGGCGGCCGCCATCTGGCGGGGCCCGGGGACCTGGTTCTTCGGGCAGGTCGGGTCACTGGCATAGTGGCCGACTCGCTGGCATCGATGACACGTCACGTTAGCTCGGAACCCCGGGCGCATCGGGGGGTTTCCCCGGCCTGCTGGAGCCGGGGTGGCGTTAGTGAGTGCGGCCGGGGCGGCGTCTCTGCCCCGGCCTCCTCCTCCTCCTCGGGGACGATGGTGACCTTGGTTGGTTCTGTTCTGCTCATTCGGCCCACTCCGGGCCACTCGGGTGCTCTCCCACCGGTCAGCCTCGGTGGCGAGCTGCCGGGGTTCAGTCAATTTACTGTCGAGGAGGTGCTGCCTGAGCTCGACAAAGCAGTTGTTGGAGAGGTGCTCCCATACAATGAGATTGAAGAGTTGTTCGTAAGTGGTTACGTTGTTACCCTTGATCCACCCCTCGAAGGCTCGGCTGAAATAGTTCACGTATTCCAACCACGTCGTACCTGGGATCCGGGTGCAGTTGCGGAACCTCTGGCGGTACATTTCGGGTGTAAGTCCATATCGACTGAGGAGGGCGGCCTTCATATGGTCATAGGACGTCATTTGATGGTCCGGAAGCTGCAGCAGGGCATCACGACCCTCGTTGACGAATCTCCCCCATAGACCGGCTCCCCAGTCACTTCGAGCGACCCGGTGGGCGGTCATGGCAATCTCATAGGCTTTGAACCACTGCTGTATGTCGTCGTTCCGGTGATATTCTCGGACCACATCCTTGGGGATGTGGACCTTCTGCTCGGTAGGACCCGGGGAGTGCGGTTGCTCGGGCACCCCTAGGTTTTTGTTCAGTTTGCGTATTTCTATCTCCGCTAGTTTGCACTCGTGCTCGTATGCCAGTCTTTTTTCTTCGAGGTCTCTCTGTCTCTGTTTTTCCTCTCGCTCTTCTCTGAGCCGTAAGTGTTCTAAGTTTATTTTTTGTTCCGCCAGTTTCAATTCTCCGTCTAATCTGAGTCGTGCCAAGTCTAACTCGTGTAATCTATTTTTTTCCCGCTCCTGGATCTCTTCATGGGAGGGGCCTGGTCTCCGTTCCTCCGTCCGGGTGGTGTTGACTTCCGGGGCTGCGGGGTCCCGGGGGGTTGCGGTATTTGTCTCTGTCCAGGCCTCTAGGGCGTTTTTGAAGTCTTCTTTTGTGCTTAGCCCGGTGGTAGCAATGCCTAAGTCCATGCAAAATTGTTTGAGCTCTCGGTGGTTGTATTCTTCCAGCTTTTCCATCTGGAACTTCTCCGCCGATCCGCTCTCTTTGGTCGTCATTGTGGTTTTAGTCGTAGGGTGAGTTACTGTCTGTACGGTACGCGTTGGTTCGGATCGCGCCGCTAGCCACCAATGTTAGACGGGGACCTGGAGGGTCGGCCGAGCACAGTGATCGCACAGACAGGTAACTTCCCCCCCACAGATGGACACCACACAAAGCTTATGGTAACACCTTTTATAGGCACTTCGGGTAGTAGAGTGGTACGATACAGGGCGATCAGGACACGATGATCCTCTCAATTCTAGTCTCTAGTAAGGGAAGGGGGTAGCGGGACAGTCTTGGTACCCACGGGTACGGGTGTGTAACGGTGATAGCTCACAATCCTCGAGCTCGGTGTTCGGATGGGTCAGACCGCGGCAGCGCCGGCAGGTCCCGAAGAGGTCGTAGGTGGCACGGGCCGCGGCAGCGCCAGCAGGTCCCAACGAGGATGAAGGTTACAACGGGCCGCGGCAGCGCCAGCAGGTCCCACGAGAATGCAGGTTGCAACGGGCCGCGGCAGCGCCAGCAGGTCCCACGAGGATGAAGGTTACAACGGGCCGCGGCAGCGCCAGCAGGTCCCACGAGAATGCAGGTTGCAGAGGGCCGCGGCAGCGCCAGCAGGTCCCACGAGGATGAAGGTTACAACGGGCCGCGGCAGCGCCAGCAGGTCCCACGAGAATGCAGGTTGCAGAGGGCCGCGGCAGCGCCAGCAGGTCCCACGAGGATGAAGGTTGCAGAGGGCCGCGGCAGCGCCAGCAGGCAGGACAATAGTTCACAAGGCAGGGCTGTGGCAGCGCCAACAGTCCGTCAAGGATGAGTTCGTCGCGGTGTCTCTCGACTCCAGGATACAACTGCCTTCCTGTCCTGGGGCTGCCTCAGTTATAGGTCTGGCACCCTTTGATGTCCGGACCCTCGCTCTTGGAGGTCGGGAGGTCTGGGATGAGGGAGTCCAGACACCCAGCAGGGGGGTGGAGCCAGCGCCCGAGGAGGCTGGGGGTGCTCGGCACCTGGCGGGGGAGAGCCGTCGACACTTCGTACTCCCATTGACCTGCCAAGTGGGCCGTTCACCTCCTGGGTGGAGGGTGGTGCCAGGATGTCGGGGCCTGGTCAGGCCCAGGGTTGGGGTCGGGCTGAGGCCGCGCGGCCGCGTGGTGCCGTGTCCAAGATGGCGGCTGGGCCGGGCAATGGTGCTGACGGTGGCCCGGGCCCTGTCCTGCGGGGAGGGAGCGAGCCCTTCATGTGGCCTGTCCAACACACTCGAATAAATAAATAGAATTAAAACGACACTTTGAAATGTTTTCCATATTAAAATGAATACGTTTCAATAAAGTTTCCTTGAATTTCCTTTCTTCTGAGATCGCAGCAACGCGCGTCGGGTAAGCCATGAAACTTTGGGAAGTTGTTCAGTACACTGCCGCGAAGGTTTCTGGCATATGCATTCCTACACCATTCATCCGATCGCCATGAAACTTTGGGAAGTTGTTGAGTACACTTCCGCGACGGTTTCTGGCATATGCATTAATACACCATTCATCCGATCGCCAGGAAACTTTGGGAAGTTGTTGAGTACACTCCCACGAAGGTTTCTGGCATACATTTTTTTTAAATATCGGCCCCCCAGGGCCTCATAATCTTTCGAATACTGATGTATGCACCAGACGGAAGAACAAAAAGTCGTGTATCCACAAACACTCGAATAAATAAATAGAATTAAAATAACACTTTGAAATGTTTTCCATATTAAAATGAATAAGTTTCAATAAAAATGACACAATGTAAATTGAATGTTATCATAACGAGTTTCTTTGAATTTCCTTTCTTCGCAGATCGCAGATCGCAGCAACGCGAGACGGGTAAGCTAGTGACAAATAAAATACAGGAGGAATGTTTATTTATAGCTGCCCTGGTGGCAAGATCGTTAATTCTCCAGAATTGGCAAAGTAACACTGTACTAAATACACAAATATTTTAACAAGAGGGTCCGAGGGATGAAATATTTAAAGACCAGATAGTGTTCTGTCCCCAACCAACAGTACGTAACAACACAAAGAAACTAACGGTCTATACAAATGAGATAGAGTCAGACAGAAACCACAGTGAGAACTAGGGTCAAAAAACAAACCGTTCAAGCATTAGGAAAGAATCCCATCAGCCCACCCAAATGGCAGAACTTCTTCATCTGGGATTCCTTGTGGATGACATTCTCAGTACAGTTGGCTCTCTGAAGTAGACAACTGTTCTGGACTGAAACCCCAGGAATGCATATAGTCACAACTATGGTGGTGCTGAGAAAATTTGCAGTGTTGAAGAAGTGCAGTTTAAAATTGACTACTTATGATACCTCAAAACTTTAATACACGCTATCATAGTGTCAAGCTTAAAAACAGTGTGCAGATAGTTTTGGAAAAATAGCTATTCGGATGTTAAGTACAGGGTCGACATGTTTCAGCCATACGGTTAAATTTCAACCTAAGGCTTTCGTCAGGACCGAAATATAAACACTACTGCAAATATTGAAAAACTGTGCAAGAAATAAATTTTACAAGAGATAAATTTTAACAACTCAAATAGCTCAGTGCAGTGCACCCTACCATACTCTGTGAAATCCAGGTTATAAGGCGTGTTTCACAGAAGTCTCAGATTCATTCCTAGAAATATAAATACAGAATAGTAAAGAAAAATGACTGTAGGCTCACTGGTATCTGCCAAACAATGTCTCAAGAAATTTACAGAAAACATTTTTTGAAATACATTAGAGAATTACAAAACATACCACTATGGTTTAAAAAGTAAATAAAGATGACTCACCCATCATTATGTGGGAGCACATCTCACCTCACCTGGCGACTGCTCAGGGAATGAGGCCCCGCTCTATATGTGGGTAAAGAAGGTAGGTAGACAGAGTAAGTATCCCTATCTATATCTTTCCCATCTTATATATAGAAACTTATATTGCAAATCTAGACCCCAGACCATCGCCTAGAACAGGCAAACCCTCGACAAAGATGTGCTTAGGACTCTCAATATTCAGAAACGAACAAGCCAGCACATTCCAAACCCATATTAGCAGTGGGTAGAAGTGCAGGATGCCCCTTGGATAATGCTCGGGCTTGTTTATCACAACTCAAGCAATTGTATACATCTATGTGTAAACATTGCTACCGACTTAGCCGGTACGTAATAGATTACAAACTGATGTCTTTGCCTCAAAGCTGGAACCTTCTAAGATGCATAAATAGCACAATATCTTTAAAGGAAATGGCACACCAAGGCCTAAAACAATGATTTGTCTGTACAAGCCCAACTGCAAAGTGTGCCACGCGAAAGTAGTTTCCCTAAAGAAAAGAATTCCAACCTCCTAAATGCCTCATGGTAATTAACAGGCACTTGACCTTAAAAGCTCTGTAATTAAAGCATGTTGTCCAAGAAAAGCGTTCTAACCTTGTAAATGCCTCATGGTGACTTCACGGCACAAGCAGTAAGGGGATATATAACCCTTGAGGCTCTGTAATAACAGCATGTTGTCCAAGAAACAGAATAACCACCATAGGCCCACTCACCTGTCCGTCGGTACCTCAGGCTTTTCCTAAGCCGAGGGGGAGGTAACCGGCCGGACGGGGAGGGTCTCTTTAAATATTACCTAGTCGGATCCCCGATTGGTGGAATCGATGGCAGCCAACCCGCGAAGAATATTTCAAGGTGCGCGGTGTCCCAGACAACAGTGAATTGTTGCCGGTTGTGACACCGCGCGTCTACTTCCTGGCCAACTTTCACGCATGCGCGCAACAGTGGCACTACCCCGCAGACGCGGGGCGATCTGGGAAAGTTAGTTCTGCCAAATCGAAAGTAGACGAATACCCGCTCTAAAAAACTCCTCTTAGCAAATCAAAAACAGGCGGATCAAAACAAGCAGTGCAATGTGCATCATCATTAAGTAGAATGGGAGATTTATTAGAGGATAGCACACCAGGATATTTCATTCGTGTGATTTATTAAAGGATCTTTCTTTTGTGTGTAGA
The DNA here is from genome assembly GCF_964261635.1 of Lissotriton helveticus. NCBI lineage: Eukaryota > Metazoa > Chordata > Amphibia > Caudata > Salamandridae > Lissotriton > Lissotriton helveticus. The sequence goes on from NC_136057.1 coordinate 1,824,272,084, forward strand.
ACAGCAAAGATTGTCTGCTTTGAGGCAGAAATAGAAACGTGCAGAAAGACATGTGTTCCTAGATGATGTAAATACCATGTTCAACGGTCTTGGTACCTTTCGCAAATTCGTGATTTATCTAGTCCAGTAAACCATAAATACAATACCAGACTTACTGGAAGAAATTCGTATAAATACGAATTTATAAAACCATCAGCTCTTAGGAAGTGGCACTTAAGACAAACCATATCTAGCATTAAAGTCTTTAATATAGAAAAGATGAGTGTATGAAACCTCACCATAAGTCCAGGAACCCGGTGGAGCTTGTTAAAATTTAACCAAGCCCACCTATGGCATATATGTTGACATTATTTTGAAAAACAGAGGTCACTCGTAACCAAGAGTATGCCAAAAGGTAGGTCAAACAGGAGGGATAATGTGGCAATGAATCTACAAAATGGTGCATGCAAGGCCGAAATCATCCCACAGTATAGATATGAATGTATGTACTCATAGTGTGATCCATGGAATATCGTGATTTAACCCCTGGCTGTCGCACATAAGCCTAAAAATCCACTTTTGTTCCTTCACGAACAAGTATTTAGATATATCACTCCCATGTGGCGGGATAAATGGCTGCTACAAAACTACCCATTTCATATCTTCCGCCTTGTGCTTGAAATTCAAAACCGAGTAGCTTGTTTGTTGCACCTGATGGTACTCTTATGTTCATTGATTCTCAATTTAACCTTGCGTGTCGTCATGCCTATATATCTCAATAGACATGGGCACGTAATCATGTAAATGACTCTCTCAGTGTTACAATTGGTATGTCTTTTGAGAATCCATGGTCTTCCTGTTCCAATATCTACATGCAATGTTTTTTGTGTCTGGGGACATACTGAACAGGTTCCACATGGGTAATGACCCTGGGCAGCAGGGAGATCCCATACAGGGCCGGACTGGCTACCGGGCGTTTTTGTGTGCTGCAAAGCTGGGGGCTAATATCTCTGCTGTGAGGGATGATTTCGTTGACGGGGACCTGCGTGCCCTTTGAAATAAAAAAAGCAAACAAACTTTGTTCATCACACGCAGGACCCCATCAACGAAATTAGCCCCCAGCTCGGCAGCACACCAAAATGCCCGGTAGCCAGTCCGGCCCTGATCCCATAGCGTGTTAACTGATTCTTGTTCTCTGTTTTTCGGTCTGGTGTGGACTAAGCAGTCACGTAGGCTGGTTCCTCTTTTAAAAGAAAAGAGTGAGGTCGGAATGGAGTTGTTTGTTGTATTTAAGATTCTCCAATGTTTCCGTACCGACCTCTGTACTTGGTTGGACAGAGTGCTAAAAGTGTTGACAAAGGTTAGTCTACCCAAAGGTGGTTTGTCAATAGGTGCCTCCAGGAGTGCATCGCGATTGTTACTGGCAGCCCTTTTAAAACATCTCCATACCAGATGTTTTGGGTATTCTCGGTCTTTAAGTTTAGAAGACAAGTCTTTCGCATATGTCACAAAATCTTACTTATCTGAACAGTTTCTGCGAATTCTCAGAAACTGGCCAACTGGCAGATTTTCCCAAAGAGACTTAGGATGGTGACTATCGAAGGTAAGCAAGGAGTTCCGAGCCATAGGTTTCCTGTACAGTTTTCTCCCCCGCTTCACCTCTGATGGAAAAATCAGAATGTCCGATTGACTGTATTTAACCGTGAATTTTAGATAGCGATTCTTACTATTGAGCCAAGTCTGGAAATCCAAAATGGCTGGTGCAGTACCCCGCCAGACGACCAATATGTCGTCTATGTTTCTCTTCCACAGCACCACCTGATGGAAAAATGGGTTGCTGCGGTTGAGAACACAATCTTGTTCAAATAAATGAACATAAAGATGGTCTCCTCAAATTTGAAAAAATTCTCGGTCATTGCCAGCCGTGCACATTCCATGATGAAATTCACTGGTGAGATGCTGCCAAGGTCTCTAGCATCCAGCAGACTTCTGACGGCCACGAGAGTCTCTTCTTGCGGAATGCAAGTGTAAAGTGATTCGACATTGAAACTGACTAAATAATCAATCTCGACGTCAAAATCAATATCCGGAAGCAGTCTCAGGACATCTTTGGTGTCCTGGAGATAGGTAGGCATAGCCTTAACCAGGGGCCTGAGGAAGTGATCGACAAATGTCGATAAAGTTTCCAATAGTGAACCAATCCCTGAAATGATGGGCTGGCCCGGTGGAGGTCTCTGCACTTTATGAAGTTTAGGCAGGATGTGGATGTAGATCGTAACTGGATATTTAGTAGTCAGGAATTGAGCTTCTTGTACAGTAATCCAACCTTCCGTTCTTGCCTCCTCCACAAGATGTCCACTTTCCATGGCTGGCAGGCTAAACTGCACAAAGTTATAGAGCTGAAGAGACGCTATGTGCTAAGGTCAGGTACACTTATAAAATTTGAGAACCGCTGGAAGTCCATAGGAAGCTAGACAGCGAATTGGGTAAAATTGAATGTTAAAGAGACATAGTGCAATAGGTGTTTTTTCTTTTCTAGATGTGCTTTTCTATAATTCTTAATGGCATTATTGATAGTGATGTGTTTTACGGGTGTACTGCATTTGCATGAATTTGTCAACCAAAATTCAAACTGCACAACGTAAGTAATTTATTTTGTATATGAACAACTGTGAATTGAACTCCCAATAATAAAAATAATAAAAAAATAAAAAAATATATTAGATTTTGAGACAGAGCAAGAAAGAAAGGCATACAAGGGAGAAAGGAGTAGGAAAGCACAGATATAAAAACAGTTCCAATGGGTAAGCAAGGATGTAAAAGCACTGTACTGTACAAGAAGCTCAATTCCTGACCCATAGACCCCTAGACTGGCACCTAAAGAGTCCCACTCCTTGTTTGAACTGGCCTATCCTAGCACCATGCCACCTGGACCGCACCACATGCCGGAAGAACCTTAATGGGAGATGTCTTAGTGACACTCCCAGTGGTGGCCTGCAACATTACAATATGGTGAGGCGCAATGCCCAAATCACTCACCATATAAGCTGGCCGAGGGTCTGAATGTGGTCTCCATCCAGGCATTCTCCTCCTCAGCGCTGCCTCAGGTTGAAAGGGAGGGACTTCCTCCTTGTAAAACCCAAAACCAACCAATCCTCAAGCTGCAACACAGCTCCAGGATTGGATAGCCCACGCTCACCCGGTGCTCATTTTAAGGCTGGGGTCTGCGTCTGCAATCCCTCAGGTGTTTCTCAGCCCTGGGATTGCAGTCTCTGAAGTGCCATGTCAGGTTGGCCGGCTTTAGACAGCCGGCCAATCTGACATGCGAACTGGCAGGGAGCTGCATTAATAGTGCAATTGCACTAATCATCCCTCCCCTCGCACGGTAACAGCGCAAGCCTGGGACACATTAATAAAATGGTATTTATTACCATTTCATTAATGTGTGTGCCTGCTGCACTCGCAGCAGGCGGGCGACGCTCCCACGCCATAACGGAGGAGCCGCCGCTGCTTACTCTCCCTGGGTCCCCATTGTCATTATTTTCATCACCACACTCGTTGATCAACAATTGAACATACTTTGTGTAATCTGTTTTTATTTTTAGTCATCATTGTATACAGCAGCTGCAATATAATAATTTCTACAAACTGTTTTTTTAAATAGCAAAAAATGTCTTTAATGAAACCACCACATTCTTAACAGCTACTTTATTATTTTTACCGCAAAATGCAGACATTACAATTGTATATTATTTAACTGCCTATTTCCAATAATATTTCCAAGTCTTTTTTTTTTTTACTTCTTTGCTATGGCAAATGCACTAATCTGAAAATAACAGAACATAAAATATATTATTTATTGTACAATTTTGTCCGGCAAAACCAGCCTGTGATTGGAGAGACTTAAACAAACTACTGGGTTGGTCTTTTAATATATCATTAAAACTCTTCAAAAGCATTTTGTACCATGTTACACAATAACCTGTTTGGTATTACCTTTCACTCTATTCCAATATATGTATACATAGTCATTCGTCCAAGTGCTGATACGTATGATTTTATGAAAAATATACAACTACATTAAAAATAGCAAAATAAATAAGGAGAATAATTATTCTGTTTCCAAGCCACGCAGGCCCCTGGAATCAAACATGGATCTGTTTTTGATTCTGTGGGAACCATAACTGTGTGATCTGAGTGAAATTACACTGTCATTAGCAGTGGTCCGAGTAAGAATGATTGCCTCAATTGTATAGAGCAAGCCCTAGCACATTTCACCCCCTCTGACCTGCCAGAGGGAGACAACGGTGTTTGCATTGAGGCTTTCTAAAACAGTAATACCCGCTTTTGTAATCTCCAGTGAATTAAGGTCAATGGCGGACAAAAGCAAAGGTCGAGCATGACAAGCCGCTGCACACAAATGCGAAAGAGGGTCTTCGGCATGCGGGGCGATGGAATCAGGCCAAGACAATGGAGGGCAGCGGGCCACTGCACGTGGGGGGAGGCGGGGCCACGTCTTTTCAGCAAGACAAGTCGCGCCACTCACAATGACGTAACTTTTCTGTGAGAAAGAAGGCCAAATCAATACTTCTGGGTTGGATATTCCTTCCAGGGAGCGGAAAACGGGCTCCTGTTTCTGGGCTCTTGGTCACAGATGCCAGCTGCATTAAGTTTTTCCTCAACTATCACTCTCTGAGAGCATTGAACACCCATGAAATAGATCCATTCGGTATATCATACTGTTTGAGATGTGCTGAAAAACCAATTTTCATTTTACATTGCCGCAGTGTTTGTTTTGTTCACGCGATGCAGAATTTAATCAACCTATAAATAAATATAAATTAAGAATCTACGCTGGAAAAATCTAGAAAACTGATTTATATCAAAAAAATAATTTAGCGTTAGGCAGAGCACACGGGGGAAGAGAATGCAATTTCTTGGCGCTATCATGCCCTCAGTCAGACAGTCTTACGTTTTGCAGAATTAGCCTGAGGCTGACTACTGTAGTATGACTAGACTCTGATTTAAATTGCACAGGGTTTGGAGTACTATTTCAGCGTTTTACATTGACTGCTGCATTTCACTCTGGTTTTAAAGCGTGACATCGTCCTTAAACACGTTGATAGTTTATTGCTTTGCCACAGCACTTTAATTGTGCATTTTGGTGATCCATCCTTGTGAGCTTTCTCTTTCACCCAGTGCTGATCACAATCACCCTTTTTTTTCCTTTAGGGCACCCGCACATTAAAAATTGTCTTCAGAATGGGGCATCATAAGTCTACATTACCAATAATCTACATTACAAAGTTTTTGATGACTTGGTATGGCGATTTATATAGACTGCAACATTTTCAAACTATGGTCATTAATGTAAATCAGATACATTTTCTGGTGATCCTGGGAAAGCAAGTGACCTGATGGACAAAGTAATTTGTGGTTGCAAATCTACATTTACGATTGTAATGCCATCACTTATGCCCGACAGCTGGTCACAATTACAAATCTGCAGAGAAAAAATAATTTACTACACCGCTGTTCTCCACTACGAATCATGTCATTTTAAACCCCACACAAGAGATGGAGAGAGAGAAGAGCAGCACATCATTTGCTCTCCCAACTGACTCAAAAACGGGGACCTTTGCCTCCAAAACAGAATGGGCAATGTGAAAACCAAGGGTGTGCAGAGGGAAGATCATGTAAATCCAATTATACACCCACAAAAGTGCCTAATCCATAAGCAATACCCCCACATCATTCGAGTACTACCATTGGCCAAACAAACACACTTTTACTCTTTGCCAGTCTTGAAGTAAGTCAAAAACCACACGAGGCCACTCAGCAGTGGTATCCTACAAAAAATAAGGAATGCAGAGAATGACAATAGGGAAACATGAAAAACAAAATGTAAATGAGTGTCCCATCCAACCACAATTCACAATAGAAATACACGTAGAAATAAGTAAAAATAAAATGTATATAAAATCTAAAAAAAAGTCAAGAGAAATAAATGACTTATGGTAACACATACACATATATGAATATGGCTGACAGCGATACATCGGGAAAGCAACAATAGCAAGCACTCGAAAAGAACCAGAGTCAAACTATCAAGGTGTTGTCCTCTTGAAGAAATCCCAAAGATATGTTGTCTTGAATTATGGACCTGCAAGTACCCTGGCCGAGCTACACAGGTCAAACTGGCTATTTGAAGCACCTATCTAAATAGGTATCAATGATACACAGGGGCATATTTATCCCTTTTTGTGATGCTTTGGCCGGGCAAACTACAAAATCATATTTATGAGGCTGCACAATGCCACTTTGCATGGCTTTGAATTGCCTCATAGATATGAAGTAAGGCAAGGAAGCACAAATCGCTGCTTTGCCTTAGTCAGCTCAAGGGAGGAATTCCATTGGAGTTGCAGTGGGTTTTCCTATACAACAACCATGGATTTTGACACTCACCCAGGTTTAAAAGATCATTTAAAGCTGGTATAATACACCAAAATCTTAAGTCTCCCGGGGATTCACAACAAGCAGAAATAGCTTTTTTTCCCTAGCTTTTTCCTCTTTCTATGTGTGCTGCACCCAGGATTGTTTTTGTTCAGGAAGGTGCACACCTTCCTGCACAAAAATAATCCTGACAACTAGACAGGCACCCTTGCATCATGTTGCTAGGGTGCCTTCATTAACTGTAGGCTACCGAAACAATGCCAGCACAGGGGGAAAGGGCAGAAATGCACAGTATTAGATAAATATGGTTCATTCCTGCCCGTTCACTTTGACGTAGAGCAGGACAGCATGGTGACTTGCTGCGTTGCTATACGCAAAATCCCCATAAATTTGCCCAACAATGTTTTGAATTGCAGTGCCTAGGTACCTATAAATGCGTAAGACCAACCCTGGGTGTGGGCCACAAACAATTGTACGGCTGGGGGAGTAGGTTCTTGTCCAAAGGGTATTCAGCAAAATGTGTGGCAAATGGTTCAATTCCAAACAAATCACGAGGTTGTAGCAACACTGCCAAAACTGGACCTCCTTTCAAATGGAACCATATAGAATTTAGTCCAGCCCAGTTATTCCAGGGAGTATAGCTTCAAAAGCACACCCACTCAAACGCACCAGAGACAGCAGAATAGAGGACACGGTCAACTCCAAAGTGGGGTAATAGTCTCATGTGATGTCTGTTACTGGCTCACATTGGAGTAAATTCCCCTCAGCAGATCCAATGACAAACAGTTCACTCCAACTGCCACACACCTGCAGCAATTCCGGGCTATCCATGCTCAACAATGGCATAGTACACAAATATTCATTGAATTTCAGCAACAGTGTAATTCCTGAAGCAATATATATTTGATAGTTTTCACAATGCTGCAGCAAAGCACTTTTACTAAATATCCACAGTGCCACAGTAAAGCAAACGCGGCTGCTCCTTGGACCCCCAACTGGCTGTAGTCCCAAGTGAAGGGTGTGACGAGAACAACACAACCACAGAACCTAAACCTGAACCAGTCGTGGCTTGTGTGGTGGAGGGTGGCAAGGCGTTCTACATGGGATTTGAGACAAAAATGGCAAACAGGAAGTTGTCTAAGACTAAGAGGCTCAGCATAGCTGCCCATTTGCTGATACAGGGCCAGTCAATGTGTGCAGAAAGGGGTTGAGCTAATGTCTCTACTTGGTGGCTCCATGTATTATTCTCTGGTTGCTTAACAGTGTATCCAGTGGTTGGCTGTCAGTCGCTTCTTGGTGGACTTCATATAGTATTCTCTTGCCACTTAATAGTGTATCCAGGTGTTGGGCTTCTGGTGCTCCTGATTGTACCTCATGTAGTATTTCTTGCTCATTTAACAATGCCTCCAGGGACAGGCCTTCTGTTACTCCTGCATTTACTCCTTATAGTATTCTCTGGTTACTTAACAGTCTCTCCTCAGACTGGCCTTTTGTTTCTCCTCAGTTTACTCAATATAGTTTTTTCTCTTGTCGATTACCAGTGCCTCCATGGGTTTGGCTTCATCACATGTAGGTGGACTTTTTTTTCATATTGTTTTCACGGCATTGTATAACCATTTAAAGTAAAACCTGAGACAACAATCGCATGGGTCAGGGATGGCAGATTTAGAGGTGCGTTTTGTAACAATCAGTGGAATTAGTTACACCTGGGTTGACTTAATATTATTGGTGCCTTATCGGCCATCATGTGTGTTGAGATCTTTGAACCAGACCATATATACTCTACCTAGGTTTCCCTTGGCTTGTATGGGAGGGTGTTTTTTCACAGTCATCAGTCCGAGACTGTGGAACTCTCTTCCCGAGCTACTGAGGAATTGCCCCGCTCTGCTTGCATTTCGTCAGGGTCTGGAGACCTGCTTGTTTTAGGCTATTAATAGGGATTTCTGTTATTTTACTCAGCACTGGGAAATCCTTTTTGGGTAGCTGTGTGCTTCATAAGATTATAAATATGAATTACAATAATACTTTGCTGTGCCAACGACAGATTTTCAGTGTAGTTTCTCTATTACTCCTAGGCAGATCCTTATAACATAGGACATAGGACCCCCACTAATCAACATCAATGGTGGTGCCTACTACATTATTCATACCAATTCATACCAATTGCATCGACTTGCAGGACTGAGCCTAGTCTCAGTCTTTCACTATATTTCATGCTTAAGCACAGCATTGCCACCTCCCCATGTTTAAAGCACTTCTCCAAACCTCACGCATCAAACACAACACCTTTTGTGTAAACCACATTATAACAAACCCGTTCTTTTACCATGTACTCTGCTGGGGGTGAGAGGGGACCACAAACCGATGATACGATAGTTCAACACACTATAGAGTTGCTTTACAAAAAATTGCACTAAACAGCACAGCAATGAAAGCTACTGCGTTGCGTTCCCGTAGCAGGAGAGAACCAAAGCGCCACAGGATTATTTAGGAGCCCCTGTGTCACTTTGCGCCACCAGTGCGTCACTTTTTGTGACGCACCAGAGGCGTAACCAATGAGCCATGTTGCGCCATATTTATGAAGTGACACATCTAGGTTGATGCGTCACTTTGTAAACCCCTGCGCTACATTATACCCGCGTTTTATTAATTAATAAAACGAAATTCGTAGCGCGTACAGCATCGCATTTTGCGATGCAGTGCGCGCTACGAAATTCGTTTTAATAATTAAATGGTGTACTTACCTGCAATTATCCATATACCGGTTTTTAGGTCCCTCCACCCTGCCCCTCCCCCTCCCCGCCTCCCTGCCCCACCGTAACTCCCTCCACGGCCCGCGGCTGACCTGCGCCAGGTATAATGTATCCAGGGTGGGTGTACCCCCGTAAGAAAGTGTCGTAGGAGAGGCGCAGCAAAATCTATGAGATTTCGATGCACCACTTCTAGGACGCCAATGTGTGAAAACCTTACGCCTGCCTCATGGGGCTTGCCGTATGTGAAAGGATCATTGCTGGAGTTGTGTCAGGCTTCCGACACAGCTCCAGCAATTTCACGCAGCGATGCGCCACTTCTCGTAAATGAGGCCTGCACATTAATAATGCTCTGCTGTTGCTCTCTTCCAAATTCGCCGAAGGTCTTTAAGGCCACCTCGCACCACGAATAAACCTTTGCATCCTAGTGCAAAGCTGTGTGAGTGATGTCTAGTATAGGTTTTTGTACAGGATGGGTATCATTCCAATATAAAATGATATGCTTAGGCAATTTAAACAAAAAAAAATTAATCACATGTTGGATGTGTTTTTCTACAGTGCAGCACATATGCAATTTTTGAAATGTCTTCATCTTTGTTCCTACCTGAAGGAGATATTGTTTTATGCAAAGTCAGATCTGACAATCTATGTTTATCTGGCTTTGCACCAAAAATCAGTGGTTGTAGGGAGGGAACACCCATGTTCCAGCTATGGAACACACCCTTGAATCCATGTAGTATAATGCACCATGTCAGGAACTATTCAGCACAAAAAAGTGCTGCACTGGAAATCTCCATATCTAGACTCTGCAATGCTTTGTGTGAATTTGCGGCAGCGCAAAATCTTGACAAACCTGACAAATTCGGCAAATGAGTCCCTTACAGGAGCACAGGGCACCACTTCATCCATGGCCCGATGGTACCTGCTGGACATAATGCCCAGGCACCTCCCAGGCAGACCCAGCCTCATTAGCCCAAAAAACTTTCATTGATGCGTCTGAGCAGTAAATCACCTGCACTTCTCCCTCGGCTGCAACATTGAGAGGCAAGACCCTCCGGCAGATAGAAATGTTTAGGAACCATCTCAACATATGCATTTTTCAAACATTGACAGCATATTTATCCCTTGTTTCATTATGTACCAAACTTGTTCTTCTTTATAACTTCGACTTCGCCTTGCAGTGACTTAAAATAGAACGCTATGGTATTTAATAACTGGTTCACAAATCCACGTTTTCAAAAAGAGAAGTGTCCTCCGAAAGCAAAGCAGTGTTCTCATTATCGCCGAATGTTCTGCCTACACAAAAAAGTGTTTTTGATGCACGACGATTTTACTAAATAGGCGGGTTTTCAGCCATTAATTCAGACCTTCTGCTACTTTTCTGTACAACTCGAATCGAGTGGGTTTAGACAGTGAGACGTAAAACGAAAGTCATACTGCGGGAGATGGCATTTCCTTTGAAGTCTTTAATTAAAAAAATGCAGCATTAATGTGACAAGCTGAGCTGGTGGGGTGCTGAGACCGTATCAAGTAAAGAGGGATACAGACATACACAACAGCCTGTGGGGGAAGTGCCTGCATGGGGTGGGGGGCGAGGGAAAACGGAGAAGAGGAGCAGACCAGGCAAAAACAGGAGGCAGAGAGGAGAAATAGACAATAGAAGAAGAGGACGAGGTAGGGTGGGGAGAATAGTACAAGAAGAGGAGAAACGGGGTGAACAGGGAAAGGGAAGAGGAGGCGAGTGGGAGAAGAGAGGTGACAGAGAGGAGTAAAAAACAAATGAGGTAGCAGAAGGTAATGAGCAGAGGAGAAGAGAAAATGAGGAGAAGGGGAAAGGCGAATGGAGGAGAGGAGGAAATGAAGAATATGATAGTATTAGAAAAACATAGGATGAGTGAAAAATGAAAACAAACAGAGGAGATTCAAAACGGAAGATATGAGAAGTTTAACTTCGTTCTGCCTATGATTCAGTCTTCTTCCTGATACATATTAATATTCGAGTAATTCATGCGACCTTCCTTCCCATGAAATATTAACCCTGTTCGTCTAAGGGTAAACCCCTACGTGCGTGCTTGATTCATGTGTGGGAAGGTGATGATAATTTCTATATTTGTGAGATAGAAGATGCCGTGTCAGCATATCCAGACAGAGATTATGGAAACGAAAATGAAAACTTTTTAGAAGCTAACCTTCTGTTACACAGGACACCTCAGCCTTCAGTGAGGTCAGCAGGAGAGCTCCTGTGTCTCAAAAAACCAGAAGCCTGTCTTTCAACATCTGCAATGACTAACTCAGGTGTGGGGATGGCACGAGCTATCGAGATAGGGCCTTCTCTTCAAAGGGAAGGTTCTAGAAGAATGTGCCAACATGCTGTCTCTGAAGTGTTAGTTTTATCAGCTAACATCCTTGCCCAAAAGAAAAAGATAGCCTACCGTCACTCCCTAATGTGTTTACAACACCGACACTGGCTTGCCAACTCAATGAACAAGTGATATTTTTGTCTTTCTTATTTTTTTTTTATATAATGGTTGGGGTTTTCTTTTTTACGTGCATGCCTTTTTTTGCATGTTAGATCTACTGCTTGAACTAAAGAAATAATAATTCGGGAATTTAGATGACTGATTGATATCTTATGGATGTACTTAGGTAATGGCAGCTACACTGAGTGAGTGAAGCCTGTACTGTTGACAGATGATGAGTATATATATCCTCGGCCTAACCCCATGGTCATGAGGAGGTCTACGTCAGGTTAGAAGCACAGAGTTTTGTGCGACAGTGACAGGTAACCTAGGTGCCCTTAGACCTGCATTGTGTATTCATTGTGTAGTTTCAAAAAAAGATAGACAAGGATTAATGCCTTCATGAATGGAGAACGTAGGAGAATTTGTTACAAAAACTGAACTTCTGTCGATTGAGAAATGGGTTGGCCAACTAAGGTGAATGAATGTACAAAATAACCCTGGGCGGAGTTCGCGGAGTTGCACTACACGGAGCTACGCGAACTGCAAAAAAACTCAGTCGCACTACGCAGAGCTCCGCAAGCGGCGGATTTCCATAGAAATATGCTGTTCGTGGTGATTGCGCAGTGCGGATGCTTGTCCCTAATGGGTGAGTAGTCACACTGTAAAAGAAACCTGATTGATGTACATTTTTAGACATATTTTACACAAATGGTACATAATTATCTTTCATGCATGTATTGTTATACAAACAGCATCATATTTTGATAATGCATTCATTAGTATATATTAATTAGTACTATTTAATATAGATTCAAAGTCTTATAGTGCTATTTAATGTATACTTTCCATTTACAATTGTATTTGTTCAATGTTTAACATTTTTTTAATATTTGAACAATTTTTTACATACATTTTAAAACTTTTTAATACCTTTTTTGTAATTCTGCTATTGAATGTTATATGAGAATAGTCTTCTTTTAATTTTGTTTAGCGCCCATTTTATATTGCTACATGTATTTTGTACTCTATTAGTACCATTATGAGGTGGATTTTGATTTGTGTCTGTCGCAGTTCCATGTTGCTCTTTGACAAGGTAAGACATGTCTTAAGTTTTTATTCAGTCTTTTAGGGGGTAGGGGGGTGTTGGAGGCAGAGGCGGAGTATTCTCCACCATCGTCAAACCTGTGGCCTGCTTGATTCAAAATCGGGCATGTGGACCATAATCTTGGTGGGGAGGAAGCTCTGTCACTGTTGTGATGGAGTACCGTTTCAGCTAACATTTGATAACATTAAAATAAGTCCCTACATTTCAGAAGTAATTCATCAACACTATAGTGTTTGAAACTCTGACCCAAAAACATACACCCAAGGAATCCAAGGTTTTAAAATATTTCCTGTCTCTGCCAAGAAAATTTCAGATTAAGGATACACAAAGTAATGGGCCCTCACATCTGAAATGCACTAGGCCTAGCATAAAAATCTCATCCTAATTACCTCATGTCCGGGAAAGACTTAAAAACCTACCTCTGTAAAAGCATGGTCAGGCATGCAGCACATTTATGACTGAATGGGACATGGCCCAACTGGTCAACAAGAGCACTCCAAGAACTGATATGTTTGATATTGTTGCCACAAAGATTGTCAGAATTACCAAATTCCACTGGAGTTATTAGATCGATCTGATCCTCAGATCGAGCCACTTTGAGGTGGCTGCAAAGTGACTTGTTTTAGCACTATGTAAAAATCCAGAAATTACATCATTCATTTATTGTCATTTGTAACATTCTCATTCAGTTGGAAGGAATCACTTCAAAGGAGACAGATGAAAGGAACTGTACTACGGAGATAAAAGATATATGATATAAGTGGTAGGATGGTTATTCAATAAAAGAGGCTGAACTTGAGCTTTTTTCTAAATCTAAGACAGTTGCGTTTATCATGAAATCTTTTAAGCAGGGATCTCCTTGACCTGGGAGATAAGAGTGGAAAGTTTCCACCATCCCATTTTTGTAGGTGAACTCTTAGGACTATTCAGAGAGTAAAGACCTGAGTGGTCTATCTGGTTTGTCTTTGGTGATATTTCGTTTGAAATATACATTTCAAGTCCCAAATCAAGTCAGAATGCCTGTTATGCAAAGAACAACAAAAATGAAATAGTACACACCTGACTCAATGACATAAATAGCTTCGAACCCCCAACTATCACGAATAACAAATCACTTGGATTCGTCCTGGATACCAACCTCGCCTTCAAAGAACAAATTGCCAAAAAACATAGAAAACCTCAAACCAGCACTCTCTTCTAAAGAAAGGGAAGCTGTTCTCTTCAGAAAGTGACTTCAGAACTGCTGTTGAAGCCCTTGTACTCTCTCTTCTGGATAGAGGTAATGCCCTGCTCCAAGGATTCCCATACTTGCAACTGACATCCCTTAAGCGAATCCTACACACCGTAGCATTGCAGGGCTTGGGTCCATTGTCTTCCCTTGCATGTCAAAACTAGCTGCATCACTTACAAACCCATCACACCCAAAAAGTGTATCTTGCAGACAAACTCCCCATCACTGGTGGGCCTGGGTGTACCCACAGCCTGGACATCGTCAGACTGTAGACTTAAAATTGTAAAAAAGACAAAATAATAAAGCAAGCCTTTTCCATCTTGCACACCCAGAATCTGGATCAACATTACAGTATCCATTAGGACTACTCCACAGCTGTTTCAATTTAGGAAAGAGTTGAAGACCCATTTCTTCTTTAAAGACCAAGAGCCATATTTATGACCTTAGTGGTGCAAGTCAGCTGCTCCTCGTTACAGGGAAAGGGTAGCAGAGGCTTTTTTTTTCTTTTTTATGTGTGCTGCAAAGGAAACAAATGAGGAAAAATAAAGACATTTCTCCTTGTTACACCACACCTGGGGAGGCGTATCCTTTTATCTTTTTGGCGCATCCCTGGTTTACAAGGTCTTGTAAATCTGGGAATGCATAAAAGTTCCATGGGAGTTGCATAGGAACACCCAAGCAACGTCCATGGAAAGCCTACCACGGGCAGAGTAATGCATTGCCGCGATTTGCGCTGCGTTGTGCTACTCAATATTTTTGGAGCCAGTCAAAGCCAAGCAAACTGGCTTTGCATGGCTTCTAAAAAATGACTTACGGTTTGCCTGGCTCTTTCACCATGTAGTGTGGTGCAAGAGCGATGCAATCAGGTCATAAATATGACCACAATTGTAGGAAATTGAGGTATTAACTGTGTGGCCTGCAGAAGTAATAGGTCCACAATTCCCTTACTGTGAACCAAGCACCCCGTGGTAGCACTTGACTCTCTCAGGGTAGTGAGGCATAGCAGTCCAAGGCCTACTTGGAGGTGGTGTGGCCTTGTAAACACATTCACTGGCATGCAATGATAACACTCAATACATGATTGTCCAGTCAGTAGTTTTTCTTTAGAAAAAGGAGAAGTACATTTATTGCACATTAATTTCTAAATAGTATGCAATAATTTATAAATATGCATATTGGCAGATGGAAACTATCATAACTAATGCATAATCACCTTTGACCCCCTAGAGGGATCACACAAACATATCAGTTGAGCCTATTGGCTTTGTCAAGGTTCAAAAGAAACAAACCATGTTAAGATTATCATCTTGTACTTAAATGCAATATTCAAAAATATTAATCCTGCATGAATGCACTTATTAAAGTTAATAAAACATACATTCAGTCAACAGTAATCATGGTCATCATTATGGTGGACCAATAATGCATTTCTAATGAGAGAAACCTTTGTTTGTGTCTTCTTACACATTTTCAACCATCTAACTACAATTTTGCAACCATACACCTAGCCCCTAGAGGGCATTTCAAAACATGTGTTTCTTTTAGCCACCTTTGTCATGTGATCCATTTTACATGCTCATGTTTTAAAATGCCTTCTTTTCTGAAATACTGGCATTTGACAAACATTTGCTTGCATGCCTGTGCAGGATAATATTCTCTGAAATGGCTTTGCTTACTTTGCTTTACTTTTCACTTCTTCGTAGGCATATTATCAAGTGCCTTCATCATTCTGTAGAAGGGCTAAGCTCACTACGCAAAATGCTGCTGTTGGTTATTGTCGGCTTGGCGACAGAACTAGCACTTAAGAATCAACAATACCAGCATGACTGGGGCTTCGACATGGTTACATGAGTAAAGTTTATTATACAAACAACATTGTTCCTTTGTGAAGACAGAGGAGCAATCCACTAACACTGCTGAGGTCGCCCCATGCTGAACTTCTGGCCCAGCAGATTCCTGTTAAACTCCTGCAAGGGATGATGTCCAGCTCTCCACCAAGATGCGCTACCTGATGACACTTACCCACGGGTAATGGGGGAGTTAGATCAACCTACAGGGATTCTGGCAGATTCCCCCACCCTAGACACACTAGGATAGGCAGCACTAGGTAGAAGTAAAACATATAACAGCACTCATATGCAACTATATATCCTATGTAACACCACTCTGGTTGAATTGTTTATTTTCTTTATCATCTCATAATGCTGATTACACTGTTCTGTTTCCTTCTAGTAATAATTTCAGCGCACATATTTTACACAAGAATCATTATTCTTCAATAAATATTAAAATGCCATGTTGTGTATTTCTTGCGTATCTTTTTGAGTATGCATGAGTTGCTAAACAAAACAGTTCTGGTAGGCCAAGTGGGCCCACTCCTGGTGACCCTCACCAGCTCCCTGCCCAGAGAGCACTCTCCTGTGCTGATGCAGGAGCCAGCAAGGTCTCTCTTTACCTGTCCACTCCTGCGGACAAACACAGTGATCTATGGCGGTCTCTGACTCCCCCACAGACATGGCATGGGGAGCAGGGAGGCTGCCTACACCTGAAATAGCATGACAATATCCCACCCCTTTCCGTGTCAGGGGCTGGGGAAAGTCCTGTTAATTGCTCCCTTTGTGTGGGGAGGTCTTTGTTCCTGCTGCTGTAGAGAAATGCAATTAATTGGGCAAAACAGGGTGACAAAAGGCCTGGGCTCTGATCCTGAGCTGAGCCAGAGAAATATGACAACTCTGGATGACCCATAAAGCATACAATTATCATTTTGGAAAGTACAAAATTGATTTTCCTGCACTTTACACCCCAATTCAAGATGTCAATGGTCTCTATAGGTCAAAGGGAAGCTAATCGACACTGTAAGGCAATTCCCTCCAAATGTGTATAATAAAGTGTCACAATATACAAAACAGTAAATCACACTGACCGTGCCTATTAGTGTACACTAACATTGTAAGGCCTAGGCCAGGTCAATATCTAATCATGCAGAGTCCCCATTGCACCAGGCTACCTGTGCTCAGTTCACATGTATCCAACCAAGTGCCCCTTGCCCTTGCTGCGTCACAGCTGCCTTGTCTTAATAGGCAGACACTGGCGTTAAGCATGTGCAGTCCGTTTGCCATGTGAATCACATGGATCGAGTTGGCGATGCAGCGCGCGCAAGATAAATTGTTTTATTTATTTAATTACTTACCTTACTCCTGTCTGTCGTATGTCGGACTCCACTAGCCCCGTCCTGCCCCTCCCCGGCCCCACCTCACTGCCCGCAGCATTCCCTCGGCGAGCCGCCACTGGTCAATACCAATTTGCAAATGGCTTGGTCTAAACTGGGGTGACGTGCTGAAAAAAATAATAAAGGATCAAAACCAGATCTGTGACTGGTGGTGGGTGTTTGATAAGTTTCAACACTCTGTCCATCATTTTATTTTGCGATGTTGCTATGTGCACCCTAAGTGGCTATGGGTGTCCCCAGACATGGGTCCCTTGCCTGCTGCGCCACTGGATCCAAGCTTTCCTGGCTGATATGGGGTAATACCCTGAAATCGGTCCCAGGATGCTTTTTCCAGTCCAGGGTGAACATGGCGTGGCAGTCAGGGCTGAACTGTTCCCATGAGAAGCAGGGTCAAGACTGATTTGCATGTGGCTTGGTCCAAACGGGGGTGACATGGTGAGAAAAATAACAATGGATTTGCCTCCACATGATTATGAAAGGGCACACATTGAAACCCTGGAGATGAAGCTTAAGACTAAGCCTGGGTGGAGTTAGCAGAGTTTTATTCCCCCAAACTCCTTGAAGTGCCAGAAAAACTCTGCCGAGCACTGTAGAGTTCCACCAGCAGCGAAGCCTGTTAAGTCATGCTGCTTCCACGGATTTTTGGTGCCAGGAGTTTGTCCTGTACTGTAAAATCAGCTCGAACAGCACTACACGTAGCACCAAAATGCGCTGCTGCTTTCCGCCGCCCTAGTAGACATTCTACTAAAACGGCATCTTCTTCAATGTGAATTGGCCGATTTCTCAATGTGAGCGGTTGTGACCTGCCGCGACCACCTACAATGAGACCCTCTCACCAGAAGGAGGTCTAGTACATTATTTATTCTTGCAAGCACTCGTCAACGTACCTTTGGTGAATCACTCTAGAAAAAAAACTCTGCTCTGTGTCACTTCGCAGAGTTTTTCAGAGTATTGCCCACTCCACGCTCTGTGCAGAGTGGGCAAATTTCAGCGAACTCCGCCAGTGGAGCGGAATTCTTCACTTACCCCTACTTAAGACAGCATAAGTTTCTCACATTGCCATCAGTGTCTAATAAATGTGTTTAGGCTCCATGTTTAACCAATTCTTTGCCTTTCTGGAGTGAACAATAGGCAAAGGCCACACATTGAGACCCTGGAGATGAAGCTTAAGACTAAGCCTGGGAGGAGTTAGCGGAGTTTTATTCCCCCAAACTCCTTGAAGTGCCGGAAAAACTCTGCCGCGCACCGTAGAGTTCCACCAGCAGCGAAGCCTGTTAAGTCATGCTGCTTCCACGGATTTTTAGCACCAGGAGTTTGTCCTGTACTGTAAAATCAGTGCGAACAGCACTACATGTAGCACCAAAATGCGCTGCTGCTTTCTGCCGCCCTAGTAGACATTCTACTAAAACGGCATCTTCCTCAATGTGAATTGGCCGATTTCTCAATGTGAGCGGTTGTGACCTGCCGCGACCACCTGCGATGAGATCCTCTCACCAGAAGGAGGTCTAGTGCATTATTTATTCTTGCAAGCACTTGTCAACGTACCTTTGGCGAATCACTCGAGAAAAAAAACTCTGCTCTGTGTCACTTCGCAGAGTTTTTCAGAGTATTGCCCACTCCACGCTCTGTGCAGAGTGGGCAAAATTCAGCGAACTCCGCCAGTGGAGCGGAATTCTTCACTTACCCCTACTTAAGACAGCATAAGTTTCTCGCATTGCCATCAGTGTCTAATAAATGTGTTTAGGCTCCATGTTTAACCAATTCTTTGCCTTTCTGGAGCGCAAAATAAGCAAAGGCCACATATGAGCCAATTGCATTGCCATTTTATGTGAAAGTGTATGAAGAAAATATGCAAATATGCACAGCTTTTGAAACAGTGGCAGCAGCTTGCCTTGAATATCCAGAATGTTGCTCATGTTACTGACATTACCACTGTGATTATTGTGTGTATGTGCTTATTATAAATACATTTCTTCTTGTAACAGAAAGTTAATTTTGTTGGTAAGTTAGATTCTCGTGGTAAGTTCGTTTTGGAGTTAAGTTTTTTCTTTCTACAACTTTTGTGTGTTGAATTTAGATGATTCTCTCTGGCACTGTAATGTTGTTAGTTCCAGATTTTTTGAAGTTAGCTTGGTATATTTTGATAAATGTTAGATTTTCTTAATTTTAAGTTGTTTCCTTGTTTGATCCATGTAGATTTTTTTGATCGATTTTTCATTATTGTTTTTAATTTGTGCTTTTGGTAGTGCAACATGATTTGCTTTCTTTCGCTGCTACTTTAGAGAAGTCTTGACGTGTATTTTTGTTCAATAAATACCATTAATTCACTTCAGTAGATATATTTTCACTGTAATTTTTTCAGTTTTTTTCATTTTATATTTCTTCTTCTCAATTTCCAGATATGTCTTCATGTAGGATATTTGCTGTTGGACCATAGCTGGTTCTGAATTCATTCAAAACCAGAGCCAATGCAGGATTCAGACACTGGTACAGCATTGGATGGTACACAATTGATTCTTTTATTCTGCTTGTCCCTGAAGGCAGAACAGGTGATATTCTTATGACAACAAACCTTTTGTTTATGCCAAATTCAGAAAACGAAATATACTTCCTTGTAGCACCCTTTTTTCTTATTTTTCCCAACACAAAAAATGTGACTACATTTGGCTAATTTCCAAGTCTCCCCCCCAGGGAACTCCACAAAACCAGGGTCATTTTAGACGCTAAAAGATGTAAGAAAGAAACGCCACAAATTGTGTCTGGACTCTTTTTATAAAAAAGACATTAGGAATT
Organism: Lissotriton helveticus; assembly: GCF_964261635.1. NCBI lineage: Eukaryota > Metazoa > Chordata > Amphibia > Caudata > Salamandridae > Lissotriton > Lissotriton helveticus. Next base: position 1,824,292,086 of record NC_136057.1, read on the forward strand.
CTTAAGCGCTACCTGCTCCAATTATCTGAAAAAGGGCTCAGGACCAGTGGTGGTCATGGGGAGTAAGGGGGTGGGGTAGTGAATACTAGTAGCCAAGTGGTTAACCAATTAATGTATAAGTAAATAAATAAAGGAGCACATTTCTGGTTAGAATATTCAAAAGCGGTAATTTCATGGTACCTTTCACCCTGTTCCCATATCCATGGCACATTCATAGGAACTCTGTTGGAAGCACTTTATTAATTTCTAGCATAACCATATTTTTAATGGGCAATAATGTTATTTACTAAAGTTTTGCTCTCTGGCTAGGAATCCTGGATTTATAGCCCACCCAATTTCAACAATGAGTTAAGCAATTATATTTTCTTCCATCTAATTAATCTAGAAACCACTCTGGTACACTCCTAGCAAATCACCTGTACACACCTCAAACAGAGTTTTCTTTCTGAATGCCCACCATTGGAAGCAGTAGTCAGCCTGCATTTGCTTGTCCAGCTCCTGTTGTTTTCTGTCCATCAACGGCTCAGGGGAACATGGCCTCCTCTGCCCCATTTTCCATGGGAATGCTGCCTTCTCCTCAAACTTGTGGTGCATCAACTCCTGGCCCATTCGTCCTTTGGCAAAAAGGGCTTTGAAACTCCCACCATAGTCATCAGACTGTTTTCCGGGATTGCACCTTGGAAATGCCCCTTACTTTTCCCATTATGGTAGTGACCAAAGGAAGCAATAGCATCGAGTGTAGTGACCATGTAACAGGAAAGTAAATATCTTTGTAAAATTTAGTGTCATTTTGTGTTAGTTTGCATTACTCTCCGCCACTGCAAAGCTTTTGTAAATCTTGACTAAAGTGAGCTCTGGAAGTGCTTATTTGAGGGATATCTCTGCAACAGGTTTGGGCTGACTGGTGTCTTAAATGATTTAAGAGCTTGATCAGCGCTAATTTACCACCTTAGACAGTGGTAAAGGGTTGCTTGTTAAAGGACATTTAAAGAGAAGTGCATGCACGCCACATCTGGGAACAGGAAAGATAGAATGTATTTTTCCTATTGAGTTACATGAAATAAAGGCAAATTTAGGTGGGGAACAGCAAAATAATGCCGTTTTATTTAGGTTTAAAAACATATCTGTTCAGTAAACAAAACAACATAGCAAAATAATATTTCAAAAGCATCCGAACAATACAATTGAAACATAATAGAGCCCATCAGACAACATGTTCATGACAACCACAGCACAACAGAACAGCACCTCATTTTCACAAACGATCAACAGCACTGAAAATCAACACAGCATATCACCACCTCAGCAACGTGTCATACAACAAATATGCACAAACTTTTTCGTCACATTACCCATCCATGATATCTGTTTTCATGGTGGTTAAATGTGTTTGCACCCAACGTTGCCTTACTTAGCACTAAATACCTATATCAGTACCAGTACACTGATGTTTTGCCAGTCATGTCTTGGTTTGACAAATAAACGGGCAGTATTTTGAAAGGTCACCACTATTTTTCTGCTAAATTCATATCTACTTTTCTAACTTTAAGATTGGTGAAAACTAATATGATGGCAAGCAGAAGTTATTAAGATGTGTGGCTAATACAATAAATTAAAAAATAAGATTGGATCATTTTTAGAACTAAAGTTATAAGGAAGCATGTTGTATACATTACCCTAGTCGTTGGGGCCTAACTTTAGTTCCAAAAGCATGCAGCATAGTCCATCAAGTTGCTGAGCTGCTTTCCATGAAGAGGAGACAGCAGGGAACTTGTATATATTTTATCTTTCAACACAGTGGCCGCTAGGCACATCATAACAACAATAGAATTTCTCAACCAGATGGTTATTTATTTAAAACATTTAAAAACGCCTTCCTAAAAAACACATCAATAATGGTACAGAGGGGTGTTCGCAATAAATGTGCTCTCTGCTCTCACGTGTGAAAAATAGTAATAAAAGTGTGCATCTAAAAACACGAAGAGCACAGCCCGTTAATAGGGTCAGATTTACGGGTTCTGGCGCATCTCTGCAAATCAGCAGGGATGCGCCAGAAAAGATGCAACACACAATTCATGCACTGCGCCACCATGAATGCGTCGCATTTACAATGCGGCGCACCATGGCGCAAGGATATGGCGATGCGTGTCGCATCCTGTGGAGTAAGGGCGGCACATTGCTGGAGTTGTGTCTCCAGTGCGACGTGACTCCAGCAATGCTCAGGGGCACCCTATGCCTAACATGCTACGTCACTCCTTACGCATGCTTCAAGCAGGCGGAGGGTTTTGAGATAGCGTGGACGAAAAAGTGAATCAATGTCACTTTTACATGGTTTTCCTGCGACGGAGCGCCCACCCTGCACCGGAACGACCATATGTGGCGCAGGACGTTACAACGTGACGCATCCCCTAGATGCATCACGTTGTAAATAAGGCGCAATGTGGCGCATGGTTTACGCCACCGCTGTGTCACAGAAGTAACGCAACGGCGACGTAAATGTGGCACCTGGGGCTTGCAAATCTGCCCCATAATTTGTAAACAATCCCTATAGGGTCCACGATCATAGTCGAAGTTTCGGTCTTTGGATCCCTTAGAGGAAGGCATGATCGTCATCAGGACGCTAAGCATCACTGAGTCCAATCACAAAGCGAAACTGCTAAATTGTGTATAAATTGGATTGAAAAAATCATAGAGAGAGATATTTAGGAGCTACCATGCATATGCAGACAATAAGCCTGTCATGACTACAGTAGCTCCAATGTGCCTAGGCACTAAGACCCTATAAGCTGTGTATAAATACTCACGTGTTGCCTCTCTGCAAAATGAAAGGATCTTTCTGGTAAGCATATGAGTGTGTCCAGCAGTGACTTGGGAGTGGTTGTCCCATAGCAGCATTCGTGAGTGTACCTGGTAAAATTCATGAAAAAATCATCAGATTAATATTGATAGGAAATGTTGTGCTGATCACTCGTATTCCCATGTCATCGACCATATCAAAATTAAAGGAAACTAAAAATGTGTGGAAGTAAATATCCATTAAATATTATCGAAATAAATTGGAGGCACAACGAAATAAGAGTTCAACATTTTTAATGTCAAAGTATGTTTATTGAGTTTCAAAACAGAAAAAGAAAAAGGCATGGCATAGCAATGGACAATCAACAGGCAAGTTAGGCAAGCGAGACAGACAGACACGTCTTCTCTAATAAGCGTTAGGTGAGCAGGATAAGCATGCCCAAATGGAAAAGTGGTGCCCGGAAGTCTAGAGAATCCCCTAATCGGGGCAACAAGGAAACAAGCCAGCCCTAAGAACCCGCCCCCCCCCAAACACCCAACCTTAACGCCCCCCCCACCCCACCAGTACGCCAGTCGTCTATAGTAATCGTGTGAGTTGTAGCTAATCAGAACGTATCAGGGTGCCTCTGGTTGCGTTCGGTCCACAATGCAGTCTGTGAGTCGTAGGATACGAAGATATTTCGGGCAGGTGATTTCGTGGAATTCCCTGGAGAGCAACGTTAGGAGCGGTTGCCAAGTGGTGCGGAATGCGTCAGTGGTATGCGTGAGTGTAGCCTGGATCCGTTCCATGCCCAGCGTGAACCACAGCTTGTGCAGCCAGCCATTGTGGGTGGGTGGGTTAGTGGAGCCCCAGAGCGACAGGACCTGTTGCGAAGCTGCCTGCATTGCAATGCCCATCTGTTTGCCGCGAGTTGATCTCAAGGGGAATGTAAGTGCATTAGGAAGCCCTAAGAGTGTGTATGCTGGGAAGCGTGGGATCTCGGTGTCGAACGTGGAGTCAATGTCGTCCAGGACGACCTTCCAGTACTCCTGCAAAGCGGGACATTCCCACAGGAGGTGAGTCAGTGTACCTCGGCTGCCACATCCCCTCCAACACAGCGCGCTACGGGTCGGGTTGCCTTGATTGAGTCTCGCTGGGGTAAGGTGCCAGTAGATAGCCAGTTTGATCGCCGATTCCCTGGCTTTGGTATTGCGGGTAGTGTGGGCGGCCCTCTATTATATATGGTTCCATTCCACTGAGGAAAGAGGTCGTCCAAGTTCTGCTTCCCAACGCCGCTGTCCAGCGGTCTTATCAGGATCTGCAGCAGGGGAGAGCATCCGATAGAGGTCTGAGATGAGATGTTTATCTGAGTCCTTGGATATGAGCCAACGTTCGAACGGTGTCATTTGCCGGCCCACCAGAGGGGCAACGTCCGGGCTCAAGAGCCAATGGCGGATTTGGAAATATTGAAACATGTGAGGGCCATCCACTCCATAGTCTCGCGAGATGTCGGCCAGAGAGAGGAACCCCTCCATATCAAAGAGGTGCCCGGCTGATCGGCAAGGCGTGTCACGCCATTGCTGGAAAGCTCGGGTGTCCGTGCCGGGTGGGAATGCGGGGTTGTCAAAGAGCGGGGTAAGTGGGGACGGGAAGGTCGTAAGGCCCCGTTTGACCGCTACCATGTCCCAGGTCGCCATAGTGGTCCGAGTGATAGGGGAGCGGAGGAGATAACGGGGTCTGTGCTGGCGAGCAAGAAACGGTATCTTCCACAGGGAGGTCTGTGCCATGGCCCTGTCCTGAAAGAGCCATCTCTTCTCTGATTCGGGCCGGTACCACTCCACCAGATATCGAATTTGCGAGGCCTGAAAGTATTGCAGCAGGTTTGGGATCCCGAGGCCGCCCTCGTCTACAGTCCTGTGCGCTATTCGTCGATGAAGTCTGGCGCGCTTCCTCTCCCACACAAATTGGTGAAGATCATGTTGGAGGTCAGCTAGCATTCCCATCGGCGGCGACACTGGGAGAGTCTGAAAGACGTATAATATTTTGGGTAGGACCGACATCTTTATCGCTGCGATCCTCCCGAGTAAGGAGAGAGGCTGCTTCGACCAACGCGCGAGATCAGCCCGGATCTGGGATGATAAGGTAGAGTAGTTGTGATTAATCGTCGAGATCGTGGAGGAGGTCAGGGTAATCCCCAGGTATGGCAGTTGAGTGGTGGACCGCAGTTGACACCCGAAGTTAGGCGGTGGGATGTTGGGAAGAGCATGGCTGCCAAGGGGCAGTATCAGGGATTTCCCCTGGTTGACCTTGAAACCGGACACCTCGCCGAAACGCTCCAGCTCCGCCAAAAGCGCCGGTATGGAGCTAGATGGGCGGTCTAAAGCGGCGATTATGTCGTCTGCGTACAGTCCCACCACGTGGGGCTCGTTGCCGAAAGACATTCCTATAATGTGGGGATTGTCGCGAATTTTCTGCGCTAGAGTTCAACATTTTTAAAAGGTTATGAACCTATGTGAATCATTACTGTGATAGAGCAAGAATTTGCATATTACGCGACTTGCTCAAGTCATGAACCTCGAATCTGTTATAACCCGGTAATCCAATTTGTTCGTTGTACTAATTTCCCTTTATTTTTGAATGTGCGTGTATCTTAGGGACGCTTGCTTATGTGTTTTACTAAAACAATTAACTCTTGTCTATAATATGGCCGCTGTTTAGAAATTTGCTTCTGCGCATGCGTTAGTCATACTCACGTGATGTGACGTAGTTGCAGTTCTGGAGGGAAAGGGTGCGCATGCGTAATGCAGCTAAGATGGCTGTCGGTGTATTAACGAGGTGAAGCTTGTGCAGATGCTCTCGTGTTATTGTGTGTTGCTCTAATCTATAACCGCATAGTATATTTTTGTAATGATAAAAATAAAGTACAAGATCATGATATGTAATACATTCATTTATTTCTATGTTTGAATTTGTTTTCGCTTACTTTTCATGTACCGCGTTAATTGGGGGGGTCCGAACGAGGCATCTTGAAGGTCCCTTCCGCGCATGAGCGCGCAGCCAGGGAGAGATGTAGCCTTGAGCAGTGGAACACAGCCAGCTGGCTGCCACAGTCAAGATGCTCCTGCAAAAGCCACCTCTGACCCAGGAGGATGGAGCAGAATTTGTACTGCATTTGTAACATTTGTATTTCTCTATTGTATTCTGTGAAACTTTTCGTGGGAACCCCAAACTTGCTAGGCGGATCCCTAGGATGTAAATTTGGGCTTACAGTAGTCTGTTCTGATTGGTGTGTTAACCTATCCTACTTGGGGACCAATCGAAATTGGGGATTCTGACACTTTGCAACATTGGGGGGTGGTACACTGACCCAAAAACAGTATATCTAGCCTAGGTTCAGCTAGAGAAATTGTCCGACTTGTCTGAATAGCTGACCTGTCACTGACCCAACGCACTCAATAGGTGACTGAATCTACAGAGCGCTGCGGAGCACTCTGTCCGAATTTGACCATAGACTCAAAGGTTTTACTAAACCTTAAGTGCTGGCGGAGCACTTTGCTGGGGAGTTCGCTAACCCAATCGGGGTTCTGACTGATAGCTGCAGAGAGGGTGGAGCCCAGGCGTTGCTTCCAAACTGCGGGTGCTGGTCGTATCCTGGTGGTCCTGTCCTGATCCTAATCTGGGTTTCCTGTCCTGTCCTGGGGTGTCCATTCTGCACCTGCTGTCCCATTGATGACTGTCCTTCCGTGGGGTATTTCCTGTCCTTGACTGACCCGTGGCCAGGGTTGGTTTTCACACCATTCTAGGTAAATATATTGCAAGAAACCTATACTGCACCTTTCTATTTTTCTGTCTTTGCTTCAATAAAGACATACCTTTGCATACGTTAATTTTCCATGCTTTCCGCAGTCTACTATATGAAAGTCAATTGCATCTATTTTCATAGCATGTTCCTATGTTACCCTACTTTTTAGAGCATATTCTTTCCGCACTGCCTATGAATTATAAATGTGATTTACAAGTTTTCTTCTGCATTCTGATTTGAAGTAAACGTTATTAGAGTTATAGCGTGTTCCACTTTTTCACTCTGTCTACAGCTGTTTAGGATTCTAAATCTCCATTTATATTCATAAAGTACGTTTCTGCCTGTAGTGTAGTTCCTATTATCCCAATAGGCTCTGCGCATTGGAATAATACCTTCAATAGTATAGGCCTAGACCAGACGTTAACTAGGTCTACTACTGTCGATATTAGACTTAAAGTTTTGGGTTTGCCAGCTAGCTCAGAGTTCACTAGAAACTTTCTCGAATAGGCAAGGAGGAGTTGAACCTCCCTGGATAGACAAGAAGGGATTTAGTTTCTGACAACCATAGAACATGACAACTTTGCTCTCCCCTAATCAAGAGTGTATCTCTAGAGTCATGTGAACAAAAGGCAATTTATTTTACTCAGTCAGTACGTGCATTCTTAGTCTCATCAGATTGTAGAGAAAAGGAAGAGACGGGCGTGTTCAATAAAAGATGTTATTTATTGATCAGTCTCTTTTCTCATACAAGAGAAATGGATCGATATTATTGCAATACTTATGGTTAAGTAAAGTGCATACATTAAAAGCAGAAGTATAAAATAATACTGTAAAAACATTGATATGGTTTCTAAGCCATATGAAGGTTTAAAATGAATAAAATATATTACATACACGTATACATTTGACTAATCGTACTCAACTGGTGTTTCTAACTACGCCTACCCCGTGTACCTGACCTAAGCCTAATACGTGGGCGGGAATAGAAAGTTACAGTTTAAGTTAAGTTTGTTTTGCCAAGTGACTGACTAAAGAATTCTATGCAAGGGGTTATTCAGGTCTGTACCTGGAATCTAGGATGAATGAGGGATGGTATCTCTCGTCTCTGGTCTCGATATTCCAGGCTGCCTGCGAGGGCTACCCGGAAGCGCCGGAGCTGGATTTCTCGGCAGGAGAAAGAGGCAGCTTCTCGTTCTCAGCGCGTCAAGAAGGCGGGGCTGCGCCAGCGGGGTCTGCTCTGCTCTGGGCTTCGGCAAGTCTGGCTGCTCCGATCTCGTCACCACCGCGTGTGTTTGCATAGGGCAATATCGGTAATATTTATACCTTTAAGGTGCCGAGATTGACGTAAGGATGGACATAGATACGTCAATAAGGATGTCATACGACCAGGTCGTTAGCACATTCTTTTGCTGAAGTTCTCGGTGAAATCAAAACAATGGCCGCAGGGTTTTTCCCAGGTCTGTCATAGGTTTGATTTGTTTTGAGAACTCCGTATGCCTTATCAGGGGCTGGAGGAATGTCGCTTGTCTAATTAGATGGCAAGCGTTATGACCTAATCAGATGACACGTTCCTGTGCCGTAGTGTGGCTTTATCAGATAACGGTTCCTGCATCATGGGGGCTTTCTGCCTCATGGGATGGCTGCTAGTTAACTTGTTAGTTTGTTAACCAGAATAGGGTCAGGAATAGGGGGATCGATACAGAACCTATAGGAATACATCACACCCACTCCACGCTAACTATGGACATATTTACTAATCTATGCATAGTAAAACATACTGTAGAGTATCGTGTATACCTTACCACCCCAAAATACATAAATGCATTTTGAAATTATAAAATATACGGAAAAAACAAAGTCATATGTAATATATGCACTCAAGCTGTAGAATAATGCTAAAGTAATCACGCATATCAATACATTATCACTAAGTTGTATATGAGAATTTACACATGAAATGGCTCTTAATACAGAAAAAAGGTTCGAGACCATTCCATCACAGAATAAAATAATTATGAACATACCAGCAGGCAGCCAATGTCTATAAGCTATCTAAAATTAGAAATTTTAGTTCTCTAAGAATAGTTCTTACTTTAAGCAGAAGATAGTGTCCCGAAAAATATGCAAAAATATTTTGGGGCTGCTGAAAAAATTGCTGTCCGTGAACTGGAGGGAAAATTGTTCATGGTATTTTGCTTTTCTAGTTGAAGGTCAAATTCAGGGAACGCCGTGTGCGAGCTTGCTCAAAAGTCTCTATTTCTGCTCTGGTGAGAACATCATATCATTTAGACTCTCGAAAAAGTTGTCAACAGCTTCCTGGGAGAGTTCCACTAACTCGGAAATAGGTGTAACCATGCATTCGTGCGCATGATTGTCTCCATTGACTTTTTGATTAATATCGCTGACAGAAGGTCGTACCTGATCGATGCTGCTTTCATCTTGAACTTCACTACCCCTTAATCGTAGTGGTGAAGCTTCCACGAATGCCGTCATCAGGATTGGTAGCCTTTGAGGGCAGCACAAAGCATGAGCCTTTATTGGACGCAACAATGTTTCTGCATCCATTGGCGCATCTGATTGTAGCGTCAGACAGGTGTCTAACACGCATTCTTCTCCGCATAGCAGGCACTTCAATACAGGTAAAACACATCGCTGCCACATTGGTCGAAATGAAAGAAACCAAGTCATGTTCAGGTCTCTAAGCCGGGATAGTCCCAGGATGTCTGATATCCGGTCCCGGTATCCAATGGCTAGGATTGTTTCTTCCCTTGTCGCAGGTGTTTTGTCTGTGACATGGTTTGCCATAACGAAATATAAGGACTAAGAATAGGATTCCTGCAATTAGTCCCAAAATTAGGGGAAGTCCGCCAAAAATCGAATGGACGAAATCTGGAAAAATACCCAGTATGGCTTTGAATGGTGTTAATGCCATCGAAAATACTGTCTTAAATACTTTTGAGACTCCACTGGTATCAGAAATATTTAAGATTTCATTCAGGATTTCTGCGAAATGTATGGGGGAATTAGTTGATAACAATGAATGTATCTCTGCAGTCGTACTTGCGACTAGGAGATCATACGTTTCTTTTGATGACGTGAGCCTTGTCGGCGTCTGAAGAAGCACTGTTTTCATTCTGCTTAAAGTATCTATTCGAATAGAAGTAATTTTCAAGTTGGGCCATGCCCTTGCCTCCCTGTCTGGAAGGGAGTTGGGGAACAATAAGCGTCCACAGCACTTGACCATCGCAGTCGTAGTTACGAGATAAGGAGTCCCGGGCATAAGACTACAGCATCTGCGGTCCACAATTAGAATGTAACTCCCATTATAGAGTCTTTGAAAGAATGGTTCTATCTCTGTAGCAGGTGTGCCTAGCTGGTGACATGAAAGGTTATTTGAGTTCCCTTCACAGGCTCCATGCAAACTAATTCCGTTACACAGAAGTGTACCGCTTAGTGACATCGCACAATTATTGCCACTAAGAAACACTTTCTGTCCTTTATTACTGACACATGCATGTGAATAGGGCAAGTTCCATGTTGTTTTAATGTACCCTTTTCCCAATTTTTCGTACATGCCAGCCTGTATATATTTTTGGCAGTATTGAAACCTGAAGGTTGATATTGGAATATTAATCAACCCATGTATTATCCATTCACTGACAGGTCGTTCTGACATTGTCACTGGTAATCTCTCGAGTTTCTCAATGCTCAGGATTGTATAATCAGCACCCTTTTGTGCCATACTGATTTGTTTATCAGTAAGGTTAAAGATATTGAAAAGTGACGTTGTGTTGATTAAACGCCAAGGCACATAGCCTGAACGCAGATTTTGTAACGTCCAGCCAAGCTGTACAATAGAACGCAATTGGGACTGACCGTGTTGTAACAACAGTAAGTCTTGCGATATTATGTCGATTGCTGAAGACACAATGCTGTCCAGAGAAAAAATTCTGGAGGACAGAGTCATTAACCCATTGTCCACTACAGAAAGTGATTTTTCCAAATTAATACGGTCAATTTCCCGTATACTTTCAGCTGTCTCAATTTGAGTAACCTTCCAGGCCTCGTTGTATGCTGCTTATACAGAGGCTGCTATGAAACGTTTTTGACGCTGTTTGCGCGGTCCCATAATGAAATCACGCAAGTCAGCACCATCAGTAAGTAAAGTTAGGTGTTGCTTAATTTCTGCCAGTGTGGAAGTTTGTAGCCATTGAAGGCATAATTTGCCCACACTGTAGGTGGTTATTATTCCTGGGTGTTGTCTTTGGGAATATCTAGGGTCTGGCCTGGTCATTTTGAACCCCTGTGTTTTGTTCAGGAATCTGTCTTGACAGTTATTAGTATCTGTGGGCCAGATCAACCACTGTTTCCAATCTGGATGTGTTCTGTTTTGGTGTAATACATAATTTACGTCTATCTCTTCATCTGTAGAACTATTGCTGTTCATTGTTGGTTTTGGAATAGACGGTTTATTTAAGTCTTTGATTTTGGCTAAGCCAAGACAGGTAGTTTGTTGAACAGTGTCATTTAAAAATATAATTTGTTCTGGGATCATGCAGGCTCTAAACAAAGATTCTATACCCTGTACTTGCCATTCTTTTGTACCCCAAACACTCTTTACTTCAACATTTTTGTCCCAATAATCAAAACCAAAAGTATTCATTTGTTCAAAGCATGAGTCTGAATATATCAATTTCGTGTTTGTTATCATGGTCTTTGTCCCTGTCTTATTTGACAATTTGAAATGAAATGTTTTAGCATTACTTATGTTAAAACCTGAAAAGTATGAATATTTGTCGTAAACGGTTCTTAAGCTTCCTTTTGGAGGGGTTGCACAATGTTCCCATTGATTATAATTTAAAATATTTCTAGGTTGTGCAGATCTATGTAGAAAATGGTTACCATAGTGGTTATAACAGTACATACTATCATAATTTGTAGAACCCTGCAAATAATCATGTTTGGTAAATTTAGCAGACATCACTAAGTCAGACATCATATTATTTATACTTTCAAAGTCCCAATCATCAGCAAATGAGCTTGGTTTTACAAAGTCACTCAACGAGATCTTAATTTGGTGTGGATATTTCAGGATTTCAACCGGACCATAGATTTCGTAGTCAGTGTTGTCCCATGGTACCCCACCCGGTATACGATTGGCTGTGAAGTTGACTGAAGAAAGTTCTCTTTTCTCGACGTGTGAAGATGTGTGTGGTTTGAGGATCAAGTTGATTTTCTGACTTGCTGTGTCCATTTGAGCATATTTTCCCTCAATGAAGCGTCCCAATGTTAGTATCATGATGAGCCAAAGTATGAGGATAAATGCACCAAAACCCACCCAAAATTCAATCCATGGAGAAATCAGATATGTTTCTTTCAGTTGTTTCAAAAGTACTTTAACTTTATCTTTAAAGGTTTTTGTTGATGGCTGTGTTTTTGATTCAGTGAAGCCTTCAGAGGAATCATCGAAGTTTATGAAGTAGCCGGATGCAGTTCTGTCAATTGTTCCAATTGCTTCAGGATTACTGTTTCTTGCATAGTCGTTTGTTACTTCATTATAGATTGGTGTGTCTCTGCTAAATGTTTTTATTTGGGTTTTCAGAGGTCTAAGTTCCATTGCAGTGTTGCATAGTCCTTGTTGTAGATCTGTAGGCGTTTCGAATGTGATCAGCCTCTTAGATTGAACCTCTGTGTTTGTAGCAAATCTTGGTGTTCTACTACTTATCGGGAGTCCACTTGGCCTACTATTTGTTATCGGCCACATGATTGTGGTTTTACCAGGTCGATGGATACAACTCGGTTCTCCTTTTTACCAGCAAGCGGCGGTAGTACAACTGATCTTGTCCCGTTGACAGACAAGACAGGAACTGCTTTTCTGTAAGAAGGCCCAAATTCCTTCTTTACCGCGATCTTTTCTCTGACTAGATCCCCGACTTTTGGAATCCAGACAGGTCTTGCTGGGACAGGTGGTGGTTCTTCAGTGGTTGTTGGCTGCTGTTTCAACTTTATGTTGCTTAGGTCTTTTCTTGTTTCGTTTAAGTCCTGTAAAATAGCCAAACGATCTTTGATATCAAAGCTTTTTTCCTTCACCACTGAAGTTTGACTATCGAGGTCTAAGACTAACATCCTAGTTCCAAATAATAATTCGTGCGGACTGAATCCCTTCAGAGAATTTCTTGGCAGGTTATTTAGACTACGTTGGACACTTATTAGATGTTTGACCCACCCAGCTCCCGAACCTAATACCTTTGCCGTTATAGATTGCTTTATGTCACGGTTTTTTCTTTCAACAATTCCGTTCCCCTCAGGGTGAAATGGACAAGAGTACCGCAATGTAACGCCCATGCTGACCATGGCCTCCTTATGAGCTCTAGAGCTAAAAGCAGGACCATGGTCCGAATGCAGCATGCCAATTGCGTATGTGCCGATAAAGACTCGCAAATCTTTTATAACAGTTCTGGCGTCAGCCGTTCGCTGGGGCCACATCCATATGAATCTCGTGCATGAGTCCACTGCAACCAAGATATATTTATAGTTACCATCCCTTTGTAAGGGACCACAGTGGTCTAGGTGAACACAGGCTAATGGTTTATCCGAGATTAGAAGGGGCGTCTGCGCTGGACGTCTCACCGTTGATACTTTCATTCTTTGACATATTTCACATTCTAAAACATAGTTCCTTGTTTGTCTTCTCATTTGTGGCCACCAGTATCTCTGTTTTAATAATGATACTGTGGCTGAGACGCCAGCATGTATAGAAGCAAGCCCTTCGTGTGCCGCTATTATCAGTCCTAACCTATGTTCCATGTTTGGAATTGCCCTATCCCCCACTCCAGGGATTCGAGCAAAAGGAACATTGTTTGCATCAGTTATGTATGAGTATTTTACTGGAAAGCCTTTCAGGAGTGTTTCTATCGAATCCTTTTCTGCAGCGCTGACAGCCTGTAATATTTCGCTGTCTATTTTTGTTTTTGACCGGGTGATGGCAGCTACGGAAGCCGTTTGCACAGCTGCCTTCGCGGCCTCATCAGCCAATGAATTCCCTGCAACGTGAACGCCATCACGTTGATGACTCAGCGTATGTATCACGTGAGTCTTTGGTAGTTCTTTTTGTAATAGAACTACTTGTTCCCAGAGCATTTTATGCTTGATTGTGCCTCCTTTTGCATCCTTAAAACCATTCTGAAGCCAGATCTGCAAGTATTCATTGTAAGATTGAACGCAATAATACGAATCGCACACTACGAGTGTGGGGAATTCTCGATCGGTATTTTCAAGCGCCATCTTGAACGCCAGTAGTTCAGCTCGCTGAGCTGTACAATCTCCTAGAGATTGTGTTTTAGTGACAGCTGGTCTAAATTTCCCTTCGTGCCAGCGACCTTTAACAATCGCGCACGCAGCACTGTAAGCTTGCTTACCCCCCACTGCGGGTTGTGCTGATCCGTCTGTATATATTATACAGCCGTAATGTTCTAGAGGCAGAATTTCGGTCGGCGGAGGACATTCAAATTCATATTGGAGAAATTCTTGTGTTTTTAAGTTAGGATCAAATTTGTATGCCACGTCTGTTGCAGCAAGAGAATTAGCCCACTGTATCCACCTTGGATGTAGTGCTTTAGCATTCGGAATGCTTGCCTTTGTTACCGCCTCTAGGGCTGGTATCGGTGTCACGATTATTATTCGTTTACCTTGTGCCAGGGCTCGTTCTTTTGCTATAGCTGTCTGTGTTGCAGTTAGATTTTTTTCCGTTGGGCTAAATTTCATTTCAGCCTTAGTGTACAAGTGTGATTTGAATGCAATTGGTACCTTTTCTCCCTCATTAGAGGTCAGGTATGTGAATCCGCATCTTCCTGGGATGACTCGAATCACAAGATTGCGTGTGTTATCACGTGTTTCTAATTTTGTTTTAATTAGCATGTCTGTTTGTAAGGATCTCAAAATTTCTGTGTGTATTTGAGTCCAATTGGTTCTTTTAAAATCTGGTTTTATTAGATCATAAAGGGGTTTGACCCTTTCTGCGTAATTTGCAATGTATGTTCTTCCGAAATTTAGGAAGCCTAGAATTGACTGTAGGTTTTTTAGTGTTCTAGGTGCTTGGAGTACGGCACATTTCTCTAGGAAATTGTCAGCCAGGCTTTTGCCTTCACTTGATAATTCATATCCTAAGAACAGGACTGTCAGATGGGCAATTCTGGATTTTTTAAAGTTGAATTTGTAACCCTCTGCTGCGAACCCAAGTATTATGGTGTTCACTCTCTTCAAGTGAGTCTCCAAGTCATCATCTGTTAAGTATATGTCGTCGACATACGATAATGCTTCGTCATCATATGTTTGTAGTAATTCTGTTACTCTCGCTGAGAATACCCCTGGGCTATTCTTGTACCCCTGGGCTAACCGACAGAATTGTTTTTGAGTGCCATTTATTGAGAACGCAGACAAATATCTGCTCTCTGGTGCTATGTTTTGACAAAAGAATCCATTAGAGATGTCTAATGTTGTTTTGTATTTTTTGCGCACTATGTTATTCATTAGTGCAGCACTATGCGAGTTTTGCACTGCAAAAGTTTTGCAACATGAGTTAAGGTGTCGGTAATCCAAAACTAGACGATATGAATTGTCTGGTTTGGAGACCGGAAACAAAGGGTTGTTCATTTGTGAGGTGCAAGTTTCAATCACCCCCTGGTATTCTAGCTGATCTAGGATTTCTTTTACCTGTTTTTTAGCTTCTTGCTTAATTGGGTACTGTCTCTGTGCAGTAGGTTGTGATTTTAACTGGATTTTGTGAGGAGGAGAGTCCTCATCCCATCCTACGTGATGTTTATATAAAGCAGGAGCTAGAGCTACTGCCCACTTTCTAGCAAGTGTATATTTTTTATGAATTGGGATATGATTTGAGAAGGCAGGCATAATTATTTCTTCGCCATGAGGGCACTCCCTGACAAACTCTGGTGGCCAGTCTTTTTCAGCTAGAAGGATGTCATAGCCCTTGGAGAGATTATCCCAAAATAGTCCCCTTATTTTTCTAGTCTTATCCCCCTCTATACGTAAAGTTATTTCATATATTTTGTGAGGTTTGCTAACTCTGGTATCTGCAGTTTCCACTTGAAGATATTCATTCGTGTCCACTGTCTCCAGATGATTCATAAGGACTTTGCGAGCTATGCTCACTTCTGCTGCACTGTCTCGCATTGTCTGAGCCCATTCTCCGTTTTTCAGTTGTGTCCTCAGTATTCTCGGCATTGTTAACTACCTTGATACTGGCTACCTTCCTTTTTGGAAATTGTAGTTTCTTTTTTAGATGAGCAGGTTCCTTGTCTTTGGACTTGGCGTGCTCTTCTCTTTGTTCTGATCGTCCTCTTCCTTCCGATTTCTGCGAGGAAGTCTGAAAAGATTGAGAGGGACGTGTATCAATGTCTTGATATCTATCAGGCTTCTTTATATTATCCCTATTTCTAAGGTTATATCTTTTCCCAGAGGGGTCACTCTGGGGTGACCTGTGTCTTTGGTTCGGAGATTTTTCTCTTCGCCTAGGAGACCTTCCTCTGGACTGGAATTTCTTTTCTTTAGGATTGGATTGTTTGTTTCCATCCCAGCTCTTTTTTTGTGATGTTGAATTATTAAAAAATATTTTTTCAGGACTTTCAATCAGTTGTGGTTTTACTGGTATTCCACCTAAACTATCTCTACCTAGTTCCTCATGGGATTTTTCTATGATTCTGGCAATCTCAGCTGGTTGGTCTGCTATATCTGTCTCCTTTAACCTCTGGCGGATCGCCACGTTTGCTGCTTCTCCCTTTATGTTGGCTAATAATATAGCCGAGACCTGCTTGAAGTCTTTTAGTAATTTCATACCAAGAGTTAAAGCGGGTTCTGGACCGTATTCGTCTTGAATTTGTTTTAGCACATCTGGTATTACCGAAATGGATGGAACACCGTGCGTTTTTGTGTAGATGGAAGCAAAGACTGTACCCCAAGTGTCACAGTCCTCCACGTGTGGTGCGATTCCCATTGGAAGACAGATAGTCAGAATCCTGTGTTTTTCTAACGGGGTGGTGTCTGGAAACACAGCCTCTATTTGGGTGATTTTTTGTGCTAACCAGAATGGTATTTGTTCCCGTTTAGCTGGTACTTTACCTAGGTAGGATTGTATGTTCTGAGGTGTAATTTTATTTGTGTTCCCCTGGTGAGGGGTCAGCTGTGGAATTTTAATTGCTGGTTGAATTGTTGAAGTCCGCATTACATATTGGACTAATTGTCTATGTATTTTTATTAATTGTTTTAGCTGTACTAAAAGATCTGCTGCAGGCATTCTTTCGAAGTCTGGATGCGGTGTGTATCCGGCTAGGACCGGCCACGTTGCTCCTGGTCTACCTAAAGGACCGAGCCTGGTGATGTGATTATTGTGTTTTAGGGCGCCATTAAATAAGAGCAGGTGCTCTTGAAATTTAAGTGGTACTTCCACCTCCTCGAAAGGAGTGTACTCTTCAGGAGGTTCCTCTGTTTTGTAATAGTGGAAGTACTTTGTTACAGTATTTGCTGCTGGAAAATGTATCCATGAATAGTATACCTCTGTCTGCCGATATTCGTGTGCCTCAATTACGAATATGACTGTGCCACCTCTAGGTGTCAGTCCATTTTCTATAAGTTTTAAAGTTATAGATTTCCTTTTGATGACCGGGATGAGTATTATATCCTGGTCAGCTTCTTGTATAGCAGTATCAGCTGCTACTATTTCAGCTGCTAATCTAACTGCCTCTCTTTCATCCTCACTGTCTACCATTTTACCGACAGGAAGCTTATTTCTTTTGTTTGCAGATCAGGTTTCTTATGGAAACAAAGATTAGATGCACAATATTTTGGAACGGTGTATCCTTCAACGTTGACTAAACCAAGTACCATACATAGGAGTTTCCTCCTGCGAGGTTTGGCGGATATTACCTTTTACACACTCCAGACGTCTTTGGAGTATTATGGGAGAAAGGGGTCTGAGTGAGAAAGCACGACTGAGTTACTCTAAATGTCTTACGTTAGTTTTATTGCCCTTCCAAACGCGTTGGGCGCCATGTAGTGTAGTTCCTATTATCCCAATAGGCTCTGCGCATTGGAATAATACCTTCAATAGTATAGGCCTAGACCAGACGTTAACTAGGTCTACTACTGTCGATATTAGACTTAAAGTTTTGGGTTTGCCAGCTAGCTCAGAGTTCACTAGAAACTTTATCGAATAGGCAAGGAGGAGTTGAACCTCCCTGGATAGACAAGAAGGGATTTAGTTTCTGACAACCATAGAACATGACAACTTTGCTCTCCCCTAATCAAGAGTGTATCTCTAGAGTCGTGTGAACAAAAGGCAATTTATTTTACTCAGTCAGTACGTGCATTCTTAGTCTCATCAGATTGTAGAGAAAAGGAAGAGATGGGCGTGTTCAATAAAAGATGTTATTTATTGATCAGTCTCTTTTCTCATACAAGAGAAATGGATCGATATTATTGCAATACTTATGGTTAAGTAAAGTGCATACATTAAAAGCAGAAGTATAAAATAATACTGTAAAAACATTGATATGGTTTCTAAGCCATATGAAGGTTTAAAATGAATAAAATATATTACATACACGTATACATTTGACTAATCGTACTCAACTGGTGTTTCTAACTACGCCTACCCCGTGTACCTGACCTAAGCCTAATACGTAGGCGGGAATAGAAAGTTACAGTTTAAGTTAAGTTTGTTTTGCCAAGTGACTGACTAAAGAATTCTATGCAAGGGGTTATTCAGGTCTGTACCTGGAATCTAGGATGAATGAGGGATGGTATCTCTCATCACTGGTCTCGATATTCCAGGCTGCCTGCGAGGGCTACCCGGAAGCGCCGGAGCTGGATTTCTCGGCAGGAGAAAGAGGCAGCTTCTCGTTCTCAGCGCGTCAAGAAGGCGGGGCTGCGCCAGCGGGGTCTGCTCTGCTCTGGGCTTCGGCAAGTCTGGCTGCTCCGATCTCGTCACCACCGCGTGTGTTTGCATAGGGCAATATCGGTAATATTTATACCTTTAAGGTGCCGAGATTGACGTAAGGATGGACATAGATACGTCAATAAGGATGTCATACGACCAGGTCGTTAGCACATTGTTTTGCTGAAGTTCTCGGTGAAATCAAAACAATGGCCGCAGGGTTTTTCCCAGGTCTGTCATAGGTTTGATTTGTTTTGAGAACTCCGTATGCCTTATCAGGGGCTGGAGGAATATCGCTTGTCTAATTAGATGGCAAGCGTTATGACCTAATCAGATAACACGTTCCTGTGCCGTAGTGTGGCTTTATCAGATAACGGTTCCTGCATCATGGGGGTTTTCTGCCTCATGGGATGGCTGCTAGTTAACTTGTTAGTTTGTTAACCAGAATAGGGTCAGGAATAGGGGGATCGATACAGAACCTATAGGAATACATCACATGCCCTTTCCTTTCCAGTTTCCTCTTCCACTGTCTTTATTTCAAGATGTCAGATTTCTTTAATGCAAGTTTCACTTTTTCTATGACAGTGAACAGACTATTACCATCCAGAGTACTGAAATAATTAGCATTTACTATCTGCTGTAATTTTAAGAAAAATATTAATATATTGCTGTTATATTAATCATTTCGGTTTCAGAAAATGTGCTTATGTAAAATATTTGTAAAATAACGTAAATAATTTAGAACAAAAATCCTAAAATGCAATAATAACGCTAAACAATTTCAAGAGTACAAAAATCAGCAGAAATTATAATACAATATAGTGGACGTCACGAGAAGGCATCGCTACTGCTAAGATCAGTCATAAGAAAAAAAAACGTATACCACCATCATACTTTTAACATTAGCCAGGCTAGTTCCAACCTAGGTATAACTTTTACAGCTATAAATGCGAAAACGTCTCTGGGTCATTTAAAATATAGTCTTACCACATACAATATTTTATGGCAGTAAACAATTATCATTAAAAAATAAAGCACAACCTCCTTGTAAAATAATTTGCCGATGGAAGCTAAATGTATTTTATTCCCTGATTTGGAAAGAATGTTTTGCTAAAATGTGTAATTTTGTTGATGCAGAATTGAAATCACAATATATCTTCATCACTTATTTTGTTTTTATCTTGCAGATTATGGCTACTGTACATTTAAGTTAAACATACGAGTCTACCTGTGATGGCACCTTAAAGTGCACTTTGTTGTTTAATGGAAAATAGTGCGGTTTGATAATAACAGAGAGCCTATTCCGATGTTTATTTCTACCTAATAAATGTAAATTAACAATGTGCTTATTTCTAACGCTTCCAAAGGGAAACGTTGCCGAAAACAACAGTCTCTGAGGCGTCCTACAGTGGAATATATTGGTGCAGGTGCTTATTTTTATATTTTCCTTTATATTTTACATTCCTGGTTTGGTGTTTTTCTTCTCAGAAACAGCTTTCATATATGTTTTCATGATAGAAATCATAGGATTGGGTTACAAAACCCTGGTGTCGAAGTCTCAGCATGACTGAGGCTGTGCGGCATCAATAACTTGGTCTTTTATAAAGCTATAGGAAGACTTCTCCAAATGAAAAGAGACAAACGCAAATGCCACTCTGCAGTCCCCCCATTTGTTTAAACATTTTAACTTTGTTGAAAAAAGTGGAAATACACACATATTCTGGAGTTCACCAATACGTTGTGGTTAGGACCTCATTTCCATAGGAAGAGCGTTTTTTGTTTTGCCAATGTATTTGACACCGGTTGACGAATCTTTATGAATTCTCAAAATTAATATGAAAATGCATTTTCCCCATGTTCATTCCAAAAGGGATTTTGAACACGACCACAGCCCGAACCACAGGACGAAATCACACCCAATTTGGCAGAAAGCTAGTTCTTGGTCCGGAAAGAAGACTTTTTGTGATTTGGTGTAAATCTGTTGAGTAGTTTTAAAGAGATTTTAAACAAAACCGAAATTTGTTATCTAGGGGTGCGAATCCTCCGTGGCTCCAACAGTACCAGTGCTGAAATCTGACTTGCTGCCAACACTTCAATCAGGAAGTGTTGGCAGCCATCTTGGGGCTCGGCTTCAACCCAGTCCTACCAAAAACGTTAAAAATAAAGAAAAGGAGGCAGGGTAGGAATGTGTGGTGATGGGTCCCACAGAGACCCCGCTGGAGGTTTAAAATATATATTTTTTTATTTTGCTGTGAAATGGTTGGTGGATCTGTGAATTTGTAGCAAAATTGAAAAAAAGTCTGGTCTCCCGCCCTTGTTTTATTTCAACCCCTTGGTGGGCTAGGTCAAGGATGTATGTGGGCATGGGAAAAAAAGAATGGGAGCGCACGGGTCCCCCCTCCCAGACTCCTTTTAGCCTGAGGACCACCACCTTCCCAGAGCTTTATTAAAAATGGGAGGGGCTCACAGACCACCTTGCATGGGCTCATTTGAGCTTCTGGGACCACCACCTCTCTGGGGCTTTATTTAAAATATTGGAGAACGTTGTGCGGACCCCCTCCATTGATTCTTTAGAGCCCAGGGTACAACCACTTCCCCGAGCCTTACAACCTATAAGTAACGGGGATCACACAGACCTCCTGTGTCCCAGGGACAAACCCTCCCCAGGGCCAGCAATTAAAATAGATGAGAAGGTGGGCTGTGTGGTTCCCTCCAGGGCCATATACAGCCCAGGGGACCACCACCCTGGGGCTAGCCCTTGTAAACAGGAGGGGGCATGCTGCCACCATACTGGAGCCAATAATGGCCCTGGGGACCGTCACCCCACAAGGCCAGCTTCCTATGTCCCAGGCTACTCACCCCCAAGACATAGCTCTTTGCTCTGACTTGGTGGGAGCTTTGACAGCTCCTGCCAAGTCAGAGCAAACACTAACTCCACCCCCAGCAAGCAGGAGCTGTGAAACTGTTCTGAGTTTCGGTCTGTTTCCCTGCCCGCTGTAATACTGGCAGTGAAACAGATGAAACTATTGCTCACACACAGAGGGAACTGCATGTTTAGCAGCTCCTCTTGTGTGAGAGCAGTGACAGATCCTGCTAGAGCGGGGGAGACAGCAGGGACCGTGGGAGCATTCAGGCTCCCACTATGGTCCCCTACAGGGCTGACTGGGTGCCCTGGGTGTGCTTCAGGGCACCAAGCATGTGAAGGCCGGGCCCATGGGAAAGGGTTTTCAGGGCCAAAATCAGACTGCGGAGTGGGCCCTCCTCCCCCATTAACTTTTGGCCAGGTAATGGGGTCCCCGGGCCGTTTAGGCCCTAATGCTCATTTCACAGAAATTAAACCTTAGTGGGAGGCACTTACAAATATAAACATAGCAGGTGCTCCAGTGAAGCGCCACTTCTGAAAAGGACAAACAATACTAACTCTCGGGTTGTCGAACGCAAAGCAAGTGTGTTTTCTCAGAAATTCCATATTGAAACATCTGTGAGCGCCATCTGGTTTTGACTGTGATGAGTGGGTTCTTTTTTTGTCCTGGCATGGTGAGAGCAGAGTTCATGGTTCTCCCTTTAAATGATGACTACAATTATGGAAATGTGCAAATCATGTGGAAGCTTTGCCGGTTTGGCCCCACCTGCCTTAGTAGTATTCAAAGGTCTTCCTTCCTTTTGCCAGGATAATGGACAGCTTATCAAGTTGCCCCCATCGCGTTTCCCACCGATTCTGGTGAGGACCTCTTGATGTCGAGGAATATGAGTACATCGCCACCAGACAAAGAAGCACTTACTTCATACAGTTAAGAGGAAAGACACTTGTTTGGTGGAGATTTATCTTGTTGTAGCCTCATTGTCTTCTGTATAGGAGGATTCATGTTAACACATATTTTCGGATAAAGACGCACTGTTAGACCTGGCATCTTATGGCATGTTTCCCCTGTCTTTTTGCTTCTGGCCTCCTATTTTTTATGGTGTGCTGGACTTCGTTTGGCTGGTTTAATGTCGCTGTGCACTTTTTCACTGCTACCCAGTGCTAAAGTGCAAGTGCTTCTACTGTAAATTGTGTTATGGTTGTTGTACTATGATTGGTATATTTGATTTACTGGTAAGCTCCTAGTAAAGTGCACTACGTGTGCCCATGGTCTATAATTTAAATTCTACTAGTGGGTCTGCAGCACTGGTTGTGCCACGCACATAAGTCACCTTTCACATGTGTCTCAGACCTGCCACTGCAGTGTCTACATATTCAGTTTTTACCTGCCATGTCGACCTGGCAAGTGCCTTTAAGTCACCCCTAAGGTAGGCCCATGGGTGCTCCATGGGCAGGGCACAGTGTATGTAAAGGGTAGGACATGTAGTAGTGTGTTTTACATGTCCTGATTGTGAAAACTACGAATTTAGTTTTTAACTATTGAAAGGCTGTCTCTCCCATAGGTTATCATTGGAGCTGCTGTGTAACATTTTACTAGTGTAACTTTCAATTGGGAAGAGATGCAAATTTGGAGTTTAGGTTCCCTGAACTCAGGATTTAAAAAATACAACTTTTGGTGAAGACGATTTGTAAATTGTGTTTTTTAAAATATCACTTTTGGAAAGTGGCCATTTTCATGCTTTTTTGCACCATTCTGTGTGCCTCTGCCTGCTGTGGAACAACACCTGGGCTTCGATTGACAGGGGCTGTTTGTGCATTCACTTCAGACACTCACAGAAAGAGAGGTGAGGTGTGTCCTACATATCCTGATGGGTCTTCCTGGGTTAGAGTGGTGGGAGATGTCACTGAACACTTGAGTAGGCTGTGGCTGCCTTGCACAATGCTGTCTGGAGTGGACCAGAGGGGACAGAAGTGGCTTTTACTGAGCAAGAGAAACTTTCTTACAAAGACTTTAAAGGGAAAAAGGGGTATACATATTAGACTTAAAACCCCAGAACTTTAGATTACTTCTATAATCAAGAGGAACCTCTGCCAAGGAAAAAGTGTTGAAGAGCTGTGAGGAGGAGCACTGCCCCTTTGCTGTGTGTTGCTTTGCTAGGTTGGCCTGCAGTTGCTGCTTCTGCCATGGAGAGGACAAAAATTGGACTTTGCTGTGAAACCTGCTTGACAAGAATCCCCCAAGGGCTTGTGTGTGCTTGCCTCCAGTTGTTAAGTCTCAGGGATACAAAGACTTCACCACAGCCTCCTTGAACTCCACTGCTGTGAGTTCTGACCTGTTAGGTGGTGCCAAGTCCCGTTCTGGACCCCTGGAGGTTGTTCCTGCTGACGATAGCTGTGAAGAACTGAAGAAACCATCAAAATCAACGCTTTGCCCTTCTTGCCACTATTTTACTTTACACTGCACCGCCACGAGGGAAAAAATTCCGACGCATGGCTTATGCAGCCGATGAATCGACACAGCGTCTGTCAGTTGCCTGAAAAACCGATGCATGCCGAGTCATGTGCACCAATCTCCTAAGACCAAGAACGACACACTAACTCTGATGCAGACCCTGCTGTGTGGCTAATAGAATCAACACATTGTAGGACAGTGGATTTAGAAATAGATGCAGCACCTGTGTGACCCCCACCGCATTGACCTGCAGCATGTATGAATTTCCACACATTGCACCTGCGCTGTCATGACCTCTACCTGAGCCCCGTCCTGCTCACCACATTCTACCCAGCATGGAGATATGATGACGGAGCCCGGGAGACTTCAAGTCCCATGAGCATTAGGGGTGGCACGTTAACATCGACAGAGGAGCAGAAATGCGATAATGATGCTTCCGCCCCTCGTGATGTTGCAGAGTATTCAGTGTTCCGGGTCGGAGCCTTGGAGCCATGATGCTGACCTGGGCATGTATCCGATAAGCGTGCAGCTGCACCTCTGTGTATTGGGACAAGTCTTTAACTACATGGGTGTACATATTTGTTTCATGTGGCATTTCACTCACATCGAGTGTGGGGTCAACAGGATTCCTTTTCTATCATGGAGTTCCGCTGTTTTGGGCCACATAATTACTGGACTAAGTATATCGTGAGGTGCAGCGCAATTAATGACCATAAATGAGTGGTTGTTCGCGGGAAGAGAGTAACCTGCTTACAGAATGGATTGGCAAGGTATGAGAGAGGGCACTACCTGGCGGCATTATATTTGCATCAAGTGATTGACTGACTACCCACACATACCAAGGTGATGGTACAGATCTGGAGGGATGCTACTACATTTCTGGGTTGGAAGGATAAGATATCTGAACGAACGCCACTATGGGTCAGTAAACACCTAAAGGAAGAGGGTCAACTAAAAGGATTTCAGCACTGGCAATCCATAAGGATTGAGCACCTGGGAGATATCTGGAGAGGGGGTAGACTAATAAGGTTTGAGGATCTAAAAATAGAGTATCAGATGTCGGATAATGAATTCTTACGGTATCTGCAACTACAACAGGCGTTATAGAAGCATGTAATAGATGGGGACCAAATTGCAGAATATGCTCCTCTTGAGGATAGACTACTCATGGACTCCATGCCTGAGAAAGCTGTTTCATTGATATACAAAAAGATATTGAGCAACTCCTGAGACCCCTTGTTGGCTCTTAGGGAGGCCTGGACAAGAGACGTTGAGACGTTGGAAGATGACGACTGGACAGAGGAGATACAGAGTCCAAGGGAGGTGGCAATAAGAGCGAGATTTCGTTTAATACAATTGCGCACACTACACAGTTCATACACATCAATGGTGCTATTGCATCGGATTGGGCGCAGGGATTCCGACCGATGTGCACGGGGATGTGAGGAGGCGGGTACGTTCTTTCATATCATGTGGTCCTGCTCTGCAATACAAAAGTTTTGGAAGGACGCCATACAGATCAGATCAGAAGTCGGAAGTCCCCGAACAAGAAGTTCCATGTGAAGCAAAGTGGCATTTCCTTTGTGTGACAGGCGAGATAAAATGGCAGAAATATTCTAAAATATGGCTGACGATAGCTAGTATAGTGGCTAAATGCAACATAGCGAGGGAGATGGGGGCGTGAACCAACCACAGAGTGTGCTGAAATGGCAGGACGATCTGGACTGGTGCTGTAATGCTGAGAAGGTGGTGTACCATGGAAGGGGGTGACCAAAGAAGTGGGAAAAGATATAGAGAAGGTGGGTACTATACAGAGGTCTTTAATTGTTGGTTAACCAGCAATGTGTGAGAGGAACGGGGAAAATGCATACTGTAATGCATTAGTATGTAACAGACTTCGCGTTGATATAAGGATTTTGTACGCTATGTAATAGACGCTCGCAAGTGAAATTTGTACTGCCATAATTGCCCAGGATGTACTTATTGTCTGTCTTGCTGCCTGGTTTGGTTTCTTTATTAAACAGGTGTTTTTTTTTTTTTAAAGTATAGCACAAGGTTTTCCTCCCCGTTGGCAATACACATGTGTGTTGTCTCTTGTGGGTGGTAGGAATACCTGCGCTTTTGTGGGGAGGGGTTGTTTTGGGCCGCACTGGTCAAATTGGTGAATGTCACTTTGGGGAGCTCTTGCGGGACAAGTGCTTTAACCTTCCAGTGTGAAGAACTTCCCTCACATTGGCGAGCTTACATTTTTCCGGTGAACTCATGTGGAGGGGAGCCAGATGTCATACATGTGTATATGTATTCAAACAAATAAACGGCTTTTGGAAGAAACCAACAAGATTATGCAATACCACGTTACAATTCATGTTTGTAAGTCAAACCTTTTGTGCTTTTTTATGTTAATTCTTGTCCTTGAAGACAACCCGGCTGGGTTAAAAAACAGCAATATTCAGAAACAATTCATTTCCTGGAGTGAAAATAAGAGGGCTTTACCGATTCGATTCTGTTGGAACCAAAGGCTTAGGTTATGTCTAACGTTTATATTGTTCTTACCCTACTCTAAACAGGGGATTGTGGTAGAGCCATTACTCAGTCTCTTACAACTTCTGTGAAACGAGCCCCGAGGTTGCATGGGTAGGTTATGTCATCTGCATGGGAGCCTATTGCCAAGTGCTCATTTACTTTACTAATAGAGTCTTACACACGCATTATCTCTGGCTTTATCTTTTTCTCCTTTCTATAGTGAAATTATTTAATTGAATGCTACCAAGGGGGTCATAAGGATTAATGGCACCTTGTCCTGCAAAATACTAGATAATTCTGGTGACGTTACGGAAAAGTTATTTTACTTTACAGGTAGCTTACTCTATAAATGAGGAAATTGTTAGAAAGGTCTAGAAAGGTTATCAAGTGGTTGCTTATTGCCTCTTCTCTTTTGTTTGTCATTTTAGGTCTCCTTTCCCGCTGCTCCCACCCTTTCCTTCCCTCTCTTGTTCGGTTCACTGACCTGTGCTGTAATAACAATCAGACTTGAAGCTATTAAGAAGTAGAGCATTTTTGAGGATTGTTCTGATCCTGAGAAGTTGTGGAACCCAATACGTGCGCCGAATCTACATCAATTCTCTGACTGCAGTAAGAAACCGCTGCATGACATCCTCTCCAGTAAGTAACGAACGCATCACCTCCCCTCTCTGGCAGTAATGAACTGACACATCACCTTCCCTGGAGCAAGAAATCAATGCATCACCTGCCCTGTTCATAAAGAACTGACGAAACCCCAATCCCTGTGCCTGTTTTGCTTGTGATTTTTGACGCATCCCAAGTACTTTGTAACAATAATCATATTTTGATATCTGTACTTTGGATTTTTGTCATTTTGGTCATGTTTGGTCCATTTGGAGTGTTTTCACTGTGTTACTGTGTGTTATGTGCAAATGCTTTACACATTGCCTCTGAGATAAGTCTGACTGCTTGTGCCAAGCTGCCAAGGGAGTGAGCAGAGGTTATTTCTGACGTGTAACTCCCTTATCCTGACTAGAAGGAAGGGTTCCTACTTGGACAGGGTACACTGCCAACCAGAGATCCCAAATTCTAGCAGGCATCAGAAACAATCACATTGCTCAAATACACACAAGGACACTGGTGACATTTCCTTGTCCTCCATGCATACTGGACATTTACCGAGGAGGTAGCACTTAGTAATTAACCAAAAGATAGTACTCCACTTGGGTAGATATTTTGTGCACTAGCCATGTCACGAGTGATGTAATATGTGAGGTCATAAGCAGAGCATTATAGAAGCATAAGTTATAGTTAGCTCAGCTAACTATAACAGCTGAATTTTACGGGTTTTGTACAAGTGAAATTCGAGCCTAACTATAATGTCCCTGTAACATTTGGTTCTTTCAGTGAGTTTCTAAGGATACATATATATATATATATATATATATATATATATATATATATATATATATATATATATATACATACATATACATATATATATATGATAGATATGTATATATATATATATATATATATATATAGATAGATAGATAGATAGATAGATAGATAGATAGATAGATAGATAGATAGATAGATAGATAGATAGATAGATAGATAGATAGAATATACTTCAAGTGCATTATTAACAAATACACACTTTAGGGCCTCAATTATGACATTTTGGCATACGGCAGAACAGCAAGACACCTTGCTGCTCTGCCCTACGCTAAAGTGAAAGGGCGTGCCATTTTGACAGCCAAGCGCTAACGTAGCCAACGTAGCTAACGTGGCTAACGTAGCCACCCTTGCACCATGGGCAAGGGTGCCTCCAGTGTGTTTTTGTGCAGAAAGAGGACCTTCCCTGACAAAAACAATTCTACAAGGTATTTTCTTCTTTCTATGTGTGCTGAAGAATTCATCACATATGGAAAGTAGACAAAACAAGGAGAAAGTAACATATTTCTCCTCGTTAGGCCTGACCTTGGGAGTCGTACGGATTTGATGCTTCCCCAGGTTTACATCACTTTGTAAATTTGGGGCTGCATCAAATTCCATGGGTGTTGCGTGGGAAATCTCACTGCAACATCCATAGAACCCCTACCAGAAGCAGATAAAGGTGACTCAGCAATTTGCTCATGATTAATGAGGTCAATCAAAGCCACATAGGGTGGCTTTACGTGGCTTCATGCGTATTGCGACTTATATAGCGCACGTATCACCCGAAGGCATCAAGGCACTTGCCTTGGGAACCCGTCCTGGCTTTTCCCTGTGAGATAACCCCTACTGGGTATCCCCAGGGTGAAAGCCAGGCATCCCGCAGCAGGTGGGCCGCCGTAGTGGAGATTAAGCAACTATTGCCCAGAGTTGCAGCGTAGGACCCCATGGTCAAAGAGGCACCGAGGCGAGATTTATCGAGCCCGCTGACATTGTTTCCGTACCCTGCCGCGTCGGGAATCGAACTCTGGTCCCGGGCCGACCTCTGCTTCTGGGTCTGCCGCCTCTAACCGGTGAGCCACACTTCTCCCCATAAATGATAAGAGCCCAGCGTCACACATGTAGCACTTTACATGGTGCGAAAGTGGCATAGAGCTCTCATAAATAAGCCCTTTAATCCTTTACGAATGTATATTTTGCAACTTGCTTTACAGAATCAGTAAGGCTGTAATTTTGCATTTGCAATGTGGACTCATGAACAGAGAAATTCTAGTAACTGCAGCAGAATCACTTGATTTTAAAGTTCATCATAGTGATGGGTCTGAGGATATTGACGAGTGGGGCAGCAAACTTATATCGAGATTGACTTCCCAGTTGCAAGAAGTTTGCCCCTCAAAACAAACAAACATTAATGACTTTGAAAGGCACAAATCAGGGTTGTAATGCAGACTCATGCAGCTCCTGCAGCACAAGAGGGTCCCCAACCTTTCAGGGTGCCCCAATTCTTTAGTAGCCCCATATATCCCACTGCCAATTAATATCTGTGAGAATTTGAAGATTCAGGAGCCCCTCTTCACATTCAGCAGGGGGCTACCATAATTTTGCGTTATGCCACTGTCAGGAATAAGGACATTCTAGATGAGAAATGCAGGTCATTTCCATATTAAAGGGGGTGCAGGGCAACACTATTCTCCATGACAAAAACATTTCTATGTGAAGGATTTTTTTCACATGTTCTGATAAAAATGTGTCTATGTATCTTGTAAGCTTGCATAATTCTCCATCTTGTAAAAATTCTGCCTTGGAAGACTTTGTTTAACCTATTAAATCTAGAAATATTCATCTTTGGAGTGCTTCAGTTGAATCTAACATATATCTTGCATTGCAGTCCTCCAGTTAGCCTGTTGAATCTAACAAATAATCAGCAATGGAGTACTCTGTTTAACCTATTAAATCAAGTCAATGTTATTGAATGGAGTACTCTGGTAACCCTATTAAATCTAATAATATTCTGTAAGTAGTACTCCAATTTACCAATTAAATCTAGTAGCTATGTTGTACTGGAGTCCTCCGGTTAACCTATTGAATCTAGTAAATATTCTGCATTGGAGCACTTTAGTAAACCTATTGAGCCTAGTAAATATTCACCATTGGGGTTTTACAGTATACCTATTAAAATTAGTAGATATTCTGTACTGGAGTACTCCAGGTTACTCTAATAAATATGGTAAATATTCTGCATTGGAGTACTCTGTTTAACCTATTAAATCTAGTAACTTTTATGGAATGGAGTTCTCCCGCAACCCTATTAAATCTAACAATATTCTGTAAGGAGTACTCAGGTTAACCCACTAAATCTAGTAGCTATTATATATTTGAGTCCTCCAGTTAACCTATTAAATCCAGTAAATATTCTGTATTGGAGCACCTCAGTAAACCTATTGAGCCTAGTAAATTGTATTGGGGGTACTCCGGTAAACCTATTAAAACTTGTACATATTCTGTACTGGAGTACCCCAGGTTACTCTATTAAATATGGTAAATATTCTGTATGAGAGTACTCAGGTAACTCTATGGCTGTTGTAGAGGTCTTAAAGTACTCCTGGTTTGCTCATGAATCCACAACATAATGGAGATTTTCTCAAAATATATAAGTAATCCTATTGGTGTAGGTTTCCTTTTTGTGCAGGAGACATTTTGTGAAGCTTGCCCAAATGATCTAGAATACACTCCATTTGATTTTTAATATCATTACATTAAAACATAGCCATCTTTATATAGCTCTCTTTATATAGCTCTAGTTCACCCATTGAGAAGTCTTTTGGCCCTGTTCAAAGATGATGGATCATAATTGTTACGCAAATCAACTCTTTTCTTTTTATCTATCAAGAAGGCTATACAACTGAGTGGGCCTGCCAGGATGTGAACCTGTAACCTTGGGGTCAGCCATGGGTTGCTACATTGCATCGATCATTACATTGAGCCCAGGGACATCTTAAGGATTTTGGGGTCCAGGGCCCGCGGCCTAATGTATTTTGGGGGCCCCTGTTCAGAACAGTTTTACATTTCTGATCCAGTTTCAGCTCTTTCATGCTGGCGTTGGCCAGGTCACTGACAGTGCACAGGTGCACTCTTCCAAACAGGCCCGGACTGGCCGTAGCGGGCACCGGGCAATCCCCCGGTGCGCAGCACGGGTGGAGGGCCGGTTTGGGGCCCATGGGGGCCGTTTTTGTTAAAGGGCCGTTTGTTCAGCATAGCTGCAAAATCGGCCCTGTTACAAAATCGGCCAAAAACCGGCCCTGGCAAAGAGCTCGGCGGCATCCACAACCTCCCGGGGGGGAGGGGGGCCGGCAGAGCACTTTGCCAGTGCCAGTTTTGGTTCCCAGTCCAGCCCTGCTTCCAAATTCTAAAGTTGTTACTAATACTCAGGTATAGTAACGTGTTTTCCATATTGCAACGCAGTAGCTGCTCACTAATATTACTGCAAATAATCTCTATGAAACCCTCCCATGTATCATATTTGAGGTCCTGTTTTGATCTAAAAGAAACTTTTTTATGGATGTTGCATGAAACAAACACAGCATTTCTATGCTAAATGACTGTATAGACATAGATATTACTTGCATGGAAAAAATAAAGGGAAACAGTATTTTCAACAACTGTTTCAGAATTATTCAAGGTCATCAGGACAGGACTGGATGTAGAGTATAACTGGCTCTATAAGGGGAGCCCTTGAAAGGCTGGGGATCTGGGCCAGAGCCCACCTTGCCCATGCCTTAAAAAGCCTCTGATTGAGCCATCCAACTTCTGTTAATACTTGCAAATATAATGGGGAAAAAACGTCTTAATTATATTTATATTGTGGTCGAATGTGAAATGTATAAAAATCTTTTAATTTCGAAAATGACAATTATTTTGATCAAAAGTGCATTCACGAGGGTGGAATTTCGTTTTGCATTTTTCATGGATCATAAGTACCGTGTTTAAAATCCATATTTTCAGCAGTTGCAACCACAATCTTTACAGTACATCTGTTAATTATTATGTACCACGCGAGAAGCAACCTTTTGCTGCTGTATAATGTATGCTTCATTGCTATAGCAGAGCCCTATGGATATAGCTTAGCCTCCAAGCTGTCAGCCCTTATTATTTTCAATACAGCAATTATTGCGCTGACCTACTTTTCCCAAAAGCCGCTAATCCACTGTAGGCAAGGATCAAGACACGAAAAAAATCAAAAAAAATCACAACATCTGACAGGGGATTTTTTTTAGGCGTTCTCGATTTTTTATTCAATTATTTGTTAATGCCAAAGAAACACTGCATTTGTCAAAGAATATTTATTGGTGAATACAGGTTTTGTCTGAGTTCTCTGCAGTACGATCCTTTTAGAAGTGTGCGTGATTGTCTTTAAAGAAAAGATTGCTCACTCATAAATATATAACAGGCAAAGTGTTTTATTTCAACGCAGGATCCGAGGAAATACTCAGAGTCTGACCTCATTAAACTGATGCCTTATATTTTATTCAGTTTACATCTCTAATTCCGGAGCAGTCTATCAGTATTTTGCTACTTCTTCTAATCTTTCATGACAAACCCGATCAAAATTGAATACTTATCAGTCTGGATGCCGTATTAGAGTTTTTTAAATCACTTTTAGACAGATAATGTTCGACTCTCTGTCTCCCCCTTTACATACCACAAAACATTAACCACCCTCATATTGTATCTGCAGTTTTTGAGATCAAATGACAAACAAATGTCCTGACTGTCTACAGACTTTAGTGGTTGCCTGCCTGTGCCGTTAAGGGTGTTTTTACGAGTTTGGCGGTGCTCCTGTCGGCCTGCCACTGCCTCAATGACAGGAGGACCGCCAAGCCCGCCGAACGCCCCATGCCAGATTACAACTTTAATCCATGGCAGGCAGGTCGAAGCTGCAGCCTTCTCATCGCGGCAGCTATATAGGGCTCATAGTTGAGCCTTAACTGGAGATGACACTGTGACAGAGCCTGCAACATGTTCCTGCATGGTGTGGCATTCATGCCACACCATTCAAAAACTTGGGTGCAATTCCGGGGGGCACCCCACACATTCACCCACAGGTCCAGGAGCGGAAAGAGGCCGTGATAGGGCCCCCTTAGTTGCCTCTCTGCCACTCTTTTCTTGGGGGGCTCACCACCATAAAAGGGGCGGAGGACAGGCAACTTGCAATTTGCACGGCAGTGCTGCAGCGGCACCACCAGCATATTCCTGCCCCCTTCCGCTGCACAACCATTACAGGATCCTGGTTCCATGGTGGATACAACGGTCCTTTGGCGGTCAGACCGCCACAATCTGAACACTGTGGGCGGACCCGAAGGGGTGGTGGTGGTCAGAGAGTCATACTTGTAATAAGGCCCTAAGGGGCAGATTTACAATAACTGGCGCATCCCCAGGGATGCGCCAGTTATTGTGCGCCGCAGCTCTGCCACCCATGGTGCGACGCATTTACAATGCGGCACACCATGGGGCAAAAACGGAACAGATGCGTGACGCATCTGTGCTGTAAAGGCGGCGCATCGCTGGAGTTGCGTCGCAAGTGCGAAGTAGCTCTAGCAATGCTCTTGGGGGCCCTATCTGTCCAATGCTGCGTCAAGCCTTATGCCTGTTTCAAGCAGGCGCAGGGTTTTGACGCAGCATTGGCCTAAAAGTGCCTGCATGAAATCTTGTAGATTTCACGCAGGCACTTTTGCGAGGCGCACCTGCCCCGGAACGCCCACCTTGCGCCGGAACGCCCGCATGTGGCACAGGGCTTCACAACGTGACGCATCTGCCTAGATGCGTCACGTTGTAAATGGGTCGCAGGGATGCGCCACGTTTACGCCACCATTGCGTGACACAACGGCGGCGTAAACGTGGCGCAAGTCCGACATAAATCTGCCCTTATGTGTTTCTTTCAGAGAAGGGATCTGGGGGGAGCATCACAACATCAAAGAGGAAATGTTGCCTCTTTTAAAGTGTGTTTCTAACAAAATTAGTTAATCATCAGTCCTGGCCTTTTTTTTGTTGTAGCACATTTACCAAAAGACGCACTCGCCCAAGGAGGGATGCTGTCCTCCATGAATAGTCTCGTAATTTTCATCCTGTGGGCAGTGAATGTGTATGTGTGTGGGGGGGTTGGGGAGATTAAACACGGAAAGGAGAAGGCGGAGGTTTCCCTGACTATTGTGCCAGAGGGTCTGAACCATCGGTAGATGCCTTGAAAATATTAAAAAACATTTTGGTGAAGAACTGCAGAGAGCCATCGCCCTGCCCCAGGGATTCATATTCAGGCTTTGAATTTTTAATAAAACTACATTTAACCACATTTAGCAACTTTTGGGTCCCCACTGAGTAGCCAAGTGGGTTACACTTTAAATTGAACTTTTAGGTGCCATTAACTCCTCTTTATTTTTCAGGAATCTACAAAGGTCCAATATAGGGGAATTTGGAGTTTCGGCTTAGAGCTCTGGCAGATGTAAGCTGAACAATGATGGACATGTCTTAGAATAGGGGAGTTAGGATACTTGCTTAGAGTAGTCAGACCCAATCCCAGCTCCAGAGTCCATGTTTTGGATTGGAGGATAGGTAGAGTTCTTGCAGTTCAGAAAGAGTTGTACCAGCAGAGGTGTGAGTTTTAATAGGGTGGCACATTCTAACGGTTTGTGCTTAGTTTGCAGTGTTCATGGAGGTTGTGTGATCTTTTGCGAAGTTGTTTTGAATTTTGTGTGAATGTGGTGCTTAACGTGGAGAAGTTGAAGTTGTTATCGTGTCCGACATAGCATAAGACTCCAGGATGATATGAAACAGTGTGGAAAATACTGTATTGTAATTGTCTGCTAAAGTTTTGAGTTGCCTGTTGTGAGATGTCATCAACAGCACAATTGAGAAAGTGACATTTATCTTTGTGTGTGAAAGTTTGGTGTGATTGTTGTGGGTGACCCTTTGCGCCGGGGGAAACTGTACTAATCAGGGTGAGTCCCCTCAGGTCGAGGTCTCATTTGAGTATGTCTGAGTTGGTCACAAAGTGTTATACTGAACCATTTCTTGTATGATTGAATAGCGTCAATTTCTTTAGTAGTGCAGACAAAGTAATTTGCTGCAGTTGCCTTGTGTATGGTTGCATACATATTGCTGGGGAGAGTGCGTTTGTGAACATTGTAAAGGAGGGTGAACTGCTGCAAGGACTAACATTGACATCACGGTGTGCCGCACTGAGATTGGTCGGTGTGTGTAAAGCTGTGCCGTTATTGGTTGTCTGTGTCATCAAGTGTTGCACTAGTATTGGTCATTGATTCTGTATGACAATTGTGGGTAAGCCATTATTTTCTGTTTGTTCTGAACTGAAATTCCGTTATTGATTATTGACATTTTGCTGGAAAATGAAATGTTTTAAAGTTATACAAGACTTGTTGAGGGGAGATTTGACAAAACCTTTTAGAAAGGGAGAAGATGCACTACCCGCAGATACTCCAGGACATCATATGGTGATAAATGTTGGGCTTCATACATGTATTTGGATAAAACAAATGGCTCGACATCACAGAGGCAGAAGGTGCACTGGTGTTTCCGTGCTATGGTACATTTAATGTGAGAATCATTGAACATTTGAGAAGGGTATTATATGAGATGAAACCATCTCCCCCAAGACCTACACAGTTTGAAGCTCTCAATGCCTGGGATGGGGCAGCTCATGCCAGACAGAAGGAAAGGTGTTAGGGAAGAGCAAAAAAGTCAGAGCGTTCTTACGCTGATGCAAGGTGGGCTGCAGAACAGAGGAAGTGACATGATAGAGGGAGCCAAATTATTCCCTGCATTAATAAACTGAAGAATTTGAGAAAGGGAAGGAGAGGAAAAGGAATGGGAAAGGGGGCAAGTCAAAGGAACCAGACGAGAGAAGCAAAAACAGTGATAGTGATTCTAGTAATAGTCATCTAAATGTGTTGTTGTCAGAACGCCCACCTCCATATTATGAAACCCAATTAACAGAAGGGGGGAGCGCTAATGCAACTGGAAATTATGGAATGGCTACTGCACCAGTAAATGGGAGCCACTGCAGTGAATATGAATCAAAATCCTGTGTGGGGGAATTCAGGGATTTTTGCCCCGAGTACCTCTACAGCTCTTAATGCTCCAGATGCTTCTACTGTCCTGGTTACCATTGGTCCCTTGGTTCCTATATATAACCCTTGTCCTTCAGACAATGTAAAACACAATGTGGCTGTCTCTGCCAACCTGAAGGCCCTCCAGAAAGTTCTCCTAGCAGGTCAGATATGGGAGGATGTGTTCCTTTAATTCCAATGAATGCATGTTCCCCTTGTGGTCTGAATGTGGACCCCATGATGAACCAGACAGGGGCTGGACCTTTAAGGTCATTCCCGGGAATGCCAGCCTTGGCTATGAATACCTGGGAGCCACCCCTAAATACACATAGTAGCACATCCAAAGAAAGGGCAGAATCTGAAGCCCTTGGAGTACAGCCTAACTTTAGTGCTCAGGTATTAGATGAATGTTTGAAGGTTGTTAATGCCACTTGGAATGAAAGTGGAAACTCACAATTGAGCCAAGGAGCGATTCAGTCATCAGTGAGAGTAAATTTAGTGACTGTATCCAAATTGAAAGTAGAATTTGACAAAATGATAAATGGGCACCTTGAATTGACCCAATTAGATACTAAACAAGAACAAGAAAATTAACTCTTGTTTATGAGTATGTATGTAACCCGGCAGGCGCGGCAAGTCTATGATAAATTATATGACGTATCTCAGAAATATGCGGTAGATCTGGATCATACTAAAGCCTTACAGAAAAACCGCTAAATCTGTTTTAGTGATAAGAACCTACAGTGCATGAGAATACCAGGAACGAAATTGCAAATTCGGGAATTGATTCAAAACATTCAGATTTGGAGTGCGCTATATAAGTGGGAAGGTAAATGGACAAAAGGGAAAGGTCCAAACAGATCCATGAGAGAACCACCTCCTCCTATGGAAAAGGGAATGGGTACGATAAGTTTCCCTTATGGCTACTGCCCAGTGAAGGTTATGTCCATATGCCTTGGAGTAGGAGTGATCTTTCATCATTTACAAATGATTTCCCAAGATTAACTGAGAAGCCTGTAGAATGGTACAAACAAGTTGAACGGTTTGTGAAAATCTTAAAGGTTTTGTGGACTGATCTGAATACCTTGTTGTATTTTGTAGGCCCAGGTGTTTTGTAGACTGTATGTAGCTGACGAATATCCGGAGAGAGTGCCAGTAGGAAATCCATTAACTAATGGTCCATCGTCCAAAGTAATGAAATGTATAATCAGGTGATGAAGTGGTTGAAATCTAAGGTATCGCCCCAAGATATTGGCTGGGTCCAGATTGACAGGATGACCCAAGCAATAAAGAATCGATTTATGCAAATTACGAGTGATCGCTGCAGACATTCAAGCAGTATAGTGGGATGGTGAATTGGTACCTAAGCATATTGGACATGTTGTGTCCAGGAATGTGATGGGAGTGAGGCCTGAAGTTGGCATGATGAGTCAGTAGATTTGATTTGTGGGCAGAATAAGTCAGGTGATGAGATTTTGAGATATGCAACGTACTGTAATGACAAAATAGAAATGAAGCAGAAGAAATTGAAGGAGAAATTGATGGTGGCGCAAATGAAGGCTGCTCAGAGAAGAGGTCAGAGTCAGCTTTTCGCAAGGAATCTTCCTCCTATGCAACGAATGTATCAGCAGGGAGTTCCTGCGATGCAAGTTGGATGTGGATTCCAGCCACAAGGAAGAGGTCTTGGTGTCCTATATAACCCGAGTACTGTGATTGATGTAGCATCTTGAAAAAGTCCAACACCTGTCACTATTGTAATAATTTGGGGCTCTGGAAGTGGGAATGCCATCTTAATCCTACCAATCAGGGTCAAAATTCAGGGTTTGCACACTCTCAAAATAATAACCCCGTGCAGTAACAAAATGTGCTGAGACCAAGGTCTCAGAAATTCAATGTGCCCCAAGCCCCAGTGATGCAAGTCCCACAACCCTTGATGCCACAACAAGCTGCTAATGACCCTAGAATCACTTTGAACAAAGTTCTAAATGTGAATTAGAATATTTTTCAAAACAACAATGCTTTTCAGCAGTTTCCCATGTTTGATAAGGTTGACAATTATGGCTTCGATCAGTCCACCTGACAGATCGCTTCGAGGGGAGGAAGGTTGCGTGCTTGACTCAGTGTTGGAGGTAGACCACAAACGTCCATTTATAGATGGTGAAGTGAATGGCCACCCCGTATCCTTTTTGCCTGGTACTACCCGCACGACTGTTAGAACAGTGGAATTTACAAACCTACACCTCTTGAGGAACAGAATCCAAGTTGTAGGAGTTGCAAATAAACAACTGACAAACTTCATAACTGAGGATGTACCTGTAAAAATTGGGAATTTTAAGGAGAATCACCAATTCGTGGAATGTGATTCGTGTCCTGTGAGCTTGTTGGGACGAGATTTGTTGTGAAAGCTGAATTGCACCATTTATTGGTTAGATCATTTTTTGATCCCATTTTCCTGGACCCCCACCTGCGCCACCCCCTCATCCAAGCCAATAGAAATTCGATCATGCCCCTGACCAAACTCCCCTTAGAACAGTGGAGACGGATGCTAGAAAATACCAAGCCACACACCAAGTGACCCAATTGTTGCCAATGAAAGATTCAATAATTGGATCGAGAGCACCTTTGACCAGGTTCTCCCTAAAAAACTCATCCAACTGAAAGTAGGGCCAAACAGAACACTATGGTATTCCCCCAAGCTCCGGGCCTTAAAACAGATCTGCAAGAAATGCGAAAGATCCTGGAGAAAGGATTTTTCACCAAACAAGAAATTGGAATACACGGTAGCAATTAGAGCAAATAAAGGTGAAATTAAACTGGCCCGGGCCTCATATTATGATGATAGAATTTCCCAAGCAGCCAACTCCCCCGTGAATTATTTCGCATAGTGAAAACTTTACTCAAAGCACCCTTACCCCCGGAGAGGCCTGATTCCACTGGCCAACTTTGCAATGAGCTTGAAAACTACTTTTATAATGAAATTCAAACAATTTACTTGTCATTTTCCCCGGTGGGTAGCCCACACAATCTCCACGCAGAGGATTCGGAGCAACATAGCAGAGATCACTCCCTTGAGGCATTCTCCCTGATGGACTATGAAACTCTGCAAACCATCTCGGCACTCGTAAAGAGCGGGTCGGCTACAGAACCGGCCCCACCTAATATCTTGAAACAATTGTCCAAAATAATTTCCCCAGTTATTCTTGACCTAATCAATGCCTCTCTCTCCTCTGGAGTGGTCCCACCCCCATGGAAAAGAGCAATGGTAAAGCCTCTCTTGAAAAAACCCACTTGGTAATTTCCATCCTATCTCGCTCCTTCCAGGGATTAGTAAAATGGCTGAAGAACATGTCAATTCAGAGCTTTTGAACTTATCTGGTATGGAGAAGCACTCCTGTTTCTTATCAAGGTGGATTTATTTGCTGTTTATTCTATTTTGGCTGATTTAAATACCAAGTGCGCTGCGGAGGTAGCACGTTTGTCCCTACCGTGCCTGCTTAATGACCTTCTATCTCAAGTGAACACAACACTCAACCTCCATGCACTTTTGCTGGTGTGGTTCTCAAACTAGAACATCACCCTCTTTTGACTGGACCTTATCCGCTTCAATGTTATTAATATTTAACACTTCAAAAAAATATACAAACGATTTTTTTTCACATAGACTTTTATATCTTCAAAATAAGCATTTTCAATTTCTTCAAAAAAAGCGCAAACAATATTTCCAAATGAAAATCTTCAATTTTGAAACTCTTCACAATACGATCATTCATTTATCATGATACTTCAATGATGATTCCCAATGGTGCCCAATGCATTTCGAGCCCTGAGGGCTCTTCTTCAGGGGCCTGTCAACTCAACATGTACATAACTTTAGCAAGCATCCAATTTGCAAAAGAAACTTAATGTTTGCCATGTATTACACCTTGTGGTTGTTGTTGGTGGTTGTATGGTAGTTAATGTGACCCTTCACCCTCCACAAAGTGCTCTTTTTAACCAAAAACCAGCCCGTAAAAGAAAAATAAAAACGCTGCCGTACTCACTCTCTGGGATTATGATACACAAATCGCGACCTGTTATTGGAAACTAAACGGAAACCTGTGTTCAACCAAACGCAAGACAACTCAACCTGTAGCTCTGCTAAATGAAAACCAGTCAATACGCTTGCCTCCACTTGTTCAAAAACCTCACAATTCGGCCATCGACTTGTTCGAAAACTCGCTGCTCAACACGACCTTCACCATACCAAAAAGTATGGCACAGGGCGTTTGTACACCGCAATAGAAGGGGAAGAGTGGTTTTTCCAAACCATTCGCAAAAAGCGTTAGAGCTGAAGCGTTCTTTTCCTTTCTTTTATTTCTTTTTGAAGGTCGTGTTGAGACAGGGAAATGGCTTCTTAGACATACATGTATATACTCGTACATGAGCGTTGCTCAGCTGGGGTGGTGTCTTCATCCTCTGATATTCTGCCACAGGTAGGTAATTCAGAGAGGCCCCACTATCTTGCACAAACTTAGCACAATGAGATCCGATTTTGATGTCAAGCCGCGGGTATTCCTTTAGGCGGTCAGGATCTGCCACCAGACATATATATTCATCGTGGTCCTGCGAGATGGGTGACAGCGATCTGGACTCTCTTGATGAAGAACGGCGAGATCGGTAGGTCCTGTGGGAGTGACAGCTGGAGTGTGACGACCCAGTGGACGAATCTAGGCGATCTTGCACCGCTCTAGCATGATGTCGACTACTTGATGTCCGAACTTGTCTAGTGTGTTTTCGTTGGTCATTGTTCTGAGGGTTTCCACACACACTTTCAAAATGATTGTCCCTTCCACACTTGCGGCACCTCTGACCTAGTGCGGGGCACGTGTCCATATGAGGGAAGTCATATCCGCACCTGTAGCATTTGAGTTGGCGCTCCGATCTTTTCTTGGTGCGACTTGAACTTCTGCGTCGACGACTTGAGGGGTGGTGCTGCAGTTTAGATCTGGAGGAACGAGCTTGCGCAGGGGAGTGTCTATACGTGTGTCTAGATTGAAGTCTGAAAGTCTGCTCACGTTTCTCACTTCGCCCGGCCTCCATTTTCTTCGCGTGCTCATCCGCCTGGTCATTCACTCGTGTCATTTCCTCAATTTCGTCTAGTGAATAGCTCTTCTTTGGCAGTTTGCGTCACAGTGACTCTGACAGACAACCTTCAATTATTCTCAATCTGAGCGCATCCTCAGTGGAGAAAGAATCAAAGTCACAGTATCTTGCTAAGCATCGCAGGCGTGTAATGAACACACTCATAGGTTCCTCTTTTTCTTGCGATGCTAGGTTGAACGTGTATTGCTCGTAGTGAACGTTCTTTTTGTGAAGAAACTTGCGATTGAGCACCTCACAGACATTGGCATACGAAGACGTAGCCGCCGCTGGAAGTTCTTTTATGATCTGACCAACTTCTTTGCCTACTAAATTCCGTAGAGCGATCAATTGTTGCTCTGCATCGGTCACATGGGACCCCTTCATGAAGTCCGTGAAGTCCTCCAGCCATTCTTGCCACCGGAGTCCCATACCCCCACCGGATTCAAGAGTGAGCGGTTCCAGGGTGTGCAGAAACGACACTCCTAGCACACCCATGGGACCGGGGTTGGCGGTCGCCTGATGTTGGCGTTACGATGGAGATCCTGACATTGTGCAACCCTTTCTGTTCGATCACGCTGCAGAACTGTGTACATTCACTTGCTTTCGCCAAGGCTTGCCGTATTTTCACTTGCACTTGCCAAGGCTTGTTGTAGTTTCACTTGCATTCGCCAAGGCATGTTGTATTTTCTCTTGCGATCTCCAATACTTGTTGAGTTTTCATCTGCATTTACCATGGCTTGTTATGGTTGCACTTGCATTCACCAATGCTTGTTGACTTTTCACTTGTATTCGCCAAGGCTTGTTGAATTTCACTGGTCACTTGCAATCGCCAATGCTTGTTGAAGTTTCATCTGCATTTACCAATGGTTGTTGAAGTTACACTTGCATTTACCAATGCTTGTTTGTTTTTCACTTGTATTCACCAAAGCTTGTTGATTTGCCAGGACTCCGCCTGACTTCAAAATCGCTGCCAAAGGTCCTTGACAGTGGATTGGGCGAGGCACCTGACCTCAAAATGGCCACCGTGAGAGTCTTGTTTTTCCTGAGACTAGGGGCATGCACTCATTGCATGACGAGCGCTTCAACACTCGGAGGCACCAAAGCACCG
Organism: Lissotriton helveticus; assembly: GCF_964261635.1. Lineage (NCBI taxonomy): Eukaryota > Metazoa > Chordata > Amphibia > Caudata > Salamandridae > Lissotriton > Lissotriton helveticus. Next base: position 1,824,334,214 of record NC_136057.1, read on the forward strand.
GACAGCACCTACCCGACTCCAGGCACAGCTCCACCGGCACAGTAGGTGAGAGGGGCACACGTGAGCCACCACGCTCGACAGGTTGGCTGGGGTGTGCACCCAGCAGGCAGGCAGGCAACGGAGCGCTTTGCAGACGCTCCTGGTCACAGCACGGTTCCACTAGGATGAGCTCCAAGCGCGCGTTGACACACACGCGATGACACCTCTTACAGCAGGCAGACTTCAGCTGGGGTGGGCTTCCAGCGCGTGTCTGGGTGGGCACACACGACACAGACTCGGCGGTATGTATGTACGGGCTTTATTACACGTCTGCCCTCTTCCCACTCTATACTCCAACTGCCGATCCTGTCCCCTGACTCTTCCCTTTCCGCTCACCTCTACCCTGCCTTCCGAGCAGGTCCTAGTGTCCTGGCTCCTACATCATTACAGTGCTGTCACATGATCTTATAGTTAGTCAAAGGCAAATTGCTTATGAGAGATAGTGAGGCTTGGGAGGAAAGTGTTTTGCCAGGATGAGCCGAACAAAGGGAGAACCCCGATTCATGGAGCCAGGAGGAATCCAAGGAGGTTCTGCTGTTCAGACCAAGAGATGAAAGTATTGAATCAAACAGCTCAGTTTTACTGTGAGAAGGTGGAAAAGTACTGAGACATGCGATGTGAAATTCTAGAATGTTCTGTGAAGTTTTGCTTAGTGATCACATTTAGTTTTAGTCAGATTTCCTTGAGACTTAGAGGAGTGCAGACCTCTTTGCTCTATTTCTGTTGTGTGTCTGTATGCTATACGATACTCCTAATTTTTGGAGAATGTCTACAGAAGTTGCTATAATGCTGACACCTTCCTGCTTCACTAGATATAAATAGGGGTTTCCCCAATTAGTGGTGCTTAGTTTAGGCTTAGTTTAGGAAACTGAGAATTACTCATGTATAGGCAGGAGGACCACAATTCATCAACTGAGCATCAGATTTTATTCCTAAATTTCTGTATTGCTATTACTGAATTTTGTGTATGCTTTATTCTACTGAGGTTAAACTTTGTCCAACGATTTGGCCTGCTCCAGTTATTCTGTAGTTTTACAGTATTTTCTTGAGACTTGTACACCTCAGTTTGACTTTGAATTTGCCATAAACCTACTTTTAATCCAATGAATAAACTTTTGGCTCTTCACTGTGTAGCCACATAGGTTACACTGTAAATGTAACTTTTGGATGTTGTTAACTCTTCTTTTTTTCTCAGTCGTCTAAAAAGGTCCATCGCAGAGAAATTTTGATATTCAGCCCAGTGCTCCGGCAGATGCAACTATAGCAGGAAGGCTGGGGCTGAAACATTTCCAAATACAATGCAGACAGTACAGCTGATTCCTGTTTTATCCCACAGCACAGTAATGAATCTAGGCTTCATGCTTCAAGGGCCATCAATGACCTACAAGGGCTGAAACTGCTGGGGGCTGCAATACAATAGGGTGGAGATATGGAAGGGCCAGCATTATTGCAACTTCCCTCTGTCTGGCGGAGATCTTGCAAAGTTTGGTAAAGCAGGTACTTTCGCATCTTGAGATCACACACCGTGAATCCTGAACCTTACCTGTCCATCTTTTAAGTTACTATATCTTGACTTCTATTGACAAAAACATATTATTATCATTGTTGTTGTTGTTATTAATATTATTATTATTATTATTAGTAGTAGTAGTAGTAGTAGTAATAGTAGTAGCAAAAATAAGGAAAATGGTTCTATGAAATAGTTTTTACTAAGTCATTTTATTTCTTTATCCATAGGCCTAGAGATTAAATATTTCATGTTGTGAATTGTAAGTCATGAACAGCATACAATATAAGAAAGCACTCTTCTATAAGCAAGACAGTTAACTTTATTAACAATGGTAAATTTGTAAGCAAGAAGTTTGGAAAATATTTTTAAGCACATCATTTTAAATAACAGACAAATATGTTATGTCCTACCATTTTTCACTTACTTTACCCTACCATGCTTACCTACCCTAATAACTTAGCATACAGACCTTTCATGTCTGCCATACCTACCTACTATTCCTAACATACATACCTAAACTAGCTACCTACCTGCCATGCCTACCTATCATACTTGATCTATTTTACCTACTTACCTACCATAAGTGGCAAGCCTTCCTACAATATTTACCTTACCTACCATCATAAACTTACATTACCTAAGCTATCATAACTAACTTAGCGATTTTCGTTCTTACCCTTTCTTTCCTTTGTAGGTCACCAAGGATGACTTTTGTGTTAGCTTTTATAATTTGTCAGTTTGTGTTTCTTTTTGCCATTACTATTCTGGTTTGACATCCCCACCTGGACTAGAAGGGCGGGGCTTGGTCAGTGTTTTTTTCTTGCCGAGTTTCATTGCCTGAAAATGGCACCTTCAGCACAATTGCACATTGAATGCATGCAGCAGGTGCATGGCTGGAACTTCAAAGGCAAGTCCATGTGTGCCTATCCACGATTGGACAATACAAAGTGCCAGGTGCCTTCATATTCTACATGTATCTCAGGTGAGACTCACATATTCAGCATACCAATTTCTTCCCCTAAACCCAGTCACCATTGACCAGCAGATGGTGCAAGCTCATGTTGCACATCTTCCCTTCCTCTTACTGAAAAGCCCTTCAGCTGCCACACCTGTAGACTTTCCTATGACTACCCATCCCCTTATTATTCACCTATCTCAATTCAATTTATTTATTCTGATTTGGAGCTCCAATGAGTTCCACATAAAAATGTACACACAAAAACTCCAATATACCAAATCATCCAGAGCTTAATGTCAAGATAAAATACATGCAAAGACCTCACAAAGTACAGATTTCACTGAACATTACAAACTTCATAATAGGGTACGTTAGACTTAACTTCTTTGTTGTGGTTTCCCCTGTCATTGTGCCTCTCCCTCCTGTATTTTTGATGCCGTGCTGGATTTAGTTTTTGCTGGTTTGGATTAACCCTGGGAGGTGCTCTGCGTAGTTCCATGGAGTAAAAAAATACCTCAGTGGATCTACGCGAAGCTCCGCTCCGCCCAGGGACCACACAAAGCAGTATACTTTTTTTTTTAAAAACACCACTTACCTTGTCTTCTGCCTGCCCTGCTCCTCGCCATGGTGTTTCCCATCTTCCTGCGCCCTCATCCTTTTGTCCCTGTAGGTATTACGTCTTCCGTGAACTGCATATGTGCAGTTCACGCATGATGTAATACTACAGGGACGCGAGGACGTGGACGCCGGAAGAAGGGAGACACCGTGGCAAGGAGGAGGGAAAGCAGAGGACAAGGTAAGTGGTGTTTTATTTTTATTTTTTAAATGTGGCTGGCCTTGTACTCCACTCCGCCATGGAGACAGAGTTTTTTCCAACTTTGCGTTCCTAGCGGAGCGCGGAGTTGGTAAATCTCCACAACCTCCACTGGCAGAGCGGAGTACGACACCCCGGGTTAGTTTAGATGCTTTGTGCACTTTGTCACTGCTGATCAGTGTCAACGTGCTCCCTGTGGTTTTTTTTTATTAGTCCTTATTCATTAATAAGTAATTTCGTCTTTATGAAGTAGGAGCACAGGTGTCGGTCCAGTGAACAAGGGACACACCAAGATGAGATTATCTGGCCCCTGCAGTGGTCCCTCTGAAGCCGACCTCAAGACAACCAGAAAGGCTAAGAGAGGGACAACGATTTGAGGAATAAACTCCTCCAGCCAATCGAGGTATTACTTATTACATAATCAGTCGACCATGGGAAGTCTAAATGGTTTCTTCAACCCATTCCTCCCAAGCCTCCCAGAACCTACCTCTTTTTTCCAACAGACATGCCCGATCCAGCATGTTAACTCTTTAAACAGAGTTAAACCAGTCTAAGGATATCGGGGTTAAGTGGGAAATCCATTTCAGACATATCTCTCTTCTTGCCATTAATATAAAAACAAATAACACTTTTTCTGACTAGACTATCACTTTAGTTTGTGGCCCCTTCCCGGGCTGAATCCCAAAAATGACTAAAGCTACATTTAGATCTCTTTCACCAAAATTTCAGAAATCATTTTACCGACATCCTCCCAGAAGCCCTGGATCTGTGCACACTGCCAGGACATATGAATGTCGTCAGAGTTTACGGCAGTACACTTTGGACAGCATTTGGTTCCGTTGCCTCTCATCCTTGACAGCCTTTTAGGGGTCCAATATGCTCTGTGTATTGTAAAAAAATGATTGCTACTTAAATGAGCAGCTTTAACAACTGACCATAAAGTGTGCATCGATACTTGCCTTAAGTGTATGATATCAACCAAAGGCAGGTTACTCCTCCAGAACTCATCCAGACACGATGTTGGCAAGTCTTCCTTTACAAAAATCCAGTACCACTGGGCCACCTCCTTACGCTGGCATAGAGGCCTCAGTAACTTGCTTTCGGATTCTTCACTGCCTTCCCCGTCTGTGGAGGAGTGTGGCTCAATGGTTAGAGCGGCAGACCCTGATGCAGAGTTCTGGCCAGGGACCAGGGTTCAATTCCCACCTCGGCGGGGTCTCATGCTCAATTTCCTCGGACCTGTTAATTCTTGCCTCGGTGCCTATTCTAATCACGGGCCCCACGCTGCAACTCTGGGCAATAGCTTGCTTAGCCTCCACACCGGCCCCAACAGCGCTAAGGATGCCTGGCTTCACCCTGGGGGTGCCCAGGAGTAGACACTTCACAGGGAAAGCCAGGAGGGGTTCCACAGCGGTATGAGTATCAGCGTCAGGAAGCCGCATAGGCGACGCCGCAAGGTGACCGTCTGGTGACAGTGCGCTCTATAAGTACCATGACATTTACATTTACATCTGTACCAAGCCTAAACGCCCAACTCAGTAGACGATAATATTTGAACCTTGAGATTTTATGGTTTGTGATGTTGTCAAGGAGATCACATGCAATTACATTGGTGTTCAGTAGAAAGTGACCCAATTTATTTATTCCTGCTTCCTGCAGAGGCATGGTCAGCTTGCCCTGTAGACAGTTAGGGGTGCCAGGCGAGTTCCAGATTTGGGAGACAGAGCTATAGTAAGGAATCTTCTACATTTTCCAATTCTGGTACCAGAGCTCACTGGCTGCTCTACGATCTTTAATTTGATGTTCTTAAAAAAATTTGGATGGTCAAATTTAAAAAGGAAAATGTTACCACCGAATGGTACATTTTTCATCAGGGCTATATGGAATGAGGAAAAATAGCGGGGTTGTCAAAGAGAGATCTAATATTCTTTAACTGAAAAACCCAACAAAGATGAACGTACATTTTGGGAGGATCGACATCTTCATCATATTGGGGCACCCTAACGTGGAGAGTGGTAGTCCCTCCCACAGCCTCAACATAGCCTTAGTCTCCTTGATTTTTTTGTGAAGGTTTGCCTGGGCCAGCCTATTAATATATTGAGTTATTTGAATCACACGATATCTAATCTCCTGCTTCATCAGAGGATAATTTGTTTGAATGTCCCAGGACATAATCTCGGTTTTTAGTGCATTAATTTGGTAACCTGAAACTTCGCTGAATTCAAACAGCCAAAGAGCAAGTGCTGAAGAGGAATGGAAGCAGTCCGGCATGAAAACCATCACATTATCAGCATAGAGTGCTATCTTTTTCACCCATCTGTTCCATTCAATTGCAAAACATTTTCATCTGCTCTGATTTTACTTGCCAGAGATTCTATGTATAAGTGGAAAAGAAGAGGGAAAGAGGGCACCCCTGTCTGGTCCCACACTCTATAGTAATTGAATTGGTGAAGGACCCATTAACCAGTATCTTAGCAGAAGGGGTCTTATAGATTGCACAGATAGCCCTACAAAACCTCTCACCCAAATCAAATCGGTGCATTATATATTGAAGAAAGCACCAGCTAATTCTGGCGAAAGCTTTTGCTGCGTCAAAAGTAAGAACAGACAGGAGCAGGTGGTTTGCCGATGCTATATAAATTGCACCTATCAGTTCATGCATTAAGTCATGGAGCTGACGACCCTTATTAAAACCCTTTTGGTTGGGCTAAACCACAAGGCCAGTCACTAACTCCAACCTGTTAGCGAGAACCTGTGCATAGATTTCATAATCGCAGTTCAGCAAGGAGATTGGTCTGTAGAGCTCGCACCTCTTAGTGTTGTTATCTGGTTTTAAAATTAAACTGACAGCCGATTCCTCCATCGTTTTTGGACATAGCATCTCTTCCAAAAAGATTCCATCATCAATCTGACCAAGACAGGGACTATTACCTCTTTATGGGAAATATAAAACTAATTAGGTAAATCATCCAACTCGGCACCGATACCTCTCTTCAGACTTTTAATTAAGGACTGGACCTCTTCTAAAGTGATTTTCTGGTTTAGCGGTCGAGCCATGTTTTTGCTGAGCGAGGGAAGTGCTGCAAAATCAATATATTCCTTCACCTGATCCTCTGAAGCTGTAAGATCTTCTGTATGAAGTTCTTGAAAGAAGGCTTCAAAGGCTTGTTCAATCTCATCGCTCCCCGAATCCTTAGATATGATTTCTTTTATTATGTTCCTAATAAATTCAGAGCGATTCTCAGGCAAGGAGCTTCCTGCATCCCTCCCCGTACTCATAATGGGCTAATTTACTTGCCTCCCATTTTTTCCTTCAGATGTCATCAAATGGTCTTCTAAAGCTTTCTTTGCTGACTTTACTTCATTGTCTTCCTTGGGCTGGCCTTGCTCCCCTATTTGCGAACCTCTTTTAGACAAAGCTTTTAAAATATTATCTTTCAGAGTTTTTAACCTGTGTTTAGAATTTTTATATATTTTTTCTGCCAAACTGATAATTCTACCCCTGATGAAAGCCTTGTAAGTGTCCCATAGCACATCAGTTGGGGTTGAAGAGTCATTAACCATAATAATCTAGAGAATCGCTCTTCAGGTGAGAAATGACGACATGATCCCGTAGCAGTGACCTATTGAGTCCATCTATTTTAGTGGACCCCCTTCCCAGTAGCATATCTAAGGCTACTGCAGAGTGATTTGATAAATGCTCAGGGACATGGTTTACTTCTCTCACACTATTCACCAACCTCGAATCCACCAAAAAGAAATTGATTCTAGAGGCATGCCCATGTTTTTTGTTGTGAAAGGTATAATTTTGGCTAGCCCTAGTCCCCTTAGATTTAAATCTCCATATATCAACAGGTCTTTCATCATTATTTCCATAAACCGTCTAACTTTTGGAGAGCTGATGTCTTCCCCCTTTGTAGATTTATCAAGTTTAAGATTCAACAAAATATTAAAATCACCTCCCAGAATAATTGGAGCTTTAATTTCCAATAAATGGTAATATTAGGATTTCAGGGATGCCTCATCATCAATATTTGGGCCATAAAACCATAAAAACCAGCCAACACATACCATGCATTCTGTATTTTAACATTGGCTAGGGCCAACACCCTCCATCTTCTACTTTACACTCCCCCAAAAGAGCCTTAGCAGTTTTTTTTTAATTATACTCACTCCCTTAGTACAGTACATTTGGCTGGTGCAAACTGGGTCTGCGATCCACTTCTGGTTAAACATATAGTTCTTCCATTCCTTAAGTGAATGATGGGTTTCTTGCAGAATTATTTCATCTGCTTCAGACTTTTTTAGATATTGCAGTATTTTTCTCCTTCTACTAGCAACTCTAAACCCATTCACATTCCACATATTTTTTTTAAGGGAGTAGAGCCTCTAAAATTTGGCATCTTGACCTAGGTCTTTCATAAATTCACCGCTAACAGGCTCAAGCCCCTTATACCTTGGAGCCCTAGGACCTAGAGACTTATAACTGAGGACTAAATATTTTTTTCAATTCCCCCCCTTTCTGAAGTGAAATCTTAACATAACTATTTAATCAAGTGACTCCAACCCACCCCGGGGAACCAACCCCAAAGCAAAGGGTGAGGTTGTTTACTGCCCTTTTTGAGCGCTCCCCTCCCTCTGGCGTACGACCATTTACTTTTTACATTGCTGCTAAGTCTTTATTTGGTCGCAAACATTTCCAGCCTCTTTTGGGTCCCTAAAAGTATACATCTTATTATACCACATGCCTTTTAACAGAGGCGGGAATCTCAGATGGGCTGTGGCACCCAGTGAACGAAATTCAGGAATATATTTTCCCAGCTCGTATTGTCGGTCAAGTGTAGTCTTAGAGATGTCCGACTGGACACAAAATGACTAGTCCCCTTTGGTAAAGTTACTGGCTTTCAAAGCCACTGAAAGAATTCATTCTTTAATAGTATAGGTTTTAAAGTTGACTAAGATTTTCCTTAGTTTTTTCCTGTTGGGATTTTTGGAGACAGGGTCTTGGTGGATCCTCTGAATGTCTACCTCCAACTCCGGAGTGTCAACCCCAGCGATAAATTCCTTTAATAGATCAATGACAAAACCTTTGATGTTATTGCCCTCAAAGCCCTCTGGGATATTAGGGATTCTAATGGTGTTAAGCCTGGCGTTCTCTAAGGATTCTATTTTGTCCAATAGCTCTCTCGCCTCTCTCTTCAAGGACTGATTTAGCTGTACTTCCTTAATCAGGATTACCAAAGAGGCTTCCATTACACCAGTTCTCTCTGTGATGGCTGACATTCTAACCTCTAGCGTCTCACAGGTTCCTGAATCTTACTTTGGTTTCTCTCAGCGAGCGCAAACTTGCTTCTAATCTCAAATGATAATGCATCTAGCATCCACATCAAACCTTGCTGCATCTGGATATTTCCCACTGGGCTAGGCAGAGTAGCTACTATTGTGGAGATCGAATCCCCCGTTTCCCCGAATATTTGGAATCTATTAGCGGTAGGGATATCTTGGTGTATTCCCTCTGCATGTTGCTATTCTGATTCCATATAAGCTGACTTCCCTGCATTGTTTCCCTCAGGTCCAGTTCCATTCATGATAGAAAACGGGATGGCAATATTATCAGGTACTTTAATCTGTGATTTGGCCTGAACTTTGGAAAAAGATCTTAAAGAGGGGGTTATTTTAACTCGCTCTGTTTTCTTTTTCTGGGATGCTGGAACTGAAGGGTATTGCACTATACCTATAGAATAGGCTTGGGAGGCATCCACACAAGCAGATGCTACTTTCTGTGACTTTGTTTTCCTACTCCCTTGCTTACATACATTATTCTCGTAAAAAGAAGCTCAGGCTGGGGGACATGGGGCATATCTGTTTGGCTGTCTCTGACATTTGTCGGCATCATGCACCCCCAAAAGAGCAAATAACCCCCTGACTTACTTTAGCAGATAACTCAAGCCCTTCCTCCACCAGTTTCTTCTTTTTATTTTCTTCTTTCTGTATTTTCGGACAAAGTCAATGGAGCACCAGCAGCCTTCCCCCGTGCCTTGCCCGCCGTGGGCTCAATGAGTGAGAGGAATAAGGACGATGTTCAACCATAGCCAAGAGATAGCTGTTGCTTTATGTTAGTGTCATGTCCCAAAAGCTTCTGAGCCCCAGGCAGGAGCCAAGCAGGCTTAGGTGGCCTCACCGGGCAGGAGCCGGGCCTTCCAGGAATGCCTAAGGAGGAAATCAGAGAGATGGCGTGTCTCTCCCTCTGCAATTCTCATGCAGTCTACAGCAACCTCGCCCTGCCTGAGGGAGTAAACGTCGGGTGCGTTCTAGCCTGCATCAGCTGGGAGATGCGCCGCCCGAGACCGAGCAGGAAACAAGAGAAAGTCCCCACAACAGACGGAGTCAAGAACGGCACACCAACAGTAAATCAATCCGGCTTTGCAGGTCCGCTAAGCAGGGTCAGTGAGGTCAAATACCAGAGGGAGGAGAAAGGAGCTTGAGGGCGGGACACTAACCCGCTGCCATGTTCCGCAGACCAGTCATGTTCCTTGTGTAAATTGTTGTTACAATTGGTTCTCCATGATTGGCATATTTGGTTTACTGGTAAGCCCCTAGTAAAGTGCACTGAAGTGTGCCAAGGCCTGTAAATCAAATGCTACTAGTGGGCTTGCAGCACTGATTGTGCCACCTACATAAGTAGCTCTGAAAAGATACCTCAGACCTGCCAATGCAGTGTCTGTGCGCAGTTGTTAACTGACATGTCGACTTGAGAAGTGCACCAACTTGCCAGGCCCTAAACTTCCCTTTTCTTAAATGTAATGCACCCGTATGGTAGGCCCATGGGACCCCCTGGGCAGTGTACAGTGTATGAGAAAGGTACGACATGTGCTATTGTATGCGACATGTCCTGATAGTGAAATACTGCCAAATTCGTTTTTCACTATTGAAAGGCTATCTTGTCCATAGGATAGAATGGGAAATTCGTTGTAACATCTTACAAGCTTATATTCCCATTGGGACAAGATAGGAAAATAAAGTTCAGGCTCTCTCAACTCAGAGTTTAATTACACTCCTTTTAGTAAAAGTGTTTTTTAAATTGTGTGTTCGAAAATGCAACTTTTAGAAAATAGGCATTTTCTCGTTTAACCGTTCTGTGTGCCTCTGACTGTTTATGTATTGACTGTTTGGCTTTGGAGTGGCAAGGGCTGGGGATGTGCATTCACTGTAGACAGCCACGAGGCGGTTGCGGTGTGCCTGGCCCTTCCTGGTTGACAGTGAAAAAGAAGGGGAATCTCTTGGTGGACACACTACAACTCAATCAAAATGGAATATTACTTGCACCAATGTTAGCCCATGTATTAGAAATGGTCTCTAATGCAATATGATACACAAACAATAAGTTCTATACATTTATTTTTATTTTTTGGTTAAAAACATATCCTAGGTATTACGAATTCTAAAAACAACATATTGCAATTCCGTTAAAAAAGAGAACAACATATACAATATCATCACATTTATATTCATCTAAATTTCATCAATCTCTTACAGGCAGATTATAAAGACAACAAATTATTTTTAACACTGTATTAGAAAAAAGGGGGGGGAGACAAACACAGACACTCCTATTTGTCATAAAATTGCACATCAGGGAAACCCAAATTTCAAAAAGCTAATCCTGGACACACTTAATTTATCTTGTCTGCAGGATAGACTTTGTCCCTTAATGGTGCGAATGCAGGCGTCAACGCTTTTCAATGGATTTTAACAATGATAGACCTTCTTTTACAAGACAGATTGATAAATCTCTCCTAAAAAGGGCACTGGTTGGTTGCTTCTTTAAGTGATTTCCTGTAGATAAACATATATGCATGAATATTATGCATGGATGACACATTCATGTTTTCTACTGCAATACAATTATTTCTCTAGATGCTAAGATTCTATCAAAATGCATTTACAGGAGGTCCCTTGTAGCTTGTACATTACTTAAATACTTAAAGCGTGATTTTACACTCCTTATCACATTGCTTTTATAAGTTCTAATCATCTGATTTGCAAGAAACATATTGATTTCTTTGAGATGCATTGACTTGTTAGCAGTTAAACTGTTATATACATATGCAATCATATTTGTCCAGTTCTAATATATGGGCTCTGAGACCACACTAAATGTTACTCATCAGTCTCCTTGTAGGGAGTATACATGTATGTGTATCAGCCTGACTTACCACCCCCTTTGTTGTTGCACAATATATACTTTTAATCATGTCTCTAAGGGTATTAATGGGGGGATGTATTCACTTCCTGAATGACTCAAAGCAGAGCTGAATAGAGTATGGCTGAATTTAGAGAAGTGGGATGATATTTCTTTGCACCTGAATAGGGCATGCCTCCCTTGCACAATGCTGTCTCAACCCCCTGTGGTCATACTGCACCAGTAAGGACATAACTGGTTTGGACTGGATTCAGAGACCCTTGTACAAAGAGAACAAATACATTTTAGGGTAGAAGTATTAGACCTAAAACCGCTGAACTTTAGACTACTTCTGGAATCAGGAGGAACCTTTGCCAAGGAGAAGAGCAAGAGAAACTGAAGGAGGAGTATTGCCCCTTTGCTGTGTGCTGTCTGGGGTTGGCCTGCAATAGCTGTTTCTGCTGAGGAAAGGAGAAGGACTTTGCTGTGTGTTTTGTCCCCCTGCTTGAGGAAGATCTCCAAGGGCTTGAGTAGAGTTTGCCTCCTGTTCTGAAGTCTCAGGGATACAAAGACTTCACCCCCAGCTCTCCTGAACTTCCGTGCTGGAAATTCTGACCTGCCAAGAGGTGCCTGTGACTTTGTTGGGCCTCTGGAGGTTGTTCCTGCTGTTGGGACCTTGAAAAGCAAGGCAACTACAAGAAAATCGACTTATCACTCTTCCCAGGGCTGTTTTTCTGACACAGCAGCTCTGTGTGAGAAGACTATCCATGCATCGCCATGCAACTGCTAAAAGAACCAACGCATCGAGGGATCGCGGTTGATGAAACCGAGGCAGCGCCGCTCTACTCCACCGCATCGATCGCTGCTGCATCCTGGATTTCCAAGCATTGTACCTGTGCAGCAAGTTTTACCAACGCAACCATGGTTCAGAACCATCATGGAATCGACACATCACTTCCCCCTACAGACCGGTTTGATGCATCACTTCTCCTGTGTTCAGCAGAACTGTCGCATCGCTTCCCCAGAGTCTCAGGAACTGACGCATCTCTTTGTTTTTTGATGCTTCCCATCTCTGTGGCTGTGTGGCATTGTGAATTTTGTCGTAACTACAGGTACTTTGAGAGAAATCACTCATCCATACTTTCTATGGACCAAGTTGTTTGAAACCTATTCTGATTACATGTATGTTGAATTTGTGTTGTTTTGTTCTTGTTGAGTATAGCTAAAGATACTTTTTTTTCCCTAAACCGATGTGGTGTCCACTTGTGGTGTTACAAAAGGGGGTGGTGATGGACGGAGCATCTGAACCAATCAAACACTCACACCCAGTCAACAGATCTCGGTTTAATCCATCACCGTTCTTTAGCCCACTCTGCCACCCCAGTTCAGACATGGCCATATGCAAATCAGTCTGACCCTGTGCCTCATGGGAACAGTCCAGCCCGAACTGCCAAGCCATGCCTTCCCTGGACCGGAAACAAGCTCCCGAGGACCAGTTTCTGGCATTTCAGCCGCCTTCAGCCCGGCTTGCTTGAATCCAGTGGCAAAGTGAGCAAGGGACTCACGTCTGAGCATACCCTGCCAATTTATGGCGAACAAAGTGGTACAAAAGGGGCTCTCCACACCACTGGAGTCAAGCTATCCTGCCTGATGACGGCTGATAGCCAGAAACCGGTCCTAGGATGCTTGATTCCGGTTCAAGGAAGACATGGCTTGGCAGTTCGGGCTGGACTGTTCCCATGAGGCACAGGGTCAAGGCTGATTTGCATATGGCCATGTCTGAATTGGGGTGGTGTGGTGAGCAAAAAAACTATGGATTTAGGCCCAGATCTCTGTACTGGGGTGAATGTATGACATTGTTCTGCATTCTGTCCATCAACTGTTGTTTTTGCATTTGTGGTGTTAGCACTGCATAACTGTGTGTTTTGCGTACAAATACTTTACACATCGCCTTTGGGATAAGTCTGTCTTCTCGTGCCAAGCTACCCAGGGGGTGAGCAGGGATTATCCAAAGTATGTATCCCCCTGACCGTTACTAGAAGCAAGGGTCACTATTTGGACAAAGGTACTTACCTCTGCCAACTAGAGACCCCCATTTCTAACGTTGGTGGTCAGCGGTGAAGATTTGAACTTGTATTTGTGCTTGGCCCACAGTGATTGGTGTATATTACTAGTTTAGTGCAGACCAATACGCAACCACATACTGTGTTTCTTTTTGTTGGTTCTATTTTTGATCTAAACCTTAAAGTAGCCACACACTATGTCTCTGAATGGTAAATCAGCAAGTGAGGCTGCAGATTTGGAATTTGACATTGAAATGTTGAGTAGTTACAAAGTAGAGATGGTCCAGAAAACCTGCCTGCTGGATAACACTAAAAAGTACCTTCAGTGGGTGTCCATCAATGGGAGGAAGGTGGAGGCTTAGCGAGACACAGGAGCCAGTGTGACATCTGTCAGGTGTCAATGGGTGTCTGAAGAGCAGGTCATCTCCAATGTACTTCACCCTGTAGTTCCTGCAGACAACTCTGAGTGCCAGTGAAAGGTGGCGCAGGTTCCCTTTGAGTGGAGGGGCATCTCAGGTTCCTTGAAGTTCGTTGTAAGCCCGTCCATGCCTGTTGACTGTCTGCTTGGCAATGACCTGGAGAGATCACCTTGGAAGGAGGTGGAGCGCCAGGCTCATTTAAAGATGTTGGGACTGCCTGAGTGGGCCTGTGTGACCACTCGGTCAATGGCAGCCAGTAGGGGTGATCAAGAGGACCTGGAGCCTGAAAGAGTGGCCCAGGTACCTGTCAGAAAGAAGAAGGTCAGGGAGTGTCGGAAACCAGCCCTCAAAGTTCCCACGGTCCAGGAGGAGGCAGAACCTGAGGGGAAGCCCTAGAACCTATAGGGGAGCAAGTGGCCTAACTGGGACACCTGCCTGAGCTGACCCAATGGCAGCAGGAAGGAGGAGGTCCCTCCAGGAAGGAGTTCTGCAAAATGCAGATGGATGCCTGCTGCTTGTTGGTTTACAGCAGCAGGCTGCAGACCAGGCAGCAGGTGGTGCCATCGGATCACATATGATTTATTGGGAGAATGGTCTCCTTTATAGTGAGCCTAAGGTTGCTGAGCCCACGGCCGCCCTGTGCTGCTACTACCCGTGTGCTACAGGACCATCCTACTGAGTCTGGCACAGGATGTGCCTTTGGCAGGACATTTGGGGTGCGACAACACCTATTACAGGCTTGTCACCCACTTTTACTGGCCCCAAATGCAGAGGCACGTTGGCACACATTGGAGGTCTTGTCAGACTTGCCAGGCAAGTGGCAAGACACGAGGGAAGTGTAAGGCTCCCCTCCAACCCTTTCCTGTGGTGGACACCCCTTTCGAGTGGGTGGGCATCGACATTGTGGGGCCACTGAAACCCAAGACAGCCTTAGGCAACACGTTTATCTTGTTCTTGGTGGGCCATGCCACCCAGTACCCAGAAGCTGTCCCTCTCAGTACAATCATGGCCCCTGTGGTGAGCTGTGCATTGGTCAGGATTTGTACCCTTGTGGGGTTCCCCAGAAAGGTGGTCTCATTTCTAGGTATATGAATCCACTGTAGGAGGAGTGTGGTGAAATGTAAAAATTCATCACTCTTTACCACCCCCAAAGGAATGGATTGGTTGAGAGATTCAACTGAACCCTGAAAGGCATGATAAAGGGTCTTGCAGAACCCATGAGACATAAGTGGTCGATCTTTCTAACATGCCTGTTGTTTGCCTACAGGGAGGTACCATAGAAATCCTTAGAGTTCAGTCCCTCTGAATTTCTATATGGGCTCCGTGTGAGAAGACCTCTGAGTCTGGTGAAGGAGGGCTGGGAGAAACCTCCTGGTTAGACCCCCCCAAGATGTGTTCAGCTACATGCTTGCTTTCAGAAACCAGACTCAATGCTTCAGTAAACATACTCAGGCAAACCTGGAAACCAGCTAGGCATTGATGAAACTATGGTATGGACAGAATACCACTCTGGTTGAGTGTCAGCCTGGCCAAAAAGTGTGGGTGATGGCACCAGTGGAGCCTTGTGCACTCCAAGACAAGTGGACTGGCATGCTGTTTTACTGAAGATTTTGCTGCACAACAGAAAACAAAGAAATTCTCAAAGTTAAAATCTGCACAACTCCATTTTTCCTGAAGTCAAATTATTTTTGGATCATGTATCAATAAGGAATTTAACTTAGAGCTGGGATTTCCTAAACCAGCCAGGTTCTAGGAGAAGATTTTTTCCAGAGTACTATCTCTGCAGCATAGGGAGTTTTATATTTTCTTTGGAGGCATTCAGTGAACCAGCTACCAAACTCCACTGGGCCAACTCTTCTTCCTGTCTATGTTTGGTGGCCCTATGGACCTCAGGACCTGCATAAATATTCACTCTATTTCCAGAAATGCTACCAACAAAATTTTAATATCTTTCGGTTTTATAGCTCTTCTAATAATAGATAACACTCTACCTGGGTCCTGGCAATCTCTCCTATGGGATTCGAGCAGAGCAGAAACTGGCTCCTCAAATGAGAAAACGCCAAACCATTTTTTCAAAAATGATCAAGGTTAGCCAAAACTAGCATTGCAATTAACCTGGAACTAAAAGTTACTGTGGAGTTTGGAAGTCCACTTCTGAGGTCTAGGAATACCCACTCAATATCTTTACTTATTACCAATCTCAAGTCCTCAATTTTGGATAGTAACTGCAGAAGGGATCTTCTATTAAGTGTACCCAATTCTCAATCAAACAGGCCTAAGTCCTACACATGCCTTATTATTCAGCCTTGGGTCGGCCCCTGACGCTGGCATTTGACCTATGTGAGAAGTAAAGTCAGATACCCCTTCAAAGAACCTACCTTGATTAGGATAAATCTATAAAGGAAGGGTATCCCTACTAGGAAGGTTTGGGAGAAAGTTATCTACAACCTGCCCTACCTCTGCCATAACATAATTTGACTTTCCTGCTACGCTCTCTCAATCAAGGACTTTCCTTATTTTGAGGGGCTCTAAAACCAGGTCTGTCCTTGCTTTGTGATTCTCCCATTTGTCCCCCCCCCATTATATCCAGTTATCCCTGTATCCTCGTGGCCTTCCGTTTCTCCTAACCCACCATATAGGATCATCTATCATAAGAGGGGGATGGAGAGGATTTATCTCCAAGCACCCAAGGTCTGGCCGACATGGGACACAGCGTACTTAGATTCATTTCCATTTTGGGGGAAAGAGGAGGGTTCAGGCTCCTCAAATATTCTAGGAAACCTCATTTTGTTGGGCTTGCACTTTGTAATACGCCAAACCCGTTCTTATTCTCCTTCCGTACTTTTATTCCATTACTTTATAAATGAGGGGCACCCTCCCTGGGGGGGGTGAGGGGCAGCGTCTAATTCAACCTTAGGCTGTTTAACATGGGGAGGGTCAATTGAAGAAACTATATCACAAGGCATACTCTTGTTTCCTTTTTTTAAAGTAGACTAAACCGGCAGTGGATTCTTAGATGCTGTTGCATTTATATTTTCCTCAGAAACTGCATGTAGATGATCCCCCGTCACTTGATTTTTGGGGGTGGTACAAAACATATTATTCAACATAGATCTATCTCTGGGCAGCACTATGGAAGAGGCCCCCAGCCCTTCCCAGGCCCCCTCCGGGATTCCCATTTCCGACACCCCTTAGTCTGACTTTCCTAAGATTTCCCATCATTACCCTTTTCTGCCTTACCTAGACAGGAACTGGCAGATTTGAGCTTAAGCACACCCATTGAAATTGGGGAAAGAACATCCAGCAAATAACCAGAGTTAATGGTAGATTTCTCGAGCAGGGTCACAATTGATGAAAGAATCCTCTCTAATGCATTAGGTATGTCAAAGTTAGGCCTCCCTCCACCACATCCATTGTCACCCTCATTCGATAATTGCCCAAAGTCTTGTACCCTTTATTTGGTGATGCCTCAAATTTCGACAGTCACAATGATTGCACAAGGGAAACAGTAGAGGGAGTGCTACTGTACAGAGCTGGCCTTTGAGGGCAACTAACAGAATTGTCCGGTGACAGCCTCAATGCCAATTCCTGGGCACCCTTCTGTTTTAATTTGGCCTCCATTACTTGTTTTGTTTCCATGTATATGGCTATAGCCAGCAGTGTGTAGCATCTATATCCCCAGGTTCAAAGCTGCAATCAACAATCTGAGGCATTCAGGGGGTCACTTTAAAGGGAGAGGTACCTAATGATGGCTCTACAACATTCAAAGGGCCAGTTATAATCACTGGGATCAAGGGCTCAAGCGTGACCACAGACTTAACCTTCACATCCTCCATCTCCATGTCCATTTCTAATTCTGTTTCTTCAACCTCTATAGTTAAAGCACATTCATCAGTGGCTTGAGTTGGTGGAGCTGCTTCCCCTATGTACTGTTTGGTGAACTTGAGGTGATGTGTCAGCTCGAAAAAAAACAGTACACATGCCAACATCATCCAAATTAGCTGCACCTGGAGCCACTCCCGGGTCCTTATTTTTTAATACTGTGCCCCTCAGACCCTTCGAGAACATAGACAACACAGAGGGATGGGATTTCAAATAAGCCAAGTGACCTTGGGGCTTCTTCCCCCGATGGTCTTTTGTAATTTAGGGGGGCTGAAGCTGTTGGATGCAAGTCCAGCTAGCCCTGGAGCGTACCCTGGGGACCCAGAGGATGATCCTTAGGGTGCGATTGAGTAACCCAAGCACAGGCACCTGGAAGGCATCTTCAGAAAATGTTGTGGGTTCGCCAAGAGTAACAACCTTGTTACTAGTACACTGATGTCGCTGGTGTCACTGGTACCACTGGCGCTACCCCCTTCGCTTTGCGATGTTCTCTTTCTAAGTCAATCAGTTTGATAAAAAAAAAAATATATATATATATATATATATATGTTCAAGCAAATGTCCCTTCTGGAGGAGGAGCGACCATTCAGCTGGTGCCGGTGCCGAGTCAAGGACAAGACTCGTTACAATTTTCCAAAGCAAATTTGAAATAAAACACCGCACTCTTCTAGGTTTTGATTAAGCTTGTTTAATCCATCAAGGAAACGACTTCCTCACCTACGCGTTTCAAACAGATTACTGTTCTTGCTCACGGTAGTTACAAGTCCATTTTTTCTTTTTACTATTTATACCCTCCTGCCCATGTAGCACTTAGGATGCATTATGGGAGGGGTAGTTTTTAGTGAAAACACACCATGTCAGGTCTCTTTTGCAAGATATAACAGTCTAATTGTTTGACTTTCGGATGACTTAATGGCTGAGTGCCTATGGTTTTATTGAGATAAAACCATTATATTGCGGGTCGAGTTGTTATCTCGCTCGCTACATACATGTACAATTACAGTACATTGTGGGTGATAGCTAAGTGCTAATTGCGAAAGTCAATGATTTATAACTTGGTCCAGGACTCTGACATTGTTTAAAATAAACGCTATAATTAACAAACAATAAGTTTTTTCTACTTATACATATGTACTCAGTTTAACCCTATATATTTCAAACTTATAAGCATTGTGTACTCAAAGGAGTCAAGACGTTTGGTTCAAGTTTCAAGTTTCAAGTTTTCATCATAGATTCAAACACTTTTACATGAGAAATGATCTTTAAGAAGATTATCTTATTTACATGGAGGTCTTCGTACATCTAATCATGTGAGTATGTTGGACTACTAAATAATCACAAATGTACATAAAGTTCTTCGTCCCCGTTCAATCCTTGCGGGGTCTTAGTTTTGAACTTTATTATTTAGACTCCAGACGTCTGAGTTTCTGCAGGCGATTGCCGCCTCGCTCATTTTCCGGTATCATTGCCAGTCCCGAATATCTTACATTTAGCCAGGTTTTGTTTCTGTGCGTCATGAGATGTTTTGCCATGGCGTACGTTTGGTCCTTGTTTTGCATGGCTCTGATATGTTCTAAAACCCTTTTCTTTAGGGCACATATGGTTGATCCAATATATCTCTTACCACACTCACATTCCAGGAGATAGACAACATAATGGGATTCACAGGTGATCTTGGTCTGAATTTCAAAGGGTTTGCCTTTCGGATCAGTTATGGCTTTGAGATTTTTTCCGATTTTACACGCTTTGCAAGACAAACATTTGGTGAACCCTTTTTGTCTTTTTTCCAGCCATGTTTCTTCTCTTCTGTTTACGAAATGGCTTTTGACCAGAATGTCACTAATTGATGGTGCTTTTCTGAAGGAAAGAAGGGGGGCATCTCCTATTATGCTTCCAATGTCAGGATCCTTTTTCAATACACTCCAGTATTTTGTAACCGCTTTTCTTATGTTTATACTTTCTTTTGAGTATGTCAGGATGAGGCGTGGCTTTTCTTCCTTTGTTGTTTCAATAGCCTCTTTTTTCTTGACTATCAGTGTCTCTGTTCTCGTTTTTTCTCGTGCTCTCATTTCTCCTCTTTTGATTGTATTCATCTTGTATCCCCTATGGGAGAACCGATTGACTGTTTCTGCAAATTTGTTTTCCATTTCTGTTGGTTCTGAACAGTTACGTTTCATCCTTAGAAACTCCCCATATGGTACATTCGATTTCAAGGATGTTGGATGAAAACTGGTCCCATGCAGGATACTGTTAGTGGAGGTTTTTTTGCGGAAAAGGGTAGTGTGTATTGTGTTATCTTTGATGTATACCTTTGTGTCCAAGTAGTCTATTTCTTTTTCTTGGATATTGGAAGTAAATTGTAGGCCCACATTGTTCTGGTTCAAGATTCCTATGTATTCTTCCAACTCCTGCCGGGTTCCATTCCACACCAAGAAGAGATCATCGATAAATCTCAGCCAAAGAATAGTCTTGGCAATATATGGTTCGTTTTCTTCTCTCCAAGCTATGTGTTTCTCCCACCATCCCATGGTGAGATTAGCATAGCTTGGAGAGAAGGAAACTCCCATAGCAGTTCCACAGTTTTGGGAATATATTCCATTATTGAACAGGAACACATTGTTAGTTAGGCAAATGCGTATCATATCCAACAGCATAGCCGAGTGTTTAAGTTCCCCTATTGGTCTCTGTCTTAAAAAGTAAGCAATTGCATCAAGACCTATGTGGTGATCTATCGATGTATAGAGTGAAACTACATCGATTGTAGCTAGCAGATAAGTTGATTGCCATTGTGTGTCCATTATAATTCGAAGAAAATCTCCAGTGTCCTTAATGAAGGAGTTCAGTGTGGGTACTATGGGAGCTAAAAAATGATCCACATAAGAGGCAATATTTTCGTACAATGACCCACAGCTGGAAATAATCGGTCGTGCCGGGGGTTTGAACAATGACTTGTGAACTTTCGGCAGAAAGTAGATAGTAGGTATTATAGGATTTTCTACTGTCAAAAACTTGGCTTCTTCCTGACTCAAAAGACCACTTTCTTGCCAAGTTTTAATTTGACGATGTATTTCTGTTGTCATTCTCGCTGTTGGGTTAGCTTCCAATTTTGTGTAATTCTTAGTATCTAGCAGTTGTCGATTGGCCTCTTCTATGTAGTCAGTTTTGTTTAAGACAACAATATTCCCACCTTTATCAGCTGGTTTTATTTCAATTTTTAAGTTCATTTTGAGAGAGTTCAATGCTTGGCGTTCCCCCCAAGTAAGGTTTTCTTTGTTTTTGTTATTAACATTCTTCATTTTGTCCAGTTCCGCAATGACTAGGTCATGAAATGCATCAATTTTATTACCAGGATGTAGCGTTGGGCAGAATTTTGACGGGTTTCTGAAGGATGTTTTTGGATGTTTATTATGTTCTATATCCATTTCTTTCAAGATTTGTGTTTCCGTTAAGGAATTGTTGTCATCCTCCGTTGCCAAATTGTGAGCTACTACAAGTGCTGGAAGATCAGAGATTGTATATCCCGCCTCATCTCCACTGTTGTTCACATTTGGCTCCTGTATGCTTTTTTTGTTATTTGATTTGGCAAAAAAAAATTTTAATTTCAATTTCCTTACATATTTATATATGTCAATTTTCGTTTCCACTTCATCCTGATGTTTTTCTGGGCTGAATGTTAATCCTTTATTTAATACCTTTCTTTCATTGGAGGTGAGGGTATAGTCCGATAAGTTTATTATTAGATCTGGGTTTCTGTTATTTTTGTTGTTTTTACTTGTATTATCCATTGTTACTTCTTTGATAAGGTACGATTGCGCAATGGATATCTTGGGGCGTTTTGCTCTTCTGGTTTTGCGTTTACATTTGTACTTGATGGTTGGCCCCTTCCTCGTCCTCTTTGTCTCCCTCTTCCACGTCCTCTCCCTGCTGGTTTTGGGGTTTGTTGGTCGTTGTATAGCATTTCCATCTCCTCTAAAAAAGAGAGCTTTTTTTGGGTGGTTGTTCTTTCTCTCCCTCTTTGTTCCCCTTCACTGGCGTCAGATTCAGTTTCACTCGCCCCTGGTTTGGGTTTTGACTTATTTGCTCCTTGATGTTTAATCACATCAAATCGTTTAGCAAATGTGAAAATTGCACCGTTTACATAATCATATTGGTCTCTCCTGAATTTGCGCTGTTTGCGTTCCTCTATCTCATTCTCGTGTTTGTCTAGATTGTTTTCCATTATGGTTCTTAGTTTCTCCTTTTCATCTTCCCCTTCTTGTGAGGCTTTTATTAGTTGTTCTATTTCCTCTATTTTCGTGTGTAGATCTGTTACTCCAATTTTTGCATGTTTTATTATTATCATTATCATTCTTTTTGAACATTCCATATTGTTATGCCCCCATTCCTCAAGCATGGCAGGGCTGGTGTCTGGGTGATTTGGAAGAGTAAAAATGCGAAGACCCCTCGGGACCATGTTTACTTCCAAATATTTTTCCAGTGTTATTATCTCCCAGGAACGAGATATCTCTTTGCGCAGCAATTTCTCTAGTTGTTGAAAGAGTTGTTTTAGTGTTGTCTGCGCTGGTTTGGAGGTTGTAGCTTTAGGATCTACGGGTTGGTTTTTACCGGGTTGTTGGGAATCGGAAAACAAACTCTCCGCTTTTTCCACGCGCCTGGCTGCTCTTTTTTCCATGTTGCTCACAAAAAAATGACGGGTTATTCTGACCGTAGAACACCTTTGATTGTGTTCGTGTTGTTCACTTTGTTTGTTATTATAACTTGCACTTGTTAACTAAACGTGGGAAGTTCGTTCAGTGTTGACTTGCAATTGATGGATTGCTTTACCTAGACAGTGATACGCCTTTTTGCGGCTTCCCTTGCAGTCCAGTGTAGTCAGGACCTTGGTATATTCACTCGCTGCAGCATTAATCAGTTATTTCACGCTGGCACACACGGCACATCTAGTTGTTGCACTTTAAACAATGTCAGAGTCCTGGACCAAGTTATAAATCATTGACTTTCGCAATTAGCACTTAGCTATCACCCACAATGTACTGTAATTGTACATGTATGTAGCGAGCGAGATAACAACTCGACCCGCAATATAATGGTTTTATCTCAATAAAACCATAGGCACTCAGCCATTAAGTCATCCGAAAGTCAAACAATTAGACTGTTATATCTTGCAAAAGAGACCTGACATGGTGTGTTTTCACTAAAAACTACCCCTCCCATAATGCATCCTAAGTGCTACATGGGCAGGAGGGTATAAATAGTAAAAAGAAAAAATGGACTTGTAACTACCGTGAGCAAGAACAGTAATCTGTTTGAAACGCGTAGGTGAGGAAGTCGTTTCCTTGATGGATTAAACAAGCTTAATCAAAACCTAGAAGAGTGCGGTGTTTTATTTCAAATTTGCTTTGAAAAATATATATATATATATATATACATAGGGTTGCCTCGAGGTGCGGCTGCTTGTACTCAAACCACTAAAACCACACCTGGCTTACAGGGATCACTCCACAGGTCCTGACTGTTTGTCAAGCAGCAGCTTTGGTTTCCTGGCAGTTTTATGGCAGGGAGCTGTAGTCAGAAGGATTAGAAATGATGAACTAAAACAACAATGCGCTCATTCAATGCTTTTGGACCTTTGGAGCCCTGAAGAACCTTGCCGCTCCTTGCTCCGACCAACTCAATCACAGAAAGGACTCCTTCGCTCTCTGACTAGGTCCAACTGAGTCCGGCAGCTGGGTTACAACCGCCGTCTTACAGGTGCTCTTTCAAATAAAGTATATACTCACAGTAGTTATTGTATTGGTAGGTAAGTAGGTACAGACAGGTTGGCAGTCGGCTGATAGACAGTATGTGTTTTTTTTAAATAGAGGAGGTGAGAGGAGCTAGGTGGAGCTGAGAGAAGATTGAAAGAGCCTGGGTCTGTAGCTGGAGCGAGGGTGGAAAGCAGCATTTTACCAGCTTACCCCTCTCCCCCCCTCCTCCAAACGCAGGTCTTCACCACCTTGAGCCTTGCTGCTTTTGAGTCCTGAGGCTGTTCTTGACTCACCTGCAACAATAGAAGCGGTGCTGTGTGGCATTGATTTGTTCAGAGCTGTGGGAGCCGAAGTTCGAGCGCCCAGCCTGCCTCCATGGCTCCTGCACTGCTCCCTCATCCCCATGCGACCGCCAGTGACTCCTTCCCCACACCACCGCTGCTGCACAATCAGACTTCTGGCCAGATCTGCGTCAGTCCTGCTGAAAGGCGACGGCAAGATGGTAAGGGGTCGGGTTGTTTTTAGAGGTTAGGAAAAGCAGAGGTTAGACGAACACACAACACCACCCCTGCTCGCTTGATCGCTGCTCCACTGCTCCATCCACCTGAGTATACCCCAAAACCAAGGCTGTCTGGCCGGGACACCACTACCAATACTGTTTGTACATCTATCACACATAAAAGGCAGGTGATCACCTCCTCTCATACCATTTATTTGAAGCTGAAATGCTGCTGTTTTGTTCCAGATCAATCCCTAGATACAGTGTGGAGTTCTGGAATTTGGTCCAGGGCTCCACCCCGACCTATGTTTTATCATCCGCCCATCTTTTTAATTGGCTCCTGTCACTGTCCTTTGTAAATGGTGGCTCTCATTGGTAAATAGGCTTAGTAGTCCATCCTTAGTACAGTTGTTTCTCTTCCTGTAGCCTCCCATGAGGACATCCCCTGTTGCATGTGTTGTTGCTCAGTATGTTTCAATTACAGCCTCAGAGCACTATTTATTTAAATGGATTTCTCCTGCCTTCTGTTGCAGGCAGGGCTCGCTCTCCTATAACGCTTTTGTTTTAAATTTAAAACAGCACGGCGTATCTCTGCCGGAATAATGGCAGCCATGCTTTTCTTTTGTTCGTTGAGATCCCTATCTATTGACCTTACATGTAACTTTCTTTGATCACACACTCTGGATTCCTGAAATGGCAAACCACAAACCACATTAATATATACAACACAATGCGTCTTTCTGTAGCACAATTACACTTACTCCTCATAGAACAATGTCTGCTATATCACTACACTTTTTGCACCTTATTTGTCGGGTGCACCCTCCTCACTTATCGGTATGTGTCCGCGAGGAAGTCACGAGCATGGAAACCTTGGCTTCCTCGTGATCTACTGTATTATGTTTATGTTCAAATGTGGTTCTGGTAAGAGTTCGGCTATGGAGTGGGAGTTGATTATTATTGACTTGAACTTGTATTTAGCCGGACGTCTTTTCCCAATAAAGACGCATTCTACAAATTTGCTGTTTCCTGCATTTATTTTTGAAGATCCTCTCAGCAGTAACTTTCCCAACATTATTGTCATACACATATATACTCAATTGTATCAATTTTCTGCCCACCTCCATGGGAAGACCACGACCACTAATAAGCAGCACCCAACAGTCAATTAGCAAGACACATTGTGTTGTACTTACTTATGTGGTTTGTCATTTCAGGAAACCCGAGTGTATGATCATAGAGACTGACATCCTACTAAATGAATATTTAATTCTTGAAGGGTACTGAAATAAGTGGGATCTTGAGTCCTGAGGAAGGCATAATGACCCATTGTGGGCGATGAACAACAGGTGAAACATGTTGACTAAATTAGCAGTATAGAGGGATGAAGGAGCAATAATTACCCCCTGTGTCATTCCCAGGATTTACTCTTTTTTAACCCTGTCCAGGGCAGCCATTGAATAAAGAGATGTTATGGAATCCCTGAGATAGTTTAAATTCCATTTCTTATTGTTGTGCTGTGCTGCATGGATGCCAAGATTTGTGTTTGCTTTGTCCTTCCTCTTCCCTTTGCTGCATCCCAGGCATTGGTCCATGCGGGATGTTTTTTTTTGTGTTGCTACAGTAAAGACACCACCCTGTAGTCTGATGAATGGTGGGCCATAGAATTAGGAACCCCCTATCTCCTCAGAAACTCCACAAAAAATCATAATGGATAGGAACCTGCCAATGAAAGACCAAGTGACTGCAGTCTCTGCATCCTGCCACAGCATTCTCTGGATGCTTCATAAAATCTTAAAATAGCTACAATTAAGGCCAAGCAAAGCTTACTCAGGCTCTGTTAGTCAACCAGCTTGAATATGGCACCGCTTTATACATTGACATTCCGGACAATCTTTTGAAAAGACTTCAGACCATCCAGAACATGGAAGAAGAGCTAGTTCTCAAACTTCCACCCCACTCCTATTCAAAACCCATTTTGAGGTTGCACCACTGCCTCCCGGTGCATAAGCAAGCCATTCTTAAACTTCTGAGTCACACTCCACTGGACCATGTATCAGTAGAATTTAATCTCTCTATGTCACCCAGCTAGGGTCCTGTGATTTGTATTTGTATTTGTCGGATTTATATTGCGCATGGCTGCCCCAGCAACTGGGCGTCCCAGCGCAGACCATAAACTCCCAGACGAGAACCAGATAAAAAAAGCATTAAGCGGGAAAAAGCCAGGTCTTAATGGCCTTCCGGAACGCAAAATGATTCTGAATCACTGTGATGGAGGCAGGAAGTGAATTCCAGAGTTGCGCGGCCAGGCTGCGGAAGGAGCGGCCCCCCGCTCTGGCTTTCCAAACACGTGGGGTGCATACCAGAGCCAAGGCAGTAGATCTTAGAGGACAGATCTTAGAGGACGTTGTGGCGCATAAAACTCTAACAGCCCCCTCAGTCCCACCGGGGCCTGAGGTGACAGGATCTTATGTGCCAAGCACAGCGCCTTATTTTGGATGCGCTTTTCTATCGGCAGCCAGTGAAGTTTCTGAAGTACATGGGAGACCGAGCAGGTGTACGGGAGGGCCATCAACATGCGGGTGGCAGCATTCTGTGCCCTTTGCAGACGCTTGACGCTAGCCTTGTTTGCGCCCAAGTATAGACAGTTCCCATAATCCAATCTAGACAGGATTGTCGCCTTTAGAATAATTTGGCGAACAATCGCGGGGCAAAAAACCCAACAACGGTTTCAAGCCCCTTAGAATACCAAAAAAGGCCCCAGCCACCGCTTTGGATTGGGCCTCGAAAACTAGGCCATTGTCGAACCAAATGCCTAGATTTTTCACTGTTTCCTTGGGCAAGGGGGCAGGTTTCAGACGGTCAAGCCAATAAATTTCAGACCACAATCCCGATCTTTCCCAAACAGCAAGATCTGAGATTTGTTAGCATTAAGCTGTAGGCAATTCAGTGCCATCCAATCCGCGATCACAGAGAGATCCTCCTTAAACTTAATCAAGTTGGTACTGCTTTTCTTGGAAAAGGCAAGCACAAGCTGAGTGTAGTCAGCATATGATACCAGTGCCAAACCCCTTTCCTTCGCCAACACAGCCAGAGGTTGGACGTAGATGTTGAACAGGAAGGGGCGTAACACTGATTCCTGCGGTACACCCTGGCGCAAGGCGAGCTCTTGAGAATGGAAAGGGGAAGCATGAACTTGGAAAGACCTACCTTCCAAAAAAGATCGTAGCCACTCCAGAGCCATGTCTCTGATGCCAATTTCCTGCTGGCGTTTTAAGAGAATCGCATGGGAGACAGTGTCGAAAGCAGCACTTAGGTCCAAAAGGACCAAGGCCGCTGAGTCTCCGACATCCAGGTTCACCCGAATGGCCTCCGTGACAACCAATAGTGCAGACTCAGTGCTGTGGCGGGCACGGAAGCCATGTTGGGATGGGTCAAAGATGTCATTCTGCTCCGCAAACCTGGATAGAATGGAATTCACTTGCGATTCTGTCACCTTGGCCAAGAATGGCAGCTGGGAGATCGGGCGATAGTTAGCTGGCTCTGCAGGATCCAACAAGGGTTTTTTAAGCAAAGGGATAACCATGGCATGTTTCCAGGCCCTGGGAACAGACGCTGAGGACAGGGAAAGGTTGACCAGATTGAGATTCAACGGAAAGAGAAGTGAATGAAACTGTCGAAAATGAGCCGGCGTCAGTGGATCCGCTGGTGAACCTGATTTAATCTTTGAGCAAAGTACCTCAAACTTCAGCTGAGTCAGCGGGGGAAAGAATGACAGGGTATTAGCCCCCATAAAACCCAAAGTCCCCGGGTCCCCCCCGGCCTTGGGCAAAATAGGGGTGGGTAAACCCTGATAGATCTTATCGATTTTGTTCACAAAGTACTTGGCTCAGTACACTGTTGATTAGAGGAGATCGCAGAGGTCCCCGTAATACCTCCGCTCTTCATACTCTTCAGCACAGCGAAGATGGTTTTAGCAGGATTGGTACTGGCCAGGATTTCATCAGCCATAAACTTGGCTCGAGCTTGCTGAATAATCTTATGGTATTGATTAATTGCGGCACGATATCCCCTTTTTGCCGTCTGATCGTAGGAGCGCCTCCAGGCGCGTTCCAACTGCTTACAACCCTTTTTGGCCTTGACTAATACATCGTCAAACCAAGGGTTTGATGGCCTGCGAAATTTCCCTCCCGGCCTCGCTGGAATACAACTGTCCAGGCCTGAGGTTACCCAATCATTAAAGCAAGAATAAGCTGTTTCCATATCCGGTGGCAACTGAGGCCTATGGCTAGATAGCCATGTCGAGAGATGGCCAGAGTTGAGCTTGTGCCAAGGACGCTTTAAAACCAGAGCTGGGCAAATCGCATCGCCTTTTACCTGAAGTTGCAAGGTAAAGGGGACCAGAAAGTGGTCGGTCCATACCTGCGGGACGGGGGATAAAAGCGTGCAAGAACTTAGATTGGAGAAAATAGGATCCATCAGGTGACCAGCCACATGAGTACTAGTTTGCACCTGTTGGGTCAGTTGATAAGCCTCCAGATCGGCCAGAAAGCTTGCAATGTCAGCCGTCCTGCAGTTATCAAGATGGAGATTAAGGTCCCCAAGAATAGTAAAATTAGCAGTCCTGCATGTATATTGCGCGACTTTGTCAAGCAGATCCTCTCAGAAGGGACCAGATGGGCCAGGCGGGCGGTAGATGAGGAGGCCGGACAGAGTGAAATTATAGTTCAGTGTGATTTTAAACAGGGCGCTTTCACAGTTTACGATGTTCTCTTTACTCAGGGAACAGCTGTAAACTTCCCTTGCAATAATTGCAATGCCCCGTCACTCTACCGGCCTCGCTACAAATACTGTGTAACCTATAACCCAGAGGAAGGGCCAGCCAGGATTCAGCCATCGAGTCAGGCGTAAGCCATGTCTCGGTCAGAAATAAGACCTCCGGGGCCTCTTCTGTTAGGAGATCGAAAACCTCACCGTGATGTTTGGCAAGAGATCTACAGTTCAAGCACAAGAACTTAAGAACAATACCATCTCCCAAATGCAAATCCTTAGATGGAAAATGACAGGCACAATACTTGCAGTGAAAAGCCTCTTCACTTGTAACCCAAACAGAAGAGGGACACTTGGCTTCCCAAGCCAAGAGCTCATCCCGAGCATACACAATGCGATTTCCGCGCGCCTGAGTGACGTCATTTATGGTAGTCCCGCAGGCAGGCGAGTCAGCAAACACTAGTGTGCGACCTCGTATTCCTCCCCCAAGATGGCGACCACATTCCCTCCCCTGTCCCGGTCAGTGGATCCCCGAAGTCAGCAGAGGAGCAAACAACATTAAAATACGTCGAGGAAGGTGAGTAAAAAACATTAAGCCCCCACACAGTAATTCACACAGATCAGTATGAGGAGCGCAATTCTAAGGCAGCGTTAGCGTTAGCAAAGCTCCCGGCTCACGCCTCAGGAGTATGGTGATTACGCGGGTGCCTGAATGACAACTTTTATGGTAGCCCCGGAGGCAGGCGAGTAAGCAAACACTAGTCTGCGACCTCGTCTTCCTCCCCAAGATGGCGACCACACTCCCTCCCCTGTCCCGGTCAGTGGATCCCCGAAGTCAGCAGTGGAGCAAACAACATTAAAATACGTCGAGAAAGGTGAGCAAAAAACATTAAGCCCCCACACAGTAATTCACACAGATCAGTATGAGGAGCGCAATTCTAAGGCAGCGTTAGCGTTAGCAATGCTCCCGGCACACGCCTCAGGAGTATGGTGATTACGCGGGCGCCTGAATGACGACTTTTATGGTAGCCCCGGAGGCAGGCGAGTCAGCAAACACTAGTCTGCGACCTCGTCTTCCTCCCCCAAGATGGCAACCACACTCCCTCCCCTGTCCCGGTCAGTGGATCCCCAAAGTCAGAAAGTGGAGCAAACAACATTAAAATACGTCGAGAAAGGTGAGTAAAAAACATTAAGCCCCCACACAGTAATTCCCACAGATCAGTATGAGGAGCGCAATTCTAAGGCAGCGTTAGCGTTAGCAAAGCTCCCGGCTCACGCCTCAGGAGTATGGTGATTACGCGGGTGCCTGAATGACGACTTTTATGGTAGCCCCGGAGGCAGGTGAGTAAGCAAACACTAGTCTGCGACCTCGTCTTCCTCCCCAAGATGGCGACCACACTCCCTCCCCTGTCCCGGTCAGTGGATCCCCGAAGTCAGCAGTGGAGCAAACAACATTAAAATACGTCGAGAAAGGTGAGCAAAAAACATTAAGCCCCCACACAGTAATTCACACAGATCAGTATGAGGAGCGCAATTCTAAGGCAGCGTTAGCGTTAGCAATGCTCCCGGCACATGCCTCAGGAGTATGGTGATTACGCGGGTGCCTGAATGACGACTTTTATGGTAGCCCCGGAGGCAGGCGAGTCAGCAAACACTAGTCTGCAACCTCGTCTTCCTCCCCCAAGATGGCGACCACACTCCCTCCCCTGTCCCAGTGATCATCCCCGAAAGTCATGCCCAGTGTCATGCATCCATCTTGGCTGGTCATTTTCTTTTGTGGTGGCATACCACTGATATACCCTCACTCTGCATCTTTACCTTATTATCAATGTTTTGACTTTTTGAAAACCAGCTGAAAATCTAGTTCTTCTGAACTTCTTGGGTGCTTGTTAAACTATTCAGTTCAGTTGCTCCCATCTAGCTCAATCTGTCATCCAACCTACCTACCATATGTAACGAAACATACCTTTCTATCATACCTAACTTACCATTCCTACTTACTATAGCTAACTTAGCCTACAATACCTATCTATCTATAATACCGAAACTGCTATACCTCATCTTTCTGCCATATCTAACCGACTATAAACATTCTTGGAAATCAGGTTACTGGTTAAGGGAGGTGAAACACTATTTACCCAGCAACTGCAATTTCTCTTATTGTGAAGCACAAGCAAAGCCCAAGTTGCCCTGTGCTTAACCCTCTGGTAGCTTGACAGAAAGCTTTACTTATAGGAAATTTGTAAACTATTTATGCAGCAATTAAACAGTAATAACGCTAAAACACAACACAAGAAAACGCCCATATTAATGTAGAAAAACAGAGTTAAGTTTAATAAATGATTTGACACCAAACTTACAAAAATCCAAACAGTAGACCGAGAGATATGCAATGTTTAAGTAAAAATAGTGTCTAGAAGCACAAAGGGGCATATTTACAACCTCTATCACCACATACATCACTGTTCTCGATGTTGTAATAACGAAAGGGGCTTCGCCTTATACACAAGGTGGCGTTGAGCCACTTAACCTGGCTTAGCGCAGCCTTGTGAATAAGGCATCCTTTCATGCTATATTTAGCGTAAAAAGGGGCGGGCAATGGGTGTTGTGGTGGGCGTTCCACTGCAACACCCATTGATTTTGACGATGCCCCATTGATTT
Source organism: Lissotriton helveticus (assembly GCF_964261635.1). Taxonomy (NCBI): domain Eukaryota; kingdom Metazoa; phylum Chordata; class Amphibia; order Caudata; family Salamandridae; genus Lissotriton; species Lissotriton helveticus. The sequence goes on from NC_136057.1 coordinate 1,824,365,758, forward strand.
TGACACCTTCCTGCACATAAACAATTATTCCCCTCAATCCATGCACCCTTGAACTATGGTGCAAGGGGGCTTACGTTGGCGCTAGGCAGCTAAATTAGAACCAGCGCAGAAGAAAACACAAGGCTGCACCGTATTCTTGAAAAAAACAGTGCAGCCCTGTGTTTCAGAAGTAATGGAGCGCAGCGTTAAGCCAGGGAGGCTAACGCCATGCTGCGCCACTTCCTTGTAAATATGCTCCAAAGTGTCAACTAGTATTATCTAGTCGTGCCACACTGGTGCAAAGTCAGAAGTTCACGCTGACTGCAATAGAGAGTGGGACCCAGTTAGGCCAGCTATAAAAAGTGCCTTAAATCCTGGTTAAAAAAAGAAGTCCACTTTTAAAGATGCATCATGCACTGGCAGTTCCAAAAAAGCTAAAGGACTTTGATTAGAAGTACTGCATCCTCATCGACAATTCCGTCAATGAGGGACCTTTTATGTGAAGGCCTGCATCGAGGATGGGTTGTGCAGCAGTGGTTGAATGTTTCTGTGAGATGCATCACACTATGTGTTTTCTGCATCACAGGACCACAGATGGGCCCACTTCCAAAGGGCAAGAATAGGGGCTGCACCACTTGGGGAGGGGGCAAGACTCACAGCAAGTAGAGTTCAGGTGCTGGTTTCTAGATGCCTGAAGTCTTTTCTATCAATGAAGCTCTGATAAGGAGGCCATCCAGCCAGCCAGCCCTTGAAGTCACTCTGGTGGTCCGGGTTCAAGAAGCAGGTCCAGTTCTCTTTTACTCTTGCAGTAGGGCAGCAGGGACAAGGTTAGCAGGGCAAAAGAGTAGCAGTCTTTTTTGCAGGCCTTCTGAGTTTTTGCATAGGTTCCGAGTTGTACCGAAGAGTTGGATCTGGTACCCATTTTGAAGTGGGGAATTTTCTAGAAAATACCATTTGAAGTTTGTTCCTGCCTCCCCTGCCCTAGCTCCAAGTTGACTGAATAAACAATTCAGTGGTGACAAGTCCTTTATGTGAAGGCAGGGTGATACAGAACTTGATTCCATCACTCCTGTACCTTTCATTATGTCCTTAGCCACTATAGCCATGAAAGAAAACTTCTTCAGGTATGAAGATACGGTATACCATCAAGTCTCTGGGACGAGTATGGGCAGTATTTTTGCCCCGTCTCTAGCTAACCTGTATGTCCATATGTTCGAACAGACAACAGTGTTAAATCCAACCAACCCGTTCTTTTCATCTATATCCTGGTGGAAACGCTATATAGATGATGTTCTATTGGTGTGGAGAGGTGACAATGATTCAGTTGACCACTTCCACCAATGGCTAAATAACCAGAACAGCTTTTTACGTTTCACCATGGAAACCAGCAAAGAGAAGGTTTCCTTTCTGGACCTCTCCATTGACACAACGGAGACTGGTCTCGAAAGTGAATTATATAGAAAACCGATGGCAAGAAACTCGCTACTCCTATACGAGAGTCAGCATCCAAAATCTCTGCGTGATAATCTGCCCTTTGGGCAATTCCTCCGAGTTCGACGGAATTGTTCGAGTCCAGAAACTTTTGCGTATCATGCAGAGGAATTATCAAAACAGCTAACCACTAGACATTACCCTAGGAAACTCATCAAGCGATCCTGGAAACGTGCTGCCAACAACCATCGGGAGGCACTTCTTGAGCCAAGAGTAGAGAAGACCCTATTGGATCGCCTGACACTGGTTACTACCTATAATACAAAATCTAATTGTATCCAGAAAATTATCAGGCGGCATTGGTGCATATTAAACAGCAGCAATGACAAGATAGAGTTTCCCCTTTTTGCATTTAAAAGGTCCAGTAATTTAAGGGACCGTCTGATACATACCCGCCCGAAAGAGACATCTACAAGAGAGGTGGGCACCCTGTGGGACCTACCACCCGTAATGGGGCACCATCCATGTGGTGGATGTTCGGTTTGTCCTTTAACTTCCAAGACAACCAGCATTGACATAGGTACCAACCGCCCTTGGCAGCTGAGGCACTTCACTAACTGTAACAGCACCAACCTGATTTACCAACTTACATGCCCATGCAATTCACGCTACATAGGCATGACCACCAGGAAGGTGCGAGTGAGGATGCAAGAACATAAAAGCACGTTTCGATGCAAAAAAGATGTGTCTAAACTAACAAAACATTTTTTGCAACACAACCACAGCGAAACAGATTTTACGTGGATTGTTCTTGAAAAACCCTTTATTCCTTCACACATAAGTGATATATCGAAATTCCTATTTCAAAAAGAACAGAAATGGGTTTTCAAGTTACGTACGGACAGAGATGGGCTTAATGATGATATTCCGTGGTTCAATTTACAATGAGAATTACCACATTGTTATTTTTGTATTCCACGGTCGTTATATTTTTACCCATACAAATCTGTTGATGGAGTAAACTCTGAAATATGTATTTGAACTTTCGGTATTTAATATACCTTTAGAGACCATCATATTAGGTGTTTTCTCACCTTGCTTGCGATATGAGAAACAACATGTCTCGGCTGCCTGCAGTTTTGATTGTCATGCCTATTAAACTACACTCGCTAGGCGAGTGACATCACACTGTAGTCCGCCTAAGTTCTCACGAGATTTCGGGTTTGTACAATGCCATCGTATTTTGTTGCACCCCAGAATATGTTAAATAGTTCAGGTGATGCCTCTTTTGGGGTGTAACATTCTGAATCCAATTTTGAGTATGGCAATAACTACAACGCAAGCGGACCAGTAACATGCAATGGTCACTAAACTACATATTTTTGACTGATGATATCATTTTGTAGTTTAATTCAAACTCTCGCGAGAGTATGCGAGCAAAGCGGCGGTCTGCCATACCGAACGATGGGAGACTACACCTCGGCTAATGTAACCTTTTCCGAGGTGCTGATCTTATGTGTCTGGGTTAAACTAAGTATATATATTTTTTTACAACTCACCTTTGAAATAACAGCAAGTGCCTTAATTATCCATTGAGAGTGAATGAGGTGACATCGTGTGCCGATTAGTTTACGATAGGTTGCTACAACGAATCAAATAGAGGTTTCTTTGAATAGCCCAGTGCCTCCCCCTGACTCAGTCATCGTTTGGGACAACGACGGACGGACAGGTAGGCACAGGTTTCATTTGGGCTACACCTTACTTTTGATCTTGTGTCCGGTTGCTGCTTTCACTTTGCCAACATTAATATTTTGAATAGATTTTCATTTTCTAACAGACCACTTGAGCCTAATAGGGGTCCACGTATGTGTTTTGTTGTTACAGATCACACCAGGTGCTAAGGAGGAATTCAAACAGATGAAGGGGAATTATATCCTTTACTGTTGCTAATTCACTTGTGTGTGTTTTTTCTAATTTTTTCACACGGTTAATCACTATTTTGGCAGTAGCTTCTTTATAGAACAGAGGCCCTGACGAAAGCCTATGGTCCTTTTCCATGATAGGCTGAAACATGTTGGCCCTCTCGCAGCTATTTGTTTAAACTGCGATTATGTTGTTGCACTGTTCTTGTTTTTAAATTGGAAGGGGCTTACGCCCAATAAATAGTTTTTTGATAAGCTCCCTATCCTATTTCAACCATCACACTCATCTTTATATATTTTTTTTGCACTGCACTTTCTCATCACATCAACATCATGTGGTTCAATCCAGTGATTGTAGGTCATTACCCCAAGCCAACTATGGGGGTATGCTGGATCTCTCAATGATCAAGAGACACAATACCCTGGCAGGATTACCAGATGAAAATATTGATCCATACAAGTCATTGATGGGAATCCTTAATGAGATTGATCAGCAATCACAGGTGGCCCATTTTTTGGTGATCTGGTCTGTTAGTCGTAATTGATAGTCACTTCTTTATCTTAATGTACTCAACTAGACATCAAGGTAGTTTGAAAGAGATTCCAAATGGGTTTCTGATTTAGACCTCTAAGTTTGTTTGTTGTTCATGCTGTTCTTCCAGGGGATATAACTTAGACTGGTCTCTAAATGTCCCTCTAGCCCTCCAATACCGTTTTGTTATTTATATATTTGAGCAGCCTCCAGCTGCGGGCTATAGTTTTGTGACCACATTTGTATAAGCGGTCTTTGTACCATATTCCATTTGGAACTGAATTAAAGACTTACGCGTATTATACTGGTCCCAAGTTTGTCCTTGCTCCCTTTGCATTCCCTAGTAGCTTGCAAACATGGCTGAACGCAGTGGCCTAGCCTATGATGATTCAGTATATCCATCCATCCTAGACAATATGCCTAGTATTCTTGAAATTTTACCAGCACCTACTGTAAATGCGATTGATGATTGGACTAAAGTCCTTACACTCAATAAAGCTCACTCTCGCACACAGGCACATGGGATTACCATGGCAGAGTATTTGAGGGCAAGTTGTGCCCCTCCGGGGCTTATAGTGACTAATGCTCTTCGACTTTTTCTCAATGACAAACCTTTTCTTAAAGACTGGTCAATGATTGCGTGGCACTGCACCCGCGATTGGCTGATATTAATCATCAGTACAGCCAAGCGGGTGGCAGACGGCATCCTGGTGGAAATACAAACCCTCGAAGGACAAATCCGGGCGACGGTTACCCCGACTGTCTTTAAGAAACAGAAAGATGAGTCAGATAAATCCAATAAGGAATTTCTTGACTCCATACTGCAGACTAAGGTAGACAAATTTAAAAAGGACTTGGCGAAGTTCAAATTAGAGCGTATATATCCGTACAGGAGAGACACCTATAAAGCTCCCGACTTTAGTCGAAGTGGGCGGATGTACGGATCATACTACTCTGGATCAAGCTCTGATTCAGGCAGCGATCCAGGAGCTACCAATCCACCACCGCCTGCGGGAGGCGGTCGAGGCAGGGCCAGTAGATATCAGAATTATAGAGGACAGTACAACATGTCAGGACAACCATGGTGGCCTCCAGCACCATGGGGACATCCGGGTAATTTTCAGCACCCGTTTCAGACACCGATGGGCCCCTTTCCTGGCTACTCACAATACAATAACCAGCCTTTTTTATCGTTTGGCCCCGACGATCTCGGGGCAAAAAAAGACAAACACAAGGACAACCACAGGTCCAGTGGGAAGATACGGCAGGTCCCCATGCCGGAACCCGGAGCCACACCAGACGGAGTGCTCAAGAGTAGGCTCCCAACCTGAGACAAGCCTGGTGGTCAATCTGAGCAAAAGAACTTTGTCCGCCATTGAAGAAGTGGTTCTCAACAAAGGTTTGGGTTTTGTGACGACAGACAACGGTGATCCATTTTTACTCCAAATCGAACTAGCCCAGTTTTTTCGTAAACTGAGGCTACACTACTTCTTTAAAAACAGAAGTAATGAGGAGTCCGACTTAGAGAAAGAAGTCAATACTGGTCTAAGGTTAAAATCTACTTTTCTACCTCCTACACATGCCATGCCATCTCAAGTACTCACTTTTGAACAGGCAGTTAAAGATGACATAGACAAAACCTGGATCTCCCCTAAATCTGGCTATAATAATATGTCAAGAATGGAGAGACAAGCGTTGAAAATACTAACTGAAGATTCTTCAGTAGTCATCAAGCCTGCCGACAAAGGGGGATCTATTGTATTACAAGACGTGGAGACCTACAGGACTGAATGTCTCCGACAGCTGAATAACACCAACGCATATCGGCCACTGACTATAGATCCCACCCCAAGATTGATGAATGAGATCAAGTCCCTAGTTGAAGAGGCTTTAGCAGAGGGCTGGATAACTCCTTTAGAGTCACAATTTCTACAGGCACAGCATCCTATCATGCCCTACTTTTACACCCTACCTAAGGTGCATAAACCCCAGAGACCACCACCGGGGAGGCCAATAATATCTGGCCAAGCCTCAGTTCTAGAGCCCCTTTCGGCTTTCGTAGACCATTTCCTCAGACCCTTAGTGCATACTATGCCTACTTATCTGAAGGACACTACCGATGTCCTGAAGGTGATTCCGGATATTCCTTTCAACCAGGAGACAGACTATCTAGTCTCCCTAGATGTCGAATCACTGTACACCTCTATTCCCCAGGATGAGACTTTTGGGACCATCAGATCCATCCTGGGTGATACAGAACTTGATTCCATCACTCCTGTACCTTTCATTATGTCCTTAGCCACTATAGCCATGAAAGAAAACTTCTTCAGGTATGAAGATACGGTATACCATCAAGTCTCTGGGACGAGTAAGGGCAGTATTTTTGCCCCGTCTCTAGCTAACCTGTATGTCCATATGTTATATTACCACATTGTTATTTTTGTATTCCACGGTCGTTATATTTTTACCCATACAAATCTGTTGATGGAGTAAACTCTGAAATATGTATTTGAACTTTCGGTATTAAATATACCTTTAGAGACCATCATATTAGGTGTTTTCTCACCTTGCTTGCGATATGAGAAACAACATGTCTCGGCTGCCTGCAGTTTTGATTGTCATGCCTATTAAACTACACTCGCTAGGCGAGTGACATCACACTGTAGTCCGCCTAAGTTCTCGCGAGATTTCGGGTTTGTACAATGCCATCGTATTTTGTTGCACCCCAGAATATGTTAAATAGTTCAGGTGATGCCTCTTTTGGGGTGTAACATTCTGAATCCAATTTTGAGTATGGCAATAACTACAACGCAAGCGGACCAGTAACATGCAATGGTCACTATACTACATATTTTTGACTGATGACATCATTTTGTAGTTTAATTCAAACTCTCGCGAGAGTATGCGAGCAAAGCGGCGGTCTGCCATACCGAACGCTGGGAGACTACACCTCGGCTAATGTAACCTTTTCCGAGGTGTTGATCTTATGTGTCTGGGTTAAACTAAGTATATATATTTTTTTACAACTCACCTTTGAAATAACAGCAAGTGCCTTAATTATCCATTGAGAGTGAATTGAGGTGACATCGTGTGCCGATTGGTTTACGATAGGTTGCTACAACAAATCAAATAGAGGCTTCTTTGAATAGCCCAGTGCCTCCCCCTGACTCAGTCATCGATTGGGACAACGACGGACAGGTATGCACAGGATTCATTTGAGCTACACCTTACTTTTGATCTTGTGTCCAGTTGCTGCTTTCACTTTGCCAACATTAATAGCGATAGATAAGCCAACCGTCTCACCATTTTACTTAACATTAATAGATCCATCTTGGTCAGACACGAACATGGGATAGCCTTTTGCTGTCCAACATTAGTTTTCTTGGACTGATAGTCACAAACTGTTGCAAGCAGCAGCTATGGCTGTGAATGTGTGTGTAAGGTCTTCATTTGGAGATTGGTTGATACGAATAGGTTTTGCTCTACGCGCAAGACATTTTTGTACCCCAGGCACTATTACTAGACAGAGCAGGGTAAAAAGGGCTCGCTCTATCCATGTTAAGTGCGGGGTTGTCTTGTCCTTACAGAGCGGGGTCTCACATTACCTGAGCCAGGTCCAGGAAGAGGTGAGGTCCTTTCCCCGGGCACACTGGGTGAGTACTTGAAATACCTTTAATATTTTGAATAGATTTTCATTTTCTAACAGACCACTTGAGCCTAATAGGGGTCCACGTATGTGTTTTGTTGTTATAGATCACACCAGGTGCTAAGGAGGAATTCAAACAGATGAAGGGGAATTATATCCTTTACTGTTGCTAATTCACTTGTGTGTGTTTTTTATAATGTTTTCACACGGTTAATCACTATTTTGGCAGTAGCTTCTTTATAGAACAGAGGCCCTGACGAAAGCCTATGGTCCTTTTCCATGATAGATTGAAACATGTTGGCCCTCTCGCAGCTATTTGTTTAAACTGCGATTATGTTGTTGCACTGTTCTTGTTTTTAAATTGGAAGGGGCTTACGCCCAATAAATAGTTTTTTGATAAGCTCCCTATCCTATTTTAACCATCACACTCATCTTTATATATTTTTTTTGCACAGCACTTTCTCATCAGATCAACATCATGTGGTTCAATCTAGTGATTGTAGGTCATTACCCCAAGCCAACTATGGGGGTATGCCGGATGTCTCAATGATCAAGAGACACAATACCCTGGCAGGATTACCAGATGAAAATATTGATCCATACAAGTCATTGATGGGAATCCTTAATGAGGTTGATCAGCAATCACAAGTGGCCCATTTTTTAGTGATCTGGTCTGTTAGGCGTAATTGATAGTCACTTCTTTATCTTAATGTACTCAACTAGACATCAAGGTAGTTTGAAAGAGATTCCAAATGGAGAAGTGTGGCTCACTGGTTAGAGCGTGAGTGTAAAAGGGGTAGGCCCTTAAAACTCAGGACCTGGGTCCGTGGGTCAGTACATAAGAGGTTGGTCTGAGTTTATGAATTTAATATACATATACAATTCAAAATAGAACCACGGTCACCATTAGATTTAAAACCAGTTCAAAGAATATCAAATTATTCATTTCATTCATTATGGCATTTTATTCATTTATAGCCAAGATTGTAAATAGCGATTTAAGGTAGGTACATGTAATTGTAACATCATTACATTCAATATTCAAAGTAGGTGCTCTCTGTGAAAGGGAAGGGTAAGTGAATGAGTGAAAGGGACAGGGTAAAGGTGTTGTGACATAATATTTACATCCAAATTAAAATGAAAAACCTCTACAGTCAAATCAATGGGCAAAGGTTCCCAATTTCACATCACACATAGATAATGAGAATACATCTCTTATTTTGCTCCTATGGTGTGTCAAGAAAAGAGGCGTATTTCTACGTTTCGACCCCTGATACGCTAGAAGGGCAATTCACAGCCTAATGTTGGGGTCTTCATCAGGAAGAGAATGGAGAGCATCAGCAAACGGTCATCATATGTACCGTCCGTAGGGGGGCTTCCAAAAGCTCCGAAGAATATTTGCGTGCTGGTAGTCACACAGCCAATGGGCACAGGTAGGTCTGTCCTCGAAGGATGTATTTATCTTACAGGGGTGAGCATGCAGGACGCCGACGAAGTGACAGCGCCAATGCGCGTTCCAATTTAAAAGTAAAATAAAACCGGCACCGCGATCGCATTTTGATACAGTACGCCGATGGAGCAACAGGGTGACGTTGCGCTCACCCCTGTAAGATAAATACATCCTTCGAGGACAGACCTACCTGTGCCCATTGGCTGTGTGACTACCAGCACGCAAATATTCTTCGGAGCTTTTGGAAGCCCCCCTACGGACGGTACATATGATGACCGTTTGCTGATGCTCTCCATTCTCTTCCTGATGAAGACCCCAACATGAGGCTGTGAATTGCCCTTCTAGCGTATCAGGGGTCGAAACGTAGAAATACGCCTCTTTTCTTGACACACCATAGGAGCAAAATAAGAGATGTATTCTCATTATCTATGTGTGATGTGAAATTGGGAACCTTTGCCCATTGATTTGACTGTAGAGGTTTTTCATTTTAATTTGGATGTAAATATTATGTCACAACACCTTTACCCTGTCCCTTTCACTCATTCACTTACCCTTCCCTTTCACAGAGAGCACCTACTTTGAATATTGAATGTAATGATGTTACAATTACATGTACCTACCTTAAATCGCTATTTACAATCTTGGCTATAAATGAATAAAATGCCATAATGAATGAAATGAATAATTTGATATTCTTTGAACTGGTTTTAAATCTAATGGTGACCGTGGTTCTATTTTGAATTGTATATGTATATTAAATTTATAAACTCAGACCAACCTCTTATGTACTGACTCACTGGTTAGAGCGGCAGACCCTGAAGCAGAGGTCGGCCCGGGGCCAGGGTTCAATTCCCGTCACGGCAGGGTCTTGGGTCAATGTCCGCAGACTCGATAATTCTCGCCTAGGTGCCTAAACTAACCGTGGGTCCCACTCTGCAACTCTGGGCAATAGCTTACTTAATCTCCACAACGGCCCCATCAGCGCCGGGGATGCCTGGCTTCACCTTGGGGGTGCCCAGGAGGGACCATCTCACAAGGAAAGCCAGGACGGGTTTCCCAGCGGTATACAGCGCCAGGACACTCCGAGATGGAGTAACAGTGCGCTTTACAAGTATACATTTACATTTACATTTACATTTAGACCTCTAAGTTTGTTTGTCGTTCATGCTGTTCTTCCAGGGGATATAACTTAGACTGGTCTCTAAACTTCTCTCTAGCCCTCCAATACCGTTTTGTTATTTATATATAGGAATAAACTAAGACCAACTGCCATCTACACCCTGTTAAGTGACCCATGAACAGGCTGCGGATACCAAATAGTTACAGCAGGAAAATGCCAACTTTCTAAAAGTGGCATTTTCAAAATTGTAACTTAAAATATGACTTTACCATTAAAGAGGATGTTTAATTACAATTTCTTAGTCACCTAATATTACGTATCTATTTGCGTGCAATTGAAAGTTTTTAAATCTAATAAAACATCCCAATGTTATTCACTACTAAGACACATAAACGATAAAAGCACATGTCCAATTTTTTAAATATACAGCACCCTGCCCTCTAGGTTATTAGGGACTGCTCTAGGTGTGACTTATATGTATTAAAAGGAAGGTTTGGGCCTGGCAAAAGGTTTATTTTGCCCGGTTGGCCGTTTAAAAATGCACCCACAGGCTGCAATGGCAGATCTGAGACATGTTTAAAGGGCTACTTAGGGGAGTGGCACAATAAGAGCTGCAAGCCCACTATTTACATTTAATTTATAGGCTCTGGGTGCATGTAGTACCTCTGTAAATTAAATATGCTAATTGGGTGTAATCCAATTTCACCATGGTTGCAGGAGAAAGAACAAGTACTTTAGCACTGGTTGGCAGTGGTAAAGTGTGCATATTCCAAAAAGCCAACAAAAACATGTTCCGAAGAAAGTAAGGTGAAGGGAAAGGTTTTGGGAATGATTCTGCAGAAAGGGCCAAGTTCAATATGTTCACAGCCCCAGGACAGCCCATGGTGGGTGAGACAATGCTAAACAAATACAAATAGCATAGCATAAAAACACTATGATACCTAATCTATCATACCTTAACTAGCTACCGTACCGAATCATACATATCTACCCTCCCATACTGTGGGCCTGATTATGATGTTGTACGGACTGCAACTGACTGACCGTCAGTTCCAGTCCACTCAACATCTTCCATTGTGGTCCGCAAACAGCATTACGATGTGTCAGACAAAGGCATATGTCAGAGAGACTATCCGCTGTGCTTCGTACAGGCTCAAGGAGCCCGTAGGAGTGTTGGAAACATACATAATCCCATTCGGACGGCCGAGCCAGCTGTGGCTCTGCCGTCGGGATTATGAAGTCATTTTCTGACAGCCTTTCTATGTCTGCATTTCCAACATGGAAAGGCTTACGGAAAGTGACTTTGGGGGCCCCTAGCAGGACCCCTGTCCCTCCAAAGCCTCCGCTACGATGCCTGGGGGGGCACCTGTGGTGCCCCCACAAATATGCGTATATGGATGGCATATGCACACCTGTTTTTACCAATTCAATTCATTTTACAGTCTCTTGTTTATCCATGTTAATCCACTGTGCGTGCTGACTGGGACCATGCCTGCCCTTGGCACGTGAAAGATAACGACAATGATTGCAGCGGCTCTTCGCTGTTTACCCAATCGCACAGCTTGAAGACAAAATCATTCGCAATTTTTTGCATAGTTCCAATGTGTTTTTATTCTTCATTGTTGACAATTCATCCAAGTTTGACTTGCTTTTTTAACGATATGACTGTCCAAAATTGCCCATTGCTTCAAATGAGGTGGTTGTGCCCATCCAGACCTCGTACCACTTCACGTACGGGACATTGAATTCATGTAACACAGCAGTAATTAATAATCCTTCATAGCCAGTAACCCAAACGAACCAATCTATCTCTAAACTACTCTCCCTTAGTCACTCTTGTGTTGCTAAACAATCTCTTTTCCTTCCTGCTCACAACCTACTGGCCAAACGCTATATTAGTAAACGTAAAGAACCCTTGCCACTTAATCTAATCCAAGCAAGGGTTTGTTTGGGTTACTGGCTATGAAGGGACTGATTGTGGGGGGAAAAGAGAGGGTTGTATAGTATCATGGCATTTAAAACAATGAAATATTGTAAAATGAATACTTATTTTGAAATGTAAATCTGCATAATCTGATGTTGGTCATGTCGCAAATGCTTATTGTTTTGTATTGTTGTTTCTTATAGTGACCCCTGATGAAGGGCGTTTTCCGCCCGAAATGCATTGGGCTTTTTTAATAAATACACTGCCTTGGACGAATTCAGCATTTGTCATGTTCTTGCAAGAGGTTCGGAGGGGCACAGCGCGAACATAAGAAACTTGGAAAAAGGCTTAATATTCGGAATGTGGATCCAGATATAAAGCATGAATTAAATTAAAGGCGCAGAAAGAATGGAGTAAATGTGATAAAAAATAATGAATTTATGGTTTACATGGGAGTAACACATGGCCGCCTAGATGGCGCCAATCAGCAGTGCGACTATTTGGGGCGAGAGGACGCCCCTTTCTTTCAACTTGTTTATTACATAGGTGCCGTTTGGGCAGGGCACCTGCTTAGTCTGCACGCATTTGTGATAATTATGGATAAGTTGGATTTAATGAGAAAACCAGGAGTGCATCTCATCTGTTAATTAAATCAGTCCATCTTGAGTGGCCATTCTGGACTCAGACAACACTATTGGGTCAAGCAGACTTGGGTGCAACTTTTGGCCATCGAGGGTCAGTTTCTTAGGGCACCCATCGGCAGTCAGTGACAATTTGCAGAAAGTGGCTATTGACTTGCTGGTATGAGCTTCTTCAGGTTTAATGGCCCTAGTGCTGGTACCATGGGGTCAGCTAATCAGCTGACTGACTCTTGGAGCCACATCTTTGGTCTGGGGCTCAGGAGTGACTTTTCCAAGAGCCACAGATGTGGTCCTCTCTACGCTAGCCCAAGGTGGGGTGGGTGCAGTCTAGCATACTGTGCAGCAGGGTTCCTCAAGTCAGTCCTTCTTCAGACCTTTCTTTAGTTTTGGCATGCTCTGAGACTCAGGGTTCCAGGGGTGTCATATTTGTGCCCAGAAAGTGCCCCGGGGGATGTATCAGTCACTATCTAATGTGCTACCAGGATCCCTCCATCCTAATGACTTCTGACTAGGTGTGGCATCTAGCAATTCCAGGGAGCACTATTCTGCCCACTTTCAAAATGTCTGAACCCTTCCTTGGATATTAGGAACACATTAAAAACATATAGACAAATATAAATACAAGTATAATACAAGATACAATACTTACAATTGACAATATATTAAAGGTTAGGCTTAAAAACTAACTATATAGTCACTATAATTTTATCAGGTCCATTTTAATCAGGAATCATTGTTCCTTGTGCCCAAACAGCCATTCTGAGGAATGAGCCAACATGTACTCAAGTCTCCAGATCCGGCACTTGCATTAAAAAACTGAGAGCCACTCTAAAATTTATAATATTGTGCTTTGTAATATGAAAAAGTAGAAAGTGCTTTGTAGTTAAAAATAAATTGTGCAAATTGTAGCATAGTCTGACCAGAGCTTCCTTCACAAGGACAAGTGCGCATATCAAGATCTGGTTGGTAGCCCGATGGAAAACATAATAGATATTTTGACGTCCCAGCCCTAAATCAAACATCAGACTTTATTCCCAGCACCCGCTTGCTAAATAGAGACTCTTTGTAGGAGGGCTTACTGCAACCATACTCAAACTTCCCCCATTCTCATTCAGTCTCATAGTTTGCTCAAAATTAAGCAGGGATTTCTGCACAGATTTTTATCTACATCCGCAATAATTTCAGGATCTATATAAATATGGTGCAGACCAGTCCTACAAAGGGTTGACTCCACTCTTTATAACCATGGGATTTGGTGACTTATTTCACACTCAAGACAATCTTTAAACATATCTCTGGTTACAGTGGCCTCTGGGTTGTTCTATGCTGCTAACCACAGTAATAGTCTGATAGACACCGCCGCCATATTAGAGCTTTTCCGCCGCGGTCAGAAGGCGACCGCGGCGGAAAAGCGGCGGACGGAAACATGACCCCACCAGCTATCCTACTCTGGAGGGGGGTCTTTTCTGTGTCCGCAGCGGTGAATCTGCATCCTCCGGGCCGGCGGTGGCTTCCGCCGGCCCGGAGGCTGCGGATTCACCGCGATCCTAATCGGGCCCTAAGTGTGGACGTGTTCTAATATAATCTGATATATATGATAAACCCAGTTCTTCATGACAGATCGCAGATGAAGATGATATGGGGGCCAGTATCACCCTTCTACAAAACCTGTTTTCTTCAGTTTGGATGGGATTGCTGCTATAGAAACCCCAAATCTCGGCCCCATATGTAGCATCAGGAATATTTTGGGTTTTGTAAATGTGCAACAGTGGTCCAAGGATGCCCACCGGCGGACCTACTCTGAGAAACATGGGGTATCCAGGATCCTGATGTGGAGAAAGGAACCCCTAAGTAAGAAAGAGTGCTTATGCTTCTTAGGCTGTATGTGCTTACAGTAAGAGTCGCTAGCTGCTTACTCTTCGGCCCCATGCCATAATATAAGATTTAGAGAAATTGGTTTGCAAGTCCAGAGTACCAATGAAGTCCACAAAGGCATTCACTAACAATCGCAGAGCCTTTGGGGTCCGAGCCATCAGTATGGCGTTGTACACGTAAAGGAGATACTGAAGCAGTTGACCTTTGATTTTTGGTACATCTGGAGTGGCAGCTACTAAGAAGGGGTAAGGCTTTTTAATGTATAAAATAAATCAAAGAGGAGCCAGAACACACCCTTGTCTCACCCCTACGGAAATATTTATCTCCTTATACACCTTTCCGTCCATATTGAGTCTGACTCTGGCCTTCATATTTCTGTGCATATATGCCAAAAGGTGTGCCAGTACTTCATCCATCCCACAACAGAGAAGGGTTTTCCGTAGTTTAGAGAGGTTAACACAGCTGAAAGCTGAAGTCAGATCCATAAACGGGAAGTATAAAGTAGTACACTTAGCAACAGTGTAATTTCCGATTTATTAATCACAAAATTAGACATTGTTCTACCATTCCTATGTGACTTCTAAAGTCATATTGGCAAGGATATAAAACACACGAGATCTGTGCCAACTCTTGGAATATGTTATAGAACACCCCCCCTAGGATCTTGACTGATGTGACTATTAGGGAAATTGGTGTAATTTCCCGGGAGAGAACGATGTCCCTTTTTGAAAATCTATACTATGGTGGAGGTTTTCCAAGAGTCAGGCAGATTTTTAAAAACATTTGCTAAAAGTGGTGCCCAACATTCTAAATTACATTTTATAAGGTTAATTGGTACTCAACGCGAGCCGGGTGCCTTCCCACCGATACTCTGGCTCATAGCATCCTAGACTTTGGGCACAGCTACCTGGATGTCTGAACACTTATTAGTAGCCATGACGGGGTCCATATCCGCTACGGTTGAAGCATAGATTTTTGTGAATTTTGCCTCCCATGGCCCACAAAGGATGTGACAACTGATTGGGCTCACAGTTAGATTTGCTCTGCTCAATTCTGCCACAGAAGACCAGAAGAATTTACTGTTATTTTGTCCGTGGCCTCTACAAGGGAGTCCCGTTATTGTATTGTCAGTTCCCTCCGGCACTTGGGGATAGCTAACTTGTAGTGCTTCCACCAGCTGGCCAACTCCAAGGGAACCCAAGGATTGCCACGAGTGCCTGGTGAAGTTCACTATTTGCTTCAGAGGATTTGTGGTTGAACCACCTAGGGGTAGGCTGTGCGGGCGGGAGGGTTTCGATAAAGCTTTTCTGAAGTTTGTACACAAATCATCAAAAGCACCCACCATTTGCTGATTAGTATCTATGCATACCTGACAGGCCTCTATGAGTCCTAAAGTCTCCTTAATCACTTGAAGAAAGAATTGGAGTGGCTCACTTAATTGCCACACCAGTCTAAGGTTATCTGTAGACAATTGCAGATTACTCACCTAAGTATTCACTCAATAGTGTGGCTTTAATAATGATAGAAAGACAACTTCTATGGGATTGAGTTCACCAATATTTGTAGGGACCACTTTCCCATACACAAGACACTCTGTTAAAGGAGGCGAGATGAAAAAGTGATCAATATTGGTGGAACAACCTCTACAGGTTGACATCAAGCAACTATTAGCACAAGCCACATCCATTAAATTTCTCAAGTCACAGGAGGCTAAGTAACTCTGCAACTCCATCCCTTTAGGATCACAAACTTTCTGAGAATGTTTGTTGGCATAATAGTCAGAGCACTTGTAACAGCTTAAGATAGACCACTGTGCATAGGGAGCTGGTATTCAAATCCCAGGCTATGCACAGAAGAACTTCCTGCCCTTTATTAACATATTAACAGCATCTCCTGTTAGAGAGTTGCTTTGATCAAATAAAGGCGGGAATTCAGAGTTAGGAACATTAATAAAATCATTATTATAAAAATCAATTAGTTACAAAGTCATATCCCTCCTATACCTCACTACTTGGAAGCTATTATTAGGGGTCTTAAAAGCCCTAACGCCCCAGCCAGCTGCTAAATTCATCAAGATGGCTAACCCCCCTGGTGCACAACCACAACGGGAAGGAGTGGTCAGGGTACTATGGCACAAAACCCTCAATTTCTGTTACCCCGGTATGCCAATTTTCTTGGAACATTATTATGTCAAAGCGCCTTATGAAAGCTTGTCATTCAAGTAGAAAGATCTTGGACTGCAGCCATGCCACATTCCAGCTCAATATCTTTAGTTTAATGCCAGTATCACAAGAGGCAACAACTAGATGTTCTATGTGAGGCGTGGAAAAGGTAGGTTGGGAGGCAGTTAGTATATGGTTAGGTGTTTGTTCCTTTGTGTTTTCTGGTCTGGATCCCAGTCAGTCTACATCCACTAAGCCAGTAAGTGCAGTAAATGTATTCCTACCTAATATATCTAACCTAGCTACAGTACCTTGGGCCGCTTACCAATCGATTGTTATTTTGCACACAATGCCACCTCAGTTTAGACTCAGCTGTACGCAAATCAGTCTTACACCTACTTCAATCAGAATGGTCTAGCCCAAACAGCCAAGCCAAGCCCTCCCTAAACAGGAAAACAAGCAACCCAGGATTGGTTTTGTCCAAGTTGCGGAGGAATGTATGACATTACTATGTTACTAATACCACGCGTGCCATTACAATATGGGTATTTCTACGGTAATGCCTTTACAACAACCTACCATTACAATGCACACTTTATCACACATATGACTTTATCACGCACGCCATTACAATGCAAAGGCATTTTTTGTTTTGCCAATATCTTTGGCGCCATTTGACGAATCTTCATGAAAATTGCAAAACTAATGGTCAGCTGCTGTGTTGAAAGTTTCAGGGTGGTTCGTCAAATGGGGGCTGAGAAAAAGGAGGGGGTTCCAAAAAAAATCTTCTCAATGTTAATTTCCGTAGGAAACTTTAGTTACGGATACAGCCCAAACAGCAGAACGGAATTACACCAAATTTGGCAAAAAGGTAACTCTTGGTTCACAAAGCACTCTTTTTGTTAAACAGTGTAAATCCGTTCAGTTGTTCATGACAAATGTAACAATTACTCAGATATACAAGTGGGGACGCCGAGGATCTGTGAACCCTCCCGATCTCATGCCTTCAATCTGATTGGCTGCCAAAACTTCAAACCAGGAAGGTAAAAAACATGAAGAAGCAGGAAAAGGGTCAGGGCAGAAACACCTTGACCACCTAGGCCTGCTCAGGTGGTCTTACAGGGACCCCGGGCCAAAAAAAGCATATAAAAAAAATATTCAGCGGAATTCGCGTTGGATCCGCAAATCCATCTGAAAAAAAATCCTTTAAGCCCCCTGGTGGGCCAGGTCCTGGGGGCAATAGAAAAATGAGATGCAGGTCCAGCGTAGTCCCCAGCAGCTGCTGGGAGAGCCATTCCCCAGGGCTTATGAATTGAATGTGGGGGTCTAAAAGGCCCCCCTGCAGCCCTGGGACCACCACCTCCCTGGGGCTTTAAATTAAAAAATCAATGAGTGGGGGGCACAGCCCCGGGGGCCACCACCTTCCCAGGGCTATGTTTGTGAAATGCAAGGGGGCCACGTGACCCCCGCCGCCCAGAGGAATGCCACCTCCCCAGGGCTATTTACATATTTAGACCCACACAGCCCTGGGGACTGCCACCTCCCAGGGGCTACTTTGCGAATAGGAGGGGGGGCTGCACAGCCCCCCTCCTGGAGCTGTAAATGGCCCTGGGGATCACCACCCCCCAGGGCCAGCCCCAGCAATGTCCTGTGGTGCTCACCCTTGGGACAGTGCAGTTTACTATGGCATGGTGGGAGCGCTGCTCTTGCTTCCAATAAGCAAAGCTGAATTGGTTTTGAGCAGAGGGAGCTGCTTGTTTGCAGCTCTCTCTGCCCAAAAGCAATGCCAGCTCCCGCAGGAGGGGGGTGTAGGAAGGTGGAATCTGACTACATGGTTGCCCCCACATTTTTCCTGGTGTTTTGATGGTTTTTGACTTAGTTTGACTGGGATCCTACTCTTCAGGACCCCTGCCTAGCTGATTCCTCTCTAAAATGATTGCATATACTTTAGGTACACTCCAGATTGGTTACTGGAGTACCCTTGTGAGTCCCTAGTATATGGTACCTTAGGTACTAAGGGCATAGTTACCCGAGAGGCCTACCAGGGGCTGCAGCATGTATTATGCCACCACTGGGAATCCTTTTAAATCCTTTAAAATGGCACCACAGGACTGCTACTGCAGCCTGGGTAAGGTGGTGCATGCAGCCCTTACTAAGATATAGGTTACCTATATCTACATTTAATCACTGACACATATAAATGTCTCAGTCACTCTTATGGCATGCCCAAAACTGTCCCAGGGAATGGGAACCATGCGGTTCCCCCTCCTTTAAAAAAAAAAAAAAAGTAAAAAATATGGCCAGGTCATAAGCAGTGCATTGTTTTTTTCAGTGAATTTCAAAGGTTTTTTATGCTAATTCCTAACTATATAAGACCACCAGGAATCTCCAGTATGCGCCAGGGGACTGCATTGTAGAGAGGTGTAATGAAGGCACGCCCTTTTTACACCTCTCTGCAACGCAGCCCCCGTGCATGTTTGAAGAGGGGGAACTAATTCCCCTTTGCATACTGGGGGCCCCTGGGTGCCAACTTGCCCACCTTGAACCTCCAGTATGCGCCAGGGGGCTGCATTGCAGAGGTGTAATGAGGCTATGCCCCTTGTTACACCTCCCTGCAACGCAGCCTCCTGGCACGTTTGCAGAGGGGGAACTAATTCCCCTTGCATACTGGGGGTCCCTGGGGGCCAACTAGCCCACCAGGAGCCTCCAGTATGCGCCAGGGGGCTGCATTGCAGAGAGGTGTAATGAGGCCACACCCTTTTTTACACCTCTCTGCAACGCACCCCCCGTGCATGCTTGAAGGAGGGGGAACTAATTCCCCTTGCATACTGGGGGTCCCTGGGGGCCAACTAGCCCACCTGGAACCTCCAGTATGCGCCAGGGGGCTGCATTGCACAGAGGTGTAATGAGGCTATGCCTCTTTTTACACCTCTCTGCAACGCAGGCCACTGGTGCGTTTGCAGAGGGGGGACTAATTCCCCTTGCATACTGGGGGTCCCTGGGTCATATCTGCCCAAACGCCGAAATTCCGAACGATTGAAAATGACTTTTCTTGAGAAACATTTGGATTTGGATTATCATGTCCTATACTTTGGAATTTTTGAAAGACTGACTTTGAGGATGCTATAAATTACTCAAGTCTGCCCGAATTGTGTGGGTAAAATTGATACCTAGTCACTTTGAATAAGAATGTACTTATGTCTCGTCTAACATTTGGAAGAAATATCTAGTTATATGACAACAGGATACCGACATAACTTGACGGAAATAAGAACGCCCTGAAGAAGTTCTGTTGTACAGAACGAAACGCGTCAGCTGGCTGTGGTACATAAACTTAAGGAAAATAAAAGGATTTGAATATACACCAAGATTCAGCGCTTCATAAAGGACTCTAAGTGATATGATTTGATTGGACTTATTGTGCAAGTGGTGCTGTGCAAAACTTTGGAATATTCTCCACTACTCTCTACTACTTACTCTCTACTACTCCACTACTCGCTAATACTCACTCTCTACTACTCATTCTCTACTACTCTACTACTCTCTACTACTCTCTCTCTACTACTCACTCCCTACTACTCACTATCTACTACTCTCTACTACTCACTCTCTACTACTCTCTCTCTACTACTCACGCTTTACTACTCACTATCTACTACTCTCTACTACTCACTCTCTACTTCTCACTCTCTACTACTCTCTACTACTCACTCTCTACTACTCTCTCTCTACTACTCTCTACTACTCACTCTCTACTACTCACTCTCTACTACTCACTCTCTACTACTCTCTACTACTCACTCTCTACTACTCTCTCTCTACTACTCTCTACTACTCACTCTACTACTCACTCTCCACTACTCTCTACTATTCTCTCTCTCTGCTACTCACTCTCTACTACTCTCTACTACTTACTCTTTACTACTCTCTACTACTCACTCTCTACTGCTCTCTACTACTCACTCTACTACTTACTCTCTACTACTCTCTACTACTCACTCTCTACTGCTCACTCTCTACTACTCTCTACTACTCACTCTACTATTCACTCTACTACTCACTCTCTGCTACTCTCTCTACTGCTCTCTACTACTCTCTACTACTCACTCTCTACTCTATTACTCACTCTCTTCTCTCTACCTCTCTACCTCTCTCTACTTCTCTCTCTACTAGTCTCTACCTCTCTACCTCTACCTCTCTACCTCTACCTCTCTACCTCTACGCCTCTACCTCTGTACCTCTACCTCTGTACCTCTCTCTACACGCACACATATACACATATGTATATGCATATATATGCATATGCATTTATGTATGTGTATATATATATACATACATATATAAACATATATAATCTGCATATCTGTATAAATACAAATATAAATGCATGCATACATATACATATATCCATACATATGCATGTTATTTACATGAAAGTTTTAAAAACACTAATAAAAGCAAAGCTAAAAAGCCACCTCATTACAAACAGAATGGCTTTAACTTAAACGGGGGCAAGATCTATTGCATTTTCAATGCTTGTTTACTTTGGTTCCATCAAGAAGGCATTCAGATGTGTCACACATTTGCCATAAATTCTGAATGTTAGCACTCTAGTTGCTCATTAGACCACTGTAGTAAAGCTACTGCTCACCAGGGAAGTCTGCTGCTAATCATACTTTCTATGGCAAAATGAACCCCCTCATTTTGTTCCTTTTTAAATTAAATGTTTTCAGACTTACCACTTCATTCTAATCAAGATGGCTTCTGGTGTGCCATACTTTTGTCATAAGTAAGACTGTTAGCGCTCTAGTTGTTCTTTAGAACACTCTGGACATTCTGTCATTGGGCTATACTTGGGCTACATCTGGGTGATATTTGGGCTTCATTTGGGCTCTTTTGTCTCTGGTGGCCATCTTGGGAGACTGCATGTCAGAATTTTTTAATGAAATAGAAGAAGATTTGGGAAGTCACTCAAAATGTGCCCTAATTTTTCTTTCTGCAGCACTAATCATACTTTCTATGGCAAAATATACCCCCTCATTTTGTTTCTTTTTAAATTAAATGTTTAAGAGTTACCACTTTATTCCAATCAAGATGGCTTCAGGTGTGCCATACCTTTGTAATAAGTAGGACTGTTAGCGCTCTAGTTGTTCTTTAGAACACTCTAGGAGGTTGCAGTAGAACACAAAGGAATCAACTGACAGTCTCTGTCCTTGTTGGATGTACATGTTTTACTGAGAATGTCAGACTTCATGCTCACATGACTGAGAAAGATAATGTGAATTTACAGAAAATATGCTTTCAGTTTAGCTTATAGATCCCCTTCCAAACCACTGTGGGAAAAGCATGAGATAATAGTTTTCTTTCAAACATGATTCATGATATCCCAGCAGAAGGCTTTTTCACATGGTAAAATCACCTTAGAATTCCTAAAATGAGTATGGTACCATCAACAAATGATTTATAATGTAACTAAAGTCCTAAAACCCTCTATTAACTACAATGCTTTTTAATGAGGTGCTATCATGTATATTGGTCCCAAGATGGCTGCCAACACTTCTTGGATGAAGTGCTGACAGCCAATCAGATCTCACGATGAGATGGGTGGTTAGGCTCCGCCCAGATATATATGTGTTTTTGAAGTTAATTTTCATAAAAACCACTGGAGCAATTTTCACCAAATATAGCAAATGCACTTCTGCGTACCAGTCCCTACAATTTTGCCAAGTTTGGTGTAATTTCGTTCAGCGTTTCGGGCTGTAGCCTTGTCAGAACGTCCTATGGAAATTAACATGGGGAAAACACGTTTTGGGACCCCCCTTTTTTCTCAGCCTCCACTTCACGAATCCCCCCGAAACTTTCAGGTAAGGAGCGCAGCGGAGCTGGCCAAAATTTTCGAAAATTACATGATATTTCCTCAACCGGCGCCAAAGTTATTCCCAATAGAATGTTGCGGATTTCCTATGGTAGCTAGGTCCTAACTATATATATATATATATATTTATTTATATATATATATATATCCAAAAACAACAGTTTTCCGTTTCTGGAGCCCAAGACCCTTCAGGGCGGCCTCATTATGAATGGGCACGGAACATCCCACAAAAGCACTTGCCATGCAAAACGAGGTTATGAGGCCCAATACTGCAATTCAAGCTCATGCACAGTCCTGCAGCGCCATCTTCCCTTTTCCTAACGTTTCGGCTGGGTAGCCTTGATCACAGGAGGAAGGAGACACTGACATGCGCTTTGGCGTGCTATTTCAAAGTTATTTTTAATCACATGACTCAGCTTGAAAACATCAACTCCCATAGTGCAATGTAGTCACAAGATGTAAAAACTGGAAGTCCTTACTTCAGAGCCTTGTTGGACAATTATGCTCGATATTGCACTGATGTTCAAGTGGTTTTAAAATATAAAGGCAGTCAGGTGAAATATGCAGCAGTGTTTTTGTTCTGCGTGCGACCAGCAGGAACTTTCTGTTGCAGCACGATCTTTGCAGGAGTAATCCTACTAGAATCCCTTCCACACGCATCCCATTTTCGCTGATTAAACAAAACCTCCGTAGGTAGGGAGCGTGAGTGAGTCAGGCTCCTCAATTAATATCCAAAAACAACAGTTTTCCGTTTCTGGAGCCCAAGACCCTTCAGGGCGGCCTCATTATGAATGGGCACGGAACATCCCACAAAAGCACTTGCCATGCAAAACGAGGTTATGAGGCCCAATACTGCAATTCAAGCTCATGCACAGTCCTGCAGCGCCATCTTCCCTTTTCCTAACGTTTCGGCTGGGTAGCCTTGATCACAGGAGGAAGGAGACACTGACATGCGCTTTGGCGTGCTATTTCAAAGTTATTTTTAATCACATGACTCAGCTTGAAAACATCAACTCCCATAGTGCAATGTAGTCACAAGATGTAAAAACTGGAAGTCCTTACTTCAGAGCCTTGTTGGACAATTATGCTCGATATTGCACTGATGTTCAAGTGGTTTTAAAATATAAAGGCAGTCAGGTGAAATATGCAGCAGTGTTTTTGTTCTGCGTGCGACCAGCAGGAACTTTCTGTTGCAGCACGATCTTTGCAGGAGTAATCCTACTAGAATCCCTTCCACACGCATCCCATTTTCGCTGATTAAACAAAACCTCCGTAGGTAGGGAGCGTGAGTGAGTCAGGCTCCTCAATTAATATCCAAAAACAACAGTTTTCCGTTTCTGGAGCCCAAGACCCTTCAGGGCGGCCTCATTATGAATGGGCACGGAACATCCCACAAAAGCACTTGCCATGCAAAACGAGGTTATGAGGCCCAATACTGCAATTCAAGCTCATGCACAGTCCTGCAGCGCCATCTTCCCTTTTCCTAACGTTTCGGCTGGGTAGCCTTGATCACAGGAGGAAGGAGACACTGACATGCGCTTTGGCGTGCTATTTCAAAGTTATTTTTAATCACATGACTCAGCTTGAAAACATCAACTCCCATAGTGCAATGTAGTCACAAGATGTAAAAACTGGAAGTCCTTACTTCAGAGCCTTGTTGGACAATTATGCTCGATATTGCACTGATGATCAAGTGGTTTTAAAATATAAAGGCAGTCAGGTGAAATATGCAGCAGTGTTTTTGTTCTGCGTGCGACCAGCAGGAACTTTCTGTTGCAGCACGATCTTTGCAGGAGTAATCCTACTAGAATCCCTTCCACACGCATCCCATTTTCGCTGATTTAGCAAAACCTCCGTAGGTAGGGAGCGTGAGTGAGTCAGGCTCCTCAATTAATATCCAAAAACAACAGTTTTCCGTTTCTGGAGCCCAAGACCCTTCAGGGCGGCCTCATTATGAATGGGCACGGAACATCCCACAAAAGCACTTGCCATGCAAAACGAGGTTATGAGGCCCAATACTGCAATTCAAGCTCATGCACAGTCCTGCAGCGCCATCTTCCCTTTTCCTAACGTTTCGGCTGGGTAGCCTTGATCACAGGAGGAAGGACGCACTAACATGCGCTTTGGCGTGCTATTTCAAAGTTATTTTTAATCACATGACTCAGCTTGAAAACATCAACTCCCATAGTGCAATGTAGTCACAAGATGTAAAAACTGGAAGTCCTTACTTCAGAGCCTTGTTGGACAATTATGCTCGATATTGCACTGATGTTCAAGTGGTTTTAAAATATAAAGGCAGTCAGGTGAAATATGCAGCAGTGTTTTTGTTCTGCGTGCGACCAGCAGGAACTTTCTGTTGCAGCACGATCTTTGCAGGAGTAATCCTACTAGAATCCCTTCCACACGCATCCCATTTTCGCTGATTTAGCAAAACCTCCGTAGGTAGGGAGCGTGAGTGAGTCAGGCTCCTCAATTAATATCCAAAAACAACAGTTTTCCGTTTCTGGAGCCCAAGACCCTTCAGGGCGGCCTCATTATGAATGGGCACGGAACATCCCACAAAAGCACTTGCCATGCAAAACGAGGTTATGAGGCCCAATACTGCAATTCAAGCTCATGCACAGTCCTGCAGCGCCATCTTCCCTTTTCCTAACGTTTCGGCTGGGTAGCCTTGATCACAGGAGGAAGGAGACACTGACATGCGCTTTGGCGTGCTATTTCAAAGTTATTTTTAATCACATGACTCAGCTTGAAAACATCAACTCCCATAGTGCAATGTAGTCACAAGATGTAAAAACTGGAAGTCCTTACTTCAGAGCCTTGTTGGACAATTATGCTCGATATTGCACTGATGATCAAGTGGTTTTAAAATATAAAGGCAGTCAGATGAAATATGCAGCAGTGTGTTTGTTCTGCGTGCGACCAGCAGGAACTTTCTGTTGCAGCACGATCTTTGCAGGAGTAATCCTACTAGAATCCCTTCCAGACGCATCCCATTTTCGCTGATTTAGCAAAACCTCCGTAGGTAGGGAGCGTGAGTGAGTCAGTCTCCTCAATTAATATCCAAAAACAACAGTTTTCCGTTTCTGGAGCCCAAGACCCTTCAGGGCGGCCTCATTATGAATGGGCACGGAACATCCCACAAAAGCACTTGCCATGCAAAACGAGGTTATGAGGCCCAATACTGCAATTCAAGCTCATGCACAGTCCTGCAGCGCCATCTTCCCTTTTCCTAACGTTTCGGCTGGGTAGCCTTGATCACAGGAGGAAGGAGACACTGACATGCGCTTTGGCGTGCTATTTCAAAGTTATTTTTAATCACATGACTCAGCTTGAAAACATCAACTCCCATAGTGCAATGTAGTCACAAGATGTAAAAACTGGAAGTCCTTACTTCAGAGCCTTGTTGGACAATTATGCTCGATATTGCACTGATGTTCAAGTGGTTTTAAAATATAAAGGCAGTCAGGTGAAATATGCAGCAGTGTTTTTGTTCTGCGTGCGACCAGCAGGAACTTTCTGTTGCAGCACGATCTTTGCAGGAGTAATCCTACTAGAATCCCTTCCACACGCATCCCATTTTCGCTGATTTAGCAAAACCTCCGTAGGTAGGGAGCGTGAGTGAGTCAGGCTCCTCAATTAATATCCAAAAACAACAGTTTTCCGTTTCTGGAGCCCAAGACCCTTCAGGGCGGCCTCATTATGAATGGGCACGGAACATCGCACAAAAGCTGAATGTTGCGGATTTCCTATGGTAGCTAGGTCCTAACTATATATACCTACTGGCTATCGCCAGTAGGTAATTTATATATATATATATATATATATATATATATATATATATATATATATATATATATATATATATTACCTACTGGCGATAGCCAGTAGGTATATATAGTTAGGATTTTTTCCTATGGGATTTTTGAAAATTCTATGTCGAATAACTTTGGCGTTTGAGGACAGAATTGGCTGAAATTTTCAGGAAAATGGAACATTTTGTTTCTGAGCAGCCCCTGAAAATTTGGGGGGGTTTCGTCAAGGGGGGGCCGAGAAAAAAGGGGGGTCCCAAAACGTGTTTTTCCCATGCAATTTTCCATAGGGCGGTTGGCCTCACTTTTAGCCTGAACGGCTGAATGGATTTACACCAAACTTGGCAAAATTGTAGGGACTGGTAGCCCGATGTGCCTTTGCTATGTCTCAAGATATAGGCTCCAGTGGTTTTTACGAAAATTAACTTTGAAAAATATATATTGGGCTACATTGGGCTATATATATGTTGGAGCCCAAATGTAGCCCAATGTAGCCCAATGTAGCCCAATGTAGCCCAAAGATGGCCACCAGAGACAAAAAAAACAAATGTAGCCCAAATATCAGCCAGATGTAGCCCAACTATAGCCCAATGACAGAATGTCCCAGAGTGTTCTAAAGAACAACTAGAGTGCTAACAGTCCTACTTATTACAAAGGTATGGCACACCTGAAGCCATCTTGATTGGAATAAAGTGGTAACTCTTAAAACATTTAATTTAAAAAGGAACAAAATGAGGGGGTTCATTTTGCCATAGAAAGCATGATTAGCGAATATATGACGAAATCCCGCATACCATCAGTCCGCAAAAAAAATCCCGCATGTACTATTAGGCCGCAAATTAAAATAACGAAAACTTTTAGAACGAATATGCCTTTAGCATACACTAAACAACTAAACTACCCTAAACCCTAATACACTACCCCCAGCATGACCCTACACTACACAAACAGTACAACACTACCCTAAACCCTAAAACACTACCCCCAGCATGACCCTACACTACACAAACACTACAACACTACCCTAAACCCTAAAACACTACCCCCAGCATGACCCTACACTACACAAACACTACAACACTACCCTAAACCCTAAAACACTACCCCCAGCATGACCCTACACTACGCAAACACTACAACACTACCCAAAACCCTAAAACACTACACCCCAGCATGACCCTACACTACGCAAACACTACAACACTACCCTAAACCCTAAAACACTACCCCCAGCATGACCCTACACTACGCAAACACTACAACACAACCCTAAACCCTAAAACACTACCCCCAGCATGACCCTACACTACGCAAACACTACAACACAACCCTAAACCCTAAAACACTACCCCCAGCATGACCCTACACTACGCAAACACTACAACACTACCCTAAACCCTAAAACACTACCCCCAGCATGACCCTACACTACGCAAACACTACAACACTACCCAAAACCCTAAAACACTACACCCCAGCATGACCCTACACTACGCAAACACTACAACACTACCCTAAACCCTAAAACACTACCCCCAGCATGACCCTACACTACGCAAACACTACAACACTACCCAAAACCCTAAAACACTACACCCCAGCATGACTCTACACTACGCAAACACTACAACACTACCCTAAACCCTAAAACACTACCCCCAGCATCACCCTACACTACGAAACACTACAACACTACCCTAAACCCTAAAACACTACCCCCAGCATGACCCTACACTACACAAACACTACAACACTACCCTAAACCCTAAAACACTACCCCCAGCATGACCCTACACTACGCAAACACTACAACACTACCCTAAACCCTAAAACACTACCCCCAGCATGACCCTACACTACGCAAACACTACAACACTACCCTAAACCCTAAAACACTACCCCCAGCATGACCCTACACTACGCAAACACTACAACACTACCCAAAACCCTAAAACACTACCTCCAGCATGACCCTACACTACGCAAACACTACAACACTACCCAAAACCCTAAAACACTACCCCCCAGCATGACCCTACACTACGCAAACACTACAACACTACCCAAAACCCTAAAACACTACCCCCAGCATGACCCTACACTACGCAAACACTACAACACTACCCAAAACCCTAAAACACTACCCCCAGCATGACCCTACACTACGCAAACACTACAACACTACCCAAAACCCTAAAACACTACACCCCAGCATGACCCTACACTACGCAAACACTACAACACTACCCAAAACCCTAAAACACTACACCCCAGCATGACCCTACACTACGCAAACACTACAACACTACCCAAAACCCTAAAACACTACCCCCAGCATGACCCTACACTACGCAAACACTACAACACTACCCAAAACCCTAAAACACTACCCCCAGCATGACCCTACACTACGCAAACACTACAACACTACCCTAAACCCTAAAATACTACACCCCAGCATGACCCTGTAGTGTTTGCGTAGTGTAGGGTCATGCTGGGGCTAGTGTTTTAGGGTTTAGGGTAGTGTTGTAGTGTTTGCGTAGTGTAGGGTCATGCTGGGCGTAGTGTTTTAGGGTTTAGGATAGTGTTGTAGTGTTTGCGTAGTGTAGGGTCATGCTGGGGGTAGTGTTTTAGGGTTTTGGGTAGTGTTGTAGTGTTTGCGTAGTGTAGGGTCATGCTCCGGCACGCTTACGTTACGGGTTTTGTTTGCGCTGCAGAGCCGATACGTCACGGTTATGCGACGCGTCATGAGGCGTCTCACGTGGCTACGTGATACGTCATGTAATAAAGAATATATTTTACAGCTATAGATATTAGCTTTTAAAAAACCAATGAAATTCACTGAAAAAACCATAGGTTATAGACCATATATAGTTAGGAATTTGCATTTACAAAACCTTGAAAATTCACTGAAAAAACCTTAGGTTAGAGACCATATATAGTTAGCTGGACATTTTATTGACATAAAACCAATGAAATTCCATATATAGTTAGTTGCACTAACTATATATCGCGCACCCGCAATCCACTGCTGATGATGTCACATATTACATCATTCATGACATGGTCAGTGACATCACTGATGACATCACTGATGACATCTCAAATGACATCACTGATGACATCACTGATGACATCTCAAATGACATCACTGATGACATCATGACACACCAATACCAGTTACTACATACGCACTCACTGATTCCTACGTCTACACACACATTCACTCATTCACCCATACAATCACTCATACATACAGTCACTCATTATTACAACACTATCATATGCACTCATACACCTATGCAGACACTCACACACTGCCACTCATCCATGGAGTTACTCACACACCTAGTCAGTCCTGTAAAGAATCAATCACACTTCCATTTCCTCATCTATACAGTTAAACACAGAACACCATACTTCAGTGACATCACTGATGACATCACTGATGACATCTCAAATGACATCACTGATGACATCTCAAATGACATCACTGATGACATCATGACACACCAATACCAGTTACTACATACGCACTCACTGATTCCTACGTCTACACACACATTCACTCATTCACCCATACAATCACTCATACATACAGTCACTCATTATTACAACACTATCATATGCACTCATACACCTAGTCAGTCCTGTGAAGAATCAATCACACTTCGATTTCCTCATCTATACAGTTAAACACAGAACACCATACTTTTCACACATATACTAACACATACTTACTCTCTTATACAATCACTGATACAAGTACACATTGATATGCACAGAGTCACACACCTCCCAGCCAGTCACACACACACTCAGTCTTCCATACATCCACTCATTCTTCAATATGTAAAACATATTTAAACTTTACAAAAACACACAGACACTAGATGATGTCATCAGTGATGTCATTTGAGATGTCATCAGTGATGTCATTTGAGATGTCATCAGTGATGTCATCAGTGATGTCACTGACCATGTCATGAATGATGTAATATGTGACATCATCAGCAGTGGATTGCCGGTGCGCGATATATAGTTAGTGCAACTAACTATATATGGAATTTCATTGGTTTTATGTCAATAAAATGTCCAGCTAACTATATATGGTCTCTAACCTAAGGTTTTTTCAGTGAATTTTCAAGGTTTTGTAAATGCAAATTCCTAACTATATATGGTCTATAACCTATGGTTTTTTCAGTGAATATATATATATATATATATATATATATTTATATATATATATATATCCAAAAACAACAGTTTTCCGTTTCTGGAGCCCAAGACCCTTCAGGGCGGCCTCATTATGAATGGGCACGGAACATCCCACAAAAGCACTTGCCATGCAAAACGAGGTTATGAGGCCCAATACTGCAATTCAAGCTCATGCACAGTCCTGCAGCGCCATCTTCCCTTTTCCTAACGTTTCGGCTGGGTAGCCTTGATCACAGGAGGAAGGAGACACTGACATGCGCTTTGGCGTGCTATTTCAAAGTTATTTTTAATCACATGACTCAGCTTGAAAACATCAACTCCCATAGTGCAATGTAGTCACAAGATGTAAAAACTGGAAGTCCTTACTTCAGAGCCTTGTTGGACAATTATGCTCGATATTGCACTGATGTTCAAGTGGTTTTAAAATATAAAGGCAGTCAGGTGAAATATGCAGCAGTGTTTTTGTTC
This sequence comes from Lissotriton helveticus, assembly GCF_964261635.1. Classification (NCBI taxonomy): domain Eukaryota; kingdom Metazoa; phylum Chordata; class Amphibia; order Caudata; family Salamandridae; genus Lissotriton; species Lissotriton helveticus. The sequence goes on from NC_136057.1 coordinate 1,824,396,813, forward strand.
TGCGTGCGACCAGCAGGAACTTTCTGTTGCAGCACGATCTTTGCAGGAGTAATCCTACTAGAATCCCTTCCACACGCATCCCATTTTCGCTGATTTAGCAAAACCTCCGTAGGTAGGGAGCGTGAGTGAGTCAGGCTCCTCAATTAATATCCAAAAACAACAGTTTTCCGTTTCTGGAGCCCAAGACCCTTCAGGGCGGCCTCATTATGAATGGGCACGGAACATCCCACAAAAGCACTTGCCATGCAAAACGAGGTTATGAGGCCCAATACTGCAATTCAAGCTCATGCACAGTCCTGCAGCGCCATCTTCCCTTTTCCTAACGTTTCGGCTGGGTAGCCTTGATCACAGGAGGAAGGAGACACTGACATGCGCTTTGGCGTGCTATTTCAAAGTTATTTTTAATCACATGACTCAGCTTGAAAACATCAACTCCCATAGTGCAATGTAGTCACAAGATGTAAAAACTGGAAGTCCTTACTTCAGAGCCTTGTTGGACAATTATGCTCGATATTGCACTGATGATCAAGTGGTTTTAAAATATAAAGGCAGCCAGATGAAATATGCAGCAGTGTTTTTGTTCTGCGTGCGACCAGCAGGAACTTTCTGTTGCAGCACGATCTTTGCAGGAGTAATCCTACTAGAATCCCTTCCACACGCATCCCATTTTCGCTGATTTAGCAAAACCTCCGTAGGTAGGGAGCGTGAGTGAGTCAGGCTCCTCAATTAATATCCAAAAACAACAGTTTTCCGTTTCTGGAGCCCAAGACCCTTCAGGGCGGCCTCATTATGAATGGGCACGGAACATCCCACAAAAGCACTTGCCATGCAAAACGAGGTTATGAGGCCCAATACTGCAATTCAAGCTCATGCACAGTCCTGCAGCGCCATCTTCCCTTTTCCTAACGTTTCGGCTGGGTAGCCTTGATCACAGGAGGAAGGAGACACTGACATGCGCTTTGGCGTGCTATTTCAAAGTTATTTTTAATCACATGACTCAGCTTGAAAACATCAACTCCCATAGTGCAATGTAGTCACAAGATGTAAAAACTGGAAGTCCTTACTTCAGAGCCTTGTTGGACAATTATGCTCGATATTGCACTGATGTTCAAGTGGTTTTAAAATATAAAGGCAGTCAGGTGAAATATGCAGCAGTGTTTTTGTTCTGCGTGCGACCAGCAGGAACTTTCTGTTGCAGCACGATCTTTGCAGGAGTAATCCTACTAGAATCCCTTCCACACGCATCCCATTTTCGCTGATTTAGCAAAACCTCCGTAGGTAGGGAGCGTGAGTGAGTCAGGCTCCTCAATTAATATCCAAAAACAACAGTTTTCCGTTTCTGGAGCCCAAGACCCTTCAGGGCGGCCTCATTATGAATGGGCACGGAACATCCCACAAAAGCACTTGCCATGCAAAACGAGGTTATGAGGCCCAATACTGCAATTCAAGCTCATGCACAGTCCTGCAGCGCCATCTTCCCTTTTCCTAACGTTTCGGCTGGGTAGCCTTGATCACAGGAGGAAGGACGCACTGACATGCGCTTTGGCGTGCTATTTCAAAGTTATTTTTAATCACATGACTCAGCTTGAAAACATCAACTCCCATAGTGCAATGTAGTCACAAGATGTAAAAACTGGAAGTCCTTACTTCAGAGCCTTGTTGGACAATTATGCTCGATATTGCACTGATGTTCAAGTGGTTTTAAAATATAAAGGCAGTCAGGTGAAATATGCAGCAGTGTTTTTGTTCTGCGTGCGACCAGCAGGAACTTTCTGTTGCAGCACGATCTTTGCAGGAGTAATCCTACTAGAATCCCTTCCACACGCATCCCATTTTCGCTGATTTAGCAAAACCTCCGTAGGTAGGGAGCGTGAGTGAGTCAGGCTCCTCAATTAATATCCAAAAACAACAGTTTTCCGTTTCTGGAGCCCAAGACCCTTCAGGGCGGCCTCATTATGAATGGGCACGGAACATCCCACAAAAGCACTTGCCATGCAAAACGAGGTTATGAGGCCCAATACTGCAATTCAAGCTCATGCACAGTCCTGCAGCGCCATCTTCCCTTTTCCTAACGTTTCGGCTGGGTAGCCTTGATCACAGGAGGAAGGAGACACTGACATGCGCTTTGGCGTGCTATTTCAAAGTTATTTTTAATCACATGACTCAGCTTGAAAACATCAACTCCCATAGTGCAATGTAGTCACAAGATGTAAAAACTGGAAGTCCTTACTTCAGAGCCTTGTTGGACAATTATGCTCGATATTGCACTGATGATCAAGTGGTTTTAAAATATAAAGGCAGTCAGATGAAATATGCAGCAGTGTGTTTGTTCTGCGTGCGACCAGCAGGAACTTTCTGTTGCAGCACGATCTTTGCAGGAGTAATCCTACTAGAATCCCTTCCAGACGCATCCCATTTTCGCTGATTTAGCAAAACCTCCGTAGGTAGGGAGCGTGAGTGAGTCAGTCTCCTCAATTAATATCCAAAAACAACAGTTTTCCGTTTCTGGAGCCCAAGACCCTTCAGGGCGGCCTCATTATGAATGGGCACGGAACATCCCACAAAAGCACTTGCCATGCAAAACGAGGTTATGAGGCCCAATACTGCAATTCAAGCTCATGCACAGTCCTGCAGCGCCATCTTCCCTTTTCCTAACGTTTCGGCTGGGTAGCCTTGATCACAGGAGGAAGGAGACACTGACATGCGCTTTGGCGTGCTATTTCAAAGTTATTTTTAATCACATGACTCAGCTTGAAAACATCAACTCCCATAGTGCAATGTAGTCACAAGATGTAAAAACTGGAAGTCCTTACTTCAGAGCCTTGTTGGACAATTATGCTCGATATTGCACTGATGTTCAAGTGGTTTTAAAATATAAAGGCAGTCAGGTGAAATATGCAGCAGTGTTTTTGTTCTGCGTGCGACCAGCAGGAACTTTCTGTTGCAGCACGATCTTTGCAGGAGTAATCCTACTAGAATCCCTTCCACACGCATCCCATTTTCGCTGATTTAGCAAAACCTCCGTAGGTAGGGAGCGTGAGTGAGTCAGGCTCCTCAATTAATATCCAAAAACAACAGTTTTCCGTTTCTGGAGCCCAAGACCCTTCAGGGCGGCCTCATTATGAATGGGCACGGAACATCGCACAAAAGCTGAATGTTGCGGATTTCCTATGGTAGCTAGGTCCTAACTATATATACCTACTGGCTATCGCCAGTAGGTAATTTATATATATATATATATATATATATATATATATATATATATATATTACCTACTGGCGATAGCCAGTAGGTATATATAGTTAGGATTTTTTCCTATGGGATTTTTGAAAATTCTATGTCGAATAACTTTGGCGTTTGAGGACAGAATTGGCTGAAATTTTCAGGAAAATGGAACATTTTGTTTCTGAGCAGCCCCTGAAAATTTGGGGGGGTTTCGTCAAGGGGGGGCCGAGAAAAAAGGGGGGTCCCAAAACGTGTTTTTCCCATGCAATTTTCCATAGGGCGGTTGGCCTCACTTTTAGCCTGAACGGCTGAATGGATTTACACCAAACTTGGCAAAATTGTAGGGACTGGTAGCCCGATGTGCCTTTGCTATGTCTCAAGATATAGGCTCCAGTGGTTTTTACGAAAATTAACTTTGAAAAATATATATTGGGCTACATTGGGCTATATATATGTTGGAGCCCAAATGTAGCCCAATGTAGCCCAATGTAGCCCAATGTAGCCCAAAGATGGCCACCAGAGACAAAAAAAACAAATGTAGCCCAAATATCAGCCAGATGTAGCCCAACTATAGCCCAATGACAGAATGTCCCAGAGTGTTCTAAAGAACAACTAGAGTGCTAACAGTCCTACTTATTACAAAGGTATGGCACACCTGAAGCCATCTTGATTGGAATAAAGTGGTAACTCTTAAAACATTTAATTTAAAAAGGAACAAAATGAGGGGGTTCATTTTGCCATAGAAAGCATGATTAGCGAATATATGACGAAATCCCGCATACCATCAGTCCGCAAAAAAAATCCCGCATGTACTATTAGGCCGCAAATTAAAATAACGAAAACTTTTAGAACGAATATGCCTTTAGCATACACTAAACAACTAAACTACCCTAAACCCTAATACACTACCCCCAGCATGACCCTACACTACACAAACAGTACAACACTACCCTAAACCCTAAAACACTACCCCCAGCATGACCCTACACTACACAAACACTACAACACTACCCTAAACCCTAAAACACTACCCCCAGCATGACCCTACACTACACAAACACTACAACACTACCCTAAACCCTAAAACACTACCCCCAGCATGACCCTACACTACGCAAACACTACAACACTACCCAAAACCCTAAAACACTACACCCCAGCATGACCCTACACTACGCAAACACTACAACACTACCCTAAACCCTAAAACACTACCCCCAGCATGACCCTACACTACGCAAACACTACAACACAACCCTAAACCCTAAAACACTACCCCCAGCATGACCCTACACTACGCAAACACTACAACACAACCCTAAACCCTAAAACACTACCCCCAGCATGACCCTACACTACGCAAACACTACAACACTACCCTAAACCCTAAAACACTACCCCCAGCATGACCCTACACTACGCAAACACTACAACACTACCCAAAACCCTAAAACACTACACCCCAGCATGACCCTACACTACGCAAACACTACAACACTACCCTAAACCCTAAAACACTACCCCCAGCATGACCCTACACTACGCAAACACTACAACACTACCCAAAACCCTAAAACACTACACCCCAGCATGACTCTACACTACGCAAACACTACAACACTACCCTAAACCCTAAAACACTACCCCCAGCATCACCCTACACTACGAAACACTACAACACTACCCTAAACCCTAAAACACTACCCCCAGCATGACCCTACACTACACAAACACTACAACACTACCCTAAACCCTAAAACACTACCCCCAGCATGACCCTACACTACGCAAACACTACAACACTACCCTAAACCCTAAAACACTACCCCCAGCATGACCCTACACTACGCAAACACTACAACACTACCCTAAACCCTAAAACACTACCCCCAGCATGACCCTACACTACGCAAACACTACAACACTACCCAAAACCCTAAAACACTACCTCCAGCATGACCCTACACTACGCAAACACTACAACACTACCCAAAACCCTAAAACACTACCCCCCAGCATGACCCTACACTACGCAAACACTACAACACTACCCAAAACCCTAAAACACTACCCCCAGCATGACCCTACACTACGCAAACACTACAACACTACCCAAAACCCTAAAACACTACCCCCAGCATGACCCTACACTACGCAAACACTACAACACTACCCAAAACCCTAAAACACTACACCCCAGCATGACCCTACACTACGCAAACACTACAACACTACCCAAAACCCTAAAACACTACACCCCAGCATGACCCTACACTACGCAAACACTACAACACTACCCAAAACCCTAAAACACTACCCCCAGCATGACCCTACACTACGCAAACACTACAACACTACCCAAAACCCTAAAACACTACCCCCAGCATGACCCTACACTACGCAAACACTACAACACTACCCTAAACCCTAAAATACTACACCCCAGCATGACCCTGTAGTGTTTGCGTAGTGTAGGGTCATGCTGGGGCTAGTGTTTTAGGGTTTAGGGTAGTGTTGTAGTGTTTGCGTAGTGTAGGGTCATGCTGGGCGTAGTGTTTTAGGGTTTAGGATAGTGTTGTAGTGTTTGCGTAGTGTAGGGTCATGCTGGGGGTAGTGTTTTAGGGTTTTGGGTAGTGTTGTAGTGTTTGCGTAGTGTAGGGTCATGCTCCGGCACGCTTACGTTACGGGTTTTGTTTGCGCTGCAGAGCCGATACGTCACGGTTATGCGACGCGTCATGAGGCGTCTCACGTGGCTACGTGATACGTCATGTAATAAAGAATATATTTTACAGCTATAGATATTAGCTTTTAAAAAACCAATGAAATTCACTGAAAAAACCATAGGTTATAGACCATATATAGTTAGGAATTTGCATTTACAAAACCTTGAAAATTCACTGAAAAAACCTTAGGTTAGAGACCATATATAGTTAGCTGGACATTTTATTGACATAAAACCAATGAAATTCCATATATAGTTAGTTGCACTAACTATATATCGCGCACCCGCAATCCACTGCTGATGATGTCACATATTACATCATTCATGACATGGTCAGTGACATCACTGATGACATCACTGATGACATCTCAAATGACATCACTGATGACATCACTGATGACATCTCAAATGACATCACTGATGACATCATGACACACCAATACCAGTTACTACATACGCACTCACTGATTCCTACGTCTACACACACATTCACTCATTCACCCATACAATCACTCATACATACAGTCACTCATTATTACAACACTATCATATGCACTCATACACCTATGCAGACACTCACACACTGCCACTCATCCATGGAGTTACTCACACACCTAGTCAGTCCTGTAAAGAATCAATCACACTTCCATTTCCTCATCTATACAGTTAAACACAGAACACCATACTTCAGTGACATCACTGATGACATCACTGATGACATCTCAAATGACATCACTGATGACATCTCAAATGACATCACTGATGACATCATGACACACCAATACCAGTTACTACATACGCACTCACTGATTCCTACGTCTACACACACATTCACTCATTCACCCATACAATCACTCATACATACAGTCACTCATTATTACAACACTATCATATGCACTCATACACCTAGTCAGTCCTGTGAAGAATCAATCACACTTCGATTTCCTCATCTATACAGTTAAACACAGAACACCATACTTTTCACACATATACTAACACATACTTACTCTCTTATACAATCACTGATACAAGTACACATTGATATGCACAGAGTCACACACCTCCCAGCCAGTCACACACACACTCAGTCTTCCATACATCCACTCATTCTTCAATATGTAAAACATATTTAAACTTTACAAAAACACACAGACACTAGATGATGTCATCAGTGATGTCATTTGAGATGTCATCAGTGATGTCATTTGAGATGTCATCAGTGATGTCATCAGTGATGTCACTGACCATGTCATGAATGATGTAATATGTGACATCATCAGCAGTGGATTGCCGGTGCGCGATATATAGTTAGTGCAACTAACTATATATGGAATTTCATTGGTTTTATGTCAATAAAATGTCCAGCTAACTATATATGGTCTCTAACCTAAGGTTTTTTCAGTGAATTTTCAAGGTTTTGTAAATGCAAATTCCTAACTATATATGGTCTATAACCTATGGTTTTTTCAGTGAATATATATATATATATATATATATATTTATATATATATATATATCCAAAAACAACAGTTTTCCGTTTCTGGAGCCCAAGACCCTTCAGGGCGGCCTCATTATGAATGGGCACGGAACATCCCACAAAAGCACTTGCCATGCAAAACGAGGTTATGAGGCCCAATACTGCAATTCAAGCTCATGCACAGTCCTGCAGCGCCATCTTCCCTTTTCCTAACGTTTCGGCTGGGTAGCCTTGATCACAGGAGGAAGGAGACACTGACATGCGCTTTGGCGTGCTATTTCAAAGTTATTTTTAATCACATGACTCAGCTTGAAAACATCAACTCCCATAGTGCAATGTAGTCACAAGATGTAAAAACTGGAAGTCCTTACTTCAGAGCCTTGTTGGACAATTATGCTCGATATTGCACTGATGTTCAAGTGGTTTTAAAATATAAAGGCAGTCAGGTGAAATATGCAGCAGTGTTTTTGTTCTGCGTGCGACCAGCAGGAACTTTCTGTTGCAGCACGATCTTTGCAGGAGTAATCCTACTAGAATCCCTTCCACACGCATCCCATTTTCGCTGATTTAGCAAAACCTCCGTAGGTAGGGAGCGTGAGTGAGTCAGGCTCCTCAATTAATATCCAAAAACAACAGTTTTCCGTTTCTGGAGCCCAAGACCCTTCAGGGCGGCCTCATTATGAATGGGCACGGAACATCCCACAAAAGCACTTGCCATGCAAAACGAGGTTATGAGGCCCAATACTGCAATTCAAGCTCATGCACAGTCCTGCAGCGCCATCTTCCCTTTTCCTAACGTTTCGGCTGGGTAGCCTTGATCACAGGAGGAAGGAGACACTGACATGCGCTTTGGCGTGCTATTTCAAAGTTATTTTTAATCACATGACTCAGCTTGAAAACATCAACTCCCATAGTGCAATGTAGTCACAAGATGTAAAAACTGGAAGTCCTTACTTCAGAGCCTTGTTGGACAATTATGCTCGATATTGCACTGATGATCAAGTGGTTTTAAAATATAAAGGCAGCCAGATGAAATATGCAGCAGTGTTTTTGTTCTGCGTGCGACCAGCAGGAACTTTCTGTTGCAGCACGATCTTTGCAGGAGTAATCCTACTAGAATCCCTTCCACACGCATCCCATTTTCGCTGATTTAGCAAAACCTCCGTAGGTAGGGAGCGTGAGTGAGTCAGGCTCCTCAATTAATATCCAAAAACAACAGTTTTCCGTTTCTGGAGCCCAAGACCCTTCAGGGCGGCCTCATTATGAATGGGCACGGAACATCCCACAAAAGCACTTGCCATGCAAAACGAGGTTATGAGGCCCAATACTGCAATTCAAGCTCATGCACAGTCCTGCAGCGCCATCTTCCCTTTTCCTAACGTTTCGGCTGGGTAGCCTTGATCACAGGAGGAAGGAGACACTGACATGCGCTTTGGCGTGCTATTTCAAAGTTATTTTTAATCACATGACTCAGCTTGAAAACATCAACTCCCATAGTGCAATGTAGTCACAAGATGTAAAAACTGGAAGTCCTTACTTCAGAGCCTTGTTGGACAATTATGCTCGATATTGCACTGATGTTCAAGTGGTTTTAAAATATAAAGGCAGTCAGGTGAAATATGCAGCAGTGTTTTTGTTCTGCGTGCGACCAGCAGGAACTTTCTGTTGCAGCACGATCTTTGCAGGAGTAATCCTACTAGAATCCCTTCCACACGCATCCCATTTTCGCTGATTTAGCAAAACCTCCGTAGGTAGGGAGCGTGAGTGAGTCAGGCTCCTCAATTAATATCCAAAAACAACAGTTTTCCGTTTCTGGAGCCCAAGACCCTTCAGGGCGGCCTCATTATGAATGGGCACGGAACATCGCACAAAAGCTGAATGTTGCGGATTTCCTATGGTAGCTAGGTCCTAACTATATATACCTACTGGCTATCGCCAGTAGGTAATTATATATATATATATATATATATATATATATATATATATATATATATATATATATATATATATATATATATATATATATATATATATATATATATATATATATATATATATATATTACCTACTGGCGGTCGCCAGTAGGTATATATAGTTAGGATTTTTTCTCTATGGGATTTTTGAAAATTCTATGTCTAATAACTTTGGCGTTTGTGGACGGAATTGGCTGAAATTTTCAGGAAAATGGCACATTTTGTTTCTGTGCAGCTCCTCAATTAATATCCAAAAACAACAGTTTTCCGTTTCTGGAGCCCAAGACCCTTCAGGGCGGCCTCATTATGAATGGGCACGGAACATCGCACAAAAGCTGAATGTTGCGGATTTCCTATGGTAGCTAGGTCCTAACTATATATACCTACTGGCTATCGCCAGTAGGTAATTTATATATATATATTTATATATCAGACACACACGTTCACGGTTTCCAAGAACGGAGTCCAGGCCAGCATTAGTATTCAAAACCGGATTTATTCCAAAGCTTTCACTCGACGCGTTTCGGGAATAGCCTTCCCTTTCTCACGAGTACAAGAGTTTGTTTGCATCCGTTTTTTAAATAAATCACGTGACTGTGTTGGAACAAAATTATAATAAACATAGTTAACAGACTACCAGATCATCTTATGTCTGGAGCTACGTTGTACACTCCTCTTCCCAGAATGTGCGGCAGTGCTATAGTAACAGCTCAAATTTATATTTTACACATTTGCTTTTGTTTCATGCAAATTATGCGTCATAGCAGTCAATTTAACACCCCATCCGAGGCATTTGCTATTTTTCATGCTAAATGCTACGTATGCAAGCCCCGTTCTCTTTCTACGGCACCCTGGACAAAAATCCTCATTGCGGACTCATGGCAGCTCATATTTACATTGTTAATTAATTTGCAGAAGGCAATAAAGTTTTAAATGATGACGCCAACATACAGCATGCAAAATCAAGGCATCGTGCACAATGGCTTGTCAAATTTACATTGTTTGTCAAAATGCGGCAGGCAATAAAGTTTTAAATGATGATACCACATTAACATAAAATAAAACATGGCAAATCAAGACATCGTTCAAGATACTTTCCCAACCTGTCACGGGGCTCGAACTCACAACCTTTGGGTTCGCGTCTTAGATCAATCTGTTAGATCCATCCCGCAACATGAACTTAAGCCGCTTATTTTCTGCTTAGTGGCCTCAACGCCCTGTGCTTGATCACTGTTAAGTTTCACGGACCATGTTCACACATTCTTTTGGCGCAGCCACTTTAACTAGATCATGCCCCAGTGGGCAATTAATACTCTATTTGCCAAGTCTCCGCATTGTTGGATATGTCACTTTAACATGAAGAGTCAATCAGTCCCATTAGATATTGCCATTTCAGTGAGTATCGCCCCACTGAAATGGCAATATCTAATGGGACTGCGCCAAAAGAATGTGTGACAGGTTGGGAAAGTATCTTGAACGATGTCTTGATTTGCCATGTTTTATTTTATGTTAATGTGGTATCATCATTTAAAACTTTATTGCCTGCCGCATTTTGACAAACAATGTAAATTTGACAAGCCATTGTGCACGATGCCTTGATTTTGCATGCTGTATGTTGGCGTCATCATTTAAAACTTTATTGCCTTCTGCAAATTAATTAACAATGTAAATATGAGCTGCCATGAGTCCGCAATGAGGATTTTTGTCCAGGGTGCCGTAGAAAGAGAACGGGGCTTGCATACGTAGCATTTAGCATGAAAAATAGCAAATGCCTCGGATGGGGTGTTAAATTGACTGCTATGACGCATAATTTGCATGAAACAAAAGCAAATGTGTAAAATATAAATTTGAGCTGTTACTATAGCACTGCCGCACATTCTGGGAAGAGGAGTGTACAACGTAGCTCCAGACATAAGATGATCTGGTAGTCTGTTAACTATGTTTATTATAATTTTGTTCCAACACAGTCACGTGATTTATTTAAAAAACGGATGCAAACAAACTCTTGTACTCGTGAGAAAGGGAAGGCTATTCCCGAAACGCGTCGAGTGAAAGCTTTGGAATAAATCCGGTTTTGAATACTAATGCTGGCCTGGACTCCGTTCTTGGAAACCGTGAACGTGTGTGTCTGGTATGTAGGGAGTGGCGATCCCGTCCATGGCCCGCCGCTGACAGAGGCCACCACAGCTTAATGCCAAAACTCTTCGTTGGAAATATATTTATATATATATATATATATATATATATATATATATATATATATATTACCTACTGGCGGTCGCCAGTAGGTATATATAGTTAGGATTTTTTCTCTATGGGATTTTTGAAAATTCTATGTCTAATAACTTTGGCGTTTGTGGACGGAATTGGCTGAAATTTTCAGGAAAATGGCACATTTTGTTTCTGAGCAGCCCTTGAAAATTGGGGGGGGGTTCGTCAAGGGGGGGCCGTGAAAAAAGGGGGGTCCCAAAACGTGTTTTTAACATTGAGTTTTCCATAGGGCGGTTGGCCTCACTTTTAGCCCGAACGGCTGAATGGATTTGCACGAAACTTGGCAAAATTGTAGGGACTGGTAGCCCGATGTGCCTTTGCTAGGTCTCAATATATGTGCTCCAGTGGATTTTGAGAAATTAACGTTCAAAAAAAGATATATATCTGTAACAGCGGACCGGGCAGCGCTCCGGTTCGCGGACTTTACGCATAACGGAACTTCGCGTAGCGAAGCTGATTGGCTCTCCGGCGTCTGTGAACATTCCAAACAGTCCGTAGCGGCCGCCATCTTGTCTCTTGGTAGGATCGAGAGACAAGAGGAGGCCAAAGCGAAGGGGCAAATGACCATAAGGGGGCATAGTAGATCCTCGCTGACCCCCTAGGTTTGATGTGGAGGTTTTAAAAGGGTCCCGCGGGGCAAAAAAAAATAATAATAATAATAATCGAACGGCTGAATGGATTTGCACGAAACTTGGTAAAATATTAGGGACTGGTAGCCCGATGTGCCTTTGCTAGGTCTCAATATATGTGCTCCAGTGGATTTTGAGAAATTAACGTTCAAAAAAAGATATATATCTGTAACAGCGCTCCGCTTCGCGTAACGGAGGTTTGCGAAGCTGATTGGTTCTCCGGCGTCTGTAAACATTGCAAACAGTCCGTAGCGGCCGCCATCTTGTCTCTCGGTAGGATCGAGAGACAAGAGGAGGCCAAAGCGAAGGGGCAAATGACCATAAGGGGGCATAGTAGATCCTCCTTGACCTCTTAGGTTTGATGTGGAGGTTTTAAAAGGGCCCCGCGGGGCAAAAAAAAAATAATAATAATAATCGAACGGCTGAATGGATTTGCACGAAACTTGGCAAAATTGTAGGGACTGGTAGCTCGATGTGCCTTTGCTAGGTCTCAATATATGTGCTTCAGTGGATTTTGAGAAATTAACGTTCAAAAACAAGATATATATCTGTAACAGCGCTCCGCTTCGCGGAGATAAAATTATATCTGTATTACCTAGCTGTTGCTAACACCAGTTAGCGACGGCTAGTAGGAGATAGCGACCATCTTGGGCCCCACTTTGCATGTGAGTGATATTTATCACTAATGACATGCAAAGTGGGCATGCCAAGATGTTAGCAACTGGAAACAGTCGCTAACATCGCTATCTCCTATTATCAACTTTTGGAAATATTCGAGATAAGCGCGAATATCTCCAAAAGCTAGCACCTGCCCTGAGCAGTTCTTAGCCATGTTATCCAATGGGAGGTGGATAACATTGCTAAGAGCATTAGCTCGGTAATGCATGAATATCGCTGAGTTTTCAGCGATATTAATGCATTGCGGTCGTTTATTATCGTATTTGCGATAAACCTTGATAATAGCAAGGTTTATCTGCGATAATTTCTGACGATGCTTAGCGGTAAAAAAAATCGTTGCTAAGCATCGTTAGGGATAAATATCGCTTAACTTTGGTAATATGCCCCAACGTCTGTTAACGTTCGATTCGAAGGAAATCAGGAAGTGTTGAAAAACATTGTCTGCGCCATCTTGTCTTTTTTCAAATGCCACACTTTTGTCGTGCACGGCAGCCATTTTAGATGCCTTGACCAGACCCACTCTGTGCACGCTGTCGATCCTTAGCATGGCTCCCCACCCTCGCAAGCATCTCCCCCAGGCAGTGGTCACCCCCGCTCTCTGTCTTATGCATGGGTAATAAACCTCCCCCCATCTGCGCTGCTCTTCCCTGAGAATCACACCCTGTGCCCGCCCGACACCTCCCTTTCGCCCTATTCACTACCGCCCCCTCTGACACTCCTTTTCCTCTGTGTCCGATTGTCCAGGCTGGTCCTAGGGTATCAGCTAGCCCTGCAGATGTAGTTTATGGCCCCAGCTGTAAAGAATCACCCCTCTTCAAAGGAGTTATAGTAGATCAAGGCCCACACTCGATGAGATCCGTCACAGCAGACGCGTTCCTATTATCTGAAAACCATCCTGTATTGTGATTGGGGAGGGGACCGAGCCTGAAGCGGAAGATTCCAGGGATGACTCTTTGTACATCAAAGTTTTTACAATTATGTGTCACATTAAAAATATATAGCACTCCGACAAAGTAGTAAGATTATAAAACTTTAATAACTTATAAATATATACAAGAAAACAAAAATAGTAATAACATATAAACATTTTTAGGGAAAAACAACGAAGTAGCGGTCGGCTGTGCGAATAGTCCCAATGCAGCACAACGTCCAGATTTCCGGCGTGGGGCGTCGCGGGGGGTGGGTCATCAGTAGCAAACTGTTGTGCGAATAGTTCCAAGGCAGCAGAACGATGGCACCAAGGTGATGTCCAGTAAGTTGCCGCACTGGTTTTGGTATCCTACAATGCTGCTCCGAACAACGGCGTGGGGCGCCCCGGGGGAGGCGGCGTGAACGGGCCTCTCCAGGTGGAGTGTCATCTGTTGTAGTGGGGCGCCCCTTTACCGTTTCAGTTGCCATTCCGTCCGTTTTTGGTCCACTGTGTCAAAAGCCGCAATTCAGCTGAATTGCGCCCACTCTTGCGGTGCAGCGATAGGCGGCTGTCACAGGACTCTCAAAATGGCGGCAGGCTCTTTCCTTTTTGGGCCTGGTCCACTGAAATGGCCCTGGGACACCTTGGAAATCGGACGCTTGTCTGCTAGGTCTTGGACCCCATTCTCGAAAGCGTCCCCTCCGCCTTGAGGATTCATCAAAAGTTTTGGGGGCCCCCGACTCCTGTAGGCTTCTGGTGGGGAGCGGTTGCCATGATTGCTCGCGGAATGACCACGACGGAGCTACGAGATGGTGGTGCTCTCATGCTGACGCCAGCTTCAGTCTGAAACATCCAGAAACAAGGTGGGGCTTTCATCGTTTGGGAAAAAATTTTTTTTTCATCCAATGAAAAGTGTTGTTTTTAGGTCATATGATCAAGCCTTCCATCATTAGGAAACCAAAAGTAAAATGAACCAATGAAAAGTTTTATAAACAAGTCACATGACCTGTTATGCGGCATAGGGTATAAAATGCGGAGAAAATACGTTGGCACGTGAGGCGGCGTCAGTAGCGGACCGATGTGCGAATAGGCCGAAGGCAATACAACGCGCCAAGATCCGGATGGCACCGAGGTGGTGTCCAGCAAGTTGCAGCACTGATGTGGCCATCCTACAATGCTGAAAGTCGGCGTGGGGCGCCCCGTTGGCCTGTGAGTTTGCGTCAGTAGCGGACCGATGTGCGAATAGGCCGAAGGCAGCACAACGCGCCAAGATCCGGATGGCACCGAGGTGGTGTCTAGTAAGTTGCCGCACTGGTGTGGCCATCCTACAATGTTGAAAGTCGGCGTGGGGCGCCCCGTTGGCCTGTGAGATGGCGGCAGTAGCGGACCGATGTGCGAATGGGGCCAAAGGCAGCGCAACAATATTTTCGGAATAGAAGACACCACAAGGCGCTGAGATGCCAAGATCCGGATGGCACCGAGGTGGTGTCTAGCAAGTTGTGGCACTGGTGTGGCCATCCTACAATGGTAAAAGTCGGCGTGGGGCGCCCTGTTGGCCTGTGAGATGGTGTCAGTAGCGGACTGATGTGCGAATGGGGCCAAAGGCAGCGCAACAATATTTTCTGACTGACACCACAAGGCGCTGAGATGCCAAGATCCGGATGGCACCGAGGTGATGTCTAAGTTGCGGACCGATGTGCGAATGGGGCCAAAGGCAGCGCAACAATATTTTCTGTATGGAAGATACCACTAGGCGTTGAGATGCCAAGATCCAGATGGCACCGAGGTGATGTCTAGCAAGTTGCTGTACTGGTGTGGTCATCCTACAATGCTGAAACTCGGCGTGGGGTGCCCTATTAGCCTGTGAGATGGCGTCAGTAGCGGACCGATGTGTGAATGGGGCAAAGGTAGCGCAAGAATATTTTCTGAATAGAAGACACCACAAGGCGCTGAGATGCCAAGATCCGGATGGCACCGAGGTGGTGTCTAGTAAGGTGCACTGGTGTGGTCATCCTACAATGCTGAAACTCGGCGTGGGGCGCCCCATTAGTCTGTGAGATGGCGTCAGTAGCGGACCGATGTGCGAATAGGCCGAAGGCAGCACAACGCGCCAAGATCCGGATGTCACCGTGGTGGTTTCATAGTTGAGAGGCACTTCATCTGCAGTGGGGCGCCGAGATCCGGATGGCACCGAGGTGATGTCTAGCAAGTTGCTGTACTGGTGTGGTCATCCTACAATGCTGAAACTCGGCGTGGGGCGCCCCATTAGCCTGTGAGATGGCGTCAGTAGCGGACCGATGTGCGAATAGGCCGAAGGCAGCACAACGCGCCAAGATCCGGATGTCACCGTGGTGGTTTCATAGTTGAGAGGCACTTCATCTGCAGTGGGGCGCCGAGATCCGGATGGCACCGAGGTGATGTCTAGCAAGTTGCTGTACTGGTGTGGTCATCCTACAATGCTGAAAGTCGGCGTGGGGCGCCCCATTAGCCTGTGAGATGGCGTCAGTAGCGGACCGATGTGCGAATGGGGCCAAAGGCAGCGCAACAATATTTTCTGAAGAGAAGACACCAAAAGGCGCTGAGATTCCAAGATCCGGATGGCATCGAGGTGGTGTCTAGCAAGCTATGCAGTTGAGTTGTGTGCGCACTTGCGGCGAATAGGTCGAAGGCAGCATAACAATGTTTTCTGAATAGAAGACACCACAAGGCGTTGAGATTCGGTTACCACCGAGGTGATGTCTAGCAAGTTGCCGCACTGGTGTGGCCATCCTACAATACTGCTCCGAATAACGGCGTGGGGTGCCCGAAGGGGGGGGGGGGGAGGCGGCGTGAACGGGCCTTCCTAGGTGGAGGCTCGTCTGCTGTAGTGGGGCGCCCCTTTACTGTTTCAGTTGCCATTCAGCTGAGTTTCGGCTGCTCTTGATGCTACAGCGACAGGCGGCTGCAACAGGACTCTCAAAATGGCGGCCTGTTCTTTGGATTTGGGCCTGGTCCACTAAAATGGCCCTGGGACACCTTAGAACTCGGACGCTCGATTTTTTTTCCTTTCCTGTACATGCAAAAAAAGGTAAATGCCCGGTACGTTACACGCTTCATCTGCCACGATGAACTCTCCAGAGGAACCGAAAAAAAATATAGTTATGGTAACTATACCATGCATCGTCATATGGAGAGGTGGCACCAATTAATTATAGTGCTGCATAAAAGAGAGATTTGGAGGAGAACCCCTGACCTGCTAGTACATTCATCAAAGAAGTGGCACTGACAGCATCAGAGGCAAGGGAAACGGTCCCAAATATTTAGAAGAACTTTGGAAAGATTAAAATGACATGTTTAGATTGTGGCAAATTAATTTCATGTGGACAGATGAGTGTTACTCTAATAAATACAGCATATGAACATCATCATAGTCGATGGTTGGTAGAGACATTTTGACTATATCCTGGACCTGCCCGTCCTCGCCCAATATGGCGCCGTAATAAATGGGACTCGTAACTCCTTGTTGTGTACTGGTTGCAGAACCTTGAAATCACGAGATACGTATGCAGTTTTGAAGCACATGGCGGGCGGGGACGAGAATTGATTGAATATTTCGACATCCCTATTGATATTAAGTTCTGATGTGTTATTGATCACTGTACTATTGAAAGTTCGAATTAACGTCACCCATGGTACTTGCCCGCAAATGTATATCTAGATAATTTTATTGTAACTGGCCCTGTCGTATTTTAATTATAAAATGTACGTCCACCGATTCCGTAACTGTTAGACACCTTAGTTCTTGCAACCTAATGGCCCGCCCGTTACGTTCCTCTACAGTGTAAATGTCTACTCATCATATACGATTACAGTTTGCTCCATGGCAGGCCCACGTGGTTATAGGCTCGTATTTGTATAATGAAATTTTCACAATAAAGGTTTTTAAAAGAAAACATGGTAGTAGTATATACATTGGTAAAGTTTTTAATAATAGTCACTGTTTTAGAATCATTAAAAGGCAAGTGAAATAAAGCAGACCAATTACATGAAGGGTAAAAGGTATAATACGAAGGAACGCAGTAAAGATAAATGGTCAAGGGCTGTTGTGTTTTCTATTCCTGCAACATAAAGTGATCGATAAGAATCTCATATTCAGGCGTATCGGCGACTAAGACAGCAGGTCGACCCTCTTTTGCTCAACGGCTCCGTCATGGGACGAAGAAACGCTCTTTTTCTCGAAAAAAGAATATATTTTACTTGCAGGACAGTTGTAAATTTTCCGGGAAAGTACATTAGCCTGGAACATTATAACATATATTTAAGAAAAAATAATGTTCGGAAGTAATAAAAAGCGTAATTTTTAGGTCATATGACCAAGCCTTTCATCATTAGAATAAGAAAAGTAAAATGAACCAATGAAAAGTTTTATTAACAAGTCACATGACTTGTTATGCTTACGTTACGCGCTGCGCGCCCCGGATGACTTCCGGATGCGCTAACGCGGCGCGTCATATGACGCATTACGCGACAACGCAGGTCCAGAATATAGTTAAAATGTCTCCACCAACCAGCGGTCGGAACAAAACCCCTTTCAGCAGGCTAAATAGTTCTGTTAAATGACAACAGAAGGGACAGGCAACAAGAACCATCAGTCAAAGAGGGGAGGGCTAGTTCTTCTCTACCGGGTTACATTGGGGCGCTACCGGAACTGATCGAATTGGTAGTCTACAGTGTTTCTGGATGTTTCAGACTGAAGCTGGGGTTAGCATGAGAGCAGTACCATTTCGTAGCTCCGTCGTGGCCATTCCGCAACCAATCATGGCAGCCGCTCTTTATCGTTATTTTGGGCGGGGTGGGTGGCGGAGCCGAGCTGTTTTGCAGCCATCATTGTGTGGAGTTCAGTTCATTTCACTAGTTTTGTATTTGTCATGAGGGGTTGTTCCTAATGTTTCTATTTTAGCGAGGTCAAAAAGAGATCCCGTTAGTGGCCTACTGATTTTGCTCGATTCCTTTTCTTTTTTTTTTTACACGATTGTTCGTTATCTGCAAAGACTAAACAGAGTATTGCGACTCTGTGTTTGTTTGTAAATAGAGAATGAACCAAAGAGAACCAATTCTAAAACAGTAAATACTTGGATAACAATCAATCAAATGGAGAGAGAAGCAGGCACGACGTATTACAACGGGGGCAAAGGCCTGCGTTAACTACCCTTCACTATGTGCAAAGAGAGAGTACTCCTAATAGAAATGAGGGGGGGGGGGCACCATTCAAAGCAGATCAGTGTGCATAAACACGAAACATTTTTCACTTACCACGTACTTGACATTCGACAGCTTATGATATTTGCTATTAAAAAAACATTGAAATTCACTGAAAAAACCATAGGTTATAGATCATATATAGTTAGGAATTAGCATTTACAAAACCTTGAAAATTCACTGAAAAAACCATAGGTTATAGACCATATATAGTTAGGAATTAGCATTTAAAAAACCTTATTTTACTCACACAAAACCATTGAAATTCCATATATAGTTAGTTGCACTAACTATATATCGCGCACCCGCAATCCACTGCTGATGATGTCACATATTACATCATTCATGACAAGGTCAGTGACATCACTGATGACATCACTGATGACATCTCAAATGACATCACTGATGACATCTCATTTGACATCAATGACCACATCACTGATGATATCATTCATGTGACAATACAATGCATCTCCTCATATTTTAATATAACCTCTGTTTCACCCAGTGTTAAATACAGAGTATAATTTTTGAAACCATTGACACACCAATACTAGTTACTACATATGTACTCACTGATTCCTACGTCTACACACACATTCACTCATTCACCCATACAATCATTCATACATACAATCACTCATCTTTACAACACTATCATATGCACTCATACACCTATACAGACACTCACACTCTGCCACTCATCCATGGAGTTACTCACACACCTAGTCAGTCCTGTAAAGAATCAATCACACTTCCATTTTCTTGTCTATACAGTTAAACATAGAGCACCTTATATTTTCAAACATATACTAACATATACTTACCTTGTTATACAATCATTGATATAAGTACACATTGATCTGCACAGAGTCACACACCTCCCAGCCAGCCACACACACACTCAGTCTCCCATACAAATACTTGGACAATCAATCAATAACCCATATAGTTACTCATATAGCTACTGATCAACACATGCAGCAGTTTACAGAACAACAGACATAATGATGCACAAATTAAGACAGTTTAGTCACTAACCCATGCACTCAGTGAGACACATTTAATCACTCAGTCATACAGTCAGTCATGCACCTACTAAATCCTTCGTCCAGACACTTACACATCCACTCATTCTTCAATATGTAAGACATATTTAAACTTTACAGAAACAAAAAATCACTGGATGTTGTTATCAGTCATGTCATCAGTGATGTCATTTGAGATGTCATCAGTGATGTCATCAGTGATGTCACTGACCATGTCATGAATGATGTAATATGTGACATCATCAGCAGTGGATTGCGGGTGCGCGATATATAGTTAGTGCAACTAACTATATATGGAATTTCAATGGTTTTGTGTGAGTAAAATAAGGTTTTTTAAATGCTAATTCCTAACTATATATGGTCTATAACCTATGGTTTTTTCAGTGAATTTTCAAGGTTTTGTAAATGCTAATTCCTAACTATAGTGGAGTAGTGTGGCTCACTGGTTAGAGGCGGCAGGCCCGAGAGCAGAAGTCAGCCTGGGACCAGGGTTCAATTCCCGACGCGGCAGGGTCGTGGACCTTGGTCAGCGGACTTGATAATTCTCGCTTTGGTGCTTACTCTAATCAGGGGTTCCACTCGGCAACTCTGGGCATTAGCTTGCCTAATCTCCACAACGGCCCCACCAATTCCGGGGATGCCTGGCTCCACCTTGGGGACTCCCAGCAAGGGACCATCCCACAGGGAAAGCCAGGACGGGTTCCCCAGAGTTATACAGCGCCGGGACGCCCCGTTGCTGGGGCAGCTGTGCGCTTTACAAGTATACTACATTTACATTTACATATATGATCTATAACCTATGGTTTTTTCAGTGAATATATATATATATATATATATATATATATATATATATATATATATATATATATATATATATATATATATATATATATATATGTATGTATATATATATATGTATGTATATATATATATATATATATATATATATATATATATATATATATATATATATATTATATTTATATTATATTTATATTTATATATATATATATATAGACATGTGTGTGTGTTAGGGTGTATGTATGTTTTAACTTCCATACCTTGTGAAACCCTAAAATTGCCCTACCACCCAAAAACCCAAACACACTCTAAACCCAGAAATTAACCTTCCCACCCAAAAACCCAGACCAACCCTAATATTACCCTGCCCACCCAAAAACCCAACCTCACCCTAAATCCTAAAATTATCCTTACCACCCAAAAACTCAAACACACCCTAAAAACTTAAATTGCCCTTCCCACCCAAAAATCCAAACCCACCACAAACCCTAAAATTAGCCTTTCCACCTAAAAACCCAAACCCCACCATAAACACTAAATTTGCCTTACCCAACCAAAAGCCCAAACTCACCCTAAACCCTAAAATTACTCTTCCCACCAAAATACCCAAACCCACCCTAAACCCTAAAGTTACCCTCCCACCCAAAAACTCAAATCCACCCTAAACCCTAAAATTACCCTTCCCACCCAGAAACCCAAGCTCACCCTAAACCCAACATTTCCCTTCCTACCCAAACTCACCCAAAACCATATATACTTACCTTATACTCCATGTAAAACACATATGTATTTGCCATTTATGCCTTTACAATGAAGGGTCTCATTACGATGTTGGGCGGAAAGCATTCTGACCCACTCAGTGTCAGAATGGATTCCGACTGAATTGAATTCGGAGAGTCCGACTGACCGATTACAATGTTCCGAACACCGTTCAGTCAGACTCCCATTGACTTCAATGGGAGCCTGTGTTCTGTCCGACTACCCAAGCTCCCATTGAAGAAAGGGGTGGGTGCGGAAAACCTTGCACCTTGTGGCAGGCACACCATGGTGCCTACCACACGATTCATGGTTGGAAAGAGGGGACCCATGGGTACACCCACGAGCCCCAACTGGAGGCCTCTTGCTGAAGGGAGGGCCTGCTACAGGCCTCCAAAATCAGTTTCCAACAGCCGATCTGTGTCAAAGAAATTAAGTCGGAAAGGCTGTCCAAATCCGACATCGTAATGTGTCGATCAGAAACGTGGTCCGTAGAACCGTAAGATCGCCTTCGAACGATTTGGATTCTCCGAATGCTGTTCGATCAGAAGTGTGTTCCGTAGAACCGTACGATCGGCTACGAATGACTTGCTTTTTGCAAATGCTGTTCGGATGTGATTCGGAACTGAGTCGGAAAGTTCGATTGGTTTCCGACCATCTAAGTCGGTCGGTTGGAAATGTTTCTGAGTCGGTCGGAAACAAGGCTTCTGACACGGATTAGCACGAATGGAATGCTGTTCGGAGCCTTTCTGACCGACATCGTAATGAGGCCCAAAATTCGCTGTAAAGGCATGCGTGGTAAAGGCATATGCATAGTAATGACATGAGTTGTTAAGACATTGTGTTGTGATGGTGCTTCATTGTGATGGCATGCGTTGTAATAGCATGTGTTAAAAAAGTTTTGTTGTGATGGCTTTTTCCGATTGTACTACATAACGGATTTGATGCTGACCTTTTACATAGTTAGGTGCTACATAAATGTTGTGTGGTTTTCCCCCGAAAACTAGCCACATTTATGATGCATGAGGATTCTCAGAATCACAGCAGGATTACCATCTTCTGTATATTAACTGCGTATAAGGTTCATCACTATTGTCATCTTTGGTAGACATGACAAAGCAAGGTAGAACCACTGAGGGTACCTTTTGGGTATATAAGCACCATATATTTGCTGGGGCAGGAGGAGGAGAAAGACTTCCATGCTGACACACTGACACGAGACGGCTGAGGTTCCTGTACGTAGACACTCCAGCACGCAGTGGTCTGACATCCCTCCCGGGGTGTCCATCTCAAGATCAAGACGGGGTCCTTCATTTTCTCACATCAGGTAATGGGGTTGGCTCTATTCTGGGGGATTCTTGGCTATACACCTAAATACATGCTAGGTACAGTTCGGTACATCTAGTTAGGGTTAGCATTATAGGAGTACACATTATTACTGTCATTTAAGTATATGCCTGCATATATCCATTGTTTTAGCACTATGGTAGAATTCTACCATCTATTTACTCTGTTGGTGCTTATAACCATATATATATCTGTTTCTGTCTTATGGTTGTTGGCCCACACACATTTTACACTAGAATGATGCAGGTTCAATAAATGCTTATTGAAAATGACCCATCATTTATTTTGTGTATCTCTCTGAGACAAAGTAAGCAGGAGTGACTGAGCGAAACGTACTCTACTGTTTCCACGATCCCTGAGGAGACAGGGCTGTCATGCTCAATAGCTGCCAGAAGCTATATGCTCCTTGGTAAGAGTGGTTCATAGTGGCCCTGTGAGCTAGCTGGTATACAGGCAAACATATCCGCTGGGGGTGTCTGGAATCAGTCTGGACACCAAATCGCACAGTTTATGTTGTCTAAATGCACAGATCCTATATAGATTTATAGGAACTACACGGTTTGGTTCTTATTTAATGGTCAAATTTCAGTACTTCAGTTGTGCTGTTCTTAGAGACCCCTACTCACTTATACCCAAAGAAGTCTGGAGTGGGAAGGGAAAAGTCCGCCGCAGCTGATTAGGCATATCCTATGTATTGGATGTAGGTTTATTCAAGCTTGAAGGATTTTTGTTCCTCATTGAGAATAAAACGTTATCTAATTTTCCTTGAAACTCTTTCAACAATGTCTTTCGAAGAGAAAACTGCTCCAGCATTACATGCGAAGGCAGCTGGGGATGGGGAGCAGGAAGATGCAATAAAGATTTCAGAAAATGTCAGAAATGCACTTATTTTAAAAATAGCAGAATATGGAGTCCCAGCATTAGGTGGAACTGTAACATTTGTGATTGAGGCACAGGAGTCATCTAGGATGGAGGTATTCTATTCATGGGTCAAATTCCCACCTGCACATTGCACCATCAGGATTCAAGCAAGCCGGGCCGAAGACGCCTGAAATGGCAGAAACCGGTCCCCGGAAGCTTGTTTCCTTCCCAGTACAAGAATTGGCTTGGTAGTTTGGTTTGCCCTGTTCCCATCATGCACTGGGACAGGAACAGACTAATTTGCATATAGCCAAGTTCTGAGCTGGGATGGTGCAGTGAGCTAAAAAACGGTGATGGATCAAGCCCTGATCTTTGGACTGGGTAAGAGTGGTCTGCTTAATTCAGGCACTCTGTTCATCACCACCCCCTTTTCTGAATCATTTTGTCCACCATAAGCGTGGAAGGGTATACTCAGATGTGAGTCCCTTGCTCATTGCACCATCAGGATTCAAGCAAGCCGGGCCGAAGACGCCTGAAATGGCAGAAACCGGTCCCCGGAAGCTTGTTTCCTTCCCAGTACAAGAATTGGCTTGGTAGTTTGGTTTGCCCTGTTCCCATCATGCACTGGGACAGGAACAGACTAATTTGCATATAGCCAAGTTCTGAGCTGGGATGGTGCAGTGAGCTAAAAAACGGTGATGGATCAAGCCCTGATCTTTGGACTGGGTAAGAGTGGTCTGCTTAATTCAGGCACTCTGTTCATCACCACCCCCTTTTCTGAATCATTTTGTCCACCATAAGCGTGGAAGGGTATACTCAGATGTGAGTCCCTTGCTCATTGCACCATCAGGATTCAAGCAAGCCGGGCCGAAGACGCCTGAAATGGCAGAAACCGGTCCCCGGAAGCTTGTTTCCTTCCCAGTACAAGAATTGGCTTGGTAGTTTGGTTTGCCCTGTTCCCATCATGCACTGGGACAGGAACAGACTAATTTGCATATAGCCAAGTTCTGAGCTGGGATGGTGCAGTGAGCTAAAAAACGGTGATGGATCAAGCCCTGATCTTTGGACTGGGTAAGAGTGGTCTGCTTAATTCAGGCACTCTGTTCATCACCACCCCCTTTTCTGAATCATTTTGTCCACCATAAGCGTGGAAGGGTATACTCAGATGTGAGTCCCTTGCTCATTGCACCATCAGGATTCAAGCAAGCCGGGCCGAAGACGCCTGAAATGGCAGAAACCGGTCCCCGGAAGCTTGTTTCCTTCCCAGTACAAGAATTGGCTTGGTAGTTTGGTTTGCCCTGTTCCCATCATGCACTGGGACAGGAACAGACTAATTTGCATATAGCCAAGTTCTGAGCTGGGATGGTGCAGTGAGCTAAAAAACGGTGATGGATCAAGCCCTGATCTTTGGACTGGGTAAGAGTGGTCTGCTTAATTCAGGCACTCTGTTCATCACCACCCCCTTTTCTGAATCATTTTGTCCACCATAAGCGTGGAAGGGTATACTCAGATGTGAGTCCCTTGCTCATTGCACCATCAGGATTCAAGCAAGCCGGGCCGAAGACGCCTGAAATGGCAGAAACCGGTCCCCGGAAGCTTGTTTCCTTCCCAGTACAAGAATTGGCTTGGTAGTTTGGTTTGCCCTGTTCCCATCATGCACTGGGACAGGAACAGACTAATTTGCATATAGCCAAGTTCTGAGCTGGGATGGTGCAGTGAGCTAAAAAACGGTGATGGATCAAGCCCTGATCTTTGGACTGGGTAAGAGTGGTCTGCTTAATTCAGGCACTCTGTTCATCACCACCCCCTTTTCTGGACCTTTT
Organism: Lissotriton helveticus; assembly: GCF_964261635.1. Classification (NCBI taxonomy): domain Eukaryota; kingdom Metazoa; phylum Chordata; class Amphibia; order Caudata; family Salamandridae; genus Lissotriton; species Lissotriton helveticus. Next base: position 1,824,422,573 of record NC_136057.1, read on the forward strand.
ACATAGTTAGGTGCTACATAAATGTTGTGTGGTTTTCCCCCGAAAACTAGCCACATTTATGATGCATGAGGATTCTCAGAATCACAGCAGGATTACCATCTTCTGTATATTAACTGCGTATAAGGTTCATCACTATTGTCATCTTTGGTAGACATGACAAAGCAAGGTAGAACCACTGAGGGTACCTTTTGGGTATATAAGCACCATATATTTGCTGGGGCAGGAGGAGGAGAAAGACTTCCATGCTGACACACTGACACGAGACGGCTGAGGTTCCTGTACGTAGACACTCCAGCACGCAGTGGTCTGACATCCCTCCCGGGGTGTCCATCTCAAGATCAAGACGGGGTCCTTCATTTTCTCACATCAGGTAATGGGGTTGGGTCTATTCTGGGGGATTCTTGGCTATACACCTAAATACATGCTAGGTACAGTTCGGTACATCTAGTTAGGGTTAGCATTATAGGAGTACACATTATTACTGTCATTTAAGTATATGCCTGCATATATCCATTGTTTTAGCACTATGGTAGAATTCTACCATCTATTTACTCTGTTGGTGCTTATAACCATATATATATCTGTTTCTGTCTTATGGTTGTTGGCCCACACACATTTTACACTAGAATGATGCAGGTTCAATAAATGCTTATTGAAAATGACCCATCATTTATTTTGTGTATCTCTCTGAGACAAAGTAAGCAGGAGTGACTGAGCGAAACGTACTCTACTGTTTCCACGATCCCTGAGGAGACAGGGCTGTCATGCTCAATAGCTGCCAGAAGCTATATGCTCCTTGGTAAGAGTGGTTCATAGTGGCCCTGTGAGCTAGCTGGTATACAGGCAAACATATCCGCTGGGGGTGTCTGGAATCAGTCTGGACACCAAATCGCACAGTTTATGTTGTCTAAATGCACAGATCCTATATAGATTTATAGGAACTACACGGTTTGGTTCTTATTTAATGGTCAAATTTCAGTACTTCAGTTGTGCTGTTCTTAGAGACCCCTACTCACTTATACCCAAAGAAGTCTGGAGTGGGAAGGGAAAAGTCCGCCGCAGCTGATTAGGCATATCCTATGTATTGGATGTAGGTTTATTCAAGCTTGAAGGATTTTTGTTCCTCATTGAGAATAAAACGTTATCTAATTTTCCTTGAAACTCTTTCAACAATGTCTTTCGAAGAGAAAACTGCTCCAGCATTACATGCGAAGGCAGCTGGGGATGGGGAGCAGGAAGATGCAATAAAGATTTCAGAAAATGTCAGAAATGCACTTATTTTAAAAATAGCAGAATATGGAGTCCCAGCATTAGGTGGAACTGTAACATTTGTGATTGAGGCACAGGAGTCATCTAGGATGGAGGTATTCTATTCATGGGTCAAATTCCCACCTGCACATGCACGCACAAAAACATTTCATTCTTACACTCCGGATGATACACCAGAAGAATACTGTCAGAACGAGGACATTGAAGTTCCGCTCAGTTACCAAAAGCATATAAACTGATTTAAAGGTGCCCTCCCACATACCACAGATAAAGTAATACTCAGTCAGCTCAGCAGTGACGGAGCGACTTGGCTGGTCCTAGCAGCGTACACACCGCATCTAGACATTGACACATTGCCAATAGCAGACTTACGTCTACTTCACAAAGAAATAATTAGACTTTACAGAAACTTGACACAGTTCATTTTGAGAACACTCGCACTTCAAACTACAAGGGTTACACTAGCAAGTCAACTTCAAGGGACTGCAACTAAGATCTCCAGACAAACGCTGAACGCGGTTTTTGCAAAGAATGCCATCTAAACATGAGCAAATGCCATTCTGAATAGCACAGAAAATTACACAGTTAGAGGCAGTGTTTTCATACACAGACCCACAAGAAAAACACAGAATACTGACAGTTTCCTTGCCAATGGCAATAGCTCCCCGGATAGATGATTGTACCTTTTGGGGTATTGTTTTCGCTGCCATCTACAACAGAACGCATGATATCCATTCAATAGCGGTGATAAACGAGGTATTAAGACAATACAGAATGAGTATGGAACAGAACCTGCTCTAAACTTGGGGATGAAATTATTAGGTAATTTTTCCCTGGTATCAACAAATATGTTAGCAAACATAAAAGGTGAGGCAGAAGCGGTGGCTATATGCCAACACCTAAGGGAATGCACTCCTGCACAACAGGAGCAAAAATTGCCTAAAATGATCAAAGATACATACGCCTAATTAGGTAGGGATAATTTGGGAACTAGAGCTACAAAACCACAAGTAATGGATAGACCTGAAAAGGATAACTCCAAGCAAGCACCTGATTCTTTTAAAAAGAAATGGGATAATACACAACAGAAAAACTGAAAGATTAGATCACAATCTAGGGGTGGGTCTCCCCAAGAGGAGCCCGCCGAAAGGAGGTATAACCTTAAAAATAGTGAGAACCTTAAAAAACCTGACAGGTATCAGGGTACTGATACACATTCCTCTCGTTCCCTTTAAGGTTCATCAAAAAACTCAGAGAGGGAAGGACTTTCAGAACACAGATCAGAAGAACAAACAAAGTTCAGAGATGCACATCGTATTTCGTACTATAATATCAAAAAAGAAGATTAACCAAAATCAAAACCTCAATTTAAAAAGCAGAAAGCAGCTGGCCTTAAAACTAGAAATGCCACTGCTTTTGATGAGGGCTCAACTTCTGAACAGGAAATGGGCTCTGTCAATGCTAGACAGCGCAGCATAAGTAACAATAGCTCACCAAAACCTGATGGAATTTCAGGTGTCAGTGGCGTTGAATTAACATATCACAGTGGAGACACCTGATACTAGGGTTAGTGCCCCTCTCCCATTATACAAAATACCACTCCATATGGAGGGGGACATACCTAGGAAGGTTAAAGGACTCTTTTGGGAGAACCTGAGTTTTGGTTATGACATCCTTTTGGCTGAAATAGATTGGCCACCAGAGTTCGTAATGGATTGCCCAAAAGGAGAAGCATCTTTCTCTTGTTCCAGTATCACTAAAACACTCTTAAGCACAAGAGTGGGCAGTAGCACTTGCTCCTGCCTTATACCTCAATCATGTAGGGTCATCTCACCATAAAATACCAGTAAAAAATACTCCATCTCCACAGAGACAGGACCCAAGACATGGCGCAAAAAACAACTCAGGGGGTTATTAGATCAACTTGAATACCAAGGAGTAAAATAGAATTGCACCTTTCCCATGAATAATCCTTTGTTTCCTGTCATGAAACCTTATAATTCATATTGTCTAGTTTTAGACTGCAGGCATTTGAACACATGCACAAAAACAATAGCAGTACAGAACGCACAAATTGCCGCATTGATGAATAAAATTGTGCCGAAAAAATACAAAACAACACTAGAGGCCGCATTAGGATGGCGAGCGGTCCCGATTTAAAACGGGACCGCCCGCCAAAAGGGCGGCGGTCCTATGGGGGCCATTAGGATGCGCCTGCCACACTGCCTGGCGCATCCCACATTTTTAACATTGGGGTGGGCGGTGCTGAAAGCACCGCCCGCTAAAATGCTAAAAATGCACATTGCCACTTCAATGAACAGCATGACAGGCACCGTGCGGTACCTGCCACGTTGTACAGTGAAGTGCAGGGTGGCGAGCCGCCCGACATCCTAATGGGGCCCTAGATATCTCAAATGGATTTTTCTGCCAGAATAGAGTGTCTGAAAGCAGATATTTGACAGCATTTTCAGCCCAACACTATCACCATCAATTCTGCTGACTGCCCCAAGGGTATAAGACTAGTCCCGGTTTGTTCTCAGCAAGGGTAACAAAGTTACTTCAAACTTTTGATGAAGAGGCATTGCCCTATGTAGATGATATTTATCTGACGAACAATGAATTATTGGATCACTTGACCAGGCTGAACAATATAATTTTGGGGTTCTGAGGTCTATAAATGTAACCCTCAATGTCCTATTGTTGGGATAGGAGTTGTCAAGTGAAGGAAAAAGCCTAGCAGCCAACTTTTTAGAAAAGTGTGCGCTTCTCCAACATCCAAAGACTCTGAAAAATGTACAATCCATTTTAGGATTCCTACATTTTGGCAGAACAAACATTTTAGATGTGAGATGTTGGCCAGGTATAGGCTGTCCACTAATTAAAGTGGGCATCTTGCACCAGTCCAAACAACCCTTATGGTGATTTAAGAGGTCAAATATAACCTTAAAAGGCTATCCAAGTGGTAGCTGTGGAGAGCAGCCTTCAGGCTTAGTCTTGAAGAAATTTTAAGCAGCTTGTTTGCCCAGAATGCAACCTTATAGCATTGGTTAATATGAAAGGAGAACCACACAGTAGTTATAAAAGTATGTATTTATTGATATACCACTATCTAGTACAACACAGTATCTCCTACATGGAGATAATCACATAATACTTAAGCACAGAAATGACAGTAAATAGCACTAATACACAGTGGGCCCCAGGGGGGACCAACTCATATGCTAAGAAAGTGGTATAAGAACTACAACTCGAGTCAAGACAGTGTTGAGAGGATTTAGAATCACTGGCACCCCAAGGAACCACCCAAGGTGAGTAGATAGGGACCCCAAGAGGACGGGTGCAGTGTGGGAATACCCGGAATACACCCACGTGCTCTGTACAATTCTATGGGAAAGTCACAGTTGAAGTTTTAGAGTTTAAGGACCCTACCCAGTGGACTTCGATGAAACCCCATGGAAGATAGGAGTTTGGAGGGCCACCCCACCATGGATACCGAGGTACCTAAGTTACCTATCCCAGGGAAACCATTAGTGAAGCAAAGCCCAACCTCAGGGAAATGAAACCCAATAGAGGCCTCTTCTCAGAAATGACGAAAGATTAGTTTCGATTATAATTCAAAATGGCGCCAATATAGAAAATGGCTCCGGAAAATGCTAACTTACATAGAACAACGTGCTAGCATGAATTTTTCTATTCTAAGCCTATCACCATCACTAACCTACCATTATTCATTTATCTGCCATACCTAACCTACCATAGCTAACCTTCTTCCACCTCTTCAGTATGTATGTCTTACCTCTGACATGGGATGGCATTTGTTTAAAAGGGCAAGTTATGAAACTACTACTAACAGCTTAGAGTACTTGAGACTACTCTGTAAATAACTTGTGTTTAACTCGAGGGGCCTCTAATAATGGCATACTGTACTGTAAGCTGCAGTCCACTGTTTTTAAAATACAAATAAATATGTGTATACATATATATATATTTATCTCAATCAAAGCTCCTTTGTACGCCATCAAATAGGAGCACTCGCGGGCGGATGCCGGCAACACGGTGGCATTCCGTGTAACAAATCCAAACTCAAAGTTCCTCCTCCCTTCTTTAGGAACACAACCAGCACTCACGGGGCAAGAACCCGACGAAGGCAGAAGCAGAAACGCGTTTGTTGTTGCTGATAAGGAAATAAAAACTCTACACAAATTGCCCTGTGAGTGCTGGCTGTGTTTCTAAAGAAGGGAGGAGGAACTGTGTGCTTGGATGGATATATATATATATATATATACATATATATATATATATATATATATATATATATATATATATATATATATATATATATATATATATATTACCTACTAGGTAGTTATAGTTAGGACCTACTTTCCATAGGAAATCCGCAACGTTCTATTTGGAATAACTTTGGGGCCGGTGGACGAATCTTCGCAAATTTCTCCAAGAAAATGGCCTCCTCCGCTCCTTCCCTGAAAGTTTGGGGGAGATTCGTCAAGTGGGGTCTGAGAAAAAAGGGGGGTCCCAAAACGTGTTTTCCCCATGCAATTTCCCATAGGACGTTTAGCCAGGGCTACAGCCCGAACGGCTGAACGAAATTACACCAAATTTGGCAAAAAGGTAGAGTTCTGTTCGCAGGTCACACTTTTTGTTGAATGGTGTAAATCCGTTCAGTAGTTCCTGAGTAAATCAAAACTAAAATCATAAGTATATCTATATGTGAAGTACCGTACGTGTACCTTCCTGTGCATGAGCTGCATGATGATTGGATGTCAACTGTCTGTCAACACTCCAAATCAGGAAGTTTTGGCAGCCATCTTGTGCCTCGGTTCTGAAAACAAACACGCAAAACATGCAAAGGGGGCAGGGTAGACACACCCTGACCCCTAGGCCTGCTCGGGGGGTCCCACAAGGACCCCCAAGGCCCCACAAATTATTATAATTTTTTTTAAATCACGGGATACGTGTAGGTACACGTACCCCGTGAAAAAAAAAACCCGGTCTGCTTTTTTGAAAATTAGCCCCCGGGGGGACCAAATCCCGGGGGCAAAATGAGAAAAAAAATGTGGGGGCGTCCCAATCCTCCCCACACTGCCCCGGGGACCACCACCCCCCGGGGAAAAGTAATTATGATAGCGGGGGGCATACAGCCACCCGCCGCCCCGGAGACTGCCACCCCCCAGGGCTTTAATATTAGTGATGGGGGGCCTCTAAGGCCCCTCAAGCCCCGGTGACCACCACCCCCTGGGGCTTTCTTTCTAAGTATGCGGGGGGCTCATGGCCCCCACGCAGCCCGGGAACCGCCACCCCTGGGGCTTTGTTTTTTGTTGTTTTTTTTAAACCTGTGGGGGGGGCTCAAGCCCCCCACACTCCCCAGGGACCGCCATCTCCCGAGGCACTAATATGTAAAATAGGGGGTTCTGTGACGGACCCCCCAGCCCCGGGGACCCCCACCCCCCGGGGCTTTGTAGATGTTCAGAGGGGGGGCACGTGGCCCCCCTCCTGGAGCCCTCGATAGCCCTGGGGACCACCACTCGCCAGGGCCGGCTCCTGCAGTGTCCCGGGGTGCCTAGCCCGGGACACTGCTGTTTGCTATGGTAGGGCGGGAGCCTCGCGGCTCCCACACTACCACAGCAAACTGCTTTGATTTTTGAAAGAGAGAGCAGGAAACCTGCTCTCTCTTTCAAAAATCAAAGCGTATTGCTTTTCTGCATGGGGAGCAGCATGTTAGCTGGCTTGGGGACCCCCCATGGCCCCCAACGAGGAGGGCCAGGACCGGGGGATGGGGTCCCCGGGGCCAGAAGTGGCCCGGGAGGGGGGGCGCCACGCGGCCCCCCTCCCAAAAAAACAAAAATAAATAAAACATTTCAGGCCCCGGGGGATGGGGTCCCCGGGCCTTAAGGGGGCATAGGAGAGGGGCTCCCCTCCACAAAAAAAAGACAAGTTGGCCATGCACCGGGGGATGGGGTCCACGGGGCCGGAATTGGCCACGGGAGGGGGGCCACCCGGCCCCTTCCAAAAAAATACCATTTTTTTTAAATGCTGGCCCCAGGGAATGGGTCCCCGGGGCCAAAGCAGCCCCCCTCCTAAATTAAAAAATACAAATATGAAAAGGCCCATGCCCCGGGGGATGGGGTTCCCGAGGCAGAGTATGGCCCTGGGAGGGGGGCACGCCCTTCCCGATTTTTTTTTTTTTTTTTAATAAAAATTGGGGGCAGGCCCTGAGGGATGGAGTCCCCAGGGCCATAAAAAACGAAAAAGAAGGGGGGCTACACAGCCCCCTTCTTAAAAGCATTTTTTTTTAAAAAGGGATCTGGATGAGGCCACACCCCCTCCTTGCACCTCTCTGCAAACGCGCCCCCTGGTGCGTTTGCAAAGGTGGAACTAATTCCACTTGCATACTGGGGGTTCCTGGGGGCAACTAACCCAATAGGAGCCTCCAGTATGGGCCAGGGGGCCCCTTTGCAGAGAGGTGTAATGAGGCCATGCCTCTTTTTACACCTCTCTACAAGGAGTTTTGGAACTTTAAAAAATTCCTCAAAAATCAGCCGAACTACGAATTCCGATTTACTCACCTGTTATCAGGAGAGACCTCAGTGCTGCATCTGTCAGCCCACTACTGATCCTGAAAAGTAATTCTAACCGTAGTTACAGTACCTTGAATTTCCTTACATAGGATATCATTGCCTATAAAATATATATATAAATAAAAAATAAAATAAAATATTACAATTTCAATATTTTAAAAAACATTTATTTTTCAATTTATATAAAAAATATCTAATGTAATTTAAAAAATAAAATATCTAAAAATAAATAATTTTAAATAATGTACTAAATCAGTATAAAAAAATATAACAATTAATACATTTAAAAATGATCATTTACAAAACCTTTGAAAATTCACTGAAAAAACCATAGGTTTGAGCCACATTATAGTTAGGAATTAGCATTTAAAAAACCTTAGAAATTCACTGAAAAACCATAGGTTTCAGCCACGTTATAGTTAGGAATTAGCATTTAAAAAACCTAAGAAATTCACTGAAAAAAACATAGGTTTCAGCCACGTTATAGTTCGGAATTAGCATTTAAAAAAATCTTAAAAATTCACTGAAAAAACCATAGGTTTTATACATGTTATAGTTAGCTGGACATTTCACTCATACAAAACCATTGAAATTCCCCCGTTATAGTTAGTTCAGCTAACTATAACACACGCGCCCGCAATGCAATGCTGATGACATCACATATTGCATCACTCATGACATGGTCAGTGACATCACTCATGACATCACTGATGACATCTCAAATGACATCACTGGTTTTGTATGAGTGAAATTTCCAGCTAACTATAACATGTATGAAACCTATGGTTTTTTCAGTGAATTTCTAAGGTTTTTTAAATGCTAATTCCTAACTATAACAAGGCTGAAACCTATGTTTTTTTCAGTGAATATATATATTTATAGATTATATATACATATTCAGCTCAGGGGGTATGTCCAAGAATAGGGCTGCAGTCAGGCACAAACCAGCTCTTCCCCAACAGCTTACCACTTGATACAGAGCAGTCCCAGCTTCCAGTATATTAAAAGCATCAGACTGCTGCCCGACGCGTTTCGGGAGTTCCCTTTTTCAGTGGCAGTACAGTCACAGAGCGCAAGTCAGACAACTCTTCCTAATATACATACATACAGAGTAGAGTTTTAAAGCTTTCTAGCATGAACTTAAATATGATCCTCGCTACAGAAAACTTCAAATAATTAAATAAAACAGTGCACAGTACCGCTTCTTATTGCTTCTGACATGAGTGTATAGTCTAAATGTTTCACATAGTCACATGTGTGGCACATGCAGGGTCATGAAGATCTCCGATCCGGTAGTCTTCATTCACTATATGAATACCTTGCCACAAGATCTGTGTGTGATCCTTTCTTCTTGTGCCCACATTGGTGTGAGTCAAAGTAAAAATGGTTCAACCCAATGTCTTCTAGGAAGCGCTCCATTTCCTTTTATGAAATTGCGGAAAAAATACGCGGAATTAGCTGAAATTACTGTAAACTTGAAGTTTAGCGCTTTTTTTTAGCACAGAATGTCTCCTCAACTCCAAATAGCGCAAAATGTCTCTTCACCTACAAAAACAGAACATGTAAATTGTGCATGACATAACCATCAGCCGCTTACATTCTTCTGTTCATTCACATTGGACCTGTTTCCCTGTGAAAGGATTTTTCCCTGAACAGATGGAAAATCACATGATGGCGTAATTGCTTTATTTCAAGCATTCCACTTAACAAACACAACATGAAATGAAGGATATTACGTAACATTACGCGGGTGTAACGACAATGTAATTCTGGCCTAGTATTATCAGTGCAATAAAGCTTGCATCAGCATCACTTTAAATGGAATTTTAATAGCTAGGATTACACTAGCGTTCACAGTCAGACCGGAACATTCACAGGTTCTCCGCAGTCAATCAATCAATCAATCAATCAATCAGGGTTGGTAAAGCTCAACTACACACCTGTGAGGGTCTTAAGGAACTTGCAGAGAGGAAGGGTGGCTCGCTGAGTGCTGGGGTCATCCGAAGAGCAAGGTGTTGAGGTCCTTCCTGAACTGGGGCAATGTGGAAGATTGCCAGGATTGGAGGGGGAGGGTGTTCCAGGAGGGTGTTCACAGAAATACTTCTCAAATATGAAGGAAAACCACGATTATAAATCATACGTCCAGGGCACATATTCATGGAATCCACAAACTATATTACAAAAGAACTATATTCTTTACAAAGGAAGGTTCAAGAAGCGTGAGTGCAACTGCCAGGACGTCATTTTAAAGATGGAAGAGGGAAATGCAGAGTTTGATGAGAGGGAGTTTCCAGAACACTCATGATATTAGCAGCATGGTGGTTTTGGGTTGCGCATAAGTAGATTGATGCTGCAGTGGTAAATGGAGGTTATGTTCCTTTCAGAAGCTCAGTTACTCACCATACCTTTACACCACCAATGGTTGTATCTTTTACATCCTATGCACCCAATTCGCTCTTCATGTTGTGCAGAGAATTACGGGGTTCTTCCAAAATACCAAAGGCCACAGCATTGATACAGTGTTATATCATCACATGGGCTAACTAATATTATTTGCAAACCATTGACTGACTCTTTGGGAATTTTACATGGCACCATGGCTTCTCCATTGCCTTCATCGACATAACACAAAATGATGGGGCTCCTCTTCAGAATGTGATGAAGGGCAACTGAGTCTGCCATATTATACAGATATGTCTTGAACGTGTCCTGAATGGTGCCCCCTTTGATTAGTTTCCCCGCCCCATCGCAGGTGTAGCTGGGGGCTGCCTGACTCCCCTGCCTTCAATGTGTGCCATGAGTTCAGTGATGTCCATAAAAAGTAGTGTTGCAGTGAAGTGGCAGGGCTTTTGCTGTGCAGAACCAGTCCTCCTTTCAGTTGCTGGATAATTTTGGTGCCCCTAGAAATGTCCTTGCTTCCCCATCTCGCATTTGACAGAGTTTAAGCTATTGGCATTTTAAATGACAATGGCTTTTATTTATCTGTTTTGATAATTAACACATAAATAACAGGCATTGTCATTTACAATACCAATAGCTCAAACTATTGTACCCCTAGTGGAGGCATAAGGGAGGCACAACAAGGAGAAATAGGTTTATTTGTCCTTGTTTTTCCTTTGTCTATGTATTCTGCATTCTGCAGCACATATAGAAAAGGAAAAAGCCTCTTGTGATTGTTTTTGTGCAGGAAGGTTTCCCTATCTTCACACAAACAATCATCCCCTCAACACAGGCACCCTTGCACCATGGTGCAAAGGTGACTGCGTTGGTACAGGGGAAAAGAACAGGAATGCGCCGTATCTCATAGATACAGCACATTCCTGCCCTTTTCTTTTGCCGTATGGCAGCACAGGAGGAAGGTCTGCTGCCAAATGGCAAAACCACATAAATGAAGGCCCTAAATGAGACACATCCTGTAACAAAATAAGAAAAAGGGCCAGTCTTAATGGGAGGTTACAAATGTAAACAAGGTGGTACAGAGGAGGGACTAACAAGCCTATTAACGAATCAGAAGCCACCATTTACAAAGGACAATGACACAAGCCAATGAAAAATATGAGCGGAGAGTGGGCGGAGCTTCAAGTCCATACTCGAATACAGCATGCCTCGCAGAGCAGTGCATGCGCTGCCCTGGCTCAAACTAAAAATGCAGCTGCAGGAACAAAAAGTAAATAGGGCTCAAAAAGCTGTGTTTGTGTTTTCTAATTTTTACGTTGCTCTCTCTGTAGATCCTCAGAAGCAACATGAGGGCTGCTGAGGTGTTAAAGATGGTAAAATATACAGATCCTATGATGTCAGTAGATGGTAAAGGGCGCGTGATGTCACTTCTGTTACCATTGGCCATTAGACCAATCAATATCCACGCTTGCAGCTATGTGACCAGGTCTCTGGAGAACATAATTGTTGGCCGTCTGGACCAGGGCTCTGGCTGTAGTTTTCTCCCTCTCTCATTAAGTTGTGCCCATGGGGTCTGTGATTTCACCAGCGAAAGACAGAAGACTTTTTCCTATTTGCAAATTTCATTGAACCGCTAGTTGGAAATTCATTTAACAGATTATCTTTTGTAAGAGTTATTTAGAAAACGTTGATACTCCTCCTGTTTGTGCGTGGATTGCCACCTTTTCACGTTCGGATTCATTATGTTTGCAGTCGCAACACAGAGTGTATGTACTCTGCTTCGTTCATGGGGCCCCTTGTTCAACATTTTTGTGTCAAACCTAAAAATGCAATGCAGCCCGAGCTGTGGCATGGCAAATATGTATTCGATATTAAGAAATTAAGAATAAAATGAGGTCATTATGGCCGTCAGCATTCTACTGTCAATAACTGCATTATGTACAGAAACTGAACAGCATAATGTACTGTAGTGAGGCTGCTATTTCTGCAGTGTGTGTTATGGTAATGTATCAAGATTAGCTCTTTGATTGCTGTTCATGGAACAGTGAGCACTTCTGTATTAACAGGAATTAAATCATTGCTCTACGTTGTATCGCCTACTATCTCGGGTAAAATTAACAATGCAATGTGAAACGCATCGCCGAAGACAAGAACTTGCCTCAAATACCACACGATATGACGCAGACCATTAATTTAATTCCACTGTGTGGAATTCAAAACATGCCTTTAATAAAATCATTGTGTGACGGATAGACATTTCAACAATTGTTTTGTTTGGCACGGTGGAAGCTGCGCATGTTTCACTGCGGTAGGACTGAAATTATTCTAATAGCAAATGCTTGTCACAGAAGCAGAGAACCCTGGCACGAAGAACACCTAAACTGGTTAAGTTGGTAAAGAAAGAGACAAAAAAAATGTCACCGATTGTCACGGTTCCGTGCAAATTTGCCTGCAGCGAAACACTTTTATGCCCTATGAGTAGTTACCACCAACATAGACTTTGGGAGGTGGAAAGGGCAGTGCTCATAAAATAGGTGATTTGAAATTTTGCCCTTTCTGCATAGTTGTTCCAATATCGTTTTTGCCTTTTTACTGATCTTTTTTTTCTAGCTGTGGAACTCTTTGCACTTCACCCCCTGATGCTCAGAGGTAAAGTGCCTGTGATTCCCCTTTCAACATGATGACATTGGCATACACTTAACTGGCATATTTAGCCTACCTATATGCGCCTAGTATATGGTACTTACGTGAACCCAGGGCCTTTAAATTCAATGCACCAGTGGGCTGTAGAGTGCCTGATGCCACCCACTGCAGTAACAGGGAAACCCATACTGCAGGCGTGCCATCTGTAACACAGTCTTGCAGGTATTAACTGCAACCTTGGCCTGTCAAAAAACACCTTTTGACAGGCCTAAACCCTCCTTTTAAATACTAGTAACTCACTTCTAAGTCCGATTTCCTTCCCCATTAAGACAGGGGGAAGTGAATTTGAGAGCGCAAGATGTAAAAGTTTCATGTTAAACATATCATTAAAGTGAAAAGGCCCAAAAGACAGGGATAGCTGTTCCATACGAAAGAATAGGGTACAATATTCAATGTAATTTTGCTATCTGCACTTACGAAACAGCTACAGAGTTTAGTCTTGGAATATTTTAAATATTAATTACAAACCCAATTCATTTGTAAAGTTGACTTTGTATGAAATATTCTACAACAACCAATTTAAAAAAAGCAACCCGAGTGCCTGGGTTGAGGGGAATGATTGTTTATGTGCAGGAAGCTGTCCCTTCCTGCACATACACAATATTTAAATGGAATTTTGTAACTTCTGTGTGTGCTGTTTAATGCAGCACACATGGAAGTTGCAAAATGTCATTTTTTTTAAATGATTGTTTATGTGCAGGAAGGGATACCTTCCTGCACATAAACAATCAGTGGCATTTTGCTGTTTTCATATGTGCTGCACAACGCAATACGCATAGAAGTAGCAAATCCAGGGGGCGTGGCTAAGCGCCCGATCTGGATGGCGGCGCGGCGGTAGAGCTCCGTCCGTACCAGAGCTGACTGGCGGTTCGCGCCGACAAAATTGCACCGGAGAAGCAGCGCAAGATGTGTGACAGCGTCAGGCTTCACATGCGATGACTCCCGTCGCGGCTTGAAGCCCCTACACCCGCATTTTCCAGTCTTCGTTCCGGTCGCGGCTCTGCAGCGGCCGCGGCCGCCATTTTGTCCTTCGTAGCGGCGCTCCTTTTCACCATGAGCTTTCTTCATGTCTGCACTCCAGCGCCATGAGGCTTCCTGCTCTGTCTTCGCCCACTCTACCATCATGAAGACATCTTTTGCCCTACACAGGTGACTTTTCTTTGCTTGTTGGCGTCACAAATGGCAATTACTTCGTCTTTTTCGCTTCCCTCAAAACGAGCCGCCATTTTGTTTTTTGTTCTTTCTGCTCGTATATTCCTTGCGATTTGAATAGGAGTTACCTTTCTCCTTTGGCTACTCTGGTATTTTTCTTCTGCCACATTACTTCATTGACTCTTTTTTTTGGCTTTTTTCCACGACTTCCTACATTTTTGCACGCTGTTTGCTCCTACTATATATTTTTACTCCTTCAGCCTTAACTCGTGCGTCTTCTACAATCCTTTTTACGCACGCTTGGATGGCGAATTGCTCCAGCAGGACCCCTAAGCGCAATTATATTAAAAACTCCAAACTTTTTACAGGGCTAGCTCACTTAGAAGCTTCTGCACCCTTCATCGCCAGTGACACGCTGTCTAATATGGATACTCCTTCACACAATGTTTCTAAAACCAATCCAAAGAGGTTAAAAAAGGATCCCCCCTCTCCTCCGAAATCCTCCTCAGTCATCTCCATGGAATTGCTACTTGAGGAGATTAGGGCCTTGCGCCCCTACATGTAGGAGACTAATGCCAAACTGCAAACGCTAACTGACAATTGGTCTCAGATGGACGCCAGGGTCTCTACCGTGGAAAAGTTTGTGTCGTATCTTCAGGAATCTGCCACCAAGATTCCCCACATGGATTTGCAGTTGTCCTCTCTCCAGAAGTAGGTGGAGGGCCTTGAAAATAGAAATAGACGTAATAATCTCCGTCTTTACGGCCTGAAAGAAGGTTGTGAGGGGAATGATCCTATCACTTTCTTCAAGTCCTTTCTGCCCAAGCTCCTGCATCTACCTGAAGACGTTACGCTCAATATCCAGCGTGCTCACAGGCTTGGCCGACTCTCTTCTTCTGCGTCTCCATCTACAAAGCCTAGGGGTGTCATAATGTATTTTCTTGAATACACTGATCTATTGAAGGTTCTCCTGGCTGCTAAAGCTTCTCCACGCTTAACTTGGTCTGGCTCCACCCTATTCTTCGCCCAAGACTATGCCAAGGCCACTGCTACTCGACGCAAAGCCTTCCTTGACATGAGAGCGGAACTTCGATCTATTGGAGCTAGATATGGTCTTTTTCATCCTTGCTTATTCAAAGTTACCCACAACAATAAGACCACAACCTATGAAGATCCAGTGCGACTCCGTAGTTTCCTCAATTCCTGCGGCCCTGTCAACATGGAGTTCTCCAGTTCCAGTTCTTCATCCTCATTTCATCCGTGACTCTTCACATTGTTGTAATTGGTTCTCCTAGTATCCTGCTGGCCTTTTATTCATGTTTCTTTACTCTCATTGATTGTTCACCCCGTTCCTGTTTTTGACTAGTCTTTTTTGACTAAGCCGACCCTCGTTGCTGTTTTATGCATTTTTATCTATCTGTTTTCTTGTCATAGTATATTTTTCATGTTTCTTCTTACCTAATCACGCTGTTCTCCTTTTTTTGCAGATCCCTATTTAGCGCCCCGTCATGTCTACCTGGTTGGACGTCTCGTTGCCCCGTTTTCCTGCCCTCCGTTGGTTGGCCTTACCCCCCTCGTCTCATCTTCGTTCTCATCCCCTTCGTCCTCCTTCCAGATTTTGGATCCTTATTCCTTCACCCTTGTAAGTACCTACCCTTCCCCCCTTCCTATTTTTGAAATGTTCTCATTTGTTGTATCCATTCCTGATCTCCTACCCTTTTTCACCTTGTCATTTCTTTTGGTGTCACTCTTTTTCGCACAATGTTGCTTCTTTTCGTCTCTTCTCCCTTTTTTCATATGCTTGCATTATTTATCTTTTCCTCTCTCCTCTCCTTTCCTACTTTTTTCTCTCAGACTCACCTTGATCCTCATTTCAATCTCCCTCTGGTTTGATCCTGATATTTCATCTTCACTGTTTTTCCCTTTCCTGCTGTTTCTTTCCTATTTTTACTCCTTACTTCTTGCTGTGATCGTTTCACCACGTTCTTTATTCTTCTTTTTCCCACTCACTCTCTCATCTTTTTTTCTTCATCTTCCCTCTCCATTTAGCTGTACTACGCACTTCTTTGAGGCTTCTTCTTGTTTTCTTACTTCTTTCACGCTTTACTCTTTTAATATTACTTAATGTCATTACGTATTGTATCGTGGAACGTTAAAGGTTTACACTCACCAATTAAGAGACAAAAAGTTCTCTCCCATTTAGCTAAACTGAATGTTGATTTTGCTTTTTTACAAGAGACTCACTTATCTGACACTGAAGCTGCAAAACTTAAAAGAGGTTGGGTGGGGGCAGTGTTTTCCACTCCTGGGGATGGTAAGAGGAATGGTGTTTCCCTGTTAATTCGCAAATCTTTTCCTCATTCAGTTTTGTCTTCTGAATTTGACCCTGAAGGTAGATGGTTGTTTGTTAAGCTCTCCTCGAAAGGCACCTCTCTCTCCCTGCTTAATGTTTACGCCCCCACTGGCGGCAATCCCGCCTTTTGGAGCTCCTTTACCACTCGTATTACTGAATGTATAGATGACAATTTTATTTTAGCTGGTGACTGTAACTTGCCCCTTGATCCTTTTTTAGATAGGAAATCTACCTCATTTTTTGTTCCTCATAAATCTCACAAACTCTTTACACATGCCATCTCTCAACACAAGCTTGTCGATGCATGGCGAATTTGCAACCCAACCTCTGAAGAATTTACTTTTTACTCACCTGTACACCACTCGCAATCTCGTATTGACTACATCTTCCTTTCCCATCATTTATCGCAATCCCTCACTCAAGCTGAGATTGGCCCTATAATGTTCTCTGACCATGCCCCGGTACTCATTAACATCGACATTCTCCCCAAACCTATCGGACCCAAGAGGTGGCGCTTCAACAATGCCCTCTCCTCGATCCTAAATTTACTGAATCCTTCACGAACTTCTCCATTGAATTTTTTGCCCTCAACGATACCCCTTCTCTACCCAAACACACCATTTGGGATGCCTATAAAGCTGCTGCCAGGGACTTCATTATCAGAAACGTTGCCACAAAACGCAGAGTTCCACGTAAACATACTAGTGACCTCCTACTTCAAATCAAACATCTAGAACACTCCTTCTATACCTCCCATTCCCGAGACAGCTTGAATGCTCTTGTTTGCGCCAAAATGAAATACAACAAGCAAGCTACTGAAGACGCCTCATTGTACCTGTTGAAATCTAGCTCAAAATTTTATGGTGAGAAAAACAAGGTGGGGAAAATTCTTGCAAATTATTTGAAAGTTAAACAAAACAAATTGAATATTGAATCTGTTTTTGATACTACTTCTGTTTTACGTTATAAAGATTCTGATATTTTGGAGGAGTTTTCCCGATTTTACTCTACACTCTACTCTTCTGACACCCACCCTTCTACTCACTCCCTTGATACTTTCTTTGCAGGCATTCAACCTCCCTCTAATTTTCCAGTCGATTTATCTGCCCTCGAATCACCCATAACCACACGCGAATTACATATTGCCCTCAACTCTCTCAAAAAAGATAAAGCTCCAGGCCCAGATGGATTCACGGTCGAATTCTATTTACATTTTGCCTCCCTACTTTTACCAAAAGTGCATGCCCTCATTGATTCCTTTGTATCTAGCGGTGCTTCCTCTGGCACATTCTCTGACGCCCACATCTGTATTATTCCCAAGGAGGGTAAGGATCCACAACACTGCAAAAATTATAGACCAATTTCACTTGTCAACATTGATTATAAATGATATGCCAAGTCCTTAGCAATCAGATTAGATCCTTTCCTTCCAGAACTCCTAGGTCCCGAACAATCCGGATTTGTTAAAGGCCGCTACATCACAGATAATACCAGACTCCTTTTCAACGTCCTTTCTAAATCCTCACGTTTCAATGATTCCCTGGCTGCAATCGCTTTAGACGCTGAGAAGGCATTCGATAGAGTTGAATGGTCTTTCCTTTTCTTTACGCTAAAGTGGTTTGGGTTTGGTCCCAATTTCATCGCTCTCATTTCTTTCCTTTATTCTAATCCCAGAGCCGCGGTCTGTGCCAATGGCTTAATCTCATCCTTTTTCAATCTAGGTAGAGGAGTCCGTCAGGGATGCCCTCTTTCTCCCTTTCTCTTTAATCTAGCCCTTGAACCCTTTCTCTCCAGGTTACGTCAGAATCCCCACTTACATGGCTTTCAACTTTCTCATACCCATATCAAACTAGCTGCCTATGCAAACAACATTCTCCTCTCCATATCTAACCCTTCTGTCTCTATCCCCGCTTTCCTCGCTGAAGTTCAGGCCTACTCTCAATTGTCTGGCTATAAATTAAATAACGACAAATGTGAGATCCTACCCCTCACCAAATGTACCTTTAAAACAGATTTTGCCGCATCCAACTTTACATGGAGTCCTACTCACATCAAATATCTTGGCTTGCATATTGCCCCTTCTGTCTCAGATACCGTTTCACTCTGTCTCAATAAATGCTCCCAGAAACTTTCCGATCTCACTTCCAGATGGCATCCCCTTTATCTCTCCTGGTGGGGCCGGCTCGATACTGTTAAGATGATGATGACCCCAATAGTCCTTTTCGTCATCTCCAATATCCCTGTTTCTATCCCGACCAAATTCTTTCGGAAAATCAATACTATTCTTTCCTCCTTTCTATGGTCCCACAAGAAACCGCGTATGTCCTTGCTCCTACTTCGTCTTCCCAAATTAGAGGGTGGGGTTAACTTTCCAAATTTTCCCATTTATCATAAGGCTTTCCTCCTCTGGCAAGCCTCCCTTTGGTTGAAGGATCCCGATGAACCATCCCCCCTATGGGTTACAATCGAACGTCTTTCCCTTTCTCCTTTTTCTTTCGCTGAATACCTTTCCTTTTCCCGCCAACCTCAATTTCTCTCTACCCCTATTCACAAACACACCGCTAAGTTACTCCTTTGTTCCTCTCCAGACCCTCCTGCCTCGGTCGCTGAATTTCTTAAGTCCCCCATCTGGTACAATAATAGTATCCTCATTAAGCAAAAACCTTTTTATTGGAAAACCTGGAGACAACGAGGTTTACTTTGGGTGTCCCAACTATTTCAAGGATCGGATTTCTTATCTTTTTCTGTCCTACGTCAGACCTTTTCACTCCCTTCTCCTTTTGCCCATAAATTCCCTTTGTTAAAAGATGCGGTCTTATCTGCCTACAATTCTCTTCCTCGATCCCCTCCCCTCTCTGACTCCCCTAGCCCAGCCTCATGTCTTCACGCCTTGCTCAGCACTGAACCTAAAGCCTCTTCCATTTATCATTCTTTTCATACACCCTTATCTCCCCGACCGAAGTCAACGGTGGAACAGCTTTGGGAAACAGACTTCAATACGTCCTGGCCTTCCTCCTTATGGGACAAACTCTGGACTAAACTTCGCAAATCTTCCAGAGCTGCCTCCCTCACACAAACACTTTTCTTTATATACAACCGACTTCTTTACACTCCATCTCTACTTCACAAGAGATTTCCCTCAACCCCAGACTCCTGTTGGTCTTGCTCCGCACCTAATGCTACACTCCTCCACATGCTTTTCTCCTGTCCTTCAACTCACACCTTTTGGACTCAAGTCTGGGATCAAATCAATTCTATATTCCATACTACCTCTCCCTTCTCCATTGTTGACATTTTTCTAGGAAGCCTATCTCCTTCCTGGGCACATGTGGATTCTAATGTACAAATTATTGATTTATTAATAGCGGTTGCCTTTCAGCAGATAACTGTTAACTGGAAGAATTCGAACAATATTACCTTCAAAGCTTGGTGGTTTAATGTATGCCATAATCACAGATTAGACACTGCATTTGTTTACCCTCTTACCCTAGCCCCGAAGAGACATGCCTTATGGCTTCCCGTTACCCTGTATTTAGATGGTTGTGCTAAACGTTCTACCCGTTTATCTCCCTCTCAGCAAGAGGTTTCTAAACCTCCATGACTTACCTTCCGTTTCATTTCTTTCTTCTATAGCTCGTTAATTTTCACAAATGCCTTTTGATTTGCTCTCCTTCGGATAGCCTCATATATTGTATATCTTTTTCCTCTTTTCATTATTGTACTGTTTCATGCATTTTCTTTTTTTTTCTCTATATTTGACCTCAACACTGATATTGTATTTTACTTTGACTGTGTATTGACACCTCTTTTATTTTAAACTTTATTCTGAACTTAAAGAAGTAGCAAATCCAAGGAGAAACTAAACATTTCTCCTCTTCGCACCAGGGTAAGACTAGGTTTTCCCTGGTCTTAATTTTGGTGCTGCCCAACATTTACACCACCCATGGAAATATGGGCCAGTGCCTAAATCAATGGGTGTTGCAGTGGAATGCCCACCACAACACCCGTTGCCGCTTAGTATAGCATGAAAGGGTGCTTTATTTATGAAAGCGAGGTTAAGCCACATTAAGAGTCTTAACGCTGCCTTGTAAATAAAGCGAAGCCCATTTCACCACCACAACATCCTGAAAAGTAACACTGTGGTGGCGATAGGGGCTTGTAAATATGCCCCCGAATGTTCCATGATGCACTTCTCATCACTAGATTTACAAACTCTAAAGAGCTCCAATGGAATGTTCACATCAGTGGTTGATGTGGTATATGGAAAAGAAGTGCAGTATAAGTAGTACAAAATAAGTAAATATATTCAAAACATATTTTCGTTCAAGCATACAGCAGTTTGAGATGATAATCGAGGATGTTCTTGAGGTGTGATAAGTCCTGGGTTGCATGTGTTCCGGTTCAGGGAGGACCCGGTTCGCAGTTCGGGCTAAACTGCTCCTACTGGATCAATGTCAATACTGAGTTGCGTATAGTTGGGTTCAAACTGAGGTGGCATGGTATACAAAATAATGATGAATTGGTATGAGACCCGAGCAATTACCAGTAATTCAAGCATTCCATCCATCACTGTTTTGTATACTTATTGTGACTGTCACTGCAGGTGGAGGATTCAGGCACTACTGAGTGCATGTGGACCAGAATGTGTTCCTGTCATGACCTGTGGAATGTCTCTGTTTCATGGTGTACCAGTCATTCCATGTTTGGCAGTTGTAGGTGGCTCTGAGGTGGGAGGCATCTTATATCTAGATGTCAGAAATTGGGTTGGTTGAATTGGTGTGGGAACCCCACTCAGATTACAACCACAATCCTTGTCTCTGTGAACCAAAAGAGGCACTAAAT
Source organism: Lissotriton helveticus (assembly GCF_964261635.1). Lineage (NCBI taxonomy): Eukaryota > Metazoa > Chordata > Amphibia > Caudata > Salamandridae > Lissotriton > Lissotriton helveticus. The sequence continues at coordinate 1,824,443,888 of NC_136057.1, forward strand.
TAACCTGTGCCTAACCTCTTGGTAGCTTGGCACAAAGCAGTGAGGCTTAACTTAGAGGCAAAGTGAAAAGGATTTATGCAATATGCAAACAGTAATAATTTGAAAACTCAACATAAGAAAAAATCCCAAACCAATTCAAAACATTAGAGTACATTTTAATAAATCAAATGGGACTAGAACAACAAAAATCCAATCAGTTGAACTGGAGATATTCCATTTTAAATGTTAAGTAAATATAGCGCCTAAAAGCACACATTGCCACCAGCAGTCATCTGGCTGTGCTAGACCAGGAGAAAGTAAAGTCACAAGTTCAGGCCAACTATAATGGAGCACAGGCCAGATACAAGGACAAGGTTAATCCTTCTAAAAAGGTTACCTTTCCAAAGTCTAGTGCAAAGAAATCCGTTCACGGCGGAGGAGGCTTCTAGGAGCAGGGAGGGCATCGCAGATGGTCATCTCTGTATCCCTAAGAGTAGTGCTAAAATCGTGGACAATCATTGATGTAGCATTATGATCAAGTCAGGCATCGCAGGCGGTTGTTGCTGGAGCTTCGCATTGGTAGTCACTGCAGGCTATCATGTTGTGGGTGTCACTGGTGGTCACAATAGCATGAAAAGTCATGTTCACCTGAGCTCTATGTTGCCGTTCATAATGTGAAGCAAAGTCTGAGCACAAATAGGTTGATCGGCGGTCACAAAGAGCCCACAACTTTAGGATTTCACCTTTCTTCACAGGAGGAGCTCAACTGATGCTAGCCAAGGGTTGAGGACCTGGGGCGGTACCTCCCGGGGATCAGAAACTCACTCCTGCAATGGCCAGCAGGGATCAGGCCGGTCCAGTTACAGGTCCAGGCAGGCCCAGTACAGCAGGTCAGCTGGGCAGTTGCAGGGATGCCTCTGGAACTTGTTGTTTTCCTGTAGCTCTGACAGGAGTCAGCCAACATACTCTTGGATTCACTCAGGTAAGCTTTGAATGAAGGGACCTGGTACATTCTTCCTTCATAGAGAGAAATACGGTCCTCAAGCATCAGGGCACTCCTTTGGGGGCAAGGCAGTCCTTCTCTTTTGTCCACATGTCTAGGAGTGTACTGATGAGTGGCGCTTCAGATCCAGTATTTATGTCTTGTGCCAGTCTTTGAAGTGGGGGAATTTCCCTATACCACCCCCACATCTAGTTCTGTAAAGTTGTTTCCTTCCCTTGTCAAAGCTGAAAGAAGTCTTGGATGACAAAAGACTAGTGTTAGGTTCCTTTGTGTGTGCTGGGAGCAAGCCTTTTGCAGTGTAAGTGGGGCAAGGCACCACTCTGCTCCCAGCCATCCTGGCAAGATGGCCCATCCTGTCCACATCTAGTCCCCTTCTGTAAAACTGTCCTGAAGGAATACACAAACCCCAACATAAGACCCACTCACAGACATGTGAGCCAGGATGCTGGCAAAAGGCACAAATGGTTAGGACAATAAAACTTTCTAAAAGTGGCATTTTCAGAATTGTAACTTAAAACCCGACTTCAACAATAAAGAGGAGTTTAACTTGCAATTCATCTCAGTGTATATACCATATCTCTATCTGCTCTAAAGCAAAAGTTATTAAAAAGTATTAAATGTAAAAAGGTAATTCAGTGTTAGTCAATGGGAGAGGTAGGCCTCAAAACAGTGAGCAATTACTTTAGGAGTTTTTTACTGTAAAATCAAAAGCCACATGTCTAACTGTTTAAATACAATGCACCCTGTACTATGAGCCACTATAGCCTACTTTATGAGTGACTTGTATGCATTACAAAAGGAAGGCAAAAGACTAATTTTGCCAGGTCAAAATGGCAGTATAAAAACACACTATAGGCTGCACTGGCAGGCCTGAGACATGTTTTAAAAGGCTACTTCAGTGAGTGGCACAATGAGTGCTGCATTCACTAGTAGCATTTAATGTACAGGCCCTGTTTATGTGCATTTTAAATTTACTAGGGACTTACATGTAAATTAAATGTGAAAATTAGGTGCAGAACAATGTTACTGTGTTTCAAGGAGAGGGTGCAAACACATTATCACTGGTTAGCAGTGGTAAAGTCCTCAGAATACTAAAGCCAACCAAACAAATCGACCAAAATAAGTGGGGTGAGGGCACAATGTTTTGTGGAATATCATGCCAAGGATTTAATGTCAAAGAGTAGGCATCTAGCAATTGATTATCTCATGATTCATCTGGAATTTTTGCACCAACAGGAAACTGTAGCAACAAAAATGGGTCACAAAAATGTTGAGGATGTCTGAACCTTCCTTGACAGTTGTCCAATTCGTATCACACTGTGCCATTGAAACTAGTGCTGATATTGGTCTGGATGATTACTTTTGATAACTCTAAAGGTGAGTAGATACGTGTTTTTGCTACAGCAAGGAAAAGTGTCTTCAACTGATTTGACTTTGTTGCACCACAAACAGTGCTTTTGATTTACCTCTGTTAGTTCCTTCCTGTACTATACTATCCTGAACATCTTTTTTAGTCATTCTCTCCTGGATTTGCTCTGTATCTGAGTACCAGTGCCAAATGGGGTTCCTATATGATCATTTAATGGGGAGTAATGGACCTCTTTCCAATGTCTTTGTTCACCTGGATGGACATCTATACAAGATTGTCCGTGCTTCATGCATGCAGGTTCTTAAGTCTTTCCCAGCATTCCCTGACATCAGGTGCAAGTCCAACGACTACATAATCCTGATTTCAACAACTGTATGCACTGAAACTGCATGCATTCTCCTTGAATCTTGAGCTGCACTCTGATTCAAGCCCTGGTTATTTTGTGTTGTTTGGGGGAGAAGTGATGCTTGCATTTCCATACCAAGTTCCTTCCACTTGCTGATTTGTTAGGTTACTGAGCTAAACTTCAAGGTTTTGCATTGGGTATTTTCTTGGCACATCACAAATTTGTGCCAGTTGTGTATTCGGGCTTTCTCCTGTGACTCATGATACTCAGTCACTGGTGATCCAAGGCTTGTTAAGAATGCACTTTAGTTTTTAGATATGTATCCGTTCTTCAAACAAGATAGTGATAATGTCAGGCGGTGCGACTGTTCAGAGACAACAAGAGTTGCCATTCATGAGGGCAAAAAGGGAATGCTTCCATAAGCCATTGATTGATTCTGAAGCCCCACATGTAAAGTGCACTATTCCCAGTCGTATGTTGAACCTTATGTGACACCACTGCGAGTGGTGGAGATATATGTGAATATGAGGGTTTTGCCAGCAAACTCTAATTGATCAGATAACCAAACACTGTATCCATCCAATCAATGAAGAAAGGAAGCACTGACTAAGGGCTTCATTTACGAGGCCCTGGCGGCACTTTTGCACCACCAGAGCATCACTTTTTTGATGCTCCGGTGGCGCAATGTGCCGTAGCATATTTACAAGGCCACACAGAGCTACTTTACGTGGCTTTTCATGACCTTGTAAATATGTGCCCCTTTCACGCAGAACACTGCGTGAAAGGGGTGCTCCATGGGTTTTTGCTGTGGATTTTCCCATGCAACACCCATGGAATCTAAAGCATTCCCAGTTTTACGAGGAATTGTAAACCCAGGAATGTGTCCGATTCTAATGCCACCCCAGAGGTGGCTTTAGGGAGGCACAAGGAGAAATGTCCTTATTTCTCCTCGTTTTTTCCTCTTTCTATATGTGCTGCATACTGTGCATACTGCAGCCCACTTAAAAGGAGGAAATCACCTCCATTGATTGATTTTGTGCAGGAAGGTGTCCCTTCCTGCACAAAATCAATCATCCCTGCAATGCAGGCACCCTTGCAACATGACACAAGAGTGCCTGCGTTGGCCCTAGGCTGCTTTTTTGGCACAGGGGTCATTACAGGAATGCACCATGTTCTTCTAAATATGGCGCATTCATGTACTTTTAGAATGACACAGCGCAGTGCTGAAAAATTGCCTGCAGCACTGCGCTGCACCACTGTATTGTAGATGAAGCCCCAAGTTCATGGAGTACTAAACTGAGTCCTATAATACTCGCAATAAAGCACCCACAGAAGCTCCTGCCTACATGTACTGCAAGGAAGGAACAGAGGAAAGATCATGTTTGGTGACTACCAGGAGTGTCCAAATAGGCTTGCTACAGGTAGGGATCTACACAGCATTTAGCAGACTACAAGTCTTCCACTGCAATAAGCAAGAATTGCAACTAGTGTGCGACCACAGGTCGCTTCGCTTGTATTTGAAAGAAGGGCTTCGAAGCTCAATAGTTTTTAGGAATGATAGAATGGAAGAAGAATCAAGGGAGTTGAAGGATTTTGTTTTGATGGCACTGGAAATTACTTTAAAGTAAGCAAAGAGTGCCTTATTTTATTAGTGGATTGATGGGCAAACTATCCAATGCACGACATATTCTTTTGAAGGTGATTCCAGAAGAAGCGAGTCACTGTTTAGAAAAAACACCCAACTTATGTCCACCCAGTGTTAATAATGGTACAATTATCCTCATTGATTAATTCTGGGAAAGGGTAGCGTTTAAAGGACGGCCAACAGAATGTGAAGTGTGTTTCTCAAGTGGTGAAGTGGATTTTCTGGGTTAGCCGCAACAAAAAGAGCTTTCAGTCATGCGCAAAATTGTAGGTTTTTGTGATTAAAAAGGAGTGTGAACTACTCAATTTTCTGTCATAAATATATTGTGGGGAATAACTAACAAGGTTCTACACGAGATTAAAATAAGATAAAGATATTCCTACCCGGGTTAAAGTAGGTAGTGTGCCCATTTGTTATAACGGGAAGTTAGCTACCACACTGAAGAGAAGATCGTGACATCTATTCTGTCTTCCCAGTGGTTAAATTCAGTGGTCTTCCCCAGAAAGTAGAATTCCTACTGCGCAAGGAAAATGTTTTTAAGCCCAATTTTTATAAAGTATGATATTAAAAATCGTTCACAAGCAGTGGGTCTCTCAACCGAAATGCATAATTTGGATATAGCTTCTGCTATTGGGAAGTTTATTCTAAAAGTAAAAATAATCCTCAAAAGCGGATAAAATCAAAGTCTTTCTTTTAGATATTTATATGATACTAGTTATTTTATACAGAAAGGTGGAACAAATAATGAACTCTGTATGTACGAATTTTATGTTAGATTTTATTGGATATGTTTTATATGGGATGGTATTTATGGAGATTTTATGTGTTTACGGACTAATTGGTCCAACTAAACTTTGCCACTGGAACCAAGCTATACTAGGATGATGAGCCCTAATTTAAAAAAAAACGGTCCTGGGTTGCTTGTGTTCTAGTTTTTGGTACAAGGACTGCCTAATAATCCCTAAGTCACTGAGACCAAAGATAATTGACCTTACAACAGTGTTGGCCTTTTCCAGCCCTTGTCCTAAGAGCAATTCTACGTGGCATTTGTTTTTCTAAATTGATGCTGTGTCATTGCACCTCTGTCACTGTAATAAAGTTTTTGACTGAAGATGTTGCAAACAACTCTACTGAGGGATAAATTGCAATTTACAACAAAAGAAATGCTTGTTCTTTTTGACTGATCAGAGTATTACAAATTATTTCATTGTCATCTATCATTCCCAACTCAACACTGTATTACAAATGATAAATGTACATTCACAGAAGGCACCTACTCATTGATGAGTAAGTGCCTTCTGTGAATAACAAAATGAGTAAGGGACTTTGGTGAATACCAAAATGAGTAAGTGCCTGCCAAAATGGTAGTAAGTTTAGGATTTTGTCTTAAGTTAGTTCTTTGAATCGGGCCCAGAGTTCCTCGTCTGTGTTAAGGCCATGTGGTATCTTCATTTGTAATTTTATGATGTATTTGCTTTTCATCCTTCGAAGTTGTAAAACACTGTCACCAACTCTTTCATGCCTTGGTATGTGTGCCTCACCATAGTACCTCATGGTCGTTCAGTCTTCGGCATGTGATAGGGCATAGTGTTTTGCAACTGGATAACTCATATTGCGATGCTGTACTGCACTTATGGGTTCCAAGATTCTTTTCTTCAATGGACAGATTGTGTTTCCAATGTATTTCAAACCACATATATATTCAATCATGTATACCACATATTGGGTATCACATGTGATCTTATGTTCAATAGGTATTTGTCTCCCTTTAGAGTCACTGGTGGTTTTAACATACTTCCCTATCCTACATGCTTTGCAGCTGTTGCACTTACAAATCCCTAGTTTTTCTTGTCTGGCCAATTGTCTGATCGGTGGGCTACAAAATGACTTTGCACCAGTCTATCCTTGAGGGATCACACTTTTTTATATGTAAACTGCAGTTGTGGTCCTACCGCTTTGGCAATGTCACTGAGTAGAATATTCCAGTACCTTTGGAAGATTTTTCTCATCTCTAAACTCTCTTTACTGTATGTCATGATCATTCTCAAATTGTCGTAATCTTTTGGCTCTGTTTGATTTTCAATCAGCATTTGTGTCTGTGTTTTGCTGTTTGCTCTCTATGCTCCTTGTTCAATGTATGCTGGAAGATATCCCCTACAATAGAAGCTCTTCTTTACTTCCTTGAACTGGGTTTCAGTGTCTTTTTCTCTAGAGGAATTCCGTCCATTGCGGTTGAATTCTCTGTATAGGATGCTTTTAATCAAAGCCTTGAGATGAAAACTCGTTCTATGTAAAATGCTTTATGTGGCAGTAGGTTTTCGGTACATGGTTGTCACCAATTTGTGGTTGTGGACGTAAACTTGAATAGCCAAGAAATCTATCTGTTTGTTGTCCATATTGTAAGTAAAAATGAGGCTCATTATATAAAATAGTATAAATGACCTCATTATATTCCTCAAATTGCTGGTGTTTGCCATTCCAGACCACAAATAAATTGTCAATGTATCGCAACCAGATGATTATCTTGGAGAGGTAATCCTCATATATGTCACTCCATGTGATTTCTCTTTCCCACCAGCCAATAGTCAAGTTCGCATGGCTGGGGCAGAAGAAAATACCCATTGCGGTTCCACAAGTTTGCTGAGATTGTTTTTGGTCAAGAAGAAGATGTTGTTATACAAGCACATTTCAATAATTTCCATTACCAATGTTGAATGTTTAGTTTCTTTGATATTTCTATGTCTCAAGAAATATTTTACTGCGTTTAGACCAATGTCATGTTTGATGGAGGTATGTAATGACACCACATCAATGGTTACTAGTAAGAAATCTTGTTGCCACTCGATTTCAGAATTTGTGATGTATAATAGTAGTGTTTTCATCATGGCAGAGATATCATGATCAACATAATTGAAATTGTTTTAAAATTAGATCCGCATCCAGATACAATCAGTCTCCCTGGAGGGTTGTGTAGTGTTTTGTGAATATTTGGCAAGAAAACTATTGTTGGCATAATCGGATTCATGGCAGCTACAAAAGTGGTATTCATGATCATTAAATAATGCATATTAATGCCATGCTCTTAATTTTCTGATGAGGTTCATAACAATCATACTGATTTGGTGGTTGTATTCCACTTTTTTGTAGTTGTTGGTATTTTTCAGTTGCCTGTAAGCCTCTTCCATGTAATCCTCTTTAGCCAAGATTACAATGTTGCTGCAGACTTAAATATTAAGAACTCATTGGTAAAGGCATATGCGTGGTAAAAATCTGTGTGTTAAAAAATGTGTAGTAAGGGCACTGTTTGGTAATTACTGCTCTGTAAAGGCTGTTTCCCCTCCCACCAATCTATGCCATGTGACTCCAATCTACTCAACTCAACTCTACCCCAGGCCACTCTATTCTACTAAACTCTACTTTGTGCTACTCCACTCTACGCCACTGCACTCTACTCTATGCCTCCACTCCACTATATGCCAATACATGCCACTCCACTCTATGCCACCTCACTTTATGCCACTCCAAGCCACTCTACTCCACTCTACTGTACTCTACTCCATCTCATGCCACTTTACAACATGGTTAAATGCCATTGTCTGGCTTAGATCACTGTTGGTATGTAAAGACCTCTGCAGCAAGCCGGGCTTAGGTCAACACTGTAGAATTTCCATAGCAAACACAAATAACTGACGAACACTAGAATATTTTCTTTCTTTTTGGAAATCGTTTTATTAAACTTTGTTAGTCGCAACATTCAGTGCTCCAATCACAGGAGCGTTGGTATTATACAAACATCATTACATGTCGAGTCTACTTTCAAATATTTCAACATTTATTCCATGTCCTACCCTGGTGAGGTGTCTGTTGGGTGATATTCATCTCATTTTATTTGTTGCCATTGGTCCCCTCCCCACAACACTAGGATATTTTTTAATTTCTATATCAACATTTTAATACCAGTAAATTCTTTGGACCGACACAGGATGACGTCAATCGTAACTTGTGTGTTTTTCGTAAATGAAAGCCATGAATACATGTGCAACCTGCAGTCCGGACACAGTTACAAGATTTTGTATTCCAAATTTTGCTCACTAAATATGCGCCTACTGGAATGATTAGAAGTTGCAGAACACATTCAACTTGCCCTTTTCAGTCTTGCAAAAGACTACTTAAGTTATTTGGCAGAGTTAATGTCATCAATACAAACAAACAAAAAATGAAAATAGAGGAGTCTGAGTCATCCCTGTCTTTGACTGAATGAAGAGTCAGTGAAATCTTGGATCCATTGTTAGGATTATTTATTTCTCACCATAATAATTCGCTCTGATTTTGACATTTGCATTATACAGCAAATGCTGAGCAGGAGAAGCAAATCTTCTTCTGCAAGATGCCAAGAGCTCAAGATACTACAGATTTTCTTTGTGCTGCTGGTGAGGCTACCTCATTCTCTAACTCTCCACAGTTGGCTTAGAAGGTCGATGCATGGAAAGAATCTCCTGGACAAGAAAGGGTGCAGAATGGGTCACAGTTGTTGTCCCTCCTCTGTGGGGTGAGCATATGCATTTGCATGATGGCCCGTAAAACCATGCCTTGTTATGCCTTAGCTGAGGATATTTGGAATGGGATTGCTGCTGATGTTGCTTTGCTGCACTGTAGTGGCTGCAGAGGATTGAAAGTAGAGCCACTGGGTAGAACCCTGATGCTGGTTGCTGCTCTGCAGGAACAATAATAGTGCAGCGAGTTGCTTATATACTATTTTAAGTGTGCCCCATTCTCCAAACTACTGTTACTGGACTGCTCATTCTGAGGGCCTGGGAGCCCCAGCACCACACCTACTAGCCGCTTATTTAGTATTCACATCACCTGACATAAACTTACTACTACACCCAAGTCACCCAAATTTACATTGTTACTCACAACTTTAAATGTGTTGCCCATAAAGTAATGTCAAAACATCTATTATGACGCTGTCAGCATGTGTAATACATGGGTTTTGGACAGTTTCAAGATGGCCTCCATCTTTATTGTACATTTAATTTATAAATAAATAAAATGGCAAATCTATAGGCTTCTCCGTCCTTTTACGTATATCCCGCTATGAGCAGAATCTAGCTTTGGGAGGATTCTAGAGGCCTTGCAATCTGTTTTCTATGTCTGTGGCCCAGTGAGCAGGATCTGACAGTGTGAGAGCAGTTTCTGTCCTCAGCTATGTACACTCATACTGTGGCCCATCAACATAAGCACAGTAAGGCTTTGGCTTTGAAATTCAGGTCATGGGATTGATCAGTCTGCTAAAAGCAAATTGCCTAAAAGTCCTTTGCAGCAGAGTTTGGTGGTTTTATTACCCTAGCTCCTAATGTATGTGAAGGTGTTAAGGTATTTACTAGAATCAACGTTTTCAGAGATAGAGAACAGAAGAAAAGGTCGAAATTAATTGAGATGTTAGTATGGAGTTCAATGCCATTGCTTTAGGTGCATTAATTGCTTCAAGATTGTTTTGTTTGTGATTAATCGTGAATTGATTATTATTAGTAGTTTATTACTATTATTTCTCAAATAATTGTGAGCTATTAATTTCAGTCTCATCTGATCAAATTTTGCAGTTTATTAATGTTTGTATTATGTATTATATTACTGCATTACATGTTACTTTTATTGTCATTATGGCTACTTTTAGTGTTACTATTTGTTATTTATAATTTATGAGGAGACCCTTTCTGCTCCATTGAATAAACATTTGTATTAATGCTAATATTTGTCAGGAATGGGGTTAATAATTTGGTGTGGGGGGTGTTACCTGTACCAATTTGATAAATCCACTCTGGTTAGGTTAAAATAAAGGCCTTGGGCGTCAACCCTGGCAGCTGTTGAACATGCAGCAGGCAATTCCCCAAAGAAATACAAGATAGGTTCGGGCAGTATATAACATGCCTTGAAAAGGATGAAGACGAGGATTATGGAGTTAATTGGATGTTTATTTGAGCATAGACAACATGCAGCTCATTACGAGGAAAACCTGGGCCAACTGACTCAAGTTGGAATCTGAGCCATCACAAGGTTTTAGTCCAAGATTCTATCAGTCAGCATTGGTCAGGATACCACACATCCCCTATCGTTAACACATTTACAATGGAACAAAATAATAAAAATAAATTATACAAATGGACTTCAATTAAAGAGATAACAAATTCCAAAACAATTAAATAACAAGAACGAAATGATATGCAAATAATATATGTACAAAGTCAGAGTTAAGTAATACAATCAAGAACAGTGTGTTCAATATGGGACATGAACACATGGTTTACATTATAGACTAAGACATGACATAATCTTTACACCAATCAGGTTTGGATTTCAATCTTGAAGCAGATGTCTTATTTGACTCATCACTGTTTTGTTGTTTAATCACAACATCTCTTGATCCAGAAAACGAATCTAGAGTAGGCCACAAACACTTAGGCACTTTAACCACCTTGCTCATGCTCCACACATTGCCATCAGACAACACTAATACTTGGTGCCCCACTCTAACTATTTTCACGGGATCAGAAAACTTGGATTCTCCAGATTTTAGTAATCTTCCTTCCTTCACACAAACCAATTCCCCAATATGAAATTGAAGCATGGAACTCCTAGGTGTTTGGGGAGAAATTAGTTTTTCATTAGATGACCACTGACAATTACCATTGGAACTACCAGATACTTTGGAACGATCAACTTTGTTTCTCATCTCCATTATCAAAATCTGGTTCAAATCACACACATCCTTCCTACCCCTCATTTTCTCAAATGGAGATATATCACCTGCCGTTCTGGGAGTAACTCTGTAATTCCACATTAGATCCTTGAGTGCTGGAGAACAATTCTTCCTATTGGCTAACGCCAATTGTATACCATCCTTCTGAACTCTTATCCATCTCTCTACAATTCCATTACTCTGTAGATAATATACAGATGTTTGTAAATGGCTAATGCCATGTTTATCCAAATAATCCTTCATCTCAGTTGACCATAACTGCACACCATTATCAGTAACCAAACATTTAGGAATTCCTTCTTTTTCAAAAACTTCATTTAACAATTGAATTACTGTTTGTGAATCAACATGATGAACTAATTTAATTTCTGGCCACTGAGATAATTGATCAATAAGAACTATAACATACATCTGACTTTTGGATAAACATATTGGACCGGCAATGTCAAGAGAGATTCTCTCCCATACTTTTTCTGGTCAGGAAACAGGAGCTTTCTCATAACTGATAACTTTTTGTGATTTATCACTGGTGGCACACTCAACACAAGATCTAACTTTCGATTCAATACACCTGTCAATGGCTGACCACCAAAACGCAGACCGTAATCTGTTTTTCATACTAGACATGCCAGGATGTCCTGCATGAGCCATGTCTAAAACTTGTTCCCGCAAATCCTTGGGTACCACCAACTGTACACCACAAAATAACACATCATCTATGACCGATAATTCATTGGCAACATAGAAATAGAATAATAACTCGTTATCCAATTCTTTCTTAAATGGCCATTGAGTACAGTTATATTTGATGACTTCTTGGATTTCCTCATCATTAATGCAGGTATTCTGTCATTTATCTTGTTTGATGCACCAATTTGATACCACACAAATGGATACAACTCTCTCCATGTCCTCATCAATCACAGACTGTTCACAATTCTCCTTAATTGGTAAGCGAGATAAGCAATTTGCTAAAATGTTCCTTGCACCTGGAATGTATTCTGCATTAAAATGAAAATCTTGCAATTTGTACTGCCATCTGGCAATCCTTGGTGTTGCTTTTCCACAACCTTCGGTAGTAAATGGCTTCACCAATGGGTGATGATCTGTCCTAACCTTAAATGGGGTACCATAGCCATATTTACGGACGTATTCTATGCCCCACCAGCAAGCGTTTCTTTTTCCAACGTTGAATATTTAACTTCAGCATCCCTAAGTGGTCTTGATACAAAATCAATGGTGAAAAGTTTTCCATTCTGATTCTGCATCAAAACCGCACCAATACCAACATTGCTGACATCAGTCAAAATGACAGAACTAGATCGCGTTTCAAAGGTTGCTAAAGCAGAAGTGGAGGATAAATATTGTTTTAGATTTGTAAACTCTGTGGCACAATCCTTACACCAAACAAATTGTTGATTTTTTTTCATTAAGCTTCTCATGTGGTTGGACTTATCCGAAAACAAAGGAATAAACTAGCCATAATATTCAGCCAGGCCCAGAAAAGATCTGAGCTGATCTTTAGATTGGGGTTCTGGAGCATCTTCAATTGCCTTTACTAAGTTCTGTTTAGGTGATATTCTTTTACAACTTATATTATGCCCTAAATAGTCCACAGATTCCATTTCAAATTTAAATTTTTCTTTGGTTAATGTCATTCCATAGTTTTACAAAATGTTAAGAACCTTACACAAAGTCTCAGCATGTTCTTGCTTATTGTTCCCAAAAACTAATATGTCATCCTGGAAATATAAAGTATTTTTAATATCTTTAAACAGTTTATGCATAAATCTCTCAAATACTGCAGAGGCAGATATCAAACCAAAAGGCATCCTCTTGTACCTAAATGCTCCTTCAGGCATTATAAAGGAGGTGTAAGGTTTGCTATCCTCATGCAAAGCAATTTGATGATAAGCATTGGATAAATCCAATGTTGAGAATATAGTGGCCCCATTTAAAGTTGAAAACATTTCATTTATACTCGGCAATGGGTGCCGATCCACCCACACACACTCTTTTAAATCTCTTAAATCAACACATATTCTAATTTTTCCATTAGGCTTGTGGACCACTACAACAGGAGACAACCACTCAGATGATTCAATTTCTTCAATTATGTCTTGCTTCCATAATCTGTCTAATTCTTCTTTTAGAGCTTGTCTCATATATAAGGGAACATTCCTAACTTTGTGAACTTTAGGAATTTAATTCTGTTTTAAAACTATTTTATGAATAAAGGGCCTCTAGGCCCATAGGAATGAATGGGGAGGTATTCTTTAATTGCGACTTACAATTTGCGAGTCGCAATTAAGGAATATTAAGAAATCACCATTTTTTTAGCGATTTCTTGATGCATTTCATTTTGCGATTCCTTAATTGCGATTCCTTATTTTTCGCAATTAAGGTATCGCAAAAAGCAATATTGATGCATGTGCCTGTATGTACCGACGAAACACGTGTTGGCTGTTTCTCTGACATTCGTGAATAAAAAGAACATCATTTGCAAAAAGACCTCGGCTTGATCATCTTGTCACAAGAAGGATATCTTTCATGAAACAGGTCATCTATAATATTGCTTTTAGGATAGTGCTTACTCGACCCTTTTTGTATGTTTGCTTCGGCAGGTCCCCATGATCTGCCTCAGTCACCCTTGGTAGTGAGTGATGGTGGTCTCCTTAGCACTCCCACTCTATTTGCAATATTTCTAATAATTTTGTGCCCCAATCAATTATTTCTTTGATACATATTTGAATGTGCGGTTATTTACTCCTTAGGGAACACCACTACCAATTCCTTTTCCCAACTGTTCCTGTTCACTCACAGAATGCTAATCCCTTCTGAGTAGTAAGCAGTTAACACCCATCTACTCTTACTGGGCTAGAGTCCTCTCAACCAGTATGTGTATTTCAACTTTGGATGGGGTTAGTAGCAAAATTGGGATTAGACCAGTTTTTGATCATGCAGCGCAAAGTAAATTTTATTAACTCATTTTTGATTTAGAGTTATCAACAATTTGGTTTCACTGATCTTTGAATGTAATTGAATTGAATTTATATTGTCTACTCATTCACAAGTAGGAGATGGAGTTTTCAGGATCGAGATGGTACACCTGAAGGTTGCTTTGAGGGACGGCTTATAATCACCATAGTAGGTCTGAATCGGCCATGGTGTCAATCCAGTCAAGACAACTAGATACTTGATTTGTTCACTAGGAAAAAGTTCTTCCAGGCCATAGATCTGAAATGTTTATTCTGAAACATTATGATAAACACAGTAAGCCTTACATATTAATTGCAAAACATAAATTGTATTTATATTGTCTACTCATTCACCAGTAGGAGATGGAGTTTTCTAGCTTTAGACAGCCTATTTCTCTGGATTGAATGCACACAAAATGCATTGAATGATTGCTTCTAACGAAGGAATAAATATAGAATAGAAACAGAAAATACATTTTCAACGAAAGCAAGTGTGGTGCATATGAGTCGTAGCACTTCTTTGGGCAGACAGCACAGAAATGAATATTTTTACATGCATTTCTTTGTGGTTAGGTGTTTTCACCGATCAGTGTCTTTATATATGCATTGACTTGTGTACAGCAACTGAAAAGTGAATGCATTTAAAAAAAGAGGAGCTTTCCTTGCACACATCTGTTAGACCTAGCACCATTGGCGCGAGTCTCCCTTCCATTTTTTACAGTTGCCTCATGTGTTTTTGCTGGTGTTAGATGCTTTGGGCACTGTGCCACTGCTGTCCAGTGCCACAGTGCAAATGCTCCCTACTGTAAATTGATGTATGGATTAGTGATTCCATGATTGGCATGTTTGGTTTACCTGTCAGACCCTAGTACAGTGCACTGAGTGTGCCCATGACTTGTAAATCCAAATGCTGCTGGCGGGCTTGCAGCACTGGTTGTGCCACCCACAGAAGCAGCCTTGTAAAATATGTCTAAGGACTGTATTTGCAGGGCCTGTGTGCAGTCTGGTACTGTCATGCTGACTGGGCAAGTGCACCCATTTGCCAGTCCCTAAACCTTCCCTTTTCTTCATATCAGACACCCCTATGGTAGGCCCAAGGGCAGGGTGCATTGTAAGTATAAGGTAGGACATGCCCTAGTGTGTGTGGCATGTGCTAATAATGAATTACTGCCATTATCGTTTTTCACCATTGCAAGGCTACCTGTTCTCCATAGGCCAGAATGGGCTGTTAGGTTGTTACATTCTATAATCCTAACTAACTCTGAGAAAATGGTAGAAATTCGAGTTTAGTATGTCTGAACTCAGAATGATACAATACATATTTTAGTGAAGTTGGTTTTAACATTCTGTGTTTGAAAATACCACTTTTAGAAAGTAGGTATTTTCTTGCCTAACCTTTCAAGCCTGCCTCTGCTAGGTTGTGTATTCCTTTGTCTGATGTTTTTGAGTGACAGGGCTGGAGGATTCCAAGAGACAGGATGAGTCAGCCGAGTGGTGAATAGAGAGCACTGCATCTAGATGGGTGGGAGGAGTACCCCTAAACCTAGAATAGGGCTGTGCCTGCCTTCCACAATGCTGGCTCCACCTCCTGGGGTGCGGCTGATGTCTCTGCCCTGCACAGTGAAAGAAGAGAAGGAATGCTGTCAACAAAGTGCTCCAGGGCTGTGCTTTCCCTCCACAATGTTGGCTCCACCTCCTGTGGGGCGTCTGATGTTTCTGTCCTGCACTGTGAAAGGAAAGAAGGAGTAATGTAAACAGAGTGCTCCAGAACTGGTTTGGACTGGGCAAAGGCCCCTCTCCCCTCACAGAACAAAGCATTTTGGGGTATAAATATTGGGACCCTGATCCCATGAAATTAGATCACTTTTGGACTACAAGAAGAAACTTTTGCTGAAGAAACTGAGAAGAGACTATCCCTAAGCTGAAGTGCTGCTTGGGGGATTGGCCTGCAGTGGTTGCCTGACTGCCAAAAAAAGGAGAAAGAACTTTGTGTGCTTTATTTTCAAATTGTAAAGGATCTCCAAGGGCTTGGAACACAGCTTGCTTCCTGCTGAAGTCTCAGGGACAACAGACTTCACCCACCAGCTCCCCAAGAGTCTTCCTGAAGTGCCTGCAGCTGTGCTGGACTTTGTGGGAGATTTGCATGTCGCAAGGAGCTGGAAGCACAACTCAAGATCAAGAAGCGGGTCGCCGAACTGCCGCTGCCGAATCACAACACGAAACGCTCTCCGCATCACCAGAGAAGAGAATCGACGTCATAGCAGACACCGACGCATCCCCGGGAAGCTTGTCGCAGGAGAGAAGGATCGATGTCGCATCAGACGCTGCTGCATCTCTGAGAAGCGTGTCGCAGGGCCTGTCGCGGCTCATCGCCGGAGAAGAGGATCGACGTCGCAACAGACGCCGCCGCATCACTGGGAAGAGTGTCGCAGGGCCTGTTGCGGCTCGCATCATTGTGGAAGCAACTCGCATCGCCAGGAGAGAGGATCGACATCGCCACAGACGCTGGTGCATCACTGGGAAGCTTGTCGCAGGGCCTGTCGCGGGTCACATCATGGAAAGTATCTCGCATCGCAGGAGAATGGGACCGACGTCACAGCAGACACCGCTGCATCACCGGAAAGCGTGTCGCATCAAGGAGAAAGCGTCATCTTTATTTCTTTGCACCTGAACTTTTGCCACATTTCCATCGCTGCAACGTTTCTGTTGTGGAAGCACAAGGCATTGTAAGGTACTTTGACGCAAAGTGTCGCATCTTAAGATCTAAACAGAACTAAGCTAAAACTATCATCTTAAGTATAGTATTGTGGATTTTTGTCATTTGTGGTCTTGTGTTAAGTCTATATAAAGATTACTTATTTTTAATATAAACCTTGTGTGGTGTCCATTTATAGTGTTGTTACTGGGTTACTGTATGTGGTCACAAATGCTTTACACACTGCCTCTGAGATACGCCTGTCTGCTTGTGTCAAGCTACGAAGGGGGTGAACAGGGGTTATTATAGGAGTGTACCCCCTTACCCCGACTAGAGGCAAGGGTCCCTATTTGTCACAAGTACCTACCTGTGCCAACTAGAGACCCCCAAATCTAAATCCTAGTAAAAGAGCAAATGTATACACTTGCTCTTAATCAAAGTCTCTAGTTTTTATCTGCCATAGAGACAACTTTACCTGTCTTACTAGTCTCCTGTTTTCCCCAAAAATATGATAACACATAAATACATGCATACATACAGGTGCATCCAGGCCTCTTTCTTCCCTTATGAGTCAGTTGAAGTAACACTATGATTTTGCTTCTGTCCACCAGATCCCATAGCTCGGGACAATATTTCATCCCTCTTCATCTATTTACTATCTTGCACTGTGAGTGATGGCATTTTCTCTTTTTACATGTGCAGAGACACGCTGCGGGGCCTCACCTTCATTTTTACATTTTTGCAATTTATTTGAATATTGAACACCTGCCAAAGCCTGACCTTTAGACTTTGCCAATGCTTGGTTTTTATGAGGAGTTAAGGCATATCAAACGTATTAAGCAACTTACAGAACAAATACATTTCAAAGATATCAAATAATGTATCAATATTTTTCAACTAAACCAAATAAATGTAAACAACCTTCTGAGGAACATTACTTTAGACAGCATTCACCTCCTCTATCGGAAAATTGATTTTTAGTTTCCTTTCACCATGACAAATATCTTTCTAATGTGTACTCTATAATTCACTTGCAGTTCTTTGCCTAAACCATTGGCATGTCTGCCATCCAGGTGCAGTAAATGACTACCCTGTACTTTTTCTTAACTCATTTTCCTGCAATTCAGAGTAAGTTAGTAGACAATCAATAGCATTTTACATTTAATTATTTATTATTATTTTTTTAAGTTTATTGTTTTATGCAAGGAAATACAGCAATGGACAGTGACAAATTCCAAACATACATAGAATTACATACAGATTCAAAATCAAAACATATCTAAATCCAATCTGCAATTGGCGCCCAAATTTTCGTTCCCAGGGCCCTTCTTTTGACCCCCTTAAACTTATACATAGCAGATTCTATATTGTACATAAATAATAATCTTTCCCGTCAATTAAAAAAAGAGGGGGGGTCAGGATTAATCCACTCCCTAGTGATACAGGCTCTGGCTACCGCCATACAAATAAAAAGAAAGCAAGTTAGTGATTTAGATCTTGGAGTACCTGAGCCTATGCCAATTAACAGCAACTCTGCAGTTACCTTGACATCGCGTTTAACAACAGCAGCCAAAAAACGTTAAATTTGTTGAAAAAACTCCCCAAGCTTAAGGCATTGAAAAAACATGTGTACATCATCGGCTGCATGCAAACCGCAGCGGTTACATTTCGTCCCCACTGTCGTACTCCATTTAGCAACTTTACTAGGAGTGTAATAAAGATCGTTTATACACATAAAATGTTGAGATTTCATCATCCCGGTAATTAAAAATTCGGAAGCTAGTTTAACAGACTCGTGGACATCAATATCAGGTATCCCCAATTTGCTAACCCACTTCGCCTGACACTGATCTAAGTCGTCCCCAAATTCCTGCATCAGACACGAATACAAAGTACCAATTGATGTTTTTTTTTGCAAATGTTCCAAGAGGGGGACTTTATTCATACTAGTGGCGGAAAGAAATGGTGAGTTTTGGAAAAAGCTGCGGATCTGAAGAAACTTAAAGAAATCATTTTTTGTTAAAAAAACTGACTCTGTAGCTTCTGAAAAGAGGCCAATTGGCCATCAAAAAACAAATCGCCCAAATAGCATACTCCTTTCCGCTTCCACCTAATGGCAGGTAGGTCACAAAAAATCGTAGAAGGCAAAAGGCCTGACGCAGCAAACGGTGTATAAGCATTCAATTTAGTTAGGCCCAAATGCTTCCGAACCTTTTGCCACACACCAAAAGCTGCTTTCAGCGTCTTGAATTTCGTTTTTCTATAGTGGCTGGGTTCAATCAGCTTAAGGAAACAGGCTTTCGTTTCTTCTCCCAAGATCATCTCATAGATTGAAGGTGTTCTGCAGAGAGGAGTTTGGGCTCTGTCGCCAATTATCAAAGGACCGATGAATTGAAGAGTCGCCGCTATATAATAGCGGTGACTCTTATATAATAGAACACAAAATACGGGACATTCCACCCACCACAGTCTTTACTAAGAATAATTTTTTGGAGGGCTTTCCGCTGTCGTTTGTAGCCCCACAAAAATCTGGATGTCGCCCTTTCTAAATTTTTAAAGCACGAGGGGGGAAATTCCAGGGGTATTGTGCGTTACATGTATAATACCTTAGGTAAGATTAGCATTTTTAGGACAT
Organism: Lissotriton helveticus; assembly: GCF_964261635.1. Lineage (NCBI taxonomy): Eukaryota > Metazoa > Chordata > Amphibia > Caudata > Salamandridae > Lissotriton > Lissotriton helveticus. The sequence continues at coordinate 1,824,463,298 of NC_136057.1, forward strand.
TAACTCTACCATGCAGGGATAAGTGTAGATGGTCTAGACGCTCTAGCATAGAATTAATTTTAGCCACCACAGGGTTCATATTTAGCTCCGGAATATTAAATATAGGTAGCGAGATTTTAATTCAAAGATACGTAACCTCCGTGACCATAGGAATATTGGTTGAGAGGTTATCCCCAGAGCAGAAGATCTGAGTTTTTGACAGATTGAGTTTGTACCCAGAGAAAGATCCAAATCATTAATTACCGGCACCGCAGTCTGGGCATCTGCTGTAGCGATGACGATGTCATTAGCATATGCTAATGCTCGATAATTTACATTGGCTAGACAAATAGGTTTAATCTTTTCTTCCAAATTAAAGCGATTAATTAAAAGGTCAATATAAAGTGCAAAAAGTAAAGTAGAGCAAGGGCACCCTTGTCGGGTACCCTGGGTTGTTGAAAAAAAAAAGGAGATAATTGTGCATTAATGCGAATACACGCTTTAGGGACAACATACATGGTCTTTATTGCAGTTAAAAAGCCCTGACCAAATCCTTTTCTAGCCAGAACGTCCCATAAGTAGGCCCAGGCAACCCTATCAAAGGCATTTTCGGCGTCCAATAATATTAACTCAATATTTGATCGGGTTGCCTGGGCCCAATCTAGAAAAGTGATTAGTCGGCGAATATGGTCCGCCGTATCACGTGCGGGAATAAACCCATGTTGGTATTTAGAAACCAGAGGGGTGATGACAGTAGAGCATTTTACATTTATAGCGTCAGCCAGCAATATGCAAAACACTGACCAATAATTAAACTGCCAGCTACAATACTCATTTTGATATAATTGACTCAGCATGTATTTATGAAGACGCTATAAATGTAGCATTTTACATTTATAGCGTCTTCATAAATGCATGCTGAGTCAATTATATCAAAATGCGTATTGTAAAGCTGGCAGTTTAATTATTGGTCAGTGTTTTGCATATTGCTTGCTGACAGACAGTTTGAATTTTTGCATCATGATGACATTGTTACAAGTCAAGAAAGCTTTATTGACCTACTATCACATATTAAACAAGCATTGGCAATGTGAATACGTCTGGTTGATGCTTATGAATGAACATGCCTCTTGTGTCACTGATGGGTTTAGGCACTCACTAGATCATTATAGAGGTACTCTGTCATTCATCTTTATACTCATGCTTCCATTCATCCACCCACTGACTGACTCCAGTATTCACTAGTTGACAAAATTGCAATAAAACACACGCAAATTCAACAACATATCCACAATAAATTAAAAGAACAAAGGTAGAAACAAAAAAACCTGCTGCTATCTAAACACGGATGGCATATGCTTGCAATAACAAAACAAAACTAAACATGGCAGCAAGTGTCTGTTTTGCACAGGTATTGTAAACAGTAATTGTTTTTTTAAAGTAACAGCATGGCTGCGATATTTAGAACCAAAGTGTTCTTGGAATGGTAAAACAATGGTACACTGTGGACAACAACATTCCATCACGGTCTCCTGGTTTAAAGAAAGTGGCCATGTGAGATGCAATACATTGCAAATGAAATGAGCGGCAAGCTAGTGACCAGTCAGTACATCCTGGACAGCTGTAGCATCATCTTAAGAAATATTAAAAGAAAAAAGGAGAAGCAATGAAGAGAAAGGGGAACTATAAAAGGAGAAAACTGAAAACTAAAGGACTAGGCAACCAAATGTGACACTGAAATACACTTACTTTCAATTGGATGTACATGTGATCGGAAAATGCCTCTATTCACATTGCAAGAGATCCAATGACTGATGTGGATGGAACCATTATCTCATGCAGTATGCTGTCATGGATGAAAGCAGAGTGAAATTGATACTCAGACAGACCAAAACAGAACAGAGTTCACCGAAAGACCCTCTGTGTGTGTGTGTTTGTGTGTGTGTGTATATATATATATAATTTCCTTATTTTCTATCTTAGAAAATATTGGCAGACACCTGTGAAGAGATTCTAGCAAGAATGTTTGCAGTGCAAATCTTTTCCCCTTGGGGCTTGCACAGAGGAGGTAACCAATACCAAAATCCTATACTACAAAGGTAATTTGTGACTTTTAATTTAACAAAATACCTATGTGTAGGCTTTACACAGAGACATAATAATTGACCGTTAAATACCTATTGACTTTGGCATATATGTTTTGCAATCATTATGTAAGGCCTACTCCATTTATCATAATGTTTCATAATAAACAGTTCAGATCTATGGCACTGGAAGTACTTTTTCTTAGTGAGCCACAGTGCAGGGTGAGGGACAGGGGTGCAGCATCCTGGGTGCACAGGTGCATGCAAGCAATTTTCCCGTAGCTAATAATGTAGGACTATATTATCAACGGCGATAACATTATTGCAACTTTAGCGGCAGGAAACTGCCGCTAAAGCGGCGATAAGGGGCTTGATAATATGCCCTTGTGAATTCCCACAGAAGCCCAGGTTCACACCAGAACCCGGGCTTCTATGGGAATTCACAAGGGCATATTATCAATCACCTTATCGCTGCTTTAGCGGCAGTTTCCTGCGGCTAAAGCGGCAATAATCTTTTCGCCGTTCCTTCATAATATGGCCCCTAATCTCTGGCCTCATATGTTTCATTTTAAGGACTTGCTGCACCACACTCTTTCTCGCGGACCCCAGCATCCTAGACAAATGGGTGACGGGAGGGTAAACACTAAGGGATGGGCTCTGTCTCCTCCTCCCTCTCTTCTTTTGACTTTCCCTCCTCTCCTCCCTTCCACCCCCTCCCCCTCTCTCCCATTCTCACTATCTTCCTTTTTTCGGACTACCTTTCTTTACTTCTTTACTTCTTCCACATATTACACATGCTTATGTTTCATTTTTGTCTTGCAGGCTTTCTACGCTGCATCCACTGGAGTCCAACCCACATTTTTAATATTATACTGTTTCTTCTGTTAAAGTTATGTTTCTATTTATTTGTGTTTTAACAAAGGTGACTTTGTTTCTCAAATAAATAACTGAGTGTTAGTTTTTGTTTTTCTTACAACAATTGCCTATAGTTTATTGTGAAAATCATCTGTATATAGGAGATTATGAGGGCAAACCTTTTTAATATTACAGTGCACTTACCAAACATAATCCAACTGACTATTACACAAATGAAGGCTAGGTAATTCTACAATTGCAAGAGTTCTATGAGTGTATCACTTTATAACACCATGAGTACTGCCCGTGTGATTACAGAACCAATAAGGCACTACCTAGGACCACCGAGGCTTCAGGGACTGCCGAGGCCCACCCTCCATATTTAAGTAAAGCCCCAGAGTGTGGCGATCCCCGGACTTCAGTTGGCCTCGAACACCCCGAACAATTAGTAAACAATACCCGGGAAGGTGGCTCTCCCCTAGGCTGCGAAACATTACTGTTCCCTTTTGCGACTAAGTTACATGCGACATTAAGATCCCCAGTCCTACAGAGACCCCGCAAAATAAAAATTGGATTGGCCACGGAACATTACCCACCAGGGGCCTCATATAAATGAACGAGTGAAACCCCGCTTTTTTTTGTTGTTTTTTATTTTTTTCTCTCCATTTTTACCATCAGCATTCCCTTTATTAAAGCGATACAAGATTTTCCTCCTCTCGCTTCAACTAGTCAAACAAGGGTTTGCTATCACAGGGTGGAAGCCATGCACCCACCCTCTAATAGCAAACATAAATGTCCCGCGGATGCACACCCCGGGACATTGTATGACCTGCGCCAGGGAGGTCGCCCTCCCTAAGACCATGATACATTTGTTAGTATAAGCGCATACTAACACTACTTACACACGTGTAGTACAGCGACCAGAATGTAGTGAAGAAGCAGAGGAAGTGCAAAATCTAAAAATAAAAATCCTACCAGAATTTGGATGACATAGTTCAATGAGCCGACGACCCTGGCATGAGTAGAAAGAGCTACATGAATAAAAGAGGTCTTCAGCACAACGCAAGCAATTTTGAAATATTGGTGAGTGCTGCCTTCTTTTGACCTTCTCCCGCTCGTCGCCAAATTTATGTAGTGAAGAGGCAGACAACAGTGCATCCAATAAGTAGATTTATTACAAGACACCTGAAAAAGCCACCAACAGGAGCAGATAGCAAGGCAACCGTCTTCTTCAGCACCGTGTACAAATTCCGCAAGGTTCCCCTCATGACAGCCCACATTCTAACATTACATACAAAGGACCCGATGTAGGTGGCCAAACACCGGTCAGTAGCGGTGAAATTCGGTAAATTTCACCGTTACCGACCGGTATTTAGCCATTTCTGATGTAGGGAAGGAATCAGTAATAAGGAATCGGTAAATACCGATTCCTTGATACCGATTCCTTATTGGCTTCGCATTTAAGGAATCCGTAATACCGAGTCCTTAAATGCAATTTAGAAAGCACATAAAAGAGTGCTTTTGGGCCTTAAGGAGTCGGTAATTACCACCAACTTCAAGTTGGTGGTAATTACCGAATTCCTTTAAAAAAGCACTTTCTTGCTTTTTAGAAGTGCCATGTGGCACACATCCATGCCCTTAGTGCATGCATATGTGCCACACATGCACATTTTCAGGGGTAAATACCTCCCTGGAATATCGAATCGGTAATACCGAATGTCTTCACATTCATTCCTATGGGCCTCCAAGCCCATAGGAATGAATTGGTAGGTATTCCTTATTATCGAATCACAATAATCGATTCGGTAATAACGAATAATAAGGATTCTGTATTTTTTACCGAATTCTTACCTACATCTGAAATATCGATTTCTTAATACCAAATCGGTAAAATTCGATATTAAAAATCCAGTATTTCACAAGTACCTACATCGGGCCCAAAGATTCTAGTAGAATTACATACTAACATTCTACTATGACTTACATTGGAATACTACGCAGAGCACATGGCTTTACAGCAATGAGCTCATTGTTTCATCCACAAGTCTTGAGACCGGTAGGGGTGTGCAGTTTGCTTCTCACTCCCTGTATTGTATAAACTCAAACTAACACTACTTTCCCAGGTATGCTACAGCGCCCAGAGCACATCACTTTAAAGCAATGGGCCTACGATTTAGGCTCATGGTTTAATCCCCGAGTCTTCAGACCTGTAGGGGTGAGTAGTTCGCTTCCCACTCCCTGTATACTATAAACGCATACTAACACTACTTACACACTTATACTACAACAGCTAGTATCCTACAGCCCATCAATTTACACCAATTAGCTCAGTTTCATTCGCAACTCTTCACACCGGTAGGCGTAACTACTTCGCTTCCCACTTCCGGTATACTATAAACACACAGTAGCAGTCAGTAGTTTGTTTCGCACTCCCTGTATGGTATAAACGCCTACTAACACTACTTGCACACGTATGCTGCAAACACCAGACCACATAACTTTACAGCAATGACCTCACAGTTTAGGCTCTTGGTTTCATACCCGAGTATAGCACCATATCAACACCATGCCACTCTGAGCAACACCGCACTTTCAGACCGGTAACAGTAACTACTTCGCTTCGCACTCCCACACAGAGGTTACAATGCTCCTACCCTCCATTCCAACTTTTTTTGCCCTTTTTTCTCCTTACTCGCTTCAACGGAATCACAAAATGGCGGCCAAGACTTCCTAGTTGCAACCGCTCACACCGCTCGCAGCCAATAAGCAGCAAGCTCCTGCTCGTATCGCTTCAGCCAATCAGATGGCAGAATTCCCAAATATCGATATCTGTGAAGTTTGATATTTCTCAAAAACTGCTGAACGGATTTACACCAAATAAACAAAAGCGTGCTTTCTACACCAAAACCCTTCTCTCTGCCAAATTTGGGGTAATTCCGTTCACCCATTTGACCTGTAGCCTTGTCTAAAGTTTCCTATTGAAATTAACATGGAGAAAACACGTTTTGGGACCCCCTTTTATCTCGGCCCCGCTTGACAAACCACCCCCAAACTTTCAACATAGGAGCTGATATCAACAAAGAATTAGTTTTAAAAATGTCATGAAGATTCATCAAACGACACCAAAGTTATTAGCAAAACCAAAAATGCTCTTCCTATGGAAACTCTGTCCTAACTCTATAACTAACCAACTGGCAACCGCCAGTAGGTAATAAATAACACATTAAAATAGTTCCTTGCTTCTTTTCACTTTCAAACCTTCACTCAATTATTGTCTTTCTAATTTTACATATAAACAGTTTTTTTTAATATTCAAGTACACATAGAAGTCAGAAATGCAACGTATTCTATGAACCCTCTTTCTAGAACATTCTACAACACATGGAGATTAAAAGTTCATACATTTTTTTATACCTAACAATATTTTTTTGCAAAATTTTCTCGAACATTTAACAGCACGTGGAGGTTAAAAGTTCACGATTGTTTTAAGTACAATCACTGCATTCCAAATGCAAGTAGCAGGTGTGGTTGAGTTGATCAAATTTTACCCTATCATATGTACTCCACGTTCAAACTGCTTTTTCTTAACCAATCACAAAGATGCTTTTCCACAAAACGAATGTGCACCCTATTTTTAATAAACAATGCTTTTCATCTCCCAATCAGGTACTGTTTTGTATGTAAAAAGAAACTAGTTCCCCATTTTTAAACCTATCTCTTATTCTACGAAGGAACTGCATGAGCTACAGACATCTTTCCATACCTTCCAGCCATACCTTCAAAATGCTAGCGTGGATCGTAGGACATAGCTACATTTTCTGGTGCAAGAGGTATGCAGAACAGAGACGTATTGGCTTAGACCTCGGTTTACAAAATGTGGACATTAAATCGTTTGGACAGAGAGGATTGAAGTGGCACCAATTGTTGTCTTTAGTTAAAACCTGTTTGCATCTCCAACCCCCTGACCTCGTGAGTTTGCACTGTGGTGGAAACGGCCTAGGCACATTGACTGGGGTAGGTTTAAAAAATGCTTATGAAGGACACCTTTGAACAATTGATGTTGCTTTTGCCTCAAACTGTCTTTGTATATTCCAATATATGCCAAAGACAGAAGTGGAAATGGTCCAAACAATTTTGTTCTCAGATTGAAAAATCTCGGAAAAAAAGTCAACAAAGCTGCCTCTGCATACCTCAGAGACCACAAAATGGGGTCCATATACAACAGCAATGTATGTTTTGATATGGCGGATGTGAACCGAAGTGATGGAGTACACTTCACAAAACAGGGAAACCGAGTTTTCCTGAATAACTTGAAGCTGTGCATCCGCACTTATATGTAGCTCCAAATTATGAACACAAGGGCTTATTTTAGAGCCATCCTATAACTTACAACTTAGTCTCGCTATTTTAGGGCTAGTTAACGGCAACTCCCGGACCCTCGCCAAAATGTATTCTCCACACAGCTGTGGCCAGACCATCTCACTTTGCAGCACAGACCTCTCGCTTTGATCACCAGCTCTATTCATCCATAGGGGTCAGTAGTTTGCACTTCAAAAATACCCTATTGATTTACCTTTGAACTCCCTATACAACACCACCTTAGCACCATATACAAGTTGGACAGGTGTTGCACAGCGCTCAGAGCATATGACTTCACAGCACAACACACACAGTTTAGGCTCACAGTTTCATCCCTGATTCCAGCAGCAGCTCAATTTAACAACATGACACTCTAGGCAATACCTCACTTAATTTCCGTACCCCGCACTTTCAGACTGGTAGGGGTCAGTAGTTCAACGTCTTTACCGCGAGTCCGTCAGCAGCTCAGCTTAAAACCCCCAGCGCTATCAGACCCGTAGGAGTGAGTAGTTATCACTTCACAAATACTGAATTGATTTGATACGGGCAAATTTACCTTCGCACTCCCTCTATAATGCCCCCTAAGCCCGATACACATGCTACAATGTTCGAAACAAAAGTTCATCCAAGTAGCTATAACTACATGCTCACACTACTTGGATAGGTATGGCACAGTGCCTAGAGCACATGACTTCACAGCATATGACACACAGTTTGGGCTCACACTTTCATCTCCGAGTCCGGCAGCAGCTCAGATTAGCAGCATGAGACTCTAGACAGTACATTACATATTTTCCGTCCCCCAGGACTTTCAGACCAATACGGGTCAGTAGTTTATCCTAGTAGGTATAAACACATGCTGACACTCCTTCCACAGTTGTAGTGCAGCGGCCACGGCAGATGACTTCACAGCATAAGATACACAATTTGGACTCACGCTTTAACCCCCGAGTCCCGCACCAGCTCACCTTACCACCATCAGACTCTAGGCAATACCTCACTTAATTTCCTTAGCCCACCACTTTCACACCGGTAGGGGTGAATACTATGCTTCACACCCCCTGTATAGCACACCCTAAACACCCCACAGAGGTTACAGTGCTCCTACCCTCCTCTTTCCCACTTTTTTCACAATTTTTTCCAATTACTCGCTTCAATGGAATCACAAAGTGGTGGCCAGCACTTCCTAGCTGCAACTGGTCGTACCGATCGTAGCCAATCAGCAGCAACCTCGTGCTCGTAACGCCTCAGCCAATCAGATGGCAGAATTCCCAAATATCGATATCTGTAAATCTTGATATTTCTCAAATACTACTGAACGGATTTACACCAAATGAACAAAAGCGTGCTTTCTAGACCAAGACCCTTCTCCTTGCCAAATTTGGGGTAATTCCGTTCACCTGTTCGACCTGTAGCTTTGTCTAAAGTTTCCTATGGAAATTAACATGGAGAAAACACGCTTTGGGACCCCCCTTTTTTCTTGGCCCCCCCTTGACGAACCAAACTTTCAACATAGGAGCTGATATCAACAAAGAATTTGTTGAATTTGTTTTTAAAAGATTCGTCAATCGACGCCAAAGTTATTGGGAATAGAATGTTGCGATTTTTCTATGGTAACTAGGTCCTAAATATAACTACCTACTGGCGACCGCCAGTAGGTTACATATATATATATATATATATATATATATATATATATATATATATATATATATATATATTAGGCACCCCGCTCTTGTCACTCTGGGTTTCTGTTTAGACCTGACGCGTTTCAAGGATTTCCCTCTTTATCAAAGGTCATTATGCAAATTAGGCACACCGGTGGTTCTGCAGGCACAATTTTAATTATATAGCTGAGTGCGTTTCCTTTTAGTGCATGCTGGTACTTTTAGTCCGCTTTTAAAAAGTAATTCACCTCTGAGTAAGTCCTGTGTGCTTTAGCCTGCACTGTAAATATATATTCACCCTGAGTGGGCCCCAGAGCTTGAGGAGCAGGTAATTCGCCTTGTTGTCTGTGCTGCATCTGGCGCTCGAGAACAGTTCCGAGCTTGCAGCCTCCTCGGCTTTCAAGGATGATGCCGCTCCTCACGGCAGGGCCGCCGTGTCCTTAATGTGTTTTAGCAAATTGCCCGTGAGCTCTAGAAGCACACTCAACAAACAACACACCATCCGGTTTACTCCATTTAGGCACCCCGCTTTTGTCACTCTGGGTTTCTGTTTAGACCTGACGCGTTTCAAGGATTTCCCTCTTTATCAAAGGTCATCATGCAAATTAGGCACATCGGTGGTTCTGCAGGCACAATTTTAATTATATAGCTGAGTGCGTTTCCTTTTAGTGCATGCTGGTACTTTTAGTCCGCTTTTAAAAAGTAATTCACCTCTGAGTAAGTCCTGTGTGCTTTAGCCTGCACTGTAAATATATATTCACCCTGAGTGGGCCCCAGAGCTTGAGGAGCAGGTATTTTGCCTTGTTGTCTGTGCTGCATCTGGCGCTCGAGAACAGTTCCGAGCTTGCAGCCTCCTCGGCTTTCAAGGATGATGCCGCTCCTCACGGCAGGGCCGCCGTGTCCTTAATGTGTTTTAGCAAATTGCCCGTGAGCTCTAGAAGCACACTCAACAAACAACACACCATCCGGTTTACTCCATTTAGGCACCCCGCTTTTGTCACTCTGGGTTTCTGTTTAGACCTGACGCGTTTCAAGGATTTCCCTCTTTATCAAAGGTCATTATGCAAATTAGGCACATCGGTGGTTCTGCAGGCACAATTGTAATTATATCGCTGAGTGCATTTCCTTTTAGTGCATGCTGGTACTTTTAGTCCGATTTTAAAAAGTCATTCACCTTTGAGTAAGTCCTGTGTGCTTTAGCCTTCACTGTAAATATATATTCACCCTGAGTGGGCCCCAGAGCTCGAGGAGCAGGTAATTCACCTTATTGTCTGTGCTGCATCTGGCGCTCGAGAACAGTTCCGAGCTTGCAGCCTCCTCGGCTTTCAAGGATAGTGCCGCTCCTCACGGCAGGGCCGCCGTGTCCTTAATGTGTTTTAGCAAATTGCCCGTGAGCTCTAGAAGCACACTCAACAAAAACACACCATCCGGTTTACTCCATTTAGGCACCCCGCTCTTGTCACTCTGGGTTTCTGTTTAGACCTGACGCGTTTCAAGGATTTCCCTCTTTATCAAAGGTCATTATGCAAATTAGGCTCACCAGTGGTTTTGCAGGCACAATTTTAATTATATCGCTGAGTGCGTTTCCTTTTAGTGCATGCTGGTACTTTTAGTCCGATTTTAAAAAGTAATTCACCTTTGAGTAAGTCCTGTGTGCTTTAGCCTGCACTGTAAATATATATTCACCCTGAGTGGGCCCCAGAGCTCGAGGAGCAGGTAATTCGCCTTGTTGTCTGTGCTGCATCTGGCGCTCGAGAACAGTTCCGAGCTTGCAGCCTCCTCGGCTTTCAAGGATGGTGCCGCTCCTCACGGCAGGGCCGCCGTGTCCTTAATGTGTTTTAGCAAATTGCCTGTGAGCTCTAGAAGCACACTCAACAAACAACACACCATCCGGTTGACTCCATTTAGGCACTCCGCTCTTGTCACTCTGGGTTTCTGTTTAGACCTGACGCGTTTCAAGGATTTCCCTCTTTATCAAAGGTCATTATGCAAATTAGGCACACCGGTGGTTCTGCAGGCACAGTTTTAATTATATCGCTGAGTGCGTTTTCTTTTAGTGCATGCTGGTACTTTTAGTCTGATTTTAAAAAGTCAATCACCTTTGAGTAAGTCTTGTGTGCTTTAGCCTGCACTGTAAATATATATTCACCCTGAGTGGGCCCCAGAGCTCGAGGAGCAGGTAATTCGCCTTGTTGTCTGTGCTGCATCATCCTTGAAAGTGGAGGAGGCTGCAAACTCGGAACTGTTCTCGAGCGCCAGATGCAGCACAGACAACAAGGCAAATTACCTGCTCCTCGAGCTCTGTAGATTGCTAAATAAAGGCCTATCATTCTGTCCTGAGATACACCAAGACATTGTGGACACGAAAATAGACCTCTACAAATTTGTGAGGAAACTCAAACTCCAAAAACACTTTATGAAGTTTACACATAAAAAGCTCACACCCTCCACATCCTCGACCCCTAACATCCAGGACTCCATAAATACAGCGAGTGAAATCATGTCAAATGAAATTCCATGTCTACGCACGGCATACGAACTAGCCAATCAAATAGAAGCCTCCGAAGTGACAGATACGCAATTATTACAGGAAATGGACGTGACAACTGGCAAGAGAAGACCAACTGAATTCAAGAACAAATCCAAGTTTTGTCCTATCATGAACCCTGGCAATAAAATTGACACCTTCTATGAATTAGTGCTGGCAGATCTGGAACAAATGGAACAAACTGCAGACACCAGAAGAGAAAATCTATCAAAATCAGAACGTCTGGCAATAAAAACTTTGAAGGAAAACCCTATGATAGAGATAAAACCAGCCGACAAGGGTGGCAACATAGTAATCATGGACAAAGTGGACTATGTTGAAGAGGCCATGCGACAACTAGGGAACACAAAAAACTATGCCTGTGTAACACAAGACCCCACACCTAGATTCAAAAATGAGCTAGGAATGAGATTACAATCTTGGAAAGAAGAAGGATTAATAACGGAGGAAGAAAAGAAGTTTCTCATGGTGGAACATCCTACAACACCAACTATATACTTCCTTCCCAAAATCCACAAAACACTAAACAAACCTCCGGGAAGACTGATCATTTCCAGTTGCAGAAGTTTATATGAACACTTGTCAGAATATGTTGACCATTTTCTCTCTCCCATTGTACCCACTTTAAGTTCGTACATCAAAGACACCGGAGATTTTTTGCGTATCATAATGGACACCCAATGGCAACCCACGTACATGCTAGTAACCATCGATGTCATCTCACTTTATACATCCATAGAACATGAGATAGGCATCAAAGCAGTACAACACTTCCTTATGCAGCGGCCAATCAAAGAACGTGGTCATTCTAAAATGTTGATTGAGATGATCAAACTATGTGTATACAATAATGTATTCCTTTTTAATAAGAAGGTCTACATGCAAAAGTGCAGAACTGCGATGGGAGTTTCTTTCTCTCCAAGCTATGCTAACCTCATGATGCGGTGGTGGGAGAGGAGCATAGCTTGGAGAGAAGAAAATGACCGGCACATGGCCAATGTAGCGTTATGGTTACGCTACATTGACGACCTCTTTGTGTTGTGGAAAGGAACGAGATCTGAGTTTCTAACTTTATTTGATGAACTGAATAACAACACAGTTGGTCTTAAATTCACCTATAATATAAGCAATAAAGAAGTGGAATTTCTGGACACTAAAGTCTATGTACATAACAATAAAATACAAACAACGACCTTCAGGAAGAAAACTGCCACCAACAGTATTTTGCACGGACAAAGTTTTCATCCTGATGAATTGAAAAAAAGCATCCCATATGGTGAATTATTAAGAATGCGGAGAAATTGTTCTGAAGACGAAGAAATGGAAAAGAACTTTGATGAGACCAAAGAAAGATTCCTACAACGTGGATACAAACACCAAGATATTATCAAGGGAGAAAGAAAAGCCAGAAACAAAACAAGAGCCGATACACTTTTACCCAAATTACCGGTTGCCAACAATAATGAGAAACAAACAAAGACGGAACCGCCGAGGATGATCATCACATACAACAAAGAATGTTACAAAATACAAAAGATACTCAACAAATACTGGCATTTGATCCAAAAAGACCCGGATATAGGCAAGAATGTGGGAGAAAGACCTTTAATGACCTATAGGAGGGCTCCGAACCTTTCGGATCACCTAGTACACAGCCATTATGAGGATAAGAAAATGAACAATTGGCTAACGGAAACAAACAAAGGATTTGTCAAATGCAGTGTTTGTAAAGCCTGCAAGATAGGAAAAAACACCAAGACAATAATTGATCCAAAAGGCAAAATGTACAGCATCAGAGAGTACATAACATGTGAAACCAGCTTCGTAGTTTACATGCTACAATGTTACTGTGGGAAGCAGTACATTGGCAGCACCACCTGTGCTTTAAAGAAAAGGATTCTGGAGCACATACGTGCCATACAAAACAAAGACTTAACCTATGCTATGGCCAAACATATGACAACAAACATCAATAAAACATGGAAGGACATTCAATTCTTTGGCCTAGCCATGATCCGTCAGCACGAGCGAGGTGGTAATAGGAAACTAAACCTAAGAAGATTGGAATCGAAACTGATCATGCGTTTCAAAACCAAGCTACCGATAGGATTGAATGGGGATGAAGAACTTTATTTTCATCTCTGAACCTATGTACTCTGCAATATGCCTGTGAATAACTAACCTTTTTTAATAACATTTGATGGCGATGGATGAGCAAAAGACCACCTGTTCTCTTATGAACAATGCACACGTACATTTTGGTGTCCTAACAAAGGCAGTGGCAAGGGCACTCAGCCCTAGAAATACAAACTGTAAGCACAGCAAAACCAGTGATTGATAAACGGTGGCTTGAATGGAGGAACAAATTCCACCCATGTGCACAGTCGAATACACTGCCGTGACACCTAATCTAAGTGTTAGCTGGACATCTATTGAATGGGCACTTAGCCACGAATATAAGTGAAACAAGTGATAAAGTAAAAACTTGACAGAAATGTTATAATTTGAATAACAAGCTCGAAACTGCATGTCCCAGAATGCACTATTAGATGCACAAGTATACAAATAATTGAAAGTAAGATAGGACAACTGTGTAACACTGCCGTGAGAAGGAACCATCTGGTTCGAAACGCGTAGGCTGCAACAGTGTTCGAATAAAGTTTAACTGCATCCTACGAGCGGAGTGCTGGTCTTTCTTCTCGTGTAAAAAAAAAAAATATATATATATATATATATATATATATTATGGTGCGCTTTCAGTCTGGAGGCTGCTTCAAATGACTAATAACAACAAAACACAAACCTCTAAGATTCATGCTAGTAATCTGACTCTCCTGTCCCAAGGCACCGGTTCTTTAATATATTGAATTCCAGGAGGAGCTTCACTGACATTACAATAGAGATCTAAATATAAAGGTTTATAGGACTGCAGAACATTTTACAGCAAAATTTGCATTCCTCAGCTTGTGTTTAATTTCATGTCAGGTATTATAGAATGTCCGTAGATGTGTGCATTATTTTGAAAATGTAAGCTCATGTTTGTGTTGGACGCGGAGCTTCCATACATCAAGGAGCCTCACTGAGCATTTTTTTGTGAACCTAAGGAGCGGTCCCGACGTTGTAATGTGGCGGTGAGTTGCGGTGCCTGCAATTTGTCGTTCATTGCTTTGTTTTGGAGCCCGGGCACGGCGGCGGTGATTTTGAATCGCGGCACTCGCGTTCAGTTTTATCACCCGATTTCCCTCCCAGCTGGGCTCTTCTAATAGTTCTTAATACCAAGACACCCTGGGAATGTCTGCAATCAACAAATGGCACGAAATATGATATTTCTTGACTCATTTAATAGTGTGTTTGCTCTGTAACTGTAACATTTCACCTCCCAAAATTACTGGTTTTACATTTAACTCCCATCAAATTAAACTTTCTGAGTACGCAGATGATATCCTTATTTACATGTCCAACCCTAGTGCCTCACTTCCTCCCTTTTTACAAGTGATTACACTTTTTTCTAAGGTTTCGGGTTACAAATTGCATTTCTCCAAGACTGAAATATTACCTTTAAATTCAATATGTTATCGTTATATATTTGATTCAACCAATTTTACTTGGTGTCAACAAAAGATTAAGTATTTAGGTACATGGTTTTCCTCAAATATTCCTGACACTTTATCTCATAATTTTAATGCTTTAAAACTCAAACTTAATAATGTGTTAGCTTCTTGGTCTCCATTATTTTTATCCTGGTGGGGCAGATTGGATACGATTAAAATGATGATTGTCACCTGGTCCTCTTCACAATTTCAATGTTACCTTTTAAAATCCCTAATTACTATTTTACACAGATTAATTCTATATGTACTATATTTTTATGGAATAATGAACATGCTCATATTAATCTCTCTAAATTGATTAAGCTGTTTACCGCGGCGGCAATTCCTCCACGGGCGTTCTCTTGCGCGGGCAGGGTTGCGTCGGTCAACGGACGCGCGCAGCACTACCAAGGTAGTGCTCGCGACGGCCGTTGGCCGACGGCAGCACTTAACGGGTTAACCCTAAATCAGAGGGTGGTGTTCGATTTCCTGATTTTAGATTGTATCACAATGCTTTTTTGATTCGTCAATTTTATGCTATGTCTAAAGATTATCAGGATTTACCTATGCTATCCTGGGTTACAATTGAAGGTTCATTGCTAAATGATTTTTCTTTTCAGGATGTTATGTTCATGACCAATGGTACCTTTATTTCCAAATATTCCATTTTAAAATATTCTCACAATATGATACACATACCAATTTTTTTTATCCTCTTTATGGTTTAATAAATATATTACATTTCGTCACAAATCATTTTACTACAAACATTGGAGAGAGAAGGGCATTTTTTATGTTAATAAATTAATAGCTAACAATTCCATTTTGTCCTTTCATCAATTACAAGAGAAATGTAATCTCCCGATTCTTATATGCAACAATATAATATATTGTCATCTGCTCTCCAAACCATTTTACAAAAATGTATGTCTAATCCAATTCCTGTTTCATTTACACCTGATACACCCCTTTATATAATTCCATCTGACAAAACTCAAAGTGCTTCTTTTATATATGAAACCTTATCCCAATCGACTAGCACTTGGAATAAATCTACTATTGAATTAGCTTGAAAACAGGATTTATCCCAATCGCTTTCCATTCCTCAATGGGATCAACTGTCACAGAAGATTTTCAAAACTTCCAAAGCCACCAAAATTACACAATCCCTATATTTTATTTATAATAGAGTTGTTAATACTCCCCTCTTTCTGCATAAAATTAACCAATCTGTCTCATCGTTATGTTGGTCCTGTCTCTCTGCTGAAGGATCATTGACACATTTACTCTATTATTGTTCCAAGCTTCATGATTTTTGGAAAGCTATATGGTCAAAATGCCTTTTGAATTTTTCTTGTGGAGTTCCATTTGCTATTCATAATATATTTTTAGATACTGCATATCCTTATTTTGACCAACTCACTTAAAAAACTATGCTAATCCATATTTTTATCGCTGTTGCATTTAAATTTATATTAACGTGTTGGAAAGACAATTCTAAATTATATTTTTTGCTTTGGTGGAATTTAAATTGTGCTGAACATTGAATTGCTTCTGTATCTCAAACATCTATTCATCTAAAGATTAAATCTGACTTATTATTGTTACCATTCACTAAATTTCTCTCATCCAAATCATCTTTCCTAAAATATCCATTGTTTTACTTTTCCTTCTCTCTTTTTCTTTTTCCTCTCTCTTTCTTTCTTTCTGTTTCCTTTTTCTTCACTCTTTCCCTTTCTTCTTCCTTTTTTTAAAAATCTTTTTGAAACTCATATTCTATATTTTAGTATAATGCTCTGTTTTAGTATCCTTACGACTTCTTTATTTGTATAATATTAGGAGTTTTATTATAATATTTGCATTGCATTTCTCTATAACTTTTGCATTTAATGGATTGTATTATTGTATGGTACTTCTTGTTATATTTCCTCTGAGAGTTGTAATGTATTGCTTTAAATCTGTGTTCTTTCTTTAAATAAAAATTATTTAACAGTTTTAAAAAAGAAATGTTTGCCTTCACTTTCACAGCCTTGAAACAATTTGTAGATGTGCTCAAATGTGTGGTTTACAGATAAAAAGATACAATGTACACTGTATTTACATTTATACATCATATATATTAGGACATTTGTACTTTCGCTTCAGTTGCAAACGATGATAGGATGAGGTTGTGGCAGGCCGTCCTATGAGCAAGTACCATTAATACCACAGACACCAGCTTTTCTGTGGCAGTCTTCCTGCAATACCATCTCTCTTCTGGTAGGAGGGACCATCTGCCATTTTCTTTCTGTGGCAACTCTTCCAATACCTTCTATCCTCTGGTAGGTGGCACCTTTTACTGCTATCGCTTCTCCATCCTGCCCATAAACATAACAAGGAGCTCCACAAGGACTCCACATATATGTCCAGACATCTGTTTTCACTTTTGTTTTAACACCAAAAGAGATAGATTTACAGCAAAGCTATCCACACAGTGCCATGCCACACATTTCAAATCCACACATTTCCAATCCACACCACATATTTTCAAAACCATACCACATACATCCAATACACACTACAGCATTCAATATCATGCCACAAAATTCAACAGCACACAGCATAATTAACCTACCCTACATACTACTCCACAAAACAAAATACCCTTCTACATAATTGCAGATTTATGACACACAATCCCACTCCACATAATTCCACTACTCTCAATATCACATAATTATTATCCATATAATTACATAGCACAACAAACCACACAATTCCACTCCTCAAATCCAACCCACACAATTCCACACCACACAATACCACAACTAACTAATACAATACAACTCAAATAATATCACTGCACACCAGATATATACACTCCATAACACATAGGAAAATTATTTTGCAATTTACAATGCCAATAGCTCTAACTCAAACAAATGCCGGGCCTATATGCTTGTTTTTCAACTGTCAGATACATTTCTGCCCCTGGCGAACTCCTCATCGGGTTCAGCAGGGTGCCTAAACCACCTGGGGAATCTAGTTCATGGGAGCTGATGCTGAGCGGAATGGCTACGTTGACCGTAAGGGAGAATACTGCAGCTGCTAGTGCAGCTTTAATCAAGGCAGTTACAGGTAAAGCGGCAACCAAATGTATTTTATAAATCCACTCTCGATAGTAGTGGACCGAATGATGTTACGGCAGCCCCATCTGAAAAAACACTTGTGAATTTTTTCCCCCTAAAGAAGTGTACCCATCTGCTTTGGTCTTGGTTGCAGTTGTCTTTTTTCTGGAAGTTGGATTTGGTCTGCCTTTCTAATGCGGCAAGCTGGGCTGCTAGTCAGAGATCCTCTTTTCAGGCAACCTATAAACACCATGGGGGGGGGGGGGCACTTGTTTCCAGTGATGGTTAGAACCTGTAAAGTTCCCCACAAGCACAGAGTCACCCTTCAGCTGAATACTGACTGACTCAGAGGACTTACCAACACAGCTAAAGCTTGAACCTCAAAGAAAGAGGGCTGCAAAAGGGACAGACTGTTTCAAAGTAACCAGTCGATCACTACATGTGCTGGCGATGGTAATATAAAGTAAGCAATGGATGGTGGCTCTTCTAAGGAGTACTGAGCTTCTCTGAGACCCTGATGGCATCAAGCTGACTCCCACTAATGAGTTATAGATGATGGCTGGGCTCTCTAGAGGTTCTGAGTGCTCGTCTGCCACTGGCCTGGCTGTCTCACCTGGTTGGCCTATGGTGAAGAAAAACCTGGGAGGTACACTGAGGGGATATGTCTGTCTAAGGGGGGTTGACAGATGCAGAATCAGAAACTGGGATGATCCTTCCAGTTTCTTCAATTTACATACAACTGTAGTTGCACAGGGAGGAGTATAAGAGGGACTCTGTGGTTATCGAAAATTCCCATCTCAAGAATCAAGTGATAATTTGCAAGATGTATAAGAATATGAATATTCTTTATGGCCAGCCTAATGCCATCGAGACTTAGTCAGCAAGTATAAAGAGTCAGCAAAAGAAATTCAATTGCTGTGGGCAAAACAATGCCAAACTGGCCCACAAAATGAAAGCTAACCCTAGGGTTCTTGGTATACCAGTGGGGAACCAGGTCGATGACCTAAGATAGTATATGGTGCAGTTTTTTAAGTCATTCTCTCAACTGACTGACTGTGGTATTGATTACAGATAGAACACGGTCACAGATTTCTCTTTCGAAAGCCTAAAAAGAGGCGTACTCCACAGTACCCCAGTACTGGCTTGATATATATAGGGAACTTTATGTTTCAACAACTCATCTTCCAGCTTGCTTGCACCCACACTCTGATCAAGGCACTGAGAGTAGAATTCGTTGTTAGGTCTGACTTTTGCCATGAGACATATGAGCATTGGTGGTATTTGCTTGAGCTCATAGCCTCTTTTCAGAAGCTCGGGTGATGATACCCTTGTTGGAGCCAACAAACCTGAGGACCTCTTATCAAGGTGACAGGCTTTCATGTCATGACCCGAAGAGAGCACAGGCCCTTCTCAGTCAATGGGGTGATGCTAAAATCCAGTTTTCAGTTCAGTTTAAAAATGTAGTCCACTTGCAATGCTTTTGGGTTGTGTGTCTGGTTTCAGTCAGCACAATGATTGGAGTGGTCATTACACTTTAATGAGATGTATTTGATGTTTTGGGATCTTCCAGTGGGGTTTTTATTTTGTGTCCCTCTGTTTAGTTGTACTAATGAATTTGTTTCTTTATTTCAGCCTTTTTAGATTTCTCTGGCTCTCTTTGTGCTACTGGGGGGCAACTTATGCCAACATGCATGCATAATTTGAGTGTGTGTGCAGGCTGCTTAAGGGTGGGATAAATCCTTTCCTCTTGAAAATTAGGATAGGTATGAGTTGGGTTTTGGGCAGGGTGAGTTGCTGGATGCTTGGTTCGGGAGAGGTGGGACGTGGGAGGTAGGAGGTGGTCTGGCTTGGCTAAAAGGAGGTTTTGGGACAGGGCAGTGGGCACAGCGAATTGGCATTTTTTTATGGGAATATGCACTCTGTTTAGCATGGGGAGAAATACAAATTTGGAAAGGGTTGAAAAGTTTGTTTTCCTATTTCAGTTAGTCATATGCAATGAGAATTTAAGAAATAATGGCTAGAAAGCTTCTTTCTTGTAACCAAGATTGATGGAGTTTAACCTGGAGTATACATGCAATGAGATTACCTGTTAAGATTAAACTCCTTGGGGATGAATTGAGCATACTAAAGCCTGGTTTGGTTTGTCTGCCAGAGACAAATCTATCTATACCATAGTCTAGAAAGAAGGGAAACCTTGCCTACAGTTTTTTTGCATGCTCTCTGTGAGAAGTTGGCCTGATATATGATGCTCACTAGTTCTAGTGATCACCTTGTATCAGTCCAAACAACCCTTATGGTGATTGGTTGTAAGTCAACCTTATAGACCACCAATGGTAGCATGGACAAAGCAGCCTTAGGCTGAACTCTTTTGGCATGTGAAGCCAGCTGTTTTACCACATATAACCCCTTGAATACCAGATGAAAGGACACCACACAGGTTGTTATGAAAATAAACAATATATTTATTAATAACAAACACCTCTGAACTCTTTATGAGATCAGAGGGCTAAGCACATGACAATCTCTTAGGAAAAATACGATAAGTTGCACAAAATTTCAATGGTGCCCTTGGGGCACGGCAAACCATATACTAAGTAAATGGTATAAGGAAATCGATAGTAGGAATGGAGCTGTCCAGAGGCTGTAGGATCGCTGGGACTACACTATTCTAACCTTAGGTAAGTAATAGGAGGCCCACGGAACGCGTGTGCAGAGTGTGAACTCACACGCGAGATGCGTAACAACGTCTATGGACAGTACAGTTCAAGAAAAAGGTGAGTACGGACAATCCTGACTAGTTAGGACTAAAACAACTGTGAATCTGGACACTAGGAGAGTCAATCTACCCTTGAGCACCGAAATGCTCTTGTTACCTCACCCACGGGCTGCGGGTGCATAGGTGCGAAGTCGTGTCGGGTTTCTGCGTTGAAGTCTATGGAGCCTGAAAGAAAAGATGCTGCAGGCGACCAGGAGGAAGATGTCCGGTGTGATCCAAGGGTGGATCAGGAATGCTGACGACCTGAAAGCAGAGGGGAAAATGTTCAAAGTCACTAGCCAGTGACTGGAGTGGAACCAGGACGGAACCAGATGTCGTTGTCGCGATCGGGTGAAGAGTGGACGCTTGTCTCTGCAGCCACGTGGACCAGGAGGTGTCTTTGACAACCAGGATGGAGGCACGAGCTGTCCCATGCAGGCTCTCGCTGTCGGAGGTGATGGATCCGGATTCGGCATCAACAGGCCTTGGCAAAGGCAACCCACGCGGTGAGTGGAAACGGCGTCTGGAGTGGACCAGGAGGGTCCAGGGTGCTCCTCTTTTGGAAGGGAGCAAGGGCCAGTCTGGAGCAACTAGACCAGCAGTGTAGTTTTCAAAGTTCATCGTCTAGGAGGTCACTAGCCAGCCGGCAAGTGACCAGACAATGCATCGAGCAGCAATCAAGCAAAAGGGCCCCACGCAGATCTCGTGGATGCTGGAGGGCTGATCTTTGGTGCAGGAGCTGCTCGGGGCTGGAGCTTCTCAATCCCCAAAGCACTTTGTCGAGGTTACCTCAGAAGTCGTGCTTGTAAGCAAAGTGCAGTTTCTCCAAGATGGCCGGTCCCACGTGTCTCGTCGCACCCAAGAATCCCAGCTGTGCTGCAGATGTGAGTTGAGGTCGGAGAGGTCTGGGAATCCGGGTCTCGTTCGGCTCTGAAGTCTGGATCCTCGAGGGAAGACAACAAAGTGAAGCCGCTGGACGCTTGATGGTGCCTGCTGATGCAGGCTGGACACTCCTTGCCCACAAGGGACATTTCTTCAGTCTTCTGTGGAGCAGAACGTCGAAGTCCAGAGTTTCTTCTTGTAAAGTTTCAAGTCAGGATTAATCTAATTTGGAATGGGACCAGCTCCTACCTTTATCCTGCTAAAGGGGGCTGTACTGGTGACTAGGTCCCTCCCCTGGGTGGGACCAGAAAGGGGGGTGGTTACACCCCCTATCCTTTGTCTGGTTTTGCGCCAGGACTGGGGCTGGAGTGCCCCAGCAACTGGTTTGAACCGGTGTATGCACAGGGCACCTTGTGTGCCCCAGGCATGTCTCATTCCTTTCAGGCCTCCCTACCTCAATACACAAAATCCTGTCTGGGGTGGTGCTAGCAGCTCCCAAGGCAGGAAACCCTTTGTCCAGGCCTCCCTCGCTGGAAGGACTCCCAGCAGCAGGAGGTCAGACTTGTGTCTGTGGTGGCAGCATCCATTTTGTGAGGCTGAGGCTCGAGTTAACTTTAACCGGGGTTCACAGTTACATACATGTCGTGTCCCTCTAGAAGGGTGGAATGCTACCCCCGTCGCCAGAATTGGCGAGGGGGTAGTATTCCAATTCGTATGACACCTTACTCGACATGTTTTGATAATGTTATACCAGATTTACCATTTAACCGCGAGGTTGATAATGCACTTAAGAGTATATGGTATAGCGTTATCATGGAACAGCTATAAGGACTTGGTTCCGCAAGCTGCAGACAGGCTCAGCTCATGCTAGAGCACCATCTCACATAATTCCAAGCACTCTGCCTTCAGGATTGATAAGGCCTGCCATAGGAGTGACTGATAGGAATATATGTGTCCATTTTGGGGTTAGATATAGGTAACTATATCTACAGCAAAGGGTGATTACAGCACCTTGCCCCAGCTGTCTTACCAGCCAGTTGTGTCTGTTTAGATGGCCAGCCAGGGGTGGCATAATACATGCTTCAGCTCCTGGTAGGCCCTGGGTACACCTATGCCCTGGGTACCTAAGGTACACTGTACAGGGACTGATAAGGTGGCCCAGTACCAATTGGTAAATGCACCTAAAGTACATGGATGTCAATTTAGAGAGAGAACATCTAGGCTGTGGGTCTGATTAGCAGGCCCACAGCCAGGGAAAGTCGTAAACCAGTGAAGCAAAAATCTGGGGTGACCATAGGATTGCAGACCCCACTCTCCTACACTCTCATTATAGTAGAAACATTTTTCTGATGCAGGCTGATACCCTACTATGGATGCACTTTACTTCTGCTACGTTTGCATTCTTTTTTTTTGCAATATCAAGGAATGAGATGCTAAGGAGGTAATCACCATGAACGTTTAACCCCCTTTAGCCAATGGTATATTTTGCGTCTGCTTGAAAATGCCAAGAAGCACCATATCTGCCTCGGGTTCTATCCTTCTCTGTAATCCTACTGTAATCCTAAACTCAGAACGGTGAGTACCTTTTCCCAGAACTGTGCAATCACTGGGCATTCAAAAAAGTGTGTAGCCAGTCACCACCCCCCAGCTGCTGGAAGCAAAAACAACAATCCTCCAGTGGTGGATACATTGTACGGAGGGTTTCAGGAGTGTAGTACGCCATCTAATGCAACACAAATGACATTCTTTTAAAATGTGCCACTCCTAAGGCCTTATAACCTAATTGCAAGATCACTTGCCACTCGATCTCAGAAAAAGGGTATTTAGTTGCCTCTAAAAACTTTTCACGAGGCGGCATTCACCTTGATTCCGCAGTAATCTGTACCAATTCCACCCCCCCACCCCCTATAGCTTTGTCCTGAACAGAGCAGTAATTACTGGAGAGAACACCATGCTTGTCTGAAGGCAATATTTTTTTCAATAGGTGCGTAATCTGCAGGTACCCAAAACAAAAAAATCTTGCAGCGATCCCTGCACATAGCTTGATGGTCCTGCCAAGTGATATATTTCCCCCCCATCAAAAAATGGCCCAGGTCTTTAAAGCAGTTAGCATTCAAAAAACGTAAATGGCTATTGGGTATTTATAAGCCCAGACATTGCATTCCTTAAGTGCAGTTATTCATACCCTCGGCCTGAGCATTTACTGAGTAGAAAGCTTAAAGTCTTACACAATATTCCTGCACTGTTTTATACTCCGTCTTTTTGGGAAGTTTGTCCGTGTTGATAAATACCAGGAGCCGGGATATGGCATCCTGCATTACCTTTTCCAATTAAAAAATATCCAGAAACCTCTTAATATCTATTATACTTACCTGAGGCAAGGCCAATCCCCCTGATTTATATCAAGTTGAAGCACTGAACGTTTAACCCTTAAAACCTTCTTGTTCCAAATAAAGCATCAAAACAGTGTTTCTAATTCTTTAAAATAGGTCATACTAATTTTTGTCTGAACATTTGTAAAAAGAAAAATCAATAATGGTAAAATCGACATTTTTATCACTGCTACTTGACCTATTAGTGTAAGGGAAATGAGTCTTCTTCAGTTCAATAAGTCTTCGATCTTCTTCATCATTACCCCATGGTTCAAATTGTAAAGCTAGGCAAAACGATGAATTTCATTTATCCCCAAATAACAAATTGGGTTGGAAGAGGAAGACTGCTGCTGAAGATTAAAAGAGAGACTATTAAGAGAGGTATTAAATAGAAGCAATTCTGTTTTATTATGATTAATTTAATGTTCCACAAACGATTGAAACTGCTCAAACTATGTCATAAATGTTTTAATATGTTGTTCTTCTGGCTTTAGGTATAAAATGATGTTGTCTACAAATAGTTTTAACTTAGACATTCCCACTAATGGTGCCTCTATACCCAAATTTGCCCTAATCCTAACTGCCAGGGGTTCGATCAAAAAGGTAAATAATACGGGAGACAAAGGGCAATCCTGGCGAGTTCCCCAATGTATATCAACCATCCCTGCTAAATTAGTTAATGAACACCTTTACCTGTGCCCCTTAATATAAATTGCGAAGCATACTAATAAATTCAGAAGGAAAACAAAACCTCTCAAGGCCATAAAAAAGAGCATCACAATTTACCAGGTTGAATGCTTTGCCAGCATCAACCATTGATTTCAATGCAGGCATCGGATTCACGTAAAAAAATAAATAAAGGGAATGAGATAAAAAGCGAGGATTAGACCACATCAGCCTGTCGGACACAAACCCAGTCTGTTCCTTATGAATCACCTTCCGGGAAGCCAGAGTAATGCGATTTGCCCGAATTTTCATCAAAAGTTTATAATTAGTATTTAATAAGCTAATCAGCCTATATGAGTTTACATCCCTGGGGTTCTTTCCCTTCTTAACAACACTAACAATTGTTGATTCTTTACAACTTAATGGGACCTCTCCCCTTTCTTTAATAAAGGTTAAAACTCCATCAAAAAAAGATGTTAACTCCACAGAAAATGCTTTAAACTCTGTCGGAAGGCCTTCATTATAACAAGCCTTACCACAAGGCATTGAGGCCACAGCCTGCTTTATTTCTAATATTGTATTGTCTACTACTAACCCCTCTGCCTGTGTACTTGTAAATTGTGGAAGTTTAATAGCCTGAAAGTAATGATGCATACTTTCACTTGAGGCCACACATTTGGTAGCATACAAATGGTTATAATGTTGTAAAGATACTTTTGCCACCTCGCCCTTTTCAGAGACAAAAGCTCCTGACCACGGTTCCTGCAGCTCAGTGATTAATGAGGCCTCCTGCTTAACCCTGGTTGACCAAGCCAAGAATTTCCTAACCATCTGACTTACCTCATACACCCGCTAATGGAACAGCCGTGAGCTAATAATTGCTTCTAAAATAAAAATCTCCCTTAGCTAATGCTTAGTTTTGGTCAGCTGTGGGTCTACTAATAATTGCAAACCTAGGGAACAGGTCTTCCTCTGCAAAGTGGAGTCAGCTACAGATTGAAGTTCAGCTATACGTGCCGCATGATTTTTGAATTGTGAAGCCTTAAATGCCACCATCTGAACCTGCATTGTTGACTTAAAAGCTCCCCAAATTGAGAAAAGTGATGTAGTGCCCTTATTAAACTGAAAAAACTCCTCAATATACTTTTTCATACTCATCAACGATTCCTGGTTGGAAAGAATGAGAGAATCCATCTGCCACCTTGACCGTTCCCTATTCCATGCCTCCACTTCTAGTTCAATACCAACCAGCGAGTGATCTGAAAATGCATTAGCTCAGATTTCTGAACCAACTCATTTTAGAGAGTGGGAAATATGAAAATAATCTATCCGCGAAGCTGACGGAAACTAACGGGAAAAACAAGTATATTGTGAGAGTCCTTAATGTGCACTGTGCCATGGATCACTCAATCAACAATCCTGTTTAATTACATCTAGCACTTTTTTGTATTCGGCTTCAGCTGTTTTTTTCCTTTGTTCAACGTATCCCTTACCAGTTCCAGGATAAAATTTAAATCACCTCCTATAATTATAGGGCCCCCTGCTCTCATGGCTAATTCATTATTCTGTATAACTGCTTTAGGATCATCCACTATTGGGGCATAATAGTTCACTAAATGGAAAGGGGTGCCAGTCACTCCAATTGAAATCCAGATCCATCTGCCATATGAATCTCTGCGAACTTGATTAACCCCCACTCAATCCCTTGCCCAAAATTAATCGCTACCCCCCTTACCTCCAGCCCCATAGAAGCAAAATATGCTTTAGAATAATATTTAGGGATAAATAGCTTTGATGTATTGGTTTTAATATGAGTCTCCTGGAGAAATAAAACTTGTGGGGAAAAAGAAGTTAGTCACCAAATTAAACTGCCATACTTTTTCTTATTGGACATTCCATTAACAGTACATGATATTAATGGAACTTTAAGACCCATTGACCCAATAATCTACTTTGAACCCTCTTACTGAAACTTTTTCTCAAAGTAATATTAACCCCTATGATTCTGCTCATTTTAACTAAATGTGCTGCCCTCTGCCCAAAACACCCCTGCACCCAAGACATCCCTAACCCTGTTAAGAGGGTAATGGCCCACAATACCCCTCTCACAGTGGTACATGCCCTTCCAATATGCCGTGGTGGTGGACCTTGAGTGAACAGACCATCGCCCCACGCAGCTTCAAAACATTTATTATTATTATCCATTTCCACCTCCAGCCTAATATTTAATAGCTGCTTATTTATCTGGAGATTTTTTGGAGAAGCTTCTGGGCTTCATCTATGTTGGCAAACATGTGAAACTGGCCTTTGACCATTACCCTTAATTTAGGCTGTTGAGAATTTGCTTCCTGCATGCCCTGCACCTTGAATAAGTAAATCAATTTCACTAACTCCTTCCTATGGCCTATGACAGTAAGCTACTTCTTCCATAGATAATTGTTTCTTTTTTTATAGCTCTAGCCAGAATTTGCTCTTTTAATCGAAAATCAGCAACATTTATTAGATTCCTCCATGGCAGCTTTAAATTTGGATATGGCTGAGCGGGAACCCTGTGCGCACGTGTAATTGTAAAATCTCCTGTGTATTCAGGTAAAACGTTCTTTTTAAGAAATGTCTCAACCCATTGCAGGACCTGCACCCCTTCACTAGCCTCCGGAACTCCTACCGGGTGCAGATTGCAGCAGCAGAAATGATTTTCCAGCTCGTTGATTTTATTTTCTAGTCAAGATTTTGCCTTTCTCATTAGATTGACTTGCTGCTGCATAACATTAACCTGGTCTGCTAGCTGCGAGATCCTTAACTCAGCCTCCTGCTGTCTTGCAGGAAAATTACCCACTGCTTCCTCAAATTTAGATAATCATTGATGCAGAGATGCTATTTCACTTGCTTGTATTGCTCTTAATTCTCTCATTTCATCTAGAATAAGGTTCAACATTGTATTTATATCCCAGTGCAAGGCATCCTCTTCTCCTTGCTGTTGTTTTAAAAGGTGGAACTCCTAGAACCGATCTGTGTTCAGAGCACAAGACTGTAGTTGATCTTGCTGACCCAAGTTCAAGACTGCCACCAAAGACTGCACCGATAGCAGGTATCGAATCTGTGCTGCAAGGCATTGCTGAACACCATTGTCCTGCAACCGAGCTATCTGCTTTGGACTCTGGGTGGGAGACCATGTGTCTGAAGGAAGCTCTGATTCAACATGAGGGGAGGGTCCCTAAGGTACAACCTGTGTTGCTTACTGAAGAGCGGGTAATTTTTGACTTGCCTTGGGTCATACTTTTGCTTGCTTCATTAATATCCAACTGCATGAGATTTTTTTTTTACTTCATTGACCTTTTTAGCTGCCTCCTTATTCTTAACTTCTGATAGTTTGCTGTTCTCCAAGCAGGGATTATTTGTTTCACTTTGTGTAGGGGATACCTCTCCCAGCCCACCTTCTTCCGACAGCAGCTCTTTTGTGGCATCTTCTAGGGCAAATTCAGCTTCTGCACCATTAGCCAACAGGTCCTCCTCCAAACTCAGAGGACTTGACACTAGAATTGACCCTTGCCGTGACTTCAGGCTGCACTCTGCCCTTGCTGCTGCTGATGCAGTCTTCATTTGGACTGTCACCGTGTTGGCTTCAAGGGACACAGCAGCATATAGATTGCCCATCAAACTTGTCACTTTTAAATGCTTCCCCATTGCGGTTTGATGTAGATCTCCAATATCAATCACAATTTAGGGGAGAAACCTGCTAGCGACCCTTTACCAGGTAAACCTGTGAATATATCTACATTTGACTTCATTCAACTAGGTGCTTACCCCTCGTGTGCAACCTGGTGGCTCTCCCCTGCCATTACATCTGCTGCTATCTTACATTGAAGGGGGGCATGAAAAGCTGCTTTCTTCTCCTTCAGTGGTGAGCACCACACTGTAATGTCTCCACAACTATTTTTATAAAGGAGAACCAAGCTTTATTAGTCTCTTTGTTTCGTTGGTCCCCACGCAGCTCCAACTAGCCACGCCTAGCCATGACTCGGCGTGTCAATAATTTTAGTGGTTTTTCCCCCACTTTAACGGCTAGCACCACAATACCTCTACAGCTCTAAATAAGTTGCAACATGCCACGAATGTCGGCACTCCCTTTTTTCTTCTCCAGTGGTCCCCCGCTACTTCACATGACTGCATCTCTGCGTTTCAGCATCTCGGCTCCCGTCAAAGAAGCAGAAATGGAACGTGACAGATTGTAGGAGGGAAGAGGAGGAGTTTGTCACCTAGCCACAGAGCATGTGGGATATGCCCATGGCCTCAACACCTACTTCTGCATTCTGGTCAGTTTCACACACATTTTTCAAAACCTTAAGGCTGCAGGTTAAAAGTACTGGTAGGTGTAGGTTGACTGCAAAAATAAATCACCACACTGGTTGTTGCTTTTTGAAGATATGTTAAATACACATGAACTTTCCACCTATTGATATTTTCCTCCAGGCCTGATAAAGATTCCAATAATAATTAGAAGAGAACAGAAACATGCTGATGCTTGCCTGTGTATGTCAGTGGATGTGTCCATCTTAAAACTGACATTGTTACTACCATCATAAAGAGCGCACAATATGAACTATGTGCTGTGTAGTTTTTAGTTATTCACATTGTTTGATTACATTACCATACTCTAGCACCTGAAATTGCACTGAATATATCCTGTAAATTTATGTTTTTTGAAAATAAGTGAATCAAGGAAACGGCTGCTTACCTAGAAATATGTGCAGTACTTTGGGAAATTCTGTCAGGTTGTACATACCATTCGGGCAAGCATTTAGGATTGCTTACAGATTGAGTTTTTTTAGGTTTTTTTAATAATGTGGTCCTTGAACTCTTTTCAATGCACAGTATTTCCCTGGTACCACCATCTCAAAAAAGTCAAGTCAAGTCAAGTCAAGTCATAAAATGTGTATAGCGCACTACATACCCAGAGGGTTTCAAGGCGCTTAGGAAGGGGAGGAGGATTATTTGTCAAATATCCACGTTTTAAGCTGCTTTCTGAACGCTAGGTGGTTCTGGGTGAGGCGAAGGTAGGCGGGGAGTGAGTTCCATGTTTTAGCAGCCAGGTATGAAAAGGATCTGCCACCCATGGTGGTCTTGTTGATGCGAGGTACAGTGGCGAGGGCTTGGTTGGAAGAACGTAGTTGGCGGGAGGGGTTGTAGAAGGACAGTCGAGAGTTGAGGCAATCTGGTCCGATGTCGTAGAGTGATTTGTGTGCGTGGGTGAGCAGTCGGAAAGTGATCCTCTTATTGACGGGTAGCCAGTGGAGGTCTTTAAG
This sequence comes from Lissotriton helveticus, assembly GCF_964261635.1. NCBI lineage: Eukaryota > Metazoa > Chordata > Amphibia > Caudata > Salamandridae > Lissotriton > Lissotriton helveticus. The sequence continues at coordinate 1,824,493,465 of NC_136057.1, forward strand.
GTGACCAGAGATGTGTTCGTTGCGTGGGATGTCTAATATGAGCCTGGCTGAGGCGTTTTGGATTCGTTGGAGTTTCTTTTGGAGTTTAGCGGTGGTACCTGCGTAGAGGGTGTTTCCGTAGTCCAGTCGGCTCGTGACCAGGGCGTGGGTGACTGTTTTCCTTGTTTCGGAGGGGATCCAGCGAAATGTTTTTCTGAGCATGCGAAGAATGTTGAAGCAGGAAGAGGATACGGCGTTGACTTGTCTGTTCATTGAGAGTGAAGAATCCAGGATGACGCCAAGGTTCCGTGCGTGGTCTGTCGGGATGGGTGCTTTTCCGAGGGCTTCCGGCCACCAGGAGTCGTCCCAAGCAGAGGGGGATGTGCCTAGGATGAGGACTTCTGTTTTGTCTGAGTTCAGTTTCAGACGGCTTTGTTTCATCCATTCGGCAACTTCTTTCATTCCTTCGTGTAGGTTAGTTTTGGCGGTGCTGGGGTCATTGGTGAGAGAAAGGATCAGTTGAGTGTCATCCGCGTAAGAGATGATGTTGAGGTTGTGTTGGCGTGCGATGGTCGCGAGGGGGCTCATGTATACGTTGAAGAGGGTGGGACTGAGTGAGGATCCTTGAGGTACGCCGCAGATGACTTCAGAGGTCTCGGACTTGAATGGAGGAAGGCGGACTCTCTGGGTTCTTCCGGTGAGGAACGAGGTGATCCATTCAAGTGCTTTTCCTTGGATTCCGATGTTATTGAGGCGTTGTAGAAGGGTGCTGTGGCAGACTGTATCGAATGCTGCAGAGAGGTCGAGGAGGATGAGGGCGACTGTGTCTCCATTGTCCAATAGAGTTCGAATGTCGTCTGTTGCTGCGATGAGGGCGGTCTCAGTGCTGTGTTTTGCTCGGAAGCCCGATTGTGAGGGGTCGAGGGATTTGTTGGCTTCGAGGAAGGCGGCGAGCTGGTTGTTGACGGCTTTCTCGATGACTTTGGCCGGGAATGGAAGAAGCGAGATGGGGCGGTAATTTTTGAGTTCGGTGGGGTCCGCTGTTGGTTTTTTCAGGAGGGCGGTGAGTTCAGCGTGTTTCCAGTCTTCTGGGAAGGTAGCGGAGTTGAAGGAGCAGTTGATGACGTCTCGGAGGTGCGGTGCTATGAAGGAGTCTGCTTTGTTGAAGATGTGGTGAGGGCATGGGTCTGTGGGGGATCCTGAGTGGATGGAATTCATCAGGCGGATGGTGTCTTCAGTGGAGATTGGGTTCCAGGCGTTAAGGGTGTTTACAGGGGAAAGATGGTCAGCGGATGTTAGGGTGGGTTGGTTTACGGGTTGGTTGTCAAAGCTGTTGTGGATGTCTGCAATCTTGTTGTGGAAAAAAGAGGCTAGGGAGTCGCAGAGGGTTTGAGAGGGGGTGATGTCGTTGGAGTTGGCCGAGGGATTGGAAAATTCCTTGACGATGTTGAAAAGTTCCTTGCTGTTGTGGGCGTTGTTGTCAAGTCGGTCCTTGAATGCTGTTTTTTTGGCTTTTCGGATCAGTTGGTGGTGAGTGCGGGTGGCGCTTTTGAAGGCGTCCTTGGTGCTGGTGGTTGGGTCTTTTTTCCAGGCCTTTTCAAGGGAGCGGCAGAGTTTCTTGGACTTCTTGAGATCATCGTTGAACCATGAGGCTTTCTTGCTGCCAGGTTTGCTTTGACGTTTTTTCAGTGGAGCTAAGGTGTCGGCGGTGTTGGATAACCATAGGGTGAGGTTGGCGGCGGCTTCGTTGGCGTTAGAAGAGAGGGCTGGGGAGTTTCGAAGGAGCGATGCGGAGATTTGGTCCGTGGTGATTTTGTTCCAGTTTCTTTGCAGGATAGGTTGGGAGTGGTTGATGGTTTTCGGCTTGTTGTAGGTGAAGTGAACGCAGCTGTGGTCGGTCCATAGGAGATCCGTAGTGTGGCTGAAGGAGACATGATTGCTGGAGGTGAAGATGGGGTCGAGTGTGTGACCTGCGATGTGGGTGGGGGAAGTGACTAGTTGTTTAAGTCCGAGGTTGGCGAGGTTGTCCAGGAGGGTGGCGGTGTTGCGGTCGTTGTTCTTTTCAAGGTGAAAGTTGAGGTCTCCCAGCAGGATGTAATCTTTGGAGGGGAGCGCGTGTGGAGAGATGAAGTCCGTGATGTCTTCACTGAATTTTGCGCGGGGTCCTGGTGGCCTGTAGAGGAGGGTGCCTCTGAGTGTTGTTTTGGGGTCGATGTGGATCTGGAAGTGAAGGTGTTCGGAGTTGGCGAGGTTGGCGTCAGAGCTGGTTGAGATGCGGATAGATTTCTTATGGACGATAGCGATTCCTCCTCCTGTGTGGCTGGTACGGTCTTTGCGGGTGATCTTATATTCTTCAGGGATGGCAATGGTGATGTCTGGTGCGGAGGAAGCATTCATCCATGTTTCCGTAAGGAAGGCGACGTCTGGAGAGATGGTGTCTAGTAGGTTCCATAGGTCGATGGCGTGCCTGTGCACCGATCGGGTGTTGAGAAGGATGCATTGTATGTGGTTGGGGTCGGGTATCTGTGGAGTGGTCGTAGCGGAGATGTTGTCGGTGCAGCTGAATTTGCAGGAGTAGCAGGAGAGAGGGCCATGGGTGTGTCCAGGAGCGGCTTGGACGCAGTTGGGGGCGCGATCCGGGTTAAGGGCTAGGAGGGTGGTGGCATTGTAGGTAATGCGGGAGGATTGGGCAGCGCGAGAGGCAAGGGATCTGGCGCTGGGCGCACCTTCGGCGTGGCCGGAGCGCGTGGACGCTGCGCGTGGGACCATTGGCCATAAGTGGATGGTGGAGGGGGCGGAGCGTGGGAGGGTCAGCTGGGAGGCGGGGTCTGGGAGGAGACACGGGGAAAATACAAACAATCTTAAATGGCCGGCCGGGGATAAAACGAAACTGGGGCACAGCCGGAATTACACTCACTCAATACAGATACTAAGTTCCCAAAAAGACGCTTCTGCCACAGTTACATCAGCCGCTATGAGCAGTGAAATATAATTAAACAATGCGAGGATAGACGATGGCAGGCGCTCAGCCTTAAAGCGTTAATTAATACAAGCAGTGCGCACGCAAAACGATACCAATTGCTGTTCAATCAGCTATGCGCTGTGACAGGGCGGCAGGCAGCAGGTATCAGGGCAGACAATGCAGGCAGCGAGGAGGAGGCTTTCGATTTTGCGAGAGGAACGCTGTGGGAGCGACCGTAATGGAGGGAATCCAGACGGTCACAGGGAAAGAGAGGACGGGCGAGTGTAGTGGAACAGTGTGTGGGAGGGTCAGCTGGGAGGCGGGGTCTGGGAGGAGACACGGGGAAAATACAAACAATCTTAAATGGCCGGCCGGGGATAAAACGAAACTGGGGCACAGCCGGAATTACACTCACTCAATACAGATACTAAGTTCCCAAAAAGACGCTTCTGCCACAGTTACATCAGCCGCTATGAGCAGTGAAATATAATTAAACAATGCGAGGATAGACGATGGCAGGCGCTCAGCCTTAAAGCGTTAATCCTATTAACTTCTACATAGTGCTATTTATTTATACCAATAGAGATAATGAAATTGACGAGTAACCGATCTTGAATATATCATGTGCTGATATGTAGTGCAAGTTGGAGCATTGAGCTTTTCTAATTGATTACCTTACCTTAAAACTAGGTCCAGGTGAAATTTTGGGAAACAACCTTTACAATGCATTAAGTACATCGCACTACCTTTACATAGCAGTCATTACATCGCAACATCCTTTACATCGCATGTCATTATAATGCAGCCATTACATTGCATGTCACTACAACACGTCATTACAATGCATGTCATTATAACGCAGGCAATGCATTGCAAGTCATTACAATGCATACCATTACAACACATAGTACCCTTACACTATCCGACACTTACCCTACTGTTGCACTCACTGGAGTTAGAATAGTAATTTTTACCCCTACACTATCCAACACTTATCCTACTGTTGCACTCACTGGAGTTAGAATAGTAATTTTCACCACTACACTATCCAACACTTACCTTAATTGTAATGGTATGCGTTGTAAAGGTATAATGCAATGTAATGGAATGCGTTGTAAAGGTAGTTTCTGAAAATACGATGTAATGGCATGCTATGTAAAAGAATGCATTGTAAAGGATGTAAAAACTGCATTGTAAAGGCATGCACTGTAAATGTATGCGTTGTAACATCATACATTCGAAATCTTAATTACTGTGGCATAATTTTCTGAATTTTGCATTATGTTTGTTTCCTGAAATTCCCAAAATTACAGTATTAGACCATGTTGCATAATTGCGCAACCATTTGTGGCAAAATTATAACGCAGGAGCTTTAGAACAAAGCAAGCAACCAGACTATGAGTGCTTTTTTTTTTAGCTTGAAATATGTTCTGTCAAAAATTGATACAAGGATGCATTTCACGCTAAAACAAAGCACTAAATAACAGATTTGCATTTTACACAATTACACAACATTATTCATAATGTTCCCAACATTTCACAAAAGCATATTCCTCAAAAGTTTCACACCCCTATTTAAAATGTGTACAACTCACTTGTTTACATTTACCTCTCTTATTTCAGGGCAAACCTTGTAATTGTAGGCTTAGTGTTTTGTTGAATTTCTGGAGGACTGAGCTCCAGTTGAGTAAGGTGTGTAATTACTGCCAAAGTAAAGCCATAGTTATAAAAAGTAGTTGTTGCCAAAACATAATAACTGAGTTAACAAAGTAACCAAACTAACTCAAAGCAAAGCAAGAAACTAGTCCATGTGATACACACACACACCACATAAATACATTTCTTAAGTCACAAACAGCCTGATTCATCATTCTCCCGTTTTGCGAGCCCCTAATAGCGATTCATAACGAATCGCTATTAAGGACTTGCAAAACGGGATTCATGTAGGAATTGCAATAAATATTGCGATTCCTACATGTTCCTTATTTGCGATTAGCTAATTGCTAATCGCTAATAAGGAATAACTCCCCATGCATTCCTATGGGCCTACAGGCCCATAGGAATGCATGGGGAGTTATTCCTTATTTGCGATTAGCAATTAGCTAATCGCAAATAAGGATGCAATTTCAAGGGTGCAGGGGTGTCCAAAGGACACCCTGTAGCACCCCTGAAATGTAATCTACATTGGTGTTGCGCACACACATGTCCAAAGGACATGTGTGTGTGTAACATGCAACTTACAAAAATGCATTTAAATGCATTTTTCTACGTTTTTGCTATTTACCGAGAGGTCTGACCTCTCGGTAAATAGCGGCCCAAAATTGCAATTTCGCAATTTTAAAATGCTTCATGAATTGCATTTAAGGAATCTCAAATAGAGATTCCTTAAATTCAATTCTTCGCAAATGTGCGAATTCTTAAATAGCGAATTTTGCATTTGGGATGATGAATCCCAAATGCAAAAATTGCACTCGCAAAAGGCAAGATTCTGAGAATCATTCCCTTTGCGAGTGCAATTTAGCTTGATGAATCAGGCGGAAAGTATTTTGTTGGGAAGAAACTGTAGCTTTCTTGTCTTCTCTTTAGATAAACAAAGTGCCTCAAGTGACAATGGAGTCACACTATATCAATTTTTTTATGTCGACCTGCATAATTATCTACTCCAGAATTTAAATTTGCACTTACCATCAAGGTAATGAGATGTAGAGTCAGAAAATGTACTCTAATTTCCCTGTATATGCTTACAATATAGTGGCAGTCGATCATTGTGCATTTTGATATCTGAAGACCCGGCTTTTCGAATAATCACAACAAAGAGGCAGCTGCTTTTTCACCTATATAGTACTTAGATACCCTCATGGGTAATTAGCGCATTATATAAATACACACAATATAACATATGCCTGTCCTCGATTTTGACCTCCGACCCCTTTAAGGTGATGCGAGTATTTCCTCTTTTGGATGTGCTGACAGAACCCTGCATGCATTTACCACGCATGCCTTTACAACACAGCCTCTACCCTGACTGCGACATTACCATGCGTTCCTTTACCACGCAAGTCGTTACAACGACTTGCCTTGGGGGGGGGGGCGCTGAACTTTGGAATAGTATAACTTACTATTCCAACTCCAGTCTATGCAACAGTAGGGAAGGTGTTGGACTTATAATCCAACACCAGTCCAACAACGTGCCCACTAAAGCAAGTTCAAAACACATATTGTGTGAACTCATAAATACTGTCGTGCAGCGGCTGATTTACAGCACAGCTGTAAAAAACTTTATACTACAGCAGTGCCATTTAAACACATTTAGCAACTGTGTCTCCCTCATACTCGCAGTTGAAAAGGGTCAGGAAAGGTACTAGTTGCCGCACGAACGAACAAAAACACTACAATACTTCCTGTTTGTTCAATAAATGAACACTTCAGTAGGCACATGTGGTCCTTTCAGCTTATCTTTCCAATTACAGAACATCTGCTACAAACATTATGCATGGTTTTGCATTTTAGATACTTTCATTTCTGAAGGATATTTTCTTTAAAAGGGACGCTCTAGTAATTTGTTTTACTTATTAACAATGTTGTACCTCCTTTTGATAATCCTTAGCATTGCAAATAAAAAAGTGTTATTTTCGGTCAAGGTGTCACCCTAGAAAGGATGAAAAACAGATTTTTCTGTGCCTGGATTTATACTGTGCCCGTGGGTTACATCCTTATCAAAGTAATCAGTGAATAATTTGTGGTGTTGTCTAACTAACTGTTAGGTTGATGTCAACTGGCTCTGAAAAATGCTTTCTAGCTGACTTTCTTAATTTTTAAGTTTTTCCACAGTCACCTGTTTTAGCTTGAACACATATGTTTTAAGTCTCTAAGATAACATTTTGTTTTTAAAATTAACTGTGCAAATGCTCTCGAAACTATTCTCGTTCATATTGGTCTGACACAATATGGCGTTGAGGAATTGTCTCCAGCTCTCTGATTCCCATCTCATTATTTATTTGAGGATAGCAGCATGATTAGGAATGTTTAAATCGTACCAATAGAGAACTGTGCATAAAACAATTAGGATATACTGGTTAAGTGTGGTATAGACGAATTGACAGTTAAAATGGAGAATTGTGAAGACACACATTCAACTAAAGCTATAACATGTAACTAGCCAGTGTAATATATAGGTAATGAAAAAACTTCCTGTTGGAAATAGCCCCTTTTGCAGGGTTATCCCCAAACTTTTTGCTTATTCCTCCTTTTTTCCCCTGAACTGTTTGTGTTGGTTTTAGGACTCTGGGTACTTTACCACTACTGATCAGTGCTAAAGTGCATATGCTTTCTGTGTAAATTGTTTTATCGATTTGTCTTTCCATGATTGGATATTTGATTTACCTGTTAGCCCCTAGTAAAGTGCACTGTGTGTGTTAGGGCAGATGAATCAAATGCTACCCGGGGACCTGCAGCACTGGTTGTGTGCCACCCCCGTGAGTAACCCTGAAAACGGTAACTCAGACCATTGCAGAGTCTGCATGAAGTTTGTAACTGCCATGTGGAATAGGCCAGTGCACACACTGACCGGTCCCTAACCTTCCCTTTTCTTACATGTCAGACATCCCTCAGGTAAGCCCTGTGGGCAGGGTGCAGTGTATGTGAAAGGTAGGACATGCCCTGGTGTGTGTGGCATGTCCTAATAGTGAATTCCAGACAATTTTGTTTTTCACTATTGCAAGGCTACCAATTCCCAACAGGATAGAATGGGAGGTTTGTTTATAACATCTTGTAAACATAACTGGTCCAGGGAATTTGGTAAGAAAATAAAGTTTAGTATGCCTGAACTCAGAATCTAAAGATGCATCTTTTAGTGAGGGTGATTTTTACATTCTGCATTTGAAAATACCACTTTTAGAAAGTGGGTATTTTCTTGCTCAGTCATCCTGTGTGCCTCGGATGTACGACATTACAACGCATGCTTTTACATCGCATGCTTTTACAATGCGAGTTTTACAATGCATACCATTACAACGCATAATGCTTTTAGGCGCTGGATAGTGAATTGTTTAATTTACTATTCCAACTCCAGTCCCTGTGGATAGTAGGGAAGGTGTTGGATAGTACATTAAACACATTCCCTATCCTAGAGCGCCCCCAGCGCATTTTGTTGTAATGGTTTGCGTTGTAAAAGTTGCGTCGTAAAGGCACTGCATGGTAAAAGTTGCGTTGTAAGTGATGTTCCCCGTGTGCCTCTGCTGGAATGTGGATTGCCTGTCTGGGTTTTGGATGACATAGTCTAGGTAGGTCAGGAAAGGGCTGAATTGACCTGGGCTACGATGGGGGAAGGGGGAGGAGATTTCCTTGCACCTCGCAGGGCCTGGTCTGCCTCTGGCAAATGCCATCTCCTGCCAGGAATTCACACCAGAGAAGGACCAACTGGTTCTGGCCAGGCATAGCCATCCTCTGCCTGAAAGATCAAAGGATTTTTGGACATAAATACTGGGTCCCAGACCCCTGAACTTTAGTACTCATCTGTAACAAGAAGACTGCCAAGAAGGAGAGCCGGAGAAGCTGCGAAAAGGAATGACTGCTTTGCTGGGTGCTTTGTGGGTTGACCTGCAGTCGCTGCTTCTGTTTTGGGCAGTAAAAGGCCTGGACTGGACTTTCTGCAATCCAATTTGTGAATCTCTCCAAGTGTTTGAGGTAGAGCTTGCCCCCTGTTCATGAAGTCTCAGGAACAATAAAAATGTCAAGTTCTTCTGCCCGCAGCACTGGGTACTGTGTGTTTTGTGCTGCAAACAGAGGAAAAGCAACTTGACGACGTCTACGACGCTGCTGCCGACTCTGTGTCCTGAAGGCACCACAAAGGGCACCGCCGCAATGCCACTCTGCGACCTTGGTATCACCGACGATGCCTGTTGACGCCATCAATAAGCTGCTGCTCGTACGTGACCTGTGGGCACCGCATTCCGCACTGCCTCGCTTCACGCCAAAGCTGGGGCACCTCAGAGAGCACCGCCGCAACGCCGCACCACGTCCTTGGTCTCACCGATGACACCTGTTGACGCTGCCACCAAGCCGCTGCTCGCACTGCGACCTGTGGGACCGCACTCCGCACCGCATCGCTTCACAAGGTCACCTTGGCCTGCCTGACACCGCTACTTCCCGTCGAAATCGACGCTGCTGCTTGCACCGTGGTTCAAGGGCACCACTCGTAAGTCACACGACGCACCACCCTCATCCCGCACTGCAACCTTGGCCTACCGATGCCAGCGCCATCGACTCCAGTTCGTCAGCCGATGACAGCGCTTCAGCAAAGACGATGCCGCTGCTTGCACCGTGGCCTTCTAGCACCGTGGCGAGCACCGCCTTCATCTTGCACCGTGACCCTGGTCTCACCGATGACACCATCTGATGCCACCACTGAGCCGCTGCTCGCACCGCAACCTGGGGGCACCACATGCCGCACTGCTGCACTTCACACGGCAGCACCCGATGCCTGATGCCGCCAGCGCTCCTGATTCCACCACAGAGGAGCTCGACCTGCAACGTGAGTGACTTCAAGGGTCTCAGGGCCCTGCATTTCTCACAGGCACTGTTTGCAGGTCTTCCCGACGCCGTAGCTGGCCTGCGACCCCGTGACCACCCAGAACTGTTGGATTTGTTGTTCACGATGCCGTGGTAGCCCAGATGGAGCTACCCACACAAGGAACTCTTTTTAATCAACGTATTTTTGAAACCGTGAACTTTTAATTATAGTATTGTGGATTTTTATCGTATTTGGTCTTGTCTTAAGTTAATAAAAATTGGATATTTTACTAAACTGGTGTGGTGTCCTTTTGTAGTGCGGACCCTGTTTTACTGTTGATTATGTGCAAATGCTTTACATTCTGCCTCTAAGATAAGCTGGGCTGCTCATGCCAAGCTGCCAAGGGGGTGAGCAGGAGTTATTTTAGAAGTGTAACTCCCTTATTCTGACTAAAGTGGTGGTTTCTGCCTCGCTTTGGCGCAAGTCTCACCTAACCAGAAGTCCCATTTCTAACCCTTCCACATTACGCACCAGATTTACTAACATGCTGCACAAAAGTGACACAATGTTTCCAACACACATCATAATTTGCTTTGGAAAGTTGCCTAAAGTAACACAAAATTACACCAAGAGCTATATTGCACTATTTTTTTATCGAAGAAGCATCTCATGGGTGGTGCGTAGGGGTTTTCCAATGCAACCACCCATATTTTTTCTCTTACGCAAATCCGTGCCCAATATTGGTAAACTGGGATTTGATGCCAAAATCGTACGCTTCCTCAAAGCGAGCATAACAGTGGAACAACTTTTAAGACTCACCACATTTTTCCAACTTTGCATGTGTGGTGCACTGTACGTCACACATACAAAATTGGGAAAAGTATTAGAGCATAGTTTTTGTACTGGAATGGTCACTTTCTAGTACAAAAACATGATTGAAAGAATGCAGACACCTTTCTGGTGTAGTGCATGTGTTGACACATGGCAGACTAAAGTGCTATTGCAGTGGAGTGAGAAAACAGCTTCATACATACATGTCTCAGTTTGACGTAATGCTGCACAGCAACATTGGTTGTTGTCCTGGGTTGCAATTTTCTAAAATGCAGTGAATCTGCACCCACATGTTTGGCTGCTTTTTTTGTATAAAATGCAGTGGTATAAAAATCAATATTTCACAGTAAAATATGGGAAATCTCATCATCATAATGACAGCTTCAGTCACTGTGGAGAGCTTTACCAGTGTTGGGCATACTGGTATTGGGATTATCCAGTATGAAGGACCAAATTATGTGTCAAGGTTTTTTTGTAAATTATGTGTCAAAAATATGAAATTTATGTTGAAGAGCAAGATGGCTCCTGTGTAACTCTCGGCTACACCGCCGCCCACGCCGTGAGGGAAACTTGGCCATCGGCTATGCTGCCTGGATCAGGGGATCAGGGGATCAGGGGACAAGGTGCTGGTTTTACTTGGAAAAGGCTGCCGCCACTCGCTAAGCACCTTTGGTGCCAGCATCATTGTTGGTAGCTTATGGACTGTTACTGCAGGGAAAAAGGCTTGGGATATCCTTGCACTCTGGTCAGCTGCCATTCTTCTGCTCTGCTTTACATCAGCGGAGGAAGATGTGCAGGCCCTTGAAGAAGTTCAACTTCACTTCAGGCAGAACATGTCTTCCGAAGAGCAAGAGGGACTAAGGCAAAAGCTGTTCCTGTCAGTGCCGGGATTGGTCATGTGGAGGGGTTGACCCCGGGCACCACGCTGAAAGGTAAACAGGAGGCCGGGGTCAACAAAAGGATTGTGGGGAGACCAGGAGGGTAGAGCTTCTAAGGAGGGTACAAGCTCACAGGCCTCGATTGTCAAACTATTCCCTACTGCAAAACCCCCGGTACCTAAGGGAGAAATTACATCAATTCCCGAGGGGGAGGGAGAATACTGTGCATCATTTTCTGATAAACTGGGACAGTTCAACTCACATCTGCCGGCTGTGCTTGTTATGGAAAATCAGACGCCTGCTCAGGCGGATGAGCCCATTGGTCAATTGTGAGGAACTGAGGGAACTGTATGTCCTAACTATACGATGGAGCCTGCAGTTCCCCCCTTGGCCTCCACTGATGGGAATACTAGCGCAACAGTCGCATTATCCCCAGGGGACTCTGCTTCTGACAAGCTGGAATCGAAATCAATTGGTTTCGCAAACCCTCAACCTCTATCGTATCCTAGTGTCTCACGGTCCTCAGAACCCTGAATCTACTGGTGGACACTTTTTTCCAGTTTCAGATGGTTCTGACTCCGCGGCGGAGGAGGGCTCATCCAGCGCAAGTGATGGAGATCTATCTGATAACAATGATAGTAATCCCCTTAAAGAAACTGGTACAGTTCAATGACAGAAGAGTATGCGTAGCAAGCCAAAGAGGCGCAGCCAGCTTAAATGAGATTATTCTGATTCTCAGCTTACCTTTCCCTTTGGTGAGAAACCTGCCAAAACCTTAAATCTTGAGTATGTAAGAGCCACTTCGGAACCTAGTGAAGAACCTTCGTTAACGTCCATACTGGTTTTGATCAAACAGTTCCAGGAAGAGGTACAATCAGCCAGCCAGCTCGCTAAGGGTGCTGCCAAGAAACTGCAAGGGGGCATGAGGAAGCTGAACAAAATCTGTTCCAATATAGGTGATCGGGTTACCATGGTCGAAGGCTGCACAGAAAGTCTGGAAACCGAAGTCACTTGCTTGAAAGATCTTGGTTCTTCCCAAAGTGCTTGTATGACAGACGTGATGTGGAAGATTGAAGACCAGGAGAACAGACAGCGCCGGAACAACCCCCGCCTATAAGGAATTCCAAAAGGGGTGGAGGGAGAAGATCCCCGGCACTATATTGTGAAACTCATGCAAGGGACCTTTCCAGAACACTCGGAATGTAACTGGGAACATGAGGTTCAGCAAGCTTATCGCTTTCCCTTTAACTTGAAGAAATGGCATGATTGCAGCAATAATAGTGGGGAGAAACCTAGGGTCTTTTTGGTGTTTTGGGGGAATTTTCTACTCAGACAGCTAGTTTACGATCAGTTCCGACCCAATTCTCATAAAGGCTTTGATGGGGTGTCTTTCTTTGCGAAGCCTCATTTTTGCCACGCTACGGTCGAGCAGAGGTGACGTCTTTGTCAGCTATTTGTCCCTTTCCAGCAGCTGGGTGCACAAGTATTCTTAATGAATCCTGCTAGACTAAAAGTTATTGTGAACAGGGCTACTCGCACCTTCATTTCAGAAATGAGAGTAGGAGAGACATGTGGGGGGTACCGGGTTTTACTTAGTTACTTGTTTTTTGCTACTTTAAGCATGAATTTGGGGAAAAAAAACAGAAAATGTAAATGATAGTTTCAGGGCTAGGAAGGGCCCTGAAGCACTGGTCAGGCATAATACGTATTTGGGATGTATTTCTTATGCCTTTTATTCTTTGAACTTTGCAATGCTTTAATATGACTAATGCAGCCAGCTTTAGAATTGTTACTGTAAATATTTGTGGCTTAAACGATACTCGGAAGAGTCAGAAGGTGTCCCAAGGGTTGCAATTACTGGGGGCCGACGTCGTCTGCCTCCAGCAAACACATATTGAGGGATCACAGGTACACCTTTTAAATTCAATGGGATATAGTTTAATTGGGGGGACAGCACAGGGAGCATGTGTGAGAGGAGTAGGGATCTTGACCCAATGCAACCATTTATTACAATCCACTTGTATTAAGTTCGACTCTCTCAGGAGATGGGTCATAGCAGAATGCCGGCTAACGTCTGAATTTTCTTCTACCTTATGTTCCATATATGGGAGAACTGCTGATGATCCTGGAGTAATTAATTGGATCTCTGGATAAATAGCCTCTGGCCTCCCCTAGTTGTTATGCGTGGGGACTTGAGCATCAATTTACCGAGCAACTGGAGGGTGAACAACCAGTGGAAGTATACAGGCCGGAAGCCAAAAGTATACCAAGCTCTAAGAAACTTAATGTATACTCATGGGCTCATCGATGCTTGGGCTAATCTCAGACCAAATCAGCCAGGTTATACTTATTATGCAGCCCCTCACCTTCCTTTAGCAAGGCTAGATTATTTTTTGGTATCGCCTTCCCTGATCTGTGATTGTGACATCGACATCGCCCCACGATATCCGTCAGATAACAATCCGCTTATTTTAGATATAAAGGGCTTGGTGTCCCGCAAAGAAGTCTCATCCTGGAGCTTTGAGAGAGCGTTTTTGTACGATACTGGATACCAGACTTATATTAAGTTGGATTCAGGAATTTCTTGAAAAGAACATTGGGTCTGCCCCAGTTATGGTTGTATCGGATGCGCTGAAAGCATGCATTCAAGAGGAGACCTTAGAGTTTTCCCTTAAGAAAAATAAATGAGAAAAAGCACAGATGTCGTAGCTCCAGGCCAAGCTGGCAAAGGCAGAGGAGAAACTAATTGGGGCTGTTCAATTGGGGGCCGAAATCGAATCAGTACAACTAGAATCCAGAGCTATTAAAGCTAAAATTGGTTTGATACTAGCTGGGAAAGCTGCTGCAAAATAGGCCGCCGAACGCAAGAAAATATATGAATGCAGTGAGCTAATTGGCCATCAGCTGGCTATTAGAACTAGGCAGCAGGTTACTACCAATGAGATCCACTCTATACAGGTTCCTACAGGGGAAACCACTTGCGATCCGAATAAAATTTGAAGGGCCTTCCGGGAGTCTTATCAAGGCCTGTACACAGAAGAGGGCGCCAGCTCACAGGAATCTAGGCGGCAAGACATTGATAACTACCTAGACACAGTCTCTTTAATACGATTTAGCACAGAGGATCATGATCAATTAGAAGATCCTCCCTCATGGGAGGAAATAGCTATGGCACTATCAAATGTACCAGATGGCAAAGTGGCTGGTTCCAACTGCATTCCGGTAGAATTTTGTAAATTCTTTTCTCCTCAGTTAAAAGACTTCTTTATGATTCAAGTAGTCCTAATCTTGAATGGTGCTCTTCCACCCGCATCAATGGCGACAACGAAGATTATATCCTTCCCAAGACAAAGATAAATCACCCCAAGAAATGGGCTCCTACTGGCCAATTACTCTCATCAATGGAGATTCTAAAATCTATTCCAAAAGTTTTGCGTCCAGAATATCTTCCAAAATTGAACATCTGGTTTCCAAGTGGCAGCACAGGTTCATTCCCAAAAAGGCACAATAGACTACATTCGGGGGACTATCACTTTGTTTGACACAGCAGAGATTACGGGGGACTGGATGGCGCTAATACTTCTGGATGCTGCAATGCATTCAATAGGGTCTCCTGGCAATTTCTCTGGTTTGTCATGAGTAAGATGCATTTTGGGCCTAAGGCTATTCAAGCCATTAAAGCTTTATACCTTAGCCCCACAGCCAGGGTATCAATAAACTGGCAACTAACTGAACAGATTGAAATCTCACGCTGGACTTGGCAGGGTTGCCACTGTTCCCCGCTGCTCTTTGCTTTGTACATAGATCCTTTCAATAAAAAGCTCGAAAACAATCTAGATATCCTGGCTGTAAGCAGTTACAGCCTGGAAACTAAAATCATGGCTTATGCGGATGATCTCGCCTTAGTGACCCCGGACCCTGAAAAAGCTATTATAGCTATAGAGCGAGAGGCTCAAGGATTTGGGAAGATCTCTGGGTACACATTTAATAAATGAAAGACACAGCTCATCAAAAATGAGGAAATTATATGGACAGATAGCAGAGTTGTCATCAGGGCAAAATATTTAGGAGTGAACATTGTGGCTGACACTGAACCCTCTGTTGGTAAAGAGAGTACTTAAACTGATTAATAATTTACATCTGACCATAATGGTCCGGTGTAAGGTTCTTAAAATGATTTTTTTCCCTAAACTTCTTTATTTCTTCAGAGCTATGCCCCTTGAATTCACAAATTTAATGGTGCAGAAATTTGAACGTCTCTTTTATCAATTTGTGTGGTCATATTCTCAGCCAAGGAGATCATTTAAGCTTCTATCAGTTCCTCATGAAAGAGGGGGCTGGACGCTCCCAAATTTAAGATTGTACTACTGGGCCACTGTCCTGCAGATTTGTTCTATATTGTTGCATGAACAACCCTTAATTCTAACAACAGGACCCCGTCTCCTTCTGAACTACTACTTGGATCTGAGTCCTGGGGGTGCTTGTGGAGTCAAGTTGAATTTGGATACTACATGGGGTTAGATTTAAGACCCTGACAGGAACCTTCAAGATCTTTTCCGCCGTTCATAAGCTCTTAGGGTTAGGTAGATTGAAACATTACACTTCTATTAACAATAATGCTGATTTACCTCCCATTTCTGGCATACTCAAACTAAGGGCTTTGTACTTGGCCGGAAGGGATCCGGACTTTTGACAATCTTAAGATCTAATTCAACTTGAGCCATAATGAGGCCTTCAAATATCTTGCCATCAGGGATTTTTGGTATGTAATGCTGGTGGGTCCACGGGGTTCGTCCAAAACGATCTTATTGACAGACTATACTAGCCTACTACGGCACGTTTTGGGGGCATTTATTCCATGCTGAATAACCAATTGCCTGACGACGCAACTTGAATTTCAAGTAAATGGCAACACATATTGGACACTACTAATAACGTCTTTCACCTAGCCTTGTGATCTGCTCAGAGTGATCTGTTATCTGCCAAACTACAGGCACAGTTTTACAAAACTGGCTTTTTTCTATATTATACAACTAGCAGAATTGCGAAATGGGAGACAGGCAAAGGCACGTATTGACCTAGATGTGCTGAATTTAGCGCAGACTTTGTTCACATGTTTGCTACTTGTGTAGAACTTTGGCCATTGCTAAACAAGATCCGAGACATTCTAAAGGCAATCTTAACATGGCATATTCTGCTAACCCCCATGAACATCCTGCTGGGAATACAAGATTCTGTCGACAGGAAGAGTGGTGGGGCCCTAATTTTTGTTGCCATGGCAATTTACAGGCTATGCATAACTTCGACATGGATAGACTCAAATACCCCCTTATTTTCACAGTGGTTGGCCCAACTAGTTGCCACTTGCAATCTCGAAAAGGCAATTTATGCAAAAAAGGTATCCGGGCCAAGAAAGAGGGGTTTAGTCATCTGGGAACCCCTGTAAAGTTGGCTTCACCAGACGAAATACTAGTACATTTTTGGGAAGGTAGCAAATCATCACCGAGGCTTGAGTTTGGTTGAGCTGCATTTTAACTTTCTTCTTATTTTTTACAGAAATGTCTTATCCTAAAAATTAAAGTTTTATGGGAAATGATGAACGATGTATTGTATTTTTGCATTTTAAATGCTGGTAGTTCGACCTTACCTGGCAAATGTCTTCTCCGTTAACGCTGATCTTGTTGGATTACGTTAGATTGTGTATTTTGCACAGTGGCTCTGATCACTTTATTATCAATGAATTTTTGATCTTAGAGAGGTTGTATCACAACGATTTACGGCTTTGCACTTTATGCACATGCACTATAAGCATATTTTTTTTTTATCAAGGCCAGAACCATGTCTGAAAGTGTAATACTTCGTAGGCAAGTGAGGACTTGAAACTGTGACTACTGTTAAAGAGCAAATGGATGTTCCTGCTTGTGTCAAATGTATATTTTTAGATCAGAGGGTGGAGGGTGGGGGCTGAGGGGTGGCGTTGTATTGCACTGTTTTATTATTTCTTGTTTATTGCATATATTAAAAAATGTTTTTTGAAAAACGACATTTATGAAGCACATTCTCTGGCAGTATTATTTTCATTTATTTTATTCACGAACAATGTGACATGTTTATCAAAAAGTCAAGCAGCGCAGCAAGCCTCCTTGCTGAGCAGCGTGACTGGTAAAGTGAAGGGATGCTCCGTATTTAGCATAATACGTTCCATTTGTGTCTTTTCCCAGCGTTGGCTCACAATGTGCTACCCAGCGCCAATGCATGCACCCTTGCACATGTTGCAAGGGTGCCTGCATGTAAGCAGGGTTGTTTTTGTGCAGGAAGGGATACCTTCCTACACAAAAAAAATCCCCTGAAGCATTTCCTCTTTCTATGTGTGCTGCAGAATGCAGCACAAATAGAAAGAGGGAAAACGAGAAGGAGCTGGAACACCTCCCTTGGGCAGAGTAACACAAAAGAGCGATTTGTGCTACGTTGCTTTACTCTAGATTTATCAAGCAACTCAGAGCCTCACAAGGGGTCCTTGCGTGGATGGATAAATCTAAGTTATGAGTTGTGTAGCTCTTGCGCCATTTTGCGTGACGCAAGGGTGTCACAGATCATTGATACATTTGGTCCAATATGTTTTGTGAAATCTGAAACTGTTATAGTTAATTTGTAAGTTATGTGGCAAGTGCAGAACATTCATAATTATATGGTAAACACTGCAGACACAGAATTGCACCCTTACCATTGTCTATTTAACAAAGTATTCATGCAAGGCAAACAAAAACGTTCTAATTCAAATCACTGCACTTTGAAGGAAACAGCTTTTCTAAGAAACCATTCTGTGACCAACTTTATGGTTTATAATGTCACCAGAACGCCTCGATGATTGTATCCTCTATATATTGTATTATTTGCCAGCATACTTAATTACTCTGATTCTCCATTCATTGTCACAAATCTTTAATTCATTGGGAAGCTTCACCATTTCAAGATAGGAACCTTCTTCAAAAACAATTTGCAATACAACAATTCTAGAGTTCTAATCTTGACTCTTCTATACGCCATGCCCCCATGTGGGGAGTAAATGGTGCACTCAACATCAACTCTTCCTGCTATTTTCTAAGCAACGACTGCAGGTCACAGATAAATCTCCACCTCCCATAAATACTAGAGCGTGTAAACATGTACATTGAAGATTACCAGTAATTAAACCAAATGCTATACCTACATTCCCTCTCTAATTCAATTACTTGCTTGAGAAAGGATCTACTGAAGTGGCATATCCCATCCAGGTCAACCAGTCTCATCAGTCAAAAGGTTCTCTGAACTGCAGCAGCCACATCAAGACCTTCCTAGTCCTGCAAAGCAAGATGTAACCTCAGTAGGGGATTATCTTCTGGATCCTGTGCTGCATTCCGAGTGGGAACCTGCATATGTGTTTGCTGCCAGTCAGCCATGGAAGATGAGTACGGTGTCATGGACCACAGCACAGTAACATACATCCCACCCTTAACAGCTATGATGGGGCATTATGCTCTGTGTCTTCATTGCCATTGTGCCCCATCTCGGAACCAGTACCATGGGGATGGGAGTGTACCATGACCTTGTAGTATTGCACTTTACAACCATCTATAAGGGAACTTCCATCCTGCCAGAACCAAGAATACTCATCCAAGGACAGAGATAAGGAACAAACACAAAATGTTCCTGGTGAGTACACAATATATAGCCCTTAGAGTAGGACACGGACAGGACACAGGTAAAATATATGAATACGAGGATTGGAAATTGCGTTTTGGAGAGGGGTCTCTCTCATGGTGGTAAACCCCTCTCCAGTGAAGTAACTATATGGATGAGGAAGAAAAGTGTATTTTTGGCTGAAACTGATGAGAATTTTTTAATCAGACAGAAAAGTACGTTTTACTGATATTTCCTGGTTTAGAAATATGACTGTGTCGTCCAATGGAGAGATAATTGACAAAGGTTACCTATTTTTATAAACGCCCTTAAATTGAGAGTAAAAATAAATGCATAACACTAAACACAATATTTGAGCTGAAGTTCATTTATTGTAAAATTATAGTTCACGGTTTGAAGCATCTTTAAAAAACAAACAATGCCATAGTAAATCTAATATTCAGGAGTGTTATTCAAAGATTTAAATGCACTACAACAGTTACTCATCTATGCAAATAATTTAGTAAACTGTGAAAAAATTGAAGAATTTGAGAAATGTTTGGAAACACTCTCAATTTCATCATTACAAAGCTAAACCAAAACACATAAGTCATAAGGAACTCTATTCAATGCCCCCTCGATCCCCAAAACAAGCACACATTGTGTTGAAATTTGTATTAGATATTTTAAGATAAAAGTACAGATGCAAAAGATAAAGCAAAATAATAACTTTGATAAGTAAAATAGTACAAATGAGAAGTATAATACAAAATATAATAAATATGAGGACATAAAGAGATCGTATATTCCATAATCCGAAATACAATAATAAGGAGAAGACTACAAAAGAAAAGCATTAGAGAAGAAGGAAGAAAACATTTTTTTTTTTTAAAGTGGAGAAAAAAGGAAAAGAAAAGAATAAGCAAAAATCCCAGAGCAACACGAGTAAACACAAAAAGAAATAAGGGAAAGAAAATGTAAAGCTGAACAATACGAGAAGAAGGACCCAAGAGAAAAGAATTAAGAAGGTGGAACAATCAGAGGAGAAGAAGGAGCGGAAACAGAATCATTCTGCACAGGAGCATCCAGAAAGGGGTTCCACACCTGGAGAAAAATGGAAGCTCGATCCTATAAATTATAAATTGTACGTTCATGTAGAGCCGTTTGCATCATCGCCACCAACCACTCTTCTTGCGAAGGAGGCAGAGGAGACCTCCAGTGTCGCAGTATACAAATTTTTGCCGCGGCCAGAGCCGTATGGAGAAGACGAGTTTGTGGTCTGGAAAGCTTCGGAAGGCTACGAAAATCATGCAAAATAATATTCAGAGAAGTAAGGGGTAGAGGGAGTGACAAGGTGTTGACCAACATCTTCCGTAGAAAAAGCCAAAAAGGTGTCGTACGAGGACATTCACAAACAATATGCGTAATATCACAACCAGGAGCTGAACACCTCCAACATAAAGTATGTGGTATTAACTTAGCATGATGCAATTTGACTGGAGACAAGTGCCACTCATGCAAGATTTTAAAAACGCAAAATTTAAGACGGGCCTCACGAACTCCCTTATGTAATCCTTCCACTATTTGATCCCATTGAGTGTTAGAATAGACAACTGGAGAGCGTGCGAGAGAGGCTGTGAAAATAGAGGATGCAAAAAAGTTTTATAAAGACCAGAAGTTATACCTTTAAGATTCCCCCATAACTGTAAGTAGGACAAAAGAGGAGATACAGATATCAAGTCAGGCGGAGGGCCTAGATGTTTTGTAAGAGCTTGCTGAAGCTGAGTGTATTTGCAGGATTGTGTGGATGGTAGATGAAATTCCTCACATAGCTGAGAAAAAGATTTAAAAGTGTTATTATGAAATAACTGATCTATAGTCTGGATACCGGCTTCCTGCCATACGGGCCAGGACAGAGTGCGACCCCCAACACGAACAGCAGAATTAAGCCATAAAGGAGCTTTGATATGGATACGTGAATTAAATTTAAGTATACGATGACTTCTCTGCCAGGATTTGAACATTGCGGATAAGATAGGATTTTTAGGATCAGAAGAACTGACCCCTTTACCATATAGAAGGGACAAACCAAAACCAGAAGCTAATAAGTGACAATCAAGGGGGACCCATTGAGGAATGTCTTTAGATTTAGGTAAAAAAAAGACAAGTTGCGAGAGATGAAGAGCAAGTGAGTAATGTTCGATAGAAGGGAGACCCAAACCCCCTTGTAACTGATGAGATTTTAATTTTGCAAAGGTAAGACACGGTTTAGCCGTGCCCCAGACAAAAAGTTTAATTTTGGAGTCAATGGATCGCAGAGTGGTTAAGGGAATGTGAAAAGGAAGCATACCCAAAACATAAAGAAATCGAGGAAGAGTAACCATCTTGACCGCCTGGACCCGTCCCCATTAGGATAAGCCCAAAGACTTCCATTTATCGAAGTCTCGTTGCATTTGTGCGATTAAAGGAGTCAAATTGTCCGAGACTATATTATCCAGCCCTTTATTAATTAAGATTCCTAAATACTTAAGTCGGGATGATTGCCAATGGAAAGGGAACTCAGAAATCACATCTTTTGTTGTACCAATGGTCATGGGTAATGCTTCACTCTTATCCCAATTTATCTTGTAACCAGAAAAGGAAGAGAAATCATTAATGATGCGGAGGAGAGCAGGAAGAGAACGGGGAAGATCAGTGAGTGTGAGGAGAAAGTCGTCCGCATATAAATAGATTTTAGAGTGACCAATTGGAAGGGGGACACCTACCACATTAGTAGATTGTCGTATTGCAGCAGCTAAGGGCTCCATTGCGAGAAGAAAAAGAAGAGGGGAGAGTGGACAGCCTTGACGAGTACCTCGTCTAATTGGAAACGGGGTAGATAGGAAGCCGCCACAATTGACCTGAGCCGATGGCTCATCATAAAACAGCCGCACTTTATCTATAAACTGGTCACCTAACCCAAACCTTTGCATAATAGAAAAAAGGTATTCCCACTCAATGCGATCAAACGCTTTTTCAGCATCTAAGGAAAGAAGTAACGCATCGTCAGTGAAGTGTTTAGCTGACCATAAAGTATGAGATAAAGTGCGTAAATGATTACGAGAAGATCTACCTGGGACAAAACCTACCTGTGAATTATGAATTAAAGAGGGTAAAACTTTACGAAGGCGTGATGCAAGAATGCTAGCAAGTATCTTAACATCAGAGTTTAAAAGAGATATGGGCCTATAACTACTGCATAACAAAGGATCCTTGCCAGGTTTCGGCAGGACAGCTATCACACATTGCTTTTTAAACTGGAATTCCCCTTTGATATGGTCCCATATAGTGCTGGTAGGAGGTTTTAAAGCTTGAATATTGCAATAAATAGGGCAATTCTTTCTTCCAGCTAAGAGTCACAAGATTACATGCCATACAACTTCTTGCTGTTTCACCGACCGGAAGATGCCATTTTAATAAATATTGAGGACCCGATTCACAAAGGACCTTCTCACTCGAGGTGGAGGCCCGCATTCATGCGGGACCTCCGTACTGCAGTTGCCCAGTGCGGAGGTCACGCCACAAGTGCGGGCACTCGTCACTACTGCGAGGTCTCCTCCACAAGTGTGGGCGCCCTTTGTGAATCGGGCAGAGTACTTCGCAGTAGCATAGCTTAAATATCATAAAAGATGATTGCCCAGCTAAGGTTCACCTGACATTGTACAGCAAAGCACTCTAATATTAGGTGAACAACCTTTACAACGAAACTTTTACAACGTACTACCATTACAACGCGGTCATTACAACGCAAACCATTACAACGCATTGCGCTGGGGGGCACTCTAGGATAGGGAATAAGTTAAATTTTCTATCCAACACCTTCCCTAGTGTCCACGGGGACTGGAGTTGGAATAGAGAATTAAACTTTTCACTATCCAGCACCTCTAAGCGCTATGCGTTGTAAAGGTGTGCGATGTAAAAACCGCGTTGTAAAGGCAGGCGTTGTAATAGCCTGCGTTGTAATGTCATACATCCCTAATATTATATTAAAAGAAGCATGCAGTAATTTCTACCTTAATAATGAAAGACAGAAATATATTATGAAAACAATCATATAGACTGGCCTAAAAAGGCTGACTTTTATCTAGATGTTTCTCCTAGTTGAGACTGTTCCTCTTTGTTTTTCCTATCAGCTTTTAATGATTGTTGCATGCTGGTCTCCCATAAAGAAGGCCTTATAGGTAGGTGTCCCATACAGACTGAAGGGAGGAAACCCCACAATTATATTGAAAATATTCAGGAGTGGCTGACATGATCCTAGCCCCCACCACTGAGTCTAAAATTATTCCATGCCTTCTAATTTTGGTTGCCATCTTACCCCTGAATGGTGAGAAAATTAGAGAGGCAAATTGATTAGTTCCATAGAGTACCATAGATCAGGTTTTTAGGTTCTTGATGTTGATGTGGAAAACTGTAGATCTTAATGGAGGGAGCCTTTACGTAGCATTTGTGGACGCCAAGGCTGCCTTTGACATGGTTCCCAGAGACAGACTCTGGGCCGCCTTGAGAGACATGGGAATCCCCCCATCCTACTGGAAATTATTGTGAGACTACTCACTGGAAATTATGCCCAAGTGAGATGCGGCCCAGAGGGTGAATTAACTGATTGTAATCCAGTAAACACTGGTGTAAGGCAAAGATGTGTCCTTGCTCCAACACTCTTCCTTCTTTTTATCAATAGGTGTGTAGAATTCCTAATGGGGTGCCTAAATGACTCCCCGATCTTGGGCGGTGTCAAGATCCAGGCATTCTCTTTTGCCGATGACACCCTTCTGGTGTCAAAAACCCCATACAGGATTAGAAATATTGTTAGAAAGATACAATTTGTTCTGTGCCATCAATGGGCTAGAAATATATGCTGACAAAACTAAATGTATGGCTATCCATCCACATAAACAATTCCGAGGAACAGTTAGACAAGGGGGAGTTAATCTAGAGAGAGTCTCAGATTTGGATTATTTGGGCATACATTTTTCCAACACCAGTTCATGGATTAGCCAAGTTGTCAAGAGTAGACTACTTCTCAACCATAGGGCAGCTGCGACACTGATTTTTGACAAGAATACATCTTTCCATCCAATGTCTCCACTTCTGGAAATCTGGAGAGCCCAAGCCATTGCTGCAGCTACCTATGGCTCTGAACTATGGGGAGATAGCAATGCAAATACGTTGAGTATTGCCGAAATCAAGTTTCTGACAAATGCACTTAGACTCCCACAGGGCACGCCCCGTTTTTTTTTCAGAGTGGACCTAAATGTTCGACCAACTGATGCAATAACAAGACTAAAACCAATATTATACTGGCTGAGATTATGGTTGGTTCCTGAGCTGGAATGTTTTAGAAATGGATTAAAGGATATCCTTCCTATCCCAATTTGTGTCAATACCTTGCCGTGGCTAAGCTATATCAAGCAATCCTCACTGTATTGGGGGCTCCTGATCTTTGGCATTGCCCAGGGGTCATCTCTGCTTCCTCTGTAAAGGGGATCAAAGAAGCCTTTTGGATAAATGAATGCAGGAAGGTATTGGAACCACTAGCAGTTGTGCTTATATTCTACTGTAGTAAAACACTGAGCCAAGTATTGAAACTTTCTTGGACGAAATTGACCAGCCATTTTCTAGATCACTGTATAATAAATTCTGGTTGGGTACCTTGCCACTTGCATTCTTTACCAGGAAATGGAGATCCCACCCAGAGAGTAATGCAGCCTGCTCAACATATGGAGAGTACAGGAGACATATACCCATCTACTCTTTTTGTCCAGCATACACTAGACTGTGAAGATGCTGGATTGTTCCCTTGTGCAGATACCTTGGAATAAGGCTCCATAAACAAGCTTTGCATATTAGCAGGTCAGACACAGGGTCTTACAATCAAAAGGATGGCTGCCCTATATATTTCAATTAATGGCTCATATGGAGTCCAGGGATTTCAATTCCGCAGTTTTGAGCTCACTGCATTTCAAGGCAGCACCACATCGTAAACGAAACAAGAGATAGGAAAATACAAATTTTTATTTTCTTTTTCAGAATATACTTTTTTTCTTTTTCACAATTGCGTCATAAAATATCACTCCATATGACAGAAGTTCAATCATAAAAACAGCCCCACATCACCCTCAAATCTTTCATTCAAACACAACAGAATCGCTCCTCTAACATATCCTCATACAACCATCCATTACATTCAACTTATAACAAGTAGTACAACATCATCAATACATATCCCAAAGTTATACACTGAAGATGTCCTGTAGTGTCTTATCAGCAGAGCGCCGGAGACCAAAGATGATAATATCAGGACAGAAAGTAAAAGCGCCAATGCGCGTTTCGGTGCCGGGCCCAGTCTACGGCCGCACCTTCATCAGGGCACATACACGATGGGAAATGGGGGGGCAGACAATATCAAAAAGGCGGCCAATCTATGGTAGACAAAAAAACATGATTTAATAATCATGACATCACAGGTTTTTTTTTTAACAGAGTTCACATCTTTAGAGAATTACAATCCTTTAATGCATTGAATTATTCAAACATTAGTAGAAAAACAAAATTCATGATTTATTGTTATAGGTCTCTTTCAGGTTGTTACATATAATTTCATAGCCTATGTAGTGAGCTCAAACATTGCGCACAAATATGAATAACCTCGAATTAAATTAATCTCACCCAGCGGCTGCTGGCGAGAGCAGGAATCCCTAGGAATTAAACAACAGACTCATTCACACACACATATATTCTCAGCCTTCACTGGATTAGGGTAGATGCACTACACAAAGGGTTGGATATCGGCAGGCTTCCTATAAGCTACACAAAGGGTACAATTTCGCCAAGGATCCTATAAAAACACGGCTCTTCACATCTTGACCGCTGTGTCAAATTCAGAGTCAGAGTGGACATTATTTCCTAAACTAGCTAACTCGATATTTACCTCACACACGGGGAACAGGATATACGGTGTAATGAAGATCCTTCAAATTTACTGGGAGGTCGCTATTTGCGGGAGCAGAGCACCTTTACAGCCTGATTCATGTACGGGCCGTTTTGCGTGTCCCTAATAGCGATTAATAGCGACTCGCTATAGAGGAAACGCAAAACGGCATTCATGTACTTTTCGGGGAAAAAATAGCGACTCGCACGCGGGCGCTAAAGCCGTTAGCGACCTACAAAATACGCAGAAAAATCGCTATTCCCGGCTACCTGAGATCGGGATTGCGACTCGCAATCCCGATCGCACGGGATTGCGACTCGCAATCCCGATCGCACGGGATTGCGACTCGCAATCCCGTGCGATCGGGAATGCGAGTCGCATTCTCGCGCGATCGGGAAAACGGGAAGACGCATTCCGAGCACCGTGATGACATCACAACCAGGAAGCAGCCAGTTCCCACCCCCAAACACCACAGTGACGCTATCCTTCGAGTGTGCACGTCGGAAAGCAGACGCTAAACCACCGTTAGCGACTCCAGAAACGGCAGAAATAGCGACCGCCATGTCTGAGGAACCTGTCCCTGGCCCCAGCAACAGCGCTGGACGAAAGCGCAAGCTCAAGTTCTCCGAGCAGGAGCTCGAGAACCTGATTGAAGGGGTGGTGGCCAACCATGACAGGCTGTTTGGCCCCAACTCCAGGAAGGTCCCATAGCAGGACAAGCGGAGGATCTGGCTGGGGATAGCCTCCAATAATTTACAACAAGGGGTGGTGATGGACAGAGTCTCTGAATTAAGCAGAAAACTCTCACCCAGTCAAGAGATCAGGGCTAGATCCAACACCGTTTTTTAGCTCACTGCATCATCCCAGTTTCAGACCCTGGCTGTATGCAAATTAGTCTGTTCCTGTCCCAGTGCATGATGGGAACAGGGCAAACCAAACTACAAAGCCAATTCTTACACTGGAAAGGAAACAAGCTACCGGGGACCGGTTTCTGGCATTTCAGCCTCTTCGGCCCGGCTTGCTTGAATCCTGATGGTGCAGTGAGCAAGGGACTCATGTCTGAGCATACCCTTCCACGCTTAGGGTGGACAAAATAGTTTACAACAAGGGGTGGTGATGGACAGGATTCAAGCAAGCCGGGCCGAAGACGCCTGAAATGGCAGAAACCGGTCCCCGGAAGCTTGTTTCCTTCCCAGTGTAAGAATTGGCTGTTGTAGTCTGGTCTGCCCTGTTCCCATGATGCACTGGGCCAGGGACAGACTAATTTGCATACAGCCAGGTTCTGAAACTGGGATGGTGCAATGAGCTAAAAAACGGTGTTGGATCTAGCCCTGATCTCTTGACTGGGTGAGAGTACTCTGCTTAATTCAGAGACTCTGTCCATCACCACCCCTTGTTGTAAATTATTTTGTCCACCCTAAGCGTGGAAGGGTATACTCAGATGTGAGTCCCTTGCTCATTGCACCATCAGGATTCAAGCAAGCCGGGCCGAAGACGCCTGAAATGGCAGAAACCGGTCCCCGGAAGCTTGTTTCCTTCCCAGTGTAAGAATTGGCTGTTGTAGTCTGGTCTGCCCTGTTCCCATGATGCACTGGGCCAGGGACAGACTAATTTGCATACAGCCAGGTTCTGAAACTGGGATGGTGCAATGAGCTAAAAAACGGTGTTGGATCTAGCCCTGATCTCTTGACTGGGTGAGAGTACTCTGCTTAATTCAGAGACTCTGTCCATCACCACCCCTTGTTGTAAATTATTTTGTCCACCCTAAGCGTGGAAGGGTATACTCAGATGTGAGTCCCTTGCTCATTGCACCATCAGGATTCAAGCAAGCCGGGCCGAAGACGCCTGAAATGGCAGAAACCGGTCCCCGGAAGCTTGTTTCCTTCCCAGTGTAAGAATTGGCTGTTGTAGTCTGGTCTGCCCTGTTCCCATGATGCACTGGGCCAGGGACAGACTAATTTGCATACAGCCAGGTTCTGAAACTGGGATGGTGCAATGAGCTAAAAAACGGTGTTGGATCTAGCCCTGATCTCTTGACTGGGTGAGAGTACTCTGCTTAATTCAGAGACTCTGTCCATCACCACCCCTTGTTGTAAATTATTTTGTCCACCCTAAGCGTGGAAGGGTATACTCAGATGTGAGTCCCTTGCTCATTGCACCATCAGGATTCAAGCAAGCCGGGCCGAAGACGCCTGAAATGGCAGAAACCGGTCCCCGGAAGCTTGTTTCCTTCCCAGTGTAAGAATTGGCTGTTGTAGTCTGGTCTGCCCTGTTCCCATGATGCACTGGGCCAGGGACAGACTAATTTGCATACAGCCAGGTTCTGAAACTGGGATGGTGCAATGAGCTAAAAAACGGTGTTGGATCTAGCCCTGATCTCTTGACTGGGTGAGAGTACTCTGCTTAATTCAGAGACTCTGTCCATCACCACCCCTTGTTGTAAATTATTTTGTCCACCCTAAGCGTGGAAGGGTATACTCAGATGTGAGTCCCTTGCTCATTGCACCATCAGGATTCAAGCAAGCCGGGCCGAAGACGCCTGAAATGGCAGAAACCGGTCCCCGGAAGCTTGTTTCCTTCCCAGTGTAAGAATTGGCTGTTGTAGTCTTGTCTGCCCTGTTCCCATGATGCACTGGGCCAGGGACAGACTAATTTGCATACAGCCAGGTTCTGAAACTGGGATGGTGCAATGAGCTAAAAAACGGTGTTGGATCTAGCCCTGATCTCTTGACTGGGTGAGAGTACTCTGCTTAATTCAGAGACTCTGTCCATCACCACCCCTTGTTGTAAATTATTTTGTCCACCCTAAGCGTGGAAGGGTATACTCAGATGTGAGTCCCTTGCTCATTGCACCATCAGGATTCAAGCAAGCCGGGCCGAAGACGCCTGAAATGGCAGAAACCGGTCCCCGGAAGCTTGTTTCCTTCCCAGTGTAAGAATTGGCTGTTGTAGTCTGGTCTGCCCTGTTCCCATGATGCACTGGGCCAGGGACAGACTAATTTGCATACAGCCAGGTTCTGAAACTGGGATGGTGCAATGAGCTAAAAAACGGTGTTGGATCTAGCCCTGATCTCTTGACTGGGTGAGAGTACTCTGCTTAATTCAGAGACTCTGTCCATCACCACCCCTTGTTGTAAATTATTTTGTCCACCCTAAGCGTGGAAGGGTATACTCAGATGTGAGTCCCTTGCTCATTGCACCATCAGGATTCAAGCAAGCCGGGCCGAAGACGCCTGAAATGGCAGAAACCGGTCCCCGGAAGCTTGTTTCCTTCCCAGTGTAAGAATTGGCTGTTGTAGTCTGGTCTGCCCTGTTCCCATGATGCACTGGGCCAGGGACAGACTAATTTGCATACAGCCAGGTTCTGAAACTGGGATGGTGCAATGAGCTAAAAAACGGTGTTGGATCTAGCCCTGATCTCTTGACTGGGTGAGAGTACTCTGCTTAATTCAGAGACTCTGTCCATCACCACCCCTTGTTGTAAATTATTTTGTCCACCCTAAGCGTGGAAGGGTATACTCAGATGTGAGTCCCTTGCTCATTGCACCATCAGGATTCAAGCAAGCCGGGCCGAAGACGCCTGAAATGGCAGAAACCGGTCCCCGGAAGCTTGTTTCCTTCCCAGTGTAAGAATTGGCTGTTGTAGTCTGGTCTGCCCTGTTCCCATGATGCACTGGGCCAGGGACAGACTAATTTGCATACAGCCAGGTTCTGAAACTGGGATGGTGCAATGAGCTAAAAAACGGTGTTGGATCTAGCCCTGATCTCTTGACTGGGTGAGAGTACTCTGCTTAATTCAGAGACTCTGTCCATCACCACCCCTTGTTGTAAATTATTTTGTCCACCCTAAGCGTGGAAGGGTATACTCAGATGTGAGTCCCTTGCTCATTGCACCATCAGGATTCAAGCAAGCCGGGCCGAAGACGCCTGAAATGGCAGAAACCGGTCCCCGGAAGCTTGTTTCCTTCCCAGTGTAAGAATTGGCTGTTGTAGTCTGGTCTGCCCTGTTCCCATGATGCACTGGGCCAGGGACAGACTAATTTGCATACAGCCAGGTTCTGAAACTGGGATGGTGCAATGAGCTAAAAAACGGTGTTGGATCTAGCCCTGATCTCTTGACTGGGTGAGAGTACTCTGCTTAATTCAGAGACTCTGTCCATCACCACCCCTTGTTGTAAATTATTTTGTCCACCCTAAGCGTGGAAGGGTATACTCAGATGTGAGTCCCTTGCTCATTGCACCATCAGGATTCAAGCAAGCCGGGCCGAAGACGCCTGAAATGGCAGAAACCGGTCCCCGGAAGCTTGTTTCCTTCCCAGTGTAAGAATTGGCTGTTGTAGTCTTGTCTGCCCTGTTCCCATGATGCACTGGGCCAGGGACAGACTAATTTGCATACAGCCAGGTTCTGAAACTGGGATGGTGCAATGAGCTAAAAAACGGTGTTGGATCTAGCCCTGATCTCTTGACTGGGTGAGAGTACTCTGCTTAATTCAGAGACTCTGTCCATCACCACCCCTTGTTGTAAATTATTTTGTCCACCCTAAGCGTGGAAGGGTATACTCAGATGTGAGTCCCTTGCTCATTGCACCATCAGGATTCAAGCAAGCCGGGCCGAAGACGCCTGAAATGGCAGAAACCGGTCCCCGGAAGCTTGTTTCCTTCCCAGTGTAAGAATTGGCTGTTGTAGTCTGGTCTGCCCTGTTCCCATGATGCACTGGGCCAGGGACAGACTAATTTGCATACAGCCAGGTTCTGAAACTGGGATGGTGCAATGAGCTAAAAAACGGTGTTGGATCTAGCCCTGATCTCTTGACTGGGTGAGAGTACTCTGCTTAATTCAGAGACTCTGTCCATCACCACCCCTTGTTGTAAATTATTTTGTCCACCCTAAGCGTGGAAGGGTATACTCAGATGTGAGTCCCTTGCTCATTGCACCATCAGGATTCAAGCAAGCCGGGCCGAAGACGCCTGAAATGGCAGAAACCGGTCCCCGGAAGCTTGTTTCCTTCCCAGTGTAAGAATTGGCTGTTGTAGTCTGGTCTGCCCTGTTCCCATGATGCACTGGGCCAGGGACAGACTAATTTGCATACAGCCAGGTTCTGAAACTGGGATGGTGCAATGAGCTAAAAAACGGTGTTGGATCTAGCCCTGATCTCTTGACTGGGTGAGAGTACTCTGCTTAATTCAGAGACTCTGTCCATCACCACCCCTTGTTGTAAATTATTTTGTCCACCCTAAGCGTGGAAGG
The DNA here is from genome assembly GCF_964261635.1 of Lissotriton helveticus. Lineage (NCBI taxonomy): Eukaryota > Metazoa > Chordata > Amphibia > Caudata > Salamandridae > Lissotriton > Lissotriton helveticus. The sequence goes on from NC_136057.1 coordinate 1,824,524,503, forward strand.
GTATACTCAGATGTGAGTCCCTTGCTCATTGCACCATCAGGATTCAAGCAAGCCGGGCCGAAGACGCCTGAAATGGCAGAAACCGGTCCCCGGAAGCTTGTTTCCTTCCCAGTGTAAGAATTGGCTGTTGTAGTCTGGTCTGCCCTGTTCCCATGATGCACTGGGCCAGGGACAGACTAATTTGCATACAGCCAGGTTCTGAAACTGGGATGGTGCAATGAGCTAAAAAACGGTGTTGGATCTAGCCCTGATCTCTTGACTGGGTGAGAGTACTCTGCTTAATTCAGAGACTCTGTCCATCACCACCCCTTGTTGTAAATTATTTTGTCCACCCTAAGCGTGGAAGGGTATACTCAGATGTGAGTCCCTTGCTCATTGCACCATCAGGATTCAAGCAAGCCGGGCCGAAGACGCCTGAAATGGCAGAAACCGGTCCCCGGAAGCTTGTTTCCTTCCCAGTGTAAGAATTGGCTGTTGTAGTCTGGTCTGCCCTGTTCCCATGATGCACTGGGCCAGGGACAGACTAATTTGCATACAGCCAGGTTCTGAAACTGGGATGGTGCAATGAGCTAAAAAACGGTGTTGGATCTAGCCCTGATCTCTTGACTGGGTGAGAGTACTCTGCTTAATTCAGAGACTCTGTCCATCACCACCCCTTGTTGTAAATTATTTTGTCCACCCTAAGCGTGGAAGGGTATACTCAGATGTGAGTCCCTTGCTCATTGCACCATCAGGATTCAAGCAAGCCGGGCCGAAGACGCCTGAAATGGCAGAAACCGGTCCCCGGAAGCTTGTTTCCTTCCCAGTGTAAGAATTGGCTGTTGTAGTCTGGTCTGCCCTGTTCCCATGATGCACTGGGCCAGGGACAGACTAATTTGCATACAGCCAGGTTCTGAAACTGGGATGGTGCAATGAGCTAAAAAACGGTGTTGGATCTAGCCCTGATCTCTTGACTGGGTGAGAGTACTCTGCTTAATTCAGAGACTCTGTCCATCACCACCCCTTGTTGTAAATTATTTTGTCCACCCTAAGCGTGGAAGGGTATACTCAGATGTGAGTCCCTTGCTCATTGCACCATCAGGATTCAAGCAAGCCGGGCCGAAGACGCCTGAAATGGCAGAAACCGGTCCCCGGAAGCTTGTTTCCTTCCCAGTGTAAGAATTGGCTGTTGTAGTCTGGTCTGCCCTGTTCCCATGATGCACTGGGCCAGGGACAGACTAATTTGCATACAGCCAGGTTCTGAAACTGGGATGGTGCAATGAGCTAAAAAACGGTGTTGGATCTAGCCCTGATCTCTTGACTGGGTGAGAGTACTCTGCTTAATTCAGAGACTCTGTCCATCACCACCCCTTGTTGTAAATTATTTTGTCCACCCTAAGCGTGGAAGGGTATACTCAGATGTGAGTCCCTTGCTCATTGCACCATCAGGATTCAAGCAAGCCGGGCCGAAGACGCCTGAAATGGCAGAAACCGGTCCCCGGAAGCTTGTTTCCTTCCCAGTGTAAGAATTGGCTGTTGTAGTCTGGTCTGCCCTGTTCCCATGATGCACTGGGCCAGGGACAGACTAATTTGCATACAGCCAGGTTCTGAAACTGGGATGGTGCAATGAGCTAAAAAACGGTGTTGGATCTAGCCCTGATCTCTTGACTGGGTGAGAGTACTCTGCTTAATTCAGAGACTCTGTCCATCACCACCCCTTGTTGTAAATTATTTTGTCCACCCTAAGCGTGGAAGGGTATACTCAGATGTGAGTCCCTTGCTCATTGCACCATCAGGATTCAAGCAAGCCGGGCCGAAGACGCCTGAAATGGCAGAAACCGGTCCCCGGAAGCTTGTTTCCTTCCCAGTGTAAGAATTGGCTGTTGTAGTCTGGTCTGCCCTGTTCCCATGATGCACTGGGCCAGGGACAGACTAATTTGCATACAGCCAGGTTCTGAAACTGGGATGGTGCAATGAGCTAAAAAACGGTGTTGGATCTAGCCCTGATCTCTTGACTGGGTGAGAGTACTCTGCTTAATTCAGAGACTCTGTCCATCACCACCCCTTGTTGTAAATTATTTTGTCCACCCTAAGCGTGGAAGGGTATACTCAGATGTGAGTCCCTTGCTCATTGCACCATCAGGATTCAAGCAAGCCGGGCCGAAGACGCCTGAAATGGCAGAAACCGGTCCCCGGAAGCTTATTTCCTTCCCAGTGTAAGAATTGGCTGTTGTAGTCTGGTCTGCCCTGTTCCCATGATGCACTGGGCCAGGGACAGACTAATTTGCATACAGCCAGGTTCTGAAACTGGGATGGTGCAATGAGCTAAAAAACGGTGTTGGATCTAGCCCTGATCTCTTGACTGGGTGAGAGTACTCTGCTTAATTCAGAGACTCTGTCCATCACCACCCCTTGTTGTAAATTATTTTGTCCACCCTAAGCGTGGAAGGGTATACTCAGATGTGAGTCCCTTGCTCATTGCACCATCAGGATTCAAGCAAGCCGGGCCGAAGACGCCTGAAATGGCAGAAACCGGTCCCCGGAAGCTTGTTTCCTTCCCAGTGTAAGAATTGGCTGTTGTAGTCTGGTCTGCCCTGTTCCCATGATGCACTGGGCCAGGGACAGACTAATTTGCATACAGCCAGGTTCTGAAACTGGGATGGTGCAATGAGCTAAAAAACGGTGTTGGATCTAGCCCTGATCTCTTGACTGGGTGAGAGTACTCTGCTTAATTCAGAGACTCTGTCCATCACCACCCCTTGTTGTAAATTATTTTGTCCACCCTAAGCGTGGAAGGGTATACTCAGATGTGAGTCCCTTGCTCATTGCACCATCAGGATTCAAGCAAGCCGGGCCGAAGACGCCTGAAATGGCAGAAACCGGTCCCCGGAAGCTTGTTTCCTTCCCAGTGTAAGAATTGGCTGTTGTAGTCTGGTCTGCCCTGTTCCCATGATGCACTGGGCCAGGGACAGACTAATTTGCATACAGCCAGGTTCTGAAACTGGGATGGTGCAATGAGCTAAAAAACGGTGTTGGATCTAGCCCTGATCTCTTGACTGGGTGAGAGTACTCTGCTTAATTCAGAGACTCTGTCCATCACCACCCCTTGTTGTAAATTATTTTGTCCACCCTAAGCGTGGAAGGGTATACTCAGATGTGAGTCCCTTGCTCATTGCACCATCAGGATTCAAGCAAGCCGGGCCGAAGACGCCTGAAATGGCAGAAACCGGTCCCCGGAAGCTTGTTTCCTTCCCAGTGTAAGAATTGGCTGTTGTAGTCTGGTCTGCCCTGTTCCCATGATGCACTGGGCCAGGGACAGACTAATTTGCATACAGCCAGGTTCTGAAACTGGGATGGTGCAATGAGCTAAAAAACGGTGTTGGATCTAGCCCTGATCTCTTGACTGGGTGAGAGTACTCTGCTTAATTCAGAGACTCTGTCCATCACCACCCCTTGTTGTAAATTATTTTGTCCACCCTAAGCGTGGAAGGGTATACTCAGATGTGAGTCCCTTGCTCATTGCACCATCAGGATTCAAGCAAGCCGGGCCGAAGACGCCTGAAATGGCAGAAACCGGTCCCCGGAAGCTTGTTTCCTTCCCAGTGTAAGAATTGGCTGTTGTAGTCTGGTCTGCCCTGTTCCCATGATGCACTGGGCCAGGGACAGACTAATTTGCATACAGCCAGGTTCTGAAACTGGCATGGTGTAATGAGCTAAAAAACGGTGTTGGATCTAGCCCTGATCTCTTGACTGGGTGAGAGTACTCTGCTTAATTCAGAGACTCTGTCCATCACCACCCCTTGTTGTAAATTATTTTGTCCACCCTAAGCGTGGAAGGGTATACTCAGATGTGAGTCCCTTGCTCATTGCACCATCAGGATTCAAGCAAGCCGGGCCGAAGACGCCTGAAATGGCAGAAACCGGTCCCCGGAAGCTTGTTTCCTTCCCAGTGTAAGAAATGGCTGTTGTAGTCTGGTCTGCCCTGTTCCCATGATGCACTGGGCCAGGGACAGACTAATTTGCATACAGCCAGGTTCTGAAACTGGGATGGTGCAATGAGCTAAAAAACGGTATTGGATCTAGCCCTGATCTCTTGACTGGGTGAGAGTACTCTGCTTAATTCAGAGACTCTGTCCATCACCACCCCTTGTTGTAAATTATTTTGGGGATAGCCTCCAGCGTAAACTCGGTGGGCGTGGCGGACAGGTCGTTGGAGGAGCTGAAGAAGCGCTGGTACGACCTCCGAGGTCGTGCCAAGGAGAGGGTGGCGGAGCGCCTTGGTGAGGCATCGGGCACTGGAGGTGGCGGACCGACTGTCCCACCCAACACACCCCTGGAGGACCAGGTTGAGAACACCTTGGAGAGGGAGGCGTGTGTTGGCGTGACCCCTCTGGACTCCTCCCGCCCCACCCAAGACACCCAAGGTAAGTGGCATGCGACTGCGACCCTGTCCCCTATGACCGTCCCTGACCAAATAGGCTCACTCATTGGCCCTTAGTCATGCCTATGTTGTGCATCAGGAAATGCCCTGAAGCATTGTGGGAGATGTAGTATGTCCACAATGTAGTAGTACCACAATGCGGCCAGTTAGGTTCCAAAGTGCGCAAATCCACAGCCATCCAGGGAATGACACCCAGCATGCATGTAACATCTGCACGTCTGACAGTCACATGCACCTAATGAGTATCCACTTACCCTCACAGGTGGCGATGATAGCAGTGACAGCGAGAGGCTGCAGATTGATGAGGAGGCCCAGGAGGAGGAATCACTACCCAAAACCCAGCCACCAGCCCCTGCCGCTGCACCAACACCAGCAGCCAGGCCCCCCACCGTACCTGCTCCTGCATCTGCCGCTGCACCAACACCAGCAGCCAGGCCCCCCACCGTATCTGCTCCTGCATCTTCCGGCCAACCGGCTGCCAAGGCCAGGCCCCCCACCGTACCTGCTCCTACATCTACCGGCCAACCGGCTGCCAAGGCCAGGCCCCCCACCGTACGTGCTCCTACATCTGCCGGCCAACCGGCTGCCAGAGCCAGGCACCCCACCAATGTGCCTCCAGTTCCTGCCGCACCAGCAACACCAGCTGCTACACCACCTGCAGCTCGTGCAACCAGATCTGGGCCTGCCACAGCCGCAACACAGCGGCCGAACAGCAGGAGGGGCAATGGGCATCTCCATGCCTGCATGAGCGTCGAGCGGCGCATGCTCCGAATCCACCAGCGCCAGTCGCAGCAGCAAGGAGCCATCCAGCTCCAGCTGCATAAAATTGGCCGCAATGTGGCGGGAGTTGGAGAGCGGATGGACCGCATGACGGCGGCCATGGACCGCATGACGGCGGCAATGGAGGACAATACTGCTGCGCTCGTCAAGCACCGCAGTGTTGCAAGCAGGCGCCACCACCAGCTGATGAGCCGGCTGTCGGCCTATAGTAGGTCAAATTATGTGGCAGCAAATGCCACCACCCAGCTGTCGCGGCGCTCTCTGACCCAGCAGCACCAACTGGTCCAGTGCTGCGAGGACATAACCAGGGTGCTGGAGCACCTGACCACCGCCGTGACGGCACTTCATACACCTGTGCTACCGGCCATTGTAGGGGGAGACGATGCCAGTGAGGGTGCCTCCAGCGTGAGCAGCCACTCTGCCACGCAGGTCCCGCCACCTAGGCGCAGCACCAGGGCAACGCCTGGTACAGCTGCCCAGGATGAGGATGAGCCTCACAGGCGCCTGGGCATTACGCGCCGGAGGCGCCAATGACATTGTCTGAGGGACACTGCCACAGGCTGACGCTAAGCCTGGCAAGAACCTACTTCACACTGCAGTATGCAGGAATTCTGTAATTTGTAAATAGTTGAAACCAGAACCTTTTTCTTGTGAATGGAACAAATACATTTATTTTGCTGCACACATTAGCCTTGTGTAATCATTAAATTTTGCATGCAATTGTGATATGTGGGTTGGGGGAAGAGGGTGGGCTAGAAATTGTTCGCTGTGATGTGGTTGCGACGTCTGTGGCCTTCAGCTGGGTTCTCCCCGCGTGCATGGTGCGCATGTGCTGGTGGCCGGTCGTCCCCCTCAGATTCACTGCCTGAGATGTCAACAGGTATCCGGCGCTTGGTTGCAATGTTATGAAGCATTGCACAGACAGCCACAATGCGGCAGCACGCTGCAGGACTGTAATACATCGCCCCACCTGTCTTGTGCAGAATACGGAACCTGCTCTTGAGCAGGCCGAATGTCCTTTCTATACAGTTCCTTGTCCGGATGTGCGCAACATTGTAGCGCCGTTGCTGAGGTGTGGCAGGGTTGAGGTAAGGGGTCAGGAGGTATTCCCGTAGGGCGTAGCCACTGTCACCTGAATGAGAGGAGCAGATGTTGATTGCCTGTGCAGCGCAATTACTTCATAGCAATGTGACATGGTCGACAAAGTGTACTTACCAAGTAGGTGTCCTTCCCCAAACTCTCCCCTGAGCAGTCGTGTGTGGAGTCCGCTGTGCCTGAAGATAAAGGAGTCATGGGTACTCCCTGGGTACTGGGCCACAATGTCAGTGATGATGGTCTTGGCATTGCAGACCATCTGTATGTTGAGGGAGTGGTAGGACTTCCTGTTGTGGAGAAGCGTGGCTCAGTGGTTAGAGGCGGCAGACCCGGAAGCTGAGATCGGCCGTGGACCAGGGTTCGATTCCCCACCTTGGCAGGTCTCGGGCTCAAAAATTCCACGGACTCGACAATTCTCGCTCCGGTGCCTCCTCGACTCACGGGGTCACACTCTGCGACTCTGGGCAATAGCTTGCTTAATCTCCACTACGGCCCCTCGCGGCGGGATGCCTGGCTTTCACCTTGTGGACACCCTGCCGGGGTATCTCACAGGGGAATACCAGGACGGGTTCCCTAAGCAAGCGCCTTGATACCTTCGGGTGATACGTGCGCTATATAAGTCGCAATACATTTACAATACATTTACATTGCGGTACATATACTCCGTGGCAGCTGGTGGGCAGATGGCGACGTGGGTACAGTCTATGCAGCCGAGGACATGGGGAAAATGGGCGACATTGTAAAATTGTAGTTTTGTCAGGTCCAATTCCTGTTGGCTCGTGGGAAATGTGATGTGGCGGTGGAGCTGGCTGAGCATGCCGTCAACAAAAGTGTGGAGGCAGCGTGACATGGTGGGCTGGGATATCCCCCCAGCAGCGGCTACTATGCCCTGGAAACTGCCGGAGGCCAGGAGGTGCAGGCTGCACAATACCTGCACATGTGTGGGCACAGAATTGTTTCGCCTTGTTGGGTGCTGCATGATGGGGTCGAGTTCTTGTATCAGCCAGGTGATCATTTCCCCATTCAGCCTGTATTTAGCATAAATCTGTTCTCTGGTTTGGCCCAGCAAGGTGACCCGCTGCCGGTAAATCCTTTCCTGCCTCATGCGTCTCCTCCGTGCTGCTCGCTGTAGCCTTCGCCGCCTCACCACCATGTACATCCCAGGCATTGTGGAACGCCTAATGCTGCTGCTGAATGTCCTCATGTGTGATTGGTCAGGCCTGGACCTGTTGGTGATTGGCCAACAGTTTTTCAAATTTTACTTAATCATGGCTTTTATGGTTACCACCTGCTTTGAGTTGTCCTTAAATTGCGCCGCGCAAACGTGCGAATTAGCGCTTTTTCGCTATTGTATTTATTTCATGAATGCCGATTGAGACAATATTGCGTTTCGCTATTCATTTCGCAGATTCTGTGGTTGGTCGCTATTTCCGTATCGCTAATGCTCGACTACCCGGAGTCTGCGACTATTATAGCGTAATCGCTATTTAAATCGCTAATATTTTTTTGCGAATTCGCTATTTCGTACTTGAATGCCGATTCCGTGTTTTGCACCCGCAATTGCATTTTCGCAGCCATTGCGGGCGCTATTTCGCTTCATGAATCAGGAGTTACACTGCCAGTGAGTCTCCAAATTCACGCTGATTCTGCAGCAAAAATATAAATGAGATGAAGAAGGAAAAATGAAGTCCCCGTCTAGCGAATGTTAGAGTAAAGGGAAGAGGACATGGGAGGCTTACCAAGGGGCTTCTGTTCGGCAGAAAACAGATATAGCAAGTCTTCAACTAGAGTTCTGAGGTGAGACAATTCTCTAAGCAAATGATTTTAAGAACACGGCTAGCAGTCCGGAAGCACACCTGAAATAAAAGACATGCGGTTAATGAGCTGTCCCTAAACAATAGATTTTAAGAACACGGCTAGCAATCAGGAAAAACGCCTGAAACGACAGACATGCAATTCATGAGCTGACTTAATCTTACGCAAAACATTCCCCGAGAGTGAGGGAGGGCTCTGCATTACATTTGGTGATGCAGTGCGCGCAATAAATTTCGTTTTGTTTATTTAAATGTTTACTTACCTGTAAAACTCCGTAATCCATACATTACTACCCCCCACCCTGCCCCTCCACCTGCCCACGTCACCGCCCTGCAGTAACTCCTACTGCCGACCGCTACTGCTTGTATACTAAAGTTGGTTTATCAAGTTACTTATCCAATGTTTCAATGTGTAACATTCGATGTCAGCAGTTGATACTAAGCTGGTCATATCAAGCTTGTCTACATCCCTCCTGACTGTTCCAGAGTACTTAACACTGTGTATACTCGCCCTGCCTATATTATTGTACATCTGTTTGGACTTTTGTGGAACCAAGTCAGACATTACTCAACTTTAGTCCAACTAACTAGGTAAGTTTGAGCCCAGGTGTGTTTTTAACTCTTCAGTGATATTGTTCCAGTTTGTCTGTTGAGGGGAAGAAATTAGACATATTCCACCGATTGCACCATATTATTTTTGCATTCTCCATAGGCAGTCCCGTAACATATTAACAGCCTCCCTGATTGGTGGGTATTAAGTGAGGGGTCATCTTTTTTCTTACTCTTCAATTAAGAGGTCCTGGCTTTTCAAGGGGTCTTGTCTTTATTTTATGAAATCTGCATGAATGAGTTTTGAAGGTAATTCCATGTATGTATAATTGGACATTTCCTGAGGCCTCCTACATCTTCTCATTGGCATGCCTGGCTCTCCTACATGGCCCACTTTGCAACTGAGGTGGGCCATGTAGTCAGCGGGATTATGGGGAAAACCCTAGTAGGCACTTTTCCATTGTGACCAGATGTTTGCAACTTGCCACTGCTGTCAAAGTCTCTATAAATTCTTCCTAGAATTTCGCTTTGTCCTGCATGAATGTGTGCATATCGGAGGCAGTTTGAGGACTCTGTCCTATGAATGTTGCCAATCTTGAGTGGGGCAGGGCTAATATAAGCCCTGTGAAGGAAGTTACATTGAATATATTTAGATATGGTATTTTCGGGGCACTGAATGGGAGTATAGTAGCATTATGTCCCATTCTTTTCAACAAAGCTTTCTATCTAAGTCTGTTTCCATGTGTCTTTAAGCCCACCTGGTGAATGCACTAAACAACCATGATATTTCTGCCAATTCCATAGATAAATATAGGTATGGTATGAATGTACCAACTTGTGTATAGGTGGCATAATGTCCATGATTCCTCAAAATTTGTGCACCACTGCTGTTAAGGTCCTATATTTCAGAAGAACAAACTATTCCAAAATCATCTTGAATGTAGTTAAAGTGCTGACCCTAAATAGGTTGTGAGCCTGTGAGGAGGGTTGTGCAGCGGGCCGGAAAAGCAGGCGAGGAGGCCGTATATAGTGTGCTATACTCGCTGTTTATTTGCAGATAGTCACAGAGTGCAACACAGAAACCAAAACAAAGAAGGCTCAAGGTAAGGGCTCCGCTCCGGGTCTTGAAGGCAGCTCGCTGGCTCCGGGTGTTCCAACGGAGGCTCCGGTGAAGTGGAGGATCCACGGAGGGTAGGAAGCAAAAGAGAAAACAAGGGACCGTTAGTCCACTCCTAGTCTCAGGACACTCTGTACCGTTCACCGTCACCGGGGACGTGTTGTGGAAGGGACGGAAAGAGACAGTGAGGGAAGGGAGGTATCGGGAGGTAGGAACACAGGTAGGTATGAAGAAAGGGTGCTCAGTCGGGACGTGAAGGGAATGGCAGGGCATACAGTGGGGTGCTTTACAGATATACTACAGTGCAGGGGACGTGACTCTAAAGAGAGGGGGAGATATGTACAGGGATTTACAGGGACTCCTAGCGAGTAGTAAATAGGAAGGAGTAAGGCACTCACGTGTTCCGCCGTAACTCTCCAGGTGAGTTACGGCCGCTCTTCAGCCACCTCCAGCGGACTCCACCACTCCTCGGTCCACACGTCTGCTTCGCCCGTCTGCTCTCCGTCTCCAGCTTCTTCGTCGTCACCACCTCCAGTCCGAGGGTCCTGCCACGAATCTCCGACGGCGTTCTCTTCCTGGTTCGCCGTTTTATCTTGTTCTGTCGCTGCCTTAGGGGCGGGGCTTCCGCCGTCCGCGAGATTTGAGTCTGTCCGACTCGGTGTTCTGGTTGGCCCCTGGGGGAAAAAGAAGGGCGGGTTTCTCCGGGTTATGGCTGGAGCCGTGAGGTTTGTCCCGGTGATGGCGTTCTGGGGTCGGGGATACAGTCCCGGTGGCAGCGAAGGAGGTAGGTTCGGGGACGGGCTGTGTTGCGGTTGGGGTTGCCGGGTCGTCGTCTCACAGAGCCCTTCTTTTTTTCTAACATTGCTGTTATCTTGCTAAATGAAACCCCAGTCACTCTGGGAGTACATTTAGTTGGTAAATTGTGAAATATGGCTTGCCTTGATTTGTCTTACACAGGGCTTTATGGTAATGCTCTAGGGCAGAGGTACATAACCTTTTGCCTTTTGTAGAGACCCACTTAACCATTACTTGAATCATTATTGGAATTTGGGGACCTCCTCTGAGTCATTATTGGGATTCAGGGACCCAGCCATTGCAATTTCAATGATGGAAACCACAAAACATTAAACAAAATTATGGAAACCATCATGCATCAAATAAATACATTAATGATGAAAGATTTGTATTCATTCACAAATGTAAGGGAAAAAAAACATTTTAATTTTAATGGGAAGGCTGGAGCTTTTGCAGAATTAAATTGAGACCTCCCATCATTCATACTTTATTCTATTTGATGTATTTGCACTGGTCCCAAAAATCAACTTCATTTTTAGCCTACAATTTCAACTTCCTTCACATTTCCATAACATTTATAAGGGGAGGAGGAGTTCCCTGTATTTGTGATTTAGGCAGTAATATGTTATATATCAATTTACAGTGACTTGACACAGCCAGTGGGCCACCCATTGAATCTGAGCCAGATGTTATAGCTCAAAATCCGGCGTCCTTAACCGCTTATAGCTCAGATACTTGTAGCTTTTTAGTGCACTCTTCATCTAACATATAATACTATACTAGGTTCCCCAACCTGTTCATCCAATTTTGCAGAAGGGTTTCACTGTATGCAAATAATGGCTGGTCAGCAAAATAGTAATGGAATCTGAGGAAAATAATCATCTTGGCCAACACACTTCTCCCCATCACCATTAGAGGTAGTGGTTTCCAGAAGTTGAACTGCGGTCTCAGTGCTGCTTTGGTGGATCCTGGGTTTCCCTCCAGTACCTCTTGGTCAGAGTGATATATGCTCACCCCAGATATCAGAAGGTGATCAGCTCCAGTCCGATTCCATCTTAGGCCTACCATATCTTTGTCCAATCCCTGACTTTTGGGGAATGCACAGGTTTTTGTCCAATTGACTCCCAGGAAAATACTTTCCCTAAGTTAATTAGGGAACCAGTGATCAGCATGAAATTGCCCCCCACATCCTTAATATACAACAAAGTGTCATCCACATATAGTGACCTGCCCGTGGAATGTTTCACTGTCAACCCTCCATTCTCAACCTGGTAGCCAATAGCTCCACTGGGAGAGCAAACAGGGGAGGGAAATAAGGAAATCCTATGGGTTCCCTCTGCCAGTCCAATAGGAGCCAATATTGTTTCTCTTACAAAACAAAAGGAAAGGGGTCCAAATGGGGACCCACCTATCAGGAGGGTGGGTGACACCTTATAGAAAAACAAAATCCCAAGTGATACACTCTCCCTAAATAGGTAATGCAACAACCAATGAAGCATCCCTTGTCCTACAAGAGACGTTCCTATCCCATGTGGAAACAAAGTCCGAGTTTAATGAAACAAGGGGAGCCCCTTGCTTTTTTTAAATGTCTCTTACACACTCTAATAGTGTCATGCGTCATCATCAGGTCCACCCTGGCCCCTAAAATCCATATTCTAGGGAGCTCCTTTGATATTATTACTACCAGGGAGACAATAAATGAAGAAATGAAGAAAAATACCTCAATCAGATCAGGGTGATCGCTAAAGTAAAGAAGCTAGCCCACAGTATACCAAGAAAGTCATTGCTTGAAACAAGTGCCAGAAGGAGGCTAAATCCATCATTTGCATTCACATTTATCACAACTCCTCCAACAGCGTCAAAAAGATCATTAACAAACATTGGCAGATTTTAACCTTAAACCAGGATGGCTTTTGCAGCGGGCGTTTTATTGATTTAATTGTCAACTTGCCTGCATTCATCCGTATTCCGGTATTAACTAAATTGCCCACCCTGCCCCTTGCCCACGCTATGTCACTGCCCGGGAGCACTCCCACCAGGAGCCGCTACTACATTTTTGGTGGTGCTACCAGGGGCCGTATTACACTAAGTGCCCTGGGGGCGCAACTGGCGTTTGCGCCCGCTTTGTGCATCCCCAGGGCACTTTGGTATTATAGAAGGGGTAGCAGAAGCTTGTGTGGCCTCTCCTGTAATACAGATAGCACTGGTGCACATAAAGCGGCAGCGGTATCTACAGGGATATTTCCTCATTTGAATGGGGGCGTTCAAATGAGGAAATACCTCTGAAGATACCGCTGAATGGGGGCGTGGGAACTGTATGTAACCGAAGGGAGCCAGATGGCGGCTGTGTAAGGTAGCCGTGGAGCAGCAGCGCGGGCGAGGCACAGCAACCCCTTTTCCCCCATAGAAGAAGTGACTTACCTGGTCGCGAGGAGGTGCGCTGATGATCTGTAATCCCTGGTGGACCGGAGCAGCGGGCTTCAGAGCGAGGCAGATCGCGGCCACAGACTGGATCCTGAAGCTGCTGGCGGCCGTTCTGGCATTCTGGATCCGACGCTTGCGGTGCTGGGGGCGTGTCAGGAGCTGGCCGAGGCAGGTCGGGCGAGCCGGGGGAAGAACAGCGGGAGGAGCGGCTCTGCGCAGTTACATGCAGCAGAGGCATTCAGTCAATACCACACCAATAATGGCCCCGAAAACGGCAACTGGAGCAACCGCAAAGGCAGTGGCTGCTGCAAAGAAGAAAGCCCAGGCACAAGCAGCACAATCAGCGCAGGCAATGCAGGCAGCACAGGTGGCCCAAGCTGCAGCTCCAAGTACGGTGCAAGTACAGCAAATACAGCACGAGATAGCAGACCTTTCTCCGCCCACAGTGGTCCCGAATGCAGCTGAAATTGTTGAAATTGTTGAAACACCGGCGCTACCCAAGAGAGGAAAGCAGGTGGTACAGCGCCTACGGCAGTCCCCTTCTATTTCGGAGCTGTTGGTTCGTGGGGGTAAGAGCCAAAAGAACGCCGATGTGACGGTGCTGCAACCCCTAGCCCAGGAGACAGCGACACACAAGCTCAAGGAAACTAAAGAATCAGGTATCGATCCCGCACTTACCCCCCTTCCGGATGAGGTAGAGGGGCTGGTGGATGCGACACTGCCAGCTGCTGTACAGGCCAAAGTTTCGGCTGAAACTGAGGGACAAGTGATAGCTGATGGACTCCTGGTGCTTACAGGTACTGACAAACAACCTGCTGGGGCTGCATCTGATAGTGGGGAGTCAATTGAACTCACTTCGTATCCCGTACAACCAGTGCCTGTACAGTCTCCACAGCCAAGTAACCAGCTGGAGATGGCTCCGGGGCAAGCTATGGTGTTTGAAGGGGATACGGCTAGAGTGAAGGAGAAAGCGATTACTCAATTGTGCCCTCCTCTGGCTCAGCGACTCTTATGGATGAAAATTATATAGAACAAGAGAAGGAGAAAGACAGTAGCAAATGTTTCTTTTCGGTATCAGAGGATGCAGAATGGTCCGATGAGGAGAGGGCCTCTGAGGAGGAAAGCATTTTGGGATCCGATAGTGATTTGGAACAGAATCCCCCCAGAACGGCTAAAAGACTTGGTGCCCAGGGAAGTGCCCTTGCACAACCCACGCGGGATTTGGCCTGGGATCACTCTTCAGCTACACCCCTTCAGGGAAGTTCTAATACCGAGGCCCCCGTATCCTATCCTCCATTATTAGATGTCATATATCAGACCATTCTTATGCATAGGGAGGAAGCAAGGCAGGACACCCAAAAGGCACAGGCAGCAATGCGTAAGATGTAGGGTGTCGTTAGAAAACAGTCTAAGGCATACACTAATGTGGGGGATAGGGTCACCAACTTGGAGGAACGGATTGTGGCAACCGAAACAGAAGCTGCTGTAGCATCATCCAAGGTAGACTCCCAGAGTGCCCAGGTTATTGACATTCAGTGGAAACTGGAGGACATGGAAAATCGGTTAAGGCGCAATAACCTGCGAGTTCTGGGGGTTCCAGCAGGGGCAGAGGGCTCAGACATCAGGGCCTTTATGATCAACCTTTTTAAGTCAGCCTTCCCCGAATTATCAGAGTGGAACTGGGCGGCAGAAATGCAAAGAATACATTGCACTCCGTTTAGACCTCGCCTGGGAGCTGGAAGCAGTGACAAGCCAAGGGCAGTCTTGATTTTCTTTGGGAACTATGTCCTTCGACAGCTTATCTCTGAAAAGGCCCGCCCTGATGCAAAAAGATCTAGCGAGGGAGAGACCTTTTTTGTGAGACCAGACTTTTGTCACGCAACGGTCGAGAGACGGTGGAGACTCCGCCAGCTGATCAAGCCCCTTCAGGATAAACATCTCCAAATCTACTTAGTGAATCCAGCACAGCTAAAGATAGTTAAAGATGGAAGGATTGTCTACTTCTCGTCAGAAGTTAAAGCAAGGGAGTTTTTGGACTCTTTGTAACTTAAATAAGCTTGAATGGCGGAGTACTTAGTCTGTCGAGGGGTTTAAAAATTCATAACGTGATTGTTGTTTTTGCTTGTTTTGATTTGTCTAGTTTGGTAGTATGACCTTTTGGTATAAGGATTTAATCTTTGTGCTGGATATTTTCTTAGCCTAGATTCGCTCTTTTGGCTTCTCTTTTCTATCTGGGTTTTTCTTTTTGGGGGGGGGGGGGAGGTAAGATATGGTTCACTTGATTGTTTTTGTTCTAATCAACTGCTGCGCCCATGCTCCACGCTGCTGCACTCAACCATCACTGAGTGCTTCCAGTGGGAGGGGGGGTAGGAAGGAGGAAGGGTGGTGGGGGAAAGCTTGAGGGGTGGGGGGGTCATGGGTTGGGGGCGAGGGGGGGGAAGCAAAAAAAATGAGAATTTATGATACAGTGATCTTTGTAGCTTTCGTATTCTCAGGAAATGGCATATATGCTACGGAAAAAATTTCCATTTTCTATTCTCTGCAGGCAAAAGTAGGGTGTTTTTTCTACAAAGGGTATGGCGAGCCTTAGTGTTTAATCAATAAATATAGGTGGGCTGAACGATTAGAGGAAGAGAGCAAGACTGGCACAGTTTGTCAAAACTGAACCTATTGACATTCTATGCCTGCAGGAAACCCACCTACCATGGGCTAAGAAGCAGCTCCTCAGGCTTGAGGGGTTCAATATCTTGGCATGTTCCACTCAAACCTCAACAGTAAGAGGGGTCGTGATTTTGGGGAAAAATATGCTGAGGGGGCGAAACGGGCTAAGGCTGATGCACATGGTAGATGGGCCCTGGCAGAGCTGGAGTGTGGCCTTACAATCTGCGGTATCTATGGTTCAAACCAGGATGACCCAGAGGTTTTTGAAATATTGGAAGAGGAATTAGCAACCTGGCCAGCCCCCATCCTTGTTTGCGGGGACTTTAATATTTCTATAGATTTTTCTGTGGGAAGTTTGTATGCTGGTAGAAAACCAAGGGTATCTACGGCTCTTCGGTCCATGATGCTATCGCATGGCCTAACGGATGTCTGGGGGCAAAGGAGCCTAGTGACCCAGGCTACACATATTTTTCCTGTCCCCACCAGAGGTACAGCAAGCTGGATTACTTCCTTATTTCGTCAACTGAAATTAGTAAGATCAGTATCAGGAAACTCCCCAAGGTCCTCTCGGATCATAGCCCGCTGGCAATCTCATATAATGGCATAGGATTAGTTAGGAATTGCAGGGCTTGGACATTCAACCGAAAACTCTTGATAGACGCACAGTTCGTGGAATATATGCAAAAATGGACCCGAGAATACTTTGATGCCAATCGATACAGCCCATCAAGGAACTGTGTGTGGGATTCATTCAAGGCAGCATTGAGGGGGGAGGTCATTAGCTACACTGCTCAGTCCAGGAAAAAAGCTCAAGCCAATAGGAACAGGCTTATGGCAGATTTAGTTCAGGCACAGGAACAGCATTGCCAAGATCTAACACAAGGAAGGGAAGGTAAAGAGAGTCAAACCAGTGTCTGCCTAATTAAAGCGGAAATACACAAACAACTGGCAGAGAAAGCGGCAGCAGAATGTTGGACATATAAGAGGAGGGTGTATGAGACCGGTGAGCAGGCTGGGAAGAAATTGGCGCTAAGGGTCAGGCAAGGCTATATCAAAAATACAATAACAAGCATTCAAGAGAATGGACGGGAGGTGGTGGAACCTCAGGGCATCCTTTCAGTTTATGCAAATTTTTATCAAACCCTGTATAAGGAAGAAACGGGTGGGGTGCGCCCACATGGCAGATATCCGGATAATGGGCCCAGAGTGGGATCAGAGGACAGGGCAAAGCTGGAGCAGGATGTAACACTGGATGAGACCCGCGGGGCGCTGTCTGACCTGGCCTCCGGAAAGGCCGCCGGGCCAGACAGCATTCCCCTCGAGGTGTACAAGTGTCTTTCAGTAGAGTTGGCTCCTATTTTGCTGGACCTATTTAATGGCATCATATGTACGGGTAAGATCCCGGAAACATGGAAAGACACCACCATCATAGTCTTTCATAAAAAGGGAAAGCCAAGGGAGAATCCTGGGTCCTACAGGCCCATATCTCTGATTAACTCAGACAATAAGCTGTACGCAAAGATCTTGGCTGCACGGCTAGGGAGGGTCATTGGGGGACTCGTCTCGCCCTGGCAGCATGGGTTCATCCCCGGCCGGGGAACGACGGACCACGTTAGAAGAGCAATTTCATTGTTTGGTGCCCATGCTGCTGGGAGGAGGGGGGTCGCCATGATCCTCCTCGATGCGGAAAAAGCGTTCGACCGTGTCAGGTGGCTATATCTGTGGGACGTCCTGATAGACAGAGGTTTTGGCCCAAAATTCCGGATGGCCTTGGAGGCCATGTATCGTGACCCAACGGCCCGAATTCAGATGATGGGCCAGAGCTCTGATAGGATCAGGATTAGCAGGGGCACCTGTCAGGGTTGCCCCTGCTCACCGATCCTGTTTGCACTATACATTGATCCACTGATCAGGCAAATTCTGGGGAACGTGGGAATCCAGCCAGTAGTAACCAATGGATTTGAAAGCAAAATATTGGCGTATGCCGATGATTTGGCAGTCACTACTCCAGAGCCAGGTGAGGCCATGCGGATATTGGTGGAAGTCACCAGGGAGTTTGAAAAGCACTCGGGGTACTGACTGAATGAGTCAAAAACTCAGGTAATTTGCTCAAAGGAGGTCGTTAAAGCTGATGAAAGATATGTAGATTATGCGACTTATCTTGGGGTAGTAATTAATGTAGAAACAGGCTCTATCATTCAGGATAACTATGCTCCACTTTTAAAACAAATCGAGGCAGATTTGAAGCGGATGGACTCACTGCACTTATCTTTGATAGGAAGAACCAACGTGCTAAAGATGACCATGCTACCCAAACTCCTTTATTTGTTTAGATGCATACCCTTTATAATTGAGGTAGGGATGTTAAAAAAGATCGAGTCTATCTTTAATAGCTTTCTCTGGCAGTATGGTAAAGTCAGGAGGGCAGCCAGGTATATGACCCTCCCACAGGAACGTAGAGGTCTAGCAGCCCCAAACATAAGATTTTACCATTGGGCTTGCTTGCTGATGCACATGTCTATATTATTTACATCAGCACCCAGTGGAAGATATTCATTTGACCCGACATCTGATTTATACGAGCCACATTCAATTTACGAACTATTGTTGGGTAAGGAGGCCGTAGGGGCACTGCTGAGAAAAACTAGTCGCAGATTTTTTTTTTAAATCCCTGCATAAAGGGCTGCTTAGCGCCTGGGATTTATGGAAAAAGCTGCAGAAATTGCTTCATATCCCCAAGATTAATAAGTACACCCCGTTGTGGAATTCAGGTTATCTACCAAACTTGAGTGTGGATGGGGCCTGGAAACAATGGGAACAACTGGGTATTCGGACGGTTGGAGATGTGATGCCAAATGGCAGCATTCTGAGTTTTAACACGCTACAGGAGAAGTACGGTTTGACCAGTGGCCAAATTTAAAAGCATCTCCAGGTCTCGCAGACACTTAAAACTGCTATCTCGGATATCGCTCCTGGCCCACCTTGCCCAGTGCTGGGATATTTGATAAGAGGAGGCGATAGGATCAGGAACATATATCAAGCTCTTATAGAAAGAATACCCGATGACCTCGAGAAGCACGAGGCTGCTTGGGCAGCCAGACTACAAGATCCGGACACCAATCTTGAAAAAGCTTTGGGGTTGGATAAGCAGCTACTACGTTCCTCAAACTTGAAGCCCCAACATTTCAGAACATTATTTAATCTGTACTACACTCCATCTAAGTTACATGATTGGGGTATAAGAACCGATAGTAACTGTCCCAGGTGCCAGAAAGGTCCTGGAGATCTCTTACACATGTTTTTCTATTGTGAGAAGCTCAGTCTGATAAAAACTGAGATTGAGAAATTTTTGGAGGGTCTGCTAGGCATAAAGTTCAGCCTATCCCCGACGGTGATGATTTTTGGGAGCGATAGTAAAACGGCTCTTGTTAACAAAGAAACAGAGGCTTTTATTTTTCTGGCCGCGGCGGTATTACGCATTTTACTCTCAGCCGCCTGGAAGGACCCAAATGCCCCAACATTCCAAATGTAGTTGTCCAGACTCCTTGGTATCCATAATATTGAATCCACCTTATATCTCTATAAGGGTAAGAAAATGCGCGATTTCGGAAATAAGATGTGGGACCCCCTGAAAACCTGGAGGGACGTGCAGATATAATTAAATTGGGCTGGTGCCGCTTATATTTAGAATGTATGTGTAAATACTTATTTATATGTATATATATTGTATGGATTTATCTAAGCTGCATCCCTGTTTACCGAAGTATTTTTACTATGTAATATATCTCAGTTAGTATAATGTGTATTTATTGTAAAAAAAACAAACAATCTCTTTTGCTGCATCTGTTTTGTATCAATGAATTCTCAATAAAAAAAAAAAATGAATGGGAGCGTGCCCCATGCAACTGAGGGAATCCCTTTGGCCTCTGTGCCTGTGCCGTATTACAGACGCTGGCGCAGAGGCAAGGAAGCATTCAGGAGGCGCATTGACAGTGTGCCACCTAAAAGGTGGCGCACTGTCAGTGCCCTTATGAGAGCAGCCCTCTGGAGAGGGGAAAGGGGGTCCCGTGGACTCCCCAGACATCCCTTTGCAGGCAGGTGCAGTCACTCAGAGCACCCACCTGCAAGCAGATCTCTAATCCCCTTTAAATGTGCTGGTGGGTTGCCACCTGCACTGTGAAAAATCGGAGCAGCTTCAAAGCAGCCTCTCCGTTTTTCACATGAATGCGCTGCCCTGGGGGCAGGGTGAGTTCTTGGCTGCCCTGGGGCTACGCTTTCCATGTAATAGGGCGCACTCTCCCTGTTTGCGCCCGGGGCACCTGTTTTAAGGTGCGCCAGCGCGCAAACAAGGAAGGTGCGCCCTATATATAATAGGGCCTCTGTTGGTTAAAATTAGAAGAAAGGGGAATCCGAGGGTAGGGATAAGGAGCTGGAATATGGCATGAATGCACCTGGACAGTATCAGCTACTTCAAAATCTTGCAAAAAGAAGCAAAATAATTCCATACATATTTTACCTATGCAACAGTGTGGCTTATAAAACAAGTCAGAACATGCTGAATCGAGAGTTTGTAATATGTAAATTAAATCCCGCACTAAGGTTCTTCGCACAGACATTATGCAAATATTCCTGTAATTTCCTGTCTAGAATTAGCCAAAGCTTCTTCATGTTGAGAAGGATGTGTTGTCAGATAAGGGACATAAATATTTAATTGCGGATGTGATCAAAAACTTCAAGGAGTGCGACACTTTGGAAGAAATTATACTGGCAGAAAATCATATGATGACAACAAACTGAGATACACAAAAAGACTCGCAGGCACATGAATGGAAATCATGTCAGTGTCTTTGAAATGAAGAAAAAAACTGATGGAAATGCTCCGTACAAACCAAAGAAATTCAAGGTTCTTCTGGTTCTCATAATTTGTGACGCGGTTGTGGGGGAGATGGCAACAATGTACAGGAAAGCTGTTATTACTCCTTTTCTTCATGTTCTAGCTTATTTCCCCAGGCCTTCTTTCTCATTGTCTTGCACATAAAGCATTTGCTCTGGTGACTAACACCCATACCTGAATAAAGAAGTTGGGATCAATGAAAACATTTGAAGGGGAGCCTGTACACATGCATGACAATTCACATTATGTTTGACCTTCACTTTAACTCTCACACACACACACCCGCGCACCCACACCCACACACACACACTCTCTCTTTAGACAATCAAGCACACATACACGCTCTTTTTACACACACACACTCTTTTTACACACACAAACACACACACACTCTTTTTACACACACACACTCTTTGTCTCGCATAAACACACTCTCACCCACCAGCACACAAAGAACTAGGAGGCAGATTTACAAGGCACTTGCGCCATGTTTACGCCGCCGTTGCGTCTCGCAACGGCGGCATAAATGTGGCGCATCCCTGCGACCCATTTACAACGTGACGCATCTAGGCAGATGCGTCATGTTGTAAAGCCCTGCGCCACATGAGGGCGTTCCGGTGCAGGGTGCGCCTCGCAAAGTGCCTGCGTGAAATTGACAAGATTTCACGCAGGCACTTGTGCGACGCTGCTATGTCAATTCCTTACGCCTGCTTGAAGCAGGCGTAAGGACTGACGCAGCACGTTAAGTATAGGGCACACCCGAGCATTGCTGGAGTCGCATTGCGCTTGCGACGCGTCTCCAGCGTTGCGCCGCCCTTACGTCACGAGATGCATCACGCATCTGCCTACCCTTGCGCCACGGCACGCCGCATTGTAAATGCGGCGCATCCACCGTGACGCAAGGGTAGTTTTTGCGTGACGCATTTGTTCTGGAGCATTCCCTGCTGATTTGCAGAGATGCGCCAGAACTCATAAATATGCCCCATGGATTTTAAAGCATTTTTGTTACTTACCTCAGTTGTCGGGAAAGGTAATATTCCAGCTACCTATACTCCATTTTTGTATCCCCTAATGGTTAATATTACAATATTATTCACTATTAGTATAATTTAAAAAATTGCAGGACCCAAAGAGAGAGGAACCCCAACCGCCTGTCATAAAGATGAGCTGCCTATGTGTCCCTGGCACTGATTTCACCATCTCGGAAGCCAGGGGCCGCAAAGGCAGGGCCAGGGGTCGCAAGGGACCCTTAAACAACAACCATGACTGTACACACAAAATTGTATCTTCATTGATACATTGCAAAGAGGGATGAAAAATTTTCTAACATTTGGGTGCTTTTATTCAACCAAATGCAGTGGTATAAAAAAAACATATTTCACAGGGCCCTGTGAAGTATGAAAAATATGTTCAAGGTTCCCTGTGATGGATATTTGGATTTCATCATCATAATGACAGCCCTCAAATGAATTTACAGCAGCTTTACAATTGTCAACAATATGAGGAATGTGGAGCATGAAGGATCGAATTAAGTAGCTGGGATTTCCAAATTATGCAACAAAAAATGCACTCAATTTGGCACAGTCACTGGCAGTAGTACTTCCATTAACTTGAGCCATGAAATCTTCAAATTATGACAATAATGAAGCAAATTATGTTGAAAATAACAGAACATGGTTATTTGTAAAGGGTGCATCCACCCACAAGTATCTTGCCACTGAATAATAGATGCTTATTGCTACCGAACTCAATAGTACTCATTTTATCGACCTCAGAAGGATGAAAGGCTGAGTGGATCTGCCAGAATTTGAACCTGTAACCATGAGGGGAAACACAGGCCCCGCCAGTGGACACATTAGTCCACTGAGCCACCAGGCCCGGCTGATTAGCTAAATTCTTAGGGGCAGATTTATGATGACTGGCGCATCCCCAGGGATGCGCCAGTTATTTTGCGCCGCTGCTCCGCCACCCATGGTGCGCCGCATTTACAATGCGGCGCACCATGGGGCAAAAACGGCACAGATGCGTGACGCATCTGTGCTGTAAAGGTGGCGCATTGCTGGAGTTGCGTCACAAGCGCGACGCAGCTCCAGCAAGGCTCGGGGGTGCCCCATCTTTACAATGCTGCGTCAAGACCTACGCCTGCTTCAAGCAGGCGCAGGGTTTTGACGCAGCATTGGCCTGAAAGTGACTGAGTGAAATCTTATAGATTTCACTCAGCCACTTTTGCGAGGCGCACCTGGACCGGAACGCCCACCCTGCGCCGGAACGCCCACAAGTGGCGCAGGGCTTTACAACGTGACGCATCTGCCTAGATGCGTCACGTTGTAAATGGGTCATAGGGATGCGCCACGTTTACGCCTCAGTTGCGTGACGCAAACGTGGCGCATTCACAACATAAATCTGCCCCTATGTTATTTGGTAAAATACTACAGCCACAGCATTCATACATGTATACTGGCCCTACAGTGGAGATATATTATTCTCTGGGTCACGGTAGACCCTCTTGTGTGCAGTGGCGAAGGCCATGCACCGAGGAGAATAGTAACATGGCTTCTGAATGCGATCCATCATTAAAATAAAGGTTTGAAGGAAAAAACACAGTTATAAACCTGAAAAACACCTGCAATTCATTTGCTATAGTATCCAAAGCACAATGCATACTATTTATTGTTTTGCCTTCAGTATGCCTGTTATTGCCTCTGCTACTATCTCTTATGAATCCCATCATCTGGTTTTGACAGTCCCTTCACTATTTTGTGTAGAGTATTCTGAAAGGCACCTCAATGCTAGTCCCACAAAACACGTATTCACTGTGACTCGGTGTATTCCTCCATACTGTGAGTAGTCCTGGACAAAATTTAAATTACACCAGCGAAATTTGCTTGATGTCAGGAATTTCGCATTATGCATGTGACACAAAATTCCTGAAATTATGCCATCATGCCACTTCATGTAATTACACTCCATTTGCAGTAAAGACATTACCAGGAATGTGCCACTCACTGTATTAATTTACCCTGAATGCATGGGAGTAACAAGTTTGCGAGTTGCTGGTGTTTATGGTGCTTTTGTTTTTTGCACTATTGTGTTAACACGAAAGGCATTCTAGGGCCAGATGTAGGTAAAACTTATTTACCGATTCTTAATTACCGAATTTTACCGATTCGGTAATTAAGAATCGGTAAATAAGAAGTGGGGGTATGTAGGAACATCCAGATGTTCCATTTACCGAATCGTTAAGAATCGGTATTTACCGATTCGGTAAATACCGACCGGTAATGCTCCATTCATTCCTATGGGCTTTGAAGCCCATAGGAATGAATGGGGCATTACCGGTCGGTATTTACCGATTCGGTAAATACCGATTTTGACAAGGGTGCAGGGGGGTGTCACTTTGACACCCTCTAGCACCCCCACAAAAGGTTCAGGGGCCATATGGCAGGCATACCTGCCCTAAGGGCAGGTCTGCCTGTCATATGGCACAGGTGTGCATGCACACATGTGCATGCACACCTGAATCGGTATTTTAACATCAAATACAATTTGATGGTAAAATACCGATTTTGTAGGCCTTGTGGGACTCAGAAGAGTCCCACCTACATATCAATTTTACCGATTCTGTAAATATACCGGTCGGTAAATTTACCGACCGGTATATTTACCGAATCGGTAAAATTACCGATTTTCCCTGTTTACCTGCCCCTACATATCAAATGCCAAATACCGGTCGGTAACGGCCGAATTCGGCCGTTACCGACCGGTAAAACCCTACCTACATCTGGCCCCTAGTGTCAAAAAATCCGGCAGTACGTATTTTGTGCTAAAATAAAATTTTAAATGATAGATTCGCGTTTTGCGTAATTATGTATCCTTTTGCCAAAATGTTGCATAATTATGCAAATGGATATTACATGGATTTCATACACCCCTAATTGTAAGAAGCTATGATTACTCAAAGAGGAATTGGATTAGGCCAAGCACCAAAAACTTTTAACACAGTAGAAGGACCAAAAGTAGATTCCTTTGATCAATTTCAACTTATTTTAACGCACTTTCGACATTTGTAACTAACTCAATTTGGCAGAATAATCCTCACTTGCTGCTGATCTCTCCACGGAGACCTCACTTCCCCTAGCCCTTTGCTTAAGCAACCTCACCGGACATCTCTGCTGAACATAAACATAAAACCACATTTAGTCATAATTATCTGAGAGCGCACGAAGGTTATAAGGCTCTGAACAGTTGATCTACTCACATTTTTTTTATTTCTCCGACATTACTTCACAGTTGTGTGATCTTGAGTCACTGAATGTTGTGAGCAGTGGCGTTTTTCAGCTGCACTTGTGTGTCATGAATGATTGATGGATGAAGATGCTGCTCTTGCTAATTAGGGTTCCAATAGATTCCATGTAGAAATTGATATTGATAGGGACAGGAATGCAACCTAGGTTACTCCACAGAAAATGTGGAGAAGCTGGGTTGTATTCAGGGAAGCCATGTTTTGCCTGTGTTTTGATACAGCAGACCAGAAATAAAAAGATATTAAGATATGACTTCTCAAAAACCTGAATAAAATCAAGGGATTGTTGGCAGGAGGATCCACACACTAGCCCGAATCTTCAGAAGCAACTTCCAGGATTATAGAGTAAAAGAATAATAATGCTGTGTCCTGCTGGTCTTCTGCCCTGCCCTTCACCTTATAGCTAGCAAGCCTCAGCATCTGGCTGTGGGTTAGATCTTGTCCAAGATGAGTTTGCCTGGTTCTACTTCTAATACTGACTTACTCATTTGACATCAACAGTTGTAATTTAACACAGTTGCTATTTAGTATGAAGTGCAATGGAGCTGAGAATGTGGATTTAATATGGCTGTTAGTCATTAAAATCGATGATAGGGTAAATAACTGAATATGATCTTTATTCAAAGTGAGATATTAGTGGTGGGTTCCTTTGTTGTGGTATGTCTGGTTAACATGTGGTCCCAGGTTCAGTGGTTCTGCTCTGTTGTGGTGAAACACATGAAGAATTCCGACGGGACTATTAAAGGTGTGAAATGTATCAGGCTAATTGTGTATCAACAGCATTTTCATTTGCATAAGGCAGCGATGTATGGGAATACTGTCTACACTTCAGACTGCCCAAACTAAATATCTAAGATGGCTTTTTGGTGTCCCACAATGCATCCTGCTTTTATTGTACTCCAAGAATTAGGAGTCAAGTATTTGGCAGATACACTAGATCTTCGGCCATTACAAAGATGAAATTAGTTAGGTCACAGCCTGAGACAAAGCTTAATCGGGTCATTTTAAGAAAAAGTTGATTTCTTGATAATGCCCATAAAACTCCCTGGCCAAGCTATGTTAAAATCTTATTGCCCCTTCTGGGCCATCCCGGACTGTTTGATCAACCAGAGCTGATAATGAAGAGGGACGTAAAGTGAATACAGAAAGCATTTTCATCAGCCCATCAAGCTGATAGAGAGGGCGTGGAACTTTCGAAATCTTCTGTCTGATCCTCTTTTCGTTTAAAAAACATCCAGTGCTTAATTTAAGCAGGTGCTTTCAGGTGCTCAGCACCTGCACTTCTTTTACAGGGCCGGGGCTACAATTTCTGAACCTGCAGGTGGTGGTCTCAATATTAATTGTTCAAATTCAAAATAAAAAGAATAACATACATTGCATGGTGACTGGCTGGTAAATGTTCAGAGGCAGGCCGGCATACGCCTGTCCAGGCAGGCATGATTGTGTATCACCACGTTAGTGATGATGTCATCACGCTGATCACAAATCCAGGATGTCATCGACAAACTATGGCTTGAATCCTATTCCCCAAGTCTGCTGCACCCTGCCACTGCCTGAGCCTAAACCTCCCATTGGATAATTGTAGCTGGGGTCTGGCTCATGACGGAGTTGAGGCAAGGAAGCTGCAAGAGCGCATTTGGAACTTGGGAGCGAGGGCTCTTGAGAAAGAATAAATGAAAGTAAGTGTGGACTTTCCACTTGTTGCGTAGCCAAAGTAGCATATCCGGCAGCCCTGCATTGCTGTTATTGTCAATGTGCTTGATGCAGCTGTGGCCCAACACAACTTTTGTGCGCCATGGCGTCACCTGTAGAATCTGTGCGCTGCACCCCAGCATGGTAATTGCTGAGCGTGAGTGAGTCCAGTAGGCACCACAGCCATACTTAGTGGCATTGGCAGCATTACTGCTGGGGACAATGCCTGTGCTGTAGCAGGCAGGGTAATAGCAAGCTGAGCAGTGGATGTCGAAGCCGTCGCCATCCCTCGACCTAATAATTACGGGCAGCACTAGCAGTGACATGACCTGCTATGCTCAAGCAGCCGCCTGTTTCGCAATAAACCCAGTCATACTACACTGATTAATATATGCAAAAAAGCATTTTCATTTGGTGTACATTTTATTTTTGCACTCAGTGTAGGTAAGAAAGTAAAACACATCAGCTTCCGCTTCTTTAGGAATGACAACAGGAAAACGCAGAGTTCAAAACAGCAGGGACATGTACAGGCTGATGACAGGGGTCACAGGCAGCAGCAGTGTTAGAGATAAGAGACAGCAAGAGTAAAGAGGAGAAGAAACAGCAAGAGGGGAGAGAGATAAAACGGAGGAAAGTAGAAGAAAAGGAGGAAAGCAAATCAGATTCAAAGAGAAAGCAGCCATGATGTGAAGAAGAAAGCATTAAGAAGAGAGAAGATAGAATGAAAGGATGTGGAGGACAGGACAGAAGAAAAAAGCAGACAAATTATAAAATGGAGACACAGCTAATCACTGCTAGAGAGTGATGGTAAAGAGCCAAGATCGAGGGGATAGAGAGCATAGCATGGATAAAAGTGAAGAGAAAAAAGGGCGTGGCTAAAATGAATAGAGGGCAATTCAGAAATACAGAGTGTGACAAAGATGATAGAAAACAATTAGAGAGGTGAGAGGATAGACTATTAGAGCAAAGACTTAGGGGACAGACAACAGATCAAGGTTAGAAGATAGAGACTGAGGCAGTGAGAGTGTTGAAAGTGGGGCTCACCAGAGGAAGTCGTGAGCGGCGGCCTTCTTGGAAACATTTTCAGCACCTGCACTTCTTTTTTACAAATTAAGCACTGAAAACATCCCTCTGATGGAGCCTTTCCTCATCAGGGTCAGCATCTTTCATCATCGTTTTTTGTTTGAAATATTAGATTGAAACAATTACATTGGCTTTTAGCTTTAATGAGGGCACGAATATGGGAATAAATTCTAGACTCTGTGGCAATGACTTAGGGCCCGATTACGATCTCCGACCGAAATTGACGGTTTCACTTCCAACAGCCTAATTACAATTTGAGCAGTCGGAAGTGGACCAGACCAGTCATTCCAGCTTGATTCCTCGTCGGCCAGTCAGAAACCAGCCTCTCATCCATATGGATGTTTTATTACATTGTCTGGATTATGATGCTCTACTATCCGAAATGGAAAGCCTGTCGCAAAGTGAGTTTGGGGGCCCCCCTTCAACCAGCGGCCTGGGGTTTGTGTCCGAGGGGGCACCTTTGGTGCCTCCCTGTTGATCTCTCCACCGGTGGTCGTAGGTTTAGGAGGGAAGGGGCGGACAGGACGCACGCACACATACACATACACAGCCATGCATTCACACAAGCGCACCCCCAAACAAACACATCCATTCACAACACTCATTACCAAACATTCATACATACATGCACCAAATATTAATTTAAAAACACTAAATACCAAACATTCATACATATACACACACATGCACCAAATTTTAATTTAAAAGAACACACACACACTTATCGGCAGCTCTGCCACGCAGGACCCAGGAGGCTTGGGACTGCTGCCTTCCCTCATTGGCTGACCTAAGGTCAGGCAGCCAGGAGCCAGACATGCGCTAAATGCGCAATCTGTTGGCTGCCTGAACTGAACTTTGCTGGGCTGAGGAAGTTACAGCTCCTGTGGGTGTGACCTCCTCAGCTCAGCAAAGGTCCCTGAGGCTCTCCAATCAGTGATGAGGTTTAGAGTCACTGATTGCCTAACACCTGGGTGCTTCAGTTTTCAGCCCTAAAGCGCCCAGGGTCGAGTTTCAATCAGTGACATTTCATCACAGAGTGGGGTCGGGTCAGCAGTCTCACTGACCCCATCCAAATCTGTGATGACATTGGGACTGCTGCCTTTGCTTCAGTTTTAAGCCCTGAAGAGCCCAGGGTCCAGTGTCAATCAGAGACATTTCATCACACACTGGGGTGGGGTCAGCAGTAAGGGTGGGCGGAGCAGGTGTAGTGCCTCTATGCGGTTTTCCACTGAGTTGGAAATAAACTCAGTGGAGCTCCGCTCTGCTCCTTCCCCTCTCCCAAAGTAATTATAATGTAAAATAAAAGCACTTACCTGCTGTGGCTGCCTCCTTCTAGCCATGGCTGTTCTTCTTCCTCGTCCTTGCTGTCCTTCTTCTTTTATAACCCCTAAAGCATGCACTTGCACATGCGCATGATGTACAACATAGGGGAGGGTGGAGGGGACGGCTAACTCTGCTCTGCCACAGAGTAGGAGTTTTGCCGAAACTCCACGTTCAAAATGGAGAGCGGAGTAAGCAAAACTCTGGAAACTCCCCATGCGAAGTGGAGTTACCCGACTGGGTTAGTCAGCAGACTCACTGACCCTATCCCACTCTGTGATGAAATTGGGACTCAGGGAAGGCAGCAGTCCTAATGTCCCAACCGATGATGGTATGGTATGCTGTTGTTGAGGGACCTTTGACCCTGCCTGCAGGTATGTCGCCCCCCCAGTAGCCACACGGTCCTCCTGTGACGCTGTCCCCCGGTCGCCTTGCTCCTGCCGCCTGCCTACTGCTCCGTGAGCCCTCCTAGGTCTCACCTGTTGCCCTGTGCCCCTCTCCCCCATTTTTCCTTCTCTGTGAACACTTGTGCCGTTTTCCTCCCTACTGTCCCCCTGGGCCCCCTCCCACCCGTTTTGACTTCTGTGCCCAACTGTGCCATTTTCTCCCCTAGTTGTGCCCCTGTGCCCCCTCTCCCCCGTTTTTGATCTCTGTGCCCGTTTTGCTGCCTGCTTCTCTTATGTCTTTTGCCTTTCAATTTCTCTGCTTTTCTCACCGTTTTGCGGCCTGTGCCCTCCCCCCCTCCCGCTCTCCCTCTGTGCCAGTCTCTCCCCCCGCTGCTCCCATTCGCCACCCTGCTCCCGCCTCCCAGCTGCTCCTCCCTCCCACAGCTCCTCATATGGAGACTGCGCAACGGCCGCACAGAGGACGCGCGCAGCGGGCGCGCCGCTGGTGCACCTAAGGCGCACCTAAGGCAAGCCCGTCTGCGCCCGTCCGCACCTGGACCGCGCCCAGCACCAGAATCCCTGGCCCCCGCCGAAACCAGGGAACTCGACTGAGATATGACTCCGCGCCCTCAACGCACTCAACACCGGATGACCACCCGCCTGCTACCGAGCCACCCCGAAGCGCACCCACGGACCTTTCACCTGCCAAGCTTGCAAATTCACCTGCCTCCCAACCTGCCCTCCGCCAGCCAGACCACGCAACAACAACAACCACCTCAAGTGCATCCTCCTCAACACACGCTCCATCCACAAGCACTCCGTCGAAATGTGGGACCTTCTCGACACATCAGCACCAGACGTCGCCTTCCTCACGGAAACCTGGATGAACGCCTCCTCGGCCCCCGACATCGCCATAGCCATCCCGGACGGCTACAAGATCACCCGGAAGGACCACGTCAACCAAACCGGAGGAGGAATTGCTATCGTCTACAGAAACACCATCAACATCACGACCATCACCAAAGACACACTCTCCGCCGCCGAACACCTACACTTTCAGATTCACACTGATCCCAAGACAACCCATAGAGGAACACTCATCTACAGACCCCCGGGCCCACGCACACTATCAGCCCGCAGGCCCTAGCCTCACCAGAATACATCCTCCTCGGGGACCTGAACTTCCACCTGGAGAAAAACAACGACAAAAACACCACCACCCTACTCGACAACCTCGCCAGCCTCGGACTCAAGCAACGTGTCAACACCCCCACCCACATCGCTGGCCACACGCTCGATCCCATCTTTTCCGCCAGCAACCACGTCTCCTTCAGCCACTCCACCGGACTACACTGGACCAACCACAGATGCATCCACTTCACCTTCAAAAAGAATACATCCCACCACCGCATGCAACAAATCCCCCGTAGATGCTGGAACAAAATCACCACAGACCAGCTCATCTCATCGCTGAGCCAGAACCCGCTAGCCAACACCACCGACACCAACGACGGAGCCAACAACCTCGCACAGTGGATCACCAACTGCGCCGACGACCTCGCACCACTGAAAAAAAAAACAGGCATGACCGGCAACAGGAAAACTCCATGGCTCACAGACGCCCTCAAAGAATCAAAGAAATCCTGCCGAACCCTTGAAAAAACCTGGCGCCACGAATGAACAACAGAAAACATGACTGCCCTCAAGATCGCCACCCGCGAACACCACCAGCTGATCCGCACCACCAAAAGGACATCCTTCAAAGAGCAACTAGACAACAACACCCACAACAGCAAGGAACGCTTTAACATCGTCAAGAGCTCTCCAAACCCAGCGCCAGCAACAACGACATCACACTGTCACAAGAACTCTGCAACTCCCTAGCCCCATTATTCCACCGAAAGATCGTAGATATACACAACAGCTTTGGACCCCAGACTCCGCCTCCAGCCACTGAACCAGTGACCCCCACCACCACCCTCAGCACCTGGACCCCCATCAGCACGGAAGACACCACCAACGTCATGAACTCCATCCACTCCAGCTCCCCCTCGGACCCATGCCCACATCATATCTTCAACAAAGCCGACACCATCATCGCACCCCACCTCCGGAACGTCATAAACATCTCGTTCACGTCAGCTGCCTTCCCCGAGAGCTGGAAGCACGCAGAGATCCACGCCCTTCTGAAGAAACCCACAGCGGACCCCAAAGACCTCAAGAACTTCCGCCCCATCTCTCTTCTTCCCTTCCCTGCCAAAGTCATTGAGAAGACCGTCAATAAACAGCTGACTGCTTTCCTCGAGGCAAACAACTCGCTCAACTCATCCCAGTCTGGATTTCGAGCCAACAACAGCACCTAGACCGCCCTCATCGCAGCTACCGACGAAATCAGGACCCTGATGGACAATGGAGAAACAACCGCCCTCATCCTCCTGGCCCTCTCGGCAGCCTTCGATACCATATGCCATCGCACCCTAATAACCCGCCTCTTCAACACTGGGATCCAAGGAAAGGCCCTAGACTGGATCACCTCGTTCCTCTCCGATAGAACCCAGAGAGTCCGCCTCCCTCCCTTCCGCTCAGAAACCACCGAAATCATCTGCGGGGTACCTCAAGGCTCCTCGCTCAGCCCAACCCTCTTCAATATCTACATGAGCCCCCTCACCGCCATCGCACGCAAACACAACATCAACATCATCTCCTACGCCGACGACACCCAGCTGATACTCTCCCTCACCAAAGACCCAGCCACTGCCAAAACCAACCTACAGGAAGGAATGAAAGACGTCGCAGAACGGATGAAGCTCAGCCGCCTGAAGCTGAACTCAGACAAGACGGAGGTCCTCATCCTCGGACAATCCCCATCCGCCTGGGACGGCTCCTGGTGGCCATCAGCACTGGGCTCCGCACCGACGCCCTCGGACCACGCACGCAACCTGGGATTCATCCTGGATTCCTCGCTCATGATGACCAAGCAAGTCAACGCTGTCTCGTCATCAAGTTTCAACACCCTGCGCATGCTCCAAAAGATCTTCCGGTGGATCCCCACCGAAACCAGAAAGACGGTCACCCAGGCCCTCGTCACCAGCCGACTGGACTACGGAAATGCCCTATACGACGGAACCACCGCAAACTTCAGAAAAGACTACAACGCATACAGAAGGCCTCCGCACTACTCGTCCTCGACATCCCTCGCCACAGCCACATATCCGCCCACCTCAGAAACCTGCACTGGCTCCCCGTCAACAAGAGGATCACATTCAGGCTCCTCACCCACGCACACAAAGCGCTCCACGACATGGGCCCCAAATACCTCAACAACCGCCTCTTGTTCTACACTCCCACCCGTCAGCTCCGCTCCGCCAGCCTCGCCCTCGCTACCATCCCATGGATTCGCAGAACCACCGCCGGAGGAAGATCGTTCTCCTACCTGGCAGCCAAAACATGGAACTCCCTCCCCGCACACCTACGAACGACCCAGGACCATCTCACCTTCAGGAAATACCTCAAGACCTGGCTTTTTGAGCAGTAGCAACACCCCCCCACCTTTTCCAGCGCCTTGAGACCCTCACGGGTGAGTAGCGCGCTCTATAAATGTTTTGATTGATTGATTGATTGTTTGTTTTTATCAGATGCAATCAAAATTAGATGCTCACTTGCTGACTTTTCACTCGGAGCCCTGCGTTCATGATTCCATGAATCCATGATTTATCGACCGATCCAACACGGTGATATATTTTTTAACTTTTAACTTTGAACGCCAGCACAGCATCTAATGGTGTCTTCTGTTTGACATTTCAGAAAGACGTTTCTACACTCTGAGCGATCCCATTGTTTACAACTGACAAGGCGATGTGTATACCTCACCGAGGAACACCGTCTAAGTAAGTCCTTCTGTCTTTCCCCGATCTAATGCGGGCCTTTAACCCGACTCGGCCCACTTAGAATTTCTTCCATATTATGTATTACAGAAATCATAGGAGCACACAAAGGCCCACGACCAGACGGTATAGATGGCATCCGTCTTTTAATGTATGTACACTCGTCCTCTCTTGATAATTTCTAAGACCCGTCACCACAGCAATTTAACTTTAGCCCCGGCATTATCATTATTTTTCAGGCTCTCTATCTCACCTTCCTGAAGAAGACCCCAACATGAGGCGTGAATAACCCTTTAGCGTACACGGGGGTCGAAACGTAGAACTACGCCAATCTAACACACCATAGGATCAAAATGAGGAATTGATTTATGCCTATGTGTGATGCAATTTGGGAACTTTTTTCATACATTTGATTGTAAAGGCGTTTCTGATTTTAAACGCGATGTTCTAAAAAGTCACAGCACCTTTACCCTGTCCCTCACATTCTCCACACACCCTTTCCCCTCCTCACAGAGAGCACCATGTATGTAATGATTATACAATTACATTGAAAAATTCCGTTGCACTTGATTGAAATTGTTGCAAAATCATGAAAGAATAACCTTGCAAAAAATAAATGCTACTGAAGGTTTCAAGTATTATCATGTTTTTCTAAAAAATTTAATCTCAATTATTTAAGAGTTTGTGGTGCATGTCTGCTTAAAAATAAATTTAAGTGAGTCTTGGTAATAGAGACACCAGAACTCGGACCCAATCGTTTTTGTACTGCATTTACAATGTGACGCATCTAGGGAGATGTGTCACATTGTAAAGCCCTGCGTCACATTATACCTGTGTCAGGTATAATGTACGCAGGGTGGGCGTTCCAGCGCAAAAAAGCGTCGTATAAGTGACGCAGTGAAATCTACAAGATTTTACTGCACCACTTCTAGGACGCCACTGTTTCAAATTCTTATGCCTGCTTGAAGCAGGCGTAAGAAGGGACACAGTGCAATGAGGATCGGCCTCCCCCTGCATTGCTGAACTTGCATCGTGCTTGCGACACAAATCCAGCAATGAGTGACTTTTGCGTCAAAAGATGAGTCTGAATTGCTGACGCATCTGTCAATCCTTGCGCCATGGTGCACGTATTGTAAATACGGTGCATCCATAGTGGCGCAAGGGTTTCTAATGGTGGCGCAGGAAAAGTGACGCATCTATACAGATTACAAGTTAAAGAATGTCTACAAGGGATTTTGTTTGTACTATTTTTGTTCTTTTCTTTCAATTCGGTGTGTTAGTCATGTACGATCAAACTCAAAAGTGTCCACAAAGACAACCACAATAAATGTAATTTACAGATACACAGCACACGGAAAATCCTATTTGTACAAAGCGAATTTATATATTTTTTAAATACCAAGGTTGGAAGGGGTACATTTGAAGGAACAAGATATCAGCAAAACAGAATTATGAAAAGATTTACAAACCATTTTAGACACACAGTTCATAACCTACATCAGCTCCTACAGTGATAATGAAGCAAATATTATCCAAAAAATAATAAACATTACTAAAGAAACTGGAGTTGAGGCAAGATGGCCGCTGGGTTGTTGTAGAGGACAGTCGCACTCTTCTCCCTCTCCCGACCCGATAATGTTGCTGGAGGTCTTAGAATGGACATACTGATTGTTTACGGGCTAACCAAGAACCAGTTAACGATAAGGACTGGTGTTCAGCTACGGATCGTGAAAACCGTTTCAGCGGCACTGGGGATCTGGAGAAAGCACTGGAGGAGCTTCTACAGCGGCATTAGAACAACTTGGGAGATGTCTCAGCGCGCTGGGGCCATACCGAAGGTGCCGCTCTCTAGTAAACGAGCGACCCCGGCAAATACCACAGCCCTAAAAGCGTCGCAGAAGAAGATAGAAAAAGTTGATAAAGAGAAGGAAAAAAAAACGGACTTGAGAGCTGCAAAGGCCGTAGCAGCCGGGAGCAGAACACAGCGGGGATCGCAACAGGAAAGCGGCCCGCAAAGCAAAGAGGCTGTGGGTCTGCAGCGGGCTAATCCCTCTCTGTCTAAGGAGCTGAGGCAGCCTACCTTGACGGAATCCTTCGCGGGGAAAACGGCTACTGGATCGGCAGATGCACCGGTGAAACCTTCGGAGAGCCTCCCTACATCGGCAAACGCTGGATCGGAGGTTGCCGTCCTCGAGGACATAGGCGTCTTGGTTGCTCAGCAACAGGAGGACTCACTCCCAGAGCATACGCCTCCTGCGGAAGTCGCTCACGGAGATGGAAGCTTGGATACAGGAATACCGGTGAGCAGGGGGGGTTTCAGAGGGAGCAGGGACCGCGCTGGGCGACATAGAGAGACAGAACAACTCTCAAATGCTGGATGCCTTCTGGCAAATATAGGCAGGGTTTAGCAAAGAAGGGAAAAAGATAAACGATGCGAATTGGGGAAGCCTGACTAGCTTGGCAAGTCTGGACTCGCAGCAGGAGCAAGGGATGACCAAGGGAAGGAGGGGGCGCTCTCCAGAAGGTGAAAAGTTTTTCTCTGTAAATGAAGGTTCAGACTCTTTTCACACAAGCAGCCAGGAAGGAGGCAGCACCACCGATCTCTCAACAGACTTGGATGATAATCTCAGCAGTGACTCCGACGATAAAAGCACGCAAAAGAAAAGAAGATCAACAGTAAGGTGGGAAAGAGGAGGCTCGACAACCAGATCAAATAAAAAGCTAATATGGGACTACTCTGACACTTGCATGTATCAAGAAAATAATCAAGGAGAGGAGGCTGCAGGAGGAGGGAACAAGGGGGACCCATCGCAGCACGCGACATTGGACATAATGTACAAACAAAATCCCCGGATCACTGACATAACCTCGACAGACCGAATATCGACTGTACAAAATATCGACGAAAAATTATCGACTACAAAATGATCGATTGCCCATACTTAAACAACAAAACACAAAAATATCGAAACCACATTATCGACTAAAAAAAACAATGACTACTACAATATCGACTAACAACATTATCGATTTCTAAAACATCGATTATCACATCTTTAAATGAAAAACTGACAAAATATCGAATACAAAAATATAGATAGCACATTTATCGTTTTTTTAAAATATCGAAATTACTACATCCTTGAATAAATCACTGTATTATCTTAAAATGTAGTCATACTATTCATATTTATTCACTAATTGTTTCTAAAAAGCTATAAAACATACTATATATTTTCCTAACATTTATAACACAAAATAAATACAAACATACATTTTATAATACATAAACAATGTTTCGAACAACTAAACATTTCTTACTGCAAATTATATATATTCCTCCACTTTAAAAATATAAAGATAACATTATCTATACAAAATAAGGCCTTACACATTAAATAAACGTTAATTGGCGTCACCCATATAAGGAAAGCAATTAGTATAACAGGTTAAAAAATTCAAATCCACGAATTAAAACAGACTATCAATTTAAACAACCAATCCTACTTCAGAAACTATTAGACTAATACTATATAAACAAGATTACAGCAAACTAAAAATGCAGCCTAAATCTCCTAACTAAAGGAAGACGAAACTCTGCAGGATTTCTGAAAGAAAACGTATTGACTTCAACATAAAGACAGCTACACCTATATAAAGTAAGTACTACTACATTATTTTCCATCGAAAATGTAACTCTCAAACCTCACACCTATGTTTAAAAGCCAAATACCTTAAATATATATATTTTTTTTACTATTTATCCTACAGACAAAAAGAAAATACAGAAGACCTAGACAACACCTGGACATCAAAAGTTAAATATAAATAAGTAAGTATATAATTTAAATGTAACTTCGACATTTAATAGATAGGTAACTAAATAGAAACTAGCTAAAAACCTCTACCAAAATATCATAAATAGTTCTAAAATATTTGTACACATTTTCTCAACTTCCACAGGTACAAAAATATATACACAGAAAATAACAGTTTGAAGAACATCAACACCGGAAAAGAACTACTTGAAATCATAAAAAGATTTACAGGTAAATCAGAAATGTGTTAAACTGTATTATTAGAATACAACATTATTTTTTGAACAAATGTAATGACATTCTCTTTTAATTACCTCCTAGCACTACAATACAAGCATGACTGAAGGAGCTAAATTCATTTATTCACAAAAAGGGAAAATGCTTCTTTGTTACATGGGATATGTCTACACTCAAGAGAAACAAAAAGATTTGAAAGTTTTTTGGAAGTGTACGAAATATTATGCCAACAAATGTTATGGTAGAGCTATAACTGAGGAGACTACTGTTACTTATACTAAGGAACATAATCACCCACCCAATGTAACAGAAATAGAGATTAGACAAATGCTAGATTCCCTTAAAGAAGCTAGTACTAGTACTGATCAACCAACAACTGCTATTCTAAAACACCATTTAAGTGTACTTCCCCAACATGCTTCTAGCCAATTACCATCTATCGATTCCCTAAAAAAAACTATAGCTAGAAAAAAAAGAGCAACATGCACTACTCCTCCCACACCAAAAACTTTTGAAGAAGTGCAAATTCCCCCTGAACTCTCTGTAACTCACAATAAAGATGATTTTATACTGTATGACAACAAATGTAAAGATAAAAGAATTATACTGTTTGCCACAGCAAACAACATGACTAAACTTACCCAATGCCAAACTTGGATGATGGATGGTACTTTTTCTGTATGTCCCAAACCTTTTTATCAATTATACACTATCCATGGTCATTTCCAAAATGCTAATATTCCATTCCTTTATGCCCTTCTACCAAACAAACAGCAAGCTACCTATCAAGAAATACTAACTGAAGTCAAGCAACATACTAACAACTATTTTCCACAAAACATTATCATTGACTTTGAAAAAGCTATGATAAACACCATCCTTAAAACATACCCACACACAGCAATACAAGGTTGCTATTATCATTTTAACCAATGTATCTGGCGACATCTACAACAATCTACCTTGAGTATCCAATACGCCACTGATAGCACTTTTGCTTATCAAATAAAAAAACTCATCGCCCTAGCCTGTGTTCCAGTGACAGATGTAACTGAGCACTATAACTTGTTAATAGACAGCCCCTACTATAAAAGAAACGAAGAAAGACTAAGCCCTATGCTTGACTACTTCGAAGACACATGGGTAGGAAGGCTACACAGATCAGGCCATAGAAGACAACCCAAATACCAAATAGCTTGGTGGAATGTCTACCTTAGCACACTAAATAAGGAAGCAAAAACCAACAATGCAGTTGAAGGATGGCACAATGCCTTCCAAGCAACTACAGGCCAAGGAACACCTACCCTTCACAAATTAATACAATCCTTACAAAAAGAACAGAGTTACCAGGAGCTCCGAATGGAGCAATCAGTAACTTTGATCGGACCTAAACTCACCAAAGAAAGTAAAAAAAGTATAACACACTCCAAAGTCAAGTTACCCTCTATCCAACTAGCAAAGGACTAGACTATCTATCAATGATTGCAAAAACTATTCTTTAAAACATAACATAACTATACACGTGACATTAACCTTTTTTTTAAGAAAATCCTTAATTTTTACATGTAACAATTTGCAATTAAATTATCAAATACATAATATTAACATATATAAAATGTATTTAGATAATGTATTTACAAAATGTTACATACAACGTAACTAAAGCAAAAATTAAAACAGTTTCCCCACCCATAAAAAGTTTTGTAAAAAATTACCTTTCAGTTGCACCTTCAAACGTAATCCAATTCCAAGCAAACCATACGACACCATACCAAAACCCATTCAATCCACGGAAGTCCAAAAAAAAATCCAAACATACAAGCAAATCCATAGCGACTCCTCTCCAATGTAATACAACGATATACCATTAAAAACCCGAAAATAGTAATTTGTAAAAAAAAACGCTCCTGCAAAACGTGAAAACCAAAACATTTGTGTGCTAAAATAAGAGTATATAATACTCGTCACTCAACTCTGATCGAAAAAGAAGGACCTCCTCAAAAACAGTAAAACGCGACGATAACCTTGAAAAAATAAAATACATACCCACCCACACAAAAACACCCATACATATATAAAAAGACATATTTATACACCAAACATATTATCTTTGTAACATTTAAACATATTAGCTCACGCCACACACCTACAACTAAAACGCGGTAAAAATTAAATATCGTACACTCTACCTAAAACCGAAAACACAATCTTCTCTTAATAACCCTATGTACATAAACTTAAACACACCACACATACACTAACACTAACTTAATTGACATATAAAATACAATAAAAACAAACTTACCCTCTCTAACGCGAAGCAGCATCCAACCGCGATCTGTTGAAGCACCAAATAAGCCTAAATAACATTACGCGGTTAAACAGTAGTCCCTGTATACAGCAAAAACCTCATTAATTTCTATATTTCAACACTTTAAAAAAATACACTGAGTATTATATTAAGTGTAAATAATTATTTAAATTGTAGAAAATTATTTCTTAAATATTCATTACTTTCAAATAATTATTCAACTGTTATCTGTTACTTTAAATAATATGTTATTATTTATATATACATGTTGAAAATAATCTATATGTAAAACAAATGTGAATATATAACCTTGTTACAAATAATTTGTTTATAAAAATAGCTCATATTAGTTTAAACATTATGTATGTATCTAAAAATGTATTTGTGTGTTTATCTATGTTAAAATTAATATTATAAATATGTTAAATATTCATAATATTAATTTGTAAAAAAAAATATGGTAACTTTGTAAAAAACAAAAATGTTACTGTTATAAAACAAATATACATATTTATCTATGACAATATATTCAATGTCTATGTGAATAACATAATTGTTATTAAATGAAAAGTACATATTACCAACTTGTTTCTTTAACTAATTTAATTACAATATATGTGAATAAACATATAAATATTTAAATTTCATATATATGCACTTCATATATTTTTTGGGATAATAAAAACTGTTTACTTACAATTTTCAATAGAAATAAAAAATACATCTCTACTTAGAATTTATTTTGTATATGTTAATAAACAGTTTTTCAGTTATTCCATTTAACCCTGTGTATGTTTCCTTCTTTATTATTCTATATGATTATTAATTGCATATGAAATATTCTATTTAAAAATGCA
The DNA here is from genome assembly GCF_964261635.1 of Lissotriton helveticus. Classification (NCBI taxonomy): domain Eukaryota; kingdom Metazoa; phylum Chordata; class Amphibia; order Caudata; family Salamandridae; genus Lissotriton; species Lissotriton helveticus. The sequence goes on from NC_136057.1 coordinate 1,824,564,943, forward strand.
TTTTAAATTTTAATAAATGTAAAAATGTATTTATCTTTTAACTACTACAATAACAATAATTATCATTAATACAAATTTTTTATATGTAATTTTAAAACTTTATTATAGTATCCTACCAATAATAGTTATTTGTATTAAAAATGTTTTCTTATTTACACAGCACCAATTATACACTCACAAAACCATACTACACATTAAAACTATACAAATTACAATTCCCACTTCACCAATTGTAAACTCATGGAAGGTGCTGGACACTGAACCCATACTAATTACTATTCCCACTCCACCAAGTATAACATCAGGGAAGGTGGTGGACACTGAACCCATACAAATTACTATTCCAACTCCACCAAGTATAAACGTAATTTTAACCCTATACCCCTGTCCCCAAAAACCCCAAACTGACCCTGAACCCTAAAAATACCCCTTTACCCAAAAACTGAAAACTTACCCTGAACCCTAAAAATACCCCTTTACCCAAAAACTGAAAACTGAACCTGAACACTAAAAATACCCCTTTACCCAAAAACTGAAAACTGACCCTGAACCCAAAAAATACCCCTTTATCCAAAAACTGAAAACTGACCGTCAACCCTAAAAATACCCCATTACCCAAAAAGACATTGAATTAGATCTCTCTTGCACCCCCGGGAAAGCCCTGTCTTACCTGTCCGTCGGTGCCTCAAAACTGAAGCCTGAGTCTTTGGGGGGGGGGCCCGAAATGGCAGGCTCAGGCGTATTTAGAGGCAAGATCGCATGAGCACTATTTTGCATCCCTGCGCGACGAATGCGGAACATCCTCCTCCTAATCACTGCCACATGCACAGTTAACCACACGTTTGTTTAGAGAAGAGGATCGGATATGAAATGAGTTTGTATAACCTAATTTCAAAGCCTCATACCTTGGTGTTTTTACTGGTACCGGCTTAAGGGAGGTTATCCCTGGTAACTTCCTGATGCTTCAAACTACAGAATGACGTCAGAACGTCATTGCGGGTAGTTCGAACACATCTCTGCTAACTACCTGAGGCAGTCCACGGTCCTCGAACTACGAAATGACGTCAGAGCGTCACTTCAAGTAGTTCACTGTTCCGTCTTGCTCAAATGCAATCCATCCCTGCAAACGGTTGACTCTACTAGATATAGAGTGTTATTATAACCCGCAGTGAGCTAAATTGGTCACAGTGGTTCCATGCATTATGAATCATATTGAGTCCCTTCACACATACAGTTCCTTTTTTCTCTCTCATATCTGTATGTGCAATGTGTGTTATTCTTGTAATAAATGGATTTGAATCCAGCTCTGAGGTGCTAGTGTATAAGTGATTCTAAGTTGTTATAACCCGCATTGTGCTTAGTTGGTCACAATGGTACCTTCATTAAAAACCACTGTGAGCCCCTTGGCACATACAGTTGCGTTTTGCTCTCCATATATACAGTGCGTGTTAATCTCATGATGTATGAGTTTGGAGCCAGTACAAAGGTGCTGATATCTCTGTGGCAAAGGGAGAATCCGCTAGGCATTAGGTGTTGTTTTGACCCGCATGTGCTTAGTTGGTCATAATGGTGCCTACATTATAATCCATTATTAGACCCTTGGCACATCCAGTTCCGTTTTTGTCCAAAATGAGGCTGCTAAGGCTGATATAGTATGAACCTACGACCTCGCCTTGGGTAATTTAGCAGTACTACTGCACGTTTAAAGCTTCACAGTGAGACCCACAGTATATCATCGTTGAGTCCTACCACGTTGGTCCGAAGCGTGTAGATCCAATTCTGTTCCTTAGTGTTCTGGGTCAGTTTTCAGTTTTTGGGTAATGGGGTATTTTTAGGGTTCAGGGTCAGTTTTCAGTTTTTGAGTAAAGGGGTATTTTTAGGGTTAAGGGTCAGTTTTCAGATTTTGGGTAAAGGGGTATTTTTAGGGTTCAGGGTCAGTTTTCAGTTTTTGGGTAAAGGGGTATTTTTAAGGTTCAGGGTCAGTTTTCAGTTTTTGGGTAATGGGGTATTTTTAGGGTTCAGGGTCAGTTTTCAGTTTTTGAGTAAAGGGGTATTTTTAGGGTTCAGGGTCAGTTTTCAGATTTTGGGTAAAGGGGTATTTTTAGGGTTCAGGGTCAGTTTTCAGTTTTTGGGTAAAGGGGTATTTTTAGGGTTCAGGGTCAGTTTTCAGTTTTTGGGTAAAGGGGTATTTTTAGTGTTCAGGTTCAGTTTTCAGTTTTAGGGTAAAGGGGTATTTTTAGGGTTCAGGGTAAGTTTTCAGTTTTTGGGTAAAGGGGTATTTTTAGGGTTCAGGGTCAGTTTGGGGTTCCTTCCTGAATAAATATCTTCAGACATTGCTAGTGTGTGATGGAATCAGAGGTTTTTCTAAGACTGTGCATTGGAAGTCTTCTTCTCTATGCTGTTTTTCCAGATAGTGTTTGGTCAGACTAGTCATTGATTTTTTGCAGCGGAACGAGCTCTTATGTTCCAGCATACGTATTCGCACTTTCCGCGTGGGCATACCCACAAAATACCCCTTTACCCAAAAACTGAAAACTGACCCTGAACCCTAAAAATACCCCTTTACCCAAAATCTGAAAACTGACCCTTAACCCTAAAAATACCCCTTTACTCAAAAACTGAAAACTGACCCTGAACCCTAAAAATACCCCATTACCCAAAAACTGAAAACTGACCCAGAACACTAAAAATACCCCTTAACCCAAAAACTGAAAATTGACCCTGAACACTAAAAAAACACCTTTACCCAAAAACTGAAAACTGACCCTGAACCCTAAAAATACCCCTTTACCCAAAAACTGAAAACTGACCCTGAACCCTAAAAATAACCCTTTACCCAAAAACCCAAAACTGACCCTGAACCCTAAAAATACCCCTTTACCCAAAAACCCAAAACTGACCCTGAACGCTAAAAAAAACCCCTTTACCCAAAAACCCAAACCTATAACATTTTAAATATAATTATATACTTACAAATACTTACATTGTAATGGTATGCGTTGTAAAAGTACCTGCGTAGTAAAAAAATACGTTGTAAATACATGCGTTATAATGGTATTTGCGTAGTAAAATTTTCGTTGTAATGGTAGTGCGTAGTAAAAGTTGCGTGGTAAATGTTGTATACCTTTTATAAATATTATTATTTCCTTCTTTATTATTAATTTACTTCCCACTCTATTCCCCTATAAACCCACAACCCGCTACAGGAAATATAAAATTTAATTTAACATAATTAGCAATTAATCAATTAACTTAAATTAATTAGCAATTAAATTTAATATAATAAAAAATTATTATTTCATTAACAGTTAATTAAATATTACTACCAATTAATAAATTTACATATTTTATTAATTATAATTAAATTACTTCCCACCCTATTCCCCTAAAAACCCACTACCCGCTCCTAGAAATTATTATACTATTTGAATAAATTTTTATATTTATTAATTATTTTTCAATTTTTTTTTCAATATAAATACATAAAATAATTACATATATTTAATCATGACTATCGATAACACAACTTTCGATATTCTTAAAACCGATATTTTGACTTTTGATATTTTTAAACTACTATAAATAACGATATATTTTACTATCGATATTACTTACTCGATATTTTTTCAATCGATATTTTTTAACATACATGATAATCGATAATAAATACATCGATATTACTTACCTCGACATTAATGCCTTCTCGATATTCTGGAGTCGATATTATGTCCAGTCGAAAATAAAAACTCGATATTTAGACTACACACCAAAATCCCCTGTAGACATTCTTTACCTTGTTATTGTTTATTGCCCAATCCTACAAGGGTATATTGGGTTTCCCATTTTTCTTAAACGCATCTATACAGATGCGTCACTTTCTTGTAAATCTGCCCCACACTGCTTATTGCTAGCAAAACTGCAAGAAACCGGCCCTGGTCAAGGGCCATCGCTGAATTCTGTTTCTGCACCCAGGGTAAGTGCTTTGCCTAGCACCAAAGAGCTAATTGTTTCCCATGATATCAGAGTGGAGTGAATGAATGTGTGTGGTGGCCAGGGATGGATTGACCAACCTAATACATTAATGTGCAAACCAGCCTGCAAAACCTAGGACGATGTCTCTGGTTGGTAAATTATGAATGGAGGTTTTTTTCCCGCACTATCACTAAACTCCATAATGGCAGTTAACTTTTGTTGATACAATTTTGACCCAATTCTTTGAAATAAATCAGGAAGCTACTTCCGTGTAGTTGGCGAAGGACTTTTGAAATCTGATTCCCTCCTTATGTCAAAATATATTTTGAAAACACTTTTCTAAAGAATTACTTTGTCTGAGGTTAGAATATATTGTGAGATCTTCAGAATTCAACTGCATAAATATTTTCAGTAAAATCCACCTCCTTGGTGAAATCTTTTGCAGTCTTTGAACACAAACAAAAGCTGATGTACAACAAAGTTACTGATGTCAAATAATGGTGCAGCAGGCAAAGCAGTAGAAACCAAAAGCCATGAAACAAGGTCAAGGTCGTTGCAGACTGATCACAGTACTCACTCCTAAAGGGTCGCTCATTCAACAGCAATAGCACTAGTGTAGTATAGAGTTGACACATTATTACTCACATTGACTCAGGTCTCAAAGCTCATATTCAATATAATGCTCGTTCTTTCAGATCTTAATAAAGCCTTTGCACACAAGCACCTCCACCATCTCAATGTGTGCTGTTATAGCTGTCTTATGGCATGCAATGAGGTGAGGAAGGAGTACATGTACATTTCGTATAGGAGACCAGCTAATGCTACACGGTCAGGTACTTTTGGGATTCAGCTAACGTATACAAAGAGCAATACTTTTGTTTTTCTTTCACTACAAGAAACATTGATTCACATTACAACAAAACAAATAATTTGCTAGGGATTCCAAAGGTTCTTACCTCTAATGTCTACATTTAGAAGAATTATCCCTCATGCCACATGCCCCTCTCCTGATCTTGCCAAAGGGCCATTGCTGAAATAAAAATGCTGTATGTCTGGTGACTGGCAAAGCCAATAGTTCTGGCTTATAAATGAAATGCAGGCCAGCCATATTGCAGGTCAGAAAGAGTGCATTACAAGCAGCACATAGGCACTCACCCCAAATAAATGATAACAGAGGCAGAAGTGACATGCAGTGAAGAAAAGCACTACAGGTTTTTGAGGTGGGTGGTAGCCCACACAGCAAGGGGATTCACAATGCACATCATCATTCAGGCAATTAGACGCTGACAGCAGGCAAGCACTGCTTTAGGAATGCAGCTCAGTCTGGTGGGGTTCAGCCATCTTTCAAACACACCCAGCCTGTGCACCTCAGAAGTTTCTTCATAACGACAGGCTAAGACCTTTCCTGTTGTACAGACTCGTTCTTGCTTTTTTACTTCGACTGTTTACATATTAAGACTTTATTTTTAAAGTTTTATATAGCGCTAGCTTGACCCGTGGATATCAGAGCGCTTTACATTCACACAGTAAAGACAGAAGAAAATTGCATTACATAGTAGGAAGGCAGAAAGGAAGAAAAACAGAGATAAAAATACATCATGGAAAATAGGTAAAACGTGCAGGGGAGGGAGAGAAAACAAACGAAAGTGGCTAACACAGCCTGGTCACCAACTATCCTTGAATGTCAAGAGAGAGAGGAGCCAACTCGCATATTGAAGTCTAGGTGCGTTGACGTTGGACGGGAAAGTATTTGTGAGGAGATGGAGTTTCAGGTCCCTTTTGAAACAGGAGAAGGAGGGGTTGCATCTGAGGACTCTAGGAAGAGCGTTCCACATCCTGAGAGCGTTGCCAGAAAATGATCGGTACTGAGTGGTTTTCTTTTTCAGTTGTGGAGGCATAAGAAGGAGTGAGTTGGAGCTTCTCAGAGTTCTGGATTTTCCTGCTGGATTTTCTTGCTTTTACCAGTTTGTTCATTAGGTAGTTAGGGAACAGAGAGGATTTTGAGTGTGATGCAGGCCAGTTTGTAAATACACCTCCCTTCCATGGGAAGCCAGTTGAGGGAGTTGAGAGCTGGTGTGATGTGTTAAAATATTTTTACCCCAGATATGAGTCAAGCAGACATTTTTAGCACTGCGCTTAGTTGGGCTAGGTGAGCCTTTGGAGTCCCTGTTAGGATTGCGTTCCCGTAGTCGATTTTAGAGTGAACTAGGGATTGAACTATTGTCTTGAGGTCATCATGGGGAAGAAAAGGTTTCAATTTCTTGAGGGGTTTTAGTGAGAAAATCACACCTTTTGCAGAGTTTTTGATGTGGGCCTCCATTGATAAGTTATTGTCAAGGGTAATGCCTAGAGACTTAACTGAATCGGCTAGAATGAGGGGGCAGTTTAGGTCATCTGGATTCTTGAGCCACTCTTGGATTGAATGGTTGTTACTTTTTAGAGAGAAGATAATTAATTCAGTTTTTTCTGAGTTGAGCTTTACGTGGTTAGCGTTGAACCAATTTTGGATCTCGATTAGAGTGACATTTAGGTGTCGGATGTTGCTGGGTGATTTGATTTTGTAATAGATTTGGGTGTCATCTGCGTAAAGGTGGTAATTCACTCCTGCTTTTTTCAAGATAATTGTGAGGAGCTCCATGAAGAGATTGAAGAGGGAAGGGGAGAGGATCAAGCCTTGCAAGACCCCAGTGTGACTTTTGTTGGCTTCAAGAGACAGGAGTTGATTTGAATTTGTTGCGAGCGGTGCTGAAGGAAGGAGGTGAACCATTTCAGTACTGTGCCATTAATGCCGGAGCGCCTTCTCCAAGTCTCCAGAAGAGCTGGATGATTTACTGTGTGGAATGCCGCAGATAGGTCAATAAGGATGAGTAGACAGGCTTCATGTAAAGCCCTGTGAATATCATCAGAGATGTTGAGCATAGCTGTTTCCGGGCTACAGCCTTTACTGAATCCTGATTGAAAGGTGTCGAGGAGGTTGAACTCATCAATGTGTTGGTTGAGTTGATGGAGAACGCATTTCTCCAATGCTTTTACAAGGAACGGGAGGTTGGAGATAGGTCTGAGGTTGTTGACATTGTTAGGGTCGGCCCCTGGTTTCTTGAGTTTGGGTGTGATTTGTCCTAGTTGAAGGGAGTCTCTCTCTGTGGTTATTTCTGCTTGCATTTACTTTTTATTTTTGTGTCATATGCTTGCAATATGTTTTTAAAAAAGCATAACCTGCCTGACAAGCCTAACAAGGCCAGACATGTTGGCTTTATCAATGCTTGTTTTCTATGAAAATGCCTGTTGATGGCCATGTGTGGTGCTAAATTTGCTCGAAGACTGGGCTGGAGTGCATTTACTACTGTTGTTAGATGTTGTAGCCTATAGTAACTTTAGAACTATAGTTTGTGCCTAGCAAGGTTCTTACATTTTCCGTCAGTTGGTATTTGTATTAGCATGTCCCACCCTAAACAACTTTTAATCTCTCAATTGAGTCCCCTTTACAGCTCCCACTTAGTAGTAAGTATCCCCCATTTCCCAGCCACTCCCCCATGTCCCTCTAACAAATTTCACACCTAAATTTTAGGCCTATATGTGCTGAGAATGCTGCACAGACAAATAGGGAAGGTGGAGATCTCCGCATGTAGATTATTTGAATTCGTTGTGGTATATGTGAGTAGTACTGCCTTGGTACTATATTACTTACTACAGAATGCAATTTGTGTATAGGCACTAATGTCCTAAAAGACGTCGAGTGAGGTTGTCATCATATGGGGGGGAGGTGAGATGCACAGGCACCATGAAAGGAATGACCACAAAGGCCAGGATTCCAACTGTTCAGATATGTCTCCATGGTCTGCAGAGCCAGAACATTCCACCCTCTTCCAGACATAGGAAGATAAAGACCCTGCCCATCCCCCCACTCAGTTTGATCAATGTACTGCAAAAGGTCAAAGGTTTTTTTCACTGTAGGATTTTGAAACCATCTACATGTTTGCCCTACAGAATGTCTGCAATGTTTCTTGGTTTAACATTACAAGTGCACATTTTTTTGTAGGCATACAAGATTATTTTCCCTTTAGTCAAACTCAGCTATAATGCAAAACATAAACTGATTTTTTTCTCTATACAAGCCAACATTTTGGGCCACATGCATGAATGTTTTTGCATTCGTAAACGGTGCGATTCAGTAAAATTGTCCATTTATGAATACAAAATAGCCTTTCATGATGTATGTAAGGATTTGTAGTCACAATTTTAGGTTATAGCCAAAATTGAGGTCACCTAAAATTGCGACTATAAATAAGGAATCACAATTTTTGATTCCCTTAACACATGTATGTAGCATTTTCCAAATACAAACAATGCATTTAGGAAAATGCAATTACCATCAGCTTCAAGTCGATGGTAACCATGTGCAAACTTTGAAAAATGCATAAAACTGCGTTTTTCAAAGAGCCAAGTAAGTGCTTTACATGTGCACATTTTTTTTTTGGGGGGTGCTTCAGGGAAACCTTAGGTCTCCCTGGGGACTCTTGGCTTTGCATTACCTAATTTGCAAATACCAATTAGGTAATCGCAGATTAGCTAATGCAAAACCATTCACACCCATAGGCTGAATGGAGTAATATTGCCTAATAGAGATTCGCTATTTACCAAATCGTTATTAGGTACTATTAAAGAATTACAAAATCTTTGGCGATTCCTTACATACATAGCATTTTGCGAATACCAAATAGCAATTCTGTATAAATGCTATTTATATTCATACCGCAATATTTCACCTCTATCCAGTTGAGCAGCTTATTTGCATTTTCTCTGGATTCCTTCCCAGTGTAAATGTTTGGGAAAGACAATTTTGTGGGTCAAAAGCCCAGCTATCAAAGGATGGGATGATATGATGGTGATCCACAAAGTTTACTTGTTACTGTCTTTAATACTTATAAGCCATTTCATATTAAAAGACAAATATGTATATTTTTCCTGGCCATATTAGCCTAATTAAGTATGTTAACCATGTGCATTATAGTTGTACTTTACAGCATTGCCCTAGTTATGGTGCATTTGTGCCTTTCTTTCTGAAAAGGACTCTATAAATTATAGTAATGAAAGGGACTTTATGCTCTGCATATATTTACCTAAATATTCTTTTCCACTGGTTGTAATGTTTTGCATTAGTCAGCCGTGACTGACATTACATCAATTTATTTTTGACAAGTATTATTTCAATTATTGGAATGGAAAAATGTGTTAGCAGTGCTGTTTTTTAACCGAGGATTTCTGTTTACAAGTTTCATTTTAGATGTCTGGTAATAGTACTGACTGGATCTTGTGGCCAGAGAACTTCCTACATGGTGGGCTGAACATAGGTAACAATATATTGTTTGTGATCCGGATGAGAACATATTATTGAAACCCGGATGTAATGGAAAAGCGGGCAAGCCGCACATACTGGAAAGCCACAGTGTGCAGTTGTTTTTCATAAGTGTTTTGCACAATTCCTAAGTGTACAACTTTACGCTCAAAGCTATATTGATTTGTCAGTGGTCAAACAATCTTCTAGTCGGTGCTTATCCCTGGGTTAGAACTATGATCTCACGGGGTCAAAGGCTAACAACTTCTGGAGCACACCTCTTTCTAGTGGTTTCATACTTAAAGTAAAAAAAAAAAAAAAACAATATTCAGTCATTAAGCTTTGACACATCATCTTAAATATAAGCTAACATTCTTTAAAAGAAATAGTCAATTGATTCATAAATTGCTAAATCTTTTTAAGTTAGGAAAACGTTGCATGTGTAATGTTGTAACATCATTACAATATTTTACGTAAAATAACACAGAGAGGCGTTTTGCCCCCTCCCGTAACCAAGTAAACGGCCCTTTTTAGGATCTGACCTGAAAACAGACTTAGCTATCTCGCCACCATCATGCAATTAAACAAATTGTGTATAAAAATACACACATTCTCAAAAATTATTCACATTTTGCAGAGCATCTAAAAAGAAATGCACTAATTCCAGGTTGGTGGGCAAATGCTTTATTTTGCAATGCATTTTTCTTTCCGTTCTTTTTCCTTGCGTTTTTTGTTAGTTATCCTTGTTTGTTTAAACTATATCTCCAGGACACAATAACTGAGAGCCATTAGTATCTTTATTTCCATGCGAGTACGAATAATATTTTCCTGTGATCTGCAAAGACTCTAAGAAAAGTGTCCATAGCTGTTCTAAGTACAAATGCCATCTAGCAAGCATCTGTACTGTTCAATTCAAATTGTATGCAATTGTTAATTTACTTTTAAATGTAAAATTTTAATTGCTAGATTATTGCTGCTACTTTCAGGTGGCACGAGCTAGCTATATAAAATAAAACAAAAATAACCATTACAGTTGCTTCCAAGGCGTCACCTGATGGCTTTGCAACATATTTTCTTCAAATGTGCATGCCCTGATTGAACCCCTATTCTTGAGAACTGAGAACCATCTCCACCAGATCCCCCCATGATGTTAAATATGCTTTTGGCTATGAATTGTATTAAATAGTTCTATTTGCCAAGGTCTAGATTTCCACCCTCTTTTTGGGCAATGAGTTTGTTTGAATATGTTGTATGGATAGCATATGTGTTATACATTTCTCAGATGATATAACTTGCAATAAGCAATACTTCGTTTAGTGTATTATTATTGGTGTTAGCAAATTGAACAGTAATGCTTCAGATTTTGGCACACAGGTACATTAACATTCCATACACACCAGTAGATGAAAAAAATTGGGGTGAAAAGTGGAATGATTTGATAGATTCATGATATGCTAGGACATGAATATGAGGTCCTTGGTCATTATAGGCAGTGAAGGGCAATTGCACATAAGATGATTGCAGCATTGAAGGAGATGGGTCTTAAGGGTTGGTATGAAGGTTTTTCGGGGAGGGTGCTTGTATACCAGGAAGGAAGAGCATGACCAGAATCTTGAAGCAGGAAAGAAAGCTTCAGGGAAATAGCTAGGTTTTATGGTATTTCGTTTTTGTCATTCCCATCTGCGTTTTTGCTAACTTTCTTCTCTTTATCAATGTTAATTTTGCTTTGTTTGAAAAAATGAGTTACAACAAGCATATTTCCTCATTTCTTAAATCTATAAATCTACAGTGTGATTTGAATGCCTGATGGGTGTTACCACTGAAGGTAGTCATATACTAGCCACAAGGTTTCCTAAGGAAAGTGAATGCCTATACTTTCTTAGGAAAATAGAAGCATTCGTCTTCTTTAGGAAACCTTGTAACTTTGCTTTAATTCCAGTGTTTGCCAATCGAAAGAGGTGTTGGCATTGTAAGCATGACTGAAAAATCTGAAAATCACTATGATAAAGACCCATTTTTTTCATATTTACAAACAAATGCAGACAGGCAAATAGATTTCTGGCTTTCTTTTCTTAGCTCTAAGAATCAGTTAAGATGGAAAACTAGAAAGCAGTGTGGAATTACAAGCCTGAAGGGGGTTGGGTCAAAGGCTAAACAATTAATTAAATCCTCGAAAAGATATTTGTGGAATATTTATTGCGACCACTTTGCCAGCCATCGTTATATCTACAGTGAGTGAGAACAGATCTAAAAGCAATCCTGAGGGCTTTTAGTAGAGAATTAATAGAGTGGGACCTAGAAAATGTTCTTGCACTAGACCCAAATGCTTTGAACAAGAGTGTTGCTTATTGTCTTGGCTGAATAGAAGGTACCTGCAGGATGCACTCCAATAGAAGAGTTGGAGTGGGTCTTGCAGGTGATGATTAGGTTGTGGTGTGTGTAGGCTTAATAAAAAGGATGTTCATAAAGATACATATTTCACTGCCCAAGTAATCCATAGGTTTTAGGCAAAGAGACATGGGTTGAAAATGGAAGGAGAAGTAAGTAATTTGAAAGGAGAGATTGAGGTACCGAAAGTGATTGGAGGTGTAAGATTCTTGGACGTCGAGTATTAGGTACACAAAGAGATGGGAGAAGAGATTTTGTTAGGGAGGATGAGGTTAAGTATTTTTCAATTTTAACTTGGATGCGTTTTTGGCAAGGAAAATCAACTCAAGTCACTTAGACACACCAGGAATGTGTGAAATGGAATGAAAAGAAAGGGTGTGGGTCACCAGCAAAAAAGGTCGAACAGAAGACCATTTTTTCAGGGTGGTCTGTCAGTATGCCAAAGTTGACAATATTACCCTACAATAATATAACTAACTATATCTTCCTACTAATAGATTGTAAGGTAATGATATAAATTACTATTCTTAATTTTATACTTACAGTAGAAGGTGTATGTGAAACTAAGAACACTAAATATATGCTTACCTTATAATAATAGTAGTAGTTTGATTTAGAGGATGTAATACTATTACCATCCAATATATTATTATCGACATAGTTAACCCATAACATCTTTTAGAAACAATGTACAGAGAAGATGGGGACGGGATGCTTACTGTCAGTGACACTAGCACTCCAGAGGTGAGTACATATTCAGTAAAAACAATAATTTTGGGGTATACAATGAGGGTCAAGAGACAGCGAATGACAACCAAGCTGGACATAGTTTATAAGAGAATGGTATGCTCAACCATATAAATGCATTGGAGCGCTGAAAAGAGTGAGGATGAATGAGACTAATCTAGAGATGGAGAAGCAACTCAGTAGACAGCTGGAAAGAGAATGATGGCATAATATTTAGAAAATGCAAGAGTGGTATGTACTAAGGTTTTGTGTCTTTGGCTAGTCAATGTTTTCAAAGTCATTGGCTGTGAGCGGGTGCAGGGGGATTGATACACTGTGTGCGAATAAGTAGATTGGACGGCCCAGAATATGTGTAGCAGATCACTTTGAATCCGGGTATGATTGTATTATTATTTGATGGGGTCAAGGTTAGGGGGCAGAGGGAAGGACTGCATATTGAATGTTGTTTGGTAGTGAGTTATTTCACCCATTTGCTAGCAATTCAGGAGATAATGTTTTCCACAATTTGTTAGATTGATCAAGGTGTGGGTGGTTTTCAATAATCCCGCCCCCCTGATAAACCTCTGTAAAAAAGTTGTTGTCCAGAGATTTTCATTTCTGATTTGTGTTTTTGGATCATTAAAGAAGTAATTTAGCTTGGGTAGACATTGCTGATCCGGGCTCAATTTCGCTGGATGTCATTTTTAAAAACAGTGGATGGATTGCAGTGATGATGTAATTTTCAGGAACTCTGAGACCTATAAACTTTATTTTGGCGTCAAGTCTCAAACATATGTTTTGAGAGTCACGTAGTCTTTTAGAGACAGACAATAACTCCTAAGAGCAACCCCTCTGCCATTTTCCATAATTGTGGCTATAATAGAGGAAGAAAAGACATGTATAGAAATGAAACAAATATTAATGGTTTTTATTCCTTTTTAGTATACACCAAACAATGTTTATGATCTGAATATGAATAAAATTATGTTTTTCACTCGTGATTTATACACATTTTCATAGTTCACTTTATTTATTAGTTTTGAAATTGCTCATGGTACATTTGCAGAATGTGGAACATTTGAAAAGAGCATATAAACAGGGACATATTTTGTACCACAGGTTTTGCAAGTACATGTATGCGTAAGTTCTGTGATTAGAGGCTTTAGAAATTTCATAGGTTTTAGCCCCCATCAATATCTCCCCGACCCTATTGACACCGATCTTTCTCTACGTATGCATGATTCAAAATATTTACACCTCTTCTGATCAAGGAAAACGCTCTTTTAATGTGTCCACACACAGAATATGACGTCGGTGGAAGGTCACTTAGTGGGACCGATCTCTTGAACTCACTGTACTGAAGATGGTGAAATGTGTGACTGTCAGAATTTGTTTTCCACACACAAACAAGGTATTTTTCTACATTTTTAAAGTGACATTCTTCTCTTGTCCCAGCAAATCTTTTTAGAAACTTCACAGGTTCATCAGTTAAAGCTACAAGCTGTGTTCCAATTTTGCTCATAGTATTATCTGCCCCAAGAATATATGACTTGATAAGAACACTGTGGGTCTCTCGGTCAAGTTTCTTGTACAGAATATGAAGCGGGATTAAGTGCCTTTTCTCGTCTGCTCCATAACGTATTCATAACTCTGACAATCCTTGACTTATGAACATTGCAACAAATCTAAGTAGCACAATAGCACTGTGTCATTTGACAGTACAATGATTCAATTGGAAACATTTTGAACAACCCACTCAACCTGTGGCACAACACGAAGGTCAGCTTCCTCCAATTTGCTGTTAAGTTCTTGAACAATATGCCCCAGACCTTTTAAATAATTTCTGCAGGCACCAGCTCCTCATTGACAATCATTCAGTGTTTACTGAAGCATCAGCAATGTTTTGGCGAGTTAACATCTCCAAGTTCATCTTGTTTGATGTTAATGACCAGAATTTATCAAGTTGCACACGTATAGGTGTCGAGTTTTTGATGCAGGCAAGGTCATTTGTTCCACTTGAAAAGATTCATCTGATTCTCTCACATTCTTTGACAGATAGTTCAAGATAACTGTCAAAGACAATGTGCAGTTCTGGCGAGGTGTACAATTACTTTAATACATCTAATACAGTCTGAACGGCCTCTCTGAATTTTTGCATGGATGAATTCTTGACCATTTGTATTTGTGATATATAGTCCACAACAACAGCAGTTTTCGAAGAGGACACCTTTTTGAATTGAAATTCTTCAGGTTAGTGTTTTTTTTTTAGCTCTTGTACGAGTGTTTGATTCACTGGTTTGGTTGCAGCACCTTCATCAAATAAATCATTTGTTGGAAGAAGATCATGTCACTGAAAGTCCATGATAACTTCACCCCTTTTCTTTGCTATATCCATCTTTCTATGGGCTTGCGAGTTGTTTTTTGGTAACCTGTTTTGTAGTGGCTGTTTGGATGAAACTCTTACTATAGCAATTAAAGCGTGGAAGTTTAGCTTTAATGATTATATCAAAAAGCTTTTTCTCTTTAAATACAAATCTCTCCTACTTCAGTTCTGTGTATAGCTTAGATCCATGTTCCAGGATATCTAGTAGACATATCTTTATATAATTATCCACGTATTATTTTGTCACAAAGTTGTGCACTTTCATAGGCTCAGTCATTTCAAAGGGTTTTCAATCCTGCTGCGTGAAATGAAGAAGGCTGTCAACATGTTTATTAAAGTGTTCCCCTCTCTTTCCCACAATTTCATGGTGAGGTACATTTTCATGATAGTCCATTACTTTTGAATTTGTCATCTTTTTGAAAAAACATTGCAAATAGAAATGACTTCATGGAAACCTGGCAGCCATTGAGCAACATATTCACTTTTATGTGTTTGTCCAACAATTCGCTTGGATCTTTTCTGTGATCTCTGGATTGTCTGTTCCAGTTTCATATCTTGAGCCACAGCATTGAACCTTCCTTCTCTGTTTTCACCACAAATGTATTTGGACCAATTTTCTGTAGATGGTTAGTTTTTCCATCTCTAGCTTCTTCACTCTTTTCAAATACCAGGACCCATATCTCAGGTAGTTTAGGCAATCAAATTTGTGAAACAGTAATCAGTGACTCCACAGTCTTTACGTGCAGCTCACAATCACCTTCCCGATTAGTATGTACCATGTTTTTCACTAGAGCAATCATGTGTAAAACATGTCCCCAGTACTTGCATAGTTCTGATTTTTCTTCACATTCTTTGACAAACTGTGAAAACTTATTTTTCTGATTTTGAACTGAGTGTATTGAACATTGCCTGGCTTTCCATTATGTGTTTTTAATGAAGTGCACCCTGTGCCCTGTTCACTTCTGAGATAAAATATGAAAAACCTAATTTATCATTCTTATTGCAGAAAGCATACCAACGCAATGTTTCTTTAGTCTCAGGTCTGATGAGCATACCTTATGACCAACAAGTACAATGAGTTCCACTCAATCCTGACTGGACAGTTTTGCTTCCAAAGATTTCACCCTCAATAAGTGTATCGTCTATGCCACATCCACTGAGATAATTTCCTGCACGCTGCAACACAAATTTTGTCATGTGGAAAATGACCATCATTGGATAATGATGGATTTAACCCAGATCTCTTGACTGGGGATGAATATTTTGATTTGTTCTGCATTCCATCCATCAATTTTGTGTATTTTGCTTTCTCGCCCTAAGTGCGCTGGGTATGCACAGAGGTGGGTTCCGGGATCACTGTGCCACTGGATTCAAGCTATCCTGGCTGATGTGGGCTGACACCTCAAAACCGGTCCTAGTATGCTTCTTTCCGGTCCAAGGAGGACTTGCCTTGGCAGTTCTGGCTGGGCTGTTTCCATGAGGCACAGGGTCAAGACTGATTTGCATATGGCCAGGTCTAAACTGGGGTGGCATGGTGAGCGAAAGAATGATGGATTTAATCCAGATCTCTTGACTGGGGGTGAGTATTTTGATTTGTTCTGTATTCCGTCCATCAATTTTATGTTTTTTGCTTTCTCGCCCTAAGTGCGCCGGGTATGCCCAGATGTGGGTTCCAGACTCACTGTGCCCCTGGATTCAAGCTATCCTGGCTGATGAGAGGTGAAACCTCAAAACTGGTCCTAAGATGCTTGTTTCCTGTACGGGGAGGAGCTGGCTTGGCAGTTCAGGCTGGACTGTTCCCATGAGGCACAGGGTCAAGACTGATTTGCACATGGCCAGGTCTAAACTGGGATGGCATGGTGATCAAAAGAATGATGGATTTAACCTCGATCTCTTGATTGGGGCTGAATGTTTTGATTTGTTCTACATTCCGTTCATAAATTTTGTGTCTTTTGCTTTCTCGCCCTAAGTGCGCAGGGTATGCCCAGACGTGGATTCCGGGCTCACTGGGCCACTGGATACAAGCTATCTTGTCTGATGAGGGCTGAAACCCTGAAACTGGTTCTAGGATGCTTGTTTCCGGTCTAGAGAGGACCTGGCTTGGCAGTTCGTGCTGGACTGTTCCCATGAGGCACAGGGTCAAGACTGATTTGCATATGGCCAGGTCTAAACTGGGGTAAATGTAAATGTAAATGTAAATGTACAGGAATTTATATAGCGCAAATCACCAAGCGGTTTCTAAGCGCTTGCTTAGGGAACCCGTCCTGGTATTCCCCTGTGAGATAACCCCGGCAGGGTATCCGCAAGGTGAAAGCCAGGCATCCCGCCGCGAGGGGCCGTTGTGGAGATTAAGCAAGCTATTGCCCAGAGTCGCAGAGTGTGAACCCGTGAATTGAGTAGGCACCGGAGCGAGAATTGTCGAGTCCATGGACAATTTAGGACTCAAGACCCCGCTGAGCCGGGAATTGAACCCTGGTCCCAGGCTGACCTCTGCTTCCAGGTCTGCCTCCTCTAACCAGTGAGCCACACTTCTGGTGGTGGCATGGTGAGCAAGAGAATGATGGATTTAACCCAAATCTCCTGACTGGGGGTGAGTGTTTTGAATTGTTCTGCATTCCGTCAATCAATTTTGAATCATTGGATAAAGATCATCAAATTCTACTCGATTGCTCATAAAAATGTCAGTTACAAACAGAAAACATCTTCATCGCAAAAAATTGGCAGAATAGGCTGGTCCTCAAACTGAGCATGCACATTTTGAATTTATTTTACAACTGTGTATGCTGTTACGTAGTTTCAGACTGGAGATAGTATTACTGGTAAAAACCCAACCTTCTTCAGTGGGTCGGTATTCAGGGAGATCACAGCATGAAATCCAGCCCATGGAGGAACTTGCTTTTCTTCATCCTTCGGTCCACACCGAATAAGCAATATGATACATTCAGTTAAATCAGCTTTGCAAACTGCAAAAACAACAATTGATGGACAGAATGCAGAACAATGTCATAAATTCACCCCAGTACAGAGATCTGGGCCTAAATCCATCGTTTTTTTGCACTCCACACCACCCCAGGTCAGACATGGCATATGCAAATCAGCCTCATGGGAACAGTCCAGCCCGAACTGCCAAGCCATGTCTTTCCCGGACTGGAATCAAGCATCCAAGGACCGGTTTCTGGCTATCAGCCTTCATCAGCCTGGATAGCTTGACTCCAGTGGTGTGGAGAGCATGGGACTCACGTCTGAGCATACCCATCCCACTCGGGGTGACAAAATGCAAAAACAACAATTGATGGACAGAATGCAGAACAATGTCATACATTCACCCCAGTACAGAGATCTGGGCCTAAATCCATCGCTTTTTTGTCAAACTGGAGCATCAGGTAGAAGAAGATCCATGTCCTGAGCCACGTTGAACCTTTCTGGTAGACTGGGACGTGTTGATGGCCTGTAGTGATTTTGTACATGTTGGCAAAGCAGTTGGGTTATAGCTTAAGTTTGCAGCTTTGTTTGTTTATTCTGACAGCTGACACAGCTTGTTTTCAAGCAGCTTCTTTATTGGTAGAGTCTTGAAAAAGCACCATGGCAGTATCATGTGTCCTGGATGTTCCAGACAAAGAAAACCCATCTCCAAAATCAGAATTATCAAGAGCAACAATTGTAAATCCTTTCCTGGTAAAGTGACTTGGGAGTAGTGTGCTGTTTGATTCACTAGATTGTCTTCCACTTCTTCGCTTATATGGTCAAATCCATCATCAATGTTTGCGGCTTCTGTTCTGAACTCAAGAACTTTAGTTTGAAACAGTTTTGCTTTGGTGATATTAAACAATGATGTAAAAAATTTTAAGACAACATCAGGCATTCTTGTTGACTCCATTGATTGGAGGGCCTCTGGGGCATCAAGACATTTGTCATTAAGTCCAAAATCTCAATCTTTCAGGACGCTACTTAGAAAGGTTCCTGCTGATTTTACTGCATCCTGTGATCCTATTTTGGCAGAAAGAACTTTAGGAGTCAAATCAGCTGTGATCACCGTAAGTGGCTCATTCTATTTGTTAGACTGACAAAAACTAATTCTGTCATTGGACATTCTTACCAAAAAAATCTTAATTTCATTATTATGGATCAATACAGTTTCATCAATGCTGATCATTATTTCTCTGATCTCACTGAGTGTGAACCTGTAGCCAGCACTCAAGAGTGGCTTTAAAACTTCATTTGCTTTTTGAAAGAGTGCACACTTAACTGAAGGCTGGCGATTACGCAGCTGATGGGAGCTCATTGCACATTCAAATTTTCGAATGTATGCACGCATGCAGGTCAAGTGAGCATACAAATCCGCTGCAAATACATTCAACTCGTTGTTAAGATTAGCTACTGGACTGAAAACTTCTTCTTGAAAGAAACTAGCTGTTTGCCCTTTCAGACTCAGATACTCTATACTTTGTTCTTTTGTTAATCCCTTTGGCCCTTGTTCTGGCAAAACCACAGATATCACCTCGAAGATCCTCTGCTTTCTGATCAGTTATTGGAGGTGGATGGGGGTAGCCATCGATCTTCTAAGTGGATGGGCATTGGGTTTAGTTGTCGTCGGTTTCTCAGAAGACTCAGATTCTTGTTGTGATTCACTGGTTTCTGCTATTTTTTTACTCATTTTTCCTGACTTTATTACATTGTATACGACTTGCAGCACTTCACCCATCAATTTCAATCTTTTTTTTTTAGTTTAAATGAATAGTTTTATTGAAAAGAAGATAAGGTGATCATACAAAGTATACACTATAAATTTTACAACATCACATTCCAATCTTGTTGCTCAGAAAATAAAGGAATTGTACATATAGTACAAAAGTAAAACATAGAAGAAAACAATAAAAAGTAAAATGTACATGAAAGGAAACATATGCAATTTAAGAGAAATTTATGGAACTACTAGGGAAGTCAAGGTGGCTTGTGAACCTCCTGTTGAGACAGTTTTGGTAGAGAACATCTCTTGGCACTATCGTCAATAAATGTTATAACAGGTGACCATAAGTCAGCACGTTTTGTAGCCATTTGAGGTGGGTATAGGAAGGCAGTGTCCAACCTATGGTTATGGCAAACAGTATACCACCAAGCTCTATATGACATATTCGAGAGGTCTTTGCAATTGGCAGTAATTTGCTGAAAGGCAATTGCTAACAATAGATCAATGATTTTGACATTAAGTGAAACCCCATCCCAAATAGTAGAAAGACTACCCAAGAAAATATGGTTAACAGAAAAAGGAAATGTAGTATCATATATCACGTTAATTTGTGACCATACTTGCTTCCAAAATGTTAGTACTTGCAGACATGCAAACAACATATTAAATAGGTCAGCGTTAGGGGAAGAGCAAGTCCAACATGTGTCCGGAGTGGCTGAAAAATGCTTACATAAAGTGGCTGGCGTAAATAAAAGTCTATCGTAAACAAAGAATAATGTTTGTGTGGTATTTGCTGCTCTTGAGGCCTTGCGTATTTTGGACCAGATGCCTTTCCAAAGTGAGTGTGGCCAACATACCGCAAAATCTTTTTCCCAAGCCTCTTCAGTTTTTGTTTTCTGTCTATCAGTATCAATACCTTGTAGGTGTTTGTAGATGGTAGAGTCTTTGGGTGTAGTCATTAACAGGGTGTGAAGTCGTGAAAAGGGTTCTGAGTTGTTGGAGGTGGCTGACGTGTGAGGGAGATGAGAATAAGCTTCTAATACAGCTTGCCTAAGTAAATTGTATTTATGAATAAAGGAAGTTGGTAAATTAAAAATCTGCGTGAGCTTAGCAAAAGGCAAAAATTCTGAACCTAAGAATAATTGATGAATCCATATCAAACCTCTGTCTCTCCTAGTCCTCCAATAGAAAGGTTTATTTCGGATCAATAAATCTTTGTTATGCCAAATTGTGGAATTTAGAAAGGAATCCCTGGAATTAAGAGTAAAGCGGGGAGGTAAGTCCAGTAATTTGGAAGTATACTTCAACACAGGAGTGGAAATGGACTGCGGCTTATGTGATAAAGAAATATACTCACAGAATGAATAAGGAGACGAAAACAGGTGCTCAATTAAAGTAGAGAGAGGGCATTCGTCTTCAGAATCAAGCAACCACAGAGAGGCCTGACGCAATAAGAAAGCCTTGTGATAGGCCCTGGAAGTCTGGGAAATTAACTCCCCCCTCTGTTTTAGGTCGAGTTAGTTTTAGTAAGGACAGTCGAGATTTCTTTTTATTCCATAAGAAAGAGGATAAAATGGAGTTAATTTTTTTAATTAATTTGGAAGTAATGGGGATTGGAATATTCGAGATAGTGTACAATACTATGGGTGCTAACATCATCTGTATGGTGTCTAAGCGGCTCCACCAAGACAAATAAAGGGGATGCCATTTGGAAGTCAATTCTATAATCTTTTGAAGACATTTATGCATACACCTCTGTTACAGTTTCTGAGATTGAGGGTGTAAAGTATAAACGTAGATATTTAATATGATTTGGACTCCATTTAAATTGAGAAGCTTGAAATTGTGAGCTGAAAGTATGTTTTGTGAGCGGTAATATTTCACACTTATCATTATTCAATTTGTATCCTGAAATAAGTGAATAGAATTTCACCTTCGCTAGAAAAGCTGAAATTGATTCTTCTGGCTTGGACAAAAAAAGGAGAATGTCATCATCATAGGCTGCCAGTTTGACGTGAACATTTGATGTTTGAAATCCATAAATGTGTGGGTTTTGACGTAATTTGGATAAAAATGGCTCTAGAGCCAAGTTAAAAAGGAAAGGAGAGAGAGGACAACCCTGGCGTACCCCTCTACCTAAATCAAAAAATTTGGAGATTAAGCCATTAGCACAGATTGTTGCACGCAGATTAGAGTAAAGAAAAGATAGTAGATTTCGAAAATTGGGGCCAAATCCAAACCATTTAAGAGTATAAAATAAATAATTCCACTCAACTCTATCGAAAGCCTTTTCAGCATCCAGTGCAATTGCCGCCAAAGGATGGTCAAGATGCGACGATTTGGATAAGATATCAAAAAAGAGCCGTGTTTTGTCTGTAATGACTTGTCCTTTGACAAAGCGAGATTGTTCTTTGCCTAGTAACTTCGGGAGGTATGAGTCGAGACGGATAGCTAAAGCCTTGGAGAAGACTTTTTAATCGTTGTTAACTAACGAAATAGGTCTATAGTTTTTACAATATTTAGAGACTTTACCTTCTTTAGGGATAAGACAGATATGGGCTTCAGAGAATGATCCGGGGGAACTTGTCGAGGTGCAGAAGAAATGTATAAGTGAATGTAGTTTGGGTATTAAAAGCGTAGAAAAATGGGTATAAAATTCAACGGTAAAGCCATCTGGGCCTGGAGCTTTGTCTTTTTTGAGATTTTGAAGGGCCTTTAGAAGTTCAAGTTGGGAGAGGTCCAATTCTAAAGGGGAGAGATCCAAAGGGACCTGTGGAGGCTTTTGGATGTTAGAGAAGCATTGCGACAGTAAATGATCTGTAGGTTGAGTTTCTGACGAGTACAGAGATTTGTAAAAAAGGGAGAACTCATGTAAGATTTCAGCATCTTTAAATTTTAAGACTGAATTCTCATCAAAGATCGATTCACTGTTTAGTTTATTTTGGCGAATCTTTAAGTAATTGGCTAAAATTTTCCCTGCCTTATTTTTACCTCCATAAAATGTTGCACTGGATTTTAATAAATAAAGTGAGGCATCTTCTGTTGATTTTTTGTTAAACTCCAACTTAGCATTGATAAGGGTCTTTAAACTTTCTTCTGAGTGGGATGTGTAATATGAATGTTGTAGTGCCTTAATGTCTTGAAGAAGTTCTCTGGTAGTATTACGCGCAGCTTTTCGTTTCCTTGCCACGTAATCTAAAATAAAACCTCTTGCTGATGCTTTAAAGGCATCCCAAATGATTGCGGGAGATAGGGAGTCTATATTGTTCTGTTCGAAATATTCCCTAGAGAATGAGGCAAAAGCTGTAGTGAATTTGGAATCTAAGAGGAGTGCATTATTAAAACACCATCTTCTGGAGGCGTTATTCCTGGGGAGTATATCAAAGCCAATAGAAACGGGTGCATGATCGGATAAGAGAATAGGACCGATTCCTGAATTTGTGAGGGACTGTGAAATGTTATGAGATACGAAAACATAGTCAATTCTTGATTGGGTGTGGTGGGTTGAGGAATAAAAGGAATATTCTCTAGTGGTCGGGTTACAAAGGCGCCAAGCATCAAGCAATTTGTGTTGCTGTATAGTGTGGGTGAAAGATTTATGTGACTTGCTGGGTATGAAGGACACTTTTGAATTTCTGTCTAAAAAGGGGTCAAGCACTTGATTACAATCTCCAGCCAAAATAAAGTTATCTTCAATATGTTGAGAGATATGCTTTGCCAAAGCAGGCCAAAAGGAAGCATCTCCACCTGTAGTTGCATAAACATTAAGAAGAGAAACTAGAACACCCTTTAGTGACAGTTTAACAATAAGCCATCTCCTTATGGCAACTGATTCTTGCGATAATAATGTAACTGGAAAGGATTTACAGCATAGTATAACCACTCCGTTTCGTTTGCCATCACCTGGAGAAAAATAAGCCTCCACCACCCAACCCCTTTTCAATTTTAGAGATTCAATATCTGTAAGGTGGGTTTCCTGTAAGAAAACAATATTAGCATTCAACTTAGCCAAGTGTGATACAACTCTTTGTCTCTTGATAGGAGAATTGAGACCCCTAATGTTCCATGAAACTAATTTAAGTGCCATGAGACATTTAAGTGGGATAGTAAAAACAGCAAAAAGTAACTGTCCAATTCAATATGATGGGAAAAAACAGCAAAAGAATAATTCAAACTAGCAGCGCAAAAGACCTATACATTGCAGAAACATTGTATTGCATTGAAGAAGATAGAGACGAGGAGCAAAGTTGAAATACAATTCGGACACTGAGAAATATAGAAAGTAATTGAGCAAAAATGAGAAAAGGTGAAAGAATCGAAAGTGAAACAGTTCAAATTAGAAACACCAAAATCTAATTCATTACAAAGACATCGGTTAGCGTCATAGGAGAAGCTAAAGAAGAGAAGAAGGAAAGTGAGTTTACATCTTGTACAGATAAAGGCAATAGGTAAGCAGATATAGATATGAAAAAACAAAATAATCACACTAAAGAAAATAAGTGAAGGGAATAGGTTGAAAAAGAACAAAGTATAGTGTAACAAACGGAACAAAAGACACATGAAGAACAAGCTGGAGAACATGAAGAATAACAGTGTCGGAGGAAAGGAACAAGAAAAAATCATTAGATGGTCGAGAAACACGAGGAGATAAAGAAAGAAACAAGAAAACACCAAGAAAAACGTACCTACGGTGGGGAGGGATGGAACCACTTGGAGCTGACGACACATCCAAGAGAGACTGAACTGAACCGGGGAAGATCAAGTCTTTACGATGAGAAAGGCTGTGAAAGTGAGAAACAACATATGAAAAGTTAAGTAACAGTTAGAACAATGAACATAAGAACTATTAAGAGTGAGCAAATATATCTAAGTGAATGCAACAACATCGTAGAGCTTATGCCTAAAAAAAAGAAAAAAGAGGAGAAACATTGTGAAGAAATGAAAAGGCATCCAGTAGTCTTAGACTACAAAGGGTGATGAATAACTATGGAGGAAAGTCAAGGACGTCCATTTGATACTAGCCTGAAGGAGGATCCAGAAGATTCCATATGAACAGTTTTGTGCAAGTTAATGAAGCTTTGCGGACGTAATGGGTCTTCATAAGTAGTTGTTTTGTTGTTATACGTGACTTTAAAAAGTCAGCGGTGAAAGAGGCCATACCTAGCTGCCATTGAACGGAGGTCCGATCTCAATTTCAAGAAGGCTTTGCATCTGGCTGCTGTGGCTTTAGCATAATCTTGAGCAAAGAACAGAGTTGAACCTGACCAGGAGATCCGTTGTGCACTTGTAACTGCTGCTAGTACTTTTAAGAGATTTGTGTACTGTAGAACGTAAAGGATGACTCCTCTTGGTCTCTGCGTTGGTGAATTACCCGAAGGAAGACGGCCCAATCTATGTGCACGTTATATATTAAGTGCAGTGTCTTCTGGTAGGTGTAACATTTTTGGAAGAAAGGATTTGAAAAAGCTGAGGGGATCCGTACCTTCTGCCCCTTCAACCAGACCATAAATACGTATATTGTTGCTCCTATTTCGGTTTTCAAGATTCTCAACCTGTTGAATAGGTGTTGTTACTTGAGATTGCAGATGGGTGACAGTTTTAGTAGTTTCGCTAATTGAGGAAACATTCAGCTCCACTGTGGTAAGTCTTGTATCTAGTAGGGACCAGCTATCCGAAAGAGATTGTAATTTAGAATTAGTTTCTTCGACAAAGGGCCGCAGCGCTCTTATTTCCTGTAGCAATCGTTCCATAGAGACAGGTGAGGCTGGTTTAGGTGGCGAAGGTGGGTCTTTTTTTAGGCGTTTTACGTTGGGCTTGTTGGGTAAAGCCTGAGCTGCATCCATTGTTTCATTAATATCCTCTTCTAGAAGGGAGTTTGAGTCTTCCAGCTTGGAAAGTTCAGTAAAGAGTTTGGAATTTTCGATGTAGGTAGGTTTTGGTTTAGGAGCGTTGAGAAAAAAACCTTTCACTCTACCCATTAATCCTGAGGTAAAAAATGAAGGAAAAAGACCAGAGAGGCATACCACACAACGAGAGATGATAGAGACAGGATTCGAAGTGGGCTTAAGCAAATGAAGATTAACTCCTGAACAAATTGTGTGAACAAGGGTTTTCAGGATTGTGAGGTGAATGAGCTTTCAAAGTAACAAATCCAAGTATCCACTATAAAGTTACAAATATATACTTGTGAAAGGTTATGGTAAAGTACTGTAATGCAGGTCACACAGAATGACAGCCATAATCACATCATCTCACAAATCTCCAACAGAGTGAGGGGAAGCTGGACTAGAAGACCATGTGAAATTTAATAGGCTTCAGAATTACCATAACAAACACCAAAACAATATCAGGAAGCGTGTGAGTTAAAAGTTTATGTTGCTATGTTCGTGAAGAGCAATTCGCGAAAGTTCGCGAGTTTATGCAAATGAAGATTAAATCCTGAGCAAGTTGTATGGACAAAGTAGGTGCTTATGACAACAAGGGTCCTCAGAATTGTGAAGTGGATGAGCTTTTAAAGCAACAAATTCAGGTATCCTCTATGATATCGCAAATATGTACTTATGAGACGTTGTGGTAAAGTTCTGTTATGCAGGTCTCACAAAGTGGTGGCCATAATCATATTGCCTCACAAATCTCCAACAGAATGACTGGAAGCTGGACTAATGGACCATGTGAAACGTAATAGGCTTCATAGTTGCCACAACAAACCAATAAAACAAAATAAGGAAGCATGTGAGTGGAAAGTCTATGTTGCTGCATTCATGAGGAGCAATTTGCGGCAGTTCGCGAAAACAAAATGGTGGCCGCGATGCCGTCGCATCTATTGTAGAATTATTAAACTAAAATCAGGCATCCGTGGCATTTTAACAAAGTGGAATTGAGCCCCTCGTGCTCCGCTGGCATTCCGACGTTGGTTCACTCATTTTCCCTTGCTTTTAAACACAAAGAAGGGCGGGATCTTCGCTCCGGTCCGAGGAGCCTCAGTGAAGAGCCATGCCCAACGAGCGCCAAGCCACGCCACCCCAGTTTCAATCTTTTGCAATCTTTGTTTTGCCATATTTCTGCAGCATCTCAAACTCTCTTTTGTCCAGCTTCAGTTGATGTTAGCTTTTCTTTCAAATTAGTTTGGCATAAGACACATTTTTCTTTGATGAAGGAGTCCTCAGATTTTGCAGTTAGCAACACTCTGTCAGGAGGTAAGGATTATCAGCTACCACCTGCTTTGCTCATGTTTACAAAATTGAATCAATGGAACACCTGAAACAAAAACAATATTAAAATAAATTGCCAATATGATGGCTAAAACACATCATTATAAAATCACAGTTTTGGAAAAAGGCTGAAGGGTTGCTCTGAGGAGTTATTTTCTGTCTCTATCAGACTACTTTACCCCCAAAACCTATGTTTCGATACCAAAATAAAGTATATAGGTCTCATGGTTCCTGAAATATTACAACATCACTGCAACACATCAACCATTTTTTTAAATATCATCCAGAAAATATAGGCCTGGATTACCAAAGCCCATCCAAGCGAAATTACTTCTCTTTTGATACCAAAACACAAAAAGAAAAATGAAAATCTCTGAACAATATTTTTTTACAGAGGTATATCAAGGGACCAGGTCTACAAATGAGGAAAAAATATATATATGGTTGGAAATGCTTCAAGCTATATCTTGGGCGTTTTTGAATGACTGTGAGTGAGACTTAGGTCAGAAGTGGCAGGGCAGATGCAAAACCACTGTTTTTCACTATGCAGACAGAGTGGGGTAATTTTGGTGAATGGTGGGGAAGCAGAGAAGGAAATGGGGATTTCATATGGATCAAGAAATCAGGAGAAAGGGGATTAGTCAATCAGTTAGATGAAAGCGATGAAAAGCATCAAAGGAAGATGAGTTCTGTGAAACTCTGAAGGCACAGTGACAGTATAGACCGGTTTAGATGTTTTTCATCTTAAATTC
The DNA here is from genome assembly GCF_964261635.1 of Lissotriton helveticus. Classification (NCBI taxonomy): domain Eukaryota; kingdom Metazoa; phylum Chordata; class Amphibia; order Caudata; family Salamandridae; genus Lissotriton; species Lissotriton helveticus. Next base: position 1,824,592,397 of record NC_136057.1, read on the forward strand.
TATCCAATCATACAATTTCCAGATTATAAAAAGTACGCTTTAGGCCCTCAATTACGAGGGCCTCTGAAAACTGTGGAACCTGTGCACACCTCGAGTTGCACAGGTGCCACAATTGCAAGTGGGTCAGATTTTTATGGCCCTTAGAGATTTTCCGAGATAAATATTGGGGGCCACATTTACAATATTTTGATGCACAGCAGCGCTACAAGCATTCCTGCTGCACACCCATGGGTAAAAAAAGGCAGGAAAGCACCATATCTACAAGATACAGTGCATTCCTGTCCTGTTCCCGTGTACTTGCACACAATATGCTGCCATGTGCCAACGCAGGCACCCTTGTGCCATAGTACAAGGTGCCTGCATTGTAGCGGTTATTGTTTTTGTGCAGGAAGGGACGCCTCCTGAACAAAAACATTCACCAGAGGGGTTTTCCTCTAGTAAAAACAAGAGGAAATAAAGGTATTTCTCCTTGTTGCACTTCCCTATGCCTCCCCTGGAGAGGCATAGGAATCAGACGCATTCCCAGGTTTACGAAACCTTGTAAATCTAAGAATGCGTCAGGTTCCATGAATGTTGCATGGGAACAACCACAGCAACACCCATGAAATGCCCCTTTCACACAGAGTAATGCATGAAAGGGGGGGGCATATTTACAATACATTGAAAAGTCATGCTGGGTGGTTTTACGTGGCCTTGTAAATATGGGCAGCCACACTGCGCTACCCGTGCATCAAAAAAAGTGGTGCACCGGCGATGCAATGTGCTTGTAAATAAACCCCTGGGATTCCAAGCATGCCAATGTTTACCAAGGAGGAAAGCCCAGAAAATATCGAGACAAGCAGATTTTGGTGCACCATTACAAAAATCTGCATGTTATGCCACATTTCAATGGGAAAACTCTTACTTGATTCAACCTATCACAGCCAATAACATGGATCCTCTTGGTATCACTCTTTATGTGGCACAACAAAAAACACCCAAATAGGGAGGTACTCATAATCAAGGCCTACGTTTTTTTTTTTACTGTAAACTTAAAACAAGATAACATACGGCACACACAACATGGAAATCTATGCTGGAGCCGTCAAAGGCGTTTTATTTGGTATTTGTTATCAATGATTTTGTTTCTCAGGTAGTCTGTGTTGTGCATTGAAAGGTTGAATATTAATGGATGAACACAAATCATAAATTGGTTTGTGTTAAAAATAAGCTATAAGTCAAATGTATGTAGTTAATGCATTGATTATTTTTCATAAAATCACTATGGTGTTACTTATACTACTTCATACCTGATACGTAATATTATACGATGGTGTTAAAATATTACAGATAAATGCTAAAGTGCTAATGATTTTAAAACTCTTACGATCTTGTACTCTCTGAGGATGCTGCACACTGTCTCGAAAATCACTGGTCCACAAAATGCACACTGAGTGATAAAAATCAATATGGCTTTTGAGATTTTCTTGCTTCAAATGCCAATGTAGCCATGCTGGACTGGTTGGAAGCAATTTATCTATTAACGAAATTCATGAGATGGTAGGGTCATTTCGAACAGGCGCTCTCAAATCCTGGCTGGCATCTATTTTCAGAAAACAGTGTTACAAAGCTTTTCACACATGTAAGTGGGTGACTTGTCTTTCATTTAGAGACCTTGAGAATGGAATGATTTAACTCCTTCCTCGCCTGTCTGTTTGGGTGTCATGGTCTTTAAACTCGTAAGTGAAGAGTGACAATTATTCTGAAGATTTCTAAGATGCCCTTTCTTATTTTATTGTACATGTAACAGTGGTGCTACTGTTAGTATTTTCTTATTACCATTTTGAAGCAATGCTGCCTTTTACATACTCTCTCTTCCTTTCGGGATGTTACTGCAGCCAATTCTCTTTCCTCCTAGAACAGATGGAATTGTTCTCAGGGGCACACCAGGCACTGGCCCAGTGGAGCATCATGCTGAAAACAGTGCTTGGCTTTTAGTGAAGAGAACAGAGAGTCAGTGAGCCACTCTGTAATGGGCCATCAGTAACATCTTTAGTCACTCATACCCTGGCTGGAAATAGGTGTCAATGGGGTAGGGACTCCAGATAATCCCAAAAGCCCCTCTCCCTCTTCCCATTTCCGATAAAGAATCAGACTCTGGATATGTTTACCCTTTGGGAAGACCAAGCTGCACAAAGTATGTCCACAATCATCTTTTCGATTACATTTTTAACAGAGATTACTGAACATAACTGCAGCGTTCTAGATGTTAAGTATATTTAGTGTTGTCAATTTTATAGAATTATTGTGGAATAAATATGTTTTTAGTCTGAATATTTTTACGGTGGGGGGGGGGGGGTAAAGAGAGATTGTAGAAGTAAAGTATTGAAGACCACTGTCCTGGAAGCACAGCCAAATTGCTTCAATATGTTGCCTGCAATAGAAAATGCCTGCGTCTAATTCTGACTTGGTGTAGATGACGCATTGCCATTCCAGTGCTTGTGAATTCAGACGTGTCAGATGCTGAATTGATGTATATCATTTAGAATGCTCCGTACCTAAACTATGAGCCTTCCCAGCACTTCTGTTTGTATTTCCATAATTTATATGTATGTCTAAATGTATTTATATTTAATTTCTTTATTTTTTGTTTGATTGGGACTTCACTTTTATTTGTGTGTACATAAGGTATGTGCATTTCTGAATGTATTTGTATTTCTGTGATCTTTTTGTTTGTTTTATTTGAGGGTGTCTCGCGAAGTGCTGCATTGCACCACAGAATAGGCTCGAGGCACATTTGAAAAGTACGCAAGTAGGGATAGAAAAGTAGAACACCTCGAATTAGAGGGGCATCCAATCATAGAGCAGAACAATTGTGACTGATGGTGTGATTCGATTCTTCACCCACATACCGTAGGCTTTAGGCTACAGAACGATTTGGAGATGTACTTAGAGTCCTTCTAGCAGCCACACAGAGCTTTATGAATTAAGCGGAGGTTTTAAGTAGTTGTTAGTTAATCACTTGCTGTCTGACAAGTACCTATAAAATGAAAATGTATATAAATGTTTTTCAGATGAAAAAAAAATACCTATTCGAAGCTAAGTAATTGAAATGTTCATGTTATGAATAACAGTAATGCTGACAATCGGTTTGGGAAAATGTTCGAGCGGACAGATCCTGGGTACCACTTTGTTTTTTTTTGCCCATCGTGCCAACCACCGGATCATAGCTCCTACTCTCAAGACCATCTGTTAATCTATGCCCTAGCCACAAAGCTCTGTCGTTGCTGACTTTCGTGCGCTTTTAGTTGAACAAATGCCAAGTGAAGCGTAGGCTTTTCTGACCTACATACAACAGCCTGCCAGTCTCCGAAGCCTCGGTTGGAAACAAAATGTCGCATCTGTAGAACGAAGCCCGCGCCTCGAAGATAGTTGTTTATCGCCACAGCTGTAGAAACCACGACCGTGACTTTTCGACTCTTCCGTTGTGGTGCTGCTCCCAACCCTTAACGACTGCTTCCGGTGCAGGCCCACAGAGACCTCACCTCCCTCACCACAGCTCTAACGGCTTCTCACCACTTCCAGCTTTGAGCCGAGATCTGCGCCCCCGAAGAGGTGCCCGAGCTGAGTCTTCTCCAAGCGGCGGGCGCAGATCAAATCTTCCACAACTGTTGACTAGGGGTTTACCCGTTTTTTATAAAAATAAAAAAAGATAAAGGATGAGCATCTGCGGCAACAGATGTGAACACAACATCCTATGTACCACACAGGCAGGGAACCGAAGTAGGCCATTCATAAAATTCCATGTTTGCTTCAGGTACGTAGATGTGTTTTAATTATTTGACATATAATGTAGTTATCGTTTATGTTAAGACTGAGATGCGATATTGGAAGCGATTGGGCATTTCCACGTAGTCTTTTATTTTGTGTCCCTTCTAACATATATTGTATGTTTAAAGTTACTTCACGAAAATAAGGCAGGCATTTTATCATCGTTTTCATGAAAAAAAATATTGGCAAAATTCTGCATGCCATATGGCAAGTAAATCTAAGACATCAAATATTTTTTTTTCTGTGTAACTCACTCATGATAAACCCATGCCGTTCTAAGTTTCCCTATGGCAGTGGCGGGATCAACATAGCATTATTCATTGGTTTCCGTCCTTTAACCAAAAGACAATGCATACAGTATACAGAAATATATGGGGAACATCGTTTACAACGCGGTGTTTACACCGCACTACCTTAACAACGCTGCCATTACAACGCAAGTCGTTACTACGGCTTGTGCTGGATGGCGCTGTTGGTAAAGGAATATTGTAATTTTATATTCCAACACCTTCTCAACTGTTACGTGGACTGGTGTTGGAATATAAAATTATAATATATCACAATCCACGCCCTCCAACGCAAGTCGTTGTAACGACTTGCATTGTAATGGCAGCGTTGTAAAGTACCGCGATCTAAAAGATCGCTTTGTACTGACATATATCCAAAATATATGACCACTGGAGTTGACCAGCAATGGACCTTGCAGGTCACCAGTATGAATTCCATACTTCTAAGTGCAAACATTGGGCAATAGGAAAGCTTATTACATCCAGCAATTAGAAACGTCAAACATGCGGTATGAAACACTTTAGTGAAAACAAATTATTATTATTTTAGTAAGGACCCCTTTATAGGACAGTAAGACATATCAATAGATACATTTATTAGTATGTGTGCTCATTTATTTTAAAGAAACAACCAGATTCTCTTGGAACTGCTAAAAATCGTCTATTCATTAAAAAGAATCAGCTATATATATCTCATGCATTCAAACTTCCACACAGCTCAAATGGAACACTACAGATATGAACCCAAAAACCAAATGTAATGTACACAAGATAACGAGTTTTTACTCAATATAAAAAAGGACATATTTATTCAAATGTTTTGCTTCAATAAAATACAGTTTAAAAACATGACATTCATGCAATATATAAAATAATATAATTCAGAAAATTTAAAAACAATCAAGGAGAGACAGACAAAAAGTGAACAATTCAAATCATCATATTAAAGTTACTCCAAAAGGTGGGATCTGGCTCCCTCAAAGATTGTTGCCCCCTCACAGTTTGCAAGAGGCCTTCCTTACCTGCCCTGATCTGCCACTTTCACTTCTTAACAACTCCCGCAAACTAGGTATCGTTCCGGATACCTTTAAAAGCGCCATGATTGTCCTGATTTTGAAGAAACCCAATGCCGATCCTTCAGTGCTGAGCAACTTCCATCCAATCTACCTGCTACCCTACCTTAGCAAGATACTAGAGGCCCACGCCCGAACTGCCTCAGCTCATTCATTGAGCACTCTCAGTTTCTCGAACCCCGGCAGGCGGATTTTAGACCAGCTCACTCCACGGAGTCAGTCTTCCTGGTAGTCATCGATGAGCTTAGGAGAGGAGCTGATAAAAAACACCACCCAGGCCCTGGTGCCTCTGGATTTGTCAGCTGCTTTTGACACGGTCGATCATGATCTTCTGATCGACCGTGTCAGTAACGCTGGCATCCAGGGTCAGGCCCTCCGATGGATTTCCACCTTTCCACATGAGCGATTCCAGGCAGTCCGCCTGGCTAACTTTTCGGCCAAAAAAACAAGGCTGACCGGTGGGATCCCCCAGGGCTCCTCTTTTTCGCCCCTTTTGTTAAATCTACATATGCAACCCCTGATTGTGTCTTTACGCAACAGCCCAGCCACAACCTTCAATTACGCCGACGATCTCCAGTTGGTGTTCGACATTGACTCTTCCAACACATCAGTCACCAATTTTCAATCCACTATGACCTCCATCAGCGAATGGATGTATACCAACCAATTAAAACTTAATCCTGACAAACCAGAGCTCACCTTGACTGGAGGTTCCGCCAACCCCTGGAACCCCAGTTTTTGGCCTTCACTTCTGGGCGGCCCCCCACACCCAGTGGATACTGTAAAAAGCCTTGGGGTCATTGTCTGCAACAACCTATCCTTGAAGCCGCAGATCAATGCAGTAGTATCCTCCTGTTTTTTCCACCTTCGTAGAATTCAGAAGATCTGCAGATTTATGACCACCGAGGCCCTCACTCTTGTCATTTTGGCCATGGTCACCTCTCGTATTGACTATGCGAACTCACTCTATGTTGGCATCCCAGCATACCAGCTTCGCCGTTTACAGCTAGTACAAAACCAAGCAGCTAGGCTCATTTTCCGTCAACCTAAGCATCAACATGTTAGCCCCCTGATGAAGAGCCTTCATTGGCTCCCGGTGGCTATACACTGTGTATTCAAATTGGGCTGCACCATCTCTAAAGCCCTCGCTGGTAAGGCCCTGCTTTTATCTCCTCTAGGATCCATCGCTATGTTCCCACACACGAACTCCGCTCCTCCCACCTCAACCTGCTTACTATCCCCACCTTCAAAGGCAAAAAACATGGTGGTCTCAGATTTTCCTTTCTGGCCCCCCGTTTTTAGAACTCCCTCCCGACTGAGCTGAGATCTGTAACCTGTTCCACCCAATTCAGAACTCTTCTCAAAACTCTTCTGTTCTCACAAGCTTACGAATAAAGCTCCTGCTATCCCTCTGCCGCCGTCCTCCTGCTACTAGCGCCATGAAACCGCCTGGTGTAAGTGCGCTTTATAAATAATTTTAACATAACATAACATCTCAAAAACACAGTTCCTACAAGTCGGTAGTTCTGTGGGGGCTACCACGATGCTGAAAATACCAGAGTCTAGCAGTTCCAGCCGATTGTGTTGGTACGGGCCAGCACAAGCTTGGACAGACTCCTGAACAGTACCTTTCTCATTGCGGCGGGCACATTGATGCTAGCCGTTCGTAGCAACTGTTTACATTGCTTTGCAAAATGGAAGCGGTGCAGGGCGCAGTGCCCTCATGATGTGGTGCAGACAGAAGCCTGGTGACGATCGTCCAGAGGGCGTCGGTGAGACCAAGTCTTTCGGTGCAGGGCAAGGCGGTGCTCGATGCGGTCTGGCAGGTTGCGGTGCAAAAGACAGAGCTGGTTAGCAGGAGCTGCCATCGGTCGTCCAGACGACTGTGTGGGATGAGGGGGTGTCATGAAACTTACAAGCGGTGCCCCCAGCCACAATGAGGCTATGGGTGTCGAAGTCAGTAGCAGCGACGGTGTCGGTGAGACCATGATGGCGAAGTGAAGCAAGGCGGTGCGGATCGCGGTGCCCACAGGTCACGATGTAAGCAGCGGCTCAGTGGTGGTAGCATAGGTCATCGTTGGTGAGACCAGGGTTGTGGTGCGAGATGCGGACATGCCCTCTGCTGTGCCCTCAGGACACAGAGCCAGCAACAAAGTCGGTGATGGAGTCGGCTGCTTTTCCACCTCTGCTGCAATTGAAACCCACAGTTCCAGAGATGGTGCCCAGAGGTGAGTGAAGTCTTTGCTGTCCCTGAGAGTTCAGAACAGAAAGCACGCTCTACTTCAGGCCCTTGGAGATACTCAGCACAAGTAAAGAACGGTTATTCCAGTCCTTTCACTGCCCAAGGCAGACGCAGCAACTGCAGGCCAACTCAACAAAGCAACAGCGCAGCAAAGAGCCAGTACTCCTCTTGGCAGTTCTTCCAGCTCTCCTTCTTTGCATGACCCTTGATTCCAGCAAGTTCTAAAGTTCTGGGATCTGGGTCCCAATATTAATACTCAAAGTCCCTTTGTTCTCTCAGGCAGAAAGTGGCTGTTGCTTAGTCCAAACCAGTTTGGTCCTTTCTGGCCCAGCTTCTTGGCAGGGGGTGGAGACAGCATTGTTCAAGGCAGACCAGGCCCACTCAGGTACAAGGAAATATCCTCCCACTTCTCTAAATGCAGCCCAGGTATATTCAGCCCAGCCCTGACTCATCTACGAAAGGCAGGACACACCTCAACCCCCCCAGTCACTGTCTGAAGAGAATGCACATCCCCGGCCCCAGTCAATCCAAAGCCAGTCAATCTACAAACCAGGAAGAGGCACACAGGATGGCTAAGCAAGAAAATACCTACTTTCCAAAAGTGGTATTTTCAAACACAGAACATAAAAATCATCTTTACTAAAAGAAGTATTTTTACATGCTGAGTCCAGGCATACTAAACTCAATTTCCCAATCTGGTCCTGTTGGACTAGGCCCTTTTGGCACGTTCACCCCAAAACTTTTTTGCATTCTCCTAGCCTTTTTCTGTAATCTGGCGTTGGTGATTTTAGGCCTCTGGGCACTTTAGCACTGTGGTCCAGTGTAAAGTGCGTGCACTCGCTGTGTTACATTGGTGAGATTGGCCTGCCCTCCCATAGGAATGCATTGGGGATTCCCTGATAAGTGTGTGTTAGTGGCAATTCCTGTTATGAGAAGAGCAGTGCGGTCAAGTCTGGTATAGTTGGAATTGTAATAATAAATGCTGCGCAATGGTGTGCGCAGATTTATTATGACTATGCGAGAAATGCCACTTTTAGAAGTAGGCATTTCTGTGTGCTATGTGTCTGCCTGCATGATTTGAATTGCATTTCTGGCTTTTGAGTGACAGGGGCTGGTGAGGTGTGTGTGGCTCCAGAAGGGGCAAGGTGAGTCAGTGCCAGGCTGAATGGGACATCTGCATTTGGAGTAGGAGGGAGGAGAAGTCCCTAGTTCCAGAATAAGATGGTGCCTGCCCTAGTGAATTCTGGCTCCACCCCACTGTGGTGTGTCTAATGACGAGCCCCTACCTAACAATGGGGAAGAGGAGCCCTGTCAACAGAGTGCTCCAATTCCCCCCTGAACCATTTTTGCTGGTTCCCCAAGCCCTGGGCTGGTGCAGACAAAGGGAAAAGGTTATATAAATATAGGTACTGTGAACCCAGGAAGGTGTTCTTGTTCTGGTGCTGTTCCTGACTTGGGGGGTGCTGCTGCTGGGGCTCAGGAGGAACTGCCATGGGGGCTTGCCTCCCTGCTGGAGGGCCCTGTGTGCTGGCCTCCCTGCTCCCAGCTATGACCCCTAAAACCTTAAGGACTTGTTTTTTCTGCCTACTGGATTCCTTGAGGTACATCAAGCGCCTCATGAGTGCTATATTTAAATGACATGCAGGGAGAAGATGAGCATCCTTGCATTGACCTTGAAGCGCTGAGCTGCAGCTTGTTGGGAGGGAATCCCAATGTAGGGATTCCCCCCATCGATGCCAGGGGACCGGGTGCCCACCACGCTTTATGCCTGATTTCGCAGGTGCCTACCCAGCTTTATGTTTAATTCCATAGCAGGTGCCCACCCCGCGTTATGTGTCTTCTCGCTGGTGCCCACCCAGCATTTTGCCTGCAGAGCGGGTGCCCACCCCGCATTTATGCTTATTTTGGTGGCGGGCGCCCACCCCGCATATTGCCGGTGACAGTGGGAGCCCACCCCACATTTCGAGGTTACCGAGATCACCGCAGAGGCCGAGCAACCAGGAAGACAGGCAAGGTTGCCTGATTGCATTGGCCTTGAAGCCAGCAACAGGAAGTGCCAGCCGGACGAAGGCGGAAGGAAGTCCAGGAAGTCGGCATGCCTGCGCGGGGCTCCAGTGTCCAAGGGAGAGCCCCGCGGTGCCAGCAGCAGGAAGCAAGGAGAAAGCCTGCATGTTGAAGAGGAGAGGCGGGCGAGTGGAAGTCTGCGGCAAGGCGGTGCTCCCGTGAGCTGTGAGCTGAGAGAGCCTGTACCTCTGATGAGAGAAGTCCTGGCCCCAGGAAAGGAACTGGGTGAAGAGAGGAGATGGAGCCACAAGAGCCGGTGAGGGAGGGCTCTAAGTTGTTTGTGCCGATCGAGGCGCAGCGTCGGTGTCCATATCCTGAGCGGCCCCGCCTGATAGAGGGCCGCTCCAACGTGGGGCATGTTTTGTTTCAAGAACCCGTGTGGCTCCCACGTGGGACATGTTTTTGTTCCAAGAGCCCGTGTGGCTCCCACGTTGAGGACCAGTTCTTCTCCAGTAAAGGGGCCAGTTTCCTCAGTGGTGCCGCTGTAGCAGGCCACTGAAACGAGGGGTTGTTTTGTTTATAGAGCCGCAGAGAGGGGCTTCAGGAGGTACTTTGCTTTTGGGGGCCATTTCCTCAATAGATTCATGAAAGGGGGTGGTGATGGACAGAGTATCTGAATTAAGCAGAACAGTCCTACCCAGTCAAAAGATCAGGGCTTGATCCATCACCGTTTTTTAGCTCACTGCACCATCCCAGTTCAGAACTTGGCTACATGCAAATTAGTCTGGTCCTGGCCCAGTGCATCATGGGAACAGGGCAGACCAAACTACCAACCCAATTCTTTACTGGAAAGGAAACAAGCTTCCGGGGACCGGTTTCTGGCATTGCAGCCGTCTTCGGCCCGGCTTGCTTGAATCCTGATGGTGCAGTGAGCAAGGGACTCACATCTGAGTATACCCTACCACACTTATGGTGGCCAAAACGATTCATGAAAGGGGGTGGTGATGGACAGAGTATCTGAATTAAGCAGAACACTCCTACAAAGTCAAAAGATCAGGGCTTGATCCATCACCGTTTTTTAGCTCACTGCACCATCCCAGTTCAGAACCTGGCTACATGCAAATTAGTCTGGCCCTGGCCCAGTGCATCATGGGAACAGGGCAGACCAAACTACCAAGCCAATTCTTTACTGGAAAGGAAACAAGCTTCCGGGGACCGGCTTCTGGCATTGCAGCCGTCTTCAGCCCGGCTTGCTTGAATCCTGATAGTGCAGTGAGCAAGGGACTCACATATGAGTATACCCTACCACACTTATGGTGGCCAAAACGATTCATGAAAGTGGGTGGTGATGGACAGAGTATCTGAATTAAGCAGAACACTCCTACCCAGTCAAAAGATCAGGGCTTGATCCATCACCGTTTTTTAGCTCACTGCACCATCCCAGTTCAGAACCTGGCTACATGCAAATTAGTCTGGCCCTGGCCCAGTGCATCATGGGAACAGGGCAGACCAAACTACCAAGCCAATTCTTTACTGGAAAGGAAACAAGCTTCCGGGGACCGGTTTCTGGCATTGCAGCCGTCTTCGGCCCGGCTTGCTTGAATCCTGATGGTGCAGTGAGCAAGGGACTCATATCTGAGTATACCCTACCACACTTATGGTGGCCAAAACGATTCATGAAAGGGGGTGGTGATGGACAGAGTATCTGAATGAAGCAGAACACTCCTACCCAGTCAAAAGATCAGGGCTTGATCCATCACCGTTTTTTAGCTCACTGCACCATCCCAGTTCAGAACCTGGCTACATGCAAATTAGTCTGGCCCTGGCCCAGTGCATCATGGGAACAGGGCAGACCAAACTACCAAGCCAATTCTTTACTGGAAAGGAAACAAGCTTCCGGGGACCGGTTTCTGGCATTGCAGCCGTCTTCGGCCCGGCTTGCTTGAATCCTGATGGTGCAGTGAGCAAGGGACTCACATCTGAGTATACCCTACCAAACTTATGGTGGCCAAAACGATTCATGAAAGGGGGTAGTGATGGACAGAGTATCTGAATTAAGCAGAACACTTCTACCCAGTCAAAAGATCAGGGCTTGATCCATCACCGTTTTTTAGCTCACTGCACCATCCCAGTTCAGAAACTGGCTACATGCAAATTAGTCTGGCCCTGGCCCAGTGCATCATGGGAACAGGGCAGACCAAACTACCAAGCCAATTCTTTACTGGAAAGGAAACAAGCTTCCGGGGACCGGTTTCTGGCATTGCAGCCGTCTTCGGCCCGGCTAGCTTGAATCCTGATGGTGCAGTGAGCAAGGGACTCACATCTGAGTATACCCTACCACACTTATGGTGGCCAAAACGATTCATGAAAGGGGGTGGTGATGGACAGAGTATCTGAATTAAGCAGAACACTCCTACCCAGTCAAAAGATCAGGGCTTGATCCATCACCGTTTTTTAGCTCACTGCACCATCCCAGTTCAGAACCTGGCTACATGCAAATTAGTCTGGCCTTGGCCCAGTGCATCATGGGAACAGGGCAGACCAAACTACCAAGCCAATTCTTTACTGGAAAGGAAACAAGCTTCCGGGGACCGGTTTCTGGCATTGCAGCCGTCTTCGGCCCGGCTTGCTTGAATCCTGATGGTGCAGTGAGCAAGGGACTCACATCTGAGTATACCCTACCACACTTATGGTGGCCAAAACGATTCATGAAAGGGGGTGGTGATGGACAGAGTATCTCAATTAAGCAGAACACTCCTACCCAGTCAAAAGATCAGGGCTTGATCCATCACCGTTTTTTAGCTCACTGCACCATCCCAGTTCAGAACCTGGCTACATGCAAATTAGTCTGGCCCTGACCCAGTGCATCATGGGAACAGGGCAGACCAAACTACCAAGCCAATTCTTTACTGGAAAGGAAACAAGCTTCCGGAAGCTTTTTTCCTTTCCAGTAAAGAATTGGCTTGGTAGTTTGGTCTGCCCTGTTCCCATGATGCACTGGGCCAGGGCAGACTAATTTGCATCAATCAATCAATCAATCAAGACATTTATACCGCGCACTACTCACCCGGAGGGTCTCAGGCGCTAGGGGAGGGGGTGTCCGCTACTGCTCGAACAGCCAGGTCTTGAGCTGCTTCCTGAAGGCGAGGTGGTCTTGGGTCAGGCGGAGGTGGGTCGGGAGGGAGTTCCAGGTCTTGGCGGCCAGGTAGGAGAAGGACCTTCCTCCTGTTGTGGCTCTGCGGATGCGGGGGACGGCGGCGAGGGCATGGCTGGTCGATCGGAGCTGGCGTGTGGGAGTGTAGAAGTTGATGCGGCTGTTGAGGTATCTCGGGCCTTGGTTGTGTAGGGCTTTGTGTGCGTGGGTGAGGAGACGGAAGGTGATTCTCTTGTTGACCGGTAGCCAGTGCAGGTCTCTCAGATGTCCGGAGATGTGGCTGTGTCGGGGGATGTCGAGGATGAGTCTGGCTGAGGCGTTTTGGATTCGCTGGAGTCTCTTCTGGAGCTTGGCGGTGGTTCCGGCGTAGAGGGTGTTGCCGTAGTCCAGTCGGCTGGTGACGAGGGCCTGGGTGACCGTCTTCCTGGTCTCCTGTAGCCAGGTTCTGAGCTGGGATGGTGCAGTAAGCTAACAAACGGTGATGGATCAAGCCCTGATCTTTTGACATGGGTAGGAGTGTTCTGCTTAATTCAGATACTCTGTCCATCACCACCCCCTTTTATGAATCATTTTGGCCACTACAGGTGTGGCAGGGTATGCTCAGACATGAGTCCCTTGCTCACTGCACCATTAGGATTTAAGCAAGTCGGGCCGACGACGGCTGCAATGCCAGAAACCGGTCCCCGGAAGCTTGTTTCCTTTCCAGTAAAGAATTGGCTTGGTAGTTTGGTCTGCCCTGTTCCCATGATGCACTGGGCCAGGGTCAGACTAATTTGCATGTAGCCAGGTTCTGAGGTGGGATGGTGCAGTGAGCTAAAAAACGGTGATGGATCAAGCCCTGATCTTTTGACATGGGTAGGAGTGTTCTGCTTAATTCAGATACTCTGTCCATCACCACCCCCTTTTATGAATCGTTTTGGCCACTACAGGTATGGCAGGGTATGCTCAGACATGAGTCCCTTGCTCACTGCACCATTAGGATTTAAGCAAGTCGGGTCGACGACGGCTGTAATGCCAGAAACCAGTCACCGGAAGCTTGTTTCCTTTCCAGTAAAGAATTGGCTTGGTAGTTTGGTCTGCCCTGTTCCCATGATGCACTGGGCCAGGGTCAGACTAATTTGCATGTAGCCAGGTTCTGAGCTGGGATGGTGCAGTGAGCTAAAAAACGGTGATGGGTCAAGCCCGGATCTTTTGACATGGGTAGGAGTGTTCTGCTTAATTCAGATACTCTGTCCATCACCACCCCCTTTTATGACTCGTTTTGGCCACTACAGTGTGGCAGGGTATGCTCAGACATGAGTCCCTTGCTCACTGCACCATTAGGATTTAAGCAAGTCGGGCCGACGACGGCTGCAATGCCAGAAACCGGTCCACGGAAGCTTGTTTCCTTTCCAGTAAAGAATTGGCTTGGTAGTTTGGTCTGCCCTGTTCCCATGATGCACTGGGCCAGGGTCAGACTAATTTGCATGTAGCCAGGTTCTGAGCTGGGATGGTGCAGTGAGCTAAAAAATGGTGATGGATCAAGCCCTGATCTTTTGACATGGGTAGGAGTGTTCTGCTTAATTCAGATACTCTGTCCCTCACCACCCCCTTTTATGAATCGTTTTGGCCACTACAGGTGTGGCAGGGTATGCTCAGACATGAGTCCCTTGCTCACTGCACCATTAGGATTTAAGCAAGTCGGGCCGACGACGGCTGCAATGCCAGAAACCGGTCCCCGGAAGCTTGTTTCCTTTCCAGTAAAGAATTGGCTTGGTAGTTTGGTCTGCCCTGTTCCCATGATGCACTGGGCCAGGGTCAGACTAATTTGCATGTAGCCAGGTTCTGAACTGGGATGGTGCAGTGAGCTAAAAAACGGTGATGGATCAAGCCCTGATCTTTTGACATGGGTAGGAGTGTTCTGCTTAATTCAGATACTCTGTCCATCACCACCCCCTTTTATGAATCGTTTTGGCCACTACAGGTGTGGCAGGGTATGCTCAGACATGAGTCCCTTGCTCACTGCACCATTAGGATTTAAGCAAGTCGGGCCGACGACGGCTGCAATGCCAGAAACCGGTCCCCGGAAGCTTGTTTCCTTTCCAGTAAAGAATTGGCTTGGTAGTTTGGTCTGCCCTGTTCCCATGATGCACTGGGCCAGGGTCAGACTAATTTGCACGTAGCCAGGTTCTGAGGTGGGATGGTGCAGTGAGCTAAAAAACGGTGATGGATCAAGCCCTGATCTTTTGACATGGGTAGGAGTGTTCTGCTTAGTTCAGATACTCTGTCCATCACCACCCCCTTTTATGAATCGTTTTGGCCACTACAGGTGTGGCAGGGTATGCTCAGACATGAGTCCCTTGATCACTGCACCATTAGGATTTAAGCAAGTCGGGTCGACGACGGCTGTAATGCCAGAAACCGGTCACCGGAAGCTTGTTTCCTTTCCAGTAAAGAATTGGCTTGGTAGTTTGGTCTGCCCTGTTCCCATGATGCACTGGGCCAGGGTCAGACTAATTTGCATGTAGCCAGGTTCTGAGCTGGGATGGTGCAGTGAGCTAAAAAACGGTGATGGATCAAGCCCTGATCTTTTGACATGGGTAGGAGTGTTCTGCTTAATTCAGATACTCTGTCCATCACCACTACCTTTTATGAATCGTTTTGGCCACTACAGGTGTGGCAGGGTATGCTCAGACATGAGTCCCTTGCTCACTGCACCATCAGGATTTAAGCAAGTCGGGCCGACGACGGCTGCAATGCCAGAAACCGGTCCCTGGAAGCTTGTTTCCCCTCCAGTAAAGAATTGGCTTGGTAGTTTGGTCTGCCCTGTTCCCATGATGCACTGGGCCAGGGTCAGACTAATTTGCATGTAGCCAGGTTCTGAGGTGGGATGGTGCAGTGAGCTAAAAAACGGTGATGGATCAAGCCCTGATCTTTTGACATGGGTAGGAGTGTTCTGCTTAATTCAGATACTCTGTCCATCACCACCCCCTTTTATGACTCGTTTTGGCCACTACAGTGTGGCAGGGTATGCTCAGACATGAGTCCTTGCTCACTGCACCATTAGGATTTAAGCAAGTCGGGCCGACGACGGCTGCAATGCCAGAAACCGGTCCACGGAAGCTTGTTTCCTTCCCAGTAAAGAATTGGCTTGGTAGTTTGGTCTGCCCTGTTCCCATGATGCACTGGGCCAGGGTCAGACTAATTTGCATGTAGCCAGGTTCTGAGGTGGGATGGTGCAGTGAGCTAAAAAATGGTGATGGATCAAGCCCTGATCTTTTGACATGGGTAGGAGTGTTCTGCTTAATTCAGATACTCTGTCCATCACCACCCCCTTTTATGAATCGTTTTGGCCACTACAGGTGTGGCAGGGTATGCTCAGACATGAGTCCCTTGCTCACTGCACCATTAGGATTTAAGCAAGTCGGGCCGACGACGGCTGCAATGCCAGAAACCGGTCCCCGGAAGCTTGTTTCCTTTCCAGTAAAGAATTGGCTTGGTAGTTTGGTCTGCCCTGTTCCCATGATGCACTGGGCCAGGGTAGACTAATTTGCATGTAGCCAGGTTCTGAGCTGGGATGGTACAGTGAGCTAAAAAACGGTGATGGATCAAGCCCTGATCTTTTGACATGGGTAGGAGTGTTCTGCTTAATTCAGATACTCTGTCCATCACCACCCCCTTTTATGAATCGTTTTGGCCACTACAGGTGTGGCAGGGTATGCTCAGACATGAGTCCCTTGCTCACTGCACCATTAGGATTTAAGCAAGTCGGGCCGACAACGGCTGCAATGCCAGAAACCAGTTCCCGGAAGCTTGTTTCCTTTCCAGTAAAGAATTGGCTTGGTAGTTTGGTCTGCCCTGTTCCCATGATGCACTGGGCCAGGGTAGACTAATTTGCATGTAGCCAGGTTCTGAGCTGGGATGATGCAGTGAGCTAAAAAACGGTGATGGATCAAGCCCTGATCGTTTGACATGGGTAGGAGTGTTCTGCTTAATTCAGATACTCTGTCCATCACCACCCCCTTTTACGAATCATTTCCTCAATAGAGCCCCAGAGTGGCGCCCCTACAGCCTGTGCTTGTCTTGTTGACCCACAGCTGCACCGCTGTAGCGGGCGGCTGCAACGTTGCCCGCTTTTTTGTAGTCAGAAGTCCCTGAGTGGGACAAGAGAGCACAGTGAGTGCCACTGATGATCCCATCTGCACGGCAATTAGCGTCAGCTGCCCCGTTTAGGTTTGCGCAATGGCGCACTTTGTGATGTTGCTGAATTGGCAGCCACAAGCTCTGACTTTGCTGGACATAGGGCATTTGAGCCCTGCAAGATGGCTAGTTGGCCTGGGGTCAGAGGTAGGATGGTGAAAGGGTGCAAGGCCCTCAGGTGATGTATGCACCTGGTAGTGGTGTTACTGCAGTTCACTACTGAGTTCCTGCCTGATATGTATTATGTGGCAAATGTGATTTAAGCACCCTGGTTTATGCCTCTAATGATGTTTATGCTCATATGGTTATTGCCTAATGTGTTTATGCTGGTGAGGCCTAATGCGTAATGTGTTAATGCTTAGGAGGGTGTCTATGCTAATGAGGGTTTGGCCTAATGTAATTTATTGCCTAATGTCATGTTATGATGTTTGGGGGAGTACCTATTTGCGTAAGGATTTTATGCCTATGAGGTTATTGCATAAGGTGTTTATGCTGGTGAGGTCCATTGCGTAATGTGTTTATACTGATGAGGTTTGGGCCTAATGCGGATTTATGCTAATATGATAATGCTTAGGTCATTATGGTACCAGTAGTTATTGGTTTTGTTTTATGTTTGCATTATGATGGTTCTGACTGTGGCCCGATTGGCCTGGTCCTGTATATAATCCCATGTGAACATCGCCAGTGCCAGTTGGCGCAGTGTGAATGTGTGATTAGGTTTCTGATGTGTTTATGATAATACAAAGGCTATTTTTGATATAACCTTTTGTGGAGTTTCTTTTGTGGTGTACCTAGTGTGTTTCTGCTGTGTGTGTGTTGCGCAAGCGATTTACACATTGCCTCTGGGATAAGCCTGACTGCTCTTGCCAAGCAACCAAGGGGGTGAGCAGGGGTTATCATCACTGTGTAACTACCTTACCCTGACTTGAGTGGTGGTTTCTGCCTGACTTTGGCCAAAGCCTTAGTCAACCAGAAATCCCATTTCTAAAAGGTCCCATTGGGAAGTTATGCTTATAAGGTGTTATACGTAAAACTACCATTCTTTCCTATGGGACAGATAGCCTTGCAGTGGTGAAAAACGAAATACACTGTAATTCATTCACTGCCAGGACATGTCACACACACCAGTACATGTCTTATCTTTAACATACACAGCACCCTGCCAACAGGGGCACCTTGGGCCTACCTTAGGGGTGACTTATGTGTAAGACAAGGGAAGATTAGGGCCTGGCAAGTGGGTGCACTTGCCAGGTCGACATGGCAGTTACAAACTGCATGCAGACCCTGTAGTGGCAGGTCTGAGATACCTTTTCAGGGCTACTCGTGTGGGTGGCACATTCAGTGCTGCAGGCCCACTAGTAGCATTTGATTTACAGGCCCTGACACTCAGTGCCCTTTGCTAGTGGCTTACCAGTAAATCAAATATGCCACACCAATCCATAATAACAATTTACAACAGTAGCACTTGCACTTTAAAACTGAACAGCAGTGAGAAAGTGTGCAGAGACACTAAACCAGCAAAAACAGAGTCAAACCTACTGGGAGGGCAGAAAGCAAAAAGACAGGGGAAATATGTCAAAAGATGCCAGGTCTAACAGTTGTGTTGAAGAAATATTTTGAAATGTGATTTGATTATTCATACGCTTTCAGTCAAATGCCCATGACATGGTTTATTTGTACAGCAAATAATAAAGGCACTTACAATGCACTAATCATTTTATATATCTCTGTAAAATGGTGAACTGGAGACATGTATTAAGGGACACTATGGTAGGGACAAAAAGTTGGTGCTGATATATAAGGATCCCAATTTAGTTGAAAATATGGATGCTATAGAAAAAAAGAGTTGCTTTCCTTTTTGTAGATTTCTAGCATCCATTGTACAGGTGCTTATGAATGTACACTTTGAACAGTGCTGCTGCACTGCTTGCAGACTATAAACATAGCATCCATTTTAGAATAGTTAGGCAGTAACAAAGTATGAAGAATACTGTTTGAAGATGACCACCTTGTTTGAAATCAGTCAGTTGACGTCTTGACAGCACTTGAGAGTAATCGTTGGCAACAGCAAATGAAAAAAGAATACTATAGAATATAAGGCAATCCTTTTTTTTCAGTAGCATCCATGTTCAAATGCTTTCACCAGATCTCATTCCCCACTGTTACCTGACTGCTGCCGGACTATAAAACTGTCTCCCATGCATCCTAATGGAGGCAAAAGGACACACATAAACAGTAAATAAAAAAGAATGACAACAAAATACTCCTGTGTGCTAGCCCAATAGGTGATTGACAATGTCTCTAGCTAATGGCTGAAGGTTCCAAAGCAAAGAAGCCGAAGGCTGAAAGAAGTTATCTCAAAGTCCAATTACATTTAGAATACAATATGTTCGTAATGATTGGCATAAGCATCACACACGTCTAAATAAAAGAAGCCTTTGTAAGTGTGAAAAGTGATATGGGGATGATAGCACACTTCTTCTTGTTTTGATCTATGTACACTCCAAATGGAAGACTATCATCAAAGCCATTTTATGGTCTGGACTTCTCAAAGATCTTTTGAATTGACTGAAATTAAAACTACAATATACTTAATATAGGGGCTTCCAACCAGTCTTCTTCATCCATTGATATGTTATTGTGTAATTTTTTCCCTACCCACTGCAGCATCTAGCATGGGGCAGTGGCTCAGCCCACTTCAGCCATTGACTAACTTTACTGTGGATTACAGCATTCTGCTCCTTCACAAGGAGCACGTGTAAGCAAAGTATGTGGGACAAGCTACTTTGTCAATTACTGTTTTTTTAGACCAAAAACATATATTTTGCTTTTAGCCAATGTTTTTTTAGGTTACTAAGAGGCCAGTAGCCTCTCACCAATAAAGTTTAGCAAAAGGTATTGACAAAACAAAATAGGCATTGACAAAGCCAAATCGCTGGCAGCCAATGCCAGAACCAGCCCTTGGGCTTTGCCTGTGCTTGCTAAAGTTTCATATGCATACTATTAAACACTGTGGAATCTTTGTTTTTCTGTGCTCTGTTTAAATGCTTATGGACAAAACATCAATGGCTTATATATGGTAATCTTGGATGTCAATGGCCCAGGCTTGTTTATAAGCACACATTTGTGGGCGTGTTTCCCATAGTAGATCATCCGGGTTTATATTTCCTATGTTCAGCCTGGAAGGACTACAATACATGGTCCAAAACTATTTTGGAAAATCTAAAGGGAGAAGGATGTGGAATGATATCCTACGAATTGCTGTATTTGGTCAACCGAGGTATGTTATTGGTAAAGTAAGTGGGTGTTCTTAGATATTTTACTGTACAAGAACTTTAACAGTAATAAGTTTTATTGTGAATTCAGAAACCTTTTTTTATTGCGCAGAAATATAGAAAGAAATTCATTATATCACAGTGAATACACAACAGCAATGAACAATTATGTAGAGATAGAGTGCAGAGCAATGACAGTACTTTAGATAACACCTTTAGATTTAACAGAAAAAAACATTGATTTGACTATGTACCAACCTATCCTCAAAAGGTAGGGTACTGTAAATACCTTTGGGAAGTACAAATTAATGGTATAATTTCTTTATGCTGTCAGCTGACATCAAAATAATGCTTCCCTTCTTTTCCTCTACCAACAAGCATCAGGGATGAAATATATATATATATATATATATATATATATATATATATATATATATATATATATATATATATATATATATATATAAAAATCTACCTTGCACTTCCTTACAGACACAATGAATGAGTCACTTTTTTTTTCATGAATACACTGACTAATTCGAATGACTGGACTAAAGAATTGACAATATTGCTTTTCTGCAGTACAACCGAATGCACCTTTAGCTTTTGCTTACTTTTGTGTTTTTGCAGGCAATTTTGTGGCCCTAGTGACTGTGATGCTGGAGGTACTATTTTCAGTATGGAAACTGCTATAATCATTGCCATTGTAATGAGATGTAATGCACTTAGGGAATAGCTATTGTAGCCTATGGGCCTCTTTAGCAACTTGGACATCAGGGTGAGGTTTTTTGCCTGAAACGTTGAAATATTTATTTATTGTGAAGAGAGATGTGCGAAATTTGCACAGTTTGCATTTGCGTAATTATGTGGAATTTCTATGAATATTATGCAAATGACTTGAAATGCAAAACTGGCACCTAGTGATTTACTTTAGTGGAAAATGCGCCCTGGAGTCAATTTGTTAATGCATTTAACACAAAAAAAGAACGCAAAAACACAAGATTGTCAAACAGAGTGTTCGCGTTCCGCTCATTCTCTCTGTTCCTGTGGGCTCATGGTAAGCTTTTGGCAAAGAAGGCATGTAATTACGTGAAGCGACACAATAGTGTAATTTCCAAAATTGTTATAAAATTAACGAAATTACACAGGATTACACCACCATACCAGGTATTTCGTCGGGGTCTGGTTGTGAATTGGTTCTGTCAAACTGTTTCACTATTTTCAAGGCCACTCCTGCCACCTGGCAACAAATCACATCATGATTTCTGTAATCAACTCTCAACGTGGACCCAAAAGCCAAACTGCCCTATATCGAGCACCTCATTTTCGGCATGCTCCCTCTACAATACATTTCTCTGTGCTCTTAGGAACTAGGCCAGCACTATATGAAGCGCCTAAAATACACAAAGGGATTTAATAGAAGAAAATATGTGGTCCACAATCAATATTATTCATATAACCACGGATGGTACAACAACAAATCAATTAACATATTTGGCCCCTCCATAAAATGCACATCTTTGGAACTTTATTTTAAGGATAAAGTTATGATATAAAACAAAATAAGAAAAATAAACAATAATTCTCTGTTCCTGAAGTCTGTCTATAACTAGATAGCTGTATCTCAAATTCTGAAACATGAAAGAACTTATATCTCCATGGAAGGCCTTGTATTTTGCTGTTTCCATTACGTATTGTTTATTAAACAAGGTATTTGTTCGAAAACCTCTATGCTTTCATTACCATAATGCTATTAGCTGCATACACCATATCTGATCTCGGTTTTCTTTCAGGCCTGTCTCAATACTATACACACATTAAAAAAAAAGTAAAATGTTGGAATCTTGCATGCTCCATGGCAATGTGCTATATATAGTCTCCACTGAGATGTAACTGGAAATCTTGACGCAGTCTATCACTTAATTGCGAAAGGCTGTCAGAATTGCTTAGAGTTTTGACAGTGATGTTGCACAACACAAGGATGCCTCAACCCAGAGCGCATCATGATCTTAATGAACCAACTAGGGATACAAAACCATATCCTTCCTGACAACTGAGGATCCCATTAGCCTCTCTTGTTTTGCCCCTGAAAAGATGAAACCCCCCTCAAGAATGAAGACATCTTCGAGCTTAGATATATGCTACCATGCCCTGACATTCTCTTCACTTTTAAGACGCCTGCATCTCTGGGCTTGAGGGGTTTCTCGATGACAGTCACCCCTCGCTTCCGGGGTACGCAGGAGGATTATTTGAGACCCTTTGCAACATCATTTTCTATCAAGCCTTTGGGAAGTTGTCTTGCTTTAGGGTTTCGTCAAAAAGGGAAAGAGGAGGAAATGAACAAAAGCATTCACAAAAACGTTTTCTCAGAAATCCTTGCATTTTCCTTAATTTTTCATGTAACTTTGTTAAATAATTTGGAGCATTGCAGATTTATTTCAGATCTGAGTCTTTAAAGGCGACCAACAGCTGCCTGCAGTGGGAACTTCTAGGTCTTATTTAGAGTCATGGGACTGTGATATGCATCAGGAGCACTGCCCCTGTGTGCACTGGGGTGCGCATTTAAATAGATGCAATGGGCGCAAACGATGAGAGTGCACCCAATTTTAAGGTTGCTGCTTCCAGGGCTGATGCAAACTCTGCCCTGCTCTGTGAGCAGTTTATTAGCAACAGACAGACGGGGCATATTTATTAGATATTCACGCAACGCAGCAAGCCACCTTGCTGTATGGAATGGAGAGGGAAAGAAAGCGCTGTATTTAACATTATACAACGTATTCCTGCTCTCTGCCTGTGCTGGTGCGCAGATCGCTGCCTAGCTCCAACTTAGGCACCTGTGGTGGTGCTAGGGTGCTAGGGCGCCTGCGTTGTAGGCCGGATTGTTTTTGTGCAGGAAGGGACACCTTCCGGCACAAAAGCAATCCTCTGAGGCGTTTTCCTCTTTGTATGTGTGTGCTGCATGCAGCACATGGCGAGAGAGGAAATAATTCGGATAAATTAGCATAATTCTCCAAAGGTTGGCTCCATTGCTTTGGTGGAGTAGCCTCGCCCCACTGGTAAAATGGCAGTACACAAGAAAAATAAAATGACAATAAAACTATTTTATTGTCTTTTTTTCCACTTCTAGTCCACAACCACGAGTCTGAGGTACGGTGGGGCCATGTCTCTGTGTCTGAAAGAGCCATTGTAGGTTTGGCCAGCCTTCCAAAGCCGGCCAAACCGACATATGCACTTTGATATCTCCAGGCTATTCCTGGGAGATACCATCAGTGTTCAAGGCACAGGCTCCCTGTCCACAAGGAGCGTTAAACTTGCCCGCTCCGCCCACTCCCAGAGTTTCTCTCATGCTGGTAATAACTGCATGAGAGAAGTGCTGGGATTGTGTAGTGAGTCTGGGAGCCTGTGATAATGGGGATTGTAGTGACAGGGAAAGCGAGGAGCGGCACGACAGGGGAGCAAAAGAGCGTGGCCCAGCAAGGGAGCAGCAAAACGTGGGCTGGCAGCAAAAGGTAAGTGTTTAAAAACATTTTTTTATTAATTTTTCCCCAGCGCTGCTCAGGCTGCCCCCCCCCCCCCAGATGGATTGGCAGCAGCCACTGCTGATTTCTCCTCGTAACACCCGTCCTGGTGAAGCGTAGCATTTTGATGCATTCCTAGATCCACCTGGGGATGTGCCAAAATCCATGGGTGGATGCATGGGAACACCAACATTCCACCATGGAGTAACACAAGACACTGACTTGAGTTTCTCACATTTACTAAGCTATGCAGGGTCACGTAAGGTGGTCTTGCATGGCTTGGTAAATGTCAATCTAGGTTTTGTGTTGCCTTTAAACTCCCTTATGTGGCAGAAGGGTGACGCAAAACCATGATAAATATGCCCGTCAATGTTTAAAGCAGCCAATCCCTCTTTCACAGTAGGACGACATCCCACCTGCTTTTGAAAAGGATGGCAATAATTCCACTGCAGGTGTGTGCAGTGTGTTACTGAACCTCCCTGCAGGTGCATGGGTACCCCCTTTCTCCCTTGCATGGGTTGCTCTCAGGAGGTGCACTGTGCACTACCTGTTGGCAGCACAAAGTCAGCACACCTCCTGACGGTCTCTTTGCCTGTGCACCTAAGTCCATAATACGTGCAAGCACAAAGGCAAAGTATTTCTCTCAGTGGCATTGGCTATGCCTCCATACTAATGAGGTGGTCATATCCTCATGCTAATGATGGAATGCCCCCTTAAAAGTATGCTGGCGCTGAATATTATGCACCTGGATGATCTTGTTTACAGGATGAGTCTGACAAGTGCCTGAGGCCTCTTTGGAGTGCATAAGTGCCTTGGGGTGCAGAAAGTGGGCAAGCCAGTCCTTTGCACTACAGAAGTACTTTATGTTATAAAGCTACTGTTTTCTTCACAAGCCAGCTGAAAATTAGAGCTTTTGCCTAAATCATGTTAGTGGAGAAAAAATGCTTTAGATAATTTTACCCATATGTAGGACATATTTGGTGAAATGTGAATGAGTAAAAGTGTTTGGAGAGAGGCAAAACGTGGCAATTGGTGTATAAATCTCTGTTTCTGCAGGTTATTCAATAATGATAAAAGGAAATCTTAAAATAATGCCATACACCTATTCTGGTTAATTCTGTGCCCTGTGGTAACATTTTTTACGTATGGTTTTTCTGGGAAAATCATAATTGAACCCTAAGACGTGGGAAAAAATGTGAGGCTTTAGAGACTGGCCACTGAGTGACTTTCAGAGGGTATGTTACCTTTACAACGAAACTTTTACAACGCACTACCATTACAACGCGGTCATTACAACGCAAACCATTACAACGCATTGCGCTGGGGGGCACTCTATAATAGGGAATACGTTTAATTTACTATCCAACACCTTCCCTAGTGTCCACGGGGACTGGAGTTGGAATAGTAAATTAAACTATTCACTATCCAGCACCCCAAAGCGCTATGCGTTGTAATGGATTGCGATGTAAAAACCGTGTTGTAAAGGCAGGCGTTGTAATAGCCTGCGTTGTAACGTCATACATCCCTTTCAGAGATTTGGTAAAATATGATCATTTGAGCCTAAGACAAGGAGGGGCAGATTTACTATTTTTTCAAGTGCACACTGCAGCAGCCGCAAATGCCATGCTACATGAAAAGGAGAGAGGAGTAGAACGCCCAGTTTACTCAAATAAGGCACTCTCCTTCCCTCTCCCTTGTGCTGGTGCTAAAATCAGCTGCCGTGCGCCATGGATACACCTTTGCGCCAAGGTGCAAGGGTGTCTCCGTGAGCCGAGCATAGGTTTTTACTGGAAAGGAATCCTTCCAATACAATATACAATGCTTTGACTAACTTGAAGCCTTTTCCCACTTTGTATGTGTGCTGTACAGTGCAGCACACATGCAAAGTCAGAAAAGGAAGGAGAATTGAAAGCATTTCTCCTTCCTTGCCCCTACTTGAAAAGGGCACAGTGTTCTCACGCTAAACCCAGTCTACTTTATTTAGTAAATTGGATTTAGCATGAGAAACATTGGGAATTTGAATGGGAATACCCATGCACCTCCCTTGGTACACCCCCTTGATGCTCAGTAATGCAAAGCAGCGATATGCACAGCTTTGCATTACTTTTCTGTTAGTTCGAGCACTAAACAAGTTTAGCACTGGAAACTAAAGTGGGAAAAAAGATGTTGCGCAATTTGCGTCACTTTTGTGATGCAAGCACAGAGCAACATTTTTGTAAATCACCCTGATGTGTGTAGTGCAATCTGTCTTAACCTCATAAGAGCGTAGAACGTTTAGCGCCCAGTGCTGAACGTTCGAATAACGAATGCTGGCCCGTCGGCTTACGGTCGTGCGCAGCACTGGGGAGGTAGTGCACGCGACGACCGTTGGCCGACAGCAGCGCTTAAGGGGTTAATTACAGAGCAGCATACAAGCGGTACACACCACTGCAGCATGGTAGCTGAACAGTGAGAAAAAGCATTATGAGAAGGAATCTCTGGGGAGCCAATTCTTGTTCCGACCCAGGCACATTCCTAGTACATGTCTACTGTCGTGCAGAACAATATATTGCACAAAGAGAACCTCAGTAGAATGAGCTGTTTTCCACAAAGTCCTTCTGGGAACACCATCGAATTCCGATGCGGGGACTCCTGGGTAGTGTTTCTTCATTGGCTTTAACTGGTGTAGAAAATTATATCAGTTCTAGTTCCATGCACTTGCCTAAATGTGACAGTTACCAACCGTCATATTGTGTTTGTTGCTGGAACAAGTGCACGTAACCTCTTCAGGTTACAAGAATAACGCTACTAAAATCTATGTATTTATTTGCACGAAACGTTCCGGTAATGCACAAATCCTATAAGTCCCCGTACAAAATTTGTGAATTTAGGAGACTGTAGAATTTGAGAAAAAGTTCTCTCTTTTACGATTAAGCAACTGTCTTTTAAGTCTTAGAGGGTTTCTATTTTCAGGTTTTCCCAGATATGACTTTTGAGACAACCGGGGGTCGGTAGGAATAAGAATTAGGGGCATATGTATCAAAAAAATGTTTTTGCGATTCTCAAATAGCGATTTTTAAGGAATCGCTATTTGAGAATCGCAAAACGCGTTGTAAATAAATGATCACAAAAATTTTGCAATTTGGTAATAATCGCAATCGATATTACCAAATACCAACACCTTATGCTGTGTCAGAGGCTGGGAGCAGGAGCACACCACTCTGAACTTTAACACCATCCAAAATACAATGGACAGATAGGAAAAGGAAAAGGAGGCAGCTGTAAGGAAGAGAAATCAGAAATTTAGTGAAAAGGAACTGTAGGTCCTCATTGAGGAGATGGTTAAGAAGCATGTGCTTTTTGGCAAGAAATTTCTGCCCATCCCAGAGTCTGAAAAGCACAAAGTCTGGCTGGACATACAGGCTAAGGTGAATGCCATAGGTGTGACACAGCGCTCCATTGAGGACCTACGCAAGAGATGGTATGACCTGCGCTCAAGGTCTAAGGACAAGGTTGCCACCAGGCTTGCAGAGGCGAAGAAAACTGGTGGTGGTCTATCGACAGAGCCTGCATCCACGCCCCTTGAGGAGTTGGTGGAGTCCACCCTACAGCCAGAGAGCATCAGCCGGCTCCACCATGCCCAACACCAGACAAGGGGGAACAGCGTTTACTATGCAACTTTTACAACGCTGTGCCTTTACGACGCAACTTTTACAACGCAAGTCGTTACAACGACTTGCGCTGGGGGGGGTCTCCAGGATAGGGAATAGTTTAATTTACTATCCAACTCCTTCCCTACTATCCACGGGGACTGGAGTTGGAATAGTAAATTAAACTATTCACTATCCAGCGCCCCCCAACGCAAGTCGTTGTAACGACTTGTGTTGTAAAAGTTGCGTCGTAAAGGCATGAGTTGTAAATGCATGCGTAGTAACGACATACATCCCCAGACAAGGTAAGATGCATGCTAAATCAGCCCTGACACATTACTCACTTAAGAACACACTCAGGAAAGCCCCAATTACAAAATTAGTATGCAACTCCAGTCCACATTTTCCTGCCCACCCAGCAATGCATCATGGGAGATGAATTCACACATGTAGCACAGTTGAGCAATGACACACAGCAATGATTCTGCAGTTGACATAAAATAGGAAAACCAAATATGTTACACAGTACTTAGGTACCCAAAATGCAACCAAGTTTATTCAGTTAACAATGGAAAGCAGAACACACAATAAGTAGTGCTTTTGTATTTACAGTTGAACCTGCAACACAGGGTGACAACACGGAATCTGAGGAAGAGCAACAGCCACAGGACCAGGACAGGGAGAGGACACAGATCAGACAACACAGCCAACTCCTGTTCCCAAAAAACCGCTGTCACACTGTGCCTCCACTCCCGGAGTTAGAGGGAGAACTTGAAGGCACATAGTATGAGGCACATCACCAGCATGAAGAGCTGGCATGACAGGAACATGATCAGCCCCCTATGCACCGTAAGGACGACAGTTGCAGGAGATGCAGGCCCAGGTCACAAACCAACACAGCTGTAGGAGATGATCATTCCGTATTCTCAGGCCTGGAAGGCACAATGGTGAAGGTCCAGAGTCTGCAAGCCAAAAGCATGCAATCTATAAACAGGCAGCTTGTGTCTGTCAACCATAATCTGACAGACATGAAAGAGGGCATTAGAGAGCTCAATCAAACTGTTGCGGAGGGCAATAAGGCCTGTGCAGACAGCAATATTGAAATGGCTGGAGCAATCAAACAGCTCTGTGCTACAATGCAAAAGGACCATGCATCCAGACGCAGGGGGAAACAATGTCTGTACACCCATCTGGATGTATACAGTAAGGCGGTCAACCATTTGTGCAATGCCACATCTGTACTGTCAAGACGCATAGTGGAGATGCAGATAGAAATGGCACACTGCAGCCAGGATGTTGTAAAAGGTTTGGTGGAGGTCACAAATGCAGTTGACCAGCTGCAGAGATCTATGACAAAATATAGAAAGACAAAATATCGACCTACAAAAATATTGGAGCAATAATATCGATGTCAACAATATCGACATGCTATCTACAAAAAGGTAAGTACAAAAATTTCGAAAAAAATATCGATGTTAAAAATATCATTTTTTTAAAAAATATTGTTTTTTTAAAAAAAATATGTAAAATTAATTAAAAAAGACTTAAAAATAGAATAAACATAGTACAAAATATATTATATTATTCAAAATTAATAAGTAACATACATAATGTAATCAAAACAAATAAAATAAAAAAATTATTTTTACTATTTTTTAAATTAATTATATACTACATTCACTACAACAATACAAAAGATATTAAGTAACAGAGGGAATAAAATACTATTCCAACTCCCCAAAAAACAACAGTAAGGAAAATGTTGGATAGCGGAGGGGTAAAAAAAATTACTATTCTCACTCCAGAGAGTGCAGCAGTAGGGAAAGTGTTGGATAGCGTAGAGGTAAAAATTTCTATTCCAACTCCAGAGAGTGCAACAGTAGGGAAAGTGTTGGATAGCGTAGGGGTAAAAATTACTATTCCAACTCCAGAGAGTGCAACAGTAGGGAAAGTGTTGGATAGCTAGGGGTAAAAATTACTATTCCAACTCCAGTTAGTGCAACAGTAGGGAAAGTGTTGGATAGCGTAGGGGTAAAAATTACTATTCCAACTCCAGTTAGTGCAACAGTAGGGAAAGTGTTGGATAGCGTAGGGGTAAAAATTACTATTCCAACTCCAGAGAGTGCAACAGTAGGGAAAGTGTTGGATAGCTAGGGATAAAAATTACTATTCCAAATCCAGTTAGTGCAACAGTAGGGAAAGTGTTGGATAGCGTAGGGGTAAAAATTACTATTCCAACTCCAGTTAGTGCAACAGTAGGGAAAGTGTTGGATAGCGTAGGGGTAAAAATTACTATTCCAACTCCAGAGAGTGCAACAGTAGGGAAAGTGTTGGATAGCATAGGGGTAAAAATTACTATTCCAACTCCAGAAAGTGCAACAGTAGGGAAAGTGTTGGATAGCGTAGGGGTAAAAATTACTATTCCAACTCCACAGAGTGCAACAGTAGGGAAAGTGTTGGATAGCGTAGGGGTAAAAATTACTATTACACCTCCAGAGGGTGCAACAGTAGGGAAAGTGTTGGATAGCGTAGGGATAAAAATTACTATTCCAACTCCAGAGAGTGCAACAGTAGGGAAAGTGTTGGATAGGGTAGGGGTAAAAATGACTATTCCCACTCCAGAGAGTGCAAAAGTAGGGAAAGTGTTGGATAGCATAGGGATAAAAATTACTATTCCAACTCCAGAGAGTGCAACAGTAGGGAAAGTATTGTATAGCGTAAAAGGTAAAAAAATAACAAAAATTAATAATGTTAAATAATACAAAAATTAATTAGTAAATAAATATAAACTATTTACAAATACCAATACATAATTATTAAAAACATGATTAGCAATAAATAATTAAGTAAAAATGAATTAATAATAAATAATAAATACCAATTAATAATAATAAATTACAAATTAATAATTAATTAACAATAATATAATTTACAAAACAATAAAATAAATTATTACTTAATTACATTTAAATTACTTCCCACCCTATTCCCCTATCACCCCATCTTAAGGCACCGTTACCAATCTCCCAGAGGCCCTAGATTTTGGCAATCTGGAACTAGTAAATGACTAGTGTGGTGACAACGTTCATGTAAATATAATTTTGCTGCGCTTTGTCTCCAAAAGGAAACGCTTTAGAATATATATCTTTTAGATGCCAGTATATATCACTCTTTTTTAGGCACCGTTACCAATCTTGCAATGTAAAGTAAAATATTATTTAAGTAAGAACTCCATCTCCTTGTTCTGTTATCATTGAGATAATACAGCTTTGAAATAGGATAAGGTTATTTAAAGTGGTTTATTTATCTTTTATCCATACATTGTATACTCTCAATCTCCATTTAGGGAATAAGGGTTACGTAATCAATATGCGTTTACCTTTCAGCTTATCCTGTTTTATCCTTTCACACATTATCAAACTAGAATCTATTCGTGTGATTGCCTGTTAAAACAAAATTCGAGCAAGAACGTGTAAGTACTATAGCGTTAAGCATTGAGCTATATAAACGCTTTAATATAAGAGCAATTATTTACTGTTATCACTTGTTGCCTCTTAGAACATTTTTATGCCTTCATGCTGAGACTCTACGAAATTAGTTCGCTGTTTACCAAATCAACTGTGTAAGTAGACTTTGCTCCTCTTTTTATAACATAGGAGCCCATCCGTGTCAAAATAATAATGCTCTGGTCTGATGTCCCTAAAATAAGCAACACTATGTGTTTCTTTTTATCATGAAGTTAATTCTTGGCTCCTGGTCCTTTATCATCCCCTTTTCCGTCCCCCGCCATCCCCCCAGGTCTGAAATAACAATGTACAAAAAGATGAATGCCCTTCATTAGGGCATCACGGAGTTATTTAAACTCGTCTTTGTTCCTTTGTAAAGAAGATGATGTTATAGCTGTATAGGTTTACTGTACCACATTTTGACTGTGTTACTGATTATGAAATAAGTATTAGTAATTATAGTATGTCAATTTGAATATTGTTTTTCTTTGACACATTTTTTGTGATTTTTAGGTGATATGTGGCTACTCCAGAAGAAGGCGCTGGTCGCTGAAACGCGTGTAGAGAACCATTTGTTATGCCACCTTTTTTAATATTGTGATTTTCAATTAATTGTTGCGTCATTACATTTTGTTAAAAATAATTGTGATTTGTTATTACTTTTTATTGTATATTGATGATGTTTTGTGTATTTTATGAATAATTTGATATTGTCTAAACTAATAGTTATTACGTATGTTTTGTGAGTTTTATTTTTAGATAAGGTCAATAATAAATTTTGAGTACAGACCTCCTATTTCTTCTTTACATTTATTGATTTGATCATAAAGAATCCTTAAATCAAGTGCCATGGTTGTTATTTTGCACGCTGTTTTTCCCTGACCTAGGACTTGTAGTATCTACTATCTCAGGGGGTCCTTGCTTTTTTCACACATAATCATCACGGATGTCAGTCAGCACACTGAGCGTGCAACTGCAGGGCGTGGACGGAAGAAATAGTCAGAGTTGCCACAGTTAGATATTATGTGTGAAGTAACCTACGGCATATGTACATTTGTAATTCCTTTACTCATGTCCTGTGTACATGACAGCTGCAACAGCAAGTGCCACATGTAACGTGTGTATGTAGACTGTGTGAATGCAATTTACCTGATGCTAAGATACATTAAAACACAGTCAATCTCAAATCTTTATTGGCTTTGTGTCATCATTTCCCACCTAGAAATAGTTGTGTGTTATTTCTGCACGTCTGTGTCGGCCATGAGCGGCCCCTACACCACCTGCTGGTCTGCGATGTGGACCTGGTACCTCATCCTCATCTGATTCTGTATCTGTGAGTTCCACTGGTATGCCTTTTCTTGTCACAATGTTGTGCAGCATGGCACTAGCAGCCACAATCTTGCAGCAGGTACCTGGCCCATATTGTAGTGCTCCTCAATTCTTGTGCAAGCAGCGGAACCTGCTCTTTAGTATACCAAATGTCCGTTCAATGACACAGCGCGTTGACGTGTGCGCGATTGTATCTTCGCTCACTCGGATTAGCCGGATTGAGGTACGGTGTGAGGATGAATGCACGCACAGCATATGCACTGTCACCTACAGGTTGAAAGACATATGGTCAATCACTGTCCTATCACTGCAGGTCTAAAGTATATATCTGAGTGGTTGACATGAATTTACCTAGCAGGTATTCCTCGCCAAATTCACCCCCCGTTGAGACGTGTGTATGTTCCACCAAATATAGGAATCGTGTGTACTGCCAGGATAATTTGCTACAATATCAGTTATGATGTGTTTAGCGTTGCATATGTTTAGTGAATGGAATGATTTCTGGTTCCTGATTACGTACTCATTGTCTGAGGGGGTTGAGAGGGCTACATGTGTCCCATCTATGCAACCAATGACATGGGGAAACCTGGCAATCTGGTAGACGTCTAGTTTGGTCTGCTGCAATGCCTGTTGTGTGTTGGGGAATATGATGTGATGGTGTATCCTCTGGACCATTCCATACGAGAATGCATGGAAGAAGCGTGACAGGCAACTCTGGGACACTCCTTCTGCTGTAGCTATCACCCCCTGGAAGACCCTTGATGCCAGTAAGTGCAGTGAACAGAGGACCTGCACATGTTGTGGAATTGTTTGGGTCCTGCGGGTTGGGTGTTCAAGCATGGGTGTTAGCTCAGCAATCAAGTCTAGTATGGTATCTGAGTCCAGCCTACACTTCACATGTATCTCTTCCTCTGTCTGCTGGAACAGAGTGATGCGCACTCAAAAGACCCGTTCCTGTCGCCTCTTTCTCTGTGCTGCTGCTTGAATCTGCATCCTCCTGGCTATGACATACAGCGCTACTACTGCAAAAGTTCCTGGGGCATTCTGGGACTGTTTAAATAGGTTGCACATGGTTACCACCTGGCTTGAGTTGGTGGTAATTTCCAGGTACAAAATTGCGAATTTTACGTATTCGCAATTTGCAAATTTTTTCATACATTGGTTAGCGAACTCGCAATTTGCGACACTCTATTATGCGAATTCGCAATTTGCAGCACGGTAATTGCGAATTCACAATTGAGTTTTCGCAAAACAGTGGCATCGTAAAATTGGTATTCGCTATTTTTGTGAATATCTATTTTGCAATGCGAATCACTGACACATTGGAGAAGGCAATTTTGCGATTGCAAACACAGTTTTTTTTGCAATTCGCAGCTTGTGCGACCTCAAAATTGCTTGATACATATGGCCCTAATACCCTTGTTTAAAGCAGAAGGTGCACAAGCCATATTAATGCAGCCAGCAAGACTTAAGGTGCTGGTAAATGGGACTTTTGAGATCTTTCAGGAGGTTGAGATGGTGAAGGCATGAACTTTGGCAAAAGTAGGGTTACAGAAAAACAGTCTATGCTATTTCATTAATGAAAATGTTTTAATGATCCTTGATGGGGAAGCACTGCTTGTTTCTCCTTTGATATAATTTCTAATGGTGTGGGGAAGCGGGAAGTAGGGCACTGGGTGCAGTAAACACTCAGAAGGAGCAGAGAAGGTTGGACATCTATGCAAAGAGTAGAGAAATTGCACAGGTGTCTTCAGGGGGGAATAAGGAGTTGGGGATTCAGGCAGGCAGTAGAGTTGGTGAGTAGAGGAGGAGAATGGAGAGAGGGTGGGCAGGCAACAGATTTTTGTTGGAGCTGAGATTTGGGGGAGGAAAAACTGTTTCAAGAATATTAAAAATGTTTTTATCAGAAATAGAGTTACATGGTTTGTAAATGGTTTGAACAACAAAGGGAAGCTCCAAGCTATTTTTAATTGGTTAGAGAAACAGATATTAACCTTTGTAATTCTTCAGGAGACAGATATAAATGAGGACAAGGAGAACGTGCTACACAGGGGCCATTTCCCTTAAGGCAGCACTCTGCCTCCTCAGCAGGATTCCAAGGGGTGCAATTGTAGCAAGTTGGAGGTTTAGGGGTGAGATTGACAGATAAGATGGGAAGATGGGCAATCATAGAGATTTTAATTGATCTGATGTCAATCACATCATTCTCAATATAAGGCTCAGTACTTCATGACAGGAGCACTTTCATAATTTAACTCTTCACTTAGCTCAATGTTCAAAGAACATTGTAGTGGAAGGTGATTTTAACTGTTGCAAACCCCAGAGCTGGATTTACACAACATTAAGGATACACAGGGGAAACCAAAAGTGGCATAAGCCATAAATAAACTGTAAGGAAATGTCTCTTTTTGCATGCTAACCAGACCTCAGTGCCAGTGTTCAAACCCATTAGTGTATGATGAATTTGTATCCCCAATTGGCAGAGACTGACTTACTTTTAAGTCCCTAGTATATGGTACCCAAGGTACTCAGGGCATGTAAGGCAGAGTGTCAACCCAGGGCTGCAGCACTAATTGTGCCACCCGGTGTGTGACAAAGTACCTAATGGCGCCTGGCCTGCCACTACAGACTGGAAGGGCAGTTTTAAAATGCTAGTTCAACTTTGCTATTTAACCAATTGCAAAGCCCCCACTTCTCTCAACAAGATATGTGAGTCTCTCCTAAGGAAAGTCTACTGAGCCCTAAGGCAGAGAGCTGTATATTATTAGGTAGGACATGAATTTAAGCCTGGCTAACTTCTGAATGGGAGTACTTAAATGGGTAGTTCAAGGTATCAAATTAAGCGCGGCTTGAAACCCGACTTGCTGCGCAAGTCGAATATAGTGTCACTTTCAAGGAAAAACAACTTTTAGAAAGTTGCCGCTCTGTAGCCCAGTTTGTCCGGTGGCCTCACATGGTCACTGGCTGCCAGACAGCTTTCTTCCCTCCTGGGAAGTAGTGTGAAAAACTCCCACATTCAGAAACAACAACAGCCTTCTGCAAGGACGCATACAAGATGTAAACTCTGACATGGGTGGACTTTGTAGCTGCCTCTATGAAGTAACTGGAAGGCTGGATAAAGGGTAACAAAGTGGATACATATGAGGGGCTCTACAATTTGGTTTTTGAAGAAACGCATACTTACGCCTCATCTAGTGGATTCGAAGCTATCTAGCCCTAGGGAGCTGGGTAAGATAGCTGATAAATGAGTGCGCACTAAGGTGCCTAAAAAGTCCCAATGCGGTGATCATTAAAAAGGAAGATAGGCCCCCCTTCAGGAGAAAGATGGGACAGAACATAAAAAGTCAGAAACTCCCAAATAGTCCCCAAAAGATGCCCAAGAAGGGAGCCCAGAGCCACATCCCATTCAAAGGGGATGAGGGTTGCTGGGAAAGAACTTTTGACCTGCAAAGGTTGTGGTGTGCTGTGACTGTAGACAGCCAGGGCACAAGAGGGGGGATTCTGCGTACACCACGAATTCTCCCATTGGTGACCATCCCAATGGTATTGCCAGTATAGGAATGGGGCTATAAGTTGTCCCTGAGAATTGGAAGGGATACATGGAAACAACTTTAGTCTCCTTGGGGGGTGAAAGTTGAACCCTTGGCACACTGGCTTGCCATCATGATAAGGTACAGACAGTGGCCAATAATTAATGGGATTAGAGTCCAGGCCTTGAGAGATACAAGTGCCAGAAGCACCATGGTTATGTCTAAGCTCGTTTCCTCAGGTCACCTCATACTTGTTGCGGTGCACCATATAGTACACTCCGACAATGTTACAAAGTCACATCCCAGAGCTGTGGTAAACTTTCAGTGGGGAGTGGTTAATGGGCCTAGAAGAGTAGCTGTGTCCCCTGCCATCCCAATTGAGTGTCTGCTGGGAAACAAACTTGAAATATCTGCCTGGGCAGAGGTCGAGAGAAGGACTTGTGCAGCAATGCTAGGTCTCCCTGAGTGGATGTGTGTCTCCACTTGAGGACAAAAGAGCTTAAGGAAAAAAATGGCCCAAGGACCTAGTTCCAAGAGGAAGGGTAGGAAATGTGGCAAGGCCACTTCCCAAAGTCCGCAGAGCAAGAAAAAGCCTAGTCCCCAGAGGAAAGGCCTGGTGTCCGAACAGGAGGCTGCTTCCTTGAGAGATTTGCATGATCTAGCAGAGCTCCAAGGATTAGGTGGACCCTCTAGAGAGGACTTGAGCCAAGGGGAAAAAAAGTATAACACTCTTGACGGTTTGAGACAGCTGACTGTTAAACAGGAGGATGGTGATGTTACCAGTACCCATAAGGTAAATTCGGAGGAGGGATTCCTGTACAGTGAGTCAAGGGACTCCAAATCATGGGCAAACAGGAGAGTGGTGGTCCCCCAACAGTACAGAGAGCTCCTCCTTAACCTGGCCCATGACATCCCCTTAGCTGGACATCTGGGGCAGACCAAGACCAAGCTAAGGTTGTTCAATCGCTTCTAATGGCCCCAAATGTCAGAAAAGGTGAAGGAGTTTTGTCATTCCGGTGTCGCCTGTCAAGTCAATGGCATGGCAGGGGTCAAACCAAATGCTCCCCTTTTGCTACTGCCTGTGGTGGGGACTCCCTTTGAGAGGGTGGGGATGGATATTATTGGTCCCCTAGACCAGGGCTGGACTGGCCATAGAGGGTATTGGGCATTTCCCAAGAAGGCTGAAAGGATGGGGGCTGGTTTTGCAGCGGAAGGGGACGGTTTTGTTACTGGAAGCTGGTTTTGCAGCGATGCTACAATATGGAGCCCAGTATCAAAAGCAGCAAGCAAGTATTTCGGGCCTCCCAGGGCCAGGCAGTGCTTTCCCAGGGGCTGGTGTGACAAAATTGCCTGGGCTGCTGTGGGTTCTTAGTCTGTCCCAGCTCTAGACCCACCTAACGCCTTTGACAATAGGTTCATCTTGGTGGTAGTGGACCATGCCACAGATACCCTGAAGCTAATCCCCTAAGGACAGTTACTGCGCCTGCAGAAGTTAAGACCCTGTTTGACATCTTCACCAGATTTGAGATCCTCAATAAAGTTATTTCAGATAGGGGCAGAAATTTCATGTCAGTCTATCTGAAAGCAATGTGGGATGAGTGAGGAGTGACTTATAAGTTCACCAACCCTTACCGTCCCCAAAGAAATTGTCTTGTGGAGAGAGTCAATAAGACCACAAATAGCATGATATGGGCTTGCCTGAGAAACTCGGAAAGAGATGGGATGTTCTTCTACCATTCTTGCTGTTTGCATACATGAAGGTTTCTTAGAAAGGAATAGATTGCAGTCCAATTGAAGCACTCTTTGGACACCCCGTAAGAGGTCCTTTGAGTATGGTGAGAGAAAGTTGGGAGACACCTCTCAAGGAACTCAAGCAAGACTTTTTGAACTATGTGCTTGGCTTCTCTCCAGAATGGCTGAGTACATGAAGGAAGCATACAGAAACTTAGAGGCCAGACAGTAGCCTGTCAAGTACTGGTATGACCAGATGTCATCTGTGGTTGGATATGAACTTGGACAACTGTTGTGGGTCTTGGAGCAGTTGGCCCCCAGGGCCTACCTGGAAAAATGGACTTGCCCTTACCCTATCTTGGTTAAAAAGAGTTAAGTAACATATCAGAGGAACCTGGGAACCCCCAGATACCTCCATAGGGTGATACATGTGTATAGGTTCAAGCTCCTTCATGACAGAGCAGACATCATAATGCACATGGTGACAGATGGGGGTGAAGAGGGGGAGAAAGCACTTCTCCCTGACCTTCTGTCAATGTTTGTCAAAAATGAATCAGAGGAAGGAGAAGGTCTCTCTTCCACTTTGAAAGAACAGCAGCAAAAAGGCTGTTACAAGCTGCTCAGCCAGTTATCTGGCTTCTTTTCATTGACCTTAAGGTTTAACAACATGGTGTACCCATGATGTGTCTCCAAAATTAGAGAGTCTCCCAGGGACCAGAAAGGACTGGGTAACAGGAACTATATCAAAAAATTTTCCTTTCTGTGTATTAGTCTTTCAGTTGGTGACCATGAGGCCTACACATTTCAATTATTGTCACTTTTTAATTATAATTTTATGATTGCCAATAGTACGCCACACATGAATGTCATTCTTTGTAACTCTCAAAGTTTTATTTTTTATAAAAAGTTTTTATGAAAAGAAAGAGTAACATATTACATCGGTAAACCTTGTGGATACATCTATAATTATAAAAAGTGTGCTCTGTTACAGTCTTAACCACTTTCTAACAATTCCAAATTACGGTATCTAATGCAGAGTCACACCACAGTTAAAATCTTTATGTAATCAATTTAAATACATGATACAAACAATTTATACATAATAAAAAGTCCCATTGTCGACGCGTTGCGGTGCGTAGAAATACATTTGTGGCACCTTCCTCAGGACAGACGAAATATTAAAACCAATAATTTAAACTTCTTTCTAAAAAAGACAAAAATAAATATAATCAATACTTTGGGGTCGATTAGGATCGCGGACGGACTTGAGTCCGTCCGCGACCCCTGAGGAGGAGGGAACGTCCGCATGGGCTGCGCCGTTCCCTCCGATCAAATTAGGATGTGACCGCCAGGGTGGCGGTCACATCCTCTATCACTAACATTGTGGCGGGTGCAGCTGCAAGCTGCATCCGCCGCAATGTAAAAAATCCATGCACAGCATTTGCGAGCACAAAGCGGCAGGCACCGCGTGGTGCCTGCTGCATTGTGCACGCAAATGCAGGGGGGTACCATAGGTACCCCCCATGTGCACCCCCCACCCCACCTTCACCCAGGGGGCCCGCAACGGGCCCCCGAAGTGAAGGTCCGTATGCTTTTCCACGGCGGTAAAGCCGCCGCGGAAAAGCATATATTTTCAGACATCCTAATATGCCTGGCGGTGTCTGATAGACACCGCCAGACATGTTAGTGCTTTTCCGCCGCGGTCGCCTTCCGACCGCGGCGGAAAAGCGGCGGACAGATTATCAGACCCACCAGCCATCCTAATTTGGCGGTGGGTCTTTGGAGTCTCCGCCGCGGTTTTTCCGCATCCTCCAGGCCGGCGGACACTTCCGCCGGCCCGGAGGATGCGGAAAAACCGCCGTCCTAATCGGCCCCTAAGTTCCTATAGAGAGTTTTTTTAGACTAACTGTGGGCTATTTTAGTAGAGTTCACTATTGGTATATTCAATGCCCTTACTTGAAGTATAGGGTTTACGGTCCTTGTATTAGCTTTTCAGGACTTCTTCGCTTTTCATTTAGCATTCGCTTAAGCTCGCTCACACCATAAAGATTATCTTTCAATGGCCTTCTATGGAGGGAAAGCATGGAATTATACACCATACTGGAACAAGGTATTGGCCAATTTGTCCCGATCTCGTATGTTACTTACTCATAGGGTTTTTGGATGACCCTTTAGAGAGGACGTCTTATTAAAGCAGAAGCATTTTTCCAAAGTAGGGTCCGTATATATTCTGCAATTTTACCGCGCCTATAAAAAGTGCACAGTTACTTGAGGGATTTTTTTTAACTTCATTTACAGTTACTTATTCTGCATGGGATCAATCACACCTGTACATACCCGTAGCTTTTGTCACTATTGCCGGCACCCAGGCTGTTCTTGCTCGCACCCACTCACATAGTCTCTTTTTACCTGTGCTCAAGTGACATAGACTTATATTTTAGTGAGTACAATGTCTTATTTCTTACATTTATACCCTAACACAGGATGTGGCGTACATACCTAGTTGGGGTGAAGATTTCTTTTAATCGCCCAAGATGCAGCTGTTAATTTTCTTTGGCCGCTACTGGTTTAACCGTTTGGTGGGGATTTATTTTCAATTCAATCTTTTCCAACCTAGACAGTAAACACAGCATATTTTAGTAGAAGACGTTTAATGTTACTTTATCTCATTCGCATGATTACACTCTATCTCAGTGACCGGTACAGGTCGCTACTGCTGGGGCTTTAACCAAGTCTTGGGCTCCTTTCCGTGGTGCTCGTTTTAATAGGAGTTCAATGCTATATTAGCGCTATTTGCCCACAACCGTTTACTGTTGTTATAGTCATACATTAATCTAGGGTCAGCCAACTACGTCCCAGGGGCAGAGGTTCACACTCCTTGTCTAAACCCGACCGCTGCCTGACTCCCAGGGACAGAGTGCTCACCTTTTCGTTACGGGCGTTCGGCGGACCTTCTACCGACGGCTTCCTGCTTCCGGCTGCTTCTGATAGCATCGGTCAGAAGCGCCGGCCTTATATACCTTATTCCTATATTTAATTGATCCCAATTATTCAATTATGGAGAAAGTCTAGCGCCATAGTTGTAGTTTTTCGCGACTGTGGACATGATTAGAGACTACCGGACTCTCGATTGTTTATTCATCCGCATTTTATAGTTCATTAACGCGACCCAAACTAAGGCATTCATTTTCCTTAAGTTGTGTAAATCATAGGGTTAATCATATTCTCAAAGTGTGGCTCGCTTTTACTGCTTGTTGTACTCGCGGCACCCGTGTATCAGCGCCATTTTGGTAGTTTTTTTGATAATTATTATTTATGAACTACAGGGATGCGTGTTCGAGCCCCCTATTCTCCTGAAATTTATTGCTGGTTTTCACTTCTTTACTTTTGCGGGCCGGCTGCGCACTCGGTGTTTATACTTATTTTTCGGAGTTCATCACGGACCCTTGCCCTTGTATTGAGGCTATTTTCTAAAGTGAGCATCGTCCTCTACGGACTCCGTGGTTACTGGTTCAAATCATGCGCTCACTATGTTGCCCCAATAACCATTTAGTTAATCATCAATATTTCAACATAATTGCACATTGTATGTGGGAAACGTTATGATAACTTTTGTGTGTCCATTTAAACATTCCCTCTTCATTAACTTTACCCAGATATCGATATTTTTAGAAACAAACCACAATAGATTTTTTCTTTTACACAACCAGGTTTGATTACAATGTTTCTGGCAA
This sequence comes from Lissotriton helveticus, assembly GCF_964261635.1. Classification (NCBI taxonomy): domain Eukaryota; kingdom Metazoa; phylum Chordata; class Amphibia; order Caudata; family Salamandridae; genus Lissotriton; species Lissotriton helveticus. Next base: position 1,824,633,398 of record NC_136057.1, read on the forward strand.
CAATGTCTCATTTACTTGTAGTCCCGGATATGCATGCACCCCATTACTGTCTTTCGCATTTCGCGCCCTGTTACATTGGCGAGACAGGGCGCGAAATGCGCCTACGTCTCACAGAACATCGCTCCGCGATCAGAAATCAAAAAAAGAACGCCCCATTGGTAGAGCACTGGATAGCGGAAAAACACAACATTGATGAAATTAAGTGGTTCATTTTGGAAAAGATCAAGATTTCTGCGAGAGGAGGTGACCTTAATAAAAAACGAAAACAAAGGGAACAATTTTATATGTCTAAATTTAAGTCATACTACCACGGGCTAAATTGCCGGGAGGAGTGGGACAGAATGATTAGATAATATGATATATGTCGATATATACCTCCACTATGGAATCTGTGCAATACTTGTAGAATGTGTTAAACATGCTGTAATATTCCATGTATTGACCATTTGTTTGAACAGGATTGATCACTGGATTTGTTTTAACGAACTGGGTAATTGAAGTAGATCTGTCTCCTGAAACCATATGTTTAGGATTAAGCTTGTGGTAAACATCAGAAACTGATTATGAAATATATGTTACCATCATTTCGCCCTGGAAAGACAGTAATGGGGTGCATGCATATCCGGGACTACAAGTAAATGAGACATTGTTGCCAGAAACATTGTAATCAAACCTGGTTGTGTAAAAGAAAAAATCTATTGTGGTTTGTTTCTAAAAATATCGATATCTGGGTAAAGTTAATGAAGAGGGAATGTTTAAATGGACACACAAAAGTTATCATAACGTTTCCCACATACAATGTGCAATTATGTTGAAATATTGATGATTAACTAAATGGTTATTGGGGCAACATAGTGAGCGCATGATTTGAACCAGTAACCACGGAGTCCGTAGAGGACGATGCTCACTTTAGAAAATAGCCTCAATACAAGGGCAAGGGTCCGTGATGAACTCCGAAAAATAAGTATAAACACCGAGTGCGCAGCCGGCCCGCAAAAGTAAAGAAGTGAAAACCAGCAATAAATTTCAGGAGAATAGGGGGCTCTAACATGCATCCCTGTAGTTCATAAATAATAATTATCAAAAAAACTACCAAAATGGCGCTGATACACGGGTGCCGCGAGTACAACAAGCAGTAAACGCGAGCCACACTTTGAGAATATGATTAACCCTGTGATTTACACAACTTAAGGAAAATGAATGCCTTAGTTTGGGTCGCGTTAATGAACTATAAAATGCGGATGAATAAACAATCGAGAGTCCGGTAGTCTCTAATCATGTCCACAGTCGCGAAAAACTACAACTATGGCGCTAGACTTTCTCCATAATTGAATAATTGGGATCAATTAAATATAGGAATAAGGTATATAAGGCCGGCGCTTCTGACCGATGCATCAGAAGCAGCCGGAAGCAGGAAGCCGTCGGTAGAAGGTCCGCCGAACGCCCGTAACGAAAAGGTGAGCACTCTGTCCCTGGGAGTCAGGCAGCGGTCGGGTTTAGACAAGGAGTGTGAACCTCTGCCCCTGGGACGTAGTTGGCTGACCCTAGATTAATGTATGACTATAACAACAGTAAACGGTTGTGGGCAAATAGCGCTAATATAGCATTGAACTCCTATTAAAACGAGCACCACGGAAAGGAGCCCAGGACTTGGTTAAAGCCCCAGCAGTAGCGACCTGTACCGGTCACTGAGATAGAGTGTAATCATGCGAGTGAGATAAAGTAACATGAAACGACTTCTACTAAAATATGCTGTGTTTACTGTCTAGGTTGGAAAAGATTGAATTGAAAATAAATCCCCACCAAACAGTTAAACCAGTAGCGGCCAAAGAAAATTAACAGCTGCATCTTGGGCGATTAAAAGAAATCTTCACCCCAACTAGGTATGTACGCCACATCCTGTGTTAGGGTATAAATGTAAGAAATAAGACATTGTACTCACTAAAATATAAGTCTATGTCACTTGAGCACAGGTAAAAAGAGACTATGTGAGTGGGTGCGAGCAAGAACAGCCTGGGTGCCGGCAATAGTGACAAAAGCTACGGGTATGTACAGGTGTGATTGATCCCATGCAGAATAAGTAACTGTAAATGAAGTTTAAAAAAATCCCTCAAGTAACTGTGCACTTTTTATAGGCGCGGTAAAATTGCAGAATATATACGGACCCTACTTTGGAAAAATGCTTCTGCTTTAATAAGACGTCCTCTCTAAAGGGTCATCCAAAAACCCTATGAGTAAGTAACATACGAGATCGGGACAAATTAGCCAATACCTTGTTCCAGTATGGTGTATAATTCCATGCTTTCCCTCCATAGAAGGCCATTGAAAGATAATCTTTATGGTGTGAGCGAGCTTAAGCGAACGCTAAATGAAAAGCGAAGAAGTCCTGAAAAGCTAATACAAGGACCGTAAACCCTATACTTCAAGTAAGGGCATTGAATATACCAATAGTGAACTCTACTAAAATAGCCCACAGTTAGTCTAAAAAAACTCTCTATAGGAACAAAGTATTGATTATATTTATTTTTGTCTTTTTTAGAAAGAAGTTTAAATCATTGGTTTTAATATTTCGTCTGTCCTGAGGAAGGTGCCACAAATGTATTTCTACGCACCGAAACGCGTCGACAATGGGACTTTTTATTATGTATAAATTGTTTGTATCATGTATTTAATTTGATTACATAAATATTTTAACTGTGGTGTGACTCTGCATTAGATACCGTAATTTGGAATTGTTAGAAAGTGGTTAAGACTGTAACAGAGCACACTTTTTATAATTATAGATGTATCCACAAGGTTTACCGATGTAATATGTTACTCTTTCTTTTCATAAAAACTTTTTATAAAAAATAAAACTTTGAGAGTTACAAAGAATGACATTCATGTGTGGCGTACTATTGGCAATCATAAAATTATAATTAAAAAGTGACAATAATTGAAATGTGTAGGCCTCATGGTCACCAACTGAAAGACTAATACACAGAAAGGAAAAATTTTTGATATAGTACCCATGATGTGGACACCAGTGACAGCTTGCCTATCAAAAGCAGTATATACAGATTGTCAGGCCAGGTGAAAGCTAGCATCAAATATGAGGTTGCAAAGATGCTAGAGTGATTGAACCCTCTAGTATTCCATGGGATAGCTCAGTAGTTCTGGCCTAAGCCAAGCTCTAAGGGAAGGAAACCAGGAATGAGATACTATGTGGACTGAGATGCTTGAATGCAGTTACCAAGAAAGATGCTCACCCCATCCCAAGATCAGATGAGCTCATTGACAAGTTGGAGTCTGTACAATATCTGAGCACCTTTTGACCTGACTTCAGGTTATTGCCAGATAGCCCTCACTTCAGGAGCCATGGCAAGGTCTTATTTTCCAACTCCTGAAGGCCACTTTCAGTTCAAGGGGATGACCTTTTGGGTTGAAAAATATACCTGCCACCTTCCGGAGGGCTTACTGTCAAAGCAGACATGTTCCAGATAGGGCAAATTTTTGTTGTGCATCTGGGTGGAGGCAATGTACAACCTCTTCAGCCCAAATCCCAGACTATTCTGGCCTGAGAAGCTCCTAAGACACAAACCCAAGTCAGAGCTTTCTTTGGCCTGGCTGGGTACCATAGACAATTTGTCAAATGATATGGTAACAAAGTGTTACCTTTGACAGAGTTAACATCCAAGACCAGCAGCATCCCACAAAAGTAATCTGGGATGATCAATGCCAAAAGGCCTTTGAAACCCTTAAGAGAGCTTTGTGCTTAGTCCCTGCCCTAAGGGCACCTGATTTAAGCAATATGCTTGTTGCCCAAACTAATGCTTTAGAACATGAATTTAAGGCAGTAGTGTAACAGCTGAATGACCAGGGTCAGGATGAACCAGTTACCTTTATCAGCAGGCAGTTCCTCCTCAGAGAGCAGTGTTGGAGTACCATTGAGAAGGAAGCCTTTGCTGTGGTTTCGTCCCTGAAGAAGCTAAGATCATACCTGTTAGGGACTCACTTCAGAGTTAAATGCGACCACAGTCCTCTCAAATGGCTGATGCAGGTGAGAGGAGAGAACCTCAATCTGTTGAGGTGGTCCATTTCTCTACAGAGTAGGGACTTTGCAGTGGAACACAGACCTGGTTCTTATTTTTTTTTCTGAGACTCCCAGCCGAACTGGGTGGTCTCGCCCCTGATCCCAGCTTTCAGGGTATCCCAAACATTTTGGATGCCCGTGCTTCCCCTGTTTTCATTAAGGAATCTAGTGATCCACATGACCATGTGTTCTATATCAAAATTATCGCTTAACAACGCCCTATTAAAGGTCCAGCTGGTTGCTTGTTTCTGACATTTGATGTTCACTTCCAATACCAGCGGGTTATGGTCAGACATTACCCTGAGAAACTTTGTAATTTTACTGCCCTGCACCAAACAATGAGAGATGAAAAAATAATCCAGACTGGCGTGTGACCTGTGCGGTGCAGAAAAATAGATGAACCCTGGATCATTACCCTCAGCCTGTGCCCACATATCTACAAGCCCTTGCAGCTCTTTCAGTTGACTAAGAGATCTAAAAACTTTCAGTTTCCGCCCTTGATTTATTATTTCCGTATGATTTGATATTGCACAGCCAAATTAATGTTAAAATCGCCAAAGAGTATGATCGGGGATGGCCAACCCCCCAGTTCTAAACCCAGCCAATTTTACATTTCAGGATCATCTAATACCGGTCCATAAGCAGAACATAGTTTAAACATACTGCTATCCATTGAACATTGTACAATTGCCCACTTCCCATATTTATCAAAGATGGAGCGAGGAAAGTTTGCCATACCCCGCCATGCAAATATAGCCACACCCTTTGTCTTAACCGTCTGCTTGGTCCACAAAATTAATTGAAGCCCGACCAGCTCCATGATTTTATTCCTACTGCCTTCTATATGCGTTTCTTGGAGGCAGATAATATCTGCCTTCAAGATTCGAATATCTTACCTTATCCTGCGTCGTTTAGCAGGGTCATTTAGTCCACAGATATTAACAGAAGCTATCCTAATACACCCCATTGTATGTGGTGAGCAGATCCAAATACAATATGACCCTGAACATCATTAAAAAAAAACATATCCCAACAAACGTACACCTATACACCTAAAGTCCCCTCTGTCCCAAATAGGATCCACCTCCCTTGCCCCCCATCCCACCCCACACCCCTTACTAAGGCAAAAAAGGTCCTCAGACCCTTGTGATGCCTCCTGCGATAATGTGTGCCCCATGTCGCTCCCCAACCTGCCTAAAAAAAAAAGATCAAAAATAAACGAGAAGCCTAGCCCTGCCCAGCTCTATTCAAGTTTCAAGACAGCCCTAAAAAAATACAGCAATAATTACACATTACCCTTGAGAAGGGAGAAAAAGAAATAGAAAGCCCCCAAAGCAAAACCCCCCGAAAGTCTCAAACTCAGTCAACCACCAGTTAGCTCCTTTAGATAATTCTCGGCCTGAATCTCAGAAGTAAATACCCTGACCCACCCCTGATGTATAACTTGCAACCAGGCAGGGTTCATCAGATACAATTCACATCCGTGTTTTTGGAAGGGGCTGATCAGCTGCCGCAGACACCATCTTCTCTCCACGGTAGTGTGGCAAAAATCCGGCCGCATGAAAAATGTCTGCCCCTCCTGCTGATTTCTTGGTGTCCGGTCTAGCCTTTTCAAATATCGCCTGCCGCAATAAAAGGTTCCCAAAGAATATTAAGATTGCTCGGGCCTTGGGTTGGGGCCGGGATTATTTTTAACCATTAGGGGGAATCTGTGTACACGCTGGATGTCTGCTTCCCAGTTCCAATGTGATAATCCCGGGAAAGCCAATTTATAAAGCTTTAGCACAAAACCACGTATATCACTCCCCTCAGCTTTCTCTTCAATGCCCAGCAGACGTGAGTTGTTTCTCTGCTGTTTATTTCTTCCAGTTTCCAGAGGATATCCATCATTCTTGTATCGTTAGCAGATGTTTTTTGCTCAGTACTTTCCAAACAGGCCTCCAATCCCACTACACGCTCTTCCAGGGCAGTGGTTCTTGCTACCACCTCCGTGCAGGCTTTAGTCGTTTTGCGAATAGCGCCCTGGATTTTTTTGGTCGCAAGTTCAGGTCTTTTATGCTCCTGACGAGCCTCTACTTGCAGTACCTTAAGAGTTGCGTATATTAAAGTGATTGAGGGGACAGGTTCGGTTTTTCTATCTGAAACGTTGAGATTTTCCTCCTGGAACCTGGGCCCTGGCCCCCCCCTCCGCTTCCAGATTGGTGGTAGAATAGTCCCATTGAAGATTTTCATTAGTTTCAGAGTGAGAGCTTTCATGCCAGGAGCCTGCATGTTTTTTTTTCTAGTTCGGTTAATGGCCCTCCTTAGGGTATCTGCAGTCGTAGGGGCGCTATCGCTATCATCCCCCGAGGCGTCTATATCCATATTGTCTGGCTTGCTGGCGTTATTTAGATCAGATTCTTCTTCCAGTGAAAAAAAGTTTTCTCCGTCTGGAGTACCTGGCACCATATCTCCCAGCTCTTGTAATTCACTGACACCCTCGCTGAGAGTAGTAATTACACCTGCCCCCCTCCTGTTCTCCCCTAATAAGTGTTCCTTCTATACCAACTGGTTGGGTATCTAAAGCCTCTGGGGTGTCATGCACGCTGTCGATCTCTCTAATGTGGAGGGGGTCCTGTATAACAATCCCCTTTGAGACAGATACAACGTTGCAGGCTTTGTTGGTAACAGTACCGGTAGTAGAGACAGAGACAATACCGGAGCCTGTGCCTGTGTTCTCCCTTGGTTTGGAATTCTCTCCAGCAATGGGTTAGACTGTTTACACTATTCCCCGCTTATCGGCTTGCCTGAAAACATCCCTGGAACAGTAGGGGTGTTTTTTCTTACACCCCCCTCTGGCAGATGCCGTTCGATATCGGGAGTCCCATTCCTGCTCCCAGCCTTCTCCACATTTTCCTGAGGGCGGGTGACATCCGTCCTTGGGTTCTTTTGCAACAGGCAGTTTCTTGGGCACCACAGCCCCCTTCGCGCCGGTAGCTCCCTCCTTTGGTGCAGCTCTCCGTGGAGCCATCCTGCTCTGACTCGCGTTCTCCTGCAGCAGTTTGCTGGCCAGCCACGCCCGCCAAACACCCAGGTACGTTCGGCTTCGTAGTGTGCGGACACGGAGTTCTGCCGAGTGTTGCCAGAAAATGTTTAATCCTTCGGAACCAATCATCCGGGACGGAGGGGGGGTTTTGTGATTCTATTCACCGCAGAACCTCGGGGCTGAGCAGGGCATTAGCTCCCCGTTGTACTGCTCAGTAGCCACAGTGGTCGGGGAGTGACACTCACACACTTCACGCAGTCACCATCTTGCCCATCTAAGCAGCAGTAATGTGATGCGAATTGAAATGACCTTTCCTGGTTTTTCCACTTAGATGATGAAAACCATCAAGAAAAGGGTTAGTTGCTCGCCATATTTCATCTGGAGGGGGACCATTTAAGGAAATGCCTATTTACTTGCATGTTCACTCCCACAATTTTGGACTGATGTGACTTGGTTTTCAACTCTGAGAGTGCACCGAGGCCTGCTAACCAGACCTCAGGGCTAGTATTCTAATTAACTGAAAGGTGTATTTCGGATTAGCTATCCCCAGTTGGCATGGATTGATTTAGTTATTAGTAAACAGTATATGATAACCAGGCTGAGTATCCACCCAGGGCTGCAGCACTGATTGTGCCACCATGTGTTTGACAAAGGACAAAATGTCACTGAGCCTGCCACTGCAAACTATAAGGGCAGTTTTTAAAATGATAGTTGACTTTGCCATCTAAACCAATGGCAGAGCCCCCACTTTTTTATTTACATTTTTTTTATTTGTAGAGCAATTCTTGTCACCCTTGAGGGTATCCAGGAGCTGGCAGTGTCCAGTTGATTGGATGAATAGCTAGGTTTCAGGGAATTTTGGTGCTCTGGAAGAGATGGTGTGGTCATTATATCAAAGGGCAGATTGTTCCATGTCTTCGCTGCTAGGTAGGAGAAAGAGTGACCTCTGCATCTGCTACATCATATGGAGTGGTGAGGGTTAGTGAAAAGGACACAAAGCAGAGGTGTCTGGTGGGATGATGGTGGTTCAGCCAGTGGTTCAAGTAGGCAGGTCCACAGTTGTTTAGTGCTTTTTATGCATGGGTCAGGAGCTTGAACTGGCATATTTTCTGTACAGGGAGCCAGTGGAGTTATCTGAAGTATGGACTGATGTGTGTTTATCTAGGAAAACCCATGATGAGTCTGGCTGTGGCGTTCTGTATGGTCTGTAGTTGTCAGAGGAGGTAAGCTGCACTCCCTTTAACTATAAATATAAGTCTCCCCTAAGGAAGGTTTACAGAGCCTTAAGGCAAGGATCTGTATAATATTAGGTGGTACATGTATTTTTTTAAATGTCCTAACAGCAAAACTTTCCAATTGTCGTTTTTGCTGTGGAAGAGTTTATAACCCCATTGGCTATCACAGAGTTACCGGCTGACCAATCAGCCTGACTAACTTCTGAATGGGGCTACTAAAATGGGGCCTTCAAGGTATCAAATTAATCATGGCATTAAAACCTATTTGGTGTTCAAGTTTAATTCAGTGTTACTTTTATGGAAAAGCAACTTATAGAAAGTCGCCACTCTGTAGCCCAGTTTCTCCAGTGGCCTCACATGGTCACTGGCCACCAGACAGCTTTCCACCCTCCAGGGGAGTAGTGTGAACAACTCCCAGGCTCAATAACAACAGCAGCCTGCTAGAGGGAGAGGTATTACCTACCCCTTTCAGTAAGCCCCTAGGGGTGTTGGCCCAAAGGCAAGGTCATAAGATGAAGCCGCCTTTGAAGGGTAAATGGCAATCACACTCCTGAAAGGTTGCCCCTTCGTGTAGATAGACAGGCTGGCGGCGGGAATAGAAAGGGAAACCCAATGCTCAGACTGGTTATGCGTGGTTTAGAAAATGCTAAGTAACACAATACATTACATAGCGCTGGCTTGCGTTACTTTGCGTCATGTAGGCTTTACATGAGTAGAGTATGGGACTTACTATGCATCCACCCATGTATTTTAAGAACATTTGTAAACCTGGGTTTGTGCCAAAATATTACGCCTACCCAACAGAGGAGTAATGAGAAAATATTTTTCTTTTTCTTTGTTGATTTACTTCTTGAAGGTGTCCTGCACAAAAACAATCCTTCCAATAACACAGATACCTTCATTGGTGCTAAGCAGCACACAGTGCACTAGCACAAACAGAGAGCAAAAATGCTCTATATATTTGTAAACATGAAGCATTTCTGCAGTCTGACTTTTGAGAAATGCAGCACAGGCTTCCCTTCTCAAACAGGCCATAAGCAAGCTTATTCTCAAACCACATAACCCCCATTGTTGCAAATTTGAAATGGTTCCACTCACACTCTGATTCTGTCTGGCAGTCTTGAGGGCAACCTGATCTCTTCCAGGACTTTCAAATCCAGCTGCTAACTTCATACAGTCTTTCTGGGTTCTAAGAATGAATGGCTTACAATATAGCTTGGGGATCATGGTCTAGCTGGTGCATGAAACAGAGACGTTTATGGGAGTTAATACAAAGAGCCTTATTTATGAGGCCTTGCGTCACTTTTACGCCACCAGTGTGTCACTTTTTGGGACGCATCAGCAGTGTACAAAATGTGCCATGTTGCGTTATATTTACAAAGTTATACATCTAGGTAGATGCGTCACTTTGTAAACCCCTGCGCCACATTACACCAGGGCCAGGTATAATGTATGTGGGGGGCGCTCTGACGCAAGAAAGGTTCGTAGAAGTGATGCAGTGAAATCTAAGAGATTTCACTGCGCCACTTCTAGGACGCAAATGTGGCAATATCTTACCTGCCTCTTGGCAGGCATAAGACTGACGCAGGGACATTTAACATGGGACTTGCCAATGTGTAATGACCTATTGCTGGAGATGCGTCACTTTTGCACTCCAGCAATGCTTCATTTTTGCGCCTACAGATACATCAGAAATACTGATCAGTATCTGTAACTCCTTGCGCCATAATGCGTCATACTGTGAATATGACTCATCATTGGAGTCGCAAGGAGGGTGCAATGAAAAGTGACGCATTGCTGTTTTCTCGCAAAAATGAGGCCCAAAGTATTTTGTTGCTCGTTCCTGTAGATGTGTAAAGGCTTCTAGAGCATTTTGTGCGTGACAGGTTGGAGGCCTTTCTTAGATCAGCTGATTGCACCAGAGTTTCTACATTCAGAAACAGTGGCTCATGTCTTACTTACTAGTAATAGTAAATGTTCTTTAAAGAAGCATAATGTTCTCTGGTATTGCCTGAATTTTGCAGACTTTACTAACGTTTTAGCCAAGGAAGTCCTGATTTTATTAAAGACACAAAGGAGAATATTATCTCTCCACTTATTGCACTAAAGAGGGCTTCTCACCATATATTCCGCACTTAAATTCAAAATCTTATGTTGTTCCTTTTTAGACCCAGCTGGCGCAACATCTCCTCCTTTATAGAGGTTCCTTGATGAGACCAGACCACAGTTACAATCAGCTTCTTCCTCAGGTTAATCTGGAGGACATCGAGCAGACAACAGGAGTAAAGTTATATTGTTTCCTCTGGGGTTTCTACAGATGCTGATCTTCTTTCATTTCCGTCATGGACTTTCATTTGTCGTTGCATCCGGAAAAGAAGCTTCGGCCCAGGAAGTAATAACACATGTGGACCATGTTCGAGGCTGATTGGTCATCCCTGCAGCTCATATGACAGGATTTCTGGGAAATTGAGTTTTTCTTGATTTGCCATTGTTTCTGTGATTAAAAAAAAGATTAAAAAAGCGTAATACCTGCCTCTGTGTCTTTAATAAAAATCAAAAAAGCTAGGAAGATCTGCTGCCTTTGGGTCTTTTCTTGGTGTTTTTAAGTGCCTCCCGCCCTGCCAGCTGACAGCGCAGGTGAAGGGAGTTTCAGGGGATAAAGTCCTGAGAGTGGGAGGATCCCAATTCCCTTCTTTACTGCCAAGCAAATCAGGAGGCAATGTTGAGAGGCTATCTTAAGACCTCGCTTTGACGCCTTTTGGCATAATGCGCTCTACAAATCCCATTCCATCCCATCTTTAGACAACTGGTCTTCTGGTGTAGAATCAACAGCTTAAAAAGGCAATCCGGGGTATATCCATGTAGTTCCTTACTACTGAGGCAGAGAATTTGAGTCTGAGAATCTTGCTCACGTGTCGCCAGGGATAACTCAGTCCTGGCAAAATTCGCCACCCAGAGTCCTTTGGGACTATTGGCGGAATACTTTCTAGAGAAGGAATGGTCCAGCCTTGTCGCAATTTTTCATTTTTTTTTTTACAATAAATGTATTCGGAGGACAGGACAAATAGCTGAATACTTGCAGAGATGCTTGAAAGTGTTTTCCCCAGTAGCCAAAGTCTGGCTAGCTATGTCTACTTTGTTAAGGTATCGCGTGAGAATAGTTGAAAATCTGCAGTTGCCCGCACACCTGTGCAGACTAGACTGCCCAGTGGAAGCGATGAAGAGCACCAGGAGAAGGTCTTTTTAACTGTTTCATGAGTGCAGAACGTATGTATTTTGGCTGGAGAGCTGCTGCCGAATGATTTTGAGAGTGCTTGAAGTGACTTGATGTCTGATTGGTTTGATTATATGTCACTCAACTGTATAGCCGCCTTGTGCATGTTCTGTGGCAGTCTGTGATATTAGTAATTGATGTTAGTTGATAGAGGAGCTGTGTGTGTTTCTGCTTTCCCTGTTAGCCAATATTAGGAAGATCGTGTGTCACCCAAGACTTCAGTGACCATAGCAAGATCTCAGTCTTCTACATCCACTGGGATTTCCATAACTCTGGTGATATCCTTGTAGTGAGTTGTATAATTTAAATATACAGTTATACTCGGCATCATGGTGGGGGAATGATATGCAGGTGTGCTGTGTGCTTCATGTGATGTTTGCCATGTTGGAGCAAGGGAATGGTTTGCCTACTCTGTGTACAGCTCTCTACCTCAAAATATATTTTATATCCTGTTGTGTGACTGACTCCTTTCTTTTCTGCCAACGTTCCAGAAAATTCTGAGCACGTGGCAAAACAGAAAATAGGTCGAGGTGCGGCTCGAGATGTCTTACAAAATTCGAATTCGTTCCCATTTATAAGCAGAGGAGAAACGAGGTCCCCAGAGCCCGGGCAGTGCCTCGACATGTTCTTAGTGAGGGAGCCCGAGTTATCAGCGCTTCCAGTTACATCACAGATGGCTTTAATCACAGGCCCCCCTCGCCATACTAGTCAGTGGGACGCATAGCGCTTCCCATAAAGCCACTTTTAACAAGCATCAAATGAACTTATTTTAGCCTCTCAATTTGGAGAGACGCTGCTTCAGCTTAACTTGAATCGAGTGCCACGTGGTCCAACCCTCCCTCAGACTGGGGCTCGTTATGTAACGTGTTCACATTCAACAAAGAAATCCAGGCTCCATGGAGTTTCATTGCAGCCCAACCTATACTTTTCAAGCGAGGCAATGTTCAAAGTTGTATACATCAGTCACATGAAGGCCATTCATTAGCGAGTACACGGCCTATTTATAGGCACATTGCTCTATATTTTACAGGCCTGCCCAGACATGCTATTTTTAAAGTCTGATGACTTCGAGCTTTTTTTACTCTTTTTCTGGTTCCTTCTCAGTCTCCTCCTACATCCCAGGCCTCTTTAGTGGTTTGTTGCTGTAAAGCATTTTTGCTTTTATGTTTGTGTTGCTTTGGCCTCAAACAGAATTTATACAGTCATCCCAGATCCAAGCTTTCAGCATAGGCTTCACCCAATAAAACCAGTCTCTTTTTTCCAGCCAGCAAAAATATTACTTTAAATCCTCCTTCCAAAGGTAGACTTCTCTTGATATTACCCCCTCGCCAAAGGATATATTTACTACATATGTGCAAAGAAGTTATCCTGTTTGCTAATGTCCGAAGAAGTAATACATAGGAGGATAACTGCGAATACATGCATATTTTTTTCCGTTCCATATAGCGCAATCTCAGCCCAAAGGCACTCAAGCGCGTAACATCAGCACCAGATTACATTATACAAGGTCAGATTATTTTTTTTGTGACATCGAGATTAAATGATTTTCCCGGAATCGCAAGATGTTGAGCTGATGCAAGGACTCAAGAGTGGTTCTCCAGTTTCAACGGCAGCAGTTCTGGCCATTAGTCTGTTAGGCAACGTCTCCTCTTGAGGATGTATTTCATGAAGGGTACTTTGTGATAAGAAGAAGGGAGGAAGGAGATAAGATCAGCAAAGCTCGAGTCGTCTATGATGTTATTCAGAACTCATAGGTCAAAAAACATCCCCTTAATCCAGCTACCAATATTAATCGATCCTTTATTTGGCAAAAATCGCCATAACGCGCATAAAATACAAGACATTAGCACAATAGACCATTAAAAACATCTCAATAACAGTTAAGAGAAAATCCAGGAAAATAGCAGCATAGGTAAACTTAAAAAGATACTTTAGAAGTAATACATAGTACTTAAAATTCAAAAAATCACAATAAAAAAGAACATAACATTAATTTGATAATGATTGATAGTGTGGTGAAGGCATAGGCAGCGTACAGGTCCCTTCACCTAGTCTATGAACAAATGAGCTGCCCTTTTCTGTCTACATCTCCACATATGTAGAAGAAAGGGGGAACACTGAATACAATTGGCTGTGCTGTGTTAGACCTCTGAATCCTGGAAGCTGTTCCTATATTCCCTGGCACCCCAGATTACAACACAGCGGCGTAATAATTTCCTCCATGAGCGTGATAAAAAGGGGAAAAAAGAGAACATGACCAATACATTATTTTGTGTCAGGTCAGAAAGGGCAACTCACACTAAATCGGTGGGGGGACGGTGCCATTTAACAAGTACCCATCCGAAATTTAATATATAGAGTTTAAGCAAGCGGGGGCTCAATCATAGCCATGTACTCTTTCAGGGACAAACCATTTTATTTGAAGTCAAGAAAGCGGAGGTCAAAGAGCCCACTCTCCCAGTCCTGTAGAGCTCTCCATCCACGTGTCTCTAATAAATCCCATTGAGTGTGAACTTTGATATACAGCTACCAATATAAAATGTTACATTTTGTATACCTTCACACTGCCATCTGTTGAACAGGTAGCCGCACAGAGATAGAGAACACGTGAACCTCTCTATCATCAAACACATCACACAACATTCTGTACTACCCTGCCATACCCTACCTACAAGCTATTTAAAACTTGCCCAGTGTTCTGCCGCTGACCCTTCGCCGACCTTTGCATTTCCCTTCCCTCTTCACCCAAAATTAAAAAAAAATCCTTGCATGTCACTTACCATCACCCCCCCCCTAAAGTAAATGTATCGACCCACTCAAACATATATAAAAAACTCTTCCTGGCATGCTGCCCCCCTCCCACACCATGATCGGCGCCTTACCTATTGTTAGTTTCAGTGTATGCGGTTTGTAGATGCTATTAATTACTGCTAATAACATGTTTCAGCTTTTTGTCTTCAATAACAATATTTCGAAAACAAAGCAGGCAGTCACAAGTCTAAGGGCTTAAAGGTTCCAAGCTATTTTTTTTTATGATGTCAACAGGGAGTCAAAAACGTCCAACTAACCTTACTATCACCATTATATTCACAACATTTCTCCACAACTTAAATACTCGCCAGAAAAAATAAAACCAACAAAAAAAAGAAAGCTCTGTGGAGGCCAACAAAAGAAAAGAAAAGCCACAATCTTTTAAGGCATTCTGATTAAAATAGAGCCTCAAATGAAAGACACATGTCTACCAGGGAACAAGGCTCAAGCTAAATTCCAACTATTAAAGTAAGAACAACCAACCCAGAGAAACGTCTGCAAGCAACAGGCATCACACTTGAATTAAGATGAAGCGCAATAATGATAGACTCAGTGGTCGAACTGCATTAAAATGTGGGTGAACTGCAATAAAATAGGAACTGTAACCCCGAGTAAAATGGGTGAGGAGTCAGATACATATCTAAAAAGAGCAACATATTTGTAACTGTTTTGTTGGTCTTCCACGTGCAGCTAACTGCATATAAAATGCACAGACCTCAGATAAAAAATAAATGCAAGGTAAACATGGGTGTCGATGCACATGCTCCTTTCATCCCCACATCACATCACAGGAAGTGGCATCAAATGAACTCTGACCATTAGTGACAGCACAGGAAGTTGTGTTTCGTGATCTTTGACTCTCTCACCATTACTAGAAGCAAAGTAACAGAAGCTAAAGCACCTACAATAATTTGGTATGAAAAAATGGATACTAAAGTAGATAAAAGTGTATTTTGAGTTATCAAACGTATTAAATAGTTCACACACAAACAGGAAAACAGCCATCATGCACAATAGAAAAAGCCATCATATAGCAGCCATCATATTCCGAAGCATATGTTTATATGCTTTGGGACATCCTTTAATATCCAATCACAGCCATCATTTGCTTACCATAATCATTGTTTGCCTAGGCACAACCACAGTATGCCTAGACATGGTCGCAAATGGCCGTATACTGCATCAAAAGCCAAGGCAGGGGCACCAAATGCCAAGGCAAAACCAATATAGGCCTAGGAATAACCCCATATGCCCAGAGTTGTCTCATAAGAGCATAATCATAAGCAAAGTCACTCCAGGAGTGCAAACTCTGCTTAGATTGAACAAACCCAAGACCAAAACATTCAGCCACTCATTATAAGCATAGTTTCGAATATTTTGCCCTTATTCTAACACAATTTTCTAGGCATCTAGTCTGTGTGTTTTGTTTATTAAATGCTTCATTTAACATATAACTAGCCAATAAATGCGTATTGTTGCGGCTTTGTTTTACATACACTAAAATAATCTAACATAGGTCCTGGACGGTTTGACCGTTGCCATATTTTTAACACAACCTCTGACCTTATAAATGAGTTACATTAGAAATAATTATTTGCACATTTTGGCGACTGTCATAAAAATATGGGTAGGATGTGGCCTGCCTGGACCTGTGATGAACACACCCATTTGTACTAACTACGTTAGCCGAGTATACAGCTCACACCTCAAAGCAAGTCGCTTCTCGGTACTTTATCAATAGATGCTAGGCACAGAACACATTATACACATTTCAAATCTGTGTGTACTTAGCTGCCTGTTGCTTTTTTAAACTTTGTGTAGAGCGAAGTACATCTTACATGCTTGCACCTCTTGTGTATATGAGCCTAGCGCTTTGGCTTCTGTGATCACACTTTTCACCTGTGTACTTGTACTGCCCTTGTCTCATATGGATACCTGTAGATCATACTTACACCTGGGTACAGCAAGCCACATCTTGCCTGTGTACACCTACCTTCTTCTCACCTGTGTACACCTTGCCCCTTTAAACTATTTGCAGACATTCATATCACCTTCATCTACTTAATACCTCTGCCTAAAATACACTTCAATTAACTCTCCAATTTGCACCCTGCCTTTACCTGTGTCGGTTGTGTACATTTGGCTCCTGTCGCCTATTTGCACAGTGCAGTCTTCAGCTACTAGGCTGAAATTAGGTGATGAGATTTCTGGGATCACCTAGGTCCATCTCTCACATAGTCCCATCTCGCCTGTGTGCATGTATCACCACTCTCATTTGCATTAACTGTGTTCCCATTCACTATTCTACACATAATCTATTTTCATATGCAAGCATTAAGCCCTTCTTAACTGTATGAACATATCCCCTCTAATTTGTTTAGCACCAAACACTCCTTAAATTATTTTCAACTAGGCTTCCTCATATCTGTGCACCTCATTTGTTCATCTGAATCTAGCCCCGTCTCACTTGCCTGGACTTAGCCACCAATTCACCTGTATGCAACTATTGCCCTATTATATGTGGCCACAACGCCCCCTCTGGTCTGTTTGCTCTACAGGACTGCCCACATTTGGTTATTTCGCACCTGTAAAGCCAGACCCCATAAACACATTTAAAAACAAACACAAACATTTTTAAAGAAAGGTGGCCCAGGACTACCAGGCACATGCCAGAAAGTGTTTGAAACATTCTTCGTTTCAGACTTCTCTATCTTAAGTTATATCACACCTCCCTGAGTGAGCTTACTCTTTTTTAGCAAATAAATCAGCTAAATAAATAAAGCTATTCTGTTAACTGTGCGCCTATACCTTTAGCATTGCAGGACAGCAAACCGATAAAATCTGGTTTCTGCCATGAATTCAGGGGGATCACAGGCACAATATCGAAAACAACAAGATCATGAACAAAAATATTGTTTACACAAATATTGTGTCACTATATTTATAAAGGTAAGCACAAAAATAGCAAACAAAATATATCGTTCACCCACAAGACTGCTTGCCAGTCGAAACGCGTAACTGGTAATAAAATCTGTGGCTCGGTCATGATCCCCTGAGTGTGCACTTACTTGGTTTGTTTTGGAATATATATATATTCACCCAAGTTGCCACTAATTCAATGACGCCACTCCGCAGGCAGGTAAATTTTTACAACCTTTAATTTAAAGAAAGCTGCACATTATGGCTGATTCTATCTTCTCCCCGACGCGTTTCAAAGCTGCAAGCTCCTTCCTCATGGGGTTTCTCCCTGTGAGTGGGGTCCATTCACTTTGCCAATGATTTTTTTCCTGATTTTTATATCCATTTCACAACCTGGACACTGATTGGTTTTGGTGTCTCGTCACTTGTTGACTGCACCCCATGAGGAAGGAGCTTGCAGCTCCGAAACGTGTCGGGGAGAAGATATAATCAGCCATAATGTGCAGCTTTCTTTAAATTAAAGGTTGGGAAAACGTACCTGCCTACGGAGTGGCGTCGTTGAATTAGAGGCAACTTGGGTGAATATATATATACATGAAGGGACATGATATTTCAAGTTTGAAAATGCTACTTGTGAAATAAAAGAGCTTGGTGAAGCTTTACTTGTGGAGTGCATGTCGGAAAGCTTGGAGGCTTGTGAACGGATATATATATATATATATATATATATATATATATATATATATATATATATATATATATATATATTTAGATAGACAGATATATATCTGTTTATATATATATATATTTAGATAGACAGATAGATAGACATATATATATCTGTTTATATATAGATATATTTATATATATATATATATATATATATATATATATATATATATATATATATATATATATATATATATATATATATATATATATATATATATATATATATATATATATATATATATAACCTACTGGCGGTCGCCAGTAGGTATATATAGTTAGGATTTTTTCCCTATGGGATTTTTGAAAATTCTATGTCTAATAACTTTGGCGTTTGTGGACGGAATTGGCTGAAATTTTCAGGAAAATGGAACATTTTGTTTCTGAGCAGCCCCTGAAAATTTGGGGGGGGTTCGTCAAGGGGGGGCCGAGAAAAAAGGGGGGTCCCAAAACGTGTTTTTCCAATGTTAATTTCCATAGGGCGGTTGGCCTCACTTTTAGCCCGAACGGCTGAATGGATTTGCACGAAACTTGGCAAAATTGTAGGGACTGTTAGCCCGATGTGCCTTTGCTAGGTCTCAATATATGTGCTCCAGTGGATTTTGAGAAATTAACGTTTAAAAAAAGATATATATCTGTAAGCGCGCTCCGGGTAGCGCTCCGGTTCGCGTACTTTACGCGTAACGGAACTTCGCGAAGCGAAGCTGATTGGCTCTCCGGTGTCTGTCAACATTCTAAACAGTCCGGAGCGGCCGCCATCTTGTCTCTCGGTAGGATCGAGAGACAAGAGGAGGCCAAAACAAAGGGGGAAATGACCATAAGGGGGCATAGTAGATCCTCCCTGACCCCCTAGGTTTGATGTGGAGGCTTTAAAAGGGCCCCGCAGGGCAAAAAAAAAAAAATAATAATTTTTGTTTTTTGCGTGGTGAGCGCCCGGTTCGCGAACCGGGAAGCGTACTGGGGAGCCTACTATGAGGAAAAAAGAATGATAGACTTTTAAAATATTGTATGTTTATTGATTGTTCGTTTTGTTGTTTTTTTTTAATTTTTTTTTTATTTAAGTAGCAATATGTAGGTACCAATACAGAGTCAAAAAATTAATATACACCGTCTCCTTTGTAGATATCTTGCATGTTGTTTCAGAAGTTATTGTGGAATATGGAATCCATATCATAGTCTGTCAGGAAAGCAGAAAGAACATGGAGGCAGGAGATGAAAAAGAGTTGTTAAATACACATTGGAGATAATATAGTTGGAGAAAGGAAGTAACTATGAGCAAAATTGCTATGTAACATAAAAAAGTTGCACAGTATACTATAAGTCTGACTTCACATTATAATCAATTAGGTACTAGTTTATGAATTACATATAAAATGATTAAAGTCTCGAACAATTTTTGATTATTAAAGAATTTTATTTTTGTGAATCTTTTTCCAAATTTAACAGAACATTTAACAACAAATTGTCGGAAATGTCCTCATTTTCAATCAGCGAATCTACTGCATCTACACATTGAACTAATTCATGGTCCCGTGATTCATCCATGAAATCTGAGTCATCATTGTCCTCAATATCTTTTTCTGTGTTGTTCTCCAGAACAATTTTGAAGGAAATAATCTGCTCTCCTTCCATTTTCTTGCTGTAATTTGCATAAAAAATAAATATATCAGTAGAGATAGGGCACTGTTGGGTTTAAGTTCAGACATGTACTTGTGAGTTTATAACAGAGAAGTTATCTATGGGCACTGTATGGTTTCAGGCGTGAAGTAGTACTATTAAAAAGTGCCTGTGAAGAAGTCTAAGTAATTTCATAATTATAGCACAGAAACCTAAACCAATCCATAATTATAATAAAAAAGCCTTTCTCAATGTCTAACTCTTACAGAGGGACAGTATATAACTATCTGAAAATGTTTTCCCAAATTAATTTAAAGTGCATAACATATTCTCCTTTCAAATTTATAAAATAACATCTTACCTATTAAAAACAAGTTTAAGTTGTCAGTGAAAATGCACTTGCAATGTACTTCAGGAAGTAGTAGTCAAAATGGCTGTGTTTCTCTCTCTTTTTTTATATATATTCAGGTACATAACCAATCAAATGTCAGGTAATAAAAGTAGAAAATGAAAGTAACATTTTCATTGGTTGTCAATTCCAACACTTCAGATGTGTTTTGTGAAGTAATTTACCTCAGGGTATTTAGAGAGGTCTACAGGCTAAATGGCTAAATGGAATTTCAGTCAAATTTGTGAAAATGGTAGGGATTGGTATGTAGTATGAGCTAATCTATATTTGGTGAGAGTGTCTCCAGTCGTTTTTCTGTAAATTACTTTCCCACCTTTTTTGATGGTGCGCTTCCCGGGGAGCGCCCCGGTACGCGAACTGGCGAGCGCCCCGGTACGCGAACCTTAAGCGTTACGGGAGTCCACCATTTTGTGTTTCGGTCGACTTAAGATACAAGATGGAGGGCAAATAATGTTCAGAATGGGTAGAAGGGGGCACGGTAGACTTATCTTGACCCCCTAGGTTTTCTGAGGGTGGCTGAGGAGGCTTATATGTGCGAAAAAAAACATTTTAAAAAAAAAATTCGCGAGGTTAGCTTCCGGTTCGCGTACCGGGTAGCGCCCCGGGGAGCGTACTTTGTTGAAAATTAGTGAAAAAAGTTAGAGAAAAATAATAATTGTGAGTGATCAGATGTAGGGTAGCTCTGAGAAGAGCTTTTGGGTTTATGGTACATTTAGGTACTTATAAGTAGGTACCAATGCACAGTCTTAAATTCAGAATGAAAACTCTGTTGCCCTCATCTGAGAAGTGAACTCCATCTCCTCTGTAGATATCTTGCATGTAGTAACGCAAGTTATTGTTGTACAAGGAGCCCATTCCATGGTCTCTCATGTAAGCTGAAACAGATTTGTTTACATGCTTCCTCGACTTTTCAATTTGTGGACAAAATTGGTTCGACCACCTCCATTTCTGTCTTTGGCATATATTTGAATATACCAAGGCAGTCTGAGGAAAAAGTGCCATTAATTGCTCAAAGGTGTCCTTTAAAAGCATTTCCAGACCTACCCCAGTCAAAGTGCCCAAATCATTACCTCCACAGTGCACAATTAACAGGTCAGGTTTTGGCAAATGCATAAAGGTTTTCACCAATGGTATCAATTGGTGACATTTTAATCCTCTGTGGCCAAACCACTTAATTTCCACATCTTGTAAATTGAGGTTAGGTAAATTTCTGTTCTCAGCATACCTCTGAGCCCAATAGATGTAACTATGTCCAACAATCCAGACAGAAAACATGGTGAGAGAAGGTTCTCCTGCAGTCAGATGAAGTGTGGCAATGAAATGGCAGTTGAAAAAATAGAGTTTAAAATGAAAAAAACTGTGGAGTTTCTGTGTTAATGAAGCAGTAACAGTGATTGGTGGATTTTGATTGCTGAAAACAGAAAGTTAGGGTGCATGGATGAGTTCTTTGAAAGATGTATTTTGAGTGGTCAAGAAAAAATCATTAAATGAAAGAATGCACTGGATATGCAGGTGCACTGAGAGTTCAGAGTTCAATTGCAACATTGTTGTGTGAACTTGCAAACACCAGAGGTCTTCCAAGAGGTGGTTGCTATGCAAAAAAAGCAGAGAGGGCAGAGGGGGGAAGGGTTTTGATTTGAAAAAAAGTGAGGGAAGAGTTTTGATTGGGTGACATGAGAGATATGTGTGAAGAATTACAGCATTTCTGTGCTTTTGATAGCTGCAGACTCTGGAGTGCATACCTTTCGCTCTGCTGAAGACAAATTGGTGTGTTTCTGAGACTGTTTTGAAACTCAAAGTATTTGCTAAGGTGAGAAAAGATTTCTTTAATTTAGATAGAGAATAGTGTGTTTTAAGGATAAAATTATGAAGAAAGTTGTGTTTTTCAAATGTTGCTTTGTCTCAAGTGTTTTACAAATAGATTTTGTTTCTTTGAGAAATTGTAATTGGAGAAAATGTGAAGTATTAGTACTGACAGGGTTTTTTTGTGCATAGGAGCTGTGGAGTGTTTTCAAATTATGACTTGAAAATCGTTTTTGAGGAAAAGGAATGGTTTTAAAATTTATGACAAGGACATAATGGTGTATGCTTCTTTATAAGGCAATTGAGTGTCTCTGATGTTATTTTTCCCATTTTAATGTAAGACCTTTCCCTGCGGAGCAAATTGCTTGTAAATATGCTCCCACCTGTGCATGGAAAATTTAGATTTTGAATGTTTGCGTTACATAGCCATGTTAAAAGTGACCCAAACATGCTGCAAAGGCAATCAAAAAACGCTTTCATGTGTCTTAAGGACATTTTAAGTCATTTCCCCATGTGGAGTGTTTTCAAATTATGATTTGAAAATCGTTTTTGGGGAAAAGGAATGGTTTTAAAATTTATGACAAGGACATAATGGTGTATGCTTCTTTATAAGGCAATTGAGTGTCTCTGATGTTATTTTTCCCATTTTAATGTAAGACCTTTCCCTGTGGAGCAAATTGCTTGTAAATATGCTCCCACCTGTGCATGGCAAATTTAGATTTTGAATGTTTGCGTTACATAGCCATGTTAAAAGTGACCCAAACATGCTGCAAAGGCAATCAAAAAACGCTTTCATGTGTCTTAAGGACATTTTAAGTCATTTCCCTATGTGGAGTGTTTTCAAATTATGATTTGAAAATCGTTTTTGGGGAAAAGG
Source organism: Lissotriton helveticus (assembly GCF_964261635.1). Taxonomy (NCBI): domain Eukaryota; kingdom Metazoa; phylum Chordata; class Amphibia; order Caudata; family Salamandridae; genus Lissotriton; species Lissotriton helveticus. The sequence continues at coordinate 1,824,656,169 of NC_136057.1, forward strand.
AATGGTTTTAAAATTTATGACAAGGACATAATGGTGTATGCTTCTTTATAAGGCATTTCAGTGTCTCTGATGTTATTTTTCCCATATTAAATTAAAAGACCTTTCCCCGTGGAGCAAATTCCTTGTAAATATGCTCCCACCTGTGCATGGTAAATTTAGATTTTGACTGTTTGAGTTACATAGCCATGTTAAAAGTGACCCAAAAAAGTTGCAAAGGTTTTAAAAAAACACTTTCATGTGTCTTAAGGACATTTTAAGTCATTTCCCTGTGGGCAGTGTTTTTAAATTATGACTTGAAAATCGTTTTTGAGGTAAAGGAATGTTTTTAAAATTTATGTGCGCCATATGCCCCCAAATTTCTTTTTCAGGGGTGCAGCAGGGTGTTCTTGAGACACCCCTGCACCCTTGGAAAAATTCCTAATTTGCGATGACCTAATTGCTAATTGCAAATTACCCATTCATTTCCATGGGCCTCCTGGCCCATGGAAATGAATGGGTAATTTGCAATTAGCAATTTGCTCATCGCAAATTAGGAATGGTAAAGAATCGCTATTTATTCCTTAAAATTCGCTATTTAGGAAATGCAAAATAGTTTGATGATACATATGGCGGTTCATCTCTAACAAGATAAGAAGCTTAGGGATACATTTATGATGACTGGCGCAATGAAGTGGACATGACTTACTTCATTGGTAGGCCTTTACATGTATTATGTCCTCTGTATTCTTCATCAAGCGTAACTTTGATCTGCAATCCTGAGTAGGCCTCACCTTAAACAAACCTCTGGATAGGCTACACCTTATCGTCATCCTGAATTAATCATTTAAAATGCTAGGGACAGATTTAAGATAGGTGTATGCCTCTTTTGCGCCACTGTGCGTCACTTTTGTGATGCAGCGGCGGTGCAAAAGATTTGCTATGAGGCGACAAAATTACAAATTGATGCATTTAGGCAGATGTGTTATGCTGTAAAAAAAACGTGCCACATGAAACCGATGCAGCAGTGATGCAAAAGATGCACCATGTTGCAAGACAGGCCTCACTTGGGGCCATATGTATCAAGCTAATTAGCATTCGCGAATGCTAATTAGACAAATGGTATGTATCAAACAAGTTTGATGCAAAATAAGGAATAGCAAAATTTGCTATTCCTTATTTTGCGATTGCACTTAAGGATTTGCAAATTTTGCAATTCCTTAAATGCAATGTATCAAACAAAAAATATGCAAAAAATGCCATTAAGGATTTGCAAATTACCACCAACTTCTAGTTGGTGATAATTTGCGAATTCTTTTCAAAAAGCTTTTTTTCCAAAAAACAAAAGGTGCCATATGACGCACATACATGCCCTTAGGGCATGTATGTGCGTCATATGCCCCCAAATTTCTTTTTCAGGGGTGCAGCAGGGTGTTCTTGAGACACCCCTGCACCCTTGGAAAAATTCCTAATTTGCGATGAGCTAATTGCTAATCGCAAATTGCACCTTCATTCCTATGGGCGTCCTGGCCCATGGAAATGAATGGGTAATTTGCAATTAGCAATTTGCTCATCGCAAATTAGGAATGGTAAAGAATCGCTATTTATTCTTTAAAATTCGCTATTTAGGAAATGCAAAATAGTTTGATGATACATATGGCAGTTCATCTCTAACAAGATAAGAAGCTTAGGGATAGATTTATGATGACTGGCGCATCACCAGGGATGTGCCAGTCATCCTGCGCCGCTGTTCCGCCACCCATGGTGTGCTGCATTTACAATGCGGCGCACCATGGGGCAAAAACGGCACAGATGCGTCACGCATCTGTGCCGTAAAGGTGGCGCATTGCTGGAGTTGTATTGCAAGTGCGATGCAGCTCCAGCAAGGCTCAGGGGTTCTCCATATCAACAATGCTGCGTCAAGACCTATGCCTGCTTCAAGCAGGTGCAGGGTTTTGACGCAGCTTTGTCCTATCTGATTGTAAATGCGGCACACCATGGGTGGCAGAGCAGCGGTGCACGTTAACTGGTGCATCCCTGGGGATGTGCCAGTTAACATAAATCTGCCCCTTTACATTTAAGTATGTGCAGGGGAGACAGAGTCGGTGAGGCTTATCCAAGGTTAAGAAGAGATGAGTCCTGTTCACTGAAAAATTGGACATAGGCTTCACCTCCTCAGCATCGCTGGACATGGCTAAATAATAGGTGCAAAATGTTACTCTTGTTAAATAATTTTACTATTATAATCTCTGAGATTTGTCTCTTACTCTGCAACATCTCATTGTTGTTATCTTTCTTTAAAGATAAAGACAACATCAACATGAGCGACAATCAGCAATCAGTTGATTTCGACCTCATCATTGAACTCGTAATTGAAACATCAGTGGATGTTGATCCCTTGGATGATTTAAATCCTGAGGATGAAGAAGAACGTGATGAGGATGCAGATTTGTCAGAATTTTATGACATAGGATGGGAAGCTGACGTGCTTGAGCCTATGGAACTATAAACATTTATTTTAAACATTTATAATAAATAAAAAGTAAAAATGTAAACCGTTTAATTTAAAAATAAAGACACCTTCAAAAACAGGTTATGTGTAGTGTCTTCAATAAAATATTAAAATATGCTCATAAAATTAGATCAGATTCACATATAAAACAGCACAGGTAAAATGAATATGAATTCCATTTCTTTTCTGCTATTTCTGTATTCTAAATTTGCCAAGCACTAAAAAATCTTCTATGTAAAAATGTCAAGTAGTGTTTTAAGTTTTTGATTACTGTTATTGATTTACTGTTGGGTAATAGTGGTTAATAACATTTTTTAATATATTTTACCACAGATTCAACTGCAGATCATTTCAAGATTTCAGCATGCCAACCAAAGAAAGACTGAGAAAGGCTGCAAAACGTCAAAGACAGCAGGTCAATGAAAAAAAGCAGCAGTCCTCTAACAAAAAGATTTGTCAAGTTACCAAGAAAGCACCGGGTAAGAGTACAAAAACATTCATAAGAAATATCTGTAGTAAAAAAAATATTACTACAGAAAATGTTTCAGTCCAGAAAAAGAGAAGCAAATCAAACGGAAAGGAAAGGCCAATGAAAAATGTTACTGCTAGAGCAAGAGATAACTCTGTGCATGATAGTAGAAGGAAACAACAGTTTAGGGACATTCGTAAACGAATGTTCCGCAACAGGATAATTGGCAATTTGTTAAAAAATATTAAGAAAGGTCAACAGAAAGTGTTTTTTTATAAGAGAAAAAAAATAGTTGAGAAAGTTATTGATCAGGCATTTGAAATTAAACGTAAGTTATTTATTTTGATAATCAATAGAATTAGGAAGCTAAACAAGGCAATTTATGATTTCAAAAGAAATAGTAGATGGAAGAGAATAGTTAATCGTAGTAATTTTTGTGAAGTTTTTTCTGGAGAATGGATGCATAGTTCAAGCTGTGAGGCATTTTTTAATGAGGAGAGTTATTTCCAGGATAATGATTTGGTGCATGCAGTTGACACCAGTGGTCGAGCTTATGAAGTGAAAGATGGTTGTCCAGTTGAAAAAGAAAAACTTGTGACAACAGAGGCAGAAGAGGTGTTAGGTAATGAGGTTTTAGGAAGACGTCCTAAGGGTCCTGTGTATACCTGGAAGTGTAGTAGTATTTGCAGTGTGCGACAGGATTCCATCAATCTGCTTTGTGATTTTGTACGGTCATTTAATAAGAAAAGTTTGAAGCAGAAAATGAAGTTGTTGCAAGAATTAGATCCTTGCAGAGTGAGAGAAGTGACAGGTTTGCATGGTCATTCACTGGCTTGTCTTTCCAGGAGAGTATGCCAGAGTGTTTTTCATCATTTCAGGATGCTAGCAGTGCATCATAATAAAGTGAGGAAATTAGTTAGAATGTTGTATTATGCTAAGAGTCCAGCAATTATGCTTAAACAATTATGTGCTGCTCTTTTGCATGGTTCTGAAATAGATGTGAAGAATATATGTGAAGAAATTGAGTTTTGTTACTTTGGAAGTAAAGAGGAGAATGTTGAAATTGACCAAGAAGAAGCGGGTAATGTGGAAGATAGTGTACAGGTTTCCAGTACAGATAATTTCTAGAGGGAAATTGCGACGTTTGAGGTAAAATCAAGTGAGAGGCCAAATTTCACTTGTGTGTGTTGTCGACGCAGTTATTATAAGAATCAGACTAAGTTAGTGGATTTATATGCAAAAAGTGAAAGGGAAAATAATAGTGAATGGAAGGATTTCACAACATACTTGATGGTAGAAAATTGTTTTGATTTGGGATTGGATCAACGTGTGTGTACTTATTGTTGTAACAAATTAAATCAAAACCAGATGCCTGCTAGAGCAGTTCATAATAATCTGGAATTGGTTGAGATTCCTTCTGAATTGAAGGATTTAAATACTTATGAATCTATTTTGATTCAAAGTATCCATCCCTTTCAGGCTATTGTAAGAATGGAGCCAAAGACAGGGAAATTGCCTCCATCAGATTTACAGAGAGGATTAAAGGGAAGAGTTGTTTATTTGCCTCTAGATTTGAAGAAAAACATTAACACAATTGGAGTAGAAAAAGTGGAAGAGGAACCTCTGGTTATCTTAGTTAATGGGGTTCCGACAAAGAATAAGAAAATATGGCAAGATTTAGTGGATGTTAGGAAAGTTAAAAAGGCAACATTGTATTTGAAAAAAAATAATAAATACTATAGGAATGTATATGTTGCAGAGGAGGAAGTAAGTGAGGAAGAGGATAGCGATTTGTGTGCTGGTCAAATTGAGAAAGTAGAACCCTCTACTAGTGAAGAAATATATGAACATTATAGTGTTCATCCTTTGCATTCCAAGGAAGTCATGGGGAATGCTATTGAGTTGTTTCAAATGAAACAAGCCAAAGGGAGTCCCATTAGTGTTTGGGAGGAAAGTTTGGAAGCTCGGTGTTTCCCACAGCTTTTTCCAACAGGTCAGGGAGGAAGATATGATGAGCGACCTCATCAAATTCCTGCTTCTGAATACCGGACTTTGCGATTGTATGCAGGAGATGCTAGGTTTCGACAATGCATTCCCTATTTGTTTCATCTCCTGTTTGAAAGCGATCTGTCTGGACTGTCATATGCAGTGAACCACATCTTGAAAAGTGGTATACACATGCAAAACATCTCGGCAAGTGACTTTATGGATAAAGTCAATGTCCAGGACAGTATTTTGGATTCTCACCTGATTAATCTCATGGCGTGTCAGCGTGGTACTAATGAGTACTGGTACCGTCGTCATGGTTATTTAAAATGTATGCTGAGGAACTTAGGAACTCCCACATGGTTCCTCACTCTGAGCTGTGCCGAGTATGGCTGGGAAGACTTACTTGAATTTCTACGAGAGGCAAATGGAAACATCGAAAACATCGAATTCAAGACACCCGGAGAACTGTGCTCTTTGGATCCAGTCAATGTATGCAGGTACTTCAATCATAGATTTGAAGCTATGATGTCTTTCATCATGAATAAGAAGAATCCACCTCTTGGAGAGGTGTTGGATTTCTTCTGGAGAAAGGAGTACCAAGCAAGAGGTGCTCCTCATATACATATGTTGCTGTGGATCAAGGATGCACCTAAATTTGGAACGGATCCAGAAGACTCAGTGATGAGTTTCATACAACAGTATTCTACGTGTGCTGTTCCAAACGCAAAGGAGAAGAAAAGCCTAAGAGAAAAAGTTCTACGTTTCCAAAGCCATCGATGTGGAAAGTACTGTCGTCGTAAATTTCGAAACAAGGACAAGTTCTACACCAAATGTCGTTTCGGCTTTCCACGACCGGTGATTTCTAAAGGAAGAGTAAACAGTTTGATGTCTTCGCTGCGACATAATGTGATGAAGAAATCACCTAAAAACACATACAATTTGAAGAGGAACGAAGAGTCTAAGTACATCAACGACTACAACCCGGTGATTTTGTCCATGTGGAATGCTAACATGGATATACAGTTTGTGGCTGATAACTGTATGGCTGTGGCTCGGTATGTGACATCTTACATCACCAAAAAAGAGAAGACAGAATTGAAGGATATGTGGGAGGACATTTCCCATGAAAAGAGCCTCAGCAAGAAGTTGTACAGTTTCAGTCTGAAGATGTTGTCGCATCGAGAAATCGGAGCTTACGAGTGTTCTGACCGGTTGTCTTCAGCAAGTCTCTATGCCAAGTCCAGGAGTATCGTTTGGGCGAGTCTTGGTCTTGCTGCAACGCGTAATCGAGTTCTGAAACCTGTGCCGGAAATTGAGTATTTGGCGGAAAAGGAGCCAAACAGTACCGACATTTTGAAGACCAACATGTTGGATACATATTATCCAAATCGAAGCAGTCACCTCGAGAATGTTTGTCTGTATGAGGTTCTTCAAAATTACATATTCAAGAGGAACATCAAAGAAGATACTGAGAAAGGAGTGTATGCTGTAATAGGAAGTGAGGGATGTCTGGTCAAGCAAAGAAAATGCCACTTGGTAAACCATCGAAAATTGAGTGGCGAATCTCCTGAAAAAAAGGAGTTTTTCTATTTAGCACTTTTGCAACTTTTCAAGCCTTGGCGTGCAGAAGAGGAACTGCTTGGAGATTTCCTCTGTTACGAAGACTCTTTCAATGCTGCCAAGGAGACCATAGAATGTCCTGCTTTTCCCAAATATGTAGAAATGTTGAATGCGGAAATTGAGCAGGAAGCAACGATTGCAGCCGAGATTGCCAGAGACAGTTCTCAGGACAGTCAGAGTTCTGCTTCATTGAGTCAGGATCCACTAGGAGGACCTGTTATCGAAAATGAAGCTGCCACTGCTATGAATGAAGTGGAAAGAGCCATGGCGCATGCTCAGGAGGATACGGTTAACTTAGAAGAGTTGGAAAGACAACTCAACGTTGAGCAGAGGAAAATATATGACGAAGTTACCATGCAAATTGATCATGGATTAAGTCATGACAAGAAAGAGTGCTCATGTACGTCGTTGAAGCCTGTCCGACTGTACGTGAGTGGAGAAGCGGGAACTGGAAAAAGTTTCCTTATTAAAGCAATTTCATGTTATTTGCAGGAAAGGACAGAGTCATCGCTGTCTTGTGTTGTCACCGCTCCAACTGGACTGGCAGCACATAACATTAAAGGGATTACTTTACATCGTTTACTGATGCTGCCAGTGGAGCATCACAACAAATTACAATATCACAAGCTATCTGGAGATGCTTGTTGTGAAGTTTCAAGAATCTTGAGGAAAATGAAACTTCTTATCATTGACGAAGTAAGCATGGTTTCCAATGTCATGCTTGCCTTTGTGCATTTGAGAATGCAAGAAGTTCTCAAAACAGAGTATGATGTGTTATTTGGTGGCAAACACATCATTGTTTTCGGAGATCTTCTGCAGCTGACACCAGTGAAAGGGCAACCTGTGTTCAAAATGCTCACGCATGAAGATACCAGGAAGTGCCTAGGGAGCATTGGCAACGTCAATATATGGTTAAACTTCAATTATGCTGAACTGCATGAAAATATGCGTCAGGCGAAGGATGAAGTTTACAAGAATATTCTACAAGATGTTAGAATTGGAAAAGTGACCGAGCATGGGAAAGAAGCTTTACATGCACGATTACTGTCAAATTTATATCCAGAACAAGATGTTGTGCCTGAGAATATTTTTCAGAAAATTACTGAGAAGAAATCTGGAATATGTTTGATGCCAACTCTTGCAGAATGTGCCAAATTCAACAACAAAATGTTGCATTTAGAAAAGCAACAGATTGTGAAACTGGAAGCTATTGACAGAGTAGAGCATATGGGATCAACAATTATTTTGTCTGAGAATTTGAAAACAAAATTGGATTCATTAGAGAAGACTATATCTAAAACTGCAGGTTTTGAAAAGACTCTGAATGTGTGCTTGAACTGCCGTATAATTTTAAGAAGGAATTTACATGTTGAAAGGGGTCTGGTAAATGGATCAATGGGTAATGTTGTTGATTTTGTAAAATACAGAAATAGAGATGGAATTGAATTTTTAAAAATTAAATTTGATGGCATTGAGGAAGTACAGCTAATTCGTCGTTGTTCTGCTAGATTTTTGCTTGTGAAAGACTTATATGTTCGCCGTAAGCAGTTTCCTGTTTGCTTGGCATATGCGGTGACAATCCATAAATCGCAAGGTTTAAGTGTAGACAGTGCATTGGTGAATATTGGCAGTTCTGTGTTCAAGGAGGGTATGGCATATGTGGCATTGTCACGAGTTAGAACTTTATCGGGATTGTACTTGATTGAGTGTGATGTCACAAATATTTGTGAGGATCTAGATTGTGTTAAGGAATACAATAGGTTAAGAAGAGAGTATGCGCCACATTTGCCTCAATATCCTTTGTTTGAGAAACGTGTGGTAGGCCGGAAACGAAGAAATGTGACCAATACTGGGGAGGTTGTAGCAAAAAGACGAAAAGTCGATGAACCTGAAATTATAAGCAGAAACAAAAAGGATTCTGTTGAAGATGTTGTTGGTTTTCAATTTGAAAACAGTTCTGGTGTCAACTGCTATGCTAATGTAGTGGTTAATGTTTTGTTTTCTCTAGAAAATGTAAAAGAAGAGATTGTGGTCAATTCTGATCAAAGATTTTGCAGTTTGTTAAATTCTGTGTTAGAGAAATGTAGCACTGATAGAACAAAAATAGAAAGTGTGTCTGAAATTCGAAATCTGTTAGACAGATGTTCAGGCCAAACACAATTCTCTCAAAATATTCAGCAAGATTGTCAGGAGTTTTTAATGTATATGCTTGATGTATTGCATGCTGAAGGTGTAGATGTAGATCACCTGTTTGGGCTTTCTTATCAATGGCAGCATGACTGCGAGAACTGTAGGGTATCAAGTACTACTAGTGTAGACTCAGAAAGATTTATATATTTAACTTTGCCAGACAGTAAATCAGTCTCTTTTAATAAACTAGTAAAAGCAGCTGATCACAACATGGAGTGTAGCCAATGTAAATCTGAAATGATGTCCACATTATTTATACGAACATATGGCCAGTATGTTATTTTAATGTTCCAACGATGTAGGCCTGATGGAACAAAATTGACAACTTTAATTAAAAATGTTGTGGCTTCACAGTTGTCAATATCAGGAAGGACTTTTGTAACTGCAGCAATTATATATCATGACGGTCCATCAATATCATCAGGACATTACACAGCTTATTTAAAGTCTAGAAATGGCTGGTCATTCTGCAATGATTCTGTTTTAATTTTCAAAAACAAATTGCAGTATGACCTTAAAAACTCTTACCTGGTGTTTTTAAAACCAAAATTTTAGGGAAAGAATCTCGGGATGTGCTCTGAGGAATTTCAAGAAGTTCTAATGGCTCCTACACGATTTGGCCTTGAGGATAAGTGTAGTACAGAGACATAACTTCTTACCATAACACTGGACGTCTTGGAGAAATAAGTGCACTTTGAATGAGTTCAAAAAAACTGTTTCTTTTTATAAGCTAATTGAAGCAGCCAATCAAAACATGGAGTAGAGGGAATGTAAGTCTGCAATGCTGTCTACTGTTTTATATTGCTTTGTGATTAAAAGTGATGTAGAGAATTAAATAATTGTAGTAGTCATAGAGATAGTGTAAGTCTGCTTCATAGTAAGCAGTATCAGTGTCATAGGAAATGTAGAACATGACTGAGCAAGAAGGGGAAGATATTACTAGTCCAGGATTGTGAAAATGATCTTCAACATTTTTATTGTGAAAGTTGCGGAAATACAACATGACGGGATTGGCTTACAAGAATTCTAAGAGTTATAAATGGCTCTGACATGATTTGGCCTTGTGGAAACGTGTGCTAGAGAGCAAGAAGTCATTTATTGTATGTAACATGTTTTTCAAAACGATGGAGGTTTTCTTTCAGAAAGTGGTGGTCTGAAAGTAATAACAGCACAACAGAGTGTAAGCTGTTCATAGGACATCCTTCGACGTCATGGAAAGTAAGTTAACTTTAAGGAGTTCTGAATTCTGATTTGTTATGTTGTATGGGTTTTTTAAACACAATCATTTTGATTGTGTTTTTTTTTCCCCGCTGTTATATGATGAATACCTTCAAGTCACTGTTTTTAGTGAAATTTGATACATTCTGAGAACAGCAAAAATAAACCATTTAACATGTATAATTAATTCTGTACTGTTTGCATTTATGATGTACATTTAGAACTGTGTAGGAGGCATGGAGAAGGAGAGGCTTCTGTAAGTGTCAAAGTTGTTGCATACAGTGCTCATATTCTACATAGTCTTTCATATGATAGACTACATTTCCACAATGAGATACCTAAGCAAAGGAAACACAGGTGATATGATTGTGGAATGAGCAAAAAAAATTGCACGTTTTTCAATTATATTACCTGCGTTTCCTAACATTACACATCACATTGTGTAGATGAGGTTTAGGCCTGTTCCTGGAGACAGAGGAGGTCTGACATTTGTTCAAGAGTGCAGTGGACATGACACACTTGGTTGGTAGGCCTGCACATGTATTTTCTCCTCTGTATTCTTCAACAAACCTAAAATTCATCTGCAACTCTGAGTAGGACTTACCTGAAACAAATCTGTGGATGGGTTACACCTTATTAGCATCTTAAAACAATCATTTAAAATGTTAGGGTCAGATTTATGGTGGCCGTGCGCCTCTTTTGCTCCATTGTGGGTCACTTTTGTGTAAAAGATGCACCATGTTGCAAGATAGGTTTCAGTTCATCTCCAGCAAGATACCATTAGTTTAAAATGTATATAATTAGCACTGTGTAGGGGGCATACAGAAGCTGAAGCTTTTGTAAGTGTCAAAGTTGTTCCATGCAGTGCTGCACTTCTGGGTACTGTTTAATATGCTGCACTACATGTGCACTATGAGATACCTAAGCAAAGGCAACACAAGTGATGTGATTGTGAAATGAGGAAAAGAAACTCCACATTTTTCAATTACATCACCTGTGTTTCCTAAGTTTACGAATGACATTGTGCAGATGAAGTTTAGGTCTGTCCATGGACACAGAAGAGGTCTGGCCTTTGTTCAGGAGTGAAGTGGACATGACTTACTTCATTGGTAGGTCTTCACATGTATTATCTCCTCTGTACTCTTCAACAAGCGTAAATTTCATCTAAAACCCTGAGTAGGCCTCACCTTAAACAAACCTCTGGATAGGCCACACCTTATCGTCATCCTGAATCAATCATTTAAAATGTTAGGGACAGATTTATGATAGGTGTATGCCTCTTTTGCGCCACTGTGCGTCACTTTTGTGATGCAGCGGCGGTGCAAAAGATTTGCTATGAGGCGACAAAATTACAAATTGATGCATCTAGGCAGATGTGTCATGCTGTAAAAAACCCGTGCCACATGAAACCGATGCAGCAGTGATGCAAAAGATGCACCATGTTGCAAGACAGGCCTGACTTCATCTCCAACAAGATAAGGAGCTAAGTCTTCTGTAAATGTCAAAATTGTTGTATATTTTGCTCAACTTCTATGTACTCTTTGATATGCTAGACTCCATCTGCACTATGAGATACCTAACCAAAGGCAACACAGGTGATGTGATTGTGAAATGAGGAAAAGAAACTCTGTTTCTCCTTCAATCTTTTCCCTTGTCTTTTCTAATTTTTAAATACATGTTTTAATATTTTTCAAATGTTTGTTCTCTCTTTCACAGATTGAAAGTATAAAAACAAAAAGTGAGTAAGTTAACGACAATTATAAGGTAAATGTTTTGTACTCTTTTCGTTACATTTCTATCACATTCACCTAGTAGTAGTTCGACAGCTTCATTTCTTTAACCCTCAGTTTCCTGCCTTTGCTACTTCCCTCATTCTTTTCTCTATTATCTACTTACTCTACTCCTTCCACTCCTTTTCTCAGTCCCTCTCTTCTCATAGTTCCTCACTCTTGTTCACTCACTCCGTCTCTATTACTCTTAGTGTCTTTGACTGATCACTCTTTCACTACTTGTTCATTATGCTTTCTCTCTGTAGTTCAAGCACACTAAGAGACATATTATCAACACAGCCAATAAAATTATTGCTGTTTTTATTGGAAGAAAACTGTTGCAAAAGTGGTTTTAGCGGCAGTTTTCCGCCGCAAAAGCGGCTTTAGCGACACATTTCTGGTGATAAAAGCTGCAAAACTTTTATTGCCTATGTTGATGATATGGTTCTATGTTATTTACATTTCTTTGCTGTCTCAATTAATCTTTTCTGTTATTTTTTCTTTTCTGTTTTCTGTTTTTTCTCTCTGTTATTCCACATGTTTTAATCTTATTTTGAACATTCACTCACATTCTCCAAGAAACTCTTCTTTGTTATTGTTCTACTCTCTTTTTTTTCTTTCACTTCCTTATCTATTTTGTTTTTCACAATTATACCCTCTTCCATCTTTTCTTCGGTAAATAGATCTATTAAACAGTATCTCTGGATTACTCCCTATAGCTGTCTTTCTTTTAACATTACTCTCTGTTTACTTCCCTTATACTTACTCTTCTTTTTTTTTTTTTTTTTTTTTTTTTGGTTCGCTCCCGGTTCGCGAACCGGGAAGCGAACGGGGAAGCGAACTAAAAAAAAAAGAGCTTGCCAGAGTGCTAAACATTCTAGCAATTTTTTTTTGAAAGGGGAGGTAGTTCTGAAAAGAACTTTTTTTTTAATGTTTTTGTTGTTTTATTTATTTATTTATTTTTCTGAACATTTTTTCTTTTTTTTGTATTTTTTGAACATTTTTATGTTTTTTTTTTGTTTTTGATGGAGGGGAAACAACAAAAAACAGGCATTGAAAAGGGCTCAGCAGGAGCAAAAAAAAAAATTACTGTCTGGGGCGGTTAGGGCAATTGTGATTGTTAATAGCTAGGTTAATTAAATTAATGCTCATGTTACCACATGACAGCAATGCACCGCAATACATACAGGTATGTTTGATATGAGCAAAGTTCTCCTGAATGTTTGGCACGGTTTCCCGTGCCTCTGCTGCTGTCAATGATATTAGTGATGTTGACCTGGCCACAGGAGTTGTTGTTGGGTTATCTTGCATGTCACGTATCTTCGCCTGGCTGTAGTTCAGTGGATGCCACCTGGTCATGTGACGATGCATTGTATGGTTTCCGTAGCTATATTTTTTATCAGTGCCTCTAGATAACCGGTCTTTACAAATCAGGCAGGTGACATACCTAGCATTTACTTTTTTTTGCCCTCGAGGGAGTGAAAAAAACTGCCAAATAAAGCTGGCTTTCCGACGTGAAACCCGGGGCACCTCCTGTAAGAACTGTGGTCCTTCGGTCTCCTCTTCCTCTAGTTAATCCTCTTCCTCCTCTGTCTGGCTGATAAACTGGGGAGGTGGTCCTCTCTTCCCATGAGGAGGTGGAGGTGGTGGTGGGGGTGCACCAGCTGAAGCAACTATTGAAGCCATTGCTCAACTCTCAAAAATGGTCTTCCTCTCACAAAGATGAAAGTCAGAGTGAGGAAAGAAGGAGGGGTTTTCATCATTTGGGAAAAACAATATTTCTAAACCAATGAAAAGTGTTACTTTTTAGGTCACCTGACCTAGCCTAACATCATTATGAAACCAAAAGTGAAATGAACCAATGAAAAGTTTTATCAACAAGTCACATGACCTCTTAGGCTTAAGTTACGCGCTGCGGAACGCGCCCCGGATCGCTTCCGGTTCGCTGCGCTTCGCGCCTCGGTTCGCGCTCCGGAGCGCTTCCGGGTGCGCTAACGCGGTGCGTCATAAGACGCATTACGCGGCAACGCGATACGTCGCGCTTTCGCGACGCGCCGCGGATTGCTTCCGGGGAGCTGCGCTTCGCGTCTTAGTTCGCGTACCGGAGCACTTCCGGGTGCGCCAACGCAGCGCGTCATAAGACGCATTACGCGACAACGTGATACGTCGCGCTTCTGCGACGCGTCACGATATTGATTTCTAACGCGGCAGTTGCGCTAACGGAACATTTACCGGTTCGCGGACTGGGTCGCGGCATCAAGATCAGCTAACGGGAAGCTTCCCGGTTCGCGAACCGGGAGCGAACAAAAAAAAAGTATTTAACAAAAAATTATTAATAAACATATAAAATATATTTTTGGATTTAAAGAAGAATACATTTTACAGCTACAGATATTAGCTTTTAAAAAACCAATGAAATTCACTGAAAAAACCATAGGTTATAGACCATATATAGTTAGGAATTAGCATTTACAAAACCTTGAAAATTCACTGAAAAAACCATAGGTTATAGACCATATATAGTTAGGAATTAGCATTTAAAAAACCTTATTTTACTCACACAAAACCATTGAAATTCCATATATAGTTAGTTGTACTAACTATATATCGCGCACCCGCAATCCACTGCTGATGATGTCACATATTACATCATTCATGACATGGTCAGTGACATCACTGATGACATCACTGATGACATCTCAAATGACATCACTGATGACATCACTGATGACATCTCAAATGACATCACTGATGACATCACTGATGACTACATTCAGTGACTGTATAATTCTGTAAAGTTAAAATATGTCTTACATATTGAAGAATGAGTGGATGTATAAGTGTCTTGATGAAGGATTTAGTAGGGGCATGACTGACTGTATGAGTGACTGATTAAATGTGTCTCACTGAGTGCATGGGTTAGTGACTAAACTGTCTTAATTTGTGCATCATTATGTCTGTTGTTCTGTAAACTGCTGCATGTGTTGATCAGTAGCTATATGATTAACTGTATAGGTTATTGATTGGTTGCCTAATCATTTGTATGGGAGACTGAGTGTGTGTGTGGGTGGCTGGGAGGTGTATGACTCTTTGCATAGATGTGTGAGCAGTTGATTGACTAGATGTATGGGTTCAAAAGTGCATGTGGAAACAGCTGTATGGGCGGTTGACTGTGTGCATGAGTGTATTGGTGAGTGAATGGATATCTCAGTGCTACATGTTAAAGTAAGTACATATGTAAAATACAGTACATGTGAGAGTTGACATATATAAATAACTGTGCATAAGAGCCAGTGAATGTGTGAGTGGCTGTATGGATCATTGTGAACTTGTATCCAGGATTTTATAAGTCAATAAATATGTTTTAGTATATGTTTGAATAAGTAAGGTGTGTATAACTGTATAGTTGAGGAAATGGAGGTGTGATTGATTCTTTGCATGACTGACTAAGTGTCTGAGTAACTCCATAGATGAGTGACAGTCTATGAGTATCTGTTTACACTGAGTGTATCTAAGGTTATATTAGAGTCTGAAGAGGTTCATCGTATTATCACATGAATGATGTCATCAGGGATGTGATCAGTAATGTCAAATGAGATGTCATCAGTGATGTCATCAGTGATGTCATTTGAGATGTCATCAGTGATGTCATTTGAGATGTCATCAGTGATGCCATCAGTGATGTCATTTGAGATGTCATCAGTGATGTCATCAGTGATGTCACTGACCATGTCATGAATGATGTAATATGTGACATCATCAGCAGTGGATTGCGGGTGCGCGATATATAGTTAGTACAACTAACTATATATGGAATTTCAATGGTTTTGTGTGAGTAAAATAAGGTTTTTTAAATGCTAATTCCTAACTATATATGGTCTATAACCTATGGTTTTTTCAGTGAATTTTCAAGGTTTTGTAAATGCTAATTCCTAACTATATATGGTCTATAACCTATGGTTTTTTCAGTGAATATATATATATATATAAAGATATAGATGTTATAGATAATAAATAGATATTGCCATGCGGCCCCTTTCAAATAAAAACAATAAAACATTCTGGCCATGCTCCGGGAGATGGGCTTCTTGGGCCATAATTGGCCTCGGGAGGAGGGCGACGTAGCCCCCCTGCCTTAAAATTTTTTTATATAAATAAAAAAAGAGGGTGGCTAGGCCCTGGAGGATGGGGTCCACGGGGCCATAATTGCTCTCTGGAGGAGGGCCACACAGCCTCCCTCCCATTAAAAAAAAAAAAAGCCGGTATCATGCTGGAGGCCCCGCCCCCTCCTGCAGCACTCGGCAAACGTGCCCCCTGGAACGTTGTAAGTTGGGGAATCAATTCCCTTGAATACTGAGGATCCCTGGGGCCAAATAGCATACCAAGTACCTCCAGTATGCTCCAGGGAGCTGTGTTGCAGAGACGTGGTCCAAGGCCACGCCCCCTTTTTACACCACTCCGAAACACAGCTCTGTGACACTTACCGGAGGTACCTGGTGGGCTAGTTGGTGCCGAGGGACCCACAGGATTAAAGGGGACTTAATCCCCCAAATTAGAACATGCCAGGGAGCGCGTTTGCTCAGTGGTGCATGGAGGGGGCGGGGCCTGATATTTCAAGTGTGCAGACACAGCCCCTGGCACGCTGTAAATTGGGGGATTAAGTCCCCTTGAATCCTGAGGGTCCCTGGGGGCCAACTAGCCCACCAGGTACCTCCAGCAAGCCCCAGAGAGCTGCATTGCAGAGAGGTGGTCTTAGGCCACGCCCCTTTTACACCTCACTGCAACGCAGATCAGTGGCGCTTAATGGAGGTACCTGGTAGCCTAGTTGGACCCCAGGGACCCTCAGGATTCAAGGGGACTTAATCCCCCAACTTAGAACGCGCCAGGGGGCGCATTTGCAGAGTGCTGCAGGGTGGGGGTGGGGATTGATATAACAAGTTAGCAATCCTGCTGTGTGGGTTGACGTTGGGGTCTAACTTTCCCTCCTATTACTTCCGCTTGCGAAAATGTGTATGACGGTGTAGTATGGTGTACATGCTTATATCTGCTGTAGTACTGTGGAATGTTATGGTTGCATAGTTACTACTTGTGTTCAGATAGATGAAATGTTACTGTGAGACATAGCCTCTCAACTGCTGAGCCAGGTGGAGCATTCTGTGTGCTCCACGACCTTGTAATCTCAATAAATCTGCATATTCAGTCATTTGCCTCCGGTCAAGTTACTACAAAATTTCTGGCGACGATCTTGATTACTTGGTCCTTTCTTCAAGCACCCAGCGTGTTCAAAAACTACAGCGACAACTGTGCTCCTGCCTTTCCCACCTTCTACTGCCACAGCAAGTTTCTGCTTTTAAAGTGATTTTTCTACTTGGCAAGCTCCTGACTTCCATTTCCTGTGCTGTTATCCCTCTTCGAACATCCTTTTGACGCCTACTCTCAAGTACCTGGTAAGGCGTTTTTGCGCTGTTTACTTTTTGTTTTACTTTATATTTTTTCTGGCTCAGCAGCGTTTCTCTTTTTTTTTTGGCTGCGCACTGAATACTTATAATATTTACATTTGGACTGTTGGAATCTACAGCTACTCACTGTCTCGAGGCTTGTCTCGCACTTATATTATTTACATTTGACTTTGGGGATCAACGGCTACTCACTGTCTCGAGGTTTGTCTCGCACTCTTTCCAGTGATGTCTCGCTCCTTGTTCAGTCTCAGTGACACCTCCTGTTCTGCTTTCAACGCCATCCTCGCATAGCTTGCGTTCCAGCGTTGATCTTTTCCTGCTTACGGAGCATCATCCTGCTTTTTACGTCCTGCTTTGTCAACGTAGTCACGTTGGACTGGCGTGAGTGACACTCCATAGTTTTGTGCGTTCCAGTCACCTGGCAACAAATTAGTCAAGACTAATTTTGCGTTCCACTGAGGCTACATCTGTTTTTCTCGTATTTGGCTTGTTCTGGTCACAGCATTCTATTTTCGATCATCTCTGCGCTCATTCATAGCGTGATGCGCACACTGTTGAGCTCTGCAACTTTTTTTTTTTAGAGTTTGCTTCACCTGCGTGTCTACGTTCACATTGTTGGTGACACGCACACCGTTTTTCCACTGTAATTGTTGTTCTGCGACATTTATGTCATTTTACAAGGCTCATCACGCGGTGATGCGCACACCATAAAAGTTTATTTTTGTACTCTGTTCCAAGGCTCATCACGCGGTGATGCGCACACTATACATATATTTATATATATAAATGTACATATTTATATAACGTTTGTTGTAACATTTGCAGCACACATTGCACGGTAATGTGCACACCATAGTTTTTGTACCATAAAAGTTTATTTTTGTGCTCTGTTTCAAGGCTTATCACGCGGTGATGCGCACACCATACATTTATTTATATATATAAATGTATTACTTAGATAACGTTTGTTGTAACGTTTGCAGAACACGTTGCACGGTGATGTGCACACCATAGTTATTGTACCACCATTTCCTAGAGCCATCTTTTTCTCATCATTTTTTTTCCGTGGGGTTGTTTTTGTTTGACATTTTTAAACTTTACCATGCAAACAGTGAATCCACCTCCTTCTTTCTTGGAGCCCCCAGGTGAACCCCCTGTACTTTGGGAGAAATGGTTTGATGCCTTTGAGACATAACTTGGAGCGATAGGGGCTTCGAGGTATGCAGCCGAAAGGAAGACATTTTTATTACTTCACTCTTTAGGTTTTGAAGGTCGTTCCATTTTCAAACATGTACCTGACCTTACTCCTGAAGAAAGCAACAATCTTGATGAATTTAATAGTACTGTATTGAAGCTCAAGAAAAGGTTTGATAAACAACCCAGTCTGATTGTTTTGAGACATAAATTCTTCAAAAGAAAACAGAGCGAAGACGAAGTTGTCGACAGTTATGTTTCTGTTTTAAGGTGTTTAGCTTCTGTATGTAAATTAGAAAATTTCACTGAGCAACTTATTAGGGACCAATTTGTTTGCCAATGCAAGGACAAAAATATTAGGAAAAAACTTTTATCATTGTCGGACCCCTCCCTGGATGAAACTTTGAGGATTGCCAAAAGTATTGAAATCTCAATGTTTTCTTTGAAAGAACTTGATGACAAATCTACTGAAAAGACCAATGATTCTATCAATGTTGTAAAAAATGTTAAAGTTACACCTAAGGTTAAAAATACTTTTTCAAAGGTTTCTCCTAAATTCATCAAACCTGATCCTAACCTCTGCATTAGGTGCGGGAATCCTCCCCATGGTAAAAACTGAAAGTGTCCTGCTATTTCCTTCACTTGTAATTATTGCAAGAAGGTGAGACATTTTGCAAAGGTTTGTCTCAAGAAAAAGTATAACAAAAAACCTGTTGCCTGCGTTGTAGTATCAGATGATGAAAGTGACACAGAAATTGTTTCTGTTATCAGGGAGGTGGGGGACGAATGTGTTCAGGTTGGCTATACTTTAGAAGTTGTTGAGGGAGATCCCTCTAAATGTAGAGATCCTATTGTAGATATTGGTATTGGAGATAAAACTGTTCCTTTGTTGGTGGACTCTGGTGCTCGTATCACCATGATCACCAAAGATCTGTTTGAGGGAACGTGGGGTGATTCTATCAAGCTGCTCCCTCCTGATCGATCTCCTGTTTCTTATGAAGGACGCAAGATCGATCTTTCAGGATATTTTGAAGACAAATTGTATTTTAAAGGGAGATGTATTAAGGCGAAAATTGACATTGCACTGAAGGGTTTAAGCATTCTGGGCTGGTTTCACCAGGGTTTATTCTGAATGATCCTCAGACCTGGAACTTTGGAACAAGTGCTTGTTGTTGATTGCTGCAATGATATCACACAAAAGTGGAAGGCTAAGTATCCCTCTGTCTTTAGCAATTCGCTCGGGGAAAGTTCAGGGTTTCAAACATAAAATTGTTGTGAAGAAAGATGCTACTCCAGTCAAACACAAGCTAAGGGGTGTTCCTTTTAGTGTTAGATCTGATTTGGAGAAGGAATTTAAGGAGTTATGTACCAAAGGTATAATTGAACCTGCGGAATCGTCTTTATGGCTATCTCCTTTGGTAGTTGCTCGCAAGAAGAATGGTCAAATCAGGGTTTGTGTGGATTTGAGGTCCCTCAATAAGGAAATTTGGATTGATTCCCATCTTCTTCCAAAGATCTCTGACCTGTTTGCTGCCACCAAAGGTGCCAGTCTATTCTCCAAACTGGATTTGGTGAGTGCCTACCACCAGGTTGAACTCCACCAAGACTCTAAGCATCTCACAGCGTTTGTGTCCCCTTTAGGCACTTACCAATATTGTAGGATGCCATTTGGACTCGCCTCAGCGGCGTTCATTTTCCAAAGAATCATGAATAATATTCTCTGTGACTTAGATTCTGTTTTAGTGTTTCAAGATGGTGTCTTGGTATTTGGCAATGACATTTTTTCCCATGACGCTACTCTGGATAAAGTTTTATCTTTATTTAGGGATAATGGTATAGTTCTCAAACCTGAAAAGTGTGAGTTTTCTTGTGACAAGGTTGAATATCTAGGCCACGTCATATCGCAAGAGGGGGTCAGTCCCAAGCCAGGATTGTTGGAAGCAATTTCTTGTGCTCCTGCTCCCACTGACAAGGCGTTAAATCCCTACTTGGGCTTTGTGAGTATTATTCTAAATTTGTCCCAGATTTTGCAAGTATTGTTAGGCCCATTAGTGCTCTTCTAAAGAAAGGTGTACCTTTTGTATGGGAAAAGGATTGTGAGAGTGCTTTTGAACTTGTTAAGTTGTCTTTAGCTCGTTGTAAAGCTCTTAAGCCTTTTGATCCTGCCCATGATTGTTTTATAACTGTTGATGCTAGTCAAGTAGGTTTAGGTGCCATGCTGACACAAAAAATAGATGGAGCTGAACACACCATCGCTTTTGCATCCAGGGTGCTTAGAGGGGCTGAACATCAATATTCAGTTATTGAGAAGGAACTTCTGGGATGTTCTTGGGCTATAGAAAAATGTCATTCATACGTTTGGGGGAAAAGTTTCACTCTTCCCTACTAGTGACAGTGATCATGAGAATGATAAATTTGACGCCCTCATTGATGAAGATTGCGAATATTGTTTTGTTGCTGGAATTGACATTCCTTGTCACAATGTTGGATCTGAAGAAGATTGGAGATCTGCCTTTTGTTCTGATTCTATTCTTCAAGATGTCTGTGATTTGGTTGCCAAAGGTTGGCCGCGCGAGAAGGTCCTGTCACCTTTACTTCAGCCTTTTTGCAAAGTCAGTCAATAGTTAATTATTGAAGACGGGTTGTTATTGAGGGGCGAGAAACTTGTCCCTCCATCTTCTCTCAGACCTGGTATTTTAAAACGCGCTCATGAAGGGCATTTAGGATCTACCCTTACTAAACGTCATGTTAGAGATGTATTCTGGTGGCCTTCAATGGATGGCGAAGTCGAGGATATAGTGAAAGATGGTGTTGTTTGTTCTTCGTCGGATAAGTCATTAAAGGTCAATACGCCTCCTTTGAAACCCATTGAGTGTCCTGATAAGCCGTGGATCAAGGTCGGAATTGACGTACAAGGCCCGTATGATATCCTTAGTGGTCACTGTAAATACATTTTAGTTTTGGTTCATTACACATCTAAATTGCCAGAAATAAAACTAGTTAAGGAAGTCAATTCAAAAGCCATCATTGATTTTCTCAGTGATGTTTTTCTGAGAGAAGGATTTCCTGAATTTGTTATATCTGATAATGGAACGCAGTTTATTAGTCACGAATTTCAAAGTTTCCTTAAATCTGTTTCGGTCAAACACATCAGGAGTTCACTCTATCATCCTCAAATCAACGGTCTTGTTGAGAGAATGAACCAGGTGGTTGGGGATTGTGTAAAGTGGGCCAAATTTGATCATCATGATGTTAAATGAGCCCTTGAGGATATGATGTGGTTTTATAGAACTACACTCCATTCTATCACCAAGGTATCGCCGTTTGTGCTCACGAGAGGAAGAAATGCCAACACTTCTTTTAGACCTGGATGGATGGGTAATTTGCTCAGGTCTACCACTAGTGTTGAGGAATTGATGCAAAAAGTCAAAGAAAATGTTTCCATCTCACAAGAGAAGCAGAAGGTTTGGTTTGATAAAAAAAAGGGTGTCAAAATGTCTTTTCTGAATGTAGGAGATTTAGTTAGAGTCAAGTCTCCCATTCGTACAAGGAAAGGTGTGAGTAAGTTTGGTGCACCACAACGTGTAATTAAAGTTTATGGAAATGCTGTACAGGTTGAAGGTGGGCACTGGTGGTATCTGGGGAAAGTTTCCAAGGTAGTTCGAAGCTTTGAGTTGAATTCCTCTCAACACAATGATTCCACCCAAAGGTTTGATTCTTTGTATTCTGTTCAACGTAGTGTTGATGGACCAGATACCGTACATTATAGTCCTCCTACTCTTTCTCCATTAAGTTGTGAAAGTCTAAGGAGAAGTTTGAGAAAGTGTTTGTTACGTATTCGCTTAAGATAAGTTCGAGAAAATGATTGCTTTCCTTCATTTTAGATACTAAGTTTTATTTTATTTATTGTGTTTTTTTTGTGGGTTTTTTTAGGACAAGGGAAGGTATGTAGTATGGTGTACTTGCTTATATCTGCTGTAGTACTGTGGAATGTTATGGTTGCTTAGTTACTACTTGTGTTCAGATAGATGGAATGTTACTGTGAGACATAGCCTCTCAACTGCTGAGCCAGGTGGAGCATCCTGTGTGCTCCATGACATTGTAATCTCAATAAATCTGCATATTCAGTCATTTGCCTCCGGTCACGTTACTACAGACGGTCACACTCACCTTTCTCCACCACTCTGCAAACAAGACTGCTATGTTATAGGGAGAAATTAGCATTTAAAAAACCTTTAAAATTCACTGAAAAGGGGGGCGTGGCTGGCAGCCGAGAGCAACGGCTGCCTAGTTAGGGAGCTCCGTGGGTAACACAGCCCTTTAATTAATCTGTCCACTTATCCGCATATATATCGACCTCCGGAGGCTAGGGTCGAGGTCCAATATCAAGCGACAGCAGCTGCTGAAATTTTGGAGCGGGTCCGCAGCTGGGAACTGCCCGACTTCTGAGGGAACGAAGCAGCGGCCTATCCCCCTGCAGGAGACCGGGGACTAAATTTCCAGGTGGCGCTGGCTGATGACACAGGGGAGCGGAGAATCGCGCGGTGGAGATACGCCGGCGGCCTGACTGACCAGAGAGACCCTGAAGCGGACTCTGCTAAGCGGGGACGATGGTATGAGGGTGTCAAACCCCCCCCCCTCCTCCATGCACTTACAGCAGCAGAATTGATCCCGGTCGACTGGCAACTCCGAAAGGGCGGTAGCGGTGAGGAGAACGCGCTACCCGAACAGCCCGCACCAGTGACTATCGACCTCTCTAATATCCTGCCGAAACCTATCCACGATGCCGCGGCCGCCTGTCCACGCCTGCTGACCAACCCCGGGGCAAACACGACTCCAGAGGCGGGTGCGACCCGCGCAGGAACCCCGAATTGCCGCCATACGACGAGGGACGCTGCCTGCTCCCCTGTCGCGCCCTACCATCGTCGCAGGTGAGGCCCTACAGCATCTCCATACTACAGATCGGGCCCTGATAATTGGGGCCACTGAGGACGTCTTCCAGCCATCGGTCCCCCACTGAATGCTGAGGGTGACCTCCCCACTGCAGTGCTGCACCCTGAACACACGGCGGACCGATGTGAGACAGGACCCACATTGCAGCGTATCCTAGGACTGAGGGCCTTTCTCTTGTGCATTTATTGGAGCTCCGGACGAGAGAAGTGTCCACAGCGTGGAACGTCCGGCGCCCACGCATTGCGCCCGGCCAGCAAGCGGCCTCATTATTGCCCTTGATACTGGGTGGCTAGCATACAGACCCGCTCTCCACCCCGCGCGCAGGACGCAATGGCTGGCAGAGGTCCCAGGAACACCTCTGCGCAAGCCAAGCTGGACAAATGTGCCTATGAAAAGAGCATGGCATCGCAGCCGGAAGGTCGCACATCTACCGGCAAACATCAAGATGGAGGGGAGGCGAAGAAAATTACTCTGGAAGATATCATGAAGGCGCTATACGGCGTCCAAACAACGGTGGGCTCTATTTCCACCGACGTCTCACTGCTGCGAGCGGACCTACATAAAATGGCTGATCGGGTGAAGGAGGTGGAGATAGTGGTGAATCGCTGGTAACAGACACTTCTGACCTACAGATGACCGTATCCCAGCTCCAAAAAGAAAATAGACAACTCGCTGAGAAGCTGGACGATCAAGAAGGGCGTCCGAGGCGGAGTAACGTACATATAATTGGCATACCGGAATCCGAGGGCAAGCAAGCAATGGACTTATATGTGGAAGAGCTGATACAATCGCGGCTACAACCCAAGGGCCTCTCCAACCTCTTTTCAGTGGAGCGGGCCCACAGGGTTCCCGGCGGCAAGCCGAAGCCAGGGGCGCCCCCGAGGCCAGTGCTCGCCAAACTGTTCAACTTCAGGGACAGGGACGCAATTTTACAGGCCGCACGGATTTCTCCGCCCATACGAATACAGAACCCCACGATATCCTTTTTTCCAGGCTACACGGCGGCGGTTTCCAGATGCAGGAGAAGCTTCCTAGAGGTCAAAAAGCTCCTGAGGGCACAGGAAATACCATACTTAATGATCTTCCTGGCTAAACTTTGTGTCGTGGATGGTAGTCGGACTTGGTTCTTCGAGACACCAGAGGCGGCACACGACTGGCTCGAGGGATGGCGACATGTGGAGAAGCCCAAGCGTGGACATGGACAGCACCGCCGGCGAGAGGAGGAGGGCGACCCGGGAACACAGGAGACGAGACATTCGGACCAGGAGCAAACGCCACGGCAGGAAGAGGAATGAACAATGGGACACTGTCGTTGACACTTGCGAAGTGATCCTGTTTATATCCGTGGCTGAACTGTCCGTGGTGGCGGACTGAGACGGACTCTGGAGGGCGAGAAGGGCTGGGGCTTCCACTGGACCTCCTGCCCCTGACAAGCAAGTGCTTTGTGCTGGGGTGGTCAGAAGCGCTCTGCTGAGTTGGGGTGGCGGGCAGTTGTAGGACCGCTAAGCAGGGAGGCAGGGAGGGGGGAGGAACTTGGAGGGGGGACAGTTCGTAATTCTTCTGTTTTGATTAAAATGTCCAGAGGTATTATTGATGCGGATAGACACCGACAAATGGGATGGCGGGCAGTTGAAGGTTCACCAAGCGGGGGGACGGGGAAGGTGGGTGGGACCCAGGGAGGGGGGGAAATTGGGTTGTTATACTCTGTTGGTTTTTTCATCTGTATGCTTGTGAAGGCGACACGCTACTTTACTGAAGGTACATTGCAGGTCAGGTTTATCTTTGATTGCACCATGTAACTCTCCATCATAGATGGCTACACACGTGACAGGTACACCTGAGACTCCCCAAACACAC
Organism: Lissotriton helveticus; assembly: GCF_964261635.1. Classification (NCBI taxonomy): domain Eukaryota; kingdom Metazoa; phylum Chordata; class Amphibia; order Caudata; family Salamandridae; genus Lissotriton; species Lissotriton helveticus. The sequence goes on from NC_136057.1 coordinate 1,824,681,375, forward strand.
CTTCCCCTTCGACCTGCCCTAACCGTTTTGACATGGAACGTCCGGGGACTGGGAGACAAGGTGAAGCGAGGTCTGGTGCTGCAGTACTTGAAACGAAGCAATCCAGCGGTAGTTCTGCTACAAGAAACACACCTAGTGGGCTCTACTACCAAGGCGATGGATAAGTGAGGGTATAAGATGGCGGCACATGCAGACTTCTCCTTGGGTTCCAGAGGAACAGGGATCCTTGTAAAGAAAAATTTCCCGCTGGTAATCCAGCAGCAGCGAGTTGATGATCAAGGCCGCTTTGCGGCCATTACATGCCAATGGGAGGGGCGCCTATTTAATTTAGTTTCTGTATACATCCCACCTGCCCTACATGCCACAGCACACTCCGCATTCACGACATTTCTACTGACTTTGCCTGTCGCGACGCTGGTAATAGGGGGCGACTTTAATGATATCATTGATGGAGAAACTGATAGATTCCTGGCCAGACCTGTAGTACATGGGGGGGGGGCGACTGTTAGGACTTTTAGATGCCCTGGGGCTTACGGATTGCTGGAGACACAAACACCCTAGCGACAGGCAATACACCTTTTATTCTGCGGTCCATAATTGTCTCACCCGGATTGATTATATTCTGATGTCCGCAGATGGCCTACAGGGCGTAGAAGAGACGGAAATTCGCCCCAGAGGTATTTCCGATCACTCGCCACTGCTATTAAAGTATACCCTCCACCGAGCGTATAGACAACGCATGTTTCCTGTTCATGCCGGTTATCTTCAGGTTGCCCCCCTTATGAAGGAGCTTACTAAAACCGCTAAGACATTTTTTCAAGAGAATACTGGCTCTATGACCTCCAGTAACACTCTATGGGAGGCCTATAAAGTAGTCCTTCGTGGATAGGCGGTGGCCTCTATCACCAGCCATAAGAGAGTGCAGCGGACGGAAATAAACACTCTTGAAGAGGACCTCGCTACTGCAATAACTAAACAAGACACTCGCCCTTTCCCCATGGCTGCCCAGGAGGTTCACCTAAAACAAACCGCTTATGTAACATACCGGAGGGAAATAGCGAAAAACGCAATCCAGGCGACCCGCCACAAAGTTTACGAACTATGGAATAAAGCAGGAAAGATGTTGGCCTGGCTGGACAAAAAAGAAAAAGCGGGTAGGGTAATTGTGCAGCTGATGTCCCCCGCTGGGTCTATGACCTCAGATCCCGACGCTATAGTTGGCCTTCTGGCTGATCATTTTGAAAACATTTATGCTCCTCAGGCATCCTACACGGTGGAGGAAGCATACGATTATATCAAGGATCTGACGATCCCTCACCTGTCCCCATAAGTGGTGCTTCTGCTGGAGGCGGACATCAACCCTGACGAAATTCAAGAAGCGACTTACTCGCTCGCGTCTGGCAAGGCACTGGGCCCTAACGGACTTCCAGTGGAATTATATAAAAAAAACTGTGCAAACGATGGCCCCTTACCTCCTGAATATGTTCTCTGATAGTCTAGAAGCTGGGGAGTTGCGAAGGGATCAACGCCTCGCCACGATTCATAAGCCGGGCAAATCTGCGACGACTTGCGCTTCCTATTGCCCGAGCTCCTTAATTAATGCAGAACCAAAGATCCTTGCTAAACTACTGGCGTTGCGATTGACCCCCCATCTTCCCACCCTAGTACATCCAGATCAGTCTGGCTTTATGCCACATCGCAGTACGGCACTCAACCTACACCGCCTGTAGGCGGTTATGGCCCGCCGGGAGTATATACAGGAACCTGCTGTTCTCCTCTCCCTGGACGCCACTATGGCGTTCGATACAGTAAAATGGCCATACTTGTTCTCAGTGCTCCACCACATGGGCTTCGGCCCTAAGTTCTGCGCCTGGGTTCGTCTGCTCTATACCAAACCCCTAGCCCACGTGGCGACCAATGGCCATATCTCAAGGGATTTCCCACTCGGCCGTGGGAACAAGGCAGGGATGTCCTTTATCCCCCTTACTATTTGCGCTGATTCTGGAGCCGTTGGTGATTTGGATCTGATGGGAACCCTCTATCAAAGGACTTCGCTGGTCTGACGTGTGGGAAGATCGCATATCCCTTTATGCAGACGATATACTTCTCTACCTCACTTCCCCCAAAAAATCCATTCTAGAACTGCTGAATGTTTGTGAAAAGTTTGGGAGAGTGTCGGGGTATAGGATTAATTGGTCCAAATCTATTCTCTTTGCTCTTGCCGGCCTCCCGCCTGTGCTCCCCGCGAGCTGCCCTTTAAGATCTACTATGTCAGCGTTCAAATACTTGGATATATATGTGACATCGGACCCAGATAAATTCTATACATTGAATCTCCGACCCCCATTGGACTGTTTCAAACGAGATGTGAGGGTGTGGCGGGCCCTCCCTCTCACACTTCTGGGTAAAGCAGCCCTATACAAAATGATGTCACTCCCACGCTTCCTCTTTATTCTAGAAAATACGCCGTTTACGGTCCAGGCCTCTTATTTCACAGCGATTGCTACTACGTCTCTAGCTTATTGTGGGATGGCAAACCAGCTCGCATTGCGCAAAATAAGTTGGTAAAGGACTGGTATGACGGAGGCATTGCACTCCCGAATATCGAATTATACTATTGGGCAGCCCACCTTAAACAAATTAATTACTGGTTACATGCCCCACAGACTGCACCTGCGTACTTAGAGGATAGACAGTGCTTGGAGGCTAGGGGACTGATGGGTAACCTCTACAGACGATGTGCGCCATCGGACTTACTAGGCCCCACACACCACTCGGTGCAACTCTTGTACAAAGAACACAGGCGCCTTCGATGTTCTGATCTCATCACACAAATGACGCCGTTATGGGACTCATACAGATTAGGTTCCCTTCGCAACACTAAAGGGTTCCAAGCGTTGGACAACATAGGTATTTCTATCGTGGGAGACCTTTGGAAGAAGGACAGGGTGGTGGACTTCTCCTTCCTACAAACAAATTATGATATGGCGCAGGTGAAACGGTTTAGATACACTCAAATTCAACACGCGCTACAGACAGCCATTCCGGTGGGTACGGACTTGCAGGAATCCACTCCTCTTGAAGATAGGTTACTGGCGGAACATATGACAGATAGAGCGACATCCTTTACATATCGTAAGCTGGTTAACAACCTTCCTGACATGACGTCCAAGCTGCGACTGAACTGGTTGCGAGACATTGGCGAATTTGATGATTCCGAATGGCAGGAGGCCCTGTCCTTCCCACGTGAAACAGCTATCCCCTCCAGGCTCAAATTAGTCCAACTTAAAATACTACATCGCACGTATTACACCAGATAGATTTTACACAAGATAGGGAAGGCGTCGCATATGTACTGTCTGCGTGGATGCGGGGAAGAGGGGACATTCCTTCACACTATATGGGACTGTGGTCGGGTGGCAAGATACTGGACCACTGTGATGCGTACCATTTCTCAGACTTTAGCTATTTCCCTTCTGCCTGATCCCCGGCGCTGTTTGCTGAATATATGGGAACCTAACGACCTAACGCATCGCCAACAGGATTGGGCCATGCTGGGTATGATGATGGCGAAACACAATATTGCTAGGTTGTGGGGCTCTGATGCGCTACCTACATTAAAAGACTGGTGCAGAGACATGGATGACGCAATGGTGGCGGAGAAGGCAGTCTTTGTCCATCTTGGATGCCCGGGGAAGTGGGGGCACATATGGGGAGCGTGGAATGAGTTCATGGGTAATATATGCGAGCCCCCAAGAATAGACGAGGATGAGGACACCTCGGATTGAGGATTGTTGCTACGTACATGTATGATGTCACACGGTTAAGTTCCCTCAAACTGATTTTCTACTGTCGTGCAACTGTTATATAGGTTGAACCTGCCTGTAAATGTACTCTATGCGTTTTATGATGCTGAAACTGTATGCTTTTTCGCATTCTCTGTTTAATTCAATAAAAACTTTTAAAAACTCTAAAAAAAAAAATGTTAAAAAAAACAATCCACTGAAAAAACCATAGGTTTCAGGGACATTATAGTTAGAAATAAGCATTTAAAAAACCATTGAACTTCACTGAAAAAACCATAAGTTTCAGTCACGTTATAGTTAGAAATTAGCATAAAACAAAAACGTAGAAATTCACTGAAAAAAACGTAGATTTCATGGACGTTATAGTTAGTTGGACATTTCACTCATACAAAACCAGATACATTCCACTGTTATAGTTAGTTGAGCTAACTATAACTTGCGCACCCGCAATGCACTTCTGATGACGTCACATATTATATCATTCATCATTCATGGTATGGTTTTTTCAGTGAATATAGATATAGATATAGGTACACTGTAAATTACATATATGTAGATAATATTTAATACTTTATAGAAATATATACTTTAATTAAACACACACATATGTGTGTATGTTGCATATATATATAAATACATATATATAGCTGTACATAAATGAAACATAAAATATTTACAAATCAAGTCAAAATATGAAATAAATAAAATATAAAAAATTAAAATGCAAAAAAAAACATTTACTAAAATGTAGAACCGAGGCACAAGATGGCTTCTTACAAATGTGGGAGGGGGCCATTTGTGGGAGCCTTGTACAGTCCCTTTGGACCGCCACTCACCAGGGCCGGCTCCTGCAGTGTCCTGAGGTGCCCACCCCCGGGACACTACTGTTTAGAATGACAGGGCGGGAGCCTCGCGGCTCCCACCCTGTAATTGCAAACTGCTTTCCTATTTGGAAGAGAGAGCTGGAAACCGTCTCTCTCTTCCAAATAGGAAAGCAGATTGCTTTTCCACAGGGGGAGCAGCATGTTAACTGCTCCCATGTAGAAAAGCAATGACGGCTCCCGCAGGATGCGGCGTGCCGGCTGGGACCGTGGGGGGGATTGGGGACCCCCCACAGCCCCCAAGGAAGAGGGCCAGCCCCTGGGGATGGGATCCCAGGGGCTAGTAGTGGTCCGGGAGAGGGACCACAGAGCTCCCCTCCCAAAAAATAAATACATAAAAAAAATACGGCCTGGGGGATGGGGTCCCCGGGTCAGAACTGGCCACAGGAGGGGGGCAAGGCAGCCCCCCTCCAAAATAATATTTTTTTTTAAAAAGGGCCATGCCCCGGGGGATGGGGTCCCCGGGGCAAATTATGGCCTCGGTAGGGGGGCAATGCGGCCCCCTTCTCGATTTTTTTTTTATTAAAAATTGGGGGCAGGCCCTGGGAGATGGGTCCCCTGGGCCAATCCATTAGAAAAATATGGGCTATGTAGCATCCCATCTTTAAAAAAAAAAATTATAAAATAAACGGGATTGGGCCAGGGGCCACTCCCACTCCTTGCACCACTCTGCAAACGCCCCCCCTGGCACATTTGCAGAGGTGGAACGAATTCCTGTTGAATACTGGTGGTCCCTGGGGGGCCAACTAGGCCACCAGGAACCTCCAGTATGCCCCAGGGGGCTGCGTTGCAGAGTGGCGTTGTGAGGCCACGCCCTTTTTACACCTCTCTGCAACACAGCTCCGTGGCGCTTAGTGGAGGTACCTGGTGGGCTAGTTGGCCGCCAGGGGAACTCAAGATTCAAGGGGACCTAATCCCCCAACTTAAAAAGTGCCACGGGGCGCGTTTGCACAGTGGTGAAGGTAGGGGGCCTCAGCCTGAGGTGATATGTGCGCAAACACACACTGTGGCGCGTTTTAAGTTGGGGAATTAATTCCTCTTCAATCCAAAGGTCCCCTGGGGGCCAACTAGCCCACCAAGTACCTCCACTAAGCGCCATGGAGCTGTGTGGCAGAGTGTTGTAAAAAAGGGCATGGCCTCTGAACACCTCTCTGCAATGCAGCTCCCTGGCGTATACTGGAGGTACCTGGTGGGCTAGTTGGCCACCAGGGGACCTCAGGAATCAAGGTGACTTAATCCCCCAACTTAAAACACGCAACGGGCGCGTTTGCACAGTGTTGAAGGTTGGGGTAGGGCCTAAGGTGATATGTGTGCAAACACGCCCTGTGGCGCGTTTTAAATTGGGGAATTAATTCCTCTTCAATCCAGAGGTCCCCTGGGGGACAACTAGCCCACCAAGTACCTCCATTAAGCGCAACGGAGCTGTGTTGTAGAGTGTTGTAAAAGGGGCATGGCCTCTGATCACCTCTCTGCAACGCAGCTCCATGGCGCATACTGGAGGTACCTGGTGGGCTAGTTGGCCCTCAGGGGACTTCAGGATTCAAGGGGACTTAATCTGGCACTTTAAAACATGCCACAGGGCGTGTTTGCACACATGTCACCTCATGCCCCGCCCCCTTCCTTCACCATTGTACAAATATTCCTCTATAATCAGCCGAACTACAAATTCCAATTTACTCACCTGTTATCAGGAGAGAACCAGATGCCGCATCTATTAGCCCAGCACTGATCCTGTAAAGTAATTCTAAGCGTACTTACCAGTAACTTGTATTTCCTTCCATAGGAATCCATTGTGTGGTTTTCAGCAGAAAAGTTTCTGTGTCGATTTTTGAAACTTACAAATATTCCTCTAAAATCAGCTGAACTACTTATTCCGATTTACTCACCTGTTATCAGGAGAGACGTTAATGCTACATCTTTGAGCCCACTACTGATCATGAAAAGTAATTCTAACTGTACTTACCAGTTACTTGAATTTCCTTCCATAGGCTAACATTGACTGGTTTCACTTGGAAATTGTGGAGTTTTTGAACTTTAAAAAATTCCTATAAAATCAGCAGAACTACGAATTCTGATTTACTCACCTGTTATCAGGAGTGACCTCAGTGCTGCTTCTTTGAGCCCAGTACTGATCCTGAAAAATAATTCTAACCGTACTTACCAGTAACTTGTATTTCCTTCCATAGGAATCTATTGTCTGGTTTTCACCAGAAAAGTTTCTGTCTATTTTCACAAACTAAACATTTTCCTTAAAAATTGCCTGTATGACTTAAACACATTCTTTCGACTGTTTACAGGAGATGCACCCCTGCTGGATCCAGGATCCACCACTGAGTAAGAAAACATAACTTTAACACTACTTACCTGAGAAGTGAATTTCCTCGCGTAGGATAATATTGGTGATTCTATGTGAAAAAGTTTCTGTCAACTTTTAAAATACAATAATATTTCTTAAAAATCACTACTGTAACCAAAACGCTTTTACTGAACTGTTTACAGGAGATGTCCCAGGACTGAATCTAGGATCCAGTCCTGTGGTTAGAAAAGTAATCCAAAAAGTAACTAATTGCATTTGACTATAAATTCACATTGACCTCAATGTTGCATGGTGTCTGAAATTGTGTTGCGCATTACAACAACTGTAACTACTATACTTAAAATTCTATTGCCTATTTGTATCTTCTACTGTTATAGTGTTTATATTTCATCTTTGATCATTCCTTCATCGTCGAGAATGTCGTCGAGGAAGACAGGATTCAAGCAATGTGGGTCTTGCGCACGTATGATGTCGATCACCGATCCTCATAACGATTGCTTATGGTGTCTTGGATCGGACCACGATGTTAAGAACTGTCGATCCTGCTTCAAGATGAATCGTAAGGCGTTACGAGAACGTGAAGCAAAACTTCTTCTTGCGAAGGTAAAGGGAAGAGAGACTGGGAGATCTTCGAGGTCGACGTCGAGACGCTCGAAGTCGAGACAGAAGTTGCGTTCGAAGTCAAGATCGAGGTCGGCTTCGAGGTCGAGGTCCAGAGCGAGGTCGAGATCCAGAGAGAGATCGAGGTCTGGATCCAAGTCGGCTTCGGGTCATGCTTCGAGCTCCTCGAAGAGGAAGCACAAGAGGAGAAAACATAGCTCAAGACATCATTCTGGGAAGGAGTCTTCGGATTCGAAGAAGAAGTCTCGTAAGCATCATAAGGACTTCGTATCTCCTTCTCCCTTGCAGTCTCTCGGAGGTTCCCCGACTCCGGAACAAGAACCGGATCCGGTGTCACACCATTCTTCGGAGTATGAAGAAGACGAGGAAGTTCCTCGAGCTCCGACTCTGGTAGAAGCCCCTGTAGATCAAGAGGGTCAGAATGAACCGATGTCGGAGCAACCTCCTTCAGAACATCCAGTAGGTTCGTACCCTCCCTTCCCTGGTCCAGGGCAGGACCCCTCGCATTTCCTTAAGGCGATGTTTGGAGTTTATTCGAGAGCAATGTACCCCACTGGTGCACCGGTTGGTCCCATGGGTCCATTGTCTTACAACTTGGGCATTCCTCAAAGTTACGCCCCAGCTCCTTTTATGCCGTTTATGCCGGCGCCTTATACACCTTGGCTCGGTACGGCTCCACCGAGGTCATCGACTCCGCATACGGCTTCGCCGACTCCGGATCGACCTCGTAATTTGGATCGAGGTACCACGCCGGTCCGTGAGTCTCGTCCTCCAGCTGCCCCGGCTCCTCGTTCGACGTCGGATCCGGCTCCGTCGGAGTCGTTACCGGATCCATCGACTTTGGTTCGTATGGAATGGTCGAGACGCTGGGCTCAGCGTCTCTTGGAGGAGAAGGGGTATGAAGATTCCGATGTAGAAGAAGGTGAACTTCTTGATCAAGGGGACTGTTTTGAAGACCTACATAGTGTTAGTGGTCTGGAACTTTCTCCTGAGTGGGTTTTACCATCAGTTTCTGATGCACCATCTAAGGACGTGGCACCCTACCATGTAGTTATTAGAAAGGCTGCAGATGTACTCAATCTGACCTTACCTACTGTTGAGTACAAACCTAACATCCTCACAGAGGTTTTACACTCTCCTTCTTCTATTATAGAGCCTACACTTCCATTTACTGAGGCTTTAACTGAACCGATAATGGAGGTCTGGAAGAGACCATTGACTGCTCCTGCTGTTTCAATGTCTGTAGCAAGACGCTACAGAGTGGCACCTGGTGACCCCGAGTTTCTCTCTTCACATCCTTCACCAGAGAGTCTAGTGGTACAGGCCGCTTGTTCCAACAGATCTGCAGGTTCTTTTCCTCAGGTGCCAGCAGATAAGGACTCTAAAAAGTTGGATCAGTCTGCAAAGAAGATTTTCTCCTCATGTAGCATGGCTCTAAAATCTACTAATGCTACTTGCCTTTTAGGGAGATATGTTCATGCGTTGATGGACTCTGTGAAGCAGTTTTCATCAAAGCTTCCAGAGGATGATAAGAAGAACTTTAATGAAGTGGTCTCTGATACTCATGCTGCGGCCCGCTTGGTAATTCAGAGTGGCATGGACACAGCAGACTCTGTTGCCAGGATTATGGGCTCTACTGTTGCCACCAGAAGGGCAGCATGGCTGAAATCCTCCGATTTCTCTGCAGATGTACAATCCACGTTGTTGGACTTGCCTTTTGATGGGACAGGCCTTTTTGGGAAGAAGGCAGATGTGGCCTTGGAAAGATTCAAAGATAGCCGTGCTACTGCAAGATCTTTGGGTCTCCAGACAAGAGGTTCTACCACTAAGAAGTTTAGAGGGTTTGGTAGATCCTCCTTTCGTCCCTTCAGACAAGGTCAACAACAACAGCAGCATCAGCAGCAAAACCCTCTGTACAAATCTTATAGAGGTAGACAGAAGGGTCGTGGATGTGGTCGTCAAGTCTCCTCTTCCTCTGCTTCCTCCAATAATACCCATCCCCCACCTACATCTGCAAAGCAGCCCTAGATCCACCATTCTGGATCATGTGGGTCCGGTAGGGGGTCGGCTTACTCATTTTCTACGGGATTGGGAATCGGTTACATCAGATCTTTGGGTTCTCAATCTCGTAGAGAATGGGTATGCACTTCCTTTTCAGGAGTTCCCTCCCAATTACCCTCCTTGCCAAGGTTATTGTTCGGAGGACCATCTTCTTCTCCTGCAGGAAGAAGTCCTGGCACTGTTCTGAAAAGGTGCGATAGAGGTGGTTCCAGAGCAGGAAAGGGGTCAGGGGTGCTACTCCCGGTATTTCCTGATACCCAAGAAGGATGGCAGACTTCGGCCAATCCTGGACCTCAGGATTTTGAACCTCTATCTCAAACAGGAGAAGTTCAAAATGCTCACACTTGCACAGGTTCTTCAAGCGTTGATGGAAGAAGACTGGATGGTGTCGATCGACTTGCAGGATGCGTATTTTCACATCCCAATCCTGGAGTCGCACAGGAAGTATCTCCGTTTTACGGTGGGATCGCAACACTACCAGTAAGTCTCACCTGGTGCCCTCCCAGCGCAACCTGTTCATAGGTGCGGTACTGGACACTACTGTATGTCATGCATTCCCTCCACCTCAAAGGATTCACGACATACAGGAAATGATTCCTTTATTCTACAATGGAGCGGTTGTTCCAGTCCTGAAGGTCCTTCGTCTGCTCGGTCTGATGGCTTCTTGCATTCTGTTGGTCAGTCATGCACGCTGGCACATGAGGGCACTCCAGTGGTGCCTCCGCAGGCAGTGGTATCAGCACAACGGAGATCTCAGGGAGTCAGTGAAGATATCCAGAGAAACTGCAGCGGATCTGTTTTGGTGGAGCGTGGAGGGCAATCTGTCTCAAGGAAAGCCTTTTCAACTTCCTCCATCAGTGGCCACAGTGATATCGGATGCATCCACCCTCTGGTGGGGTGCTCATCTGGGGGACCTGGAGGTCAAAGGGTTTTGGTCTCCAGAGGAAAGGTTACTTTATATCAACCTTCTAGAATTGCGGGCGATACGTTTGGCGCTCAAGGCCTTCCTCCCTTCCCTTCACGGTCAGTCGGTTCAAGTCCTGACGGACAACACGACCGCGATGTGGTACATCAACAAGCAGGGAGGAGTGGGTCGCAGTGTCTCTGCAGAGAGGCTCTGCGTCTCTGGTCCTGGGTTCAGGATCATCAGATTTGTCTGATGGCAAATCATCTGGCCGGAGTTCTGAACGTTCGTGCAGACAGTCTCAGTCGGCAGTTCTCTGCCGACCACGAGTGGAGGCTCCATCCGGAGGTGGTTCACGACATCTTCATGACATCTTTCAGATGTGGGGGACTCCTCGGGTGGACCTGTTCGCCACTCGCGAGAATGCTCACTGCCTGTCATTCTGCAGTCTCCAGTTTCCGATGCAAGGAGCATTGGGGGACGCGTTTCAGTTGAGTTGGAAAGATCAACTCCTTTATGCGTTTCCTCCCATACCCTTGATTCCTCGGGTTCTGAGGAAGATTCGCCAGGACCGGGCCCAAGTCATATTGGTCACCCCGGATTGGCCAAGAAGGGTGTGGTACACAGAACTTCTCCACCTCTCCTCTCATCCGCCGCTCCGTCTCCTCTCTCAGATGGAGGGGCAGGTTCTACATCCCCACCTCCAGACATTACACCTTCATGCCTGGAGATTGAACGGGGCAACTTGAATTCTTTTTCTCTCCCTCACGATGTGGTGGATGTCATTCTTTCTGCCAGGCGTGACTCCACTAAGTCCATTTATTCGTATAGGTGGTCTAAATTTGTCTCTTGGTGTAGGGAGAGAGACGTTGACCCTTTGAAGGCTCATTTGTCTGACATTTTGCAGTTTGCTCTTTCTTTGGCGCGGCAAGGATTTGCTGTTGCCACGGTAAAGGGGTATCTTTCGGCTTTGTCGGCTTTTCTCTGTTTGCCGTATCAGCCGTCTCTTTTTAAGTCTCCAGTGGTTTTACGATTTTTGAAGGGTCTCACTAATAGATTCCCTCCTACTCCTGTTAACCTTTTTGATGGGTTCCCCCTTTGAACCCTTACACAAGTGTCCCATGAGACTTTTGTCTTTCAAGACGGTCTTCTTAGTAGCAATCACCTCGGCAAGGAGGGTGAGTGAGCTTCAGGCTCTTAGTTCCAAACCCCAATTCCTGACCATTCATGCTGAAAGACTGGTTGTTAGGACCAGGGCTGCTTTTCTGCCTAAGGTGGTAACTCCCTTCCATCTAGGACAATCCATTACCCTTCCTACCTTCTATCCTCCCCTCATCCGTCTAAGGAGGAAGAGAGACTACATCGTCTGGACCCTAAGAGGGCGGTGTCTTTTTATCTGGACAGAACTAAAGACTTCCGGATGGATGACCAGCTGTTTATTGGTTTTGCTGGCTGCAAGAAGGGCAGAGCGGTGCACAAGCGCACACTTTCCAGGTGGATAATCCTGTGCATCAAGATTTGCTACTCCTTGGCGGGTAAGGACCCTCCTGAGGGTATTAGAGCACATTCAACTAGAGCAAAGTCTGCAACATCTGCTTTGTCTAGGGGTGTTCCTGTTGAGGACATTTGCAGGGCTGCGACTTGGGCCTCCCTCCACACTTTCGCGAAGCATTACTGCTTGGATTCCGAGGTGAGGAGGGACGGCCACTTCGCGCGCTCTGTTCTCCAAGATTTCCTGGTATAGCAGAGTGGTCACCCTCCTCCGGGAGTGGGGACTGCTGTGGGACTCTATTCACAAGGTGAGGAATCCACACGGCAGATGTATCTATCAGAAGAACAAGTTACTTACCTTTGGTAACGCTTTTTCTGGTAGATACAATATCTGCCTGTGGATTCCTCACATGCCCACCCGCCTCCCCATTGTCCACTCTGCTATATCTGGTTTTATTGTTTGTATATATTTTGGGTTTTGATGCCTTTGCTATGCACTGTGTGCTGTTTTGATTTGTATGTACTGTGTACATTGCATATATGCATATTTGCTGTTGTTGGTCCGTCCGGGTGCCTCGAAGGCACGGAAAAAAGGGCGGAACTGACGTCATCACGCCGACGTGGGTCTAATAAGGAGTCGGTGATGTCAGACGGAGTCGCGCGCGATGTCGTGCTCCTGTGACATCGTCCACGCCAGCGTGCTACGAAGAAAAATTCCGAATGTTGCTGACGCAAGGGGGATATTCACAAGGTGAGGAATCCACAGGCAGATATTGTATCTACCAGAAAAAGCGTTACCGAAGGTAAGTAACTTGTTCTTTGCTAAGTAAATATGTAAGTATGATCCATTGTTTGCATGAGTGAGTAGGATGACTTCATATGTGAATAGGATGCGTGCTGTTGTTTAATGTCGATATAGATGTATAAGTATTTTTGATAGTGTTCTATTGTTCATTGACAGCATGTATGAGTGAATCCATAGGTAAGTGATTAGATGTGTGTATACATCTATGAATCACTGAGTGGATTTTTAGATACTTGTATTGCTGTGACAATGGATTTAAATATGATACTCTGTATTTTACAAACAGTGATGAAAAATTGTAATAGTGTATGAAAAGGTGTATGTGATTGTCACGTGGATGATGTAATCAGTGATGTCATCAGTGATGTCATTTGAGATGTCATCAGTGATGTCACTGACCATGTCATGAATGATCTAATATGTGACATCATCAGCAGTGGATTGCGGGTGCGCGAAATATAATTAGTACAACTAACTATATAGGAGCAATTTCATTGGTTTTGTATGAGTAAAATGTCCAGCTAACTATAACACCACTAAAACTTATAGTTTTTTGAGTGAATTTCAAAGGTTTTTTTAAAACTAATTCCTAACTATATAACTCCTGAAACCTATGGTTTTTTCAGTGAATTTCAAAGGTTTTTTTAAATGCTAATTCCTAACTATATAAGGCCTGAAACCTATGGTTTTTTCAGTGAATTTCAAAGGTTTTTTAAATGCTGATTCCTAACTATATAAGGCCTGAAACCTATGGTTTTTTCAGTGAATTTCAAAGGTTTTTTAAATGCTAATTCCTAACTATAACTGGTGTGTAACCCATGGTTTTTTCAGTGAATATATATATATATAAAATTTCGATGGCAAAATGAAACCCCTCATTTTGTTCCTTTTCAAATTAAATGTATTAAGTGTTACCACTTTATTCCAATCAAGATGACTTCAGGTGTGCCATACTTTTGTCATAAGTAAGACTGTTAGCGTTCTAGTTGTTCTTTAGAACACTCTGGGACATTCTGTCATTGGGCTATAGTTGGGCTACATCTGGCTGATATTTGGGCTACATTTGGGCTCTTTTGTCTCTGGTGGCCATCTTGGGAGACTGCATATCAGAATTTTTTTAATGAAATATAAGAGAATTTGAGAAGTCACTCAAAATGTGCCCTAATTTTTCTTTCTTCAGCACTAATCATAATTTCTATGGCAAAATAAACCCCCTCATGTTGTTCCTTTGCAAATTAAATGTTTAAGTGTTAACACTTTATTCCAATCAAGATGACTTCAGGTGTGCCATACTTTTGTCATAAGTAAGACTGTTAGCGCTCTAGTTGTTCTTTAGAACACTCTGGGACATTCTGTCATTGGGCTATAGTTGGGCTACTTCTGGCTGATATTTGGGCTACATTTGTTTTTTTGTCTCTGGTGGCCATCTTTGGGCTACATTGGGCTACATTGGGCTACATTGGGCTACATTTGGGCTCTAACATATATATAGCCCAATGTAGCCCAATATATATTTTTTCAAAGTTAATTTTCGTAAAAACCACCGGAGCACATATCTTGAGACATAGCAAAGGCACATCGGGCTACCAGTCCCTACAATTTTGCCAAGTTTGGTGGAAAACCATTCAGCCGTTCGGGCTAAAAGTGAGTCCAACCGCCCTATGGAAATTAACATGGGTAAAACACGTTTTGGGACCCCCCTTTTATCTCGGCCCCCACTTGACGAATCCCCTCCAAACTTTCAGGGAAGGAGCGGAGCGCCGCGAGGCAAAGTTAAGGAACATTTCAGGAAGATTCCTCAACCGACGCCAAAGTTATTCCCAATAGAATGTTGCAATTTCCCTATGGAAAACAATCCTAACTATATATACCTACTGGCTATTGCCAGTAGGTAATATATATATATATATATATATATATATATATATATATATACATATATATATCAAATCCCAATCGCAAACAAAATGTTTGCAGCGCCTCTCCCAGCCTCTTAGAGAAGGCGGTCCGTCATGAGGCAGGCAGCCTCTACGTAAATACACCACAGCCGTGCTTCACCACAACGTACCTCAGCACGGCAATCACGGACACCAGTCGGTTTAGAGTGCAGCAATCGTGGATTTATTATTCCGAAAATAGTCTCTGGCAAGAGAAACACTCGACGCGTTTCGGGATTTTCTCCCTTGGTCACGAGTGTTTGACCATACGTTTCATTGGATAATATACACAACATGTGACATAAGTGTAAGTGAAAGCAGACTTTCGTGACAGACTGTCGTGTTTTACCCAACAGAATGTTAAATTCAATAGATTAAAGTAATAATCAAGAAATGTATTAAATAAAGAAATAACTAAATTAAATTAAACAGATGCTAGCATGTTAAAGGGAAATGCGAATAAATGCACATGTGTGCTTTTCTGTTGGCATTTGATCATTGTATTCTAAGAAATCGAACGTATCGTTCTGATCGTGTAAATTATACAAGTACTGTGACAATCAATATTTGTGCCAGTGCAAAGTAATTACTTCGTGCCCAAGTGGGCAATTGATCACTATATACATTGAACAAAACCCTTTCTTGCCCAAATGGGCAATTGTGCATCAATTAATGAACGAAGACTCAAAGATGAACTAATGATAACTTGATAATAGTTGGGGTAATGCTCAAGTGGGCTATCTCAGTCTTGTGACTTATCAAATACAAATCATTGTGCCAATCTTAATCTGAACCATGTCCCTTCTTCAATTTGTCATGCGTCATCTGAAAAACAATAAACAAAACAAAATATGTGTCACCTACAAGAAATTATAAAAATGAAATATAGTCAAAAACAGTTAAAATCACATACAGCTCAGCGGCAATTCATAGTTATGGACATCTTATTTAGGACTTGCAATTAGAACAGGCTTCACCCCAAATGAACGGCTAGCTCTTCATCATGGTTATGGCCTAAAGGGGTAAGTGTCCTGTACTGGATGATGAGCTTAGATTCCAATCTGCGCATTTCTTTCAATCTGTTCCCTCCTCTCATGTCTGCCTTCACAAAATCCAATACTACAAAACTCAACAAATTTGTGTTCTGCTCGTGATGTGTATGAAAGTGGCGGGCTATGGGGTACGCTTTGTCTAGATTTTTGATTGCACGTAAGTGCTCAAGAATCCGTATTTTGGCTTTATGAATGGTAGTGCCTATATAGGCTAGGCCACAGGGACAGAATAATGCATAAATGGCATACTCAGTATTACATGACGTATGCTTCTTTATCACGTAGGGCTTACTCTCTACAGATAGAATGCAGTTCTTTCTATTTTTGCTGTTTTTACAAGCTTTACAGCTTCTGCATGTAAAGAATCCTTCTATTCCCTCTATTCCCTTTTTAGAGGTTTCCACTGCTTTGCAAAGAGTGTCCCTAAGTGATCTTGCTCGTTTAAATGTAATCTGTGGACTAGGCCCAATACACTCTGTCAGGTCTTTGTCAGTGCTCAATACCGGCCAGAATGTTTTAAGACATTTGCGTACTGCTTGTGTTTGTTTACTATATGTGGTGACAAATCTTAAGGTTTGATTGTTATCTTTGCTCAATCTTTCCACCTCCCGGCTCTCCTTGCTCAACAGTGATTCTCTAGAACGTAGACGGACCTCTTTCAGTGCCTTATTAACAGTTCTTTTGTTGTACCCTCGTTGCAAAAAACGTTCTGTCATGACATTACATTCCGCTTCAAAAGTGGTTTCAGTGCTGCAGTTGCGCTTCGCTCTAAGGAACTCACCAAGTGGTATACTCTGTATGAGTGCAGTAGAGTGGCAACTGTCAGCATGAAGCAGGCTATTTCCCGCTGTACTCTTACGGTAAAGGCAGCTCTCAATACGCTGATTATCAATGAACACTTTAAGGTCAAGAAATTCAACCATAGTTTTAGACCAATTAAATGTAAGATGGAGATTAAAACTATTGTCATTGACTATATCAACGAATTCTTTAGCCTCTTCTTCTGTCCCCTTCCATATACAAAAGATATCATCTATGTATCTAGTGTACATGGGAACTTTGTCTTTGAACATTGTTAAACCGTTAAGTACCTCCTCTTCCCAATACCCCATATAGAGACCTGCAAAAGATGGAGCAAAGCAAGTCCCCATAGATGTACCTAGGGTTTGGTGGTAAATTTTGTTGTCGAAAAGGAAGTAATTACTTTTGAGACAGATGGTGATCATCTCTAATAGCATTTCGGTATGCGCGATATGCGAAACCGACCTGCTACTCAAGTAATGTTTACACGCCTCCACTCCTTTGTCTTGCGGGATGCAAGTGTACAGACCTGACACATCCATGGTCAATAGTGAGTACTCTTCTTTCCACTCTGTTTTATCTAGTTTACGCAAAAAATCACTAGTATCTTGCACGTAAGAGGGAAGTTTTTGTACAAAGCTTTGAAGGAAAAAGTCCACATATCTGGACACATTCTCCAAAAAGCTCCCCCTTGATGACACAATAGGTCTCCCTGGTGGTCTAAGTGGATCTTTATGAATCTTGGGCAGCAGATATAGGGCAGGAAGCTTTGGAAATTTACAGTCTAGAAATTTGTACTCGCTATCTACGATCAATCCCTGTTTCTTCCATTCTAATAACCTGGTGTTGAATTGTCTGATGGCATGTTCGTACTCCATTCTGTTGCTTCTCTCGTACTTGTCCGTCTCAGCTAACTGTCTAAGACCCTCACTAGTGTAATCTGTTTTAGACATAACGACAACATTGCCGCCTTTATCAGACTTTTTTATCACAATGGTATTGTCTTTTCTCAAGTTGTCCAGAGCTAATCGTTGAGCTTTAGTTATGTTGCTCCAAACATCATTCTTTTTACGTTTCGATATTTTCCACAGTTCATTATTTACTCCTTTTTCAAACACCTCAATCGCGTCATTTCTGATTTGAGGTAAAAACACTGATTTTGGTCTAAACCCACTGTTTGCACTAAGGTTAAAGGGAATGTCTTCAAGCTCAAGACTAGAGATGGGATCATTACTGCTTGGGCTGACGTCTGCTAATACATTCATTGTGTGAAGTAATTCAATGTCTGCTATTCGCAAGTCACTTAAAGCCTGCTGTGGGATGGTGTTACTTGACTTAACCTTCGTGGCGTGCCATTTCTTTAAACGCAATTTGCGAGTGAAAAAGAATAAATCTATTCGACTTTGTGTGTAGTCAAATGTGTTCGTTGGACAAAATGACAAGCCTCTAGAAAGTAAATCAATTTCAATCTTACTTAATGTCCTTGTCGATAGGTTGATCACCGTCTTCTCATCCATTATGTTTTCTTTGCTTGCCCTCTTGTTCGACTTCCCACTGGGCTGCTTGCATTTCCGGATGGCTTGTTGTTTCCTCTTTTTCCTTTGCCTCCTCTTCCTCGTTTTGGAAATCCGTCCGATCTGTTGTTTGAATATCTGCTCTTGGCCACAAGATCGAATTCCGCTAAAATGCTGGTTTTTACTCCAGTGAATTCTTGTACGATTGAAAAATCACTGCCACTCGTGATGCCACTGCCACTGGCACGACTGGTACCGCTCTCTTCAGACTCGTTATCATTACTTTGATGTTCTGCGTTGGCAGTCGTGGTTGTACTCTGTGTTTGATTCACTGGTGTTTTCTTCCTTAGATGATCATATTTTTTTGAAAATGTGAGAATTTGGCCCTTTTGGTAATCAACCAAATCACGCTGGAACTTGCGTTGTTTCTTTATTTTTATTTCTCCTTCAATTTTGTCAAGCCCTTTGTCGATTTATATATATATATTCCTTTAAGATACTCCCTTTCTCGGAGCATGAATTGAGGCGCACAACAGGAGGAATCTTCATAAATGTATTACCGCAAACAAAAAACACCCGACAGACGGGTTTCGGCTACACTCCTTCGTCAATGTCTGGGAGGTAAATCATTAGTGTCATTTTATAACTTAACAATAAAGTTCATCGCCGTGAAAAAACAACATGTATGTAAATCAAGCAATTGATTGGTGCTGTGAAAATCAAAGAGGGGCAAAAAGTGTCAGTTCACTCTCAGTTTCCACGGGGGCCATTTTGTAGTATATATATACAAGGCATTAATTTTGGTGTGTTTGTAATCATACGCAATCCCTATTGACATATATTTACACAATGTACAATAAGCTTGTTTTTAGCAAAGTTTGTACATGTTTTATATTGCTGTATACAGTTTTATATAATTACAGATACTTATTCTCTGTACATATTTACACTGTACATGGAGATGTTATAAATGTACACTCTCAGAGGTGTTTTTCAACATTCTAGCCCTGAATGGGCATTTCATTCTAACAAATGGACCTTATTCTCCTAGTTCATTCATATGGATTGCTGTGGTGTCTCCCGTCTAACAATGGCTCCACATGTTCAGTAACGTTCTCTCCTTTTTCTCATGTGTGTAAAAACTCTTACCCTGTGTACATATTCCTGACCCCTTAAGCAAGTACCAGATTCTTCCTTGTTCCTGTACTAAGCGATGTGTATCCAAAGTTCCTCCTCATTGTTCAACCCTGTGGGACTTTTAGATTGCATTTCTATAATATATTTCTATTCTAATTTACGCAATTTCTTGATTCTGTCTCCACCCCTTTCATCCTTTGGAATGTATTCCATGCAGAAAACATTTAAAAGATTAGAGCTGGATTTGTGGTGCTCTTGGAAATG
Organism: Lissotriton helveticus; assembly: GCF_964261635.1. NCBI lineage: Eukaryota > Metazoa > Chordata > Amphibia > Caudata > Salamandridae > Lissotriton > Lissotriton helveticus. Next base: position 1,824,700,966 of record NC_136057.1, read on the forward strand.
GCGTGCCACAGGATATGTGGCTTCGCGATTTTTAATGGCACGCATGTGCTCGAGCACCCTTTTCTTTGCCTGCTGGATCGTGCTCCCTACATAGTTGAGCCCGCAAGGACATGTTAGGCAGTAACTGCAAATTTTGTATTGCAGTTTATGAGTTTATTTATTATTATTCTCGTCTTTCTGCCTGGGATGGTAAATTCCTTCACTTTGGGACCAGTTCTGCAAGCTTTACAGCTCATACAAGGAAAGAATCATGTTACTGCGTCATTCCTTTTTAGATTCTTGAAAAAATGGCTTCTTACCAAGTGATCTCTGAGGGCCGGGCCTCTCCTGTATGTAATCAGGGGTACCTCTGGTAGATGCTTACCTATAATTGTGTCTAATTTCAGCACCTTCCAGTTTTTACGAAAGATTTGAACAATCTCTGAAGATTGTGCTGAGTAGTCAGTCATCATTCTCTTTAGATTTATTTCAACAATATTAGGAAAAGTCTGCAAATAATAGATATACTATTCCCACTCCACTGTATGCAACTGTAGTGAAAGCGTAGGCTTTCATATGGGTTACATTTACTATTCCCACTTCAAATAGGTCATCAGTAGGGAAAGTATTGGACTTCGGAGGAGTTAGATTTACTATACCCACTCTACTATGTGCACCAGTAAGGAAACCATGGGACTTCAGAGGGGTAAGATATTATCACTCCAGTCTGTACAACAGTAGGGAAAATGTTGGACTCGGATGGTTAAATTTACAATTCCTACTCCAGTTTGGCAACAGTAGTGAAAGCGTTGGACTTTGGAGGGGTACAATTTACCATTCCCACACCAGTCTGTGCAGCAATGGGGAAAGTGCTGGACTTCAGATGGGTTAAATTTACTGTTCCCACTCCAGTCTGTGAAGCAGTAGGGAAAGTGTTGGACTTTGGAGGGGTTACATTTACTATTTCACTCCAGTCTGTGCAGCAGTAGGGAAAGCACTGGACTTCCAAGGAGTTGCATTTACTATTCATACTCCGGCATGTGAAGCAAGAGGGAAAGTGTTGGAGTTATGAGGGGTATGATTTACTGATCCCACTTCAGTCTTTGCAGCAGTAGGGAAAGCTTTGGACTTCCGCTGGGTTATATTTACTATTCCCACTCCAGTCTAAGCAACAGTAGGGAAAGCGTTGGACTTCAGAGGGGTACATGTACTATTTCCACTCCGGTCTGTGCAACAATAGGAAAAGCGTTGGACTTCAGAGGGTCAAATTTAAAATTCCCACTCCAGTCTTTGCAGCAGTAAGGAAAGCATTAGACTTCGGTTGGGTACATGTACTAATTCCACTCCAGTCTGTGCAACAGTAGGGAAAGCAGTTGGACTTCGGAGGGGCATGATTTACTATTCCCACTCCAGTCTGTACAGTAGTAGGGAAGCGTTGGATTTTGGAGGGGTTACATTTAATATTCCCACTTCAGTCTTTGCAGCAGTAAGGAAAGCATTAGACTTTGGAGAAGTAAATTTACTAATTCCACTCAAGTCTGTCAGCAGTAGGAAAAGCGTTGGACTTCAGAGTGGTTAGATTTACAATTCCCATACCAGTCTAAGCAAAAGTAGGGAAAGCGTCAGACTTCGGAGGGGTTACATTTAATAATCCCACTCCAGTCTAAGCAACAGTAGGGAAAGTACTTCACTTCAAAGACATTACATATTTGAATAACCCTTTTAATTTTGAAAAAATATAGAACTCTTAATGTGAACATTATTAGGTAATAAAAAAATATATATAAAAATAAAAAAACAATTAAATGATTATGATTATTAAACAATTTAATCATTATCAATTAAACATTTTTTACATTGATTTATTACTTAATTAACTTCACCCACTATACCCCTACAAACCTAGTAGCCCACACTTCAAACATAAGTAAAATTAATAAATAAAATGCAATTTACATAACTGATAATCAATTAATTAATTAATGACTAATAATTATTTGTTAATTATTTATTATTTAAATTTCCACCCAATATCCCTACAAGCCTAGCATACCACAAAAATATAACTAAAATAAATCAGTACTACATACTGAACATAATCATCAATTAAATAATTGTTAATTAATTATTACTTTATGTACTTCCCACACATATCCCTACAAGCCCAACAGCCCACCTCAAACATGTAACAAATAATATAATTATTACACAATTTACACAATTAATAATCAATTAAATAATTACTAATACATTAACCATTGTTAATTATTACTTAATTATTTTCCCACCCTACACTCCTGAAAACCCAGCAGCCTGCAACTGAAATATAACAAAAACATATAATTATTCCACAATTCACAAAATTAATAGACAATTAAATAATTAATAATAAAATGTTAATCATTACCTAATTAACTTCCCACCCTATCCCCCTACAAACGAAGCAAATCAAATGTAAAACATAGGTATAATTAATCAATATTACATAGTATATATAATGAATATCAAACATATACTGACTTAGAAAGTTGTAGTTAATGAATAATTAGTTATTACTTAATTAACTTCCCACCCTATCCCGATATAAACCCCAAAACCTGCTACACTATAAATTACTTTTAAGAATTAAATTAAAAACTCGAAATCACTTAAAATTACAAACGGTATTTTAAAAAAGAAATAACAATTAGACAAACAATACTAACACATAACAATATTATATAAACTAAAACAATGTACATGAATGAGAAAAGGATATTCTTTACAACTATATTATTAAAAATTATATTTACAACAACAATATTGTTAACATGAGATCACTTACATGAAAAAACAATATTCTTGACAATGATATTTCTTCATCACAATATCTTTGCTACACAATATGTTTTTTTTTTATATTATGCACAACATATGTTATGCATAACAATATGTTTTTTTTAAAATATTTCTGTCTCCCAATATTTATGACTCAATACTTTCTCCAAATACCAGGCAGGGCTCAAAATAAATGTTGATAATTTTTTTAACACCTTTGGTACTCATGCCGAGCTCAGCTCATCATGAGGCACAGTGGCGCTGTGCTCAGGACGAGCTCAGCTCGTCATGAATGCAGCGGAATGCCAATGTGGGAATAATTCCCCTGCTGTACTGAACGTTCCACGAAAAAGGGAGTGATCATGATGAGCTCAGCTCGTCATGAGCACAGCGCCATCGTGCAGCGTGAAGAGCCAAACTCGTCACAAGCACCAAGGTGCCGCGCGTGGCCCCCCTCCCCCGCATCACGGGGGACTTACCCCTGCGGCGAAGGGGCTAAAGTGCAGAATGTGTCCTTGAGCCAGTAAAAAGTAGAAAGTAGTGCAAAATGAATAACCTGGCATTTTGCATAATGACATTTAATTTCATGTAATGTTTTGGACATTTTGCATAATTTCTGCCAAGGAAATTTCACAAAGGACTGACTTAATTTTTAGCAATACAAATTCAGACTACAAGTGCAAGCAAGTTTTTTTGATAGTTGTCCACTTAAAGAGAAACATTCTTGAACTGATAAAATCCTTAAAGCACCTCTCAAAATGAATAACTCTTTGTTACGATGATGCAGAACATGTTTCTATCAATGAAATCCTATACTGGCTTCTACATTCAGTCTATGCTTTATTTAAGTTTTCAGAAATAGAATGCATGAAGGAGAAGATAAATAGTGGTGGGCCAAGGGAAGGAGGGAGAGGAGAGTTCGGAAGTACTATACAATGGTTATACATGTGGCAGCGTGGTTGTGTAGCACATCAGCACTCATTTTTTGCAACCATATCAGTGAGTGGGAATCTATGCCCAGGCCAAGACTTTGTTGACTGAAAATTGGTTAGTTTGGGATGAAGATGGGAGAACGGGTGGCACATTTCATTCTAGGGGTCAGTAAGTTGACTGGCTGGGGGTGATGATGAGCATTGCCCGATAGGTGGGGGGACGGAGCTGGAGAGTCAGGTTTCAAGGTGAGTAGATAGGCCCAAAGAGGGTGCCACATGTCCACTGGATGCACGGAGGGAAGCTGGAGCATAGAATAAATCTCACTTGTCAATTGTGAATCCATGCCTCCCTATAAGGGACAAACAGTACTACCCCAATGTAATGCAATTTCTCTCTTCTCTAACAGTAGGGTGATGGCTGTGTATATGCGGTAGCAGACTGGGATGGAGGATAAATTACCTAGCAGTGCGAGCATAGGGGATGGCTCAAGAGCAATCGGGACCCTTTGCGACAAAGCATTGAACTCTGTCGTCCAATACCTGGTGATAATGGGGCAGGTGCAGTTCATATGCACAAAATCGGCTCCAGGTGAGCGGCTCTTGGGACATTGCGAGGATCTGGTGGTGTCAAACTTGGCAAGCTTGAGTGGGGTAATGTAAGATCAGTATAAAAAGCAGAAATGGAGGAGCTTGTGGCTAGGGGGGATTAGGGGGATACAAGTTTAATTTGCGTGCAGCTACATGCCCAGTCCTGGTCCAAGATAGGATGCCCCAGGTCTTTCTCCCAGGGGTGCCGAACCCCACAGTTGTGTGTATGCTTTAGAGCCATGCACAAACGATACAGCTTAGCGTTCAAAGGGGAGCCCTCCAGGTCTGTAATTAAATGCGAAAGCAGAGGGAACTCCTCAGTAGCTAGGGGTAGAAAGGCATGCAGGACCTTAATGTACCATGCAGTCTAGTGAGGACAAATTTGTCCATGTGCCTAATTTCTTCATCCTGTGCGGCGGAGGGATGTGCTCTTACATGTCCTTCCGGGAAAAGATCCCCAAAGGTGTGTAAGTGCAACCTTAGCAGGGTGCCCTCCACAAAACCTCTAAGTTGAGAGTGGAAGTCAGGGGTTCTGGGGCAGGGGGAGCCTGGGAGAATACAAGGAATCAAAGCCCAGCACTCCACTGAGTCTTCGCCACACTCAGCATGTCATTGATAGAGTCTGAACGCCCATCCGGTCCAATCTGATGCCACGCTGCAGCGGCGCATTAAGGGGTATGGGGTCTGCTTGATCCTGTTCCACTTTGCTGTAGGGAAGGCAGGTGTCTGGGTGACCCAATAGGAGGCAAAATGTGCCTGCAAACCAGGTAGTACAAGCAGAGTTCAGGGACAGCGAACCCGCCATGGTCATAAGGAAGCGTGAGGGTCTCCCGAGCAATGGGCGGTTAGCGGTCTGCCCACACCAACTCCAGCAGTAGGCTGCGTAGTTGGGTGAAAAAGAGTTTGTCAAAGGTATCGGGATTTTGACAAAGAAGTATAAGAAGCGTGGGAGACTATTCATCTTGATGAGAGCTGTTTGTCCCACCATGGAGAGAGGGATTCAAATCCAGCTGTCTATTTGAGAAGAAAGCTTATCCATGGCATGGCCGTAATTTAGGCAGATAATCTGTTCCATGTCTCTATAGAGTACGATTCCCAAATATTTAGAAGTGTCTGCAGTCTAGTGGAATGGATGTTTGCTCATTTTTTCCCAGTTAATATGCAGCCCTGATAGACCGCTGAAACGAATAATCTCAAGTACTATAGGTTCTAGGTTTTCGAAGGATGCCCGATGAACAGCAGTATGTCGTCCGCGTACATAGACATCAAGAGAGGCCCGGACCTAACCTGTAGACTGCTATGCAAATTATCTTCTTGTAGGTGTCGTATCAAAGGATCCATATCGATAATAAATAAACGAGGGGACAGCAGGCTGCCCTGCCTGGTGCCTCGAGAATGGAGAAAGGGTCCGAAATGACTGACTGAGTTACTTATTAAGCGCACTTATGCCGAGGCATCTTGGCGCTGTAGGAGGAATAAAGAAGGAACTACCAATTAGGCCATGGTAAAGAGCCAGGTTTTTAATGCTTTTCTGAAACGGATCTTGTTTGTGTCCAGGTGTTACTCGGTGGGCAGGGTCTTCCATAATTTAGCTGCCTGGTTGGGAAAAGACTTGCCGCCCCAACGGGCTCTCTTTAACTTAGGTAGGCATATCAAGCCCAGACTGCCAGATCTTAGTGTGCGAGATGGCACATAGTGAGGAAAGAGATTTACCATGTCCTCAGCCCCTCTTCCATTTCTAGTTTTGTGGACTAGACAGAGGGCCTTGAACTGCACCCTTCGTCTGACAGGAAGCCAATGGAGTAGGCGAATGCTGTTGGATGTCGGGTGGCGTTTCGGAAGATCCAGCTGTACTCTAGCTGCAGCATTTTGCAGTGACTGGAGTTTGGTGAGCTGTCTTTCACCAGTTACTAAATACATTGCATTACAGTAGTCGATGCGTGATAGGACCAGAGCTCCAACTACTGTTTTCCTTAGTGTGAAAGGTATAAATGGTAGTATTTTCCTAAGGACCTTGATTGTAAAGAAACAGGCCAATGTGACTTGATTGACTTGTGACGTACAAGTTAGATCTTTATCAATCACAAACCCTAAGTTTTTGACTTTTTGTGCCGGGACGGGGCAAATGCCCGTTTCTGGAGGCCACCATAGATGATTCCAGATAGAGGGTTTTTGTCCAAATTCGATCCCCTCTGTTTTTTCGGTGTTAAGCTTTAAAAAGTTCTTATTCATCCCGCTCTTTACACTTAGGAGACAGTTTCGAAAATGCCCCGCTGTGACTTCAACAGGCTGGGTAAGTGACACCATTAACTGAGTGTCGTCTGCGTAAGACACCAGTTGCAGACCATGAGCTTTTATAAGTTTAGCCAGTGGAGTCTCATACAAGTTAAACAGGGTGGGGGAGAGCGCCGATCCCTGGGGGACTCCACACAGGAGAAAAAACTCTCCAGACTGAATTCCATCCCAGTGGATTTGTTGAACTCTGGCGTCTAGAAAGGACCTGAGTAAGGTTAGGGCTGTATCTGTGATGCCTACAGCTTTAAGCCTCTCTAATAGGACCCCATGGTTAACGGTATCAAAAGCTGCCGTCAAATCCAGCAATATTAGTACAGCTCTGCCACCTTTGTCATGATCCTACGGATTTCCTCGGTAGCCATTATTAGGGCTGATTCTGTGGAATGACATGATCTAAAGCGGTGCTGGGTAGGGTCCAGAATGTTGTTAAGATCTACAAATTCCATTAACTCCTGATTCATGGCTTTTTCGAGTATCTTGGATGGAAAAGGAAGGCAGGATATAGGATGGTAATGCTTGATATCCACCAGGTCCAAGGAATCCTTTTTCAAGATGGGTCTTATGCAGGCCTTTTTCCATCTTTGAGGGAAGACTCCAGACATTGTTATCTGATTGAGAAGGGGAGTCAGTGTGGAACTGATTACTTCAGGGGGTAGGTGAAGTATATACGGGGGACATTGATCCAAAGGTGAGCCTGATTTCATTTGAATTATCAGGTTTGTGACCAGATTCTCATTTAGAGAGGAACATTGAGATATATAGTTCACAGGGGATTCTATTTGTTCCCAGTAGTCGTTTCCCACAGTTGCTGATAAGTCATGGGGTTAGTCATAGACATCTTGGACTTTGTTGAAAGAATAGGGCCAGTTTGTCTACAAAATTTTGATCGGGACAAATATTATGTCTCGAGGGCACTTAGCTAGATTTGATTCGGTTTTGAATAGTACCTTTGGGGAATTCGTGGCCTCTTGAATTTTTTTGGTAAAATAGGCCGATCGATTTGGCCTGTTTTATCTTATTTTTATAGTCTTGCAAAGCACTGGTATATTCCTTCCTGTGCAGAGCGCTATAGTCAGATCTCCAGATCCATTCCTGATGTCGGCATTTAATTTTAATGAGTTTAACCTCAGCTGTATACCAAGGTGAGGTAACTAATCATCTCCTAGGTTTCTCTATTACCTCAGGGGCCAACTCATTTATGGCCTGATTGATCCATAAGTCAAATGTATTTGCCCCACCGTTACTATCCTCTATCGAGGGGGCATTGTTCAACAAGATTTTAGTTAACTCGTCTCCCTGAATATGTTTCCAGGTCTGAGTTTTAGCTAACAGGGGACGATCCCTTCGACCAATAATAGGTGAATTGGTTTTTACTTTAAAATGGATGACCGCATGATCCGACCATTAAACAGGCTGGATCCATACCACTTCAATGTGGTCATAATTAGTAAAAATGCCATCAAGCGTATGGCCACCTTGATGCTTGGGTTATGATACAATCTGTTCCATCAAAAATCCATGCAAATTATCGATTAAAACGGAGGCGTTTGAATCATTATTTTCCTCTAAGTGGAAGTTAAAATCACCTAGCACTGTGAAAGTGGCAGTATCTAGGCAGGATTCCTAAAAGGTTTGGAGTGCTCTGATAAAAGGGGCTCTTGTTCCAGGTGGCCTATATATCAATAGACCTGATAAAAGTTCTTGATTATTACCTTTAACGCTGAAGGACATAACCTCAGCCTCCAGGCCAGTTTCTGATTGAAAATTCACTTTAAAATGTGAGCGAAATATTAACGCAATAACGCAATGGAGCCATTGATCCGTATGCGAGCCATGGGAGATGAGTACAACAGAGAGGCCAGGGCAATAAAGCCATTACACATGCCGAGCTTCCGTAGCGTCGCATGGATGAAGGGCCTCTCGAGTGAATCTAACGCCTTCTCTGCATCCTGTAAGGCAACCACAGCGGGTGTCTCCGGGGGCACTCTGTTCAGGACAGAGAAGACTGTCCGTAGATTAAGTGCAGTGGAGCTGTCTGGAATGAATCCTTTCTGAACTGTGACAAGATTTGATCTAGAAGGAGTGACAGAATATTGGCCATCACCTTGGCCAATATCCTATTGTCGAAATTAAGTAATGACAGAGGCATGTAGAAAATACACCTGGTGGGATCTTTGCCTGGCGTTATCAGTAGCATAATCAGTGCTTTGTGCTTTGCAGGGGAAAGGATCCTAGCGTCCAAGGACTCAGCATAAACCTCCAATAAATGGGGTATCAATATCTGTTTGAATGTCTTACAAAGAGGCCTTTGTGCCTTCGAGGAAGTCTGTTGGCTGGGCAAATTCCTCAACAGCGAAGGGTTCACAGAGAAGCTGGGCCTATACTGTGGTTAGCCAGAACAAGGGCACCTTTTCTAAGTAGGCCAGGCGAGCCTCTGAGGTTGGAGGTAGCGGGGAGGTAGACAGGGATTTGTAATAAGAAACTAGCCTGCTAATGATTTCAGTATAGTCCGATACATAGGTGCCATACTCCAGGCATAGATTTGTGATGTGTCCTGCTCCCTGGTGGGGGGGGGGGGCACAGGAGAAGGGCCAAAGACTTCCCGGGATGCTCCCCCATCATACCTGCACACCGCAGTATATTTACCCGGCAGGGCTGCTTCCCTGTCAGCCAAGTCTGCTGTGCGAGTCCCGAAAGAATCCAGCTCGCTTTGAAATGCAGATACCGCAAATGTACGCCTTATAGGCTTCCCATTAGGTGGCATATTTAGTGACTGAACCAGAGTTAATCTCAAAATATTCTATGATAGGGCTGCAGAGTTCCGAGCGGAACACCTCATCAAGTAAGGTAGTTGCCAGGAAGGACCCAGCCTGAATTACTTGGAATTGTGATCTATAATAACACTGGGGCATGGTCCGAGAGAGTGCGTGCCAGCGTTCTCGCATCTCGAAGACACTGGCAGGCAACCGCAGAGAGAAGTCAATAGTCAATGCGTGTCCATACTGAATGTGGAGTTGAGCATTCCTAAGAGTATGTGCATTTACCAGATCCCAGAAAACGTGTAGGCGTCTGAAGTTTACTGTTCTGACATGCTCTGGAGTAATCTCGAGTGGGATCTCACCAAAAATTCAGGTCCCCACCTACTGGCATTACATCCAGATCGGATGGTCTGTGTTTGGGGCATATACCTTTAAAAACAATATTGTCCTCACCAGCAGTGTCCCTGCCACCAGCAGATACCGGTCCTGGTCGTCAGTAATAGTAGTGTGGTATGTGAACGGGAGGCTTTTGTGTATAAGAATGCATAGTCCCCTGGAATAAGTATTGTACCCAGCGAAGTATCTGTGGGACCCCCAGGAGGATGCAAATGGGGGGCCCTGTGAGTGAGGTATGTTTCCTGCAGGAATGCAACTTTGATATTTAGGGAAGCTAGTACCAGTTTACATTTCCATGGATTGTTTAGTCCCCAGACATTCCAAGTGAAGAGTGTCAGCTCGACAGAGAGTCTAGGGGACTCCACCACTTGTGTAGGGAAATTGAACTGTTGTGGCCGCTCACAGCCGCCCAAACATAATCGGTGTTCCCTCAATGCATACAAGGGGCACGCAGAAAGATGGGAGAAACAAAGAACAATAGCAATCCTAACAATAACCCAAGGAAACCAACCCCTCCCACACCAGGCGGGAGAAACACAGTGAATTCCCTTAACGAACAGCCCAAAAACAATAAACCCAACCTTGTAAGAGTCAGTGTCATCCGAGGGGGATGGGCAATGCCTCTGGGCTCAGTGCCCAGTCTGTCCAAGTATAACTCAGCAAGGAAGTCTTAGGAAGGTAGCCAGAAGAATCAGGAGAGAAGGGATAAGCAATACCGGAAGAAAACATGTGTCCCTAGACACAGGACGATAATCAACCTCCCGGGCCCAGGAAATACAGACATGGTCGGTGACTAGCTACCGCCCCCCCCTCCCTGTGGAACCACACCAACCCTGAACACATAGACATGAAACATAATTGTCTTTGGAAGGCGGGGGATCGCGAGACCCCCCAGCCGTATTTATTAAGATACAAAACAATAACATTTCAAATTAAAAGATAAACATTTATGCAAAATTAGCAGGATATAAGATACAATATTGTCAACAGGTATGAGAGGCTAACCTTAACAAAATTCTAATACAGCTTGTTTCCTAACCGAATCTAACATCCTCATCTGAATTTTGCATACTAATATTTCTGGCCATATGGCAAGGTCGCTAACCGGTGTCAGGTCCTACTAGCTGCGCCCTTACCGCAGGTGCGCATGCGCAGCCGAGCCCGTTAATTACTCGGTCCATGCCGTGAACTCCATTTACCCAATAAAGGAGGGCCCTTACACTCTGCGCCATTCGCTGACGTCATGAGTACGCGCGGGGTGGCTACCAGCCTAAGGAAAGCGTGACTCCCCTCCCCGCGCCTCTTCGAAGCACCAGTTACACTGCCCCTGAAGTTCTAGGAGATTCCAATGACCCCTCCCCCTGGGCGGGCACCTCGAGGATGATGCCGCCCCCTCCGACCTTAAAATAGCTGCTCACCGGTCATGACCTTACCGCCACAGGCCAGCATTGTTAACCGACGATCTGGCCTCCCCCCTCCCTACTCTAGAAAGAACTTACTCACCTTGCAAATCCCTCTAACCATGCCAGTATATTAGTAGACCAAAGCACATTCCCTGCCTCTGTCAAGTGTACCCCGTCCCGAAGGTAGAATTGTTCTCCCCAAATACACCCATGTGGGATCGTCTGCAACCGGGGGGCTCGAAATAATTTGTCTAATTGTGTGCTGATCCTCTTTACCGAGTGATTCAACGCCCTGACTGAGTCCCCCCCTCGCCACTGCCACCGAGGTATAAGTTGCGACCAAACTACCGTGCAACCCGGGCATGTCTTGGCTACCCACCCCGCAGTGGAGATGATTTGCTCAATAAGGATGCGCCTACCTAGCTTGGCCAAATCGTTTTCCCCCAGGTGAAGTATCACCACTGACGGGGGGCGGTTGCTGCAAGAGCAGTTCCTGAAAATAATTCCTAAACTGACTGAGGCATAGGCCCCCCCTCCCAAAGAAGGAGACGGAAAACCCCTTTTGCTCTGCCCTTTTCCTACTTTCACCCGAAAGAAAGACATGTTTAGCACGCCTCACATATGAGTGGCCCACAAACCAATGTCCGTTGATCGTCTTGCTGCTTGCGTTGAGCTGTTGTAGTCCGTTGATGCCCCGCGGCGAGTTCCTCCCCTGCGTGACAGGTTTGAGAAACTGCAAAAACCAGGAAAACACCAGGCGTGAGTCACCTTGCTATGTTACAACATGTCAATCTGTACATATCGCTTGTAACATTCAGAAGACCACCTCCCAATTCTCTTTACATTATCAGTTGGCAGTCCCCTTAAAACTGCTTCAGTTGCTGCCCCAATCCTAAAGGAGTGCGTCCCAAATTCCTTGGGATCAAAGCCTGCCTTTTCGACTGACAACTCCAAGACTCTCCTAAACTGATACCTGGTCAACGGAGTACCATTGGCGTGACACAATAGTGCACCCCCCGCCGCACCCTCCCGCTGCATGTTGAAAGCCTCTACGAGAGAGACAGGGCAGCACGGATTGGCCCGAGCCAGATGGAGCACTATGGTATCCCCCGTGCCTCCTGGTCAGTTTTTGATCTTTGAATTGTCACCTACATTGTATCATCTCTTATCTTCACGCTAGCACATTGAAGGCCGCCCTGCTTGTCTCCTTTTGAAGCTGCCACCAACTCGCCTATTCTCAGAGGCCCATAGAACGCCAGTGCAAACCTCCCATGTCGAGTTACAGACGCTATGAAGTGCTGACAATAAGGCTGCCAGCCGCCCCAAACCTATCGGCTTTCTTGTATCAACAGTGTCTCTGTATGCGGCGCCAACCCCTCAAAGCCTTACGTACCACAAAACTATTCGTGGGATCCCTAAAGCCCTTGGCCTGCGCAAAGAAGGAGACAGCCGCCCTATGCCTGCTTGCAGTTGCCACTGAGTGCCCCTCTCTGTGCATCATTTCCAGGTAAGCAGCAAAACTGTCCCCATGCGCCCACCTAATCTCCCATTCATGCCCCAAGAAAGTACAGAAAGACAAGAACGCCCCTTCGTATGCTGTCCTGGTCCTGGGAGCTAAGCTAGCTGCCACGAGGTCCTGTAATCTGGGGCACCAATGTGCCAGAGTGCTGCTGGGAAATGCGCTGGGGAGGCATCTGCTGCAGGAAGATGGTCCCTGAATACCTGCATTTTGAAGCGAGAAAGGGCGTCAGCTGCATTATTGAGGATGCCTGGTACATGCTTGGCCCTGAAAACAACCAAACAAAGGAATGTGCCAATACTGATAGGGTCATATAACACGCCTAATAACATCCAGAAATGAAAATAAATTCAAAAAAGGGAATAGCTATTTATAGCTATTTATTTGAATCAATTTTGAGAATATCAAACATGGAACTTAGTACAAAATAGAAAAGTTACAGACGCAGAATTGAAGAATAGGAAACAGTAAAATACAATGTCAATCACCACACAAGTCACACATGTCACAGTCATCCCACTCGCATTCACATTCAAACATTCAAACAGAAAATGCAAAAGTGATTGCCCAATCCAGGTAGAACTATATACCCGTAGGGGAAATCAAGAGCGGTCTGCTCTAATTATAACAGAGATTGCACAAATGTTTATCAATCACTAACAACTGGAATATTTTATCACAGTTAGGGCTATTCAAAACACACCTTTAGTGGAAGTAATATACAAAATGTTCGAGTGCGAAACAAATAAGCACAAGAGCAAAACAGAGCAGACCGAAGAAAAAGGCCTACACGTTTCGAATCCCTATGACTCAAAGGGGGATTCTCCTCAGGGCCAGAAGGCGTTCTTCATTAGTAGGTGCGAGACTGAAGACTCCTTAAAATCAATGCAGTGTCAACAGCTGCGGGAGGGGTGAGATCGAATCAGGTTCGTGAAATCAATAGCTGGAAGACACGGTCAGCGCACGGGGGCTGGAGGAGCGCTGTAGTCGGCTCCAGCGCGTACGGCTTAGAACGTAGTCCCACTCGGGGCTGATTAAATCTGCCGAGCAGGAAGGGTGGCGGTCTATGAGCACTGATCTCTCGCGCATGCGTTGTCGCCCCTGAAAACTACATTCCATTTTAAGAACTGCAGCACAATCTCTTTTACCAGGCGCAATATGAATTTACACCGCGCCGCCTGCTGATTTATGCATTCCACCACGCCCATGTTGTCAGACCAGAACACCACAGATTGATTACATAGGTGTTCTGGCCTGACCATCAGTGCTACCCATATTGGGAATAGTTCCAGGAAGCCGATGTTGGTGGTCAAACCCCAGGTCTTCCATTCCTCTGGCCACCTCTGAGCGATCCATTTGGTCACCAGAATGGCACCAAAGCCCACACTACCAGCAGCGTCTGTCCATAGACCCAACTCTGCTGATGTGGTGGGGGGGCCGGACCACACTACCCTGCCATTAAAGTCCTCCAGGAATGCCATCCATATCCGCATATCCTGGCGAACCTCACATCACAGGCTAGTGCGGTGGTGCTTCTCCCGTAGTTCTCTCATGGCTTGAGCAATAGAGCGTGAAAAGGGGCATGCCATTGGAATGACCCGCAATGCAAAGTTCAGCTGCCCTACCGTCTCCTGCAGTTGTTGTATAGAGACCTTGTCTTTGAGTAGGCATTGACGCAGTGCCGACCTAAACCTTGAAACTTTGTTCCTGGGCAACCTGAAGCACCCCTCCCCTGAATCAATTTCAATGCCAAGAAATTCCAAGCAAGTGGATGGGCCAACCGTCTTCCCTGGCGCCAACGGGACCCCGAAAGCCCGCATGAGCACGCAAAATTACTGCAATGCCCAAGCACACTCCCGAGTGCCCGCTGCACCAAGGAAGAGAAAATCGTCCAGGTAATGCATGACCTGTTGATGGCCCGTCGCCTGCCTCATGACCCATTCTAGAAAGGAACTAAAAGTCTCAAAGTATGCGCACGATATCGAACAGGCCACCGGCATGCATTTGTCCATGTAAAATCTGCCTTCAAAAGTGAATCCCAGGAGGTGGTGATCTAACGGATGGACTGGGAGGAGACGGAAAGCAGATTCAATGTCTGATTTTGCCATCAATGCCCCTGGCCCCAGTCCCCGCAACAGTTCCACAGCCAGGTCAAATGAAGCGTACATCACACTGCAAATACCATCATCAATTGCATCATTCAATGACCCCCCTCTTGGTGCCGACAGGTTGTGAATCAGTCTAAACTCGCCCTTCACTTTCTTGGGTACTATGCCCAGTGGTGAACACACAAAGTTGGGGGCGGGCACCTCCTGGAAAGGGCCAGCTACCCTCCCAGGGACAGTTCCTTCTTAATTTTTTTTTGCGGCCACCACGGCAGGATTATGTTTTACTGACAGCTGGTTCCTGCAATGTGGACTGCCCGAGAACCCCCCTGCCGGGATCCTGAAGTAGTGTAGCCGCTGCGTGGTCCGGGTATCTGTTCAGCCATGGGATCATTGCTAAGACGTCTATAGGAGTCTGACCAACCAGGCTATCAACCCTACTCTGGTTTCCTCCTCCCTCTCTGACTTTGGTTACCATTTTTGGACCTGCAAGTTGTTTCAGGGTGGGAGGGGTGACCGCAAATGGCGCAGGCATGTCTAAATCTACATGTGCCTGCCGCCCTCGTGCATGTGCGCTTATTGAAGTCCCAGCACACCCCCCTCCTGTCTCCCCCCCACCCCTACTCTGCCCCGGAAAGTCATTCCCTTGTGCTGACCGAAAGGGCTGTTGGGGTCTAGCAGAAAAAACCTTGACTGCACTGGTGGATGGAGCCAGGGCAGTATTGCCCGAGAACTGTGAGTGCCAAGATAGCGAGTCCACCCTGTCCCATGTCAATGTTGAGTCAAATTCTTTGGACTTCCTGAAGTTTATATCGTACTCTTTCCAAGCATCGCCAGGATACTTCTCGCTCCACCCTGCAATCTGGCTCTGGTAGCATGCCATTGCTGCCTGCACATTAGGGGGGCGCTCATCCGTGACAGCCATAAACACAGAGAAAGCCCTGAACCAATTAATCAATATTTCCTCTCCCTGAATTTAGACAACTGTGCTCTCCATTCACTAGGGTACATCCAATCCTTCTGTACCTTGGCACACTCCATTTCCCTATTATCAAGCAACAAAGAAAAGATATAAATATATTTTCCCGCCCCAATAATTTCTTTCACAGCCTGGGAAACATGTTGTGCCAAGTCCTCCCTCCTAGTCGGCATTAAACCGTCACCCAGAGAGGCAGAGCCACCTCCTTACCATTTCCGGCCGGTACTCCTTCGCTTCCATTCAGTTGAGCGGCCTTGGAACCTGCTTGTGGAGAAGAAGAGGGCCCTGGAGCACTATCAGCAGCCGTTGCTGCTCTAATCCTTTCCACCAACTTCGCCGCTTCAGCGGAATGATCTGATGCTGCGGGCAACACACCACCTTTTTGCAACCAAGGCAATACTGCTGCTATCTGCGCTGCCAGCTCAGGAGGGACTGCCGCATCCGAATCTGGTGCTACAGCAGGCACCACTGGTGAGTTAGGTAATGGAGCAGCCGGTGGCGGCGCAGTAGGGGCTAGCGCTGGTACTAAGGGTGGGGGGGCGCAGTAGGTGCTGGCACTGGGACCACAGGTGGGGGTACCAGTGGAACTGGCGGGGCAGGTGCCACAGGAGGGGTCATTGGTGGCATGGCAGGCGCCCTGGGGCGCGCCGGGACTACAGGCGCGGGTGGGGGTAGGCCTGACGGGGGCGTGGGTGCGGATGCGCCGCTCCTAGGTTTCTTGGCCTTGCTCCTCTTAGGAGAGGTAGCGAAATCACCCCTTGGCAAGGGGGGCATTATCTGACGCTTGGGCCTACCCTACCTATCCATCTTCCCCAGCCTTTTATCCATTGCGGTCATCCTACGCATCATGGCCTGCATCATAAGCTCCATTCTGGAAGTTTTACCACCCCTTGCCCCTGGCATTTTGCCGCAAAATTAGTAGCTACACTCCTAGTGTTTGAACTCAAGTGCACGTGTGCACTGTACCTTTATCAGATGGAGGATGTGCAGGGGGCTGTATGCACCATGCAACTATGACCGCAACACACCGGCTTTCCCGATTGTTAGGGGTGAGTAAACTCTAACGTAGACCCACCCGGCGGCCACCAGGAGCAGTGAAATGCAAGCCCCCCCGCTCTCCTCTTACCAACGATGTCCCGGTACCAGCTTTGCGTCCGTCCTACGTCCAGGCGCAGTACTCCAGCAACTCAACGACCACCATACCCGAGCAGCCTGTGTTCAGTCTTTGTGGTCGCCCGTCCGATGTCCAGAGCCAACACCACCCGTAGCAACGCCCGTTTTACTTGATCGACCTACGATGAGAAATGCGTGAATAGCCTGATACAAAAAAGGCAATACCAATCCACAGTGCCCCTGAACAGTGCACCTCCCGATAAAACTCTGTCGTTGTTTGACTCCCCCCCCCCGGTATATCACGACCTCAGTTTGGGCTTTCACAAAGAAAACATCCAATGCAAAGAGACCCACAGCTACTACAATCGTTAAATACCCCTGATATAGACTTCGCTTTCACTCCCTTTCCTTCAACACGCGACTACCATTGGCTGGGAACGAACCGATCACTGTAAATCCTTACAATCCTTCTTTCAAGCACTACGCTAGGGATCAAAGCCTGCCCGGGCCGTGCTCGATGAAACACAAAATTACCAAGAGTGAGGCACTTGAAACCCGCCCTGCCCCAACACCTCACCAGAATCAGCCGGACCGCCCTCGATGAACAGTGGAGACTTCGTCTCGTCTCCGACCCTCCGGGAAAGATTCCTCCGGTCGGACAGCTCTCCGCCCACCGCTGAAGCCTCCGTATGTCCTCTTTTTGGCGGGAAGACGTTCCCAAAACCGCTCTCGAATCGCGCTTGCCCTGCTGAAGCGTTCTTCGCAGCCGACCTGTAGTGGGCACAAAAAGACAAATTAACCGGCCCCGTGCCGCCGGGACTGAACTGGAATCTTCACGATCCGCTCTCAGCTTCCTTGTCCTGCCGCAAAAAGCCCCGTGTACCTGCAAGACAAAAACTGAGAAAATTAGAAGGCCCCGAGGCGGGGCACGACCAGTGTGGGGTAGCGTCTCGGCAACAAGGGGTCTACCTGGGCGCTCCCTCCTCCTTTATTCCAGAGGAGGCGCAGGGAGGGGGCGAACCGGCCCCTCATCCAGCCCCTCCGCAGCCCGCCCCTCCCGACCCGGAAGCCTATCCGACGCCTTCCGGGTCAGGTGCCAGCCAATCGGTGGTGAGGCGCGCACCACCCGCGTCATCACTGGACGTCGGGAGGTCGGGCCCCACCACCGGGAGGCAGGGGGGAGCGAAGTGGCTGCCGCACCGCCATGCGGGCGGGGGGGCGAGGGCCCCCCTTTTCAGAACAATAAGCAAACATCTATTCAGCCTGGTGGGAAGTGTTCCACAGTAGCCTCTATGTTCAGGTCTGGTGAGGAGTGATCAGGGGTGGTACGAGAGGACTGTGCCCGTCCTCATTCAGCTGTCTACGAAAGGATCAGCAGACATGTCGAAGAATCTCAGTTTGTCTATAACTGTAACTTGGAGACTGGCCGGGTACATCATGCCATATTTTAAGACATGTTTCCTGAGTTGCGCCTTCAAGTCGAAGAAATTCCGCCAGGCCTCCTGCAGTGAAAGCATGAAGTCGGGGTAGATAGAGAGTGCAGCACCTTAGATTGCATCTGTGAGTTCTCCTTGGCCAGCCGAAGGATGGCGTTGTGGTCTCTATAGTTCAGGATACGTGCCACTATGGGACATGGAGGAGTCCCCAGCGGGGGGCATAGCCATAGAGACCTATGGATGTAGTAGAAAAGTGTTGAGCCCCTAAAAGGTGAGTGACAAGAGTTTCCACAAAGAGTTCAGAGGACCCCATGTTGGTCGAGTCTGCCAGGCCAATAATACGAATATCGTTCGTACAAGATCAAGCCTCGAAGTACTCGTTTTTAACAGCTACTGCTTTCTCCAGCTGGTGGGACAACATGGTGGATAGGTCTGCCTGGGTCGATATGCAATCTTCCACAGCATCTAGGATGAGAGCCATGTCTGTACAGGTGCTCTCCCATGTGATCGAGGCAGGTAGCCAGTATGTCGAACTTCACATAGATAGAGTGGAATAGGCCCTCAAGCTCAGACATAATAGATGCTACGCCCCTTGGGGGATCATCCTCTCTCCCCAATCATCCTCCATGTCTGAAGCGGGCCCGGGGCGGTCCGCCGGCCAGGGCTTATCAAAGGTGAGCCAACGCTGCTTGGGGTCACCACGACCCATGCCTATCGAGAGATGGTGCAAAGTTTGAAAAGGTGACAATGTAGGGGGTATCTATAAATCAGTTTAAGAAAAGAGTCTGGGCCAAGCGGTAGTTACCCTAACTCGCCAGTAAATAGGGCCAGTACCCACGGGCAGCTCAGACGAGTTCCGTCATGGGTACTCCAGGGTCAGAGCCACGGAGGAAGTGCCACGCTCTGTGAGGCCAGATGTGGAAAAGTAATAGCCTGCAGCAGTGCGTGAGGGGGAGGAAGTGTGTGGGGTCACCCCAGTGCCCACTCACAGCATCAGTCTGAGGCCAGCGAGGGTAGAATATTCCTCTGATAGGGGTCTGCAAAACAGCTAGGCCAACCAGGTGACTCCCAGGGAGGTCCCCCCACATGCAATATCAGCAGTGCAGGTGTGGCCAGAGGGCCGATTGCAGAAGTACTGCGCTCAGCGTCCCAGGCATAGCGTAGCAGTAGAGTGCCCTCCAGCAGATGTACCCCATCCTGTCTAGGCACTGGAGTCATAGCCGCAGGCCAGCTCACAGCCCCAACCCCTGTCCAGCTGGGACCACAAAGTCCTCAGCCATCCCACATAGAGATCGAGGAAGGCCCATCGAGGCTCTGCCACTTCGGCCTCAGGCTCGCCCACAGGCCCTGTCACCGTGGGGCCTCCGAGAAAGGCTGGGCCGTGTCTCCCCGAGGTTGGTTGGCATCCCGGACCAGGTAGGGCAACTTTGCAAGCGCGGAATCCGCAGCTGCGCCATGCGGAAAAGAGACGGAGGGCCCAGTGAGGCACCACAGCCCTGGCCTCAGGCTTGCGCACGGCCCCAGTCGCCATAGGGCCTCTGAGGCAGGCTTGGCCGAGTTCCCCTTCAGCGAGTCAGAGTGGTCCAGGGCAGAAGCGATAGCTCCATTCGTGGTTGAGGCATCATTGGGGTAGTGCAGAGGTCGATCCTGTGGGTAAGAAAGTGAGGATGGGGTCAGCTACCTCCATTTCAGGGGCGACAGGCTCTGGTGCATCAGTGCTGTGCAGCCATGTTGGCCGATTGCGCTTCTAAGTAGTCTTTAGGTTAGCTAATGAACCAAATGCACAAATGTACATTTCCTTCGGGGAGCAGGTACCCTGGAAAGACGATCTGTTTCTTCTTTAACTGTGTGTCCCGCTTCTCCATTCACTCTGCTGAAGATTCCCCCCTTCCAGTGTTGTAACATTATGAACCTAACATTCAGGACACTGCACTCTTGATAACCACAACAAAGTTAAGAGACATTCTGTTTTATAATATTATAGTTCACAGAGCATCCATTTGGCTAGAAATGAATCCACATCAAAGGCGGAATAATTCACTATTTCCTCCAATGTTCTGGCATCTTGCAGTATTTCAAAAAGAGACTGTTCCATTTCATACTTAGGAAATATTGCAGTTAAAACTTTCCAACTTGTGCAAATAACTGGAGCTTCCCTTATGCAGAAAATGGGTTTCATGACAGAGTGTCTATTAACTGGTGCAACATAAGAAGTGTAAAACGATCCAGACCATTGTTTGAGTAGCTATAGATTGTGCCACTGTTGGTAAAGAGTAATCTAGAAGGCAGTTTAAAATGATAGGCAATATGTGGCGAATGACTGCCAAGATCTCCCACAAATGGGTGGACGCCCCATAACCGCCCTCTTGTATGCGGGCGATGCCTTCTTGATGTAGCGCACCCAAGTGGGAATGGCAAAGGGTTATGGATAGTTTTTCCTTCTTCATGCACAACCTGGGTCTTAGGGTTAATATATTAAAAACCTTTATTGTGAGATGTGGAAACTGTAGTCAAAAGTGCAGAGAAATGTATATTTATAAGCAGAAGGTAGAGTTTATAAAAAGATTTTCATACCCAGGCATCCTTTTTGATCAAAATGACTCCTGGACCCAGGCGGTCCAAGCTAGAAAATTGTCATTCATGAAGGCTACAGCCGTCCTTGCCAATTTGTCAAGAAAACTGGGTAGGAGGCCGCCTACAGATCTTTTACAGATCTATGAGGCCAAAAATGTTTCTACGGCGATGTATGGCGCCGGGGTTTGGTGTCATGTCGACTCACACTCATTGCAAATAGTGGAAAATGTGTTTTTAAGGTATATATTGGCAATCCCGAACAGCACATCTTAGCATGTTTACCATTCTGAATTTGGTGTGCCATATATCGCAGATCTTATAAAAGTGGATCCCATCCTTTTATGGCATAAGATATGGTCATCAACAAAAACCACGCTTAACCAGGACATCTTAAATGATAGTTTTAAATTGGAAAGGGTTTTAACCATACCATGGCTAAGGTATGTCAGGGACTTCATGAGTGATCTGAGCCATTCAGAGTTTTATACTAAGCACAGCATCATGATAACTACCATCACAAGAAAGGATTTAAATAAAAAAAGAGGGGCTAATTTTACTTGAATCACTCAGGCTATCAGTAGAAATAACAAAGCCCACTGTACTGTATAACCAAATGTTTTTAACAACTTTCAGAATCCAACCTTAACTAAATATTGTCCCTGGTGGCCAAGGACAAGATTCAGACTAGGGATTCTACATAGATTAACAAGCTTCCCAAGAATGAACGACTGGTCAAGAGTTATGCACTTGTGTCCCTGTGATGAACACTCAGAACAATCAACACTTCTAGGGGCATACTATCAACAAATAGCGATATTTATCGCTAAGTAGGGTTAGCAGCAATATTTTTATCGCTGCGCGTCATGGGACTTTATCGCTGAGATAACGTGCTATTAGCAACGTTTATCTCAAAAGCGATAAAATTCCCGGCGATAGTGGCAAAATCCGTGAATATCGCTGAGAATACAGCGATATTCACGCATTATCACTAACAGGGTCTTAGCCATTATATCCACCTCCCATTGGATATAATGGCTAAGAACTGGTCTGCAGGCCCGGACTGGCCGTTGTGTGCACCGGGCAATCCCCCGGTCGGCCGCAAGGGTGGGGGCCGGTTTTGGGCCCTGGGGGCCGTTTTTGTTACAGAGCAGTTTTTGCAGCATAGCTGCAAAATCGGCCCTGTAACAAAATCGGCCGAAAAGCGGCCCTGGCAAAGCGCTCGGCCCCCCGAGGGGGGGCCAGCCGAGCACTTTGCCAGGGCCGGTTTTGGTTCCCAGTCCGGCCCTGCTGGTCTGAGCAGGTGTTAGATTTTGGAGATATTCGCGCTTAGCGCGAATATTTCCATCGCTACGCCTGTGTTGGTAATAGGCGATAGCGATGTTAGCGACTGCTTTCAGTCGCTAACAGGTTGGGTACGCCCACTTTGCATGTCATTAGCGATAAATATCGCTGACATGCAAAGCGGGCCCCAAACCGCTCGCTATCGCCTACAGGCTGTCGCTACCTGCTGTTAGCGACAGCTTGCTAATAGGGCGATAGTATTATCGCCGCTTAGCGGATGAAAACGGCCGCTAAAGCGGCAAAAATTGCCTATCGCCCCCCTTGATAATATGCCCCCTTGTTGCTTTATTTTGCAAATGTTATGATGCACAAAGGAAATGTTCGATATACTATGGAAAACATGACAGCAATGAACTTATGTCTTAGAAGAGCTAGGTGGCGGGTCAAAATTAACTAATTTTACATTCTGATACTTTTTATTCTCACTATGTAATGTACTGTGATTTTATGTGCTTTTATGATTTTTTAAGAGAGAATTCGAATAAGGCTTTGTTGACTTGATAGGCAATATGATCAGTCATAGCTGGAATGGAGAGAGCACATTCACTGTACCCCATAAAGACATTGCTGAGTTCAGAAGTTTCTCAACAATTTTGGACAACTTTTACAAAATGTCCCTGCTTTCACATAATAGAGAATCCTGCTCTGTGTCTTCTCACTCCCTCAAGTCTGATAAGGGGCCACTCGTAAGTAATGCCTCCATGGCAGACGACCCCACTTGACATGTTTTGCATGCTTGCTTTGTTTTACTGTGCATATATGTATTGTAGTAAATTCAGCGACTTTACTACACGTCAGAAATCTCTGCATCAGGCTACACTGAAGTTATTAAGTTTGCTTGCAGTGATTAACATTTTCTGAAACAGGTCTTAGAAAATATGTTTGTCATTTTTCTGAAACAAATATAAGAAAATATGTTTTTCATTTTTGGGAGCTCCATTAAAATATTTTATGCAAGAGGGGCAAGACATTAAAAAGTATGAAGGCTTACAGTAGTGGCCCAACCAATCTCCATTCAACGGAGCAGATAACCACCCTTCGATGTTCACAGCTCCAGGCAATGAGCCAACCATTGATGAAAGTAGTAGACCTAGAAGCAGGACTAATGCCACAGTCTGTCCTAAGAGGCCCCGGGTCACAGGTCAGAAAAGGAAAAAACCTACAATGAACACAACAGAACAATCGGAGTCAACAGCAAAATTCCTCCTCAACGTCGGAAGGCCATTGCGTCCTACTCCAGTGGTTATTCTATGGTATGTTATGTTAATTTGTATCGGGTGGGTGTCGTGGGACTGACTCTAGTGCAATGCTAGCTTCTCCTAGATCAGGCAGGCAGGTCTGTTAGAACAGCAAGGTCTTCAGCTTTTGCAGATCTAAAAAATTGAAGCAGCGGATCTGATGTGTGGCAGCAGGTTGACCATGTAGGAGAAAGTCTTGCCGCTCGTGCTGGCTCTGCGTATGTATAGGACCTTTGCAAGCAGGAGTCCGGCCAAGCATAGGTGTCTGTGTGGTTTGCAAAATGAGATTAGACTATTGAGGTAGGCTGGGCCAGTGTTATATAATACTTTGAAGGTATGTGTGAGGAGTTTAAAATGGGGTTGTTTGTGTATTGGGGCAGTGAAGCTCTTTAATGGGAGGTGTGATGTGTGTGGTGTGGTAGGTGGTTTCAGAAACTGGTCCGTATCCGGTGAAGACAAGCAGCTGATCTTGCGTGGTATAAATTATTACTTTTTGGGTGCATACATATGAAAAGAGGATGTAGCCTTACAGCTAGAGCGCTCGATGTCGAAGCTGGGGAACCGGGCTTGAGTCTCGGCAACGAAGCTCAACATTCTGTGATTCTGGGCAAATCAGTAATCTCCCCGTGCCTAACAAAAAATGAATGTGTCCTTGTGTAACGAAACTGGGGGCATATTATCAAGAACAGGCGATAAAATTATCGTCGCTTTATCGGGAGGAAACTGCCGCTAAAGCGGTGATAATGGGCTTGATAATATGCACTTGTGAATTCTCATAGCAGCCCAGGTTAACACCAGAACCTGGCTGCTATGGGAATTCACAAGGACATATTGTCAAGCCCATTATCGCTGCTGCCAATAAAGCAGCGATAATTTTATCGCCTGCTCTTGATAATATGGCTCCTAGTGCTATGTAAAGCGCTCGGATACTCAATATCTTCGGGTCTAGTTGGCGCTATATAAAACTCTAAAAATAAAAAAAAACAGACAGGCCTCTCCTTGTTGTGAGATATTTGGTGTTCTCCAGTGCCTGGGGACAGACACAGAAAAAGATGGGTTTTAACCATTTAATGGTTGACCCCTTATGAAAACGAGCTAGCATCACCAAAGGCCTGAATAAATGAATAACCACTGACATTATTCATCACCTCCATTATTGACATCAAGCACATGTCGAGGTAGGGGGATCACCACAGATCATGCACAATGTCACAGATCAGATGTTTACAATGTTATAAGGAGGAGCTAACTCTATGCAGATGAGATGGGGGCGTAACAGAGTCCACTGCAGCCCCTGGGGGTCATAGGGGGGGCTATGGGGGACCCCATTCTGGTTAACGTCTGCAGATATCTGTGGTGTATGGGAGTCCAGGGGTCCCCTCATCATTTTTGCATGCACCCCGTCTTTTTGTGTAACACTTCTTCAGGCACGTTGGGGCGCCACACAGACCCCTGCAACCCTGATGGTGTGGTCAGGTCAGGTGACACAATTCTGGAATCCCCCATTCAGTGTAAAGCCTGTGAACGTCTATGAGTGAGATTCTCTGGGCGCTCACACATCATACTCTGCAGGGTGGACCCATCAACTTGCGTTACACTGCTGAGGCCGCATAGAAATCAGTACTACGATGAACTACCTTAAAATACCAAAATATCAATGTGACCGTGCAGCCTTTTCTCCAAAGAAAACAAAATATTAAACTAATCAGTTTTCACAAGTTAGGGGGCATTGCCAGTGAAACTGGTACATTCCTCATTTTATCTTGAAAAGAATTCTGAGATAAGTACATTGTAAAGGCGAGATACTATGCACCCACTGACAAGTGTGGGTCTTCAACTGCGTGCGCAACAGCCATGTTATGTGTGCCTTTTAGAAGAAGCCATTAGACATAGGGGCACTTAGGAAACAAAGATCCGTGGTGTTTTTGCAGAGGCAATAGTAATTCCAATCTTTAACTCTGTTATCGCAGTCGTAATTGAGGCCTGAGTGCTGACATCTTTTCATGTCAACATATATGTTAAACTAACAAGTTTGGGCTGTAGTGTCCAAAATGTGTTGAATTACGTATTTAGTTGAACTTTTTTGGCCCTCTGCATAGCTCCCCCTTAGTAATTTGGTGGGTGTTCATGGACTCTGGATATTTACCACTAACAATCAGGAAAACGTCTACCCTCAGCAGTGAAAACTAGGAACATGCGCAGTATGTCATAGTATCCAAAGTTCATTAGATTGTGACGATTATAAGTCTGCAAAAATGCAAAGTCATCACACTGTGGCAGTGGTCGCGCTACACAAATTGCTACACTCGGTAAATGTCAAGCAAACAGCCCAAATGTAATTTTAGTTTTGAAAATCTAAATAAGACCCAAATATACAAAGTGGAAAGTACAAATTATTGAGACAATAAGTATGTATGCAAAAAGGTTTGGGTAGAGTACCTGCAAAGGCAGTGTTAAAGTGCTTCACTGATACAGACCCCCTATCTTGCACATTTGATTCAAAAGTAACTGAAAAAGGTGCAATTTGCCTAAAGTATAAATGTTAAACAGCTTAAAGAGAAGACACACATGTGCTGTTACCAACAAAACAGTTGGTACAGTTCCTGTTTCAAAGAGCACAGCTATTGGCTTTGCCACTGACATGCAAGCATGTGTCAAAACTTATGAGCATGCATGGACTACAATCACGTAATGGGCCATGTAGCATGTGTGCGCATGTGTCATGATGCACATCGGCCATTTTTAGGTTTTGCCTACACGGTGCTTGCAAAATCTCTAGCAACAAAGAAAAAATCTTAAAAAGGAGCCTATTAGTTACCTTTTGTTGGCTTCCTACTCCTGCCTCCAGCTACCAGTTTGACTTCATATCCGCGTCCTTGTTGTGGATCTTGGACCAAGTACTGCTTCCGGCTGCAACGTCCTTCCACTGGGCACGCACTTATAACATACTTTATTTATTTTTTTAATTTCCAGGATCCGCATTCTGTTAGTTGCTTGACCGTTCCTACCACCACCTCAGTTCCAGTGCTGCATGCCCTTTGCCCATTCGTTGCTGCCCTGTCCCTCTCACCACCTCACTCCTGTCACAGCATGCCCCTTCCCCATCCCACATAGCTTGTTTTAAATAGAGCAAAGTCGACCAGTAGGACTTGGAGCACTTTACACGAGCGCCAGTTACATTACACAAGGACACATTAATTTTTACAGGCACAGGGAGATTAAGGCCCTAGTTACGACTTTGACCGTCCATAGGGCCACCGTAGTCACGGTGGCGGTCGACAACCGCTGCATTGCGGGACCACCCACAGTATTACGACTGCAGCAGTCGGACCGCCATTAGACTGCTGCAACCAGGCGGGGGCGCCGCGGTCTTGAGGACGCAATATGGTTGGTGGTGCCGCAGCATATTACGAGTTCCTCACTGCCAGCAGTTTTATGGCGGTGAGCCCGCCATGAAAATGCTGGTGGTGAGGAAACAAGGGGGGCTGCCTCTGTGTATGGGGGCATGCAGGTGGGACACATGGTGTGGCCCCCTGTCTGTATGCATCCCGAGTTCCAGGACGGCGTGGACATTACAGTCCATGCAGAGGCTGGAAAAAACTGTGGTTGGCCCACAGCACTGCTTTTCTAAGGCTTCAAAATTCACTTAAAGTCACCCATCCTCCAGACAATATTTCTGTTTGATGCACTACTCCAGTTAATCAATCTGAGGATAGCAGCTTCATTTTTAGCCTTCAAATCCAAATCCCTTCACATTTACACGTTTTTACCTTTTCAGTTTTACATTTTGCTTCTTTATTTATTTACACATTATTTTTTTTTGTAAACAGTTTTTATTGTTACAAAAGCAGGTACTGTACATATCAGGGACGCATGAATAAATGCATGACATTGCAATGGTACATAAAACGTGAAAGAAGACTGCATTAACATAAATGGGGATACCGCAAGTTGAGCCCTCTTAGGACCGTCATCTGTATTGATCATTATTACAAAGTGGTGAATTGCTGGAAAATACAAATCAAAAGCCAAATAACATGAGGTAAAAAGGAGGGAGGGGGAGAGACCCCCCCAACTCCCCCTCCAATGCAGGCCCCATCACATGAGACCAGGTGTATCCTCTCCATCTCCCATCTCTAGTCCATAATGTTTCAGCCAGGGGGTCCAGATCTTATTGAATTTTTGGGGACAATGCCGTGCCTGATACAACACTCTTTCTGCCACCACATAGAGGTCCATGTGTGCCTTCCATTCGGTGAGTGTGGGTGAATCCAGGGCTCCCCAGTAGGTGGCTATGTCCCTCTTGGCCACTATGAGCCCTAAATTGCATAGCAGGAGTTTGCTGCGTAGTAGATCTAACTTAGTGGGGATGCCTAGCAGGACATACTTGACTTTCCTTATTAATTGTGCTCCCATTACTCTATTTAGTTCTCCCAATATCTGATTCCAGTATATTTGGATGTGACCAATAGTCCAAAGCATGTGAATATAATTACCTTGTTGTGTTTTACAGTGCAGGCAGTAGGGTGTTTCTGCTTTACCCATGACATGCAAGCGTGCTCTATCAAAATATACTCTGTGCAGGATCTTAAATTGTAGGAGATGTAGTCGCAGTTTTATGGCTACTTCCCTTGGGTGTATTAGGGCCAGCTCCCGGTCGATGACTTCCATTGGTCCAGTGTTGTTTTCCCATTTTGCCCTAAGGGGTCCCAGCTTATCAGGGATATTATTAATTAATGTTTTGTAAGTCCATGAAATGGCTTTATTTGAGAGTTCTTCTTGTAATAATCTGCCTTCTAAGGGTGCAAATTCTGGGATGTCTGTGGTGTCTATCCCCGCCGCCCTCCATGCTTGTCGTAGCTGGTGATATGAATAGTTTTGGGTATCATGTAGTTGATATGTGCTTTTTAGTGTGTCGAAGGAAGCTAGGTTGCCCCCCTCTATGATATCTCCCAGTTTGGAAATCCCAATTAGGTCCCACTGTTGAAACCCCTGGAGCGTATTAGTTTCAGTCAATCACGATTCCTCCCAAAGGGAGGTCTCTTTTGTGAGCTTGTTATCCCACTTCATTTGCCTCTCTGCCCTTCTCCAGGCCTCTATTGTTAGTTGAGTGGCCGGCAATAGTCAACGGGATCTCTTGCCCCGTACAAATAATGAAGATGTGTATGGTGTCTGGATTGCAGGCATTCCAAGGCGGATGTGGGATGATCACCCTTTGCATGCCCCCATTCATTCACCACCACTAGTTGGGCTGCCCTATAGTAGGACCTTATGTTAGGTAGTGCAATTCCTCCATTATATTGATTTCGCTGGAGTGTCTGTAGTGCCACTCTCGGATGGGCCGCATCCCAGAGAAGCGTGCATAGGTCAGTGTTTATTGCTGTGAATATGGCCTAGGGTATCCAACAGTATGTTTTCTGCAATATATAGAGTATCTTTGGAAGCGTAATCATTTTGTATAGGGCCGCTCTACCCATTATCGTTAGTGGGAGGCGCCTCCATCTCTCAATGTCATCATGAAATTCTGAGATGACCCTTCTAATGTTTTGGTTTAGGTTTACAGTGTAATTGGTGGTGATCTATAGACCCAAATAGCGGAATCCTTCCTGGGCTACCCGGAAACAACCTGGGAGTTCTTGTGAGTT
This sequence comes from Lissotriton helveticus, assembly GCF_964261635.1. NCBI lineage: Eukaryota > Metazoa > Chordata > Amphibia > Caudata > Salamandridae > Lissotriton > Lissotriton helveticus. Next base: position 1,824,730,085 of record NC_136057.1, read on the forward strand.
CAGGGGGCCACCCACTGCATACAAACTAGATTTATCCCAGTTGATACTATAACCTGCATGTCGGCCATATTCCTCAAAAAGATGCAACACCTCAGCGAGTGACCTTTCTCGGTTAGTAACATAAATTAGGATGTCATCGGCATAGAGATATGCACTCATCTCTAAGAGCCTCTCAATCATCTTTGAAGCGTGTTATTCCTGGGTGTGTCCTGATTGTGCAAGCCAGCGTTCTAGTACTAATGCAAACAGCAGGGGGGGCAGGTGGCAGACCTGCCTAGTACCTCTCTATATCGGGAAAGTCATTGAAGTCGCCCCATTGACTCAGACTGAGTCAATGTATAGGAGTTCCACCCTGGCTATGAAGAATGAGCTGAACCCAAACTTTGATAGGGTTTGTCGTAGGAATGCCCAGTGAACTGCATCAAAGGACTTCTCGGCATCCAGGAAGAGGAACACATGTGGGTCAGATCTAGTTTTTACGGTATCCAGCCAGTTGGCTAGCCGGCGGAGGTTGAGTCGGGTGGCACGTTTTTGCATGAAACCAGACTGGTGTCAGGAATCTGTATGAGCCCTCTACTGGGAGCTCTTATGTTATTTCAGGCGCTATTCGCCTTAAAAAACCCGCCCCTTTCCCGTGCACCTGCACTCCAAAAGTATGTAAGATAAGGGTGTGTGTTTTGTTGTAAATACGGTATGTTCTCTTTGTGACTTGTGACACTGTGTGCTTATCAAGACATGTCACCTTTGTTTATTGTTTATTACGTTTCTCCTGATGTTTCCTATGGGTTTAGTAATGCCCTTTTAATGTCAGAAAACTAACTTGCTCTTGGTTTAAATCATGCAGCTTGCTTCGGAGCAAAAGCAACAGAGATGTTCTCTCGCGTGCGCCCCCACCTCTGTTGGCTGAGCGCACGCATACGTAAGGTGCGGCTGGGTGCGGTCAGGTATTTAAACCGCACCCAGACTTCTGGAAGGCGCTTTGCCTTTCGCCAGCTCCCGAGGAAGGTCGTGCCGAGCCTCCCGTTCTAAAGAAGACAGCCGCTTACCTGATTTACGATCCTAAGGACTTCTGGCTTCGATCTTCAGCATCCTCTAGAGAATAAAGGCCTGGCATCTTCTTTTCAGCATGGGAACCTGCAAAGACAAGAAAAGATAAGTTTAATAACTTTCTAGTTTAAGGCGCCCTTCGCAAGAAAGGTTACCGGAACAATTTTTGGAACTATTTATTCAAGAAGAATACTACAAGACTTTGGAATCGAACTTTGAGATTTGTTTAGTTAACTAAGAAATAAGAGTTTCTAAAGAAAGGGTCAAAAGGTGATCACTGCAAATTTGGAAAGACGTAATTTCTGAATGTTGTGTTTGTTTATTCTTGCAATATAAAACCTTTTATTTTAGACAGAAGAACACAGAATTTTAAGAACGCTGAACATTATTTGAGTAAGTGAAGAAGGGAGAAAGGCCTATTGATTCTTTAGGTTAAAAGAAGGGGGTATTTACAACAAGAGAAAGAATAGGAAAGGTAATTAACTATTCTTTTGTGTTATTACAGTAATCTCTTCGAAGGCTCGAATTCACATCCAGACAACACGACAGAGCATCTGTATCCACCTGACAAGACTGACCAACAAGACCAACAAGACTAGAAAGACATACTGGACGAAAGACTGACACCAGCTGTTCGCAGGTAGGCGCGAAAGTAGTACTTTAAAAAGAGAGTTGTTGGCAAAGAAGTTGTGATCTCAAATAGAATAGAACTGGAAGTAAATTGGTGATTCTTGTTGTTTCGCAGGTCGACAGCAAGAACTCTTACGTCCAGTACCGGCCCTCCTCCCCTTAGTCTAGCTCATATCTTGTAGTGTTAAATCCTTCCTCCAGGAAGGAGTTAGTCTCTAGGGAGGTTGGTCCCTTGCGTCCCTGCGAATTCACTGCGCATCCCATATCAAGACAAGGTAAGGGACGACGTAATCATTGTTCTGACAGAAGGCAAAGCCCAAGTAGACTAATTCGCCTGGACGCAATGGACCAAGTTTCCCTTCAAGATTTAGCAGCCATTCTAAATGAGTTAAAACAGGAAAATGAAGCCTTGCGTAGAGATATGGCATCTCTTCAACATTCTGTCCAGCAACAGCAAAAACCTACCACTTTCCAGGGAGGAGCTTCTTCTTCTGAAGCTCAAACTCAGATACAAGTAATCACACCAGTTCCTACGCCCTTAGCACAACCTGAGAGGTTTTATGGAGACCCAAACAAATTTACCATCTTTCTCAATCAGTGCCATTTACATTTCTTAGCCAAAACCACAGCTTTCCCAGATGATTCCTCCAAAGTAGCTTTTATGTTATCCTACTTAGGAGGAGATGCAGCTTTGTGGTCTGTTCCCTTGGTAGAAAGAGATGATCAGGTATTATATAATTTCAGGGCATTCGAACGATCTTTAAGGAAGATATTTGCAAAACATGTCTTCGTTCAATCGGCTGACAGTGAGCTCTTAAATTTAAAACAGGGATCATCAGATTTACTACACTATATATCTGTGTTCAATCGCTTGGTTCTGGAAGGTGATTGGCCACTTGAAAAGAGGGTGTCCCTATTTTATCGTGGTTTAAAGGACGAGCTTAAGGACATGGTAACCCAAGTCCTAGAACCCCCAGAAGAAATCAGTGAGTTCATTGATTTAGTAGTGAAATTAAATCATAGGCTTTCTGAAAGGAAAGGAGAAAGAGGAAGATCGGACCATAAGGTAATGTTCCAAAAGGAAAGGGTACAAGTTTCTCATGATTCAACCCAAAGATTAGATTCTGTAGAACCCATGCAAATAGGGTCTATTCGAGGACCTTTAACAAAAGAGGAAAAAGAAAAAAGACGGAAACTAAACCAATGTCTTTATTGTGGGAAGACTGGACATTTCGTGAAAGAATGTCCTACTAGACCTAATATTTATAAGGGAAAACCTAAGTCTTCTGATGTAGCCTTAACATTAGAAGGTTCGGGAAACTAGAATGCTCGATAAAGGGAGAGGTCAGTTTATCGAGTGTGTGTTCCAGTTCGGCCTCAAATGTCTCACCCAAGGGGTGTCGACACCTTTGTATAATATTAGAATTAAAAAGTTTAGCCAATCCAACGAGTCCTAAGAAAGTAGAAGCGATTATCGATTCTGGAGCTACAGGAAATTTCATTCACACTCAATTTCTGAAATATTTAGGGTTCAATTCAGTTAAAAAAATACTTCCAGAAACCGTAAGAGCAGTAGATGGTAAGGAATTGACTTCTGGACCTATAAGTAAGCAAACTGAGGTCTTACTCATGGACTGTTCCGCTATACATAGCGAAAGAATCATTTTCGATGTAATTGACGCACCTCAATTTAAACTCATTTTGGGACTTCCTTGGCTAGTGTTACACAACCCTAATATTGACTGGCAGACAAGAACTTTAACTTTCAATTCTCACCATTGTTTGAGTCAATGTTTTTTGGTAGACAGGCCAGAGGACACTATTCAAGGTTTTGATTTTACCACAGAATCTTCTACTATCCTGCTCCTTGAGGGAGTACCTACAGAATATTCTGAGTTACTGGATGTGTTTGATAAAAAGAAGGCTAACACTCTTCCCCCCATAGGGATTTTGATTGTAGGATTGATTTAGTGCCTGGAGCAACCTTACCTTGCAGCAGAATCTATGCCCTTACCGAGAAAGAGAACGAACATTTGCGAGAATATCTAGACGAGTATCTCGCTAATGGCTTCATTAGGCACTCTAAATCTCCAGTATCATCTTCTCTTTTTTTTATTCCGAAACGTGGAGGGGAACTAAGAACGTGCATAGATTATAGAGCCTTAAACAATGTCACAATTAAGAACAGGTACCCCTTGCCTCTAATTCCAACTCTTTTAGATCAAGTAAAGAATGCTACCATTTATACAAAATTGGATTTGCGCGGAGCTTACCATCTTGTCAGAGTCAGAAAAGGCGATGAGTGGAAGACGGCATTTCGTACCAAATTTGGCCTTTACGAATATCAAGTCATGCCTTTCGGACTCTGCAACGCTCCTGCAGCTTTCCAATTTTTTATAAATGAAGTATTGCATGAGTTTATTGATGTTTGCTGTGTGGTCTATATTGACGACATCTTGATTTACTCTCACTCTGAAGACGAACATGTACAACAAGTTCGCGCCATTCTTAAAAAACTGCTTTCAAATTCACTATACGTGAAACTGGAAAAGAGTCTTTTTCATGTATCTAAAGTAGACTTTCTGGGATACATTATTAGTCCCTCTGGCATTGAAATGGACCCTAAAAAAGTGGAAGCTGTGACTTCATGGCCTCGGCCCTCATCTGTAAAACAAATACAAAGTTTCCTAGGATTCGCGAATTTTTATCGTAGATTCATTCAGAACTTCTCGCAGACTATAACTCCCATAACCAAACTACTACGAAAAGGGGTAAAATTTGATTCGACAGAATCCGCCGATCAGGCCTTTCATGATTTAAAAGAAAAGTTCACGGCTGCCCCCATTTTGAGTCATCCAGATCCAAAACTCCCATTCATAGTCGAGGCGGATGCTTCTCAGTTCGCCTTAGGAGGGATTCTGTCGCAACGACATATTGAAACAGGTCAAATGCATCCCATTGCCTATTATTCTAGGAAAATGTCCCCTGCAGAACTAAATTACACAATTGCTGATAAGGAATTATTAGCCATAAAAGCAGTTTTCAAGGAATGGCGTCACTGCTTGTTAGGGGCACGTCACCCCATTACAATTTATACAGACCATAGAAACCTGCAAGCTTTACAAAAGGTGAAAGCTTTATCAGCTAGACAGTTAAGATGGTCTCTGTTCTTCAATGACTATACTTTTGTGATTACTTACCGTCCTGGAAAGGAAAATTTAAAAGCTGATGCGTTGTCTCGCTTAGGAGAAGGTAGTGTAGAACAAGAAACTGTTGTTCATCCTGTGTTACCCACTACTTGTTTCCAAGCTTGCTTATCCGTCAAAAGTATTACTGATGAGATACTGATTGAGCAAAAAAAGAAGAGTTTTGAAGATTGGAAAAAACTTTACCCGTATCTTCAAGAGAAAGACAAACTACTTTATGTACATGACCTTGTCATGGTTCCTACCAAAGTCCTTCAAGAGTCAATTATCCACCTTCTTCATGATACCCCTCTCTCTGCTCATCCTGGAATTGCCAAAACCTACGAACTAATCAAGAGACTATTTTGGTGGCCTACTATGTTCAAAGATGTACAATTATATGTAACCACATGTAGTATTTGTATCCAAAATAAGCCCTCTCATCAGTCTCCTAGTGGTTTGTTAACACCTCTTCCTATACCACCTCAACCTTGGCATTCTATCTCGTTAGACTTTATTGTTGAACTTCCTTCAAAGAGGGGACACCACTATTCTCACGGTAGTGGATCAGTTTTCACGTATGGCACATTTCATTCCACTAAAAAGACTTCCGACAACTATGGAATTAGCTAAAATATTGATTACACATGTCATTCGTTTACATGGAATTCCATCTATAGTAATTTCCGACAGGGGGGTCTCAATTTATATCTCATGTTTGGAAGAATTTAAGTTCTCTTCTCCAAATGGAAATTCATTTGTCATCCAGTTACCACCCCCAAACTGATGGGTTAACTGAATGCACAAATCAAACCATCGAACAATATCTGCGTTGCATGTTGACCTCTGTTTCTGGAGATTGGTCTGATCTCTTAAGTACTTTAGAATTTGCATACAACCATGCAGAGCATGCTTCCACGAACATGTCTCCTTTTTTTGTAATTATGGCTTCCACCCTAAAAGCTTTCCAGAAACCATGGGGATTCGAAATACAGTTCCAGCGATCCATGAGTACATTTCTGATCTGTCTACTATTCATGAGGAAGCTAAGTACAATTTGGCTAAAGCAAAAGAATCCCCAAAAAAATCTGCTGATAAACACAGAAGAGAACAACCCCAATACAGTCCTGGAGACAAGGTTTGGTTAAGCACAAAAAATTTGGCCATAAAAGGATCCAAGAAATTTAATCCCAGGTTTATAGGTCCATTTCCCATTGAAAAGATAATCAATCCAGTTTGTGTAAAGTTACTTCTTCCCCAGAAATATCGGATCCATCCAGTATTTCATGTATCCTTGATTAAACCTTTTGATCCTCAGACTCGGATGATTCGTCCTCCTTCTTCCGTCCTAATTGATGGTCATTCGGAATTTGAAGTCAAAAAGATTCTAGATTCTAAGAGAATACGAGGCAAACTCTTCTATTTGGTAGATTTGAAGGGGTATGGCCCTGAAGAAAGATCATGGGAACCTATCGCTCATTTGCAGAATGCTCCTAAAATTCTGAGGTCTTTTCATTTGCAGAACCCTTCCAAACCAAAGCCTATTGCAACAGTTTTAGGGGGGATCTTGAGGAGGGAGTACTGTCAGGAATCTGTATGAGCCCTCTACTGGGAGCTCTTATGTTATTTCAGGCGCTATTCGCCTTAAAAAACCCGCCCCTTTCCTGTGCACCTGCACTCCAAAAGTATGTAAGATAAGGGTGTGTGTTTTGTTGTAAATACGGTATATTCTCTTTGTGACTTGTGACACTGTGTGCTTATCAAGACATGTTACCTTTCTTTATTGTTTATTACGTTTCTCCTGATGTTTCCTATGGGTTTAGTAATGCCCTTTTAATGTCAGAAAACTAACTTGCTCTTGGTTTAAATCATGCAGCTTGCTTTGGAGCAAAAGCAACAGAGATGTTCTCTCGCGTGCGCCCCCACCTCTGTTGGCTGAGCGCACGCATACGTAAGGTGCGGCTGGGTGCGGTCAGGTATTTAAACCGCACCCAGCCTTCTGGAAGGCGCTTTGCCTTTCGCCAGCTCCCGAGGAAGGTCGTGCTGAGCCTCCCGTTCTAAAGAAGACAGACGCTTACCTGATTTACGATCCTAAGGACTTCTGGCTTCGATCTTCGGCATCCTCTAGAGAATAAAGGCCTGGCATCTTCTTTTCAGCATCGGAACCTGCAAAGACAAAAAAAGATAAGTTTAATAACTTTCTAGTTTAAGGCGCCCTTCGCAAGAAAGGTTACCGGAACAATTTTTGGAACTATTTATTCAAGAAGAATACTACAAGACTTTGGAATCGAACTTTGAGATTTGTTTAGTTAACTAAGAAATAAGAGTTTCTAAAGAAAGGGTCAAAAGGTGATCACTGCAAATTTGGAAAGACGTAATTTCTGAATGTTGTGTTTGTTTATTCTTGCAATATAAAACCTTTTATTTTAGACAGAAGAACACAGAGATTTAAGAACGCTGAACATTATTTGAGTAAGTGAAGAAGGGAGAAAGGCCTATTGATTCTTTAGGTTAAAAGGAGGGGGTATTTACAACAAGAGAAAGAATAGGAAAGGTAATTAACTATTCTTTTGTGTTATTACAGTAATCTCTTCGAAGGCTCGAATTCACATCCAGACAACACGACAGAGCATCTGTATCCACCTGACAAGACTGACCAACAAGACCAACAAGACTAGAAAGACATACTGGATGAAAGACTGACACCAGCTGTTCGCAGGTAGGCGCGAACGTAGTACTTTAAAAAGAGAGTTGTTGGCAAAAAGTTGTGATCTCAAATAGAATAGAACTGGAAGTAAATTGGTGATTCTTGTTGTTTCGCAGGTCGACAGCAAGAACTCTTACGTCCAGTACCGGCCCTCCTCCCCTTAGTCTAGCTCATATCTTGTAGTGTTAAATCCTTCCTCCAGGAAGGAGTTAGTCTCTAGGGAGGTTGGTCCCTTGCGTCCCTGCGAATTCACTGCGCATCCCATATCAAGACAAGGTAAGGGATGATGTAATCATTGTTCTGACAACTGGTCCCAGTGTATGAGAGGCGTTATTACCGCCAAGAGGCGTGTAGCCAGTAGGGTGGCCAAGATTTTGGGTTCCATGTTATGTAACAATAAGGACCGGTAAGACCCACAGTTCGTTGGTGATTTCCCTGGCTTATGTATGACTACAACTGTGGCTTTTCGCAGATCGGGTGGGAGTGCTCCCTCTTTTTGGGAAACCTGTAACTTATTCAAAAGGTGTGGGGCCAGCAGGCTAGCATTTTGTTTGAAGAATTCTGCAAGAAGGCCATTTGAGCCAGAGGTCTTCACAGATTTGTGTCTGCCTTTAGCCTCTGTCACGTCCTCTAGGGTCAGTTCTTGTTCTGAAGTGTCCCTGTCTTCCCGTGACCTCTATGATTTGTAAGTGAGAGTCAATTTGCGCAGTATCCGCCAGTGGTATGGCCCTGTACAGCTCTGTGTCCTGGTGGGCAAAAACACCTGCTATGTGTGGTGAGGAGGTGTGGATCTTGTCAAGCTCATGTATGGAGGCTACCCATCTTGTCTCCCTTTCCTTCCTACTGAGCCAGGCCAGTAGTTTTCCCACCATATCCCCAGTCTCATATAAGTGATGTGGTGTGGCCAGAAGTTGAGTTATCACTTCCTGGTTCATCAGTGTCCTATATTCCCACTGCGTTATCTCCAGCTGGTGCAACGTGTGTTGATCGACGTCTGAGTCTACTTGTTTCTCCAGTTCTAGTAGCTTATATTTCAGGGTCCCAATTTCCCGAGTCTTTTCTCTTTTCTTATGGGCTAATATATTCTGAGCCTTGTCCCGTAGTACCACCTTGTATGCTTCCCATAGGGTTACTGCTGAGGACACTCAGTGCTCGTTAGTTTGGAAGTACAGTTCCAATTCAGATCGGATCTCTTTAGTTATTTCCTTTTCCTGCAAACCCAGGCCTGTAACCTCCATTCCTGCTGATTCCCCATCGGTCTTCCACCCACTGTTAACCAGAGAGGTGAGTGATCCGAGGTGCCCCTCGCCAAGTACTCTACAATTCTATTGTCTCAACCATCCACGCCGGGGGTGAGAGATAAGTCCAGTCTAGAGAAAACCCTGTGGGCTCCCGAGAAGCATATATATGCGCGGTCTTTTGGATGGTGCCTACGCCAAAGATTGCTCAAACCGAGTGTGTTCTGGAATTGCCCTAATGGGGTAGGAGAGCTTGTCTCTTAACCCACGTGTGTGCGATCTCTCTAGGGGTCTGTGACATCATTGAAGTCACCACCTACGATGTGTGTAGAGAGGCCTGATTCTAGCAGTATACCTGGGATTTTATCCAGTGTTTGCTGTTGTAGTCTTGTGGGGGCATGCATTTCGTGCAGGAGTACGATATCTGGTTTAAGTCTTTTGATGTATTTGGTAACCAGCCCCCTTTCAATTTTGTTGCCTAGTCCATTGACATTCCATGTCATAACTGAGTAGGGTCCCTCCCCCATTGCCTGTGTTTATGTTTGGTGTCAATATTTCATATGTCTTGTCGCGCCTCTCATCGATCCTTTCCTGGTCTCTGCTCTTAGTTATTCTTATGTCTAAATGTATCAAACAAATGAACGAACGCCAAACTAATTCCTTGACATTTCTCTTCACGCCCTGTGACTCCCCCTCCCCACACTCTCCCTCTATCCACGCAAACTGATCAACATGACAATTGTAGCACAGGTTGAGCTTGAGAGGTCCGTCTCCCCCCTCCCAATAACCCCTTTATATTAACTAAATATTATAGGGTCTGTGTAAATCGTGTTGCCTTGTGGGCACAGCGTGTATTGTTTATATATGCTGTGTGAGTGTCTTACTGTCTCTCAGTGGCCATCCAGCCCCAACATCTCAACCTTCTTCGCCACTTTTGGAAGTCTGCTGTCGCGGAGTGTCTGTGGCGGCTGCCCCAGGGCCAGGTCTTCCAGCTTGTGAATGTCTTGCAGGAGAGGGTGATCACTTTTCTTTGCTGTTGAGTCCTCCCTATCAGATGGCTCAGGGGTGTTGCGGTCACAGGACCCGCTATGTTGCTGTCCCTCATTTTCCCGTGTATTTTCCACATCGGAATCAGACACCTTCGTCTTCTTGTGCATGGGTAGTTTGGCCCAGAGAGGTGTTTCTGAGTATTTCCTGTGGGACTCCGTTGATCTGCACAGTCTTTTCTCCTTCGGCCTCGCAGCACCTGAGCTTCCCGGCAAGCCTTTCTGGGAAGTCTCCGCTAGTCCCTGTCTGCGTCTTATAGGAGGTCGTTCCTCAGGCCAGAACCATGCCTTCTCCGGCATTTGGAAAAAGTGGGTTGTGCCCTGAAATATGATGTTGAGTTTTCCAGGAACAGCAGGAAATATTGTATCTTAATTGTTCTCAGTTTAGCCATAACTGAGTCAAAGATCAGCTTCTGTTTTTGCACATCACTGAGTAGTCTGGAAATAACATTATTCTAGTGTTGGCGTATTTGATTTCTCCCTTTTGCCTTAACGCTCAGAGTATGAGGTCTCGATCCTGGAAATTAAGGAAGCATGCAATCAAGGGCCTCAGAGGGGCACCTGGGGGTGGCTGAAAACCTGGCATTCTATGAGCTCTTTCAATTATGAAGCAGGTGGGGAACTGTGCGCCTGGTAGGGAGTCCTTGAACTATGTCATCAGGAAATGTCCTGGGTCTCTCCGCTCCGCTCCTTATGGAAAACCTACGAAGCGGAGGCCCTGTTTTCTGCATCGTCCACTCTCCAGGTCACCTCTTTCAGTGAGGCAGTCAGTCCTGTGACCTCTTTCCGCATGCTATGGGAGATATCCTCCACTTCTGAAATATGTTGTTTGGCTTGGGTTACTGTTTCTGAGACCTTACACAGGTATTGGTGCATCAGGTTCACCTCTACATGCACCTCTCCCATTTTCTCCTCCAGTCCCTCCCTTGAGGCGTGAATGGCCTGCAGTATAGCTGCATTGTCTGGTCGGGCGAGGCCCCACTCTCTACTTCCTGCAGTGGTGGCATTACTTTGCTAAACTTGTCGAGTTTCCCCTGCCTCATAGGTTTGGGTTCTTTATCTCTAGCCATTGTAGAACCTGTCTCCCAGATCGCCGGGCATCTGCGGTGGGTCTTATACTTAAGTCTCTTCTGGAGGGATCTCTATCAGGCAACCAGCGGGTGTCAGCCACCCTGGTAGTCTTGCAGCCTCTCAGGGGGAGGCTTTCCCACTGGGCCTTTGTCACCTGTTCAGTTCGGTTTCTCCCGCCGCCAGCGTCTAGATCCCCTCCCTGGCGAGCGGCAGGCACCCAAGACCAATGGTAATTGTTGGAAGGCCAGTCACTCCTGCAAGATCCGAGGGTCCACCAGCATCTCCTGGTCCTGTCTCATATTGGGCCCCGACGGGTACTCCCACCCTCTCTAACCGATATTGCCGCACTGACCAGTTGGTGGTGTCCAGAGGGTGCTGCTATCAGGGAGGTCTTATCCCGACATCCGTCCCTCACTGGGCCGTGTCTTCATATTCTGGCTACTTCTCTGCTACCTCCCTTGTCAGCATGCTGCACTGTCTGTCATGAAGGTACTTACTCCCAAGTGGGGACCCTGCCTATGCCTACTTTCAGTGTATTTTCCTCCCGGGCCGGGAACCTCAGTCCCTTCTCTCTCATGGGTAACAATATGGGACAACTTCTGTTGCTTCCAAGGGTCTCCCCACATCTGCAAGCCCCCATCTGTCACTTATCCAGTTGAGACCCTCAATATCTACAGGTCAGAAGTCTCCCGCGGCAGTGCCTAGGAGCTAGACTGGGCTTTCTCCGCTTCTGCACGCTTGATGTCTGTCTGCCTCTTTTATCTTTGCCTGCTGGTATCAGCCTCTCCAGGGCTGAACCCTGCCTCTCCATCTGGTCCTCTTCCTCTTTTCCTCCCCCGCCAAGTTAGACTGGCCCACCCACTTTGGGGATGCTTCCTTTCGCTCTTAAGCTCTCACTCCACTGTTTGCTCCCGGGGCCACCATAGACTATTCCACGACCATCATCGAGCATCTCCTCTTTCCATTGAGGAGGCCTGCAACTTCAGGCTTCACTCGGGGCACCCACAGAAGGGAAATCTCTGGAGGGAGCCTTGCAGCGCTCCCCTCCCTCTGTCCACATCCCCTGGGCGTCTCCCTCACAGGCTCCTCTGGATCTGAGGGTGTATTTCCTATCAGCGGGCATTCAGGAGCTCAGGGAAGCCGCTCCACTCCAGCCGGTACTCGACTCACAGCAGTGTCTTCCTCTCGGTTGCGGAACTCCTACTGCAGCCTGAGGTCTCTTCCAGTCTCACTGCATCACTGCACATTCTCTGCAGTCACTCTATCGCCAGCGTTCATCGCTCTTCCTCTCCAGCTGGTGGCACTCCCCCGTAGCCTCAGGGGCGGCATCTTCAATAGCATAGGCCTCATCCCATGGACCGCTGGCCCGGGACCGGGCCCTGTGGCGTGCACCGCCGGGTGTCAGAAATTGACCATGCGGGGGCAGAGTGGATGGAGACACCCCAGACTCCTCTAATCACCCCTGCTCCAGCGGCTCCCGTAAGGGTCGGAACACTTCACTCTCGGGCCACCGCCATTTTGGATCGCTGCTCCCAATATGCTTTCCGCAGTCCAATCTCACCTGAGATCGATTCCATGTGCTCCAGTCACAGCGAAAGCGGGTCCAGGTGGGACAGAGCGTCCCCGTGGGTATTGGATGGCTTTGGAAGGTCAGGATTTAGTGCAGGATTCACTTTAGGCTGCCAGAGCTGCAGATCGATGCAGCTAGCCGGCCATGTTGCTGGCCACGCCCCTATTCACACATTATTAATCTGTTAATATTATTTAATTTTCTATGAAGTCGCGGACACATTGAGTGGGCATTGCAAAACTCCAGGGGTCGCCCGGACCACAGGTTAAGAACTACTGGGTTAGAGTAAAGCCCCTTTCTAGGGTGGGAAGGAGAATGCAACATTCCCAAACTTTGTGGGTTTGTAGGGAAAGGGTCTGGAGAAAACAAACATGCAATTGCGCAGTGACGCTGCCTTTCCCCTGTGCAGAATGTTTCTTTGCTTATTAATCCACATTGGGGGCAGAGCAATGAAACCAAGGTCGCATGGCATTTTGAGTAGTACAGGCACCTGTGACTGGCACAACTATATAGGTCCACTGCTAGCTATGTTTGTCAATTGCAAAAAAGAGTATATCTGCAGGAGAACTACTATCAGTGCAAATCTAGAACGTTTTTGTGACTCGAGGCGACCTTTTGTGGACCCTTTAAAGACCATGTTTTCCATTTAACAACTTTAAGTCATCTATAGCACAGGATATCTCAAGTACACATCTCTACTGTAAAAGACACATTCTGTGCAGCCGTCTCCAAGGTGAACGTGCAGCACATCCTTCATCCACAGCTTGCTCCCTTAAACTCTCTGCAATACAAATCTGTCAGCTTTCAGAGCATCATTCTCTCAGCTGCCAGGATCAGGTTCCCCCTCCCCCAACAGCTTTATTCATCTCATCTTCCCTTAAGCTCCTTCTCTCCTTTCATGAGTTTATCCCTTTTTTAATTTGACCTATCTACCATTTTTATTCTCTTCATGTCTTCGGTTGCTAAGAAATAACTCCTCGTTTGATTAGTGTCCTATATTTATGACCTGGTTGTGTTTCATTTCTGCAGACATGAAATAGATACACTGAGTTAGCTGCCAACAAGCAATGAGTTTGCTCTTTGCACATTGGTTGACAGTGTGCGAAATTCATATATTTTGCTTTTGTGTAACTACGCAAAATTATGGGGAAATGGCGAGAAACTCAGCATGTACCACTATCTCCAGCAACATTTGTCCCCACGTCCTAGCAAGGATGCCTTTGACACAAAAAATGGGCCTACATCACACAAGAACCGAACAGCAGCTGCTGCTTGCGTTGCTCATTCACATTGTTCCCGTGCTCCTGCAACAGGATTTTCCCCTGAATGGGTGGAAAATTGTGCGATGTGGCACAGCGGCATAATGTCAGACATTTCTTATAACAAGTATAATACGAAATTCCAGAAATTACTCGTAATTACGCTAACATAATAAAAATTTGCTGGCGCCACACACGAGCAATCTGGCAAGCTCATTTGTAGATAACAATCATGTCTGCCAAATTATACAATATTTATTAATAAGCATCAATATCCTCTAAGTACGACACATATTCTAGCTGCACCTACTACTTCTAAACTGTTTACAAAACAATATTTGCTTGGTATACACATACATGTACAAAATCGTATACCCCGCCTACAATGTATTGAGCTGACATTAATTGAAGATTTATTTGGCTATAACAAGCATTGCACATATGGGGTGAGTGTTAACAAGCAGCAAGATTTACCCTTGTTCTGCATGGGGGGCATTTGGGTGAGAAAAAGTATTTGACTGCTCACCAGCCACAGAAGGAAAACCATGAATTTGAGTGTGATGTATCAAATTGGTTTGCAGAGTTTACAACGAGAACAATGGGATCTTGCTTAGGAGGTCGTATATCACTGTACCAAGATGATTTCCTGTACAGATCAAAGTAGTTGTTAGAACCCGTGTCACTGAACAGCAGAAGTTATATTGTTGATGGGGAAATGAGCACTGTGATGCACTAAAGTTGCTGTCGAATAACTTAAGGTGTCCCACCTAACACAAGAAGGTGAATTACAGAAGATAAGATCCAAGACAATAGGAGAGGATGACAAACCTGATACTAACTAGGGATATGAAATTGCATCTTTTTAGTGAAAAATTAGGAACTTTTCTGGATAATTACTCAAAATTACTGAAAATGTGATTTACCGGTAGCTTGTTGCTACCAAACATTTCTCTGGTGCATAGTTCTTGATAGGGTGTGAACTTGTGAAAGGGTTTGAGGCGGTGAACCACAACAGTGTATGCCATGTTTTGGTCGCTGGGCCTACCATGTGTAGTAGAGGCACAGAATATTTGTGTGTATATATATATATATATATATATATATATATTATGCTACTCACTTAAGCATTATAAAAACAAAAAAGTTGCACTAGTGCGTTGCATGTGAACAAGGGCTCTTGAAGCCCGAAACGCGTATTGCCCTCCTGTTTTACCAGCTGCAATAAAGTAAAGAACCTGTGAATTCGTGGTCCGTCTCCTACTTTGCCTGCCTCACCGGTCCTGGGTGGATCAGGAAGTGGCGTTTGTGGAGTTTCGAAATATATTTCTGGCTGCCACTGAGAGCGTGTGTTACGTTGTTAAACGGACCTTCAGATATATATTACCTACTGGCGGTCGCCAATAGGTATATATAGTTAGGATTTTTTCCCTATGGGATTTTTGAAAATTCTATGTCTAATAACTTTGGCGTTTGTGGACGGAATTGGCTGAAATTTTCTGGAAAATGGAACATTTTGTTTCTGAGCAGCCCTTGGAAATTTGGGGGGGTTTCGTCAAGGGGGGGCCGAGAAAAAAGGGGGGTCCCAAAACGTGTTTTTAACATTGAGTTTTCCATAGGGCGGTTGGCCTCACTTTTAGCCCGAACGGCTGAATGGATTTGCATGAAACGTGGCAAAATTGTAGGGACTGGTAGCCCGATGTGCCTTTTCTAGGTCTCAATATATGTGCTCCAGTGGATTTTGAGAAATTAACGTTTAAAAAAAGATATATATCTGTAAGCGTGCTCTGGGCAGCGCTCCGGTCCGCGGACCTTAAGCGTACCGGAACTTCGCGTAGCTAAGCTGATTGGCTCTCCGGTGTCTGTCAACATTCTAAACAGTCCGGAGCGGCCGCCATCTTGTCTCTCGGTAGGATTGAGAGACAAGAGGACGCCAAAACAAAGGCGAAAATGACCATAAGGGGGCATACTAGATCCTCCCTGACCCCCTAGGTTTAATGTGGAGGTTTTAAAAGGGCCCCGCGGGGCAAAAAAAACCCAAAAAATGTTTTGTTTTTTTTTGCGTGGGGAGCGCCCGGTCCGCGAACCGGGAAGCGTTCTGGGCAGCGTACTGCAATGAAAAATGAATGATAGACTTTTCAAATGCTGTATGTTAATTGATTGTTGTTTTTGTTGATTATTTTTTATTTTCTTTATTTTTTAAGCATTTTTTTTTATTGTGATTGTGTTTCATAATTTATTAAACTTTCTAACATTTCATTGTCAGAAATTTCATAATTATCATTGAATATACATTGTAGTCTCTGAGGGTGTAAAATGTCCTCATTTTCAAGGAGGTTATCTACGGCTTGTACACATTGCAGTAGTTCTTTGTCTAAAGTTTCATCGAAAAATTCAATATCATTTTCATCATTGATTTCTTGGCTGCTCTCTTGCAGGACAATTTGAAATTCAACTTTCTGTTCGCCTTCCATTTTGCCTGAAATTTAGATTAAAAAAATATATATTAGTAGAGATAGGGCACTGTTGGGATTAATTTTGGGCAGTGTATAGTATCAGAGTGGAAGTAGGAATATAAAAAAGTGTATGTGATTTAACGTAAGTAAATTCATAATTATACAAGAGAAGCCTAACTCCATCCATAACTATAACAGAGAAGTCTATCTAAATCTATAACTACTACAGAGGGATAGTATATAACTATCAGAAAAAGTTTACCATATTAACTTATAGTGCACAATATACTTCAGTTTTAAAAATAAAAACTTACCTTTAGATAGAAGTTGAAGGAATTAGTGAAAATCCTATTGAAATGTACACCAAGAAGTAGTAGTCAAAATGGCTGTGTTTTCTTCTCTTCCTTTATATATATTCAGGTATATAACCAATCAAATGTCAGGTAAAAAAAGTAGAAAATGAAAGTAACATTTTAATTGGTTGTCAATTCCAACACTTCAGATGTGTTTTGTGAAGTAATTTACCTCACGGTATTTAGAGAGGTCTACAGGCTAAATGGCTAAATGGAATTCCAATCAAATTTGTGAAAATTGTAGGGATTGGTATGTAGTATGAGCTAGTCTATATTTGGTGAAATTGTCTCCAGTGGCTTTTCTGTGAACTACTTTCCCACCTTTTTTGATGGTGCGCTTCCCAGGGAGCGACCCGGTACGCGAACCGTTGAGCGCCCCGGTTCGCGAACCTTAAGCGTAACAGAAGTCCACCATTTTGTGTTTCGGTCGAATTAAGATACAAGATGGAGGGCAAATAATGTTCAGAATGGGTAGAAGGGGGCACGGTAGACTTATCTTGACCCCCTAGGTTTTGTGAGGGTGGCTGAGGAGGCCCATATGTGCGAAAAAAACCAATTTTTTTAAAAAATTTCGCGAGGTTAGCTCCCGGTTCGCGTACCGGGTAGTGCCCCAGGGAGCGTACTTTGTTGAAAATTAGTGAAAAATGTTAGAGTAAAATAATAATTGTGAGTGATCAGATGTAGGGTAGCTCTGAGAAGAGCTTTTGGGTTTATGGTACATTTAGGTACTTTAAGTAGGTACCAATGCACATTCTTAAATTCAGAGTGAAAATTCTGTTGCCCTCATCTGAGAAGTGAACTCCATCTCCTCTGTAGATATCTTGCATGTAGTAACGCAAGTTATTGTTGTACAGGGAGCCCATTCCATGGTCTCTCATGTAAGCTGAAACAGATTTGTTTACATGCTTCCTCGACTTCTCAATTTGTGGACAAAATTGGTTTGACCACCTCCATTTCTGTCTTTGGCATATATTTGAATATACCAAGGCAGTCTGAGGAAAAAGTGCCATTAATTGCTCAAAGGTGTCCTTTAAAAGCATTTCCAGACCTACACCAGTCAAAGTGCCCAAGTCATTACCTCCACAGTGCACAATTAACAGGTCAGGTTTGGGCAAATGCATAAAGGTTTTCACCAATGGTATCAATTGGTGACATTTTAATCCTCTGTGGCCAAACCACTTAATTTCCACATCTTGTAAATTGAGGTTAGGTAAATTCCTGTTTTCAGTGTACCTTTGAGCCCAGTGAATATAACTATGTCCAACAATCCAGACAGAAAACATGGTGAGAGAAGGTTCTCCTGCAGTCAGATGAAGTGTGGCAATGAAATGGCAGTTGAAAAAATGAGAGTTTAAAATGAAAAAAACTGTGGAGTTTCTGTGTTCATGAAGCAGTAACAGTGATTGGTGGATTTTGATTGCTGAAAACAGAAAGTTAGGGTGCACGGATGAGTTATTTGAAAGATGTATTTTGAATGGTCAATAAAAAATCATTAAATGAAAGAATGCACTGGATATGCAGGTGCACTGAGAGTTCAGAGTTCAATTGCAACATTGTTGTGTGAACTTGCAAACACCAGAAGTCTTCCAAGAGGTGGTTGCTATGCAGAAAAGGCATGAAATGGCAGAGGGGGTTTTCATTTGAAAAAAAGTGAGGGAAGAGTTTTGATTGGGTGACATGAGAGATATGTGTGAAGAATTACAGCATTTCTGTGCTTTTGATAGCTGCAGACTCTGGAGTGCATACCTTTTGCTCTGCTGAAGACAAATTGGTGTGTTTCTGAGACTGTTTTCAAACTCAAAGTATTTGCTAAGGTGAGAAAATATTTCTTTAATTTAGATAGAGAATAGTGTGCTTTAAGGAGAAAATTATGAATTATGTGGCGCAAATTGCTTGTAAATATGCTCCCACCTGTGCAAGGAAAATTTAGATTTTTAATGTTTGTGTTACATAGCCATGTTAAAAGTGATACAAACATGCTGCAAAGGCAATTAAAAAACGCTTTTATGTGTCTTAAGGACATTTTAAGTAATTTTCCCATGTGCAGTGTTTTGAAATTATGATTTGAAAATCGTTTTTGGGGAAAAGGAATTGTTTTTAAATTTATGACAAGGACATAATGGTGTATGCTTCTTTATAAGGCAATTGACTGTCCCTGATGTTATTTTTCCCATTTTAATGTAAGACCTTTCTCTGTGGCGCAAATTGCTTGTAAATATGCTCCCACCTGTGCATGGCAAATTTAGATTTTAAATTTTTGTGTAACATAGCCATGTTAAAAGTGACCCAACCATGCTGGAAAGGCAATAAAAAAACACTTTCATGTGTCTTAAGGACATTTTAAGTAATTTCCCTGTGGGCAGTGTTTTCAAATTATGAATTGAAAATCGTTTTTGAGGTAAAGGAATGTTGTTAAAATTTATGTGCGCCATATGCCCCCAAATTTCTTTTTCAGGGGTGCGGCAGGGTGTTATTGAGACACCCCTACACCTTTGGAAAAATTCCTAATTTGCGATGAGCTAATTGCTAATTGCAAATTGCACCTTCTTTCATATGGGCATCCTGGCGCATGGAAATGAATGGGTAATTTGCAATTAGCAATTTGCTCATCGCAAATTTGGAATGGTAAAGAATCGCTATTTATTCCTTAAAATTCGCTATTTTGGAAATGCAAAATAGTTATATGATACATATGGCGGTTGATGTCTAACAAGATAAGAAGCTTAGGGATAGATTTATGATGACTGGCGCAATGAAGTGGACATCACTTACTTCATTGGTAGAGCTTTACATGTATTATGTCCTCTGTATTCTTCATCAAGCGTAACTTTAATCTGCAATCCTGAGTAGGCCTCACCTTAAACAAACCTCTGGATAGGCCACATCTTATCGTCATCCTGAATTAATCATTTAAAATGCTAGGGACATATTTATGATAGGTGTATGCCTCTTTTGCGCCACTTACAAAACACTGTCCATGGGGAAATGACTTAAAATGTCCTTAAGACACATGAATGTGTTTTTTTAAAGCGTTTGCAATTTTTTTGGGTCACTTTTAACATGGCTATGTGACTCAAACAGTCAAAATCTAAATTCACCATGCACAGGTGGGAGCATATTTACAAGGAATGTGCTCCATGGGGAAAGGTCTTATAATGTAATATGGGAAAAATGACATCAGAGACACTGAAATGCCTTATAGAGAAGCATACACCATTATGTCCTTGTCATAAATTTGCAAACCATTACTTTTCCCCAAAAACGATTTTCAAATCATAATTTGAAAACACTGCACATGTGGAAATGACTTAAAATGTCCTTAATTCAAAATTTGCTATTCCTTATTTTGCGATTGCACTGAAGGATTTGCAAATTTTGCGATTTCTTAAATGCAATGTATCAAACAAAAAATATGTAAAAAAATGACATTAAGGATTTGGAAACTACCACCAACTTCTAGTTGGTGGTAATTTGTGAATTCTTTTCAAAAAGCTTTTTTTCCAAAAAACAAAAGGTGCCATATGACGCCCATACATGCCCTTAGGGCATGTATGTGCGCCATATGCCCCCAAATTTCTTTTTCAGGGGGTGCAGCAGGGTGTTCTTGAGACACCCCTGCACCCTTGGAAAAATTCCTATTTTGTGATGAGCTAATTGCTAATCGCAAATTGCACCTTCATTCCTATGAGCCTCCTAGCCCATGGAAATGAATGGGTAATTTGCAATTAGCAAATTGCTCATTGCAAATTAGGAATGGTAAAGAATTGCTATTTATTCCTTAAAATTCGCTATTTAGGAAATGCAAAATAGTTTGATGGTACATATGGTGGTTCATCTGTAACAAGATAAGAAGCTTAGGGATACATTTATGATGACTGGCGAAATAAAGTGCAAATCACTTACTTCATTGGTAGGCCTTTACATGTATTATCTCTTCTGTATTCTTCATCAAGCGTAACTTTAATCTGCAATCCTGAGTAGGCCTCACCTTAAACAAACCTCTGGATAGGCCACACCTTATCGTCATCATGAATTAATCATTTAAAATGCTAGGGACAGATTTATGATAGGTGTATGCCTCTTTTGCGCCACTGTGCGTCACTTTTATGATGCAGCGGCGGTGCAAAAGATTTGCTATGAGGCGACAAAATTACAAATTGATGCTTTTAGGCAGATATGTCATGGTGTAAAAAAAACGTACCACATGAAACCGATGCAGCAGTGATGCAAAAGATGCACCATGTTGCTAGACAGGCCTCACTTGGGGCCATATGTATCAAGCTAATTAGCATTCACAAAGATCAAAATTCTGCGAATTTCGGCCTTTGCGAATGCTAATTAGACAAATGGTATATATCAAACAAGTTTGATGCAAAATAAGGAATAGCAAAATTTGCTATTCCTTATTTGGCGATTGCACTGAAGGATTTGCAAATTTTGCGATTACTTAAATGCAATGTATCAAACAAAAAATATGTAAAAAAATGACATTAAGGATTTGGAAACTACCACCAACTTCTAGTTGGTGGTAATTTGTGAATTCTTTTCAAAAAGCTTTTTTTCCAAAAAACAAAAGGTGCCATATGACGCCCATACATGCCCTTAGGGCATGTATGTGCGCCATATGCCCCCAAATTTCTTTTTCAGGGGGTGCAGCAGGGTGTTCTTGAGACACCCCTGCACCCTTGGAAAAATTCCTAATTTGTGATGAGCAAATTGCTAATCGCAAATTAAACCTTCATTCCTATGAGGCTCCTAGCCCATGGAAATGAATGGGTAACTTGCAATTAGCAATTTGCTCATTGCAAATTAGGAATGGTAAAGAATTGCTATTTATTCCTTAAAATTCGCTATTTAGGAAATGCAAAATAGTTTGATGGTACATATGGCGGTTCATCTGTAACAAGATAAGAAGATTAGGGATAGATTTATGATGACTGGTGCATCACCAGGGATGTGTCAGTCATCCTGTGACGCTGTTCCGCCACCCATGGTGTGCTGCATTTACAATGCGGGGCATCATGGGGCAAAAATGGCACAGATGCGTGATGTATCTGTGATGTAAAGGTAGTGATTGCTGGAGTTGTATCGCAAGTGCGATGCAGCTCAAGCAAGGCTCAGGGGTGCCCCATCTCCACAATGTTGCGTCAAGACCTATGCCTGCTTAAAGCAGGCGCAGGGTTTTGACGCAGTTTTCTCCTATCTGATTGTAAATACGGCACACCATGGGTGGCAGAGCAGCGGTGCACGTTAACTGGTGCATGCCTGGGGATGTGCCATTTAACATAAATCTGCCCCTTTACATTTAAGTATGTGCAGGACACACAGAGTCGGTGAGGCTTATCCAAGGTTAAGAAGAGATGAGTCCTGTTCACTGAAAAATTAGACATAGTCTTCACCTGATCAGCATTGCTGGACATGGCTAAATAATAGCTGCAAAATATTACTCTTGTTAAACAATTTTACTATTATAATCTCTGAGATTTGTCTCTTACTCTGCAACATCTCATTGTTGTTATCTTTCTTTAAAGATAAAGACAACATCAACATGAGTGACAATCTGCAATCAGTTGATTTTGACCTCATCATTGAACTTGTAATTGAAACATCAGTGGATGTTGATCCATTGGATGATTTAAATCCTGAGGATGAAGAAGAGCGTGATGAGGATGCAGATTTGTCCGAATTATATGACATAGGGTGGGAAGCTGACCTGCTTGAGCCTATGGAAATATAAACATTTATTTTTAAAATGTATAATTAATAAAAAGTAAAAATGTAAACCGTTTAATTTAAAAATAAAGACACCTTCAAAAACAGGTTATGTGTAGTGTCTTCAATAAAATATTAAAATATGCTCATAAAATTAGATCAGATTCACATATAAAATAGCACAGGTAACATAAATATAAATGTCATTTCTTTTCTGCTATTTCTGTATTGTAAATTTGCCAAGGACTAAAAAATCTTCTATTTAAAATGTCAAGTAGTGTGTTAAGTTTTTGATCATTGTTATTGATTTACTGTTTGGTAATAGTGGTTAATAACATTTTTTATTATATTTTACCACAGATTCAACTGCAGATCATTTCAAGATTTCACCATGCCAACAATAGAAAGACAGAGAAAGGCTGCAAAACGTCAAAGACAGCAGGTGAAACAAAATAAGCAGCAGTCCTCTAACAAAAAGATTTGTCAAGTCACGAAGAAAGCACCGGGTAAGAGCACAAAATATTTCATAAGAAATATGTGTAGTAAAAAAAATATTACTACAGAAAATGTTTCAGTCCATAAAAAGATAAGCAAATCAAATGGAAAGGAAAGGCCAATCAAAAATGTTACTGCTAGAGCAAGAGATAACTCTGTGCATGATAGTAGAAGGAAACAACAGTTTAGGGACATTCGTAAACGAATGTTCCGCAACAGGATAATTGGCAATTTGTTAAAAAATATTAAGAAAGGTCAACAGAAACTGGTTTTTTATAAGAGAAAAAAAAAAGTTGAGAAAGTTATTGATCAGGCATTTGAAATTAAACGTAAGTTATTTATTTTGATAATCAATAGAATTAGGAAGCTAAACAAGGCAATTTATGATTTCAAAAGAAATAGTAGATGGAAGAGAATAGTTAATCGTAGTAATTTTTGTGAAGTTTTTTCTGGAGAATGGATGCATAGTTCAAGCTGTGAGGCATTTTTTAATGAGGAGAGTTATTTCCAGGATAATGATTTGGTGCATGCAGTTGACACCAGTGGTCGTGCTTATGAAGTGAAAGATGGTTGTCCAGTTGAAAAAGAAAAACTTGTGACAAAAGAGGCAGAAGAGGTGTTAGGTAATGAGGTTTTAGGAAGACGTGCTAAGGGTCCTGTGTACACCTGGAAGTGTAGTAGTATTTGCAGTGTGCGACAGGATTCCATCAATTTGCTTTGTGATTTTGTACGGTCATTTAATAAGAAAAGTTTGAAGCAGAAAATGAAGTTGTTGCAAGAATTAGATCCTTGCAGAGTGAGAGAAGTGACAGGTTTGCATGGTCATTCACTGGCTTGTCTTTCCAGGAGAGTATGCCAGAGTGTTTTTCATCATTTCAGGATGCTAGCAGTGCATCATAATAAAGTGAGGAAATTAGTTAGAATGTTGTATTATGCTAAGAGTCCAGCAATTATGCTTAAACAATTATGCGCTGCTCTTTTGCATGGTTCTGAAATAGATGTGAAGAACATATGTGAAGAAATTGAGTTTTGTTACTTTGGAAGTAAAGAGGAGAATGTTGAAATTGACCCAGAAGAAGAGGGTAATGTGGAAGATAGTGTACAGGTTTCCAGTACAGATAATTTCCAGAGGGAAATTGCGACGTTTCAGGTGAAATCAAGTGAGAGGCCTAATTTCACTTGTGTGTGTTGTCGACGCACTTATTATAAGAATCAGACTAAGTTAGTGGATTTATATGCAAAAAGTGAAAGGGAAAATAATAGTGAATGGAAGGATTTTGCAACATACTTGATGGTAGAAAATTGTTTTGATTTGGGATTTGATCAACGTGTGTGTACTTATTGTTGTTGCAAATTAAATCAAAACCAGATGCCTGCTAGAGCAGTTCATAATAATCTGGAATTGGTTGAGATTCCTTCTGAATTGAAGGATTTAAATACTTATGAATCTATTTTGATTCAAAGTATCCATCCCTTTCAGGCTATTGTAAGAATGGAGCCAAAGACAGGGAAATTGCCTCCATCAGATTTACAGAGAGGATTAAAGGGAAGAGTTGTTTATTTGCCTCTAGATTTGAAGAAAAACATTAACACAATTGGAGTAGAAAAAGTGGAAGAGGAACCTCTGGTTATCTTAGTTAATGGGGTTCCGACAAAGAATAAGAAAATATGGCAAGATTTAGTAGATGTTAGGAAAGTTAAAAAGGCAACATTGTATTTGAAAAAAAATAATAAATACTATAAGAATGTATATGTTGCAGAAGAGGAAGTAAGTGAGGAAGAGGATAGCGATTTGTGTGCTGGTCAAATTGAGAAAGTAGAACCCTCTACTAGTGAAGAAATATATGAACATTATAGTGTTCATCCTTTGCATTCCAAGGAAGTCATGGGGAATGCTATTGAGTTGTTTCAAATGAAACAAGCCAAAGGGAGTCCCATTAGTGTTTGGGAGGAAAGTTTGGAAGCTCGGTGTTTCCCACAGCTTTTTCCAACAGGTCAGGGAGGAAGATATGATGAGCGACCTCATCAAATTCCTGCTTCTGAATACCGGACTTTGCGATTGTATGCAGGAGATGCTAGGTTTCGACAATGCATTCCCTATTTGTTTCATCTCCTGTTTGAAAGCGATCTGTCTGGACTGTCATATGCAGTGAACCACATCTTGAAAAGTGGTATACACATGCAAAACATCTCGGCAAGTGACTTTATGGATAAAGTCAATGTCCAAGACAGTATTTTGGATTCTCACCTGATTAATCTCATGGCGTATCAGCGTGGTACTAATGAGTACTGGTACCATCGTCATGGTGATTTAAAATGTATGCTGAGGAACTTAGGTACTCCCACATGGTTCCTCACTCTGAGCTGTGCCGAGTATGGCTGGGAAGACTTACTTGAATTTCTACGAGAGGCAAATGCTAACGTAGATAACATCGAATTCAAGACACCCGGAGAACTGTGCTCTTTGGATCCAGTCAATGTATGTAGGTACTTCAATCATAGATTTGAAGCTATGATGTCTTTCATCATGAATAAGAAGAATCCACCTCTTGGAGAGGTGTTGGATTTCTTCTGGAGAAAGGAGTACCAAGCAAGAGGTGCTCCTCATATACATATGTTGCTGTGGATCAAGGATGCACCTAAATTTGGAACGGATCCAGAAGACTCAGTGATGAGTTTCATCCAACAGTATTCTACGTGTGCTGTTCCAAACGCAAAGGAGAAGAAAAGCCTAAGAGAAAAAGTTCTGCGTTTCCAAAGCCATCGATGTGGAAAGTACTGCCGTCGTAAATTCCGAAACAAGGACAAGTTCTACACCAAATGTCGTTTCGGTTTTCCACGACCGGTGATTTCTAAAGGAAGAGTAAACAGTTTGATGTCTTCGCTGCGACATAATGTCATGAAGAAATCACCTAAAAACACATACAATTTGAAGAGGAACGAAGAGTCCAAGTACATCAACGACTACAACCCGGTGATTTTGTCCATGTGGAATGCTAACATGGATATACAGTTTGTAGCTGATAACTGTATGGCTGTGGCTCGGTATGTGACGTCTTACATCACCAAAAAAGAGAAGACAGAATTGAAGGATATGTGGGAGGACATTTCCCATGAAAACAGCCTCAGCAAGAAGTTGTACAGTTTCAGTCTGAAGATGTTGTCGCATCGAGAAATTGGAGCTTACGAATGCTCTGACCGGTTGTCTTCAGCAAGTCTCTATGCCAAGTCCAGGAGTATCGTTTGGGCGAGTCTTGGTCTTGCTGCAACGCGTAATCGAGTTCTGAAACCTGTGCGAGAAATTGAGTATTTGGCGGAAAAGGAGCCAAACAGTACCGACATTTTGAAGACCAACATGTTGGATACATATTATCCAAATAGAAGCAGTCACCTCGACAATGTTTGTCTGTATGAGGTTCTTCAAAATTACATATTCAAGAGGAACATCAAAGAAGATACTGAGAAAGGAGTGTATGCTGTAATAGGAAGTGAGGGATGTCTGGTCAAGCAAAGAAAATGCCACTTGGTAAACCATCGAAAATTGAGTGGCGAATCTCCTGAAAAAAAGGAGTTTTTCTATTTAGCACTTTTGCAACTTTTCAAGCCTTGGCGTGCAGAAGAGGAACTGCTTGGAGATTTCCTCTGTTACGAAGACTCTTTCAATGCCGCCAAGGAGACCATAGAATGTCCTGCTTTTCCCAAATATGTAGAAATGTTGAATGCGGAAATTGAGCAGGAAGCAACGATTGCAGCCGAGATTGCCAGAGACAGTTCTCAGGACAGTCAGAGTTCTGCTTCATTGAGTCAGGATCCACTAGGAGGACCTGTTATCGAAAATGAAGCTGCCACTGCCATGAATGAAGTGGAAAGAGCCATGGCACATGCTCAGGAGGATGCGGTTAACTTAGAAGAGTTGGAAAGACAACTCAACGTTGAGCAGAGGAAAATATATGACGAAGTTACCATGCAAATTGATCATGGATTAAGTCATGACAAGAAAGAGTGCTCATGTACGTCGTTGAAGCCTGTCCGACTGTACGTGAGTGGAGAAGCGGGAACTGGAAAAAGTTTCCTCATTAAAGCAATTTCATGCTATTTGCAGGAAAGGACAGAGTCATCGCTGTCTTGTGTTGTCACCGCTCCAACTGGACTGGCAGCACATAACATTAAAGGGATTACTTTACATCGTTTACTGATGCTGCCAGTGGAGCATGACAACAAATTACAATATCACAAGCTATCTGGAGATGCTTGTTTTGAAGTTTCAAGAATCTTGAGGAAAATGAAACTTCTTATCATTGACGAAGTAAGCATGGTTTCCAATGTCATGCTTGCCTTTGTGCATTTGAGAATGCAAGAAGTTCTCAAAACAGAGTATGATGTGTTATTTGGTGGCAAACACATCATTGTTTTCGGAGATCTTCTGCAGCTGACACCAGTGAAAGGGCAACCTGTGTTCAAAATGCTCACGCATGAAGATACCAGGAAGTGCCTAGGCAGCATTGGCAACGTCAATATATGGTTAAACTTCAATTATGCTGAACTGCATGAAAATATGCGTCAGGCGAAGGATGAAGTTTACAAGACTATTCTACAAGATGTTAGAATTGGAAAAGTGACCGAGCATGGGAAAGAAGCTTTACATGCACGATTACTGTCAAATTTATATCCAGAACAAGATGTTGTGCCTGAGAATATTTTTCAGAAAATTACTGATAAGAAATCTGGAATATGTTTGATGCCAACTCTTGCAGAATGTGCCAAATTCAACAACAAAATGTTGCATTTAGAAAAGCAAGAGATTGTGAAACTGGAAGCTATTGACAGAGTAGAGCATATGGGATCAACAATTATTTTGTCTGAGAATCTGAAAACAAAATTGGATTCATTAGAGAAGAGTATATCTAAAACTGCAGGTTTTGAAAAGACTCTGAATGTGTGCTTGAACTGCCGTATAATTTTAAGAAGGAATTTACATGTTGAAAGAGGTCTGGTAAATGGATCAATGGGTAATGTTGTTGATTTTGTAAAATACAGAAATAGAGATGGAATTGAATTTTTAAAAATTAAATTTGATGGCATTGAGGAAGTACAGCTAATTGGTCGTTGCTCTGCTAGATTTTTGCTTGTAAAAGACTTATATGTTCGCCGTAAGCAGTTTCCTGTTTGCTTGGCATATGCAGTGACAATCCATAAATCGCAAGGTTTAAGTGTAGACAGTGCATTGGTGAATATTGGCAGTTCTGTGTTCAAGGAGGGTATGGCATATGTGGCATTGTCACGAGTTAGAACTTTATCGGGATTGTACTTGATTGAGTGTGATGTCACAAGCATTTGTGCGGATCTAGATTGTGTTAAGGAATACAATAGGTTAAGAAGAGAGTATGCGCCACATTTGCCTCAGTATCCTTTGTTTGAGAAACGTGTGGTAGGCCGGAAACGAAGAAATGTGACCAATACTGGGGAGGTTGTAGCAAAAAGACGAAAAGTCGATGAACCTGAAATTATAAGCAGAAACAAAAAGGATTCTGTTGAAGATGTTGTTGGTTTTCAATTTGAAAACAGTTCTGGTGTCAACTGCTATGCTAATGTAGTGGTTAATGTTTTGTTTTCTCTAGAAAATGTAAAAGAAGAGATTGTGGTCAATTCTGATCAAAGATTTTGCAGTTTGTTAAATTCTGTGTTAGAGAAATGTAGCACTGATAGAACAAACATAGAAAGTGTGTCTGAAATTCGAAATCTGTTAGACAGATGTTCAGGCCAAACACAATTCTCTCAAAATATTCAGCAAGATTGTCAGGAGTTTTTAATGTATATGCTTGATGTATTGCATGCTGAAGGTGTAGATGTAGATCAGCTGTTTGGGCTTTCTTATCAATGGCAGCATGACTGCGAGAACTGTATGGTATCAAGTACTACTAGTGTAGACTCAGAAAGATTTATATATTTAACTTTGCCAGACAGTAAATCAGTCTCCTTTAATAAGCTAGTAAAAGCAGCTGATCACAACATGGAGTGTAGCCAATGTAAATCTGAAATGATGTCCACATTATTTATACGAACATTTGGCCAGTATGTCATTTTAATGTTCCAACGATGTAGGCCTGATGGAACAAAATTGACAACTTTAATTAAAAATTTTGTGGCTTCGCAGTTGTCAATATCAGGAAGGACTTTTGTAACTGCAGCAATTATATATCATGACGGTCCTTCAATAACATCAGGACATTACACAGCTTATTTAAAGTCTAGAAATGGCTGGTCATTCTGCAATGATTCTGTTTTAATTTTCACAAAAAAATTGCCGTATGACCTTAAAAACTCTTACCTGGTGTTTTTAAAACCAAAATTTTAGGGAAAGAATCTCGGGATGTGCTCTGTGGAATTTCAAGAAGTTCTAATGGCTCCTACACGATTTGGCCTTGAGGATAAGTGTAGTTCAGAGACATAACTTCTAACCATAAGACTGGACGTCATGGAGAAATAAGTGCACTTTGAATGAGTTCAGAAAAACTATTTCTTTTTATAAGCTAATTGAAGCAGCCAATCAAAACATAGAGTAGAGGGAATGTAAGTCTGCAATGCTGTCTACTGTTTTACATTGCTTTGTGATTAAAAGTGATGTAGAGAATTAAATAATTGTAGTAGTCATAGAGGTAGTGTAAGTCTGCTTCATAGTAAGCAGTATCAGTGTCATAGGAAATGTAGAACATGACTGAGCAAGAAGGGGAAGATATTACTATTCCAGGATTGTGAAAATGATCTTCAACATTTTAATTCTGAAAGTTGCAGAAATGCCAAATGACGGGATTGGCTTACAAGAAATCCAAGAGTTATAAATGGCTCTGACAAGATTTGGCCTTGTGGAAACTTGTGGTAGAGAGCAAGAAGTCATTTATTGCATGTAACATGTTTTTAAAAACGATGGAGGTTTTCTTTCAGAAAGTGGCGGGCTGAAAGTAATAACAGCACAACAGAGTGTAAGCTGTTCATAGGACATCCTTTGACGTCATGGAAAGTAAGTTAACTTTAAGGAGTTCTGAATTCTGATTTGTTATGTTGTATGGGTTTTTTAAACACAATCATTTTGATTGTGTTTTTTTTCCCCGCTGTTATATGATGAATACCTTCAAGTCACTGTTTTTAGTGAATTTTGATACATTCTGAGAACAGCAAAAATAAACCATTTAACATGTATAATTAATTCTGTACTGTTTGCATTTATGATGTATATGTAGAACTGTGTAGGAGGCATGGAGAAGGTGAGGCTTCTGTAAGTGTCAAAGTTGTTGCATGCAGTGCTGCACTTCTGCATACTCTTTCATATGCTGGACTACATCTGCACAATGAGATACCTAAGCAAAGGAAACACAAGTGATGTGATTGTGAAATGAGCAAAAGAAATTGCACGTATTTCAATTACATCACCTGTGTTTCCTATCATTACGAATCACATTGTGCAGATCAAGTTTAGGTCTGTCCAGGGAAACAGAGGAGGTTTGGCCTTTGTTCAAGAGTGCAGTGGACATGACTCACTTCATTGGTAGGCCTGCAAATGTATTATCTTCTCTGTACTCTTCAACAACTCTAAATTTCATCTGCAACCCTGAGTAGGCCTCACCTCAAACAAACCTCTGGATAGGACACATCTTATTGGCATCCTGAAGCAATCATTTAAAATTTTAGTGTCTTGCGACACTTTTCTGAGACAACAGCAATGCAAAAGATGCACCATGTTTTAAGATAGGCCTCACTTCATCTGCAACAAGATACTGTTAGTTTAAAATGTATATCTTTAGGACTGTGTAGGGGGCCTGGAGAAGCAGAAGCTTCTGTAAGTGTCAAAGTTGTTGAAAAACTGTTTGTCCTTCAATCTTTTCCCTTGTCTTTTGTAATTTTTAAATACATGTTTTAATATTTTTCAAATGTTTGTTCTCTCTTTCACAGATTGAAAGTATAAAAACAAAAAGTGAGTAATTTAACGACAATTATAAGGTAAATGTTTTGTACTCTTTTTGTTACATTTCTATCACATTTAACTTCTATTAGTTCCACTGCTTCATTTCTTTAACCCTCAGTTTCCTGCCTTTGCTACTTCCCTCATTCCTTTCTCTATTATCTACTTACTCAACTCCTTCCACTCTTTTTCTCAGTCCCTCTCTTCTCATAGTTCCTCACTCTTATTCACTCACTCCGTCTCTATTACTCTTAGTGTCTTTGACTGATCACTCTATCACTACTTGTTCATAATGCTTTCTCTGTGTAGTTGAAGCACACTAAGGGGCATATTATGAACACAGCCAATAAAATTATTGCTGTTTTTATTGGCAGAAAACTGGTGCAAAAGTGGTTTTAGCGGCAGTTTTCTGCCGCAAAAGTGGCTTTAGCGAAACATTTCTGACGATAAAAGCTGCAAAACTTTTATTGCCTATGTTGATGATATGGCTCTATGTTACTTACATTTCTTTGCTGTTTCAATTAATCTTTTTCTGTTATTTTTTGTTTTCTGTTTTCTATTTTTTCTCTCTGTTATTCCCCATGTTTTAATCTTATTTTGAACATTCACTCACATTCTCCAAGAAACTCTTCTTTGTTATTGTTCTACTCTCTTTTTTTTTCTTTCACTTCCTTATCTATTTTGTTTTTCACAATTATACCCTCTTCCGTCTTTTCTTCGGTAAATAGATCTATTAAACAGTATCTCTTCTTTACTCCCTATAGCTGTCTTTCTTTTAACATCACTCTCTGTTTACTTTCCTTATACTTACTCTTTTTTTTTTTTTTTTTTTTTTTTTGGTTAGCTCCCGGTCCGCGTACCGGGAAGCTAACCGGGAAGCGAACCAAAAGAAATAGAGCTTGCCAGAGTGCTAAACATTCTAGCAATTTTTTTTGAAAGGGGAGGTAGTTCTGAAAAGAACTTTTTTTTTAATGTTTTTGTTGTTTTATATTTTTTTTTTTTTTTTTGAACATTTTTTGTTTTTTTTGTATTTTTTGAACGATTTTATATTTTTTTGGGTTTTTTTGGGGGGGGGGGGAACAACAAAAAACAGGCATTGAAAAGGAGCTTACGAATGCTCTGACCGGTTGTCTTCAGCAAGTCTCTATGCCAAGTCCAGGAGTATCGTTTGGGCGAGTCTTGGTCTTGCTGCAACGCGTAATCGAGTTCTGAAACCTGTGCGGGAAATTGAGTATTTGGCGGAAAAGGAGCCAAACAGTACCGACATTTTGAAGACCAACATGTTGGATACATATTATCCAAATAGAAGCAGTCACCTCGACAATGTTTGTCTGTATGAGGTTCTTCAAAATTACATATTCAAGAGGAACATCAAAGAAGATACTGAGAAAGGAGTGTATGCTGTAATAGGAAGTGAGGGATGTCTGGTCAAGCAAAGAAAATGCCACTTGGTAAACCATCGAAAATTGAGTGGCGAATCTCCTGAAAAAAAGGAGTTTTTCTATTTAGCACTTTTGCAACTTTTCAAGCCTTGGCGTG
Organism: Lissotriton helveticus; assembly: GCF_964261635.1. Lineage (NCBI taxonomy): Eukaryota > Metazoa > Chordata > Amphibia > Caudata > Salamandridae > Lissotriton > Lissotriton helveticus. The sequence goes on from NC_136057.1 coordinate 1,824,762,347, forward strand.
CAGAAGAGGAACTGCTTGGAGATTTCCTCTGTTACGAAGACTCTTTCAATGCCGCCAAGGAGACCATAGAATGTCCTGCTTTTCCCAAATATGTAGAAATGTTGAATGCGGAAATTGAGCAGGAAGCAACGATTGCAGCCGAGATTGCCAGAGACAGTTCTCAGGACAGTCAGAGTTCTGCTTCATTGAGTCAGGATCCACTAGGAGGACCTGTTATCGAAAATGAAGCTGCCACTGCCATGAATGAAGTGGAAAGAGCCATGGCACATGCTCAGGAGGATGCGGTTAACTTAGAAGAGTTGGAAAGACAACTCAACGTTGAGCAGAGGAAAATATATGACGAAGTTACCATGCAAATTGATCATGGATTAAGTCATGACAAGAAAGAGTGCTCATGTACGTCGTTGAAGCCTGTCCGACTGTACGTGAGTGGAGAAGCGGGAACTGGAAAAAGTTTCCTCATTAAAGCAATTTCATGCTATTTGCAGGAAAGGACAGAGTCATCGCTGTCTTGTGTTGTCACCGCTCCAACTGGACTGGCAGCACATAACATTAAAGGGATTACTTTACATCGTTTACTGATGCTGCCAGTGGAGCATGACAACAAATTACAATATCACAAGCTATCTGGAGATGCTTGTTTTGAAGTTTCAAGAATCTTGAGGAAAATGAAACTTCTTATCATTGACGAAGTAAGCATGGTTTCCAATGTCATGCTTGCCTTTGTGCATTTGAGAATGCAAGAAGTTCTCAAAACAGAGTATGATGTGTTATTTGGTGGCAAACACATCATTGTTTTCGGAGATTTTCTGCAGCTGACACCAGTGAAAGGGCAACCTGTGTTCAAAATGCTCACGCATGAAGATACCAGGAAGTGCCTAGGCAGCATTGGCAACGTCAATATATGGTTAAACTTCAATTATGCTGAACTGCATGAAAATATGCGTCAGGCGAAGGATGAAGTTTACAAGACTATTCTACAAGATGTTAGAATTGGAAAAGTGACCGAGCATGGGAAAGAAGCTTTACATGCACGATTACTGTCAAATTTATATCCAGAACAAGATGTTGTGCCTGAAAATATTTTTCAGAAAATTACTGATAAGAAATCTGGAATATGTTTGATGCCAACTCTTGCAGAATGTGCCAAATTCAACAACAAAATGTTGCATTTAGAAAAGCAAGAGATTGTGAAACTGGAAGCTATTGACAGAGTAGAGCATATGGGATCAACAATTATTTTGTCTGAGAATCTGAAAACAAAATTGGATTCATTAGAGAAGAGTATATCTAAAACTGCAGGTTTTGAAAAGACTCTGAATGTGTGCTTGAACTGCCGTATAATTTTAAGAAGGAATTTACATGTTGAAAGAGGTCTGGTAAATGGATCAATGGGTAATGTTGTTGATTTTGTAAAATACAGAAATAGAGATGGAATTGAATTTTTAAAAATTAAATTTGATGGCATTGAGGAAGTACAGCTAATTGGTCGTTGCTCTGCTAGATTTTTGCTTGTAAAAGACTTATATGTTCGCCGTAAGCAGTTTCCTGTTTGCTTGGCATATGCAGTGACAATCCATAAATCGCAAGGTTTAAGTGTAGACAGTGCATTGGTGAATATTGGCAGTTCTGTGTTCAAGGAGGGTATGGCATATGTGGCATTGTCACGAGTTAGAACTTTATCGGGATTGTACTTGATTGAGTGTGATGTCACAAGCATTTGTGCGGATCTAGATTGTGTTAAGGAATACAATAGGTTAAGAAGAGAGTATGCGCCACATTTGCCTCAGTATCCTTTGTTTGAGAAACGTGTGGTAGGCCGGAAACGAAGAAATGTGACCAATACTGGGGAGGTTGTAGCAAAAAGACGAAAAGTCGATGAACCTGAAATTATAAGCAGAAACAAAAAGGATTCTGTTGAAGATGTTGTTGGTTTTCAATTTGAAAACAGTTCTGGTGTCAACTGCTATGCTAATGTAGTGGTTAATGTTTTGTTTTCTCTAGAAAATGTAAAAGAAGAGATTGTGGTCAATTCTGATCAAAGATTTTGCAGTTTGTTAAATTCTGTGTTAGAGAAATGTAGCACTGATAGAACAAACATAGAAAGTGTGTCTGAAATTCGAAATCTGTTAGACAGATGTTCAGGCCAAACACAATTCTCTCAAAATATTTAGCAAGATTGTCAGGAGTTTTTAATGTATATGCTTGATGTATTGCATGCTGAAGGTGTAGATGTAGATCAGCTGTTTGGGCTTTCTTATCAATGGCAGCATGACTGCGAGAACTGTATGGTATCAAGTACTACTAGTGTAGACTCAGAAAGATTTATATATTTAACTTTGCCAGACAGTAAATCAGTCTCCTTTAATAAGCTAGTAAAAGCAGCTGATCACAACATGGAGTGTAGCCAATGTAAATCTGAAATGATGTCCACATTATTTATACGAACATTTGGCCAGTATGTCATTTTAATGTTCCAACGATGTAGGCCTGATGGAACAAAATTGACAACTTTAATTAAAAATTTTGTGGCTTCGCAGTTGTCAATATCAGGAAGGACTTTTGTAACTGCAGCAATTATATATCATGACGGTCCTTCAATAACATCAGGACATTACACAGCTTATTTAAAGTCTAGAAATGGCTGGTCATTCTGCAATGATTCTGTTTTAATTTTCACAAAAAAATTGCCGTATGACCTTAAAAACTCTTACCTGGTGTTTTTAAAACCAAAATTTTAGGGAAAGAATCTCGGGATGTGCTCTGTGGAATTTCAAGAAGTTCTAATGGCTCCTACACGATTTGGCCTTGAGGATAAGTGTAGTTCAGAGACATAACTTCTAACCATAAGACTGGACGTCATGGAGAAATAAGTGCACTTTGAATGAGTTCAGAAAAACTATTTCTTTTTATAAGCTAATTGAAGCAGCCAATCAAAACATAGAGTAGAGGGAATGTAAGTCTGCAATGCTGTCTACTGTTTTACATTGCTTTGTGATTAAAAGTGATGTAGAGAATTAAATAATTGTAGTAGTCATAGAGGTAGTGTAAGTCTGCTTCATAGTAAGCAGTATCAGTGTCATAGGAAATGTAGAACATGACTGAGCAAGAAGGGGAAGATATTACTATTCCAGGATTGTGAAAATGATCTTCAACATTTTAATTCTGAAAGTTGCAGAAATGCCAAATGACGGGATTGGCTTACAAGAAATCCAAGAGTTATAAATGGCTCTGACAAGATTTGGCCTTGTGGAAACTTGTGGTAGAGAGCAAGAAGTCATTTATTGCATGTAACATGTTTTTAAAAACGATGGAGGTTTTCTTTCAGAAAGTGGCGGGCTGAAAGTAATAACAGCACAACAGAGTGTAAGCTGTTCATAGGACATCCTTTGACGTCATGGAAAGTAAGTTAACTTTAAGGAGTTCTGAATTCTGATTTGTTATGTTGTATGGGTTTTTTAAACACAATCATTTTGATTGTGTTTTTTTTCCCCGCTGTTATATGATGAATACCTTCAAGTCACTGTTTTTAGTGAATTTTGATACATTCTGAGAACAGCAAAAATAAACCATTTAACATGTATAATTAATTCTGTACTGTTTGCATTTATGATGTATATGTAGAACTGTGTAGGAGGCATGGAGAAGGTGAGGCTTCTGTAAGTGTCAAAGTTGTTGCATGCAGTGCTGCACTTCTGCATACTCTTTCATATGCTGGACTACATCTGCACAATGAGATACCTAAGCAAAGGAAACACAAGTGATGTGATTGTGAAATGAGCAAAAGAAATTGCACGTATTTCAATTACATCACCTGTGTTTCCTATCATTACGAATCACATTGTGCAGATCAAGTTTAGGTCTGTCCAGGGAAACAGAGGAGGTTTGGCCTTTGTTCAAGAGTGCAGTGGACATGACTCACTTCATTGGTAGGCCTGCAAATGTATTATCTTCTCTGTACTCTTCAACAACTCTAAATTTCATCTGCAACCCTGAGTAGGCCTCACCTCAAACAAACCTCTGGATAGGACACATCTTATTGGCATCCTGAAGCAATCATTTAAAATTTTAGTGTCTTGCGACACTTTTCTGAGACAACAGCAATGCAAAAGATGCACCATGTTTTAAGATAGGCCTCACTTCATCTGCAACAAGATACTGTTAGTTTAAAATGTATATCTTTAGGACTGTGTAGGGGGCCTGGAGAAGCAGAAGCTTCTGTAAGTGTCAAAGTTGTTGAAAAACTGTTTGTCCTTCAATCTTTTCCCTTGTCTTTTGTAATTTTTAAATACATGTTTTAATATTTTTCAAATGTTTGTTCTCTCTTTCACAGATTGAAAGTATAAAAACAAAAAGTGAGTAATTTAACGACAATTATAAGGTAAATGTTTTGTACTCTTTTCGTTACATTTCTATCACATTTAACTTCTATTAGTTCCACTGCTTCATTTCTTTAACCCTCAGTTTCCTGCCTTTGCTACTTCCCTCATTCCTTTCTCTATTATCTACTTACTCAACTCCTTCCACTCTTTTTCTCAGTCCCTCTCTTCTCATAGTTCCTCACTCTTATTCACTCACTCCGTCTCTATTACTCTTAGTGTCTTTGACTGATCACTCTATCACTACTTGTTCATAATGCTTTCTCTGTGTAGTTGAAGCACACTAAGGGGCATATTATGAACACAGCCAATAAAATTATTGCTGTTTTTATTGGCAGAAAACTGGTGCAAAAGTGGTTTTAGCGGCAGTTTTCTGCCGCAAAAGTGGCTTTAGCGAAACATTTCTGACGATAAAAGCTGCAAAACTTTTATTGCCTATGTTGATGATATGGCTCTATGTTACTTACATTTCTTTGCTGTTTCAATTAATCTTTTTCTGTTATTTTTTGTTTTCTGTTTTCTATTTTTTCTCTCTGTTATTCCCCATGTTTTAATCTTATTTTGAACATTCACTCACATTCTCCAAGAAACTCTTCTTTGTTATTGTTCTACTCTCTTTTTTTTCTTTCACTTCCTTATCTATTTTGTTTTTCACAATTATACCCTCTTCCGTCTTTTCTTCGGTAAATAGATCTATTAAACAGTATCTCTTCTTTACTCCCTATAGCTGTCTTTCTTTTAACATCACTCTCTGTTTACTTTCCTTATACTTACTCTTTTTTTTTTTTTTGGTTTTTTTTTGGTTAGCTCCCGGTCCGCGTACCGGGAAGCTAACCGGGAAGCGAACCAAAAGAAATAGAGCTTGCCAGAGTGCTAAACATTCTAGCAATTTTTTTTGAAAGGGGAGGTAGTTCTGAAAAGAACTTTTTTTTTAATGTTTTTGTTGTTTTATATTTTTTTTTATTTTTTGAACATTTTTTGTTTTTTTGTATTTTTTGAACGATTTTATATTTTTTTTGGTTTTTTTGGGGGGGGGGGAACAACAAAAAACAGGCATTGAAAAGGGCTCAACAGGAGCAAAAAAAAAATTACTGGGGGCGGTTAGGGCAATTATGATTGTTGTAAGCTAGGTTTATTGAATTGATACTCATGTTGCCACATGCTATCAACGCACCACAGTGCATACAAGTATGTTTCATGTGGCCAAAATTCTCTTGGATGTTTGGCACAGTTTCCCGTGCCTCTGCTGGTGTCAATGATATTGACGATCTTGACCTGGCCACAGGAGTTGATGTTGGATTTTGTTCCATATCCCGTATTTCCGCCCGGCTGTAATTGAGTGGATGCCTCCTGGTCATGTGCCTATGCATGGTATAGTTCCCATAACTATACTTTTTATGAGTCCCTCTTGATAATTTTTCTTTGCAGATGAGGCAGGTGACATACCTCGCATTCACTTTCTTTTGCCCTGGAGGGATTGAATAAAACTGCCAGATGAAACTGGCTTTCCTATGGGAAACCCGGGGCATCTCTTCCAAGAACTGTGGTTCTTCTCCCTCCTCTTCCTCTATTTCTTCTTCTTCCTCCTCCGTGTTGGTCATGACCTGGGGAGGTGGTCCTCTCTTCCCATGAGGAGGTGGAGGTGGTGGTGGGGGTGCACCAGCTGAAGCAACTACTGAAGCCATTTCTCAAGTATTAATAAAGGTCTTCCTCTCACAATGATGAAAGTCAGAGTGAGGAAAGAAGGAGGGGTTTTCATCATTTGGGAAAAACAATAGTTCTCAACCAATGAAAAGTGTTATTTTTAGGTCACCTGACCTAGCCTTACATGATTATGAAACAAAAAGTGAAATGAACCAATGAAAAGTGTTATTAACAAGTCACATGACCTGTTATGCTTACGTTACGCGCTCCGGTCCGCGCCCCGGATAGCTTCCGGGTCGCTGCGCTTCGCGCCTCGGTCCGCGCCCCGGGGCACTTCCGGGTGCGCTAACGCGGTACGTCATAAGACGCATTACGCGGCAACGCGATACGTCGCGCTTTCGCGACGCGCCGCGGATCGCTTCCGGGGAGCTGCGTTTCGCGCCTCGGTCCGCGCCCCGGGGCACTTCCGGGTGCGCTAACGCGGTACGTCATAAGACGCATTACGCGGCAACGCGATACGTCGCGCTTTCGCGACGCGTCACGATGTTGATTTCTAAAGCGGCAGTTGCGCAAACGGAACGTTTACCGGTTCGCGGACCGGGTCGCGGCATCAATTTAAGCTAACGGAAAGCTTTCCGGTTCGCGGACCGGGAGCGAAACAAAAAAAATATTTAAAAAAAAATTATTAATAAACATATAAAATATATTTTTGGATTTAAAGAAGAATACATTTTACAGCTATAGATATTAGCTTTTAAAAAACCAATGAAATTCACTGAAAAAACCATAGGTTATAGACCATATATAGTTAGGAATTAGCATTTACAATGTCAAATGAGATGTCATCAGTGATGTCATCAGTGATGTCATTTGAGATGTCATCAGTGATGTCATCAGTGATGTCACTGACCATGTCATGAATGATGTAATATGTGACATGATCAGCAGTGGATTGCGGGTGCGCGATATATAGTTAGTACAACTAACTATATATGGAATTTCAATGGTTTTGTGTGAGTAAAATAAGGTTTTTTAAATGCTAATTCCTAACTATATATGGTGTATAACCTATGGTTTTTTCAGTGAATTTTCAAGGTTTTGTAAATGCTAATTCCTAACTATATATGGTCTATAACCTATGGTTTTTTCGGTGAATTTCAATGTTTTTTATAGCAAATATTAAAAGCTGTTAAATGTATTCTTTTTTTAAAGGAAAAATATATTTGATATATATTTAATATAATTTTTTTATGTATATATATTTTTTTTGTTTCGCTACCGGTCCGGGCACCGGGTAGCTTCCCGTTAGCTCAATTTGGTGCCGCGACCCGGTCCGCGAACCGGTAAACGTTCCGTTAGTGCAACTGCCACGTTAGAAAACAACATCGTGACGCGTCGCGTAAGCGCGACGTATCGCGTTGCCGCGTAATGCGTCTTATGACGCGCCGCGTTAGCGCACCCGGAAGTGCTCCGGAGCGCGAACCGAGGCGCGAAGCGCAGCTCCCCGGAAGCAATCCGGGGTGCGTCGCGTAAGCGCGACGTATCGCGTTGCCGCGTAATGCGTCTTATGACGCGCCGCGTTAGCGCACCCGGAAGTGCTCCGGAGCGCGAACCAAGGCACGAAGCGCAGCTCCCCGGAAGCGATACGGGGCGCGGCGCGGAGCGCGTAACGTAAGCATAACAGGTCATGTGACTTGTTAATAAAACTTTCCATTGATTCATTTCACTTTTGGTTTCCTAATGATGTAAGGCTAGGTCATGTGACCTAAAAATAACACTTTTCATTGGTTTAGAACATTTTTTTTCCCAAATGATGAAAGCCCCCACCTTTTTTCTCACTCTGACGATTAACTTTGTGAGAGGAAGACCTATTTTCATTATTAAGAGATGGCTTCAATAGTAGCTGCAGCTGGTACACCCCCACCACCACCACCACCTCCTAGGAAGGAAGGACCACCTACCCAATTCCTTCCCAACCGTGAGGAAGAGGAGGAAGAAGAGGAAGAGGAGGTACATGAGAGAGTATTCTTGCCTGAACAGCCCCGGAAATCCCACCACAAGGACAGTTTCATTTGGCAATTTTAAACATTGCCAGAAAGCCAAAAAAATGTAAATGCCCGTTATGTCACATGCCTGATCTGCAAAGAAGTTCTGTCCCGAGGCACAGATAAAAAATATAGCTACGGGAACTATACTATGCATCGCCACATGCAAAGGTGGCATCCAATAAATTACAGCGTGGCCTTCGTGAAAACCCACGAACTCCTGTGGCCACCACCTCAACACAGGAAAGTTTTTCGGGACCAGAGGCGAGGGAGACGGTCCCCAATATCCAGAGCAATTTTCAACACATCAAGCTAGTGTGTATTTATTGTGGGGGACTACTTTGCCACGGGGAGATGAGTGTGATTTTAATGAACAGAGCATTTGAAAATCACAAGTGCTCAAAACGCCCCAAAAAGTGATTTTTTTTGTTGCTCCTGTTGAGCCCTTTCTAATGCCTGTTTTCCGTTGTTCCCCCCCAAAAAAACAAAAAAACATAAAATTGTTCAAAAAATACAAAAAAAAATGTTCAGAAAAAAAATATATAAAACAACAAAAACATTAAAAAAAAGTTCTTTTCAGAACTACCTCCCATTTTTTTAAAAATGACAACATTTTTTAGCACTCTTCACTTCATTTTTCTCATTGGTGCGCTTCCTGGTACGCGCACCGGTGAGCGCCCCGTTAGCGCAACACAAAAAAAAGAAGAAAAAAAACAAGAGAAGGAGAGCATAAGAGAAAGAGAAAGAGAGAGTAATGTTAAGAGACAGACAGCAAGAGAGAGCAACACAGATGTACTGTGTAATACATAGTAAAACAGTGTAAAAGATATACCAAAGTGTAAGAGAGAAAATGTAAAAAATATAAGGCTGAAACAAAGAAAGAGAGAAGAAGAATACTAAAGCAGAGCCACATGAAGAATGTGAGTGTCTGTAAAGACTAAAAGGAAAGAGAAAAAATGATGTACAAATAAAAGGTAATAACGGAACCAGATTTAAATAACACTGGTAAAGGAGAGAGAGAAAAAAGTAGTGTGCATGAATAAAGAGGGATGAAATAAGATGGATAACATCGAATAAAGTTAAAACATGTGGATTGACAGAGAAATGCGCTACCCATAGTATAAGTAAAGAGGGGTGAAAGAGGGAGAAATATTGAATTAGGATAACACATGGTGAGTGACATAGAGAGTGGACATAGAGAGTAAAGGAAACAGTACCTGAATGGGCTTGAGTAAAACAGCAAAAAAAGTTAAGTAATGCAATGTGTGTGACTTACAGGGAGTCAGTGGGTGTAGGTAGGAGTTTGGGTGTGTAAGGTGTGTCTGTGGGTGTGGTTGTGTGGACTGTTTTGGTGTGGGTAGACATGAGGGTGTGTGAAATATGTATGAAAAGTGTATGAGTGTGGGGTGTATATGTGTTCGATGTATGTGTGTGTATGGAATGTGTGTGTGTTTTTGAAGAGTGTGTGTGGGAGGTTTTTTGTGTGTATGAGGTGTGTGTGTGTGGTGTGTGTGGGTGTATGTTACAGGTGTGTGCATGTGTTGGGAGGGGGATGAGCTATATGTGTAGGAGTAAGGTAAATAATTTAAAAAAAGAGAATGAGTGAAGAAGCAAAGGAAGGGAACAGAGGGTAAGTGAAGTAAAGAATAGGGATCAAAAGAAGTTGAATATGAGAGGGTAAATAGGGAAAGGGAAGTAAACATGGAGAATAAGAATAAGTGAAAGAAGCAGAGTAAAAACACAGGAGTGAGGTAGATTGAGAAAATGTTAGTGACCTTAAAGCAAAGGGTGATAACAAACTAAATTTTTTTAGTCATACTTACCATATAATAAATGTAACTTTAATTTTTTTTACTACAGTTGGTATCTGTGAAAGAGAGAAGAAAAAATAAGTTATAATTAGTAAAATATGTATTTTAAATTAAAAGATACAAATGAAGAGCTAAAAACATCATAACACTCTATTTAGAAATAAAGTGAGAGTGAAGAACACAGAAAGGGAAATAAACTAAGGTAGAAGGACAAAAAGAGGGAAAAAGAAATAGAAGGAGAGCAAATTACAAAGAGTAAGGCATATAGATTCACTAAGAAAAAGAGAGAGAAGTACAGAGAAATGAACTGAAGGTAAGAAAGATACTAAAACAATGTGAGTTAGCAAAACTAAATCAGGAAACAGAAGTAAGTAAAAAGATAATGACTGAGACAGAAAACAGTCTAATTAAGGATGCATTTAGAAGAATGAGGAATAGAAGATAACTGAGAGTAAGAGAAGAACAGTCATAGAGTGAAAGGATGAAGGGAGACAGAATAATATACAACAATTGAAGGAAATGGACTGAGGAAGTTATAACGTAGACACACTAAGAGAAAAACTGAGTGAGGTGGAGTACAATGAGTGAGAAAAGAAAAAAGTAAGTTTGCAAAAAAAAGGAAAGAGAGGAGAAGACGACTAAAACAGTGGTACTGAGAGAAAATAATTTGGTGATGAAAGTAAAGAGAAGGACATTGAAAGAAAGGAAATGATGGATAGTAACGGAACCAGAGTAAAAGAAATCGGATGAAGAACGATGAGAGAGGAGCAGTGAAGTTGTTGTAAAAGAAATGATAGAAGGTAGATAAACACAAGTGAAAATAACACAAGTAGAGTGAGGCACTGAGCACAGAGAAGTAGTGAATGAAAAATAGAGAGAAGAGGTCAAAAGTAAGATGCAAACAAAGATAAGCGAGGGAGAGTGGATGTCAGAGAATGGGAATACAATTTAATTTACACAATCCAAAGTATAGAATAATTTCTACAACATGTTACATAGTTTATTTTTGCTGTTCTCAGAATATATTGAATTCCACTTAAAGCAGTGAGTTTAAATTACTCATCATATGACAGCAGGAAAAAAAAACACAATCTAAAAGATTGTGTTTTAAAAAAAACCTTACATACTGACAAACGACAAATGTACGCTAATCTTTGATTGACTTACTTTTCCTTGAGGCCAAATAGTATATCATGGAGGTCCTTTTCTCGTTACATAGTATTTTGCTGTTCACTTAGAAATCCATTTCATCGACTTTCTACAAGAAAAGCTCCAAGAACATCTGAAATATTTTCAAAATTTTAATATTGCACCTTTCCATTTGGCCAAATAGTGTCACATGTATGAGTATATATGAGTACTCCTCCCGTCTTCATAGGCCAATTACCTTTACCTAAATTTTGGCTGTAAAAACACTAGGTATGAATTTATAAAGCCAAAAGGCAAACGTTGTTTGAAAGTCAAATTATTGTCGTTACATTGGGTCCAACCTTTAGAAGTTTTTAAATAGCATGTGTAATGCCCTGATGTTGTAGAAGGACCGTCATGAAAAATAATAGCTACAGTTGCAAAGGTTCTTCCTGATATCGATAACTGAGAAGCCACTAAATTTTTAATAGAAGTTGTCAATTTAGTTCCATCAGGTCTACATCGTTGGAACATTAAAATAACATAGTGACCATAATTTTGTAGAAATAATGTGGACAGCATTGCAGACTTACATTGAGTACACACCATATTGTGATCCGCTGCTTTAACTAGATTATTGAAAGACACTGATTTGCAGTCTGGTAAAGTTAAATATATAAATCTTTCAGAGTCTATTCTAGTAGCACTTGATGAAGCACAGTTATCATAGTCATGTTGCCATTGATAAGAAAGGCCAAATAGATTTTTTATATCTACTCCTTCATCTTGTAATACATCAAACATATACATTAAAAATTCCTGACAATCCTGCTGAATATTCTGTGAAAATTGATTTTGACCTGAACATATATCTAGAAGATTTCTAATTTCTGAAACACTTTCTATTTTAGCTCTATCACTACTACATTTCTCTAACACAGTATTCAATAAACAGCACAATGTTTGTTCCCGATTTTCAACAATCTGTCTTTGTAAATTTTGAAGAAAAAATCCAACATTAACTACGACATTAGCATAGCAGTTGACACCAGAACTGTTTTCAAACTGAAATCCAACAACATCTTCAACAGAATCCTTTTTGTTTCTCTTTACAATTACACTTTTATCTACTTTATGTCTTTTTGCTGATACCTCCCTGCAATTACTCTCATTTCTTCTTTTTCGGCCTACCACACGTTTTTCAATCAGAGGATATTGAGGCAAATGTGGAGCATACTCTCTTCTTAACCTATTGTATTCTTTTACACAATCTAAATCTGCACAAATCTTTGTTTCATCACACTCAATCAAGTACAATCCTGCTAAAGTTCTGACTCGTGATAATGCCACATATGCCATACCCTCCTTGAACACAGAACTTCCAATGTTCACCAAAGCGCTATCTACACTTAAACCTTGAGACTTATGAATTGTCACCGCATATGCCAAACAAATAGGAAACTGTTTTCGGCGAACATATAAGTCTTTCACGAGCAAAAATCTAGCTGAACAACGACAAATTTGTTCTATTTCATCAATGTCATCAAATTTAATTTTTAAAATGTCAATTCCATCTCTATTTTTGTAATTCACAAAACCAACAACATAACCCATTGCTCCATTTACTAGACCTCTTTCAACATTTAAATTCCTTCTTAAAATGACACGACAATTCAAACACACATTCAGAGTCTTTTCAAAACCAGCAGTTTTAGATATAGTCTTCTCTAATGAATCCAATTTTGATTTCAAATTTTCAGACAAAATAATTGTTGCTCCCATATGCTCTATTTTATCAATAGCTTCCAGTTTTACTATCTCTTCATTTTCTAACTGTAACATTTTGTTGTTGAACATGGAACATTCTTTCAGAGTTGGCAACAAACATATGCCAGATTTCTTCTCGTTAATTTTCTTAAATATGTTCTCTGGAAGAATGTTTTCATTTGGGTACAAATTTGAAATTAATCGTGCATGTAAAGCTTCTTTCCCTTGCTGACTTACTTTTCCGATCCTTACATCTTGTAGAATATTTTTATAATCTTCATCATTTGCCTGCCGCATATTTTGAAGCAGTTCTGCATATTTAAAGTTTAACCATATATTAACGTTTCCGATGCTCCCTAAGCACTTCCTGGTATCTTCATGTGTGAGCATTTTGAACACAGGTTGTCCTTTCACTGGAGTCAACTGCAGAAGATCTCCAAAAACAATAATATGTTTTCCACCAAATAAGACATCATAGTCTGTTCTAAGAATTTCTTGCATTCTCAAATGCACAAAAGCAAGCATGATATTTGACACCATGCTTACTTCATCAATGATAAGAAGTTTCATTTTCTTCAGGACTCTCGAAACTTCGGAACACGCATCTCCTGATAGCTTGTGATACTCCAATTTGTTATCATGCTCCACTGGCAGCATTAGTAAACGATGTAAAGTAATCCCTTTAATGTTATGTGCTGCCAGCCCAGTTGGAGCAGTAACAACACAAGACAGCGGTGATTCAGTCCTTTTCTGCAGATAAGTTGCAATGGCTTTAACCAGAAAACTTTTTCCAGTTCCCGCTTCTCCACTCACGTACAGTTGGACAGGCTTAAATGATGTACATGAGCATTCTTTTTTCTCATGACTGAATCCATGTTCAATCTGTTCTGTGACTTCGTCATATATCTGTTTCTGCTCAAGGTTTATTTGTTTCACCAAATCTTCTAAGTTAACTTCATCATCTTGACCTTGTTCCATAACTCTTTCCACCTCATCCATGGCAGTAGCAGGTTCATTTTGGATAATTGGTCCTCCTAGTGGATCCTGACTCAATGAAGCAGAACTCTGACTGCCTTGAGAACTGTCTCTCGCAATCTCTGCAGCAATTGTGGCTTCTTGCTCTATTTCTTCATTCAACATTTGCAGATAATTTGGAAAAACAGGACATTCTTTGGTATCCTTCGTTGCATTAAAGGAGTCTTCATAACAGAGAAAATCTCCAAGAAGTTCCTCTTCTTCACGCCATGGTTTAAACAGTTGCAAAAGAGCCAAATAATAAAATTATCTTTTATCTGGATTATCACAACTCAATTTGCGATGATTAATCAAATGACCTTTTTTATGTTTCACTAGACATCCGTCACATCCAATGACTCCATATATTCCATTATTGATATCTTCTCTGATGTTCCTCTTATAAATATATCTCTGCAGAACTTCATAGAGACAAGCGTTCTCAAGGTGATGACTTCTATTTGGATAGTATGTATCCAACATGTTTGTCTTCAAAATATCTGTACTTTCTGGTTCTTCCCCTGCCAAATACTCTATCTCTTGTACAGATTTCAAAACTCGATTTCGTGTTGCAGCAAGACCTAGACTCACCCAAATGATGGTTCTAGATTTGGCATAGAGACTTGCTGACGACAATCGATCAGAACATTCATACGCTCCAATTTCTCGATGCGACAACATCTTCAGACTGTAACTGTATAATTTCTTGCTTAGACTCTTTTCATGTGAAATGTCCTCCCACATTTCCTTTAGTTCTGTCTTTTCTTTTTTTGTGATGTAAGACGTCACATATCGAGCCACAGCAATAGAGTTGTCAGCAACGAATTGAATATCCATGTTAGCATTCCACATGGACAAAATCACTGGGTTGTAGTCGTTGATGTACTTAGACTCTTCGTCTCTTTTTAAATTGTATGTATTTTTTGGTGATTTCCTCGTCACAGTATGTCGCAGAGAAGACATCAAATTATTTACTCTTCCTTTAGAAATCACTGGTCGTGGAAAGCTGAAACGACATTTTGTGTAGAACTTGTCCTTGTTTCTGAATTTTCGACGACAGTACTTTCCACAACGATGGGATTGAAAGCGTAAAACTTGTTGCCTTAAACTGTTTTCTTCTGTAGTTTTCGGAACAGCACATGTTGAATACTCTTCAATGAAACTCATCACTGTGTCATCCGAATCTGTTACAAATTTGGGTGCATCTTTAATCCACAACAACATATGTATGTGAGGAGGACCTCTCGCTTGATACTCCTTTCTCCAAAAGAAATCCAAAACCTCTCCAAGGGGAGGATTTTTTTTGTTGGTAATAAAAGACATCATAGCTTCAAATCTATGATTAAAATATCTGCATACATTCACTGGATCTAAAGAGCACAGTTCTCCAGGTGTTTTGAATTCTATATTTTGTATATTAGCATTGGCCTCTCGTAGAAATTGAAGTAAGTCCTCCCATGCATACTCGGCACAGCTAAGAGTGAGGAACCATGTAGGAGTTCCTAAGTTTCTTAGCATACATTTCAATTCCCCATGGCGACGGTACCAATACTCATTTGTACCACACTGACATGCCATGAGATTGATTAGATGAGATTCTAAAATATTATCTTGAAGATTCACTTTCTGCATAAAGTCCCTCGCCGAAACATTTTGTAGATGTGCTCCACTTTTCAGAATATGGTTTACTGCATAGGAAAGCCCAGACAAGTCACTTTCATACAGTAGATGAAACAAATAGGGAATGCATTGACGAAACCTTGCATCTTCAGCATATAACTTACAGTTCGATATTCAGATGCAGGAATTTGAAGTGGTCGATCGTCATATCGTCCACCTCGACCTGTTGAAAATAGCTGTGGAAAACAACAAGCTTCCAAACTTTCTTCCCATACACTAATGGGACTTCCTTTTGCTGTTTTAATTTGAAACACGTCAATTGCATTCCCCATTACTTCTTTGGAATGTAAAGGATGAACAGTATAATGTTCATATATTTCTTCACTTCTAGACACATCAACTTTTTCAATTTGGCCAGCTGAACAATCACTGTCTTCATCTGCAGCTGTTTCCTCTGCTGCAACACATACATCTTTGTAGTACTCATTGTTTTTGACTAAATACAACGTTGCCTTTTTGACTTTCCTAACATCCACTAAATCTTGCCAGATTCTTTTACTCTTTGTTGGAACCCCATTAACTAGAATAACTAAAGGTTCCTCTTCTACTTTTTCTATACCAATTGTATCAAAACCAATTGTATCAATATTTCTTTTCAAATCTAGGGGCAAATAAACAACTCTTCCCTTTAATCCTCTCTGCAAATCTGTAGGAGGCAATTTTTCCTATCGTAGGCTCCATGCGAACAATTGCCTGAAAAGGATGGACACATTGAATCAAAATAGACTCATATGTATTTAAATCTATCAATTCACGGGAAATGTCTATCAACTCCAGATTATTATGAACAGCTCTAGCAGGCATTCTATTTTGATTTAATTTGTCATAACAATATTTACAAATACGCTGATCAGAACTCAAATCAAAAGAATTTTCCACCCACAAATAAGTTGCTAAATCTTTCCACTCATAATTATCCATCTTTTCACTTTTTGCATATAAATCAACTAACCTAGTCTGAATCTTATAATGAGTCCGTCAACAACACACACAAGTAAAATTCGGCCTTTCACTTGATTTCACCTTAAACCTGGTAATTTCCTTCTCAAACTTTTCTGTATTTAAAATCTGTACATTGTCTTCCACATTACCTTGAATTGCTGTCTCAATTTCTACACTGTCCTCTTGCTCACGAAAATAACAAATCTCAATTTCTTCACAAATCTTCTTCACATCTAATTCTGTTCCATGCAAAAGAGCACTGTTTAATTGTTTAAGCTTAAGTGCTGGACTTTTTGCATAATACAACATTCTCACTAATTTCCTCATTTTGGTATGATGCACTGCTAACATCCTAAAATGATGAAAAACACTCTGACAGACTTTTCTAGAAAGACAAGCCAGTGAATGGCCTTGCAAACCTGTGATTCCTCTCACTCTGCAAGGATCTAAGTCTTGCAACAACTTCATTTTCTGCTTTAGACTTTTCTTACTACATGTACGTAAGAAATTACAAAACAAATCAATTGATTCCTGTCGCACACTACAAATACTACTACACTTCCAAGTGTACACTGGACCCTTAGTACGTCTCCCTAAAACTCCATCAGATAACACCTCTTCTGGTTCTCTAGGCACAAGTTTCTCTTTTTCAATCGGACAACCGTCTTTCACTTCATACGCTCGACCACTGGTGTCAACTGCATGCACTAAATCATTCTCCTGGAAGTAACTCTCCTCATTAAAAAATGGCTCACAACTTGAACTGTGCATCCATTCTCCAGAAAAAACTTTACAAAAATTAGTCCGATTAATTACTCTTTTCCATCTACTGTTTGATTTGAAAACATCAATTGTCTTGTTAAGTGTCCTAATTCTATTGATTATTAAAATAAATATTTTTTTCTTAACTTCAAAAGCATGATCAACAATCTTCTCTACACTTTTCTTTTTCTGATAAAAAGCAGCTCTCTGTTTACCTTTCCTAATGTTTTTTAACAAATTTAAAACCACGCTATTGCGAAACATTCGTCTACGAATGCCTCTGAACTGATTCTGCCTTCTATTCCTATACATATTATTCTCTCCTGCTCCAGTTTTAGGATTCTTTGAATTTCTCTCCTTCCTTTTCAATTTTACTCTCTCATTTTCCTATTTTTACATGGTGTCCATTATTTTTTCTGGATGTACATATGTTGCGTAAAAAAGACTTAGTTGTCTTACCAGGAGCTTTGTTCCTGTTTTTTGAAGTATCTGTTGTGGAAGAATGCTGTAATTCCGTTGCTATTTTTGATTTTTCCCGGTTGCGTTCTTTCTTTGTCCTTTCTTTTGTGGGCATCTTAGCTTTTTCTTCAAATAACGATTTCAATCTGTGTTAAAGAAAAACAGTACCACATTATAGACCACTATTACCAAACAACAAAGCAATGACAAAAAGCAAACGATCAATACAGGGTTTCAGATCAGGTGAGGATTCTTCAGTGGTGCACAAAAGGTGAGGAGTGTATTGAAAAATATAGTGGAAGACAGCTCTGTCCACAACTACAAAGAAGATCAGACCTATGTCTAACTCCACTGCACTCTTATACACAGGCTTCACCACCTATGCTTCCCAAGAAAATATTGAGTTATATAGTTATATAAAATTGTATTTTATAAAATTGTGAAGCTCCATGAGAAAGCGTTTGCCTCAGTCTTATTCCTGTTGTGAGGCAGGTGCAAGATTTTGCCTCAGTCTTATCCCTGCTGTGAGGCAGGTGATTGTAAATAGGATCTGTGCTGTGTTTCCTAAATGTGATGTCAAAAACGATTTTGGAGAAAATGATTGGTTTTTACATTTTTGATTATAATGTGGCGCAGAGGTTTAAAAAGTGACGCATCTACCTACATGCATCAATTTTTAAATATGCAGCAAAAAGGTACTTGTTTGGGTTTTCCTGAGGAGCGTAGTTGGTGAAGCTTGTGTCTAAGAGTGCAGTGGACTAGGCTTCATGAAGCATATACCTGTCTGCATTCTTAGACGCAGGTGTCAATTTGACTCTTTACAGTGATGTTAGCTGTGTTTTAAATCAGTGTAGGAATCATATTGAGTTTGTTTGCATAGAGGAATTGTATTTTGTAAAATTGTGAAGCTCCATGTGAAAGCGTTTGCCTCAGTCTTATTCCTGTTGTGAGGCAGATGCAAGATTTTGCCTCAGTCTTATCCCTGTTGTGAGGCAGATGATTGTAAATATGATCTGTGCTGTGTTTCCTAAATTTGATATCAAAAACGATTTTGGGGTATAATGTGGCACAAAGGTTTAAAAAATGACGCATACATGCGTCACTTTTTAAATATGGGGAAAAAAGATACATGTTGGGTTTTCCTGGTGAGCCTAGGTGGTGAGGATTGTATCTAAGTGTGCAGTGGACTAGGCTTCATGAAGCATATCCCTGTCTGCATTCTTAGAGACAGGTGTCAATTTGACTCTTTACAATGATGTTACCTGTGTTTTAAATCAGTGTATAGGTGTTGAGGCTTGTGTCTAAGAGTGCAGTGGATTAGGCTTTATGAAGCCTATCTCTGCTGCATTTTTAGACACAGGTGTTTTGAGGCAAAATCTTGCACTTGTCTCACAACAGGAATAAGAGTGAGGCAAACGCTTTCTCATGGAGCTTCACAATTTTACAAAAGATACAATCCTCACCACCTAGGCTCCCCAGGAAAGCCCAAACATGTACCTTTTTTTCCCATATTTAAAAAGTGACGCATGTATGCGTCATTTTTTAAACCTTTGCGCCACATTATACTCAAAAATGTAAAATCCATTTATTTTCCCCAAAATCGTTTTTGACATCACATTTAGGAAACACAGCACAGATCATATTTACAACCATCTGCCTCACAGCAGGGATAAGACTGAGGCAAAATCTTGCACATGAAGCTTCACAATTTTACAAAATACAATTCCTCTATGCAAACAAACTCAATATGCTTCCTACACTGAGTTAACACAGCTAACATCATTCTAAAGAGTCAAATGTATTTTTATTAAACATGCACACATTCTTTATTACTTTTAAAAAATGTAAAAACTATTTTTATGCTTCATGAAGCCTAGTCCACTGCATTTTTAGACACAAGCCTCACTACCTACGCTCCCCAGTAAAGCCCAAACATGTACCTTTTTGCACCATATTTAAAAAGTGAGACATGTAATTAGATGCGTCACGTCTTAAACCTCTGCGCCACAATATACTCAAATATGTAAAAAAAAATCATTTCCCCAAAATCGTTTTTGACATCACATTTAGGAAACACAGCACAGATCCTATGTACAACCATCTGCCTCACAGCAGGGATAAGACTAAGGCAAAAGCTTTCACATGAAGCTTCACAATTTTACAAATTAATATTCCTCTATGCAAACAAACTTTATATGCTTCCTACACTGAGTTAACACATGTAACATCATTGTAAACAGTCAAATTCACAACTGTGTCTAACAGTGCAGTCAGGGATAGGCTTCATGAAGTCTAGTCCACTGCACTCTTAGACACAAGCCTCACCACCTACGCTCCCCAGGAACGCCCAAACATGTACTTTTTTGCACCATATTTAAAAAGAGACACATGTAATTAGATGCGTCACGTTTTAAACCTCTGCGTCACAATATACTGAAATATGTAAAAAACATTCATTTCCTCAAAATCGATTTTGAAATCACATTTAGGAAACACAGCACAGATCCTATGTACAACCATCTGCCTCACAGCAGGGATAAGACTAAGGCAAAAGCTTTCACATGAAGCTTCACAATTTTACAAAATACAATTCCTCTATGCAAACAAACTGAATATGCTTCCTACACTGAGTTAACACATGTAACATCATTGTAAAGAGTCAAATTCACACCTGTATCTAACAGTGCAGTCAGGGATAGGCTTCATGAAGCCTAGTTCACTGCACTCTTAGACACAAGCCTCACCACCTACGCTCCCCAAGAAAGCCCAAACATGTACCTTTTTGCACCATATTTAAAAAGAGACACATGTAATTAGATGCGTCACTTTTTAAACCTCTGTGCCACAATATACGCAAATATGTAAAAAAACATTCATTTCCCCAAAATCGTTTTTAACATCACATTTAGGAAACACAGCACAGATCCTATGTACAACCATCTGCCTCACAGCAATGATAAGACTAAGACAAAAGCTTTCACATGAAGCTTCACAATTTTACAAATTACAATTCCTCTATGCACACAAACTCAATATGTTTCCTACACTGAGTTAACACAGGTAACATCATTGTAAACAGTCAAATATATTTCTATTAAACATGCACACATTTTTTATTTCTTTTAAAAAATGTAAACACCATTTTTTCCCCCAAAAATCGTTTTTTACATCACATTTACAAAACACAGCACAAGTCCTACGTAGAAGCATTCCATGTCATGACTAAAAATTCACAATTTTACAAAATACAATTACTCTATGCAGTAAAAACTTTTTACCAAGCATTATCAAAAATCATGACACAAAGCAACATGTAAAGACCACAATTTTCTTCCAAATCTTCTCCATAGAGTATACAAGTCTCTATGTATATTAAATGAATCATAACTCACCTTTACAAATGCTTTAGGACATTCACAACAGTGTCAGATACACACACCAATATTTCTTTAGCAGAGCAAAAGGTATGTTCTCCAACCACTGCAAACCATAAAGGCACAGAAAACCTCTAATTCTACACAGATATCCCTTTTTGTTAACCAATTAAAACTCTTCCCTCTCTATATTCAAACCAACACCCTTCCCCCCATCAGCTCTTTCTACCTGTTACCATAGCAACTCCCTCCTCACTGAGCTGCCAGGGTTAAAAGTTTATTCTACAATGTTGCAAATCACCTCTGCAAGGATGTTTGACCTGCAAATACACCAGCTTATCTGGTGTAAGGTTTCTTTAAATAACTTTTTTTTAACCATTCAAATTACTTCATACACAGAACACAACCATGCACCCTAACTTTCAGTTTTCACCTATCTCATTCTACCAATCATTGCTTGTGATTCAAGAGCACTGAAACTCCACAGGTTTTTTTTGCAAACTCCTATTATTCCAACTGCCATTTCTTTTCCACACTTCATCTAACTGGACCAGAATCTCCTCTGACCATGTATTCTGTCTGGATTATTGGACATAGTTATATCCACTGGGCTCAAAGGTATGCTAGTAACAGAAATTTACACAACCTTGATTTATCAAACGTGAACATAAAATGGATTAGCCACAGAGGATTAAAATGTCACCAATTGATTCCATTGGTGAAACCCTTTTTGCATTTGCCACACCCTGACCTGTTAATTCTGCACTGTGGAGGAAATGAAATGGGCACTTTAACTGGTGTAGGTCTGGAAATGCTTTTAAAGGACACCTTTGAGCAATTGATGGCACTTTTTCCACAAACTGCCTTGGTATATTCCAATATATGCCAAAGGCAGAAATGGAAGTGGTCCAACCAATTTTGTCCACAATTTGAAAATGCACGGAAACATGTGAATAAATCTGTTTCTGCTTACATGAGAGACTATGGAATGGGTTCAATATACAACAACAACTTGCGTTACAACATGCAAGATATTTACAGAGAAGATGGTGTGCACTTCTCAGATGAAGGGAATAGAATATTCCTCCTGAATTTAAGACTGTGCATTGGTACCTACTTGTAGGTACCTAAATCAGCCACAGAACCCAAAAGCCCTTTTCAGGGCTACCCTATCTCTGATCACTCCAAATGATTATCTTTTTCTAACTTTTTTCTCTATTTTTCACCATAGTACGCTCCCCGGTACGCTTCCCGGTGCGCGTACTGGGCGCTCCCCCCGCGAAAATTTAAAAATATAATTTTTTTTGTCCTATATGGGCCTCCTAAGACCCCCTCAGGAAACCTAGAGGGTCAGGGAGTGCCAACCGTGCCCCCTTATACCCATTCCCAACGTTATTTGTCCGCCATTTTCTGACTCAAATCTACCGAAACACAAAATGGAGGACTCCCGTACCGCTGCCGGTACGCGTACCGGGGCACGCACCGGGAAGCGCTCCAAAAAAAATAATAAAAGTTAATTTACATAAAAACCACTGGAGACACTTTCACCAAATATAGAATAGGCAATACTACATACCAGTCCCTACCATTTTCCCAAATTTGGTGGAATTCCATTCAGCCATTTGGCCTGTAGCCCTGTCTAAATATCCTGAGGTAAATTACATAACAAAAACACATCTGAAGTGTTAGAATTGACAACCAATTAAAATGTTACTTTCATTTTCTATTTTTTTTTCCTGACATTTGATTGGTTATGTACATGAATATAAATGAAAAATGAGAGGGAAACACAGCCATTTTGACTACTACTTCCTAAAGTGCATTTGAAAAGGATTTTCACTGAGAACTTCAACTGCTTTCTCAAAGGTAAGTTGTTATTTTGGAAAGTGAAGTATGTTGTGCACTTTAAGGTAATTTAGAAAACATTTTCTGATAGTTATATACTATCCCTCTGTAATAGTTATAGATTGAGATAGGCTTCTCTGTTATAGTTATGGATGGAGTTAGGCTTGTCTTGTATAATTATGAATTTACTTAGGCTTTATCACATACACTTTTTTATATTTCTACTTCCAGCCTGATACCATACACTGCCCAAACATAACTTCACTGTTAAAAAATCAAAACTACCTGTCTGAACTTAAACCCAACAGTGCCCTATCTCTACTGATATATTTATGTTTTATGCAATTTACAGCAAGAAAATGGAAGGACAACAGAATATTTCTTTCGAAATTGTTCTGGAGAACAACCCTGAAGAAATTATTGATGAGAATGATGACTTTGATTTTATGGATGAGTCACTGGACCATGAATTAGTTCAGTTTGTGGAAGCAATAGAATCACAGAATGAAAATGAGGACATTCCAGACAATATAGTGTTAGAAGTTTTATTAAATTTTGAAAAAGAATCAGAAAAATAAATTTATATTTAATAATCAAAAATTGTTCGAGACATTATTCATTATTATATGTAATTCATAAACTATTACCATGCGCAAACGGGTTAGCGACTCATTTGCGCATGCTAAAATTGTCATGGTCATGTACCAACACAATTTTGCGAGTCGCAAATGAATTGCGACTCGCAAAAAAGTGTTTAGAGACTCTCTATTTGGAAGGGGCATTCCTTTCCAAATAGTGAGTCTCAAACCCATGTACTAATGTTTTGCAACCGGAATTGCGGTTGCAAAACACTCACAATTACCATATACTTCAAGTAGGTGGTAATGCATTCGCAAATGAGAAGGGGTCCCCAGGGGACCCCTTACCCTTTGCAAATGCATGTGAAATTATTATTTAAGGGCAGGCAGTGGTCCCAGGGACCACTGCTAGCCCTTAAAAAACAAAACGAAAAAGTTTAATTTTCTTTTTTAAGTACATCCCGTTTTCCTTTAAGAAAAACAGGCTGCATTAAATTTAAAAAAACTGCTTTATTTAAAAGCAGTCCCAGACATGGTGGTCTACTGAGCCCAGTTGGCCACCATCCCTATGAGGAAATATTAGGGAGGGTGTAGGTTAATGAGTGATTATTCATTTTATTTGTATTGCAGATTATTCCAATGGGTTATTACGAAGAAGCCTTGATGAGAGCCCATTGAGAATCCATGTGGCTTGAAACGCGTTGGCAATTGCAATTAGGATGGCAAGTATAGATATGGATATACGCATAATTCAGGAAATAATGGACTGAACTATAGGAACGCCAAAGGAAATTTAGTGGTGTCTTTTGGAGTGTATGTGATACATTGGTTTTGTGTTGTATTTATGTTCATGATGTCAAATTAATGTTTGTGTAAATTGTTGGGATTGTATAATATGATAAATGTTGTGTAAATTGTTATGTATGTAAATATGTATATGTTACTTGATATGTGTTTCACTAGAAGGATGTGAGGTCCTTACATAATACATTAGAACAATTATTGAAAAAAATAGGGAGAATAAATAACCCAATCATCAAAGGAATATATGGGTCGATTAGGATCGCGGACGGACTTGAGTCCGTCCGCAACCCCTGAGGAGGAGGGAACGTCCGCATGGGCTGCGGCGTTCCCTCCGATCAAATTAGGATGTGACCGCCAGGGTGGCGGTCACATCCTCTATCTCTAACATTGCGGCGGGTGCAGCTTCAAGCTGCACCCGCCGCAATGTAAAAAATCCATGCACAGCATTTGCGTGCACAAAGCGGCAGGCACCGTGCGGTGCCTGCTGCATTGTGCACGCAAATGCAGGGGGGTACCATAGGTACCCCCCATGTGCACCCCCCACCCCACCTTCACCCAGGGGGCCCGCAACGGGCCCCCGAAGTGAAGGTCCGTATGCTTTTCCACGGCGGTAAAGCCGCCGCGGAAAAGCATATATTTTCAGACATCCTAATATGCCTGGCGGTGTCTGATAGACACCACCAGACATGTTAGTGCTTTTCCGCCGCGGTCGCCTTCCGACCGCGGCGGAAAAGCGGCGGACAGATTATCAGACCCACCAGCCATCCTAATTTGGCGGTGGGTCTTTGGAGTCTCCGCCGCGGTTTTTCCGCATCCTCCAGGCCGGCGGACACTTCCGCCGGCCCGGAGGATGCGGAAAAACCGCCATCCTAATCGGCCCCATAGTGTGGTTGTTGAAATAAATCAAGTGCCATAACTGATTAAGATACCAGGTTCCCCCCTTGTTTTTGCATTTATAAATGGCCCTACCTGGATCCTGTCTTATGGGCCTGACCTCTTTGTTTATTCAATTTTCTATAAGTGACATTTCTAAATTATAATCTACAATCCAACTTTGCCATTAAAAATGATTTTAAATTATGATTAGAATGAGTAATTAAATATTATTATTACTTCTCCCATACTGAATTTAGCACTTTTAATAAGGTAAACAAGTGTTAGTCAGCCTTGCCCCAGCGAAAATTACAACTTTGGCGGTTTTTCACTGCAAAAGGCATGTAAAACATTAAAAACACATTTTAAATACCATGCACCCTGCACTATGGTCATTTAGACCCTAAAGTAAGAGTGACTTATAAGTATTAAAAAAAGGTTTAAGCCTGGCAAATGTCTTTTTATTTTTCTGCCTGGTCAAAATTTCAGTTCTAAAACTGCACACATAGGGCATCATTATGATGCCGGTGGGGCCGCCACAGACAGGCCATCAGTGGCAGTCCCAGTGACAGACAACCCTCCAGAAAAACTGCTGCATTTCGATGCAAGCAGTTGGACCCTTGACTGTTGAGGGACGGACCGCCACCTCCAACAGGTTCTACTGTTCCCGACGGGGTGGCAGACGGAATCGTGACCCTGGATGGAGGTGGTGCCTGCAGTCAGGATTGCGATGTCCCTTTCCAACTGCCTGTTCATGGCAGGTAGGCCGGAAAAGGAAGCCGGAAAGGGACTTTGGGGGGGCCCCAAGCAGAGCCATGGGGGACAGGGGTCCTGGCGGAATATGTAGTGGCCCCTTACACCCTGTAATGTGGCCCTGCGGGCACATGTAGTGCCCCCACACACATTCATGTACCGTGTGTCAGGCACCACGTGCATGTGCACAGAGTGCTAAATAACACAGCAGCTTGTGCTGCAGCCCTTATCCAAGGCCACAGCACAAGCCCCCGTGTTAATGAGCACTTTTCTGGCAACCAGCCCAGTGGCATACCATTACTCCGCAGGTATTTACTTAGAAGTTTCTACTTCGCAAATACCTTTACTACGCATGATTTTAGTGCTCATGCTTTAACTTCGCAAATATATACAAATACATTAAAACTGCTTTTACTTCGCAGTAAATTATTACGCATATAGTTACAATGCGTTATTGGTACTTTAAAACAAAACATTAATCGTATAAGTAACCTATCCTCTGGCACGGACCCTGAACCCTAAAAATACCCCCTATACCCCAAAACCCTAACCCACTCTGACACCTAAAATTACCCCAGCACCACAAAGCCTTAACGCACCCTGAACCCCAAAAATACTCCAGCACCCCGAAACCTTAAATGTACCCTGAACCCTCAAAATACCCCATGCACACCAAAACCCTAACCAACCCTGACCCCTAAAATTACCCCAGCACCCCAAAACCTAAATGCACCCTGAACCCCAAAAATACCCCAGTACCCCAAAACCTTAAAAGCACCCTGAACCCTGAACTCTCAAAATACCCCATGAAACCCCATGCACCCCAAAACCCTAACCCACCCTGACACCTAAAATTACCCCAGCACCCCAAAACCTTAACCCACCCTGGCACCTAAAATTACCCCAGTACCCCAAAACCTAAACACACCCTGAACTCTAAAATGACACCCTACACCCCAAAGCCCTGGCCCACCCTGATACCTAAAATTACCTCAGCACCCCAAAATCTTAAACGCACCCTCAACCCTAAGCCCTCAAAATACCCCATGATACCCCATGCACCCCAAATCCCTAACCCACCCTGATACCTAAAATGACCCGCACCCCAAAACCTAAATGCACCCTGAACCCCAAAAATACCCAAGCACCCCAAAACCTTAAATGCACCCTGTACCCTAAAAATACCCCTCCTACACCCCAAAACCCTAAGCAACCCCACCCCTAAAATTACCCCAGCACCCCAAAACCTTAAATGCACCATGATCCCTCAAAATACTCCCTGTACCCCAAAACCCTAACCCACCCGACCCCTAAAAATACCCCAGTACCCCAAAACCTAAACGCACCCTGAACGCTAAAATTACCCCCACACCTCAAAACCCTAACCAACCCGACCCATAAAATTACCCCAGCACACCAAAAACCTAAACGCCTAAAACTTTAATTTGCACAGTTACTCCATTATGCGTAGTAAGTGCATGCTAAGTAATGGAACATGCGTAGTAAATGCATGCTAAGTAAATGCATGCTAAGTAATGGCATCTGCGAACTAAAATATGCGTAGTAATAGCAATTGCTCTAATTTCCAGTGGAATTCCTCCACCGATCTATCCCTGTGGTTCAGGAAATTTCACCACAGGATTCTCTTCCGGGTTTAGCTCTTCCTCTAGAAACCAGAGGATCTTATATCACCACCTATCTATAATGCCGTCATCAACTGCGTTTTCACCCATTTTAACTTTTAATTTACCTTGGTATTTGGTTCGCTCCCTCCCTGAAAGATACCCTTAAATTTACGCTTGACTCTCTTATAAAGAAAATCACCTCCCTTCTTCAAATCTGGTCCCCGTTATTTCTTTCCTGGTGGGGTAGACTGGACACAATTAAAATGATGATTACCCCTCATGTTCTTTATACGGTATCTATGCTTCCTTTCAAAATTCCCCTTTCCTATTTCTCTCGCATAAACTCTATTTGTACTAAATTTTTGTGGAATGACAAACATCCCCGAATAGCACTACAGAAGCTGATTCGCCCTAAATCTGAAGCTGGAGTTCGATTTCCCAACTTTAAAATGTACCACTCTGCTTTCCTGATCAAACAATCCTTTTCTTTAGCATATAACTTTGATGACACTCCTGTACCTACATGGGTTCTTCTAGAACGCTCTTTCTTGAAAGACCTTTCCTTTCAACATGTTGTTTTTATGTCAAACTGTTCTTTTTTTACTAAATACCCTATCTTAAAATATTCCTAAACTGTATTACACAATGTCTTCTCCTCCAATCTTACATCATTGCAATGTTTTTTATTTTCTGTTGTATGGTATAACAAATTTCTTCGATATAAAGGTAAATCATTTTACTTCAAGCACTGGAATGAGAAGAATATTGTATTTGTTCATCAGTTTTTTGATAATGACTCTCTCATTCCTTTTCCGAAACTGCAACTGTTATTTAATTTACCTTTGTCATATCTTTCTGAATATAACATTATTACATCTGCAATTCAGTCACACTTAGCTTCCCTTTCCATTCCTGTTGTCTTCCCATCTTTTGTTCCTACCTCTTCCCTTTACCCCTTATTTTCCTCTCAACAACCCAAGGCTGCCCTTGTTTATTCATTATTACTGTCACCTAGTTCAGATCGTTCTAAATCAGCTGTTGAGATTGCATGGGAAACGGACCTTAATATGTCTCTCTCTGTTCTGATGTGGGAACGTGTATGGTCCAAATTGTTTAAGGTATCTCCTGCTGCCCGCATTACCCAATCGTTGTTGTTCATTTATCATAGAGTCCTTATCACTCCTGTAACTGTTCATAAGTTCTCCCCAACATCCTCTCTAATGTGTTGGTCCTGTGCTAATGAAACTGGGTCACTTAAACATTTACTGTTTGAATGTTTTCATGTTTCATCATTTTGGAAGGAAGTTTGGAAAACCTGTATGCTAGCCTTTATTTGTTCTGCCCAGTTATCTTTACAGGCTATTTTTCTAGGATCATTATCATCTGATGTGGATATTATCTCTTCTTCTGAGAGATTGTTGGATTTGTTTATTTCTCTTGCATTTAAAGTTATCCTATTATGTTGGAAAGATAATTCTAAAATTTCTATCCACACCTGGTGGAATTTTGTTTGTGATGAACATAGAATTGCTATCGCTTCGTCCTATTCCATTCCCCTCAAAATTAAATCTGATCTCCTTTGGCTCCCCTTTACCACTTATCTTTCCTCCAAATCTCTTCCTTGACTGATTCTCAGTATTCCCACTTATTATCCCCTTCTCCTCTCTCTCTCTTCTCTTCCCTTCTTCTGCCCTTGCTTTCTTTTTGTTCTTTCTTCTTTCCTCCTTTCTATCCTTCTTGTTTCTCCCCTTTTCCCTTTTCTCTTCTCTATATGATCATTTCTTTCTTTGTTTTTATTGCTCATGCATATGTTTTCTTACCTCTTACTTATTTTATTGTTCCAATTTTTCTTTTATATCATATGTATTGTATTTACTCTAAAATGCTAATAAAAATCTCTTAAACAAAAAAAAACTTTTAATTTATGCCCCTGATCTTGTACTTTACCACTAAACATATTTGCTGGATGCACTTAATGTCCTGACAAACAAAACTTTTCATAATTGACCTCTCAAAAATCAAGATGATGCAATTTTTTTATCAATGATATAAGGCAAGAAAAGTGTAAACATAGTGAATATTATCTATTGGAGATTTGCCCTGTCTGTAGCTCAACGCATTTTTGTGGGAATTAGGACTCTGAACCCTTTACGCTTACTATAAGTGGTAAAGTGTGAGCTCTCTCCCGTCTAAGCTTGGTAAAATTGGTATGCACCTGATTGGTACATTTATAAGTCCCTAGTAGATGGTTCTATAGGTATATTCTTATAGGTATTCTACCTTTACTACGCTTTCATTACTTCGTATTACCATTACCAGTCGACGGAAATCAGACCCTTAATCTTTTTAAAGGTAGATGCTTGACCTGAGACTTAGCACATCCTTATTGCTGCTCTTGGTATCAGCAGTGCTTGATTTGTAAATGAAAGACTGCCAGTGCCTGAAGCTCCTTCTTATATGTCTGCGGACCTTGCACTTAAATGTAAGCCTCTTTTATTCACTACCAAGCACATCCTGCCCCTTTATCTCTCTCTTGCACATTTCTGCTTTCTTACTTTATTTTTTTCGTCTTTGTCTTCCTACGTCTTTCTAATTTGTGTTTTCTCCTATTTGCTTTCAGGGAATTTCTGACTTGAAAAAATAAATGCCAGTCCCTAAAAATAAGTGCCAGTGGACTCCACTGGCATTCACCAGCTCAAATTAAGCACTGATTCAGTCATATGGGGTGAATTCGTTTTACCTATGAATTTATATACTTGTTACATTTTTGATCAAATGTACCTCATCCATGGGTGTTTCCAATTTAGCCTATACCAGATTTTGATTAGTGTTGTCAAAGGCACCTAGAGGATGAATAATACAGCCAAAGAGATTAGCCCCCAGATTCATCAAGAACACATTTTGCTAATCCTTAATAGCGAAAAATACCGAATCGCTATTAAGGAATTGCAAAATGCTATGCATGAAGAAATCACTAAAAAAAATAGCGATTTCTAATAATTCCTTAATTGCGACTCGCAAATTGCGACTCACAATTAAGGAATATCTCTCCATTCATTCCTATGGGCCTAGAGGCCCATAGGAATGAATGGGAAGACAATCTCAATTTGCTAATCGCAATTAGTGATTCGCAAATTGAGATTGCGATTTCAAGGGTGCAGGGGTGTCCAAAGGACACCCTGTTGCACCCCATAAATGATGTGTGCACATATGTTGCGCACACACATGCCCTTAGGGCATGTGTGTGCGCAACATGAAACTTTGAAAAATGCACTTTAGTGCATTTTTCAAAGTTTTTGCAAATTACCATGAAGTTGTACTTCATGGTAATTTGCGTGCCCTAATAGCGAATTCGCTATTTTTTTCACTTCCATGCATTGCATTTAAGGAATCTCAATTTGAGATTCCTTAAATGCAAAGAATCGCAATTTAGCGAATTCTTAATTATCGATTTTTGCATTTGGGATGATGCATCCCAAATGCAAAAATACCTCTCGCAAAGGTTCTCAGAATCTGGCCCTTTGCGAGCGGATTTTTGTTTGATGAATCTGGCTGCATGTGTTTTAGAAGCAAACGAATCAATGCGTAAAACCATTTTTTATTTTCTCTATTAGACACTGCATGACAGATCTTACCCTAGCTTATACTGTATTTTTAGAGGCTACGATTGTTCATCTTTGCTTTATGAAGAGATTTTACAAAGATATTTCTAGGATATTGTAAAAACTGGAATCTATCCGTTCTATTTTCAGCTAACAATAGTATTGCTGTGTATGACAACGCATTACATGGGCTTGAGAGTTCAGCTTCAATCTTCATTTCATGGTTGAAGGTTCCTTTGAAAGTTGTTTGAATAGACTGAAACAGTCTTACAGGGGCATAATACATAGATGAAGTGTGAAGTTACAAAGTGTTTCCTCCATGAACTTTGAAAGTCACACAGGTCTACCTTTAGTATGAAAATTCAATTGCAAACATACATTTGCTGGCGACTATTTTCGCAAAAATATGTTTGGGAAGACAGCAAAGTTGTTTTAAAGTTTACAAAGTTCAACAACCTTAGCTTCACAGGCGAAATTCAAATTTCTGCCAATCTTACTAAGGATATATTCGTAGTGGTGCCTGACTCTACAGTCACCATTGGCAGAGTACCACACTAGTGCACTTCTTGCACCAGAAGACGGTAGTTGTTCCTCTAGCAGGGGCATAGGTTCCATTGGTGCAGCAGGTGCATTGGAAACCAGAACCAGAGTCAGTGCCGTTTTAACGCCTCAGCATGCTGGGCAGCTGCCCAGGGGCCCTAAGAGCATAGAGGCTCCATGCATACCAGAATTTAGCACTCATTTTCCATTAAATATTTGTATTCCTTTGAGTGGTTGTGTAGGCAGGGCCGAGTACCCTGCTGTGCCCGGAAGCCTATAATGCTGTTAAGACGGTCCTGACCAGAGCCTGAGCAGTCAACTGAATCCTGATTATTGTTTTTCGTTCACAGTTCAAACAGTGGCCAGGAGGACCATTTCCATCCTTGCACTGGGGTCCATGACGCTCTGGTCAGACCACTATCCTCTAGAAAGGCACCTTTTCATATTTTGAAGCTTACAAGAGGCTAGAAAAGGGTGGTTGGTTGTCTGAGAGCCTTGGTAGTGAGAAGTACACAATATCCAGCTGTTATGAGTGAAACTATGCCAGATGTCCAAGCACCCTTTGTTGTTTGGTGAAGCTTATCCTGGTGCAAAAAGCACTGATTTGGGATGCTGGGCAATAGCATAATGGCGTTCAAAAATTTGTGAATGTTCATGGTGGAGCAGGATCATTGCTAAAACAGGGTGAATTTGGCGACTAGTTATGATTCCCGGGTCCTAAACTTGCAGAGAAATGGGAAACTGCATGGGCCATACGTTTTCTACAACCTTTGACTTTGTTTTTACTTTAAGCATGCAAACAGGACATCAGATAAGAAAATGTAAAGACAAAGCATGCAGGTTACTGCCTTACTTAGTTCAATCTACGTAGCCCAATACAGCAAAATTAATCTTTGTGGTCCCTTTAATGTGGACCCTGAAATGTAGTGTGCCATGAATTGGAAACTGGTGTAAATGACTCACAGCTACGTGAGTCACGAGTAAGAGCACAGTTATCATTGAATGGACTCAAGTAGGTAAGGAAAGAGAGGCTGGATCAGAAAACATTTTTGTCTGTTGATATTTCATATCCTTGGTTGTAAGTTAAGGTAGTGCTTGGTGCAAACAGCTTTTACCATGGTATTATGATAGGAGGTGTCTGAAGGTGGTAATGTATGACAAACATGTTTGTGCATATTTGTTGTCGCATTTTGTTGTGGAGGTGATACGTTCTGTTATTGTTTATACTATTGTATGTTTGTACTGCACTATTGTAATGTGATGTTGTTTTGTACTATGGTTGCTGTGTTGCTGTTCTGTTTTGTCTGTTTTTGTGTTGTTATGTTATGTTATGTTATATATGGGTCTTGTATAGCGCAACGGCTACTCCAAAGGAGTGTCCCGGCGCTTTTGTGCTCCAGACCCAGAGAAGAAACTGAGAAACATAACAACAGACGGGTTAAAACAAAGGAATAGAGAACAGTAGAGCTTCTAATTAGAAAATAACCAAGTCTTGAGACCCTTCCTAAAGGCCAACAGATTGGATGTGGACGGTAGAGACAAGGGTAGGGAATTCCACAGCTGAGGGGCCAAAAATCTAAAAGACCGCCCTCCCAGGCGTGCCCTCTTTATGCGTGGAACCGCAGCCAGCGCTAAAGACTCCGATCTTAAGGATCGCGTCGGCCGATAAAAGGCCAGCCTTTTCTGTAAGTATTTTGCACCCGTGGCATGCAGTGCTTTGTGGGCTAATGTCAAAGCCTTGAACATTATCCTCTTCCGTATGGGAAGCCAATGAAGGGATAGCAGCAGATTTGAGGCACTGGCTCGACGATGCAAGCCGAAAATAGCTCGTGCTGCCGCGTTCTGGGTCACCTGCAAACGCTGTAGGAGGTATTCTGGGAGACCCAGATACAGAATATTAGCGTAATCCAATCTGGATCCGATGTTGTGCCCTGCTATAGTTTAATTGTGTTGTTTTACTTTCCATATGTTATATTGTGTTATGTTGTTTTTCTTACTTTAGATGTGTCAACAACTGCTGCTCCCTTTCCAAACAAAAATAGCAGATGCTTTTAAAGTTCCCCTGGCAAGTAACTATGTACCACTGATCCAAGGTGATAAAATAGCACTCTTCCAGCTTTTCAGATAATTAGGACATTTGTCAGCCAAAAACGGTGGTACAGATGTTTTTATGAGCATGTGAAGTGCTCATTATGTTCTGGCTTGACAGTAAAGCTTGTCTTATCCACAGCTTAGATCATTTTGTAAATTCATCCAACTTCTTGAGCTTGAACTTTCAGGGGCACACACCTGACATTGCAATGCTATTAAAGTGTCTCAGATAACTGGATAATTGATGGTGTTTTTGTGGCAGCAGCACACATGGAAGGAGGGCAGTCATTTACCCACATTGATTTTTAGGTTTGGCTTGACAGTACAACTGTTCTCTAACCTTTTAACCTACAGCAATATTATTCTACAATTCTTTGCTTCCACATATATAAACATCCATCACCATGCTATCTACTTGTAATGTTTTACGTTACCAAACAACATTCTGTTAAAAGCAAGACCTATTACCATTGCCAATGCTTGTTTTACATGATACAGCCACAGTTCTTCAGGCACTCACTAAGGTAAACCTTCCAACTACTTTAAAAGAAACATAAGGTTTGGTAGGGCTAGATGTTTGCATTTGTAATTATTAAATAGACAGGGCCCCATAAACAAGTTCAGCAGAAACTTTAAAAATAACGTAAATATCAAGCCAAAATACTTTATTCACATGGCTAGTTTGAATACCGACAAGAAATTCTAATGTTTCCTTTTTTTCAAAACAACTTTACCCATTCTTCACTTCTTCTTAGAGCCTCAGATTTCATAATTCCTTTCTTATTTCCCAGCACCTTCTATTTGTGCTTTCCAATATCCTCAAATATCTCTGTCAGCAATCCTTCAAGATCCGGTTCAGATGCATTTACCATGGTTCAAAATGCACTGGCCTGAAAGTAGAAAAGGTTTTCAGTAGGAAAGGTTTCCATACAAAAGCATACTACTACTACTAATAATAATAATAATAATAATAATAATAATAAGAATAGTAATAATAATATTAATAATTAGACTATTGCACATCGCTTCAGACACATTTTGTTCATTACTTAGCTAAGGTAGTATTAATAATGGTGAGATTGCTCCCTGCTAATATCCTGCTTAAAATTCACTAATCTGTAGTGTTGGCTCCTCTGCAAATACTTCTATTCCTCCTAAAACTGTACGCAGTGGCAAGCCCTGTGTTTGGACACTTCCCCATGCTTTCTAATGTGTGGTCTTCAGGGTCCATTGAACGTGTTGGAGTGGAGATGTATGTAATTGTGTGCATCACCGCCTCCCAGTGGAACGAGCAACAATCTGATCCGATACCCGATACAGTGCTTAATTTGAGGAAGTGGTTGCAGGTGGGGTCCACCAGCAGTCAATTTTGGGAACCAAAACGTATTTTTCCTCATCAGACTTTAACGCAGAGAAATACACAAAAGGGGGAAAGATGGTTGAATAAGAAGGCTGAAAATCAGTGACGAAGGAAGAAAGAAGAGATGACAAAGAACTTAAAAGAGCAAGATAAATGTGAAGGGATTTTCTGTTGCTAAATGCAAGAGGCATCAATCAGGTGGAATCAAGTCTTCATCGCCTTGTTGTTTGGCGCTTGATAGCACCAGCAGCATGGTTCTTAGCAAAACGTTAGTCTCTAGAACTTAGGGCCATATTATCAAGAAAGGGCGATACATTATCGCCGCTTTTATCGGCAGGAAACTGCCGCTAAAGCGGCAACAATGGGCTTGATAATATGCCCTTGTGAATTCCCATAGAAGCCCAGGTTAACACCAGAACCTGGGCTTCTATGGGAATTCACAAGGGCATATTATCAAGCCCATTATCGCCGCTTTAGCAGCAGGTTCCTGCCGATAAAAGCGGCGATAATGTATCGACCTTTCTTGATAATATGGCCCTCAGTCTCTTACAAATTAAGCACCAATAGAGTATTCTGTGACACAGTCACGTATGTCTATCTTGTCATTTATGATCATCAAGTTTGGCTATTGTGACCAGTAGCCTGTCAGTAGAGTCAATGTGTATATGCCATGCCCCTTCAGATGATGTTGTCAGGGATGAAACATTTTTGATGTCACTTCCTAAGTCCCTTTTCTTTCAGGGAAATTATACCATTGTTTCAAAATTCTGGCCGTGACACAATAGAAGAAACTGAAAGATCAGAAAATGACACCTCTGTCACAAATATTTATTTGGATGGAAGATTGAGAGTGGAAGACTCAATCTATAATCAACATGAGTGGTGAAAGCAGTGCAGGATATTGAAATCTCCGATTTATCAAGGTGTTTCCCAAACCTCTGTCGTTAAGGAACCTTTGAGCAGGAGCACTGCCATTATTCTGTCATACTCCTGCCCCACCAAACTCAAGGTTCCATCCCTCCACTTAGAATCATTGAAGCACCGAGTTTACACCAGCAGAACCAGCCAAGGGCTGGTGCCAGATCACAGTGAGGCCATCCAGCGCTATTGATGGAGCACGATTGATTGAATTTATTTTCGATGCCCATATCAGCCATATGAGGCACAGCGGACACGAGCAAGGAACATGCAGGATGTCCCTTTCTTGGAGGGAGAATACTCTGGGTCATTAATTTTTTGTTATGAGAAAACAAACTCCTACATTTAAAGTTTATGTTCTCAAAGCAAAAATGGTGCTTTACAAACAAATAGTATTAGCTTTTGATTAGAATGAGGGTATTCATCTAATTTAATGTAAACACAAATAAAATCTTGGGCACCTACACTTAATGATCCTTAGATTAATCTCAGAAGATGAACTGCAAAGTAATTAATATTTGTAATATTATCACATGGAACCCCTTTTTGTTTTTTTGGAGGTGATATAAATATTGGGAGTGTTAGCGTCCAATTGGATGGGTTTAGATGTTCTTTAATTACTACCTTTGAAGATGTGAATTTAATCAAATACAAGCTGAAACAATCCTGTTTTCAGCCCATTCCAGAAACTGATGTAGTTTTGTTCTGCCCTCAGGCATGGGTTCAGTGACTTTCACCATCACAAGCGCTCACATAGTTTATTCCGTCTGAAGAATTTTTGAGATTATATGGTTGCTGTCGCAGACCACAGGATTCTTTTGGGCACATAATAGGCCATCAGTTCCCACAGATGTCCTGTGCTTCCTCTCATTTCCCAAGTAAACCTTGTGAAAGATACACTGTACTTTAAACTTTATTCTTGCATCAACTGCGAGGCTTGTTTATGGGGGTTGTATTCCTGCATTTTCAGACTCATTGTAGATGCTTTGTTCTGCCGTCTTTGAAGACTTTTCATGAGTATGTTTAGGAACCCAGTGGAAGCAATTTAACACTAGACTAAGCAGGCCATCACAGGGATGTCATCAGCTTCACCCACTGGATAGTATAGAGGAGCCTAGAGTTTCTTAGAAGACAAAAGTGTTGACCATTGATGCCACTGAGCAGTGAGTTGATTTACGGACTGAAGGAGAGGTCAGAGTTACAAATATCTGCCAAGGTGTAAGAAAGTGGATTATTAACTGGAATAAGGTAAAACACAGTTTAAATAATTTAACCCTGAACTCAATGCCCTGGTGACTATGGCACAAACCAGAAAGGCGTAACATAGGAAGATTTGAAAAAACATTTAGCAGTAACAAAACAGTTAACAAATCAAAACACAGCACAATATAAATCCCATTACCAATTTGGAAAAAGTTAATGAGTCAAATGACACACAATTCTAAATATTTAATATGGGGAACCAGAGATATGAATTTTCAAAGATTTAAGGCAAAAGGCACCAAGAAAAGTTACAGCACCAGTTAATATTCACTGTTTGTGGTTTACCAGGACTTAGGCAAGATTCGAGGTTGACCACAAAGGAGCACGGGTCGGATATTCCAATCGGGTTCGACACAGTCAAAGATTTTACCTTCTGATGTGGTCTCTGAAATGAAAATTGAAATCCTCCAATGGGCATGATTACAGCCATGAGTGTGTTTAGTGAAATGACCAGTCCCCTCCTCTTCAGATACATCAAACTGATTTTTGGACTATGTCCCCCTCCCACTGGTGCCAAACTGGGTAAAGAAACCCTAAAGAACAAAAGTATCCCTTTACACATACCTAGGAGTGGGCATGTCTCACCCTGGTCCCTTTCACATTAATAACGTTCCTGTCCCAGCTGTCTTTCCTGAGCCTGAGTTGATATCTGTAACAAACGTCACAGCCAGGTCTTCCAGTGAAAAGGCCTAAGCCACTGTCCCTGCTCTATAGCAATTTTTAAATCTCATGAAGGGGAAGACTTGAGGGTCATTTGCCAGCAGGCTAATGCTAATTAGCATACTGAAGGCGGAAGCAGGTAAAGTGTGACATTTTAAAAGTCGCTTTTCCTAAATATTTACTAAAAAAAAACCTGCTTTGCGAATCTGCCCATTTACAGCCCAGAAGAGGACAGAGACATTTTCCTCTCCAGCTTATGCATTAGAGTTGTGCACATTTAGTTGGATTGATTGAAGGATGGGAAGAAGAACCGAGTAGCAGGCAGGGCCTTGGGAAGGTAAGACGCACCCTAAGGTTGATTAAGGATTATAGCAATTTTAGATTCTATTTCATACATGTTTAGTTTTCTTGATCACCTTCTAATACTGCTTCCTGTGTTCTTGCAAGGTATCTTAAACAAGTCTGCCTTTAACTTCAGCTGTTTGTGTTTGAGGGGACTGCTGGTGCACGTAATCACATGCTGAGCATTGTTATACCATTTATTGGCTGATTTGATACCATCAAATGAGTAGAGCTTGCTTGACAAATTGATTAACATTCATATACTATCTATGAGTTTCACTGACCACATACTGTCTTTAATATGAGGCAGAGTTATTTTTGTTTAATTCTTAGTACAGCTGGAGATTTCTCCAACTATGACACTGGAGCATAACATTTATTTGCAATGTTTAGGCGACTAACTGCCATGTGTTGGCATTTTTTAAGCCCTGAGATAATTATGGAGCCATAATTTTATTACATTCCTAAAGTTACTCTAGCAATGGTCTGCAGGTCAGTTATTAACAAAAGATTCACTGGATTAACTAAAACTGCTTTGCATAATATTGAAGTAGAGCTGACAATCAAGAGAGGATTTGCTTCCATATATGATTTTTGGCTGGAGGGCTGTACTTTGTGAAGTTAGAGATAAGTATTGGGGTTCATTTATTTACCCCCAATAATCAAACATCCATTATAAGCTAAGCAAATCAATAGAAATAATGTCTGATCAATAACAAGAAAAAAAGTTTCTAAAGACTTAAAACCAATTAATATTATTATACTTTAAAAACTATTTTTTAAACTGTTTTTAAAAGAAATGTAAACCATATATCAAAATCTAGTTAGGAAAAATATTTATAATATGAGCAACATATTATAAAAAAATAGTTTTGTGCTAAATTGTTTTTTAAGGAATATAGCCAGGACAGAAGAAAACAAAGGCTAGCAAAGAGTTTAGGTTCTGCTTTTTACAGTGGCCCTAAACAGAAATAAGGATGAAATGGAATAACAAAATGGAAATAACCGAAGACCAGCAGAAAAAGTTAGATGATGCAGTATAGTTGGGTGGAGTTAGGGTGACACAAAAGCAAAAGAGGAGGATTGAAGCTATGGGAGGGGTCCCCTACAAAATTAATTGAACACACTGAGGAGGAGCTAAACAAACAAATGAAAAAGAAATGTCAAGGTAACTCAAGTAGTGCCCTCTCAGAGAAAAATAGTATACATTGGGGGGGGGGCAGGGTATTGAGGAGGCCACTAGTAAGAGGAGGAGGGAGAACAAATGTGGAAGGGTAATAGTTGAAGGAGGGAAGGAGGATGAGGATGAGGATGGCATTTTCTCAGAGCAGCAATTTAAAAAAAGTAAACTTTCGTCTAGTGACAGGGCATGGGTTTTGTGAGAAATACGATATATGCAATCATTGCAGAAAACAATAGAGAAACATACAGAATCCATCTTCGAGTTTATTGGCATTGAACCTTCACATGCATTACAAAAAAACAACCTTGCTAAAACCAATTTTGAAAAGAAGATTTCTGTAAGTTACTTTCTACCAAATCATAATTGCCATTTACCTTACTGATGAAACACTTCAGAGAGAAGAAGATGATAGTGCCTGATCTATCATGTTATGTAGTCTAAACTGGCTGGGGAACTCTCTCCTTCCTATTGTTTGTGTTGGTTCAGTAGAGAATAATGTATCTGTGCTGCATATTGTATTTTTGAGATTGGTGATCATAAATGTGTCTTTTTTGAGGTGCATGGACACATATACTACCTTACCAACTTGCCTACTGTTTTTGCTAAATCACTGTATATATGTTGTATACCCTGCCTTATATTCCATTCCTGTATCAACTACATTCTTCCCTGTTTGAGATTTTTGTTGACATTAATGTACAACACTGTTAGAGTTGGGGGTCTCTAGTTGGCAAAGATTTGCACATTGCCAAAGTAGGAACCCTTGCGTGCAGCCAGGATAAGGGAGTTACACACGTTAGATAAACCTTGTTCACCTCCATGGTGGCTTGCCATGAGCAGACAGGCTTTTACCAAAGGCAATGTGTAAAGTATTTGAAACCAATGCACAGTAACACAGTGAACACACCACAGAAGCAACACCACACCAGTGATGGAGCAAGAATTCGCAAGTGAAGCGACTTGGTTGTATTCATGAACCTCGAATAACGTTATTAAAGTAACCAACATGTTTGTTTTACTAATTTTGCTTATTTTACATCAACATTGGGTGTCTGAGTGAAGCTTGCTTATGTGTTTACTAACCAAAATACGCTTGCATCTAAGATGGCTGCTGCTACGCGAGGGTTTCTACTGCGCACGCGTCTGTCATACTCACGTGACATGACGTATTCGTTGTTTTGGAGGGAATCTGCCGCTTCTGCGCACTAGTGTTAATATGGCTGCTCTATGTTCTCACATGCGAGAAGCTTGCACTGCTGCTTTCGCCAAGCTGTTCGTTCTGCTTAATCCTAATGCTATAGTTAAATTTAAGATAGTGGGTATAGAGTAGAAATACATGGTATACAGTGTATTCATTTATTTTGTGTTCTAAAACTGTTTATTTTCCATTTCATATGGCACTTTGAAAACTGGCCTGGCTTGTAACGCTGTACTCCATATTTGTTGAAACTGTGACTGCGCGAAAATCTCAAGTCTCTGGAACAGTGACCTTTGGACTATGGCCAAGGAACTGACTGACTAGAAGATGCTCCTGGGAACGTACACTTATGAACCCACATTTATACAATGTTAAACAATGTATTTGTCAATAGAACATCCATTGTTGGGTGGAATAAAACCTCATGAGAACTTGAATTTAATGGGCAGGAACGTACATTTGAATAAGAGATGGTAATAGTCTCAAATTTGGT
Source organism: Lissotriton helveticus (assembly GCF_964261635.1). Lineage (NCBI taxonomy): Eukaryota > Metazoa > Chordata > Amphibia > Caudata > Salamandridae > Lissotriton > Lissotriton helveticus. The sequence continues at coordinate 1,824,803,480 of NC_136057.1, forward strand.
GTGGTGTGATGACCTCTCCTCCTCTTTTGTCCAATCGAAATTGGGGATCTTTACACTTGCAACATTGGGGTTGGTACACTGACCTGGAAAATAGTATAACTTGCGGAGGTTTAGCTAGAGAAATTGTCCGACTTGTCCAAATAGCTGACCTGTCACTGACCCAACGCACTCAATAGGTGATCGAGAACAGAGGTGCAGCGGAGCACTCTGTCAGAAGATTCGCTGACCCAATCAGGGTCCGAGAAGTTGAAGTGCTGGCGAAGCACTTTGTCAGGGAATTCGATAACCCAATCGGGGTTCTGGCTGATTACTTGCAGAGAGGGAGTAGCGCAGGCGTTGCAACTGAACTGCGGGTGCTGGTCTTAACCTTTGGTGGTCCTGTCCTGATCCAAATCTGGTTTATCCTGTCCTGATTCTGATCTGCAACTGCTGGCCTACTGGCGACTGCAACTTTTGGGGTTTTTCCTGTCCTTAACTGACCTGTGGCCAGGGTTGGTCTTCACACCATTCTAGGTAAATATGTCTGTGTGGGTTTTGTCATTATATTTTTGCGTCCTTCTCTTTACCCTCCCTAAAATCGATTTGTCATTTGATTTATTAGAGTGTTTTCTTACCTTCCCTATAGTTATATGCTCAAATTATTTCCGTGATTGCATATTATGTTACCTCTTTTTTACCCACCCTTTGATAATTGCTTAAAGCTGTGTTATTTAGCATGTTCCTTCTCTTTTCTCACCCTTAGAAAAATTGTGTAAATCTGTTTAAATTTAAATAGCATGTTCCTTGTTCTTAGCTTCCCTTTAAATTGCTAAATGATTGGCATAATCTATCTTTTGCATAGTTATACATTATTTCCGATCTTCGTTATTGAGAGTCTTATTGTATTCAATCTTTGGATCATGACCATTTATAAAGTTTAGATAAAGAGTTTAAAACTTTCCAGAGTCTGTGGTTATTATATGAGTGCATATGTTATTTGCTACCTAATTTAAACTAACTCCCTGATCCAATAGGTTACAGGTACCAGTGACAAGGATTGGTAAGTCAATTGTATAGGACCTAGTAGGTAAAATATCTGGTAGTTAGAGCGTAGGTTACTTGATTTAAGAAATGTGTAATTGATTATGGGCCCAGGTGAGTATGGTACATTTATAGTCGGGTGACCTGCGCGCTCTATCAGTATATTTGTTTGGTAGCAGAGGAAAGGTTAGGGTTTAGTTAAATAAAGGTAGTTAGTAAATTGGTTATGAAAATATTATTATAATTGATCGATCAAATGTGATATTATTTGAAATGTTTTGAAATTTTATTGATTCTGTTGATGCTGTATGAATTTTATGTATTAAAAAAAATCGTTTGTACCTGTTATATGTTTGTTTGGAATCCCCAGGGGCAGAATAGCGGGTGGTAAATGGAAGCCACATTGCAGTGAGGTCACTTACTCGCAGGAAGTTAGTGCATGGTTAGGTAAAACCGGAAGCACTATTTAGGGTTTTTTGTATGAATGTGTGAATAAATGATAGCAAAGAGTTCGCTAGCAAACCTTTTAGTGTGATATCACCTAGAAAGGGTCACACGGAAGGAGTAGCAGGTTCGTCTGAGCTTGATTGATAGCAAAGGGGTTCGCTGGTGAAACTTTGGCCTTAGTATATATCCTGTAGTGGATGAGTCCAAAGGAGTAGTAAGTTTTCAAATGCTTGTGTGAAGGGTAGGCAGAAGGGATCTACTCGTAGTATATGAAAAGTAAACAGAAGGGATTTACTGGCAGTGAAATATATCTTTCCTTTCTAGTCACTCGAGTACAGTGGTGAATGTTTTTACATTGTTAATTAAAATTAAAGAATTGCACTTTAAATAAAAGAATTGAGATTTTGCATTACCTTGTGAAGGAGGGAGTCAGTTTCGGAGCTGCGCTGACGTCACTCAGAGCCGCGCTGGTATTTGCTGAGACAGCAGGCGTGTAGCTGAGATAGTATTGTAAAGGAGGGGTGAGCACAGGAACGTGGCAACGCATCCCATGACAAAAGCCGCGCAATCATTGGTTAAAAATATTTGAAACCACATTGTTGATTGGTTGAAGAAAATAAAAGACGAGACAGTATTGGAAGTATTTTGTAAACAAATATGAGAGTTATCATACGATCTCAAAATTTTCTCAAAATATATGTGGTATTTAAATCCAGGGCATCCAGAAACTCGCCCTGATAGAAGATACTTAGGGTTTGCTAGAGAGCAGATGCTAATAGTCAGACCTTACAAAATGTATGGAAGTGAAAGAAAAATGTCATTTGTAAACAGAGTTAAGAATTTCTTTAAAAAAGATAAACCAATTAAAACTAGAGAAGGAGTTATTATTCCACCACCAAATACGCTAGCATCATTTATGATGTTTGACTGGGGTTACCACACTTGTGTATGGTTAGAGAATTGGGTGGAATACACTAGAAATGACGGAATTTTGGCATTTCCCTTAGATGGCACGTTTAATGGCAGAATTTTGTTCAATTTAAGGACACGAATGAATGATTTACATCCTAGACCTAGACTAACGCAATATGAGGCACTAGAAGAATCGGAGATTGAGGCTTTTGCACGAGATAGACCTAGAACTGAAAAAGGATTGAGTAAGTTCTACCCTAAATTCCCACGAGAAACCAGAGATAAACAAATAAACAATGGAGACAGAACATGGTAGTGGAAGGATTATATCCTGTATTAACTCTAGAAGAATCCACTGGAAGTAAAAGGACGGAGAAAACAAAACATTTATTGACTAGTGGTGATTCAGACGATGATTATATGGAGGATTTGTTAATGAAAAATCCACCACCTTATAATAAGGAACCGAGTACAGTAAATCTAAACGCCCCGTTTTTAAAACCACCTTTAATTCCGCAAGTGGTACATGAGACCTCAATCGAAAGGGTACTACAAGAAAGAGAAAGAGAAGCATTAAATAAACAGAGAAGTGAATTGATCCAGGAAATCTCTCAATTAAATACAAGTCCCGAAGCTCTGACAATTCCAGTAACTATTGGCCCAGTTGTTCCTTTGTATGGAGATAAGCAAGCTAGTCCAAAAGCTCCGGTTATAACTACATCGCTAGTACAGCCAAGGAAAGAACCCTTGATAGTACACGATCAGGCAAGTGAATGTGAGTCAGTAATCTCCTTAATGGATTTACCAATAAGAGAACCAGAGAGTAGTTCGATTAGAAAAACCACTCCTTTAAATTTAAGAGAAGTACAGATGGAGACATCCTCAGGTACAAGAAGTGCAACTGTAGTAAGTCCTGAAGAAATAGATAGATGGACACGAGAAATAGAGAAACCAAAGACACAGCCAAAACCATTGGATATATACAAGTTGAGAATTGAATTGGAGGAACTAATGGCTGGAAATGTGGGATTGGAAAGATTAAATACTCTTAGTGAAGATGAACTATTATTTATTTGTAAAAGCATTACTAGAAATACAAGGGTGTTTCATGAAAAATTAATGGACACAGCAGCTAGCATGGGAATTGACATTGGTAAATCTAAAGTATTACAAAAAACATATCGAGCAGAATTTTCTGACAAGGATTTAGAAAACATGAATGTGTCCGGAAGAAAAGTGCATATAAGAGAGCTACTAGCATTGTTACAAAAATAGCGAGAATTAGAAAAATGGAAAGCCAGGTGGGCAAAGAAAAAGGAACAGGTTCGATCAAAACAAATGACTTCAGAATATGTTTTAAAAGAAGCAGAAAAAGTGGAAAAATTATGTCCTATGCGAGTGGTACCAGGTGGAGGTTATGTGCATGTTCCATGGTCCCGACAGGATATTTTGTCATTTACAAATGATTTCCCAAAACGTCGTGAAAAACCTGTAGAATGGTATAGACAAGTCGAGAGATTTGTAAAGGTTTCAAAGTGTCTTTTGAAAGATTTAGATGAATTATTCGACATTGTAGTTCCAGTAGATTTATGGACAGAATGTAAAATTGCTGTTGATTGGCCTAGTGAGGAGTACCCTAGAGACCTAAAGACAGGGGCACCTTCTGAAGATGTTATGAAAAAATACAACCAGGTAATACTTTACCTCAAAGGGAAGGTGCCTGCAAAAGAGACAGATTGGACTAGAATAGATAGAACCACTCAGAAGAAAGATGAATCAGCGCATGCATATTACAAACGTTTATTGCAGGTATTCAAACAGTACAGTGGATTGGATAACCTAGATATGAAGGATATGACGCATTTCATTTATCGATTTGTGTCAGGATTAAGACCAGACATTTCACAATTGATTAAAGATCATAAAATTTGTTGGCAGGCCAAGCCAATCGACGAGATCCTTAAATATGCCAAATATTGTGAAGATGAACTAGACAATAAACGAAAAGAGTTAAAGGAAAAAGTTATGTGGGCACAAGTAAAATTAGCAGAGCAACAAGAACATCAGTTAAACCAGATAAGTAGTAACCAGAATCAGGGTGATGGAAATGGAGGAAGGCCAAGGGGAAAATTCAATCGAGAGGAAGCGAAACGGAAATTCCCTTGTCATTGGTGTAGCAAGTTGGGGCACTGGAAGAACGAGTGTAAGGCTGTGCAGAGTGGTAATGTGCAAAATAATTATTTGAATCCACAGACGCAGAATGAGGCACCACGGAAGACACAGCAGCAGGTAATACAGAACCAGTTAACCCCTGCACCTATGCCAAATTACAGGAGCAAAGCACAACAGAGAGTAGATACCACAAATTGGGAGGGAGGTGAAAGGAGAGATACAGCAACCTCACAATTTCTTCTGAGTGATACATTTTTCAGTGAAGAACCTTACTGACGGTGCCTGAGGGGGGAGGATGAGGAGTGTGTGCTTGGCGCCTCCTTGCCGGCAGACCAGCCAGGACCATACATTGAAGGAAAGGTTGAAGGAAATGATATCACCTTTCTGTTGGACACTGGTGCTACCGGTTCTACTGTAAGAACAGCAGACGTTCCAAACCTACCCTTCTCGGGAGAAGAGATCCAAGTAGTGGGTTTTTCTAATAAACAAATTAGTACCCCAGTTACAGAACCTATGGAAGTTAGAATAGGCAATTTTAAAGAAATGCATAGATTTGTTGTCTGTGATTCAAGTCCTGTAAATGTATTAGGACGAGACTTGTGCAAAATGAATTGCACCATTTTCTGTACCCCAAGTGGTGTTGAAATTCAAACCCCAGACGAAGACGGAATTTACAAATTGATGTTAGCGAAACAAGAGATAGAAATTAAAAGACTGACAATAAAAGACTTACCCGAAGAACTGCAACAGACGGTAAAACCAGATATATGGGATTTTACTGGAAAAGATGTAGGATTAATGGCAAATGTTCACCCAATAAAAGTGACAATAAAAGAAGATGCTGTTTACCCAAATACTCGACAGTATAAAATGGGTTCAGAAATAAAAGCAGGTGTTGCAGTAGAAATTAAACGTTTAGTTGAAGCAGGCATTTTACAAGAAATAATGAGCAGTCCATGTAACACTCCTATAATTGGTATAAAGAAACCGAGTGGCAAGTACAGGGTCATACAAGACCTCCGAAAAATTAATAAGATTGTTGTCCCATGCTGTCCAGTCGTGCCAAATCCTGCAGTAATTTTATATCAGATACCGTGGAAGGCTGAATGGTGTACTGTCATTGACCTGTGTCACGCATTTTTCTCGATTCCATTACATCCAGACAGCAAATTTCTTTTCTCATTTGAATTCGACAGTCATGTTTATGTTTGGAATCGTGTCCCTCAGGGGGTACACAGAAAGTCCCTCGATTTTTAATCAGATTTTGAAAAAATGCCTTGAGTCATTGGTACTACCTGGACAGTCAGTTTTGGTCCAGTATATAGACGACCTATTGGTGGCGTCTAAAACCCGGAATGACTGTGTTGTTGATACTATCGCCTTACTGAATCATTTAGGTGAAGGAGGACATAAAGTGTCACCAGAAAAGTGGCAATTTTGCACCACATCAGTGAAATATCTGGAGCACCGGATAGAAAAGGGTGTCATAAGGGTAACCTCAGAAAGAATCGGAATAATTAAAAACATGAATTTGCCTCATACCCAAAAGATTAGAATATTTCTTGGAGTTGTAGGATACTGCAGGCAATGGATTGGGGGATTTGCAGTACTAGCCAAGCCATTAATACAAATGACAAAGAAAGGAACCCAGGACCCAGTAGAGTGGGATGACGAAAGCATGTCTGCTTTTGTTAAGTTACGAGAATGTCTGTGTACAGCTCCAGCATTAGGGATGCCTGACTATTCAAAAGATTTTGCACTTTTTTTTGACACCCGAGATAATTGTGCACTATCACTTTTGACTCAAATTCATGGTTTAGTGAGACGTCACATTGGACCCAGTGGCAGCTGTATTATCTGGATGTCTGAAAGCAGTAGCTGCAACTTGCATGAGCCTTGAGCAGAGTGAATCCATTATTATGGGATATCCTGTAACTGTTTATGTACCACATGCAGTTGTAATTTTGCTAACAAGGACTAAGACCCAGTATCTCACACCTAGTCGGCTGAGTAAGTACGAGAGAATACTTGTAGGTGCAGGAAACGTAACCATTGCTAGGTGTAATATCCTGAACCCAGCAACACTGCTACCTAATTCACATAATGCAGAAGTGAAGGGAGAAGTTGAACATGACTGTATTGATCTGACTGAATATAGTACAAAACCACGAGCAGACATAAGAGAAGAGCCATTAATTGATTCAGAATATGAGCTATTTGTAGATGGCCCTTGTATGAGACATGAGGAAGGAGGTCTGAGCACTGCTTACGCAGTGTGCATATTGGGATGTCCAGTTGAAGCATCCCATTTGCCTGGAGTCAAGTCTGCACAAACAGCCGAATTGGTTGCTTTGGCAAAAGCCTGTAAATTTGGGAATCATTGGAAAGTAACCATATACACTGACAGCCAGTATGGTTACGGGGTTGTGCATGACTATGGCCAACTATGGATGCAAAGGGAGTTTCTGACTTCTTCAGGTACTCCAATTAGAAATGGTCAATATGTAAAGGATTTACTTGAAGCAATACAGTTACCAAAAGAAGTGGCTGTGGTCAAGTGTGCTGCTCACAAATCTGGCAACGACAAAGTGACAGCTGGTAATCGATATGCTGACCAGTTAGCCCAACATTGTACCAAATATAAGATGGCTGTTAATAAAAAGGTTGAGGTGGGCGGAAACAGCTGCCAACTTATGTTGCTGGAAGGTGTGAACATGTGGGAAGAAGTGAGAGATTTGCACCTCTTTGGAAGTCAACTCCCTGTGCAATAGCTTCAGAATGTCTATGTACTCCCCCTTCCAGATCTTCTCCTTCGTAGCCAGCGACAGGTGCGCCCCCAGCGACTTTGTCACCCCCATGTACGGGAGCTTGCGCACCGGCACCACACAGCTCTCCTTCCCCCCACCCCTGGCGTCCCCCACCTTCACGCCACCCGCCGTGGCCTCACCAGCAGTGCCCGCCCCCGCCGTCCGTGCCCACCCCCGACTGTCTGCTTGCTCCTATGGCTAGGTTGATTCATGGGGATTCCCATTTGGGAAGAGATGCTATGATACGTCTGTTCAGACAGTCATGGTTTAATGCGAAATTCAGGAACATAGCAGAGGCACTCTGCCAGAGGTGTTTGATTTGCCAACAAATGAACCCAGGTAAGAAAACAGTAGTTTTACCAGGAAAAATTGGGAAGGCTGAAGGTCCTTTTATTAGATTACAGATTGATTTCATTCAGTTACCCCCTTGTCGAGGACTAAAATACATACTTGTCATTGTCTGCCTGTTTTCAAAATGGGTGGAAGCTTACCCCACACGCAGGAACGATAGCATCACTGTAGCCAAACTTTTACTTAGAGAGCTTATACCATGTTTTGGTTTTCCAGTAACAATTGAATCAGACAGAGGCTGGCATTTTAATAATGAAATAATTGGTCTAATTTGTGAAGCATTCCAAATTAAGCAAAAGTTGCCCTGTTCACATCGCCCAGAGGCTTCTGGAGTGGTAGAACAATTGAATGGGACTATCAAGGCAAGATTGGGAAAGATGTATGAGTCAACTCGATTGGAGTGGCCAGATGCTTTGCCACTTGTTCTGATGGGACTCAGAAGTATTCCAGACCAGAAAACAGGCTTGAGTCCCCATGAAATACTGATGGGAAGAGCAATGCGGCAGGACACAAACTGCTAAGCATATCTGATGATTTAGTACTGGGGTACTGCAAAGAACTGGCTGACCAAGTGCGTTCTATCTCTCGCCAGGTTGGGGAAGACGCTGTCGCCAGACAAGCAACTCCAGCACATGACAGTGACCAGGCAGAAGAAACAGATATAAGACCTGGACCTAGTCAGGTAGGGAGGGAAACAGTAGATAGCATTGAAATAGATGTGCCACAACTGAATGAAAATAAAAGAGCATTTGAAGAGAGCCAAGACACAGTGCCAGCTAAAAGACTCAGAAAAGGAGACAAGTGGCCTAGGTGTGTCAAAAGACTGAGACTGCGTTTAAAGGCAATAAATGAAGAACCTGAACAAGTAAATGAAATATCAAGTCAAGCTGATCAACCTGTGATACAACCAAGAAGGAGAAGTTTCCAATTAAAAAGACTGAATAATAAATACAACGGCCTCGAGTGGCCCTACATTGTTTTGGAAGATTTTGAAAATCTGGAAATAAGTGACGAAAGTGATGAAGAATTGATTACTGATCAAACTGACGAAGTGAGACCGACCTGAAATTCACACAGGGTAAAAAGCTGTGTAAAAGTTACAAAGAGGGGTTGAATCTCCTTTAGTCAGAAATGGCTGACCATACTGTTAATGGAAGACCGAAAATAAATTGTTTAAAGACATGCTGTAGAGTATATTTATGTAGTATAGCAATAGTATTTATAGTTTGGATAGGACTAACAATAGCTATTCCTTACATGATGAGTAAAGAGACAAAAGTTAACATTAATGAACAACTGTCACTAGATACAGAAGAGTTACAGACAAAAGAAACACCAAGAAGAGTAGATACACAAGGAAAAGCACTTAGTATTAGACAACAGAAGGTAGACTTAGAAGCATCAGATGAGGAAGGACTACATTATACCAGAATTAAAAACAGAACACATTTGAATGTATTTGCAAACCTACTAGTACACTATGTAGAAGCTATGGAAATATAAGATTGCTATGTTTGTATGAAACTGCCTACTTCAGTAGCCGAAGGTGTTACCTATCACCATTTGCCACTAACATATGGAATTTCCTGTAGTGTTTTAGCTAGTTTATTCTATAAGAAAGGACCTTTACAGTATTATTAGTCTAATTTAAATGTGATATTTTCTGAACTTCCTGTACGTAGAAACCTACACCCTGTACATACTACTAGAAATGTAGCACGCTACGTGAGTGAATATTTCCTAACTATAGGTGCAATAGATATAGCTGACGCACACAAGAATAATCTAACATTTTTATTACAAGAAAAGGAGAAAATATTTTTAAATATGGTTGAGAAAAGGAGAGAGAATTTCCAAAGAATGTCAAATGATAAAAATCATAAAATTCCTAAATGGGCTGAAAGTATAGGAAACACCTCACATGGTGGGGCTAATGCTGCTATGTTGCTGGTTTTCAAAAAGAAGGGGAAACTCTGTCTCCACAGAGAAAGAACTAGTTATTATAACAGTATATTCATTGGTGCGAACACAATTATAAGGTAATTGGGGGTTGGGGTTTCAAAGATGCAACTGAACCTATGTTTCCCAAAGTCTATTATATATGTGGGAACAAGGCTTATTACAAATTGCCAGCTCACTGGAATGGGAGTTGTTATTTTGGAATAGTATTCCCAAAGATATATCATGTGAATAAAATCACTGGAAACAATGAAGAAACTAATGGATTAGTACGTAGTAAAAGAGCTAGTTTTGGTGAAATTGTAGGTGATATATTTAGTGCATTGATACCTACAGTGGGAGTGGCTCTGAATATACACTGAATCTGCAAATTGTCAACGGTAGTGGATCGTCTATAAACAGACACTGCTGGAGGTTTCTTAATGGTCAATACCGAATTGGTTGCGATCAGATCAATGGTTTTACAAAATCGACTTGCTCTTGATACATTATTGGCAAAAGAGGGCGGCGTCTGTAGAATGTTGAAGGCACAACATTGTTGCACTTACATACCAGACAAAAGTGTTGAAATTAAGAGGTATTTGAGAAATATTACCAATTTGGAAAAAGAGCTTGAACCACTGGAGGTTGATAGTGCATGGAAGAGGCTCACTGATGGTCTCTCCTCTGTAGGTAGTTGGCTTTCTAATGTAGGAAAGAGTTTTGTAGGTAGAATATGGATGCAAATGGTGTGAATAAGCTTACTAGTTCTAGGAATAATAATTTGTTGCAAATGTCGAAAACATAAAAAGAAATACTCCGTAAATAAGCGAGGAGTAAAAAGAAATGTTGATGTACTCGAATTGGAAGAGATGAATAGTAAAATATACAAGAAAATTAAAAATTCTCATAATAATAATGAGAAGAATTAAAATAGAAAGTTTGAAGAGATTGAGTTGGGTGAAATGTGAAAAGTTGGCACCTGTTTAATTAATTAGTGATGATATAAAATATCATCAAAGAGGGGATTGATGGAGCAAGGATTCACACGTGAAGCGGCTTGCTTGTATTCATGAACCTCGAATAACGTTAATAAAGTAACCAATATGTTTGTTTTACTAATTTTGCCTATTTTACATCAACATTGGATGTCCGAGTGAAGCTTGCTTATGTGTTTACTAACCATAATACGCTTGCCTCTAAGATGGCTGCTGCTACGCAAGGTTTTCTACTGCGCATGCATCTGTCATACTCACTTGACATGACGTATTTGTTGTTTTGGAGGGAATCTGCCGCTTCTGCGCACTAGTGTTAATATGGCTGCTCTATGTTATCACATGCGAGAAGCTTGCACTGCTGCTTTCGCCAACCTGTTTGTTCTGCTTAATCCTAATGCTATAGTTAAATTTAAGATAATGGGTATAGAGTAGAAATACATGGTGTACAGTGTATTCATTTATTCTGTGTTCTTAAACTGTTTCTTTTCCATTTCATATCGCACTTTGAAAACTGGCCTGGCTTGTAACGCTGTACTCCATATTTGTTGAAACTGCGACTGCGCGAAAATCTCAAGTCTCTGGAACAGTGACCTTTGGACTATGGCCAAGGAACTGACTGACTAGAAGATGCTCCTAGGAACGTACACTTATGAACCAAAATTTATACAATGTTAAACAATGTATTTGTCAATAGAACATCCATTGTTGGGTGGAATAAAACCTCATGAGAACTTGAATTTAATGGGTGGAAACGTAAATTTGAATAAGAGATGGTAAAAGTCTCAAATTTAGTGTGGTGTGACGACCTCTCCTCCTCTTTTGTCCAATCGAAATTGGGGATCCTTACAACATTGGGGGGTGGAACACTGACCAGGAAAATAGTATAACTAGCGTAGGTTTAGCCAGAGAAATTGTCCGACTTGTCCGAATAGCTGACCTGTCACTGACCCAATGCACTCAAAAGGTGATCGAGAACAGAGGTGCAGAGGAGCACTCGGTCAGAAGATTCGCTGACCCAATCGGGGTCTGGGAAGCTGAAGTGCTGGTGAAGCACTTTGTCAGGGAATTCAATAACCCAATCGGGGTTCTGGCTGATTACTTGCAGAGAGGGAGTAGCGCAGGCATTGCAACTGAACTGCGGGTGCTGGTCTTAACCTTTGGTGGCCCTGTCCTGATCCAAATCTGGTTTATCCTGTCCTGATTCTGATCTTCACCTGCTGGCCTACTGGCGACAGCAACTTTTGGGGGTTTTCCTGTCCTTAACTTGACCTGTGGCCAGGGTTGGTCTTCACACCATTCTAGGTAAATATAAGTCTGTGTGGGTTTTGTAATTATATTTTTGCTTCCTTCTCTTTACAATTTTTGATTTAATAGAGTGTCCCATTATCTTACCTTCCCTATAGTTATATGCTCCAAATATTTTAGTGATTGCATATTATGTTCCCTCTTTTTTACCCACCCATTGATAATTGCTTAAAGCTGTGTTATTTAGCATGTTCCTTCTCTTTTCTCACCCTTCAAAAAAGTTTGTAAATCTGTTTAAATTGAAATGGCATGTTCCTTGTTCTTACCTTCCCTTAAAATTTCTAAATGATTTGCATAATATATCTTTTGCATAGTTATACATTATTTCTGATCTTCGTTATTGAGAGTCTTATTGTATTCAATCTTTGGATCATGACCATTTATGAAGTTTAGATAAAGAGTTTAAAACTTTCCCAAGTCTGTGGTTATTATATGAGTGCATATGTTATTTGCTACCTAATTTAAACTAACTCCCTGATCCAATAGGTTACAGGTACCAGTGACAAAGATTGGTAAGTCAATGGTATAGGACCTAGTAGGTAAAATATCTGGTAGTTAGAGCGTAGGTTACCTGATTTAAGAAATGTGTAATTAATTATGGGCCCAGGTGAGTATGGAACATTTATAGTCATGTGACCTGCGCGCTCTATCACCAGTTTAGACAAATAAGTATTATTTTTATCTAAATTGTGACAAGACCAAAAATGACAACAATCCAACATACATATTATCACAATATCACTCTTTTAAAATGAAATGTCAGTGGCAAAGAGGGGACACGTTCATGTGGGAGGGAGCACTGGATTACTCACTCTGATTGCTGTTATGCAGTCCCTGGGCCATTTCATGGCAGCCCCACCACTACCGTGGCAGCTCCTCCTGGCTGCGCTACAAGAGCTCCTCTTGTTCACAGGTGCGGGGCCCTGGATCAGGCTACGGGAGTAGAGGCGTGTCTCCGGCCTCTCACTCTGCTCTAACACCAGGCAACAGCTGTACCTCTGATGACCCTTGATCCCAGGGTCTTTAGGCGGTGTTAAGGCTGGATGCATGGCTGCCGTCCCTGATGGTGGCCGCGTTAATGACGCCCTACATCCTCTTCACCTCTGGAGCAGGCGGGCGGGGCTGAGCTCTCTTCTCAAACTGCGCAACTGTTGATTTGGCAATGACAGAATAAACTCAGGTTCTTCCAGATTGTCTTCTTGGCCCAAGCACAGACCTCGCTTGTGATGGTCACCCGGCAATCCAGGGGAAGCCCGCTTGGAGTTTCCATGGCTCAGGCACGGCACGTGGCGACACAGTACTTTCGAATTTCATTGTGCGCGCAGCATCTTCAAATGCGATGCAGCTTGCGCAATGAAATTAGTTTTAATTATTTATTTGTATACTTACCTCCGTTAGGCCATAATCTGGACTTTACTACCCTCCACCCTCCCCCTCCTCTGCCCTGCATCACCGCCCAGCAGCACTCCCTCCAGGAACCGCTACTGTGCTGTACCCTGTGAATGAAATAACATTAAATAAAAGGAGTATGTGAGAACGCATTACACACGTAATCTGAAATACTCAAGATTAACTTGAAACGCAGCGTGAACGTGTGCTCGTAGTGAATAGGCACAAACAAAACAAAACTGGCTTAATAGCAAACATTCCCAAGTGAAACTGTACTGAAACACGCTTGCTCGAAAGACTGTGCCCGGAATCGTACTTCGTTAATGAGAAAAGGCATACCTTAAACACTGGAGTTTAAAAACTCAACACAAGGTGCTGAAGCCAGCAAAAAACACAAAAAATGAAACAATGATAAACTAATAAGCTTACAGGTCACTTGGGCATGTTTGCTATTAATCCAGTTTTGTTTTGTTTGTGCCTATTCACTATGAGCACACGTTCACACCGCGTTTCATGTTAATTTTGAGTTTTCAGATTATGTGTGTCATGTGTTCTCACATACTCCTTTTGTTTCATTTTATTTCATTAACAGGGTACAGCATGTGGTTGACCACTGAAATCTTTTCTTTTTTTTTTTACCTTTTCCTGTCCTCTAAATAGCACTGATGGTATTAGTCCTTCTGTGTCAGTTTTGATAAGTTTGAGCATCAACTATTAGAAATAGTAATTTAGTTCATTAATGTATTTCAGATTTCCTTGATGAAGGGCTTACATTACAGCCCGAAATGCATTCAGAAACATTGCGTTGTTAACTCTTCCATTGATTTCAAGCATATTTGATTTTCTTCCTGAATCATATTTCATCTGTGACCATCAAGAATAATAAAGGAGATTGAACCACTCTTCTTGTTTGACGATTTTCTTTAAAACATTGGATCCATCGATTCATTTGGTTTACTTCTTCAAGAATGGTCAACCTTTTCCATAATAGCATTAATAATTTTTGAAAACTCTGTGTACACTTACGTAGTGACTTGTATGTAGTGCACCTGGTATTCCTGGATGCTTATATGGGTTTTTGAAGTTTCAATTATTTTCTAAAAGTGGCATTTTAAAACACACAATTTAAAAACCACTTTCACCAAAAGGTGTGCTATTCAACTCTGAGTTCAGAGAGCCTAAACTCAATTTCTCTATCGTGTTACAATGGAAAGTTACACTTATAGCATGTTACAAAGCAGATCCCATGTTAATCTATGGGACACACAGCCTTTCAATAGTAAAAAACGAAGCACATTATTTCACTATTAGGACATGTAAAACACACCAATACATGTCCTTCGTTTAACGGACACTGTACCCTGCCCATGGGGGGGGGGGGTACTTTGTGCCCACCTGAGGGGTGCCTTACATGTGAGAAAAGGGAAAGTATGGGGCCTGGCATGTGGGTGAACTTGTTCAACATGGCAGTTAAAAACTGCACTTGCAGACACTGCAGTTGCAGGTCTGAGACACATTTGAAAGTCTACACGTTTGGGTGGTACAATCAGTGCTGCAGGCCAACTAGGAGCATTTGATTTACAGGCCCTGGCACACTCAGTGCACTTCAACAGGGTGTTATCAATAAATCAAATATGCCAATCGGGAATAACAAATCATATTCACAATTTACACAGGGAGCACATGCACTTTGGCACTGATCAGTGTGACAAAGTGCCCAAAGCATCTAGGCCAGCAAAATGAAATCCAGCACACAGTCAAAAATGCAGGCAGTAGAGGGAAAAAGTCTGGGGAAACCACACCAAGGATTCCAAGTCTAACAAACACATAAACTAAGATGCAGAGGTGCTGAAGAGAAGGTAAAGAGTGGCTGAGGACTCCATATCAGGTCTGTTGCTTTTTGGACTGGCACTAGAAAATAGTCGCTCAGTGGTGCTAGTCTCAATTTGTCACTCTTGAAGAATCAACACAGTGCTAACCAATTCTTTTGTGGGTGTTGTGAATGGTGCAGGTTACTGAAAGTGTACTATGAAGTGACAGATAAGCTTGTCTACCAAGAACATGAACATTGCTGTTTTGGACTGCTCTACATTTCATATAACAATATTTTTTCTGTAGTCATTACCATATATCTGGACTGCTGCTATTGACTCTCCAGGTCACAATAGGCCACAAAGAGTGCTGGGCAGATGTATGCTATTTTTTTGCAATCTAAAACTTCATGTTCCCAAAGGGCACAAATACAACCGTTTATATATACAATAATATAGATATTAACCTTAATTTCTGAGCCAAAATACATTGGAACCTGGCTCTGAATGGTTGACTATTTTGGAGGGGATTCCACTCCAGAATGTGTAAGATCTTATCTGGGCTTAACGTAACTGGATAATACTGGATGTCTGGTAAATTCTTGAGATTAGGCCAACCCCATGTGCCAATTTACAGTCCCAGAATCACTCCTTTCCAGTTAATTGTCATTATGATGACCTAAAATGCCCTTTGAACATTTCTCATGTTGCATTAGAAAGCACTTTTCTATGACTAGTGTCTGTAATATTGATAATAGGTATGATCACACAGGAGACAGACACAAGCAAACACAACTACGGAATAAGCAAATACAACTAAGGAATTAACTATACTATTGGTGAAGGAAGAGGAAGCAGTATCTGGGAGGAACAACAATACATTTATGGAAGCACTGAACAAAATCCAGTTATCATTACAATAAAATACCTAAAATGTTGGGGTGGTGAGAAGGAGCTAGTATGCAGATATCACTAGAATGATGCATCAGCAAGAGGGTATGATTTCTTCTGTTAAAATTACAGCAGATTAAATTGGTCTGCAATATTAGTGCTATGCAAGTTAACCTACGAACATATGAGCCAGATTCCGAAATTACTGAAGAAGCAAGGGAAATTGGCATATAATGTATAATTGCTCGTAAATATTTCTCAAAGGAATAAAAGTATTTATCTTGCAGTTAATTTGAAACAAGACACCAGCATTATTTTCACCATGTGACTTAAGTCAGTAGTTTCAGAGAATTCCATGGGAACTTGCTAGGCAGCAGGTCCAGGACTTATATAAACCTTGATAAATCTGTGAACACTCTTAGTGATGAAAATTATCTTGCAGTCTGCACATAAGCCAATCCATAGTAAGAAAAAAAGTTTCAGATTTTAGTTGGATATTTTGAAATAGATGAAGCAGAGACCCTCAGAAGTAAGGCAATACATTTTAGATGTAAGGCTATTGGAATAGATGTATATTTGCCTCACCTGGCAAAGATGAATATGATCATAGATAACACTGAAATCTGTTCTTTTTTGCATAGGATACAGAAAAGATACATCCCACATATGTCAAAGGCAGAGGTAGACTGGGAGTTTTGTTCATGGAATAATATACGTTGGCTGTGGTTGTTCAGCTCATGTTGAGGTCTGAATAAGAAAGTTTACAATTAGAGATACAATCACAAATCCTAGTCTAGTGGAAATACAAATACTCAATTACTAATAGTAATACTGAAAATCTCATGTTTTAATTTATGTTTTTTTAGAGTCTTTCAATGCCCAGTGAGAGGACCGAGCATACCACTCGCACAAGGAAAGATGGGGGATTTGTATGGTTGGTTCAAGGTTGGGTTATAGGAGTTGGTTGGGTGGAAGGAAACGGGATGGCAGTGTTTCAATGGGCACCGATGGAGAATATTTAGACAAAAGTTGACAATCTTCATTTTAAAGCAAACACAAGCAATTGGATCTGAAAGGTCCCTCTGCTCATGTGAAGCTGCAAGAGAATTCAGATGGTCCAGAAATGCAAAAAAGTAAGGGTTAATTATGTTATGAAATGTTAATGGGTTACTACACAGCTATAAAAAATGTGGACAATGTTGCAGGAGTTTAGGGTCACATGCACAAAACGCTGAACGCAAACTACTGGTTGCAACATCTGACCAGTATTTTTTTGCAGTGTGAAATTTTGCAAACTGCCCTACATACAAATAGGTCAGTTAACAAAATTCAGAATTTCAGTGGTCCGTATCTCATCATCATGTGGTAGGTGGCAAATTGTGACTCATTACAATTGGTGGCCATAAGATCGGATGGCCTGTTGTGGTCACTAGACATCTCTGATCACTTTTTAAATATTCTATTGCTTAATATGCAACTTGTTTCACTTAAAGGAAGGGCTGTGTTAAAAAAAAACAGTTTTAAACTTTTTAAAAGTTTGTTTGAGAGTAGACGGTGGTCCCCCTTACATGTACAAAAGAGAAAGAGTGCAAGGAAGACCCCTTCCCTTTTGTGAACTGGTTACCACGAGCTGGGAGTCGAAAAATATTCATCCATGCCATAATTAATCACTATTTGGAAGGGGCACCCTCAACACTGTGCTTCCAAATAGTGATTTTTATCCCCTTCTAAATCAGTTTTGCGATTCATAAATCTGTTATTGAATCACAAAATCAATTGGATACACTGCAAAAAGTTTTTTACGGGCGAATACTCCAAATAGGAGCATTTGCAATCACAAAAATGCTTTGTGCGACAGGCCTCAAATAACACTGGGGCAGATATAATTCACTTTCATAAAACACACATCCCACACTCTAGGATGAAAATGCCCTAAATTAGTAGGGCTACTATAGCCACATAACAGTGCAAGTCTCTAAAACACAAAGCAGCTTCTATTACAGTAGAGGAGGCCAAACAACTCCATCTCAGAAGATGATCTGCCACCGTGCCACGAGCAAGTCACAAGCAGAACATTTAGAAGAATCAGAGATCCAGTTTTTTTTTAATTTTGCCAAAGAAATTTTGCAAGCTCAGAGACAACAGTCTTAGAATAGATTGTTTCATCATGAGGAGCACTTATTTGAAATGAGGGAAAATGTGGTAAGCCGCTAAAGCTCAAGCAAAAATGAAAAACAGTTCAATAATAATCATGGATTTAATGGCAAAGTGAAGACCATAATCAAAGAAAACAGGTAAAATAGTCTTTTTCGAGTGTTGCACACAACTCTGTGCTCAGTTGCCCCCAGTGGATACAAATATGCAGTCTCAGTTCATGGGTAGCTGAAATTTCCAACCCTATATGGTTCTGTGAAAACTGTTCAAATTATACCTACTGCTAAAGCAGAAGTAATGCTTGTTCTATAGCATTTCATAAAGGATTTGAAAAATATTAGCCTCTCAATGACCTCAGCTGTAATGGAAAGAGTTTTTAAAACAGGGCTAATCACTGTTATGTGGCAAATTGCACCAGTTGCACTGTTACTCAAACCAGGAAAAAGTGCCTGTCTATGTGAATCTTATTTCCATATGTCTCTGCTGAGCAATGGTGGTAACATCATTTAACATTCTAGCTGCCTGTTTACAAAATGTTCTCTTTAGGGTTATGCATTGTGAAGAGCAGGGATTTCTACAGAGTACATCAACAAATAAGAATATATCAGAACCATTAACTGGTATTGATTTCACCACCAAAGGAAAATACTGATTAATGTCAATATGGGCAGATGGCAAAATGCTTTTGAATTTCTAGAATAGGAATATCGACTGGTAATGAACAGTTGAAATTTCCACATTAGCTTATTAGATGAATATAAATTCTCTACAAACACCATAGCATATAGTTAATGGTTAAGGTATTACTCATCTGGGAATAAAAAGGCCTCTCATGTTGCATTAAGGGAAAACATAGATCCTTTTAGCAGGTTTTTCATGAAAAGTTATATTATTCGCAGGAGTTGTTGTTTAAGGGCCAGATGTACGAAGCTTTTTTGTCGCTGTAAAGCATCTGATTCACAAAATCAGGCAATTTGCAACCACAAAAAGGCCTTTTCATATGTACAAAACTAAATTGTGATCCAGAATCTCATTACAGAATCCCAGTTTAGGTTTGTGACCAAATAATGATTAGCTATGTGGCAGGTGTATGCTTAGGGCATCCCTTCCAAATAACTAGTTGGATTAGTATGTATTAATGTTTTGCGACTGAATTCTGGTTGCAAAACATGAATATTTAACCATCTTCTCAAAGGAGGAGTAAGCCTTCAATTGATCTTTTCTATTGAGTGTGGGGAGAGAACAAGGGACCTATAGGGATAACTGCAGATTGTTACACCTTTTTTCAGCAGCCACAGAGAATGCTCTGCCTCCAAAGCTGACAGTACTTGTTCTGGGAATAGCTAGCAAAAATTGATAGGTTGAATGGCAAGTGTGACTTATCCTATATTTTTAAAATATGTCTTTCAGAAATAATAGAGCCTTAGAATGTACGTTGGAGGGTGCAATTGTCATAGGTTTGAAAGTAATGCTTTCACAGATAGGGAGACAACGAATGGGGTCTTAGTTTTGGGGAAATATGTTTATTTTGTTTCAGACTCTTTAGCAAGTCTGCTGGCCACATCCTGAACATTTTGAAGATGCTGAAGCAGCTTGTTGATCAAGTTCAAAAAAAGGTAGTTTCATAAGTCCAGATGGGTTTCGATAACAGCTAGCACACCACTTGTATGATGCTCTATGTTGATGTAAGGGAGGATTTCGTTAGCCAAAAGCAGGAACTTGTTACTTTGGAGAGAAGGCTAGTAGCATATCTTTGACATAGGTTCTCTGCAATAACATGGAAGAGCGAGTTAAACCGATAGGTTTAGAACGGCCTCAACTGACAACACTGCATCATACCAGGTTGCACACAACTGAGGCTGTGGTGGGAAGAGGCCCCATAAAGACTAGCCAATGAATCAGAGTCTATTAATCAAAAAAGATCTTAATCAACTGAAGTTCAGTTTTATTCAGATTTAATTTTAGGAAAGTATAGGCCATCCATTTTGTAATCCACTTGAGAATGGAGGGAAACAAATATTTAGCTTTAGGGGAGGCAGGGGATTACTTGAGGTTCACCAGTTTGAAGACCACTTGTGTCTCATTGGGTAAACTCATACTCCCATTCATTGAAAAGTAAAAGCTAACAGGAGACTATCACATTGAGTAAGTAAGGTGAAAACTCCAAACCTTGTGGAACATCAGATTTAATTATTTTTCCTTTAATAAGTATAGGTAGGTGAAAATGTTTGGGTGCAGCCGGAAAGAAAAGATTCTATCCATTTCAGAGATGACCAACATAATATCAATGGATACAATATCGAAACTCAAAAATATTGGAAAATAAATATCTTTGACAACATTTTTCCTATACTTAAATAATAATATCATAAATTTTGAAAACACGAATATCGGAAACAAAAATATCATCACCGTTAAATATACATGTAATATATCAAAAATCTTGATTCACACAATATAAATTACAATAATAAGTCAAATAATTACATCATCTTTAAAAAATATTTTTAAAACATTTTTATGTAGAACAATTACTTTTTTTTAAAACGTAAAATATTTTATACCCGTGTTCAAATTAAAAATAAATGTATTACATGACCTAAATTGTTATGTTATATTGCTTCCTGGTGTATTATTGTACATGATATTTCAGATTTTTTACAATAATATACCAAGTTGGTATTCTCCTCTGGTAACCCCTACCAGCATTGCCAGTTGGAGTATTCTTACAGTTAGGACATGCAGCCTGCCTTAGAATGTTGATGTTATAGCGATTCCACCCTGTCAAGCAGGTAACTGACAGCGATGTAATTGTGGAGAGAGGAGACGTCTAATAAATACTTGAGACCCTTACCTTCTAAGAATCATCTATTTCACACTGGCGAGGAGCGGTCTGCATAAGAGGGCAGAAGTTACCATCTTCTTCCCCTTTGTGTGACCCCATTTTTTCAAATATCGATAATCTTTTGCTCGGGGATCCTATTCCGGTGCCATGGTCAGACTATTTCCTGATTCCATTACCCTGGGTTTTGCAGGCTGCTATCACGACAGCTGTGAAAACCAGAAGACAGGTTTGCACATGGTCTATATTTTCAACAGAGTCCTGGGTGTCAACTCTTGAAAACACCAGACCATTACCTGATTTAAATACCAACATAAGTTTAATGAGTGGCTCGAATCATCATTAGACATTGTTTTCCCCAAAAAATGGATCTCTAATAAGGAAGGAGCCAATCAAAACGCTTGGTATTCCCCCAAGCTTTGCGAGCTTAAGCAATCCTGCAAAAGACTTGAGAGAAGTTGGAGAAAGGACTTCTCAACGGCCAATAAAGTTAAATACAGGGTGGCCATAAACGTCTACAAAGAGGAAATTAAGTCTGCTCAGGCTCTCTATTATGAAGAGAGAATTACATTGGCATCCAATTCTCAGTGCAAAATATTTCGCATTGCAAAATCCCTCCTCAATCCTACCTTCCCCCTATCATATTTGATTGTATTTCATCTTGCTGCAATCGAATGGCAGAGGTTTTCTTTAAAAAAATACAAGAGATAGATACATCTTTTCCTCAGGTCACAGCCCAACAATATGCATCTCCTGTGGATAAAGGTTCTCAAATTAGAGAATGCTCTTTGGAGGAAATTCCACCTCTGAACCTGACATCACTGCGAGGTATTTTCAACCTATTCAAATCTTGCTCCCTCACAGACCCTGCCCCTCCAATCATTCTGAATCAAGTAATTGATACCGTGTCCCCAGCTATTCTGGAACTGATCAACGCCTCTTTTGTGATGGGACTTGTCCCCCCCTGGAAACGGGCAATGGTTAAAGCACTTCTAAAAAAACTATTTAGATCCAGAAATGTTGGGAAACTACTGTACGATATCATTACTGCCAGGTAGAAGTAAAGTTGCTGAGAAGCATGTTAATTCTGCTCTGTCTGCATTCCTGGATAGTTACATCTGTCTCCATCCGTCACAAACTGATTTTATACCTCAACAAGGAACTGAGACCACCCTTATGGCAGTAGTAGAAGACTCCAGAAAAATCTTAGATGATGGAAGCTGTGCTGCTATTATTCTTTTATATCTCAGCGCAGCTTTTGACACGGTCTTCCATCAGCTGCTGATTCAGAGACTCAGGGATGTGGGAGTGAATCGGAGAGCTTTGAAGTGGTTGCAATCTTTTCTGGATGACAGGTCCTTTCATGGTTTTGAAGATGAAATTGATCCAGCGGTGTACCAATAACAGATACTCCAATACCATATACTCACCTTGGCCCATAAACACACACAATTGAGTAAACCTCTGAAGTCAAAGTTTATTCATTTCTTATACCTCAAGATTGGTTATTCCTTATTCCTAATCAACTTTCCATTGATCAAAAAGTTCTTTCCTCTGGTTGATAGACCATTAGTTGAACTAGTTCATGGTAAAAATTATAACTTAATTCTAAGCTTTACTTCTTAAAGTAAATAACCACAGACTCTGGTAAATTTTAAATCTTTATCTAAATTAATTGCATGTGAACCACTTCAAAGTACAGTACATTCATCGCCACTCATAGGAGAGATGATTCAATTAATCAAATCATCAACATATACTCCAAACTTGCAATGACCTATGCTCAGAAAGGAGAGGACAGAGAGAAAAGAACATCTGCAAATTCACAAAATGTATAATTACCTAGGATGGTGTGAAGACCAACCCATGGCCAAAGGGCTGGTAAGGGTCCCCTGGGATAGTTCAGGAGACAAAGACTTCAGGACAGGATTCACGACAGGATAGATGACCTCTCTAACAGCGGCGGTCGCGTCGTACCCGTCTCTGACACACTCTTCCTCCTCTAGATTCTTCTGGGATCTTCTTTCTAAGCCTAATAATTTAGGATATTAAGCTCTGCATTTAATTCTTCATCAGCATCTCTCTTTACTCCGACAGCACCCTCGGCTCAGAGCATCTCAGCAATGACGTCTCTCTAACTAACTAAACCTACCTCAATTATACCTTTTCATTACTCATGTACCACCCATTAATGTTTCATTATTGTAAAAACACTAACTCTGTTTGGTCAGGCAAGGGGGAAAGATCATCACACCATGCTTACATATCACTCTATTCAGTTAGCCTTTTGTTAATAAACCCATCCCCTTAATTTTTATTCATATTTTCCCACCTACATACACATTACATCTGTTATAAATGTTTAACTTTAATATGTGGTCTTAGTCTTGTACTGCCGAATCTCAGGCTTCAGGCCGGCCTGTTCCTTGTACTCTTCTTGAACCACACGTCATCCTTCCGGGCTGACTTCCACTTGTCATGCGCAAAACCTATGTGACATGGCTCACTCCAGACATACCCAAGAGGCCCAAATGCGCACTAGTAATAAAGTTAGAAAAACAGGTGTTCCTTTCAAGAATAAATGGTTTCACTGTATACCACCCATCTCTAACCTAATCCCTTTTACTTATTAATACTTTCCCCCATTGGCATTAGTAAATTCAGTCCATTTAGTTTCAAGCAAAGCAGATGCAAAGCACATGAGTCTTCAAGACTCCATATTAGTACCTTCTGCTCATTTGCAAAAATTTCCCTCCAAGCAACAGCTCGTCATACTGCGTAGATGCAATTGACGCATTGCCAATAAAGATTTCCTGTTTACAGCCATTTTAGAAAGTCTCTTGAGTTATGCATGTTAGCAAACACATAGGCAAGCTTCACAATCCCTGGTTTTTATGTGGTGAGTATTAGTTTTACACAATGCGTAATTAATAACATGTTAGTGAGTTAAAATAGAGGATTGCTTGCAAGCAAGTCTCTTTTCTATGAGTCCTGGCTCCATTAATCCCCTCACTGATGGCATTTTGAGCCATCACAAAATTACCCATTCCAATCAGATGCCAACTTTAACATATCTCAGTTTCTTTTCCTCTCTTTTCGTTCCTGATCTCATCTTTGGTTTCCAAATCTTGTATATAACTTTCCTTTCATTTACTTCAGCTGAATCTCCTCACACTTTCTTTACTTTCCCTTTCCATTCACTATATATCTTCCCTTTCCTTTGTTTCTGCAACATTTACGCCATATCATTATTGTTAAAACTAGCACTGTTATACCAACTAACGGAAGAATTATTTGACCTCAAATACTTTTCCCTAAATTAGAAAACCAAGTCCCTATTGAAGAAATACTCTTTGTTAGTCTTTCCCATACACTGTCAACCTCCAGTGGTTTCAAATCTTCGTGAAGATTTTGTAATATTCTTAATATACCCTCTAATTTGCCTGCTTTTATCAGGTAAGTAAGTGCAACAATGTTGGACTTTCAACATTTTACAGACTCCGTCCTCTTTTGCCAATAAAATATCAAGAGCAAGTCGATTTTGTAAAACCATAGATCTAATCACAACCATTTCCGTATTAATCATCAAGATACTCCCAGCAGTATCAGTCGAGAGATGATCAACTACTGTTGAGAACTGAAAAATTCTATGTGAATTTAGAATGACTCCCACTGAAGGTATCAATGCACCAAATATATCACATATTATTTCTGAAAAACTAGCTCTCTTTCTTCTTGTTTGTTCATTAGTGCTTTCATTGCTTCCAGTGAATCTTTTTACATGGTATATTTTTGGAAATACTATCCCAAAGTAGAAACTTCCGTACCACCGTGCAGGCAGCTTATGGTAAACATAATTCTCACATACTTAGTAAACCCCAGGAAATACTGTATCAGTTCCCCCTTTTAGTCCCCTACCTCCCAAAATTAGGACGTTTTGATCACATTCACTGGAACCAATAAATATGTTATTATAATCTGTCTTTAACCTATGGAGGCAGGTTTTCCCTTTCTTCTCAAAGTCTAGGGACATTGCAGCATCAGCCTTGCCAGTTGCATAAATTCCTTCTTTGTCAGCCCATGGTGGTACATGGGTTTTCTGTTCAGCAGCTTTCTAATAGAAATCATGTCTCCTTTCCTCAACTAAATTCAAAAACACTTTCTCTTCTTGATGTAATGCACATGTTAAGTTATTCTTGTGAGCCTTGACTAAATCTATTGATTTCATTGTAAGAAAAAATTCACCAATAAACTGTGCATCTTGACTACTAAGTACTGTATTCATATTCTTTTGAATAGGAAGTTCTGAAAATACTACATCTGAGTTTGAATAATAATACAGAAGTGTCCCTGTTCTATAGAACAAACTTGTTAATATAGTACATGAATTACCATATGTTAAAGGTAAGTGGTGATATGTAACACCTCCTGATACTGAAGCTTGTAATTTCATACATACATAACAATCACTAATCTCCATTTTGTCTATGTATTGGAATAGCAACTTTGTGAAGACATTTAAAGATGTGACATTATCTGATACTATGTGATGTACATCTATCTTATCTGCTGTTTCTAACTATCTCTTCCTATTGTAGCTATCTTTCCACTATTAACTGTATCATTCTTTCTATTAGCTATCATCAAATAAGGCACAGCTACTGTTAAAAATATCTATACTGTGATTACTAACAAACTGCTACATATACAAGCTCTACAACATTTTGAGCGCAACTTGGTTTTGATCGTTCAGTAACCATGTTTTTAGCCATTTTTAGTCTAAGAAAATTCCCTTCTTTTCTTTACTTGCAAGTTCAAACTCTGGGTTTCAAGGAGGCCTCACTTTCCCTTCATCAATCTTTGCAGCATTTATTTCTTCTTCTGTCTCTTCACCCAAATCCAAATTTTCAAATTCTTCCAATATTACGTAGGTCCACTCAGGACCCTTGAATTTATTGTTCAAAATTCTCAGTCTTGAGTGCCTTCACAATCGACTGCTTAGACTGAGTTTGACTAGTAACCTCATTTACTTGCTCAGGTCTTTCATTTGTTTTTCTTAGATAGTATGTTAATCTTTTGACTCCACCTGGCCAGTTGTCACCTTTTCTGACCCTTTTAACTTGTACTGCACTTTCACCCTCTTTGTCTCTCTCTAGAGCTCTTTTATTTTCGTTATATTTAGGCACAATCCGTTCTTCCTCTTCTTCAGATTCACTATCTACCTGTTCCTGTTCAGGTCTTAGATTTGTTGTTTTGTTCACCTGAACTTGTTCTTCTTCCTTTATCTGGTCCTGTTCATGTCTTATTTCAAATTGATCTTCTTCTGCCTGAACCTGTTCTTCTTCTCTTAACTGATCCTGTTCAGGTCTTACTACAATTGTTTTTTCTGCTGTCTGAACGCATTCTTCTTCTCCTGTCTGTCCCTGCTCAGCACCTTTGGTATGTCTTTTGCCTGCGTATGTTCTCCTTTCCCTGTCTGGTCCTGCTCAGGGACTCGATTAACCTCGTTAAGCTTGTTAATCTTCTTCCTGAGTGTGTTCTTCTGCTTCTTATTTGAATATTAACTTCTGGTATGTCAACCACTGGTATCCAAACCTCTTGACTTGTGCTCGGTTGTCCCTCGACTATTGGTTCTGAATCTATTACTCTAGATTATTCGACTTCGCAACCTTCAGCTATTTTAACTGGTTCGCTCAGTTGTTGTGCCTTTTCAGTTGGGTCTGGAACCCTTTTGGTGTGACATGAATCCAATTGGGTAAACCTGCACACTTCACTGCTGTAGTAGTGACCAGTATGACTTGACATGGTTCATCCCACCTGGGTGCTAAGCACGTTTTTCTTGCATGTTTCTTCACTACCACCCAGTCTCCAGGAATCAAATCATGCGCTTGTGCTGGCTTCCTGGCCATTGCGTTTTCTCCAACCTGGTGAGAGACAGAATGCAATAAATCAGCCAATTCTTTGCAATAACCCAACACCAGATCATCAGTTATATTCATAAATTTGTGACCAGGAATAAATGCTTGTCTCATTTCCCTTCCCATGAGTATTTCATCGGGACTCAATCCTGTCTTTTTGTCAGGAATACTTTGGAGTCCCATCAACACAAGAGGCAATGCATCTGGCCATTTCAGTGATGTGGTTGCACATACTTTACTTAACCTTGATTTGATTGTGTCATTCAATTGCTCAACCACTCCAGAAGCCTCTGGGCGGTATGCACAGTGTAGTTTGTGCTCAATTTTACATGCTTCACAGATTAGACAAATTATTTCATTATTGAAATGAGGTCTTCTATCTGATTCCAAAGTGACTGGAAAACCAAACCGAGGTATCAACTCCTTCAACCGTAATTTGGCAACTGTGAGGCTGTCATTTCTTCTTGTGGGGTATGCTTCCACCCATCATTAAAACAAGCCCACTGTGACAAGGACATACTTTATTCCTTTGCTTGGAGGCAACTCAATAAAATCTAGCTGTAATCCTATGAATGGTCCTTCTGCATTTCCAATTTTTCCCCAATTGACCACTGTTTTCCTACCTGGATTTTGCTGCTGACAAATAATGCATCTTTGGCAAAGGCTCCCTGCAGCTGCCCTAAACCTCGGATTGTACCAATTTTGCCTGAATAGTCTGATCATGGCATCCTTGAGAGTAAGCAGTCTGGCATGCCTGGTCTGCCACCAGTGTACACCCAAACATCATCCTCTGTTCTCCTTTTGCAACCTGATTTTTTCCAGTTTTCCTTTTCGTTTATCTCAACTTCATCCTGCAACTGTCTCACCTCATCCCGTGTTTCTAAGACTGCGAAAAACATAAGTTAGCAGCTGATTTCACTTGTTTCAATTTTTCTGTATAGCGCCATGTTATTTCTCGCACAATATTGAGCAATCTGGTCAGCGTATCTGTTAACTGCCGTCAAATAGTAATTTCCTGACTGGTGAGCAGCCCACTTGACCACTGCTATTTCTTTTGGCAATTGTATTGCTTCCAACAATTATTTAACATTTTTGCCGTTTCTGATAGGGGATACTGAAGGAGTCAGAAATCCCCTCTGCATCCATAACTGGCCAAAGTCATGCACAACCCTGAAACCATATTGACTATCCGTAAATATGGTTATTTTCCAATTTTTCCCAATTTTCCATGCCTTTGTTAAGGCCACCAATTTGGCTACTTGTGCAGACTTGACTCCCGGTAAACAGGATGCTTCAACAACCCCCCAGATACTTTCCATACAGCATTCGCTGCACTGAGTCCTCCCCCCTCCATTCTCAGGCATGAGCAATCTACAAATAATTCACGATCTGGGTCTTTCAGAGGTTCTTCCTTTATATCAGGGCGGGGCTTAGTGCACATCTCAGTGAAATCCAAACATTCATGTTCTACTTCATCTTTCACTACTTCACAACGTGGGTTTGGTATTAGTGTGGCTGGATTTACCATTGTACACCTAATCACTGTAACATTTTCTGCTCCAGGAATCACTCTTTTATACTTTGTCATCCAACTAGGGGTAAGGTGCTGTGGTCGAGTTCTTGTTAAAAGGATCTTGTCTGAATGTGGGACATAGACTCACTCGGCTCCAGCCTCATACGTAGCAGCTAATGCTTTTAAGCAGCCAAGCAAAGCTGAAGCCACAGGATTCAAAGTAGCAGAAAAATAGGCCACTGGACGTCGACTTAATCCATGCCTTTGTGTCAAGACTGAAAGTGTACGACTCTCTCTCTCTCACAACAGAATAGGATCAATTCTTTCGCATAATCAGGCATGTCCAAAGCAAGGGCCTCACAGAGACAATTTCGCAATTTTACAAATGCTTCCACACATTCATCGTTCCAGACAATTGGATCCTTTGCTCTTTTTCTTGTCATCTGCATCACGGGCTTTGCTAGCAGGATAAACCCAACAATCCACTGCCAACAATATGCAACCACTCCGAGAAACATTCTTATCTCCCTTTGCATTTGTGATAGCTGCATTTGCTTGATAATTTTAATTCTTTCTGGGGTCACTTTTCCCACTCCTCTTCCAATATTGAGGCCTAAATATCTAACTTCTGTTTGATAAATTTGTAACTTTTCTGGTGACACTTTGTGTCCTCCCTCCGCCAAATGGTTCAGTAATGCAATGGAATCAGGGACACAATCTTCTTGTGATTTTGATGCTACTACTTGGTCGTCAATATATTGTACCTGGACTGAATTTCTGGGCATGACTAATGTTTCTGGACACTTTTTCAGAATCTGGTTGAAAATTGAGGGACTCTCTGTATACCCTTGAGGAACTCGGCACCATGCCAAAATACGATTTTCAAACTTAAAGGCAAAAATATACTGATTATCTGGATGCAAAGTAATAGAGAAAAAGGCTTGGCATAAAATGAATTACTGTAAACCAGCCTGCATTCCAGGGTATCTGATAATGGATCACTGCTGGATTTGGCACTACAGGACAACAAGGCACCACAATGTTATTGATTTTTCGCAGATCCTGCACTATCCTGTATTTTCCGCTAGAATTGTTTAGTCCCATTATTGGCGAATTACAAGGACTACTCATTATTTCCTTTAAAATGCCTTGTCTAATCATTCGGTCAATTTCTGAAGTAACACCTGCTTTCACTTCTGAACTCATTTTGTATTGTCTGGTGTTGGGATAAACTGCACCTTCTTTTACTGTCACCTTCACTGGATCTATGTTTAACAATAACCCAATTTATTTTCTTGTGAAATCCCATACTTCTGAGTTCAATTCTTCTGGTAAATCATTTATTGTCATCAAAGAATACATTTCAACTACTTCTGTGCCTTGTTTAGCTAGCATGATTTTATATACAATATCTCCATCTGGTGTTTAGAATGCAACAATATTCGGTGTGCAGTAGATAGTGCAATTCATTTTGCACAACAGATCTCTTCCAAATAGATTTACTGGACTAGAGTCACAAACTACAAATCTATGCATGTCTTTAAAATTTCCAATATGCACTTCCATTGGTTCTGTGATTGGGGTTCTAATCTGTTGATTTGAAACGCTTACAACTTGGATAGAATCTCCCGAGAGGGGTAGGTTTGGGATGTCTGCTGTTCTCATGGTAGACAGGTATCACCAGTATCCAATAGAAAAGTGATATAATTCCCTTCTACTTTCCCATCAACAAATGGACCTGACTGATCTACCGGCAAGGATGCGCCAAGTACGCATTCCTCTTCCTCCCCCCTCAGGCACTGTCATTGCAAGTAACTAATTTCATCATCATTATTTTGCAAAAGATATTGTGAAACCACAGAATTTTTCTTACCACTTCCTTCTTGAAATCCGGCGTCCACACTGTACTTTTGTTGGTTCACAAAATTTGGCATAGGAGCTGGTGGCAGCTGACACTGTGGATTAACTACCGGCATGCGGCTGATTCATAAACAAGTCATTCTGCGTCTGTGGATTTACATTTTGATTTGGACCATTATTATTCTGAATACTCTTACACTTGTTCTTCCAACGTCAAAGCTTTCCACACGCATGATAAGGAAACTTCTTCTTTGCATCCTCTCTGTTCATTCGTCTTCTTAATTTACCACCATTCACCACTTGATCATTCTGAGTCGGATCTTTCCTCTGACTATCAGCTTGACCATTCAACTTAATTTCCTGCTGTTCTGCTAATTTAACTTGTGCCCACATCATCTTCTCTTTTAACTTTCTATGCCTTGCCTCAATATCATCTCCACAGTATTTTGCGTATTTCAAAATATCATGTATCGGCTTTCCCTGCCAGCACAACATGTGCTGCTGACTCATCTGACTAATCTTCGGTTTCAGACCATACATAAACCGATACACAAATTGTCCCATATCCTTATCTCCAATATTCTCAAATCCACTATACTGCTTAAACACCTGTAGTAGTTGCTCATAGTACGCATGTACAGACTCATTTGGCTCTTGAGTTGTTCTATCTCTCTTTACCCAATCTGTTTCTTTGGGTGGGATTTTTCCTTTCAGAAAAGTAATTACTTGATGATATTTCCTCATCACCTCACCTGAGGGTGCTCCTGTTTTCGAGTCCCTTGGATACTCCGCACTTGACCAATCAATGGTAATCAGTAGATACCACTTTGTCAAACAAACCATCCAAATCCGTTAACAAAAGCTACGAAACTTTCACAAATCTTTCAACTTGCCTGTACCATTCAACTGGTTTCTTTCTTAATCTAGGAAAATCATTCATAAATGACAAATCTTGTCTGCTCCATGGAACATGAACATATCCACCTACAGGTGCCTCTCTCATGGAGCACAATCTTTCTGCCTTTTCTGATTCTTTTAACAAAAATGCAGACAGCTCTTCCTTTGCCTGAGCTTCTGCCTTCTTTCTTGTCCACCTAGTTCTCCACTTGTCAATGTCGCCACATTTTTGCAGAATATTCATTAACTCCATAACCTGTAATTTCTTACCAGACACATTCATATTCTTCAAATCATTATCAATAAACTCCACTCAATATGGTTTTTGTAATACTTTTGATCTCCCTATATCTATCCCTATCTCTGAAGCAAGCTCTGTCAATTTCTCATGAAGCAATTTTGCATTTCCAGTTATACTCCTGCACACAAACAACACTTCTTCTTCATTGCAATGATTCAATCTTTCTATTGCCACGTTTCTAGCTATCATCTCTTCCAATTCTACTTTCAATATGTAAATATCTAAAATCTTTGGGGGTGTGCTTTGCTTTTCTATTCCCTAGTGCCAATCTCTCTAACTCTTCCAGGGTTACTGTTGCTGAGCTTCTAGTTTCTGAGGGTACCACAGACTTTCTTTCTTTCAAACTAACAGGTGTAACTCTTTTCGGGGTTTCACATACTAGTTCTCTTATCAGAAGATCCATTAATGAAATCACTGAATCGCACTCACTGGCTTGATCATCAGATATTACTACCTCCTTTCTAGGATTATTCAAAGGAGTTGTTACCATTTAGGGTATTGGACACTTTATTTTATCTCCATATAATAAAATAACAGGACCTATAGTTACTGGTACTGTCAATGCTTCAGGGCTTAAACTCAATTGGCCTATTATCTGTATTAATCCTTTCCTATTTTTACTTAACGCTTCCTTTTCTCTGTCTTAAAGCACCCTATTAACTGATGCATCATATAACATTTGTGGAATTAAGGGTGTTCCCATTACTGGTGCACTCGGTGTGACTCTACTGGGTCCTTCTTGATACGGTGGAGGGTTATTAGTTAAAATATCCTCCAATAATTCATCATCTGACTCACCATATCCTTTCACATTCATGTGTTTAGTTTTTTCCTTACACTTGTTCCCTGACTGTTCCTAAGCCAATAATACTGGATATAAACCTTCCGATACCATAGCTCTCCTCCATTGCTTCATCTGACCTTCATGTGACTCACGTAAATATCGAGAAAAAGGTCCCAAATATCTCCCACTCCTCTTTCTCTCTCGTTCAAATGATTCAGTCTCCCACTCTTCTAAAGCCTCATACCGAGTTAACCTACTTCCAACTCATTCATTTTTATTTTCAAATTCTGAAGAATTCTTCCATTAAACGTACCATTCTCTGGGAAGGCTAGAACTCCATCACATTTGGTATATTCTATCCAATTTTCCAACCACACAGTATGATATCCTCTTTCCATCATCATAAAGGAACCAGGCGTTTTCGGCAGTGGAATAGGAATTCCCTCTCTAGGCAACACAGGTTTATCTTTCTTAAAGAAAGTCTTAATTTTCTATATTAATGACATCTCTCTCTTTCCTCCATACATTTTGGATACATGATGTTTAAAAGTATACTCCACAAACTCTTGAAGTCTCCTGTCAGTGTGACTCACACCTGCAGTCAAATCAGAATCTGACATATAATTTTCCCTTAAACCGATACTAGTGCCCAATTAAAACTCAGACGTTCACTGTTTATCTAGCCAATACTAATACAGCTTTTATCTACCAATCAACCAGACTCAGGCTCACACTCGTGGTCAGACCAATGCTAGCGCGGCTTTTTGCGATGTCAGTTTCACTCCTTACTACTGACGCCTCCTTTACAATCTGCTTCTGTTTCACGCCCGCTGTTTCAACCAATCCCAGTGTGGCTCCCTTTGATGTCAGTACTACTCCGGCGACTGACCCTCCCTTCACAAGGTAATACAAAAATGTTACTCCTTCAGTGTTACCGTTACTAGAAGATATAAGACCAAAGTTTCTCCAGCGAACCTTCCACTATCACTCACACTCGACTATTATATGAAATAGTCCCTAATTTTAACACTACCAGCCCTGCATAGCTTCTCAGTGCTATTCCAACAGACGAGTAACCTCACTGCAGTGTGGCTTCTGTCACCATTCGCTATTCATTCCCCGGGAATTTTCCAGACGACATAAAACAAGATGCTAACTCTTTTATCACCAAACTAGTCAAATAATAACCATAGCTCTGATACCAGACAACTGATCCAGCAGTGTACCAACATCAGATACTCCAATACCATATACTCACCTGGGCCCATAAACACACACAATCGAGTAAACTGATGGAGTCAAAGTTTATTAATTTTTCATACCTCAAGATTGTTTATTCCTTATTCCGGACCAACCTCTCACTGATCAAAAAGTTCTTTCCTCTGGTCGATGGACCCTTAGTTGAACTAGTTGATGGTGAAAATTATAACTTAATTCTAACCTTTACTTCTTAAAGTAAATAACCAGAGACTCAGGTAAATTTAAAATCTTTATCTAAATTAATTGCATGTGAACCACTTCAAAGTACAGTACATTCACCGTCACACATAGGAGAGAAGATTCAATTAATCAAATCATCAACATATACTCCAAACTTGCAATGACTTATGCTCAGAAAGGAGAGGACAGAGAGAAAAGAACATCTGCAAATTCATAAAATATATAAATACTAGGATGGTGTGAAGACCAACCCCCTGGCCAAAGGGCTGGTAAGAGTCCCTCGGGATAGTTCAGGAGACAAAGACTTCAGGACAGGATAGATGACTTCTCTAACAGCGACGGTCGCATCGCACCCCTGTCTGACACTCTCTTCCCCCTCGAGATTCTTCCACAATCTTCTTTCTAAGTCTAATAATTTAGGATATTAAGCTCTGCATTTGATTCTTCATCAGCATCTCTTGCCACTCCGACAGCACCCTCGGCTCACAGCATCTCAGCAACGTCGTCTCTCTAACTAACTAAAACTACCTCAATTATACCTTTTCGTTCCTCATGTACCACCCATTATTGTTTCAGTATTGTAAAATACTAACTCGGATTGGTCAGGCAAGTTGGGAAGATCATCACACCATGCTTACATATCACTCTTTTCAGTTAGCCCTTTGATAAACCCATCCCCTTAATTTGTATTCATATTTTATTTTCCCACCCGCATTCACATTACATCTGTTACAAATGTTTAACTTTAATATGTGGTCTTATTCATTCAGGTCTTGGACTGCCGGTTCTCAGGCTTCAGACAGGCTTCTGGGCTGACTTCCACTTGCCATGCGCAAAACCCATGTGACACGGCTCACTCCAGACATACCCAAGAGGCCCAAATGCGCACTAATAATACAAGCAGGAAAACAGATGTTACTTTCAAGAATAAATGGTTTCACTGTATACCACCCATCTTTACTCTAATCCCTTTTACTTATTAATACTTTCCCCGCATTGGCAATAGTATATTCACTCCATTAAGTTTCAAGCAAAGCAGATGCAAAGCATGTGAGACTTCAAGACTCCATATTAGTATCTTCTGCTCATGCGTAAGAATTTCCCTCCAAGTGACAGCTCGTCATACTGCGTAGATGCAATTGACGCACGCGCAATAAAGATTTCCTGTTTACAGCCATTTTAGAAAGCGAGCTTCACTATCCCTCATTTTTATGTGGTACGTATTCGTTTTACACAATACATAATTGATAACCTGTTAGGGAGTTAACACCTTCGCCGCAGGGGTAATTCCCCTGCTGTGCTGGGGGAGGGGGGGTGCGCACACCGCCCCGGTGGTGCTGTGCTTATGATGAGCTGAGCTCGTCACGGCCGCACCTGTTTCTTTAGAACGCTCAGCACAGCGGGGGAATTATCCCCGCGTGCAAGCGTTGCGGCCGTTATGACGAGCTCAGCTCGTCATGAGCATACGGCCACAAGCTGAGCTCATCATGAGCACGCAAGAGATTAAAATAGAGGATTCCTTCCAAGCAAGTCTCTTTTCTATGAGTCCTTGTTCCATAAAAATCACCTCCGAATGTATGCCCCTTAGAGGGGGTGTTCCTCAGGGATCCTCCCTGAGCCCCACTCTATTCAATGTTTACATGAGCCCTTTGGCAGAGGTAGTTACACCCTTTGGAGTCCAGATTGTTACCTATGCTGACGATACTCAGCTGGTTGTCTCCTTCAACAAGATGGACAATACAGGGCCTGGTTTAGACTTGTGTCTGGAAAGAGTAACAATCTGGATGGAACGTTCATACTTGAAGCTTAATGGGGCTAAGACGGAGCTGATGCTCCTTGGTAAGTCTCCTATTTTGAACATAGGATTGTTTTGTCCTAGTTGCTTTGGCCCTGTCCCCCCCCCCTCAAAAGACCAGATTAAGAGCCTGGGCATCTGGCTTGACTGCAATCTAGATTTTAAGGAGCAAGCCTGGAAGGTTGCAGGTAGTGGGTATGGGATTTTGAGGATGGTGCAAAAAATTCTCTCTTTGCTGCCTTACCCTGCCAGAAGACTGATGGTTCAGGCATCGATACTTTCCCGGCGTGATTATGCCAATGCCCTCTATTTAGGATACACACGTTTTACTACAAAAAAACTACAGACTGTGCAAAATTGCACGGCACGCATGCTACTGAATATTTCTAGCCCTCAATAGGCAAAGCCTGCCCTTGCTACTCTCCACTGGCTTCCTATTCAGGAAAGAATTAAGTTTAAGGCTCTGTGCATTGCACACAAGGTACTATCAGGCAAAGGACCGACCATCATCCATTCAATTAATCTGCCCTATTGTTCATATAGGGCTTGCGTTCGGATAGTAATCATCTGGCTGAAGTTCCTAAATCTAGGAGAGGGCGTCTCTTTTCTTATAATGTTGCTAAATTATGGATCTGCCTTCCCCCCCAGATTCGTCTTGAGGCTAATTATCTGAACTTTCGAAAACAAATGAAAACCTTTCTGTTTCCCTAATACTGCTTGGAGTTTGTGATTGCACTGCTAGCAGCGCTGGGATGCCTGTGGGTAACCACGCTTAAGAAATGCTGATTCATTCATTCATTCATTCATTCACTTCACCTGCGTTGAACCCTATTATGAAGTTGACCTCGTTGTCCTACTGATTCCCGTCTGTGTTCCCACACGTTAAACCTTTTGGCCCACAAGGTTAGGGTACTGTACAGCTCATTGCGAGGAGTCAGCTATACTTCGCTGCCTCCGTTCATTTTTTATCCAGTTTTTAAGGATCTTTCTGGAAACTATCAGACCTGTAGCACACTCTGCCTGTATCTGGTTCTCCCGGTCAGAGCCTTATACCTTGAGAACAGGTCTGTTATTACCCTGGAGTGGCACGCATGGAATCGCTGCCCAAGGTATATCATCCTGCTGGCACTGCAGAGACCTAAATTGCACTCTGCCTGAGCCCTGTACTTCTGATCACACCCTTATCTTTCTGGGAAACCATCTGGAAAACCGCTTCTCTCTGGTGCAGCGCCTTGCCTGGCCTTTGCAATTACCTCCCATGGAAATGTGGCTGCCGGCGCAGCCACAAACGTCTTTCGTCAGCTGCGTTCTTCCTTGCGGGTGGCCCCCTCCTGAAGTCCACCCCTGGGCATGTTGTGTCAGGCATGTCATGGAGGCATGCCGCCTAGCTTCCTGTGGTGATACATACACCCTGAGGTGTGTCTTATGCGGGCCTTCCCTGTTTCTCTACGGTGATACACACCCCTCTAGCCGTTCCCCTGAGTAGGCATGTTCTCTAAGGTGATGTGAACACCAAATATTACCTTCACAGCTTTGTCGCATGTTGCAGCTTTTCTTTTCCTGTATTTAGTCCAAACAGCGGTTCAAGGTATTGTGAGAATTTCAATTTCACATACAGACAATAGCAATACTCAATTGTTTAGGAGAATAAAACAACGATGCTCACATAAGAAAGTGGAAAATGGAGAAACAAGAGAAAAGCCCATATAAGAAATATTTAGAAAAATATACAAAATGTATTCAATATGTAGATAAAAACTATTTTATAACATTGAGCTCAGGAATATATACTGGTACACATAACATTTTTTATAACATACAAAACCAGACAAGTGGCAGGCAGAAGGGATTACATAGCAAGGGGAGTATCAGAACAAC
Organism: Lissotriton helveticus; assembly: GCF_964261635.1. Lineage (NCBI taxonomy): Eukaryota > Metazoa > Chordata > Amphibia > Caudata > Salamandridae > Lissotriton > Lissotriton helveticus. Next base: position 1,824,840,903 of record NC_136057.1, read on the forward strand.
ACTGAAACAACGACGAACAAGACGATGCGTCCTTCATTAATTGCAGCCACAGTTGCGTCAACGGCGTTTCGAGCTTTGTATGATTATGATTGAGTATTGCTATTGTTTGTATGTGAAATTGAAATTCTCACATTGCCTTGAACCGCTGTTTGGACTAAATATTGATTGGCCCTGGTTCAGGTGTACAGGGCTGCCCCTGTTGTTGTTAATGATTTCTTTTCCTGTAGGCACGTTACCCAGCCCTCTGGGTCGGCTATATTAAGTCGTTTTACCTTCCAGTGATACACACACTTTGCTCTTCCATATTTCTGTAAGTATTTCCTTGACTGTGACATCTGCTTCTACTAAATGATGAGGGTCCTTTTACTCTGATAGGCACACCAAGGTTCACCCTTGTGGCATAGAAGTGCACCTTGCCCCATGGTGATACGCACACCACAGCATTTACAGTTAATTGAATTCAGCATTCAAGTAACGTCCTAGCTTTTTGAGTGTCATCTATTTAAAGTGTGCTTTGCTCTTCAATGATATGCACACCACAACTCTAATTTTTCAGTAATCCAGCAGCTGAAAGGCATCTCAACCTGTGGTTATACTCTCTCCTCAATTTTTTTCTTGACGTCCATTGTCTAGGGCCTCCTTTCTAACAGATTCCTACAGGCACAGGCGATACCATGTCTAGCTCCTAGGGCGCATTTCTCAGAAGGGGTCACAACCATGTTGCATGAACTTCCATAACAGTAACATTTACTGTTTCTGTGCATTTTGGAGCACCTCAGTTCTGTTCCTCAGGAATTGACAGTGAAATATGTTTCCAATAGGGCATTGTAGTATTATCACCTACATTTAATGCTTATTGCTATTGTTTATACCTATGATTACGTATGACAATATTAATACTGCATTTTACCAAGCTAGTGATCTTTCCATGATCACTTTTAACATTATTTAAATACACACTGCTGTTGTTGTCATACGTTACCTTATTTGTCATAACTCATAGGTGAGGGTATACCCCCCTTTGCTGTTTTCATCTCAATTCCAGCACATTTCCTGTAATGTTATTATCACTTATCTCTTCTTTACAATGGCAGCAGAAAGCATGTCATAGTCTGCACCATTTTTTAATGAATTAGGGGAATTTAGTGTACTTTGGAAAGAATGGGTGAAGATCCTTCAGTCCTTTCTAATAACAATTGGGGTGAAAAGTTCAGCCCTATAAAAAAGCGACAGATGTTCCTACACAGCTTAGGCACACATGGCAGGAGAATTTTGAAACATTATTGGATCCAGAGTTACAACCTGATGAACATGAGGATGATGATGAAGATGACGAGTACATGGTCACTTTATTAGAATTAGAAATTAATTTTTGAGACAACATCAATATAGTACTTGAATGCCACAAATTCTTCGCCCAGGACAACCAAGAAAGTGTGACCAACTATGTAGCTGCAATAAGGAGGTTGAGCAAGCTGTGTGAATTTACGGAATTAAACGACTCTCTTATAAGAGACTAGCTAGTAAGCCATTGAGATAGCTAAATCCATTGAACATCCAGCCTTAAACTTAAAAGAAATAAAGACACCTAATGTATCTGAACAAATTTCAGAAATTACAAACTAGGGCCAGATGTACAACCATGGAATTTTGCGACTCGCTAATTGCAACAAATTGCGAGCCGCAATTTGTGAGTCGCAAAATTCAATGTACAACAGTGTCTCAGACACTGTTTGCCATTCTCACTGGGGTCGCAAATTGCATGCCTCATGATTATTATTGAGGCTGTCGCAATTTGCGACCCCATTTGGAATGGCTAGCACTCCCAGGGATGGTGGCCTGCTGGGGTCAGCAGACCACCATGCCTGGGACTGCTTTGTCAATAAAGCAGTTTTTCTTTTTTAAATGCATCCCATTTTGCAATGCATTTGCATTTAGAAAAGAAAAATGAAACTTTTCAGTTTTATTTTTATGGGGCAGGCAGTGGTCCCTTGGACCAGTGCCTGCTCTTGAAAAATATTTGTACCCCCATTCACAAAGGGGGAGGGGTCTCCTCGGGACCCCTTGCTGTATGCAAATGATTTATCACCTACTTAAAATAGGCGGTAACTGTGGGTTTTTGCAACCGCAAATTCGGTCGCCAAACTCTCATACATGGCATTTGCACTTGTTATGAGGAAGGGATGCTCTTGGCATGCCCCTTCCTAATAGCGAGTCGCTAGCCCTATTTTGAGAGTTGCTAATAGATTAGAGACTCGCAAAATAGGGTTAGTACATTGTGCATCTGTTTTTTGCTGTCGCTTCAGGCCAAATTCCCCTTTGCAACTGCAAAAAAACTGTTGTACATTTGGCCCTAAGATTTTGAAAATACTGCGTGTAAGGTTAAAACCTCCAAAGTCTCCGTCAAAATCTTGATTCAGAAAAACAACAAGCTCAAATGGGTCTTAAGATATTTCAAGCATAAAATTAAATTGAAAGCTAACGCCAAACCTGTGGTGAATAAAACTAGACCCATACCACATCTTATGTGGGAACCTTTAAAGAAGGAACTCACAAGATCAAAATATTTGGATATCATACAATCCATAGAGTGCTCTGATTGGGTAGCCGCAGTGGTCATCACAAAAAAAGCCCATGAGGATGACATCAGGTTATGTGTTGATTTATGTGACCTCAATAACAACATATGGATTGAGAGACACCCATTACCCAGCATCCATGAGAATCAAAGCACTATGGGGGAAGCTGCTTTAGTGTCTTGTACTTTTCCATGGCATACCCCAGGTGGAATTAGACCCTGAATCTAGAGCCAATTCCTACTCCTATGGGCATGTTTATGTTCCGTAGAATGCAGTTTGTACTTCAGCCAACAGTCTTTCAAAAAATGATGCAATAGATATTGGATAGGGTACCTAAAACACTTTGCTTTCAGGACAATGTCTTAATCTATAATCCCACTGCTGAGGAGCATGACATGTTATTTAGAAATGCACTCACCAAACTCAAAGATGCAGGACTTACAGTAAAGAAAGACAAATGTCAAATAGGGGTTAGAGCAGTAAAATACCTTGGGCACACCATTTTAAAGATGTGTACGAACCTAAAATATGAATACTTGCAACTATTAAGGAAGCCCTAGCTACTCAAACAAAAGAAGAACTTAAGTCATTCTTAGGACTTGTAGAGTACATGGTGGAATATGTAAAGAGTTTTGCGGACTTAACAAACAACCTCAGTGAACTTATAAAGAAGCACACACACTACAAGTAACTAGATGAACACCAATTGTCTTCCGAGAAATTAAAAGAGGCCACGCTTTCTGCCCTATTCTTGTGTAATTTTGAACTGGTGGAAAGACCATAGTCACTACAGATGCCAGCAACAAAGGACTAGGTGCTATGTTATCACAAATAATTGCTGGCAAGGAAAGGATGGTGCCTTTCCCCTCACGCACCCTCACAAAGTCAGAAATGAGCTACTCTGTATTGGAATGAAAAACCCTTTCATGCTTCTGGGCTTGTAAGCATTTTACATTCTTATGGGGGCCCCTCTTTAGTTTTCACACAGACCATAAACTACTCAGATATATGTTCAGCTCTAAAGGATCCTCCAACAGTACCGCCCACAGAGCCAAATGGGTATGGGGCTTGAAGAGCTTTTGATTTAAATTGGAATATGTACCAGGTAATCAAAATACTGCAGATGACTTTCTGCCTAGGGTCCCTTTAAACAAGATGGAACAATATGAAACTCTAGAGTATCCTATACTTGAAATTAATTCTTCTGCCATAACTTCTAAGAAGTGAGAGGAGTGTCAAAGACAAGTCATTAAGCCAACTTAAGTAATAAACGGTACAGGCTTAGCCAGAGTTTTGCAGTGAGGTGAATGAGGGAATCAGAAAGTATTGGAAAGTTCAGCATGAGCTCAACTGAACTCAGAACTTAAAATTAAGAAATGATAAAATAATACCCCTGGCAGGCATAAGGAACAGAGTAATAGACCTAGTGCATGATGGCCATCTTGGGAGGAGTTTGACCAAATCAAGACATAGGGAACTCTATAGGTTTCCCAACATGGATTCCATGGTGGAATAAAATATAAAAAAGGGTACAGTTTGTGGCAATAGTGACAAATCCAAAACAGTCTACAATGTTCCTTTGTCTCTAGTTTCCTCTGGGAAAAACTGGCACTGAACATCATTGGCCCCATAAACTGAAAGGAGTAATGAAACTTTTCGCATTTGTTTTAGTTGATTACCAATCCCATTGATAACCACCCTCATGCCTGCCTGAGCAACAGCTTTCTGCAGATGTGAACTGCCTGACTCCGGAATCTGCACAGTGTAAAGGCGGGATACCCTTGGAGCCCCCCGTCGCTGCAGATTGAGAAACAGGGAATTGCGAGTCCCTTGGTGCTCCAGCAGCGTTGTGGATGCACTCGTAATGAGGAGATGAATTTGAAAAGCTAAGTCGTTGGTATGGCGGGAGAGCTTGGAAGCAGATACCTAGGTCTGCAGAGGTTCGGATGGGTGTTTTTGGTACAGAAAGGCAGAACAAGCTTCTTGAGCTGCAGTTTAGCTTCTGCTGAAGTTTGATCTTCGTTCCTACCTGTCTCTCTCCTGTTCAGAGGGTCTGCCAGCTCTCATTCAAACAGTGTTGCTTGGATTGCTCCGCCATCCTTTGGTGATTCCTCTGACAAATCGGATGGGGATAAAAAAGAACTCGTGTGACGCTTCCCTGCTTCCTTGTTGGGCCCTGTATGTCCAGTCCTGGAGGACCACAACACCTGGCAGCAGTAGCGCGCAGTCATGCTATTAAAAGGAGAGCCGGCCCACGGGACACGCCCGGGCGAAGCACGACCATGCCCGCCTGAGCCAGGAGGAGGCTGGGCCGGGCCCACCCTCTAAAGGTTTGCTGAATTAATGGCCAAAAACTTAAGGAAGAAGACTGCTGAAGGCAGGGGAAAGGCTGTGCATGCAGCAGAATTTGACTTGTTTGGATACATTTTTAGCTAAAGCCACTACCGCGATAGCTCTGGAGATTGACAGGGCTGAGAGGAGATTGTAACTAGGGGGGATATCCCCGCTAATAAGGATATGCCACCAAGTTTGATTCCAGAAGGGGATATGTTTGACTCCCCCACTAATCTTGCGACGACTAGTTGTACCCCTCCATTAGAGACAATGCCCCCACTGTCTCCAGTTGCAGCACCACTACAAAAAAGAAAGAGGGGCCCAACTAGAAACACACCCATAAACAATCCTAAGAGACCCAAGAAAAGTAAAATTACCCCAGGAAATGTAACAGCCGATAATAGGGAAACATTACAACAACTACATACAGTTGTCCCACCCAAAGGACAGAATATGGAAGACCTAGTAGACAAAGTTAGAGAGCTTTTAGCACCCATAATTCTGCGACTAGAGTATATAGAAAAAGCCATAAAGGAGACAGTACCCTCAAGACTCATGTCATCTTGTGCGGGTGGTACAAGGGTCACCATTCAAGGCCAGATGAATAACCCAGTAGAAAGTGACCTTAATGTAATGGCAAGTACTAGCACAAACGCCGAGGCAGTGGCATGGAAAACCCAGGGTGGTAGTCTTGGCTTCCGGCTCCCATATCGACATAATCTTGTTAATACCCCCTAAAATCATTGGTGGTCCATGTCCCAGGGCAAAGGCAGGAGCCTAATCCTCACCCAGAGATTGGGGGTCAAGTACAGGAGTTTTCAGTCAGAAGATTAGAGAAAAGCCCCAACCGCTCCCTTAGTTTAGAGTAAGATCGTAGGTTAGACCTTCCTCCTGCTGTATCCCCCTATGTAGTCATTTTAGCAAACACTCCAACCGTACAGAATGACCAAGTAGAATCCAGAATTCAACTAATTCATAAAACCCGTCACTGGCTTTGCAAAACCACGAATGGTCAGGTAGAGGGTCTCTGCAACATTTTAATGGCCCGCAGAGTCCCTTGGGTGGGATGGCAAGAAAAAACTATTACAGGGCATTGTGTGGGTGTAACTCTGAAATCTTCTACTACGGCGAAAGACTTATTAAAAGTATTACCTGATAAGCCCTTAGTTACAACACAAATATTTGTATTACCCTGTCATTTTTTTTATAAACCAGTGTCGTACCAACAAGGATTTGATGGTGACAGGGCCAAGGAACTTCTTTTTAATTCCAAGTCTCAACCACTCCTACAGCACAGAGGAAATATTACCCCTGCATTACCAACTGCAAATCGCTTTTTCCACTGTCGGATTTGGATGCCTGTGACTGACGGTGTACTTATGTGAATCCCCCAAATGTTGCACGATGTGACCCTTGGGTGAGTGAGGAAGACGCTGTGCCCATTGTAAAGGATATGGATAACTTCAAAGCCATCTTTTGGAACATTGCAAGTCTGGCGCCGAAATTACTGGACCCTGATTGGATAAAATATATTGCATCTTTCAATTTAGTGTTTCTACAGGAGACGTGGGTAGTGGGTCTTGTTAATATAGATGGCTATAGGTCATATTATACCCCCGCTATTGCCTTGTCAGCAGGAAGGGCGAAGGGTAGGATTGTGACACTCTTGAAGAACACGTTGCGGTTTGAGGTCCTAACTTTCTTCAATGATTGCCAGTATTTCAATATCTTACTTCTTAAAGGGTCGGATGACAGTACTATTTTATTGATTAATTTTTATAACAATTTATTTGGGGGTGAAATGTACAAAGTTGTCACTACTGTGGAGGAAATAATGAACAGGATAACTGGTTCTTGTAAAGGAGACGCGTCAATTCTGTGGGTGGGCGCTTTTAATGTGCACCCAGGTCCTCTGCTATCAACCTCCATCTATGGTTTAACAGATGAGGATGGAGGTGGGATTGTTCATTTTGCTCACAACCAATATGGCAATGCTCTCAACAAATTCATTGTTGTAAAAAATTTGGAGATTCTGAACCCTCAGTCAGAACTTATTGGCCTTCTGTGTGATACTTTTTGCTCTACCCAACGTAGCACAGTAATAGATTTTAGAATAGCCTCGGCCACATTGGTAGGAACTTTTAGCAATATAACTGTTGAATCCTCAGGTTTCAGTAATCATGTACCCTTAACTTGGATAATGAAATGGTGAGGTATTTATGGTACTAACCTCTTACATATAAAGCCAGTCATATCAAAAAGAAATGGGATAACACTTAAATGGGAGGGTATTGATAAAACTGTCCTCATCCCCCAGGTTGTATCTAGCAGAGTGAAGGAAATAGTTATTTGTTTAGATCCAAACCAGGATCCTCAGCCCACAAAAGAGGCCTTAAAAACTATTCTGTTGGAAGTAAAGAAAAAACTCTCGAAGAGTGGTGGATCGCATAAATCTATAGGACCTAAATGGTTTGATCATAACTGCACAAAGGCACTTTCCCACTTATATTGATCCCTCAAGTGTGTGCCAAGAAATCCCGCCCTGGTGAAACAGGCCCGGCAGAGTTATCTTAAGGCTAGGAAGCACAGGGTAAAGATACTGAAAGAAGAGGCCTGGGATAAATTACTGAAAGCTGCAGTTACAAATAATATGAGGGACTTTTGGTCAATGGTTAATGCGCCATTTTTAAAACATAGCTCCAATCCTAATCTGGACATACATGTGAATGAGAATTCATGGGTAGAGCATTTTAGCAAAATGGTTAACGGTTTGAGATTGGTTTCAGAACCGATGGTAGATGAGCTCGACCAACCTCACAATATCCCCCTTACTTTTAATAATATGGAGATAGGGGCAGCCCTAGCACAATGTTCTATTAATAAGGCTCTGGGTATAGATGGCACACCAATAGATTTTTTTACAGATTGCCCAGACCTTTGGAGCCCTTTATTTACTAATACATGTAATGCCATAGCTAAAGAGGGACCGCCAGACTTTAGGCATAGAGCAGTTTTAATCCCAATTTATAAAAAAGGGGATAAATTAGACCCCAGAAACTATAGGCCGATCTCTATCCTTGACAGTACGGCCAAACTTATGGGAAGAGTATTACTAAATAGACTGGAGGCATGGTCTTTGGCAAATAACATTCTAATCCCTGCACAATATGGATTTAGAAAAGGTAGAGGGACCCAAGATCAGTGTCTGAATTTGAGCTTCCTTATAGCAAAGTACACCCAAGCTAAGCAAGGGAACCTCTACCTGGCATTCATGGACCTTAGCGCAGCATTCAACTGTGTATCCCACTCACATTTATGGAAGATAATGAGGGACATGGGGATAGATAATGGAATAATTAACTTTGTAAGACAACTGTATGTGAGGAGTGAAGCTTGTGTAAGATATGGCTCCCAGGGTAAATGCTCCAGATGGTTCCTAGTTACGAGAAGCGTTCGTCAAGGGTGCGTCCTTGCCCCCTTTCTGTTTTCACTTTATACTAATAGGGTGGAGTCCCGACTGCTTGAATTGATTTTAGATGTACCGAGAATAAATAAGACGCGCATTCCAATTTTAATGTATGCAGACGATGCAGTTTTAATGGCACGCATGGGAAGATCGCTCCAGAAATTGTTGAATAATTATGTAGAATTCATGAACAGCCTGGATCTCCATACAAACGAATCAAAGTCATTCGTACTAGTCGCAGGGAAGAAGCACAAAAATCCCTTTGCTTTTTTTATCTCAAACTGTAAAGTGGCACAGACAGATCAATTTTCTTATCTAGGGGTTACCTTTGATTACCGAGCAGCTTGAGGGAATATGGTCGCGAATCGAGGGATGTGGCTGGAAAAAAGTACTAATCCCATATACTCTTTTTTAAAAAAATTGGGATCAAGAAATCCAACTATTGTAAGGAAAGTTTATGGGGCTAAATCTAGTGCAGTAGCAGCCTATGGTGCTGGAGTATGGGGTCATGTCAAAGTTAAGAATCTACAAGTATTAGAGGACAGTTTCTGGACATCTATGGTGGGTGTCCCCAGTAGCTGTCCCAATTTTACACTACACCAAGAGCTAAATATTCCCTATATAACTGATCAGATCAAGGTAGCCCCTATCCTTCTACGGCACTCGGTATGGTCAAGAGATACTGTACCCCTCTCCCAACAAATAATAACTGACTGCCTAGCCATGGAACATATTGAGAACATCCCATGGTTGAAATATGTGAAAAATACCCTATATACCTTAGACACTGGGAGTTTGTTTGAATCTCCAGGAAATTCTGCATCGGTTTCAAAAAAGTTTTTAAATACTCGGTTTTTATTCTTCTCCAATGATGCGAGAATGAATGCACTTCATAACAAACCTACTATAAGGGAATATTTGGAGGGCCCACTGCAGGTCGAAGGGTTACCCTCCTATCTGGAGTTTGTCACAAACCCTCAACACAGATTTGTTCTGTTACGATTCTGCTAGCTACCTGGGTGGTATCTACTCTACTAATGATCTTCCATGCTGCCCTTGCAATGATCTCTCGTTACAAACTGGTTTGTACATCTTCTTTTTTTGTAAATTTTATTGTAACCACCACTGCAGGTCGAAGGGTTACCCTCCTATCTGGAGTTTGTTACAAACCCTCGACACAGATTTGTTCTGTTACGATTCCGCTGGGCTACCCGGGTGGTATCTACTCTACTAATGATCTTCCATGCTGCCCTTGCAATGATCTCTCGTTACAAACTAGTTTGCACATCTTCTTTATTTGTAAATGTTATTGTAACCAACGTAAAAGGTTTTTAATTCCTCTGTTAGGTAAATCAGATTTTAGTCAATGTCGTCCTGCGTTACATTTTTTACGAATGTTAACTGATCCTTTCACCTGTTTTAGCGGTGCCTCATTCTTATGTGCTTCTTTGAGAACTAGGAAACTGGCTAATTGCTGAAATGAAATGTTTGGATTCTAAGAAATTTTATCAGTGATGTATTTCTGTAACTTTTATGATCAATATAGTATTCATCGAATAAAGAAATTTTGATTTGATTTGAGTAGTCACGAGGATGGTGAATCAGATAACTACAGTAACCCTAATAAGTTTCCTGGGAGACATATTCACAGCAGAAGACATTCCATCTACCATTGTCACAGATAACGGGGTGCAATTCACCTCTACAGCTATGACAGACCTCCTTACAAGATTCACCATCACACACCTTAAGACTGCCCTGTAATGCCCCAGGCCTGGTTGAAAGCATAAATATTAAATAGTATGGTCGAAGAGTGCATCCAGCTCCCTTGTGCCAATCACCACCATGTGAATAGAGCCATACTAGACAGGCTTTGGTCATACTGCACTACTCCCAACCAAGTCACCTGGATATCACCTTTTTCTTCCCTTGAAAGAAGAAAACCTAGCAACAAAATCTTTCCTAATTGGATAGGGGGAGGAGAAAGGAGCGAATAAAACCTCTAGAATGTGAGAAACAAAATCACCTCCACTAAACCAAGTACAAAATCTACTATGACCCCAAACATGGCACCAAACCACAAAAATGGGCCAGAGAAGACTGGGTATACATTAAGAAACCAACTGGTAGTGAAAATGGTAAGTAGACAAAATATCGAAAAAAATATATAGAATGGACAGAATATCGAAGTCAAAATATAGAATGGACATAATATCGAATTGACTTAATATAGTGGGTAAAAATACTGAGATAAATAGTATCGGCTGTCAAAATATCAAAGTACATAATATAGGCATTAAAATCTTTTTAATTTAATTTTGTGTTTTAGTTCTGTAGCAGGTTGTGGGTTTATAGGGGAATAGGGTGGGAAGTATTGTAATTGTATTTAAGTAAATATTTAATTTTATTTATTTGTATTGATAATTAATGTATTGTTAATTGATTATTAATTGGTAATTATTTTTATTATTTGGTAATTGATTTTTATTAATGGGTAATTAATTTTTATTAATTGGTAATTAATTTTTAATATTTGGTAATTCATTTTTATTCATTGTTTTATTGATAATTATGTTAATTGTATCAATTTATTATTCGGGGTGGTTTGTGGGTTTATAGAGGAATAGTGTGCTAAGTAATTTAATTATAATTAAGTAATTATTTAAATTATTTTTGTGTATTGATAATTAATTTATTGTTAATTATTATTAATTGGTAATTTTTGTATTACTTGTTACATTTTTGGTATTGAAAATTAATTGGTTGTTAATTATTAATAGGTAATTCTTTTTAATAAGTAATATTTATTGGTATTTATAATTAATTAATTATTAAATATGCTATAATTGGTAATTAATTTTAATTATTTTTTTTATTGGTATTGATAATTAATGTATTTTTATTTGAATATTAAATCATTACTTTCCCTACTGTTGCACTCACTGGAGTGAGAATAGTAATTTTTACCCCTACGCTATCCAATGCTTTCCCTACTGTTGCACTCACTGGAGTGGAAATAGTAATTTTTATCCCTATGCTATCCAACACTTTCCCTACTGTTGCACTCTCTGGAGTAGGAATAGTAATTAGTACCCTCCCGCTATCCAACGCTTTCCCTACTGTTGCACTCTCTGGAGAGGGAATAGTAATGTTTACCCCTACGCTATCCAACAATTTCCCTACTGTTGCACTCTCTGGAGTGGGAATAGTAATTTTTATCCCTACGCTATCCAATGCTTTCCCTACTGTTGCACTTACTGGAGTGGGAATAGTAATTTTTACCCTCCCGCTATCCAACTCTTTCCCTACTGTTGCACTCACTGGAGTGGGAATAGTAATGTTTACCCTCCCGCTATCCAACGCTTTCCCTACTGTTGCACTCACTGGAGTGGGAATAGTAATTTTTACCCTCCTTCTATTCAACGCTTTCCCTACTGTTGCACTCTCTGGAGTGGGAATAGTAATTTTTACCCCTACGCTATCCAACGCTTTCCCTACTGTTGCACTCACTGGAGTGGGAATAGCAATTTTTACCCTCCCACTATCCAACTCTTCCCCTACTGTTGCACTCACTGGAGTGGGAATAGTAATTGTTACCCTCCCACTATCCAACGCTTTTCCTACTATTGCACTTACTGGAGGGGAAATAGTAAATTTTACCCTCCCGCCATCCTAAGCTAAAAATACTGAATAGTTTTTTATTAATATTAAGGTAATATATATGTATTAAAAAATAAAATTGTATGTTTATTTTTTATAACTTACATTAATTATTTATTACTTTTCTAGGTTATGTAAGTATTTTTAAGTGTTTTAGTTAATTATATTTATTATTTCATTAATTTTACATTACTTTTGAGACATTTAAAAAATTATATATTTTAACAAACGATATCATTTACAACGATATTTTGGGTTCTATATTTTGTAGATAGGAATTCGATATTTTGGCATTCCATATTTTGTCCACGATATTATGGCAGGTCAATATTTTGGCATTCTATATTCTGTTAGTGATCCAGGAAAAACAGTGACTCCAAGTTCTTTGAACCCATGCAGACCATTGACATCAAACAGAGCGTAGTGATAATCTACAACGGCCAGAATTGGACCATGGACAGGTTAGCCAAATACACTTCCCCGGAGAACATTTCTAATGATACTATCGTCCCGCATAGCTTCCACATCAACCCATCCACCAGTAACCCTACCAACAAAAGACATAGAAATACACCAAAATGGCATGAAGACTAAGGGCCTGATTATGAGTTTGTAGTCCAATGGACCGCCAAACCCACAGTGGGAGAGCTGCAACCTGCGAATCAGTGGTCCGACCGTCGTACTATGATCATGGCGGTCTGACTGCCGCAAACGCCAGGAATCCACGATCCCTGCTGGTGGCGTGGTGGTCAGAGGCTTGCAATATGCTGGTGGTGCCCCTGCGGCACTCCCAATAATATTATGAGTTTCTTCACTGTCACACTTTTCATGGTGGTGAGCCCCCCATGAAAGGTGTGGTGGTGAGGAAACAAACTGATCCCTACAAGGCCCCCTATTTCCTCAAGGCCAAGGGATGCATGCAGGGGGGCACATTATGTGCCCCCTGTGTGCATGCACCCCTTGTTAGAACACGGCATGGCCAGTACAGTCCAGTCAATGCTGGAACGCACTGTGACAGTCCCACAGCGGTGAAACGCGGCCACGCTGCCACACTACCAAACTCGTAATCAGGCCTAATGTCATGAAAAAGTAGTTGCATGTAGTTACCCTAGGATCCAGCACTATCATTTTCACATTTATCAGGGTAAGATGTGGTATAATGTTATAATGTTTAAGGGTGTATTATTCTACATGAAATTTCAGCTTGTTTACTACATTATGAATTATATACCAAGTCGGTATACCCTACCTGCTTTTCCAGTTGCTGTATTCTTACAGTTAAGCCATGCAGCCTGCCTTAGAATTTCGATGTTATAGAGATTCCACTTTGTCAAGCAGGTGACAGATAGTGATGTAATTGTGGAGGAGATGCATAATAAATACTTGCAACCTTTCTCTTCTAAGATTCATCTTTTTAACACTGGCAATGATTGGTCTACGTAAGAGGGCAAAAGTTACCATCTCTTCCTCTTTTGTGTGACCTCCACCTGTATTGAACCCTATGAATTTAACATTCTGGGTTCCAGCACATCAAACCTTGTGGCCCACAAGGTTAAGGTGCTATATAAAATAAACAATAACTGTAAAAAATGGTGTCACTACTTGGGGGGAGCACACCCTAATTTTAACCTGTGCTCAACCTGTGGGTAGCTTAGCAACGAGCTGTCAGGCTTAACTCAGAGGCGATGTGTGAGAGTACAGTAGTGAAAAACAAATGTAACAGTTGTTCACTACCAGAACATGTAAAACTTGAAATTACATGTCTTACTTTTAAATATATTTCACCCTCCCTTTCGGCTGTTTTAGGGCCTACTCTATTGACGACTCATATGAATTAAAAAGTAAGGTTTGGGCCTGGCAAAAAAAATATTTTACTCAGTCGAAATTACAGTTTGAAACTACACACACAGGCTGCAATGGCAGGTCTGAGACATGGTTGAAGGGCTACTTAAGTGAGTGGCACAATCAGAGCTGCAGGCCCACTTGTAGCATTTAATTTACAGGTTGTAGGTACCTGTAGTACTATTTTAAAATTGACTTCTAAGTAAATGAAATATGCCAATTGGGAATAAGCCAATGTTACCATGTTTTAAGGAGTGATCACATGCATTTTAGCACGGGTTAGCAGTGGGAAAGTGGACAAACTCTGAAGGCCAGCAAAATCGAGAACAGCAGAAATGGAGGAAGAAGGCAAAATGTTTTTTACAGGACCACCCTATGGCTGACAGGGCTAACATGTGTCCCTTCTAAATGAAAGTGTGAAGAAATACATAACCTCCTAGGTGTACTCATCTCTAAGGTGAAGGAACCTAGATAGACCATCAGCGTTGGCATGGTCTGACACAGGATAGTGTTTTGCTGTAGAGTCCATTCCCTGTTGGGAGACAGACCACCTCAAAAGTTTGGGATTTTCACCCCTCATTTGCATGAGCCAACTGAGGGGCCTCTGGTCTGTCTATACCTGGACCTGAGTTCCAAACAGGTATGACCTTAGCTTCTTCAGTGCCAAGACCACAGCAAAGGCCTCACTTTAAATTGCACTCCATATCACTGTTCCAGTGGAAGAAACCTCCTGCTAATGATGGTTACTAGTTGGGCTAGGACCTCCTCATTTAACTGTGCTAACGCAGTCTGATGCCATGACCTGAAGCGCCTACCTGCACAATTAACTTCTTGGAGAAATCCAGAGCCTTGAGTACTAGGACTCTGTTGATTAACCTCTGCAAGGTGTCAGGGACAAACTTTAAGCTAAAGGGTATCACCCTAAAATGGAAGTGACGCTCGGGTGGAGAATGCAGACCTCTCTATTGCCTTCTCAATCAGAACTCTCTGACCAATGAACTGAGCAACTTGGCAGCACCCAGTCGGTCAATGAGCTTATCCATTTGGGATTCAGGTGTGTGTCAGTACTCGTGTTGGAATTAAGCCCCCTGTAGTTCACACAGAATTTAAATTCTGAAGTGGTGCTTGTTGGGACAGCCTTGGTTACCAGCACCACATGGCTGGACCAGAGACTACTGGAGGGCTCAATCACCACTAGCATCAGCATCTTGGAGACTTCCTCCTTGATGCTGGCCCTTATCTTGTCTGATGGCTTGTACATTTTATTTTTAACAGACAGACTGTCTCCAGTGTCAATGTTATGAATACACAAATGTGTGAGTTAAGGGATGAGGGAGAACAGACACGAAAACTGTCTCAGCAATCGGCCAGAGTCACTCTGCTGTTTGGGGGTGATAGTAGGGAAGTGGTTGACCCTCCACTGACCCATCATGCTCTTGGGCAGAAAGGAAGTCAGGGAGAGGTTCACTGTCTTTTTCCACCCCTTCATCTGTCACCCGGAGCATGTTGACTTCAGACCTCTCAAAGTGTGGTTTGAGGCGGTTCACGTGGAGCACCCTTAAAGGGTTTCTAGGGGTCTTGTCATCTACCAGGTGTGAGAAGTTAGCCTGGCATTTGATGTCCACTAGTTCTAGTGGGCACCTTGCACCAGTCTAATCGACCCTTATTGATGGTGGTTGTAAAGTCAACCTTATAGAAAACTATCCTAGGGGTAGCAGTGACAAGCAGTCTTCAGGCTAAGACTTCAGAGAGCGAATTAACCGAGTTGTTTTACCAATTATAATCCCTTGAGTACCAAATGAAAGCACACCACACAAGGTATATATCAAATATATATATGTATTTATTCTAAAAACAACCCCTCTGCACTCTTTATGAGGTCAGAGGTAAAAGTACAATACAAGTTACTTAATTAGCATACGATAAGTTGCACAGTATACGTTTTGCCCTAGGGGCCTCACAAACATATACTAAAATAGTGGCATAAGAACCACATGAGAATTAGAAAGCAGGCTTGGGGCCTGTGGAATCACTGGGGCTACTCTAAACAACCAAAGGTTAGGACGTAGGAGGCCCACGGGAGCCGTGTGCAGTGACTAAACCCAGCCGTGGGTTACCATTGACTTTCTATGGGAAACTAACAAGTTACAAATTTACAATTTAAGGACACTTCTAAATAAACTACGTTGGAACCCTTTTGGACTTAGACACTATGAGGGCCAACACCCTCGAGACTACCAGAGTACTCGTGTTACCTCACCCACGGAAACAGGGTGCATAGGTCTCTTTTGGTGTTGGGTTTCGTCGTCGATTTCAATGGAGATCTGCAAAGAAGTGCTGCAGGCAACCAGAGAAAAAGTGTCCGGGTGGATCCAAGGGTGGATCGAAGACCTGTAGAGCCTGAAAGCAGAAGGGACAGAGTCTGGGTCACTTGCCAGTGACCAGGGTGGCGATAGGAAGATGCCACCAGATGTCGGGTGATTTCAGGTGAGAAGGTGAAGTTTGTCTCTTCAGCCACGAGGACCAGGAGGCGTCGACAACAAACAGGAGCTGGGTTTGAGCTGTCCCACAAAGGATCTAGTTGACTGCAGTGTTGGTATCCGGATTGGACCCAACAAGTCTTGGCAAACGCAACCCATGCAGGATGTCGAGATTGGCTTCGGTGCAGACCAGCAAGGTCTGAGAAACTTATCCTTTGAAGGGAAATTGGAGCAAGCCTAGAGCAACCAGGAAAGCAAGTTAGATTCAAAGAAAAGTGTTCGGGGGCTCACTAGCCAACAGACAAGGAACCGCAGAGACACATCAAGCTGAAATGAAAAAGCGGGCCCACGGGACACTCGTGGAGGGGGGCCTCTGAGCTTCAAGGCAAATGGGGCTCTGGTCTAGGGCTTCAATCACCCCAATACACAACTTCAAGATACCTCGTGAAGTAGGTGCAGCTTGCAAAATGCAGGATGTCCAGGAGTTCCGGTCCCACGTCTCTCGTGTCCGCCACGGGTCTCAGCTTTGCTGTGAGCGAAGGTCAGGGTCAAAGATGTCTGGAAGTCGGTGTCCTGTGTTGCAGATTCTTCGGGATCCGGCAGGAGCCTCAAAAATGCAGACTGGCAAAGTTGCTGTTGGTGCCTTGACCGCAAGGGAGATGTCTTCCATCTTCCAGTGGAAATGGAATGTCGAAGGTCTAGGATTTATGTTTCAGAGTTTCGTCCAGGGTAATCTAAAGTCCTAGGGACTGGGTTCCTATGCTTATACTAAGTTTAGGGGCTGGACTACCTTTAAGGTCCCTCCTATGGGTGGACCTGGGAAGGGGGTGGTTACACTCCTTTCCCTTTGTCCAATTTCGTGCCAGAGCTGGTGGTGAGTGCCCCAGCAACCGGTTTGAACTGGGAAATGCATGGAGCACCTTGTGTGCCCCAGGCAGTATCTGGAATGCATTTCACTGAATGCAGCCCTCCCTGCCCCAATACACTAAAGCCTGTCTGGGGAGGTGCCAGCACCTCCCTGGACAGGAAACCTATTGTCCAGGCCTCCCCTGCCGGAGTTTCGTCCAGGAGCAGGAGGGCAGACTCATGTCTGTGGCAGCAGCATCCATTTTGTGATGCTGAGGCTCTGTTTAACTTGTATCGGGTAAACCAGTAACTACATGTCTTCTCCCTCTAGAAGGATTGAATGCTACCCCCGCCGCCAGAATTGGTGGGGGGGGGTAGTATTCCAAAGTGTTTGACACCTTACACAACATGTTTTGATAAAGCCAAACCAAAGTTAGCATTAACCACGTGGACTATAATGCACTTAAGAGTATATGGTATGGCTATATCATAGTATTTTTTGAAAATTGGGGCCCCTGCCTAAACGGATAAACCCTGGCAAGGAAACTCTTGTTTTAGAAAACGTGAGATTAGCACCGGGTTTTGTACATATTATTAAACATCAACTAAATAGTGAACATCTGCCTTATTTCAACCAAAGGACAATGTCATATATAGTTCCACTTTCTTTTTATTAGATAATTATTCTTATTCTTTTGTATGAGGAATCCTTTCCTTCTTTTTTTTATATAATACAAATATTCATTAAATTAGTGTACATACAGTTTTTTATATTACACATACATGTGGCCTAATTACATACATGATATAAAGTGCATAAGGTGCAATACAGTTACACATGATAGTACACAGAACCAAAATCCCATTCAATGTGTTTCGGCTATGCCTTCCTCGGGAATTTCTGTATATTTCACATGAGTGATAACTAAAAGATGAGAAATTATATCAATTAGTTCATCGTGTTTTTTGCGAATGTCACAGTTTAACAGATTGAATTACTTTTTTGTCCATAAGATCTTTGTCATTTCATTTTATACAGAGACATCCTACCCACCACAGGAGTTAAGTATTCGCACCCCCTCATCTGGATAGACACAACATAATTGCTGTACATTCATTACAGTGTATTCTATTTACAACTATATACATCTGTGCTTTTTATATATACATATTTAAAAATATACAAGTTTGCCATTAGTCATGAGCCTACACTACCCTGATACTGAGTTCTCACTTGTCCATCCTATTACATGGTGAATATGTACAATACATTAGTACTCGAAATGCTCATAGGCATCTATAGTCTGCTTCTTCTGCACAAGTTGTACCAAAGTCACAAACAGATAATTTCTCCCTTATATATAACATGTTCCTCAAATGACATCACTAACCTAGTTGTGTTACCCATGTTGAACTGAACTACCCTTCAGTCTTCGTGGTTACTGCCCAATATGGCTGACTTTTAAGTGAATAGAGCTCAGTATCTAAATGGTCTATTACCAAACATTCGTGGAATAATGCCTTACAGACACATAATTGTTATATCTTTGTGTACATCGTCTATTAACTCTTAATGTACCTGTATTAGGTTCCAAATGGGCGGGCCCGTTCGTGGGTAAATAAGACGGGCGCAATGCGTCCTTATTAGACGGCATACATTTTTCTAATAGAAGCCAATGGTAAGGAGTGAGATTAATGAGATCTGGTAAATAAGAAAGGGGAAAATTTCGACTGTAACATGGTAACCAATTTATACTAATTTCCTTCAATTTGCTGTTGTACTTTATACATTCCTAGAGGATATTTAGAACTCGATCTCTATGGACTGATAGGTGCTAGGTAAGGATAGATATTTCAATCTTCTTCTATTAGCTCGGCTGCTCTTGATTTCTGTGAACCGAGGAGCATAATATTATGTATGAGGGATGCATTCTTATTTTTGTAAACACTATATGATGGCATTATTATTATTATGTTGGCTATGCACTTCTTGGGAATAGAACATCCACTACATTGATCTCCTCTCAGGCCCACAGGTATTGTTACCCTGTGCAGAGGATAGATTGCTGGGTGCTACTAGAACAACAGCCCACATAGGACACTGTGGGATACAAATAGGTAAGTCCACTTGTTGTCCTGAGGGATTGTAGGTTTCCAGATACCGCTATGCTACGGGTACACTCATGGTTTTTTCACTCTTTTCTTTGTTTTTCCTTTTCACGAATCGAACAGAGGAGTTGAAGATATTTTTTAACAGGTTGAAAAGAGATATATACCCCGCATACTGGTAAGCTGAAGTCATGTTCTGGTGGATCAGTTTTTTAGATACTTGACATAAGACTGGTTAGATACAGAGTTCCTTTGTCTTCTCTCCAGAGAGTATTGTTGGTCCTGAGGAGAATCCCAAGAATTAAAGGGATTCGAAACGCTTAGACCATCGGGTCTGCCAAGTTGCTTCTTTGCGAATTATTTTCTCTGCAATTTTTGTGGCAACATTATACCTTACTATTTTCGTTTTATTGTGAATGAATTTAATTGTCTAACGGTTTTGGAGAAGGTGTATTTAAAAACAACCAATGTTCTAAACATTCTATGTTGGCAAACCCAGTGTTTTTTCAACTGGTGTATTAAACCCCCATTTGATTTAGTGCTGTGCAGGATGAATGTGTGAGGTACGTTTGTGAAATGGCTGAATTGGTGAGAATGAAGGTATACATGTGAATATTGTGCACTTTCCCTTGTGTCCATCCCCATTGCTTGTACATTACTTTCTGTTATAAATGTGTTTGAATTGCAAATGATCTATAAATATAAATTTTGGAATAAATAGCTATTAAAAAGCACTGGATGCATTGTATGGTTGTCTATGCATTTCTGATAGATTTAGTTTTTGAATTAGGCGTCAGTACTGGCATTTCTCTTTGTTACTGAATTTGAGTAGGCTCAGCCTTACTGATTAGAGCCAGACCCAGTTTTGTTATTGGTGCTTTCAGATATGGCTCCTTATGACTCCTTTAATGGGCCACTTTTTTCACTTCTAGAGCCACCATCCTCTCCTCCATTTTTAGTTGGGCCATCTACAGCCTAATCTTCCTCTCTGCCTTCCTGTCTGCCAGCTCCTCTGCCGGCAGCCTATGCAAAGAATCATTGCTTCCTGCTCTGGCAGGGAGCTCTAATTCAAGAGTTAGGCCATCCTTCTCGACTGAAGACAGTGTTTCAGGGCTGATGTCCAGATCCTGATCTTACTCATCCAGATCATCCTCAGCATCCTGCTCCTCTGTGGATTTTAGTCACTGGTGAAGCTTCCACCAGGCCCTCCGAGCTTTCTGCAGCTCAAATGTCTAGACACCCTTGTTGATGGGGAGTTTCCTTTCCTTGCAGATTTGTTGGAGCACAACCACAGTGTAATTTTCCAAGTTGACCAGCTTGAATTCCATCACTGTAAGAATGGTCACAGACAGTCAGGTATAAAAGACAGTATATTTCACAAGATGGCCGCCTAGTAGGAGCTCTGGCAAAGAGCTCCGGGGTTTGGGATTACCAATTTGGTTTAAATCTCTGAAAAACCGTGCCATCCAGCCACCAACCACCGACCACCCGACTAACGAAACAACAAGGAACATAAGGATATCAAGAGGGCTTACCCGGAGAAGATTGAGGACTGATCGGCACGACTTCACCAGCACCAGCACCCATCCGCCGAGACTCGGAATACTCGACGATGAAAGTGCCCACTAGGAGACAGCTGAGGACATCGGGCTGGAGGGCTGCAAACTGAGCATCATTGGACAGAGGTGACTCTGCCGCTGCGTGTCTGCCGACTGTGGGATGGGGATAGGGACATCAATGTCGGGACCCCCAATAATAATTTATGTCCTATTGCCGCCATGATGGGAGCTACCCCATTAGCTCCGGAGAACAGACGGAGAGCTGAGGCTGAGATACTGTGACGTGAGGGAAACAACGCGGAGCCAGCCCCGGAGCGAACAGCTTTCCGACCCACCTCCGACTCCAAACAAACTGGCTGGCCATCCGGAGCTCCGGCCATCAGAGGACCATGCACAGCCTTCGTGAGAATGCCGACTTGAGCCCCGGAATAGACATTCTCGGACCCCCCACTGCCTGCGCCGGTCCTGCGTCGGGGAGCCCGATGAGGGAAGCATCAGAACCGGCGATGAGAGGGCGTGTAAGAGGACCGACGAGTGAGTTGCAGAGGAGCGCTGCTGCTCGGAAGAGACAGAGACGCAATGCCCCATGGGATGGCGGTTCACACGAGAAGCGGCATAATTCCAGCCGCATAACCACACGAGACCACATGCTGCTGGGAGAATTAGATCAGGAGCGCTGAAGGTAGAACTGAGCAAAAATCGATCGAGAAGGGGCAGAGAGGGAGCCTGTGGAGTCAGGATCCGGCCTGCCTGACCTTAAAATGGCGGCCGCTACGGACACTCAGATCTAAACAAATAGATGGTGGCAAATGAAAAAGGACAAGGAATGGAAAAAGAGGAGGGCAGCAAGACATCAGTTAAACCTAACTGCTAAAAAGGCGGCCATCTTGAAATGTCTACTTACAAAGAAAGAAAGGAAAAAGAACGTGAACTGAAAGCCAATAACCTATCTTTAACAATAGTGTACCGCCTTTATGAAATCCTCTCTAAACTCGCTCCACACCCTAGATAGGAGAAGAGATCTAAATCAAGAACAGGCAGACTGTCCCATAAAACTGGACAACGGGGGGGCTAGCAGAGCAGACGAACAGTTTTTGGAACTATTAGCAGCCAAGTAGAGAAGAGTCACCACAAGGTATCAACAAGGAGCAAAACATGGGCGAAAGCTTTTTAGAACCAGCAGGCATGAATACACATACCATAAAATATCCAACCAAATAATCCAAAAATGCAGCCAAAAAATTCAAACACAACATAATGAGAAAAAATCCGGACAAGCTGATCTCTGACTACTACTTTAGTATAGATAAAGGTATTATAGTAAACGACTTGTTATTCTTCACAAGAAAACGGCTAAATGGCGCAATGCCATTGCAACAATGCTCATCATAAAATCAATAAACAATATCCCACATGGCACTAAAATTAAGATCACACCATCACCAAGATGTATAGCAAACCTATGCATAACCATATATAAAAACAGAATAGTGCTTATACAAGCAGCCAACAGCGAATTAGATGAATTTGACATGGTGCTCTCAACTTTAAAAGACTCAGTAGAGAAATCAAGATACTCAGAGAAATCAAGATGTCAACTACTCCAGACCCCACAAGAAGACTCGCCAGACACCAACAATACTACCACAAGAGATATCACACGAACTGGAGACAATCAGGATCAATCTACACAATTAGGAGACAGAATTGGAACAGGAATGACAATAACTGAGGAGGACACAGAAAGAACAGAGATGTCGACAAGACTTGCAAGCCGCGACCAGGAGCTATTCCAAAGGGAAGAACCGACGCCGCCCCCCAATGAGGAGATATCTCACACATCTCGCACATCTCAGACATCTCATTCAAATAGGCCGATCAATGGTAACCTGGAAATTAATACGTTAGAAGATATCAACCACGCCTTACCTCAATCTAGTACAACACAAGTGACATCTAGAGACATACCCCCAAACGTACTACCAATATCAAATAACATAGATATCACATCCTACATCGAAAATAGAAATGATACAGACAACCGAACGGATGACAAAAAGAAAAGGATCCCGGCAAAAAGAACAGATCAAAAATACAGGAAAGCAAAGCGCATATCCCGAAAAGAGAGAGGAACCATTCCTAAGAGGTCACTCCAAAATCAGAGAGATATCAAAGAGCTTCAGACACTAATTGGCAACATGGCACAAGAGACACGAAGCATGCTACAAGCAATGGAAAAGCTTCTCGAAATGACGGCCAGCACTCATTCTAAAGTCATACATATTCAAGAGCTAGTACACTCATCTCAAAGAGAGAGCAATGAGACGGCCATGCCATTATCACAAAGAAAGAGCAATGAGAAGGCCATGTCATTAGTAAATAGGCACAACCGACCAGATAGGACTAGTGATTACCTGTTGGAAGAAGAAACCCTCGCCTTACTCCGAACATATGAGACATCAGACCGCACTAGAGGGGAGGAAATTAAAACAGTACCGATCGACCCAAATAGAACATCCAGACAGAATGAAAGAAAATCCAACCTTAACAATCTACAACATGTCCAACTAATAACAGAATCACAAAATCCGAACCTAAGTAGCTCAGGGAAACCTCTAATATGCCTTCTTCTCAATTGTCGGTCTGCAACAAAACATGCATCAGACATAGCGGACCTCATCATCAGCAAGGAAGTTGACTTGACAATCCTTATAGAAACATGGCTGTCAGAGTCCTCGTCTCCAATCATGGATCTTTTAGTACCTCCTCAGTACAACATTGTGAGACTAGATAGACTAAAAAAGAAAGGAGGTGGCATAGCCTGCATTCACCGATCGGAGATAGAGGTATATCAAATCCAATCCGACCCACCAGAATCCTGTGAATACCTAGGTCTAAATATAAGATCGGCAGACAATAAAAGATGCAACCTACATGCGTTTTACCATCCACCAGGAGATAACGCCTCATTCATAGATGAGTTAATGGAGATCATAACAGCCAACTCTAACACCAACGCCAATAACATATTCCTAGGTGATTTTAATTTACACTGGGATGATTACAATGACAAACAGGTCGCGCTCTCAAAGACTTCCTAACGGAGATAAACCTCACCCAAGCATGCACGCAACCTACACACTCGAAAGGAGCTACGTTAGACTGGATAATATCAAGACACAAAGATACTTCAATCCTCTCTATAGCGCCGTGTGACTGGTCAGACCACTATGCCATAACTTTCATGATTCCCACAATAAAAAAGAGCATGACCACGCAACCCATCAAACTTAAAATATGGACCCGAGATACCAAAGAGTCCAATATTGATCTATTAGTAGAAAGCTGTGAGAGGGACCTAAATCCACCTAATAACCTTCAGGATGTGAATGATCTAACACACCACTACACTATATCAGTAGCGAATATTGTCAACACCACCATGCCGCTAAAACTGAAAAAAATCACAGAGAAGATAAAAAATCCATGGTTTAATGGGACATTGAATGAAGACAGGCAAAAACTGAGACTGGCTGAAAGAAAATGGAGGCAACACCCATCATCCCCCGAACTGAAATCCCTCAGAAAAATCAGAAACGAATACAACAAAAAGATCCTCAACTCCAAAAAAGAATTTATAAGATCAGAATTGGATAATGCCAAAAATAGACCACAGAAACTATTCGAAATCTTAAAGCAACAATCCAATAAGCTAGCCAAATCTACCCAAGAGACCACGAAAACGAAAATAAGCTGTGAAGAATTTGCGACATTTTTCACTGAAAAGGCCAAGACTCTTGAAAGAGAACTCAAAAGCGCAGCGGACAACCTCCCCAACCACCGACCTTCTACGATCGACACTCGATCGAAAACGGCCGATAACAGTAATAAAAACAAGGCACACTGGGATACCTTCAAATTATACGACCAAAATACCATCACCAGAATACTCTCCGATATCAAACCTAACAACCACTACAATGACCCACTCCCGTCTAAATGCCTAAAAAGAATCAGCCATATTTTGACTCCTATTTGGACCAATATAATAAATGCCTCGTTATCCCAAGGGATCCTTCCAGAATGCCTGAAAACAGGTCAAGTCGTCCCCATCATCAAAAATCCCACAGCGGACCTGGCGGATCCTAATAATTTTCGCCCAGTGACCAATATTTCATTACTTGCCAAACTAGTCGAGAAGTGCGTGCAAGATCAACTGAGCCGACACATCTCCAACTTCTCCCTCCTAGACGACTACCAATCAGGATTCAGAACAGGACATAGCACGGAAACGGCGATCCTTCATATTGTCGATGACGCACTACAGGCCCTTGACCAAAATCAAACATGCCTACTGATCCTCCTGGACCTATCCTCTGCATTTGACACGGTAAACCATGAAGCACTTCTCACCAGGCTCAAGGACAGGATTGGAATGTCGGGAAATGTGCTGAAATGGTTTGAATCTGTCCTGCAGAACAGAACACAAAGATTCCTGGTCAACCAATTACTTTCACCATCTTGTCCTAACTCAATTGGAGTCCCACAAGGAACTACATTATCTCCATCTCTGTTCAACCTGTATGTCGAACCACTTACAGAAATTCTTCGAAATTCAAAGATATCCTATCACATGTACGCAGATGACACGCAAATATATATCAAGATTGCGTCTCTGGAAGACATCAAACTAATGAATGAGGCACTAAAAATGACACTGCAATGGCTAACGACCAATCATCTGAAGCTAAATGCACACAAAACAAAGTTCCTACTAATTTCACCACCAAAGAACCATACAGAAGTGAAGGAATGGATCAAGCTGGTAACAGCACTAAAATGTTCCCCTACCCTAATTAACTCAGCGAAATCACTAGGAATTACATTAGATGAGAACCTAGACATGAAAGCCCACATTAAATCAATGGCAAAAAGTGCCCCCTTTCATTTGAACTACGTAAGAAAAGTGAAACCTTTCATATCAAAGACGGATCTCAAACTGGCAGTCAAGTCCTTAGTTATTTCGAGGATTGAATATGGATGCACTACCTTAGCCGGTCTACCAAAAATATCCACAGCACCAATAAAAGCATGCCTCAATGCAGCGGCAAGACTCATCACCAGATCTAGAAATTTCGACCATATCTCTCCTCACCTGAAAGCATTAAATTGGCTACCCTATGAAGCCAGAATGCAGCTAAAAAAAACCTGCATCATACACAAAGCACTCCACTACAATACACCGAGATACCTCGCAGAGAAAATTGAATGATCAGGAGGAAGCAGACCAGCTAGAAGTGCTGAGGAGCTGTTGTTGAGACCACCCATTTTCAGGAAGAAGAAAACCTATGACACAGCATTCTCAGGAGCAGCCCCCAAAATCTGGAACTCACTCCCTCCAAACATTAGGAAAATTCGAAACACAGCCACATTTAAGAGGGAAGCGAAGATCCTCCTGATGAGTAAGTTCCTTACATAGGTAAGACAACTCATCACTAAAACTGTTGAAATATTGAAACTGACAAAGAAATATTGGCGTTCCAATACAGAATCTAGGTTACTAGAAGGGAATGTTACCGGCGTTAATGAAGATAAATGCTCTACGATATGAATCAGGACCTATGAACCAGGACTGGTGGTACACATGGTGACCAAGCTATATGTTGATATTTACCTTATGCTACCAATATTGTATGTATATATATATGCCCACCCCCTTAGAGTCGAATAATTATGTACTTTGTATCTCTTTAAATCATGATACTATATATGCGTAATCTCTAAACTTCCTCATGGAATGTGAAGCGCTCTGATACCTACGGGTCTTGTTCGCGCTATACAAAACTTTCAACAAATAAAATATTTGGAAAAATAAAAATAGTCAATCAAGGAGAATTTAAAAAAACTCATATTGCTCTAAAATTATTTATGTGGGGTGGTAGTGTAACACAAAATTACTGTATTGCACTGCACAAACACATGTCCAAATTAGCGTAGTACCTCTAAGTGTAGCTCCACGGAGTTTGAAAAAAACTCAGTGGAGCTACGCATCGCACCGCTCTGCTCCCTCCCCACTCCGTCCCCTCTCCTAAATGCTTTAAAAATGATAAAAGAAGCCACGTACCTGTGATTCTGCCACCTCTCCTGCCTGGCTGCTCTCCTTCCTGCTTCTCGCCACCTCACGTCCTTCTTCATTGAAAAAAACACTATGGGGCACATTAGGATGATGGGCGGACTTTGTCCGCCCGCCATCCCGACGTGAAAAGGGACTGCCTGCCATAAGGGCGTGGGTCCCGTGGGGGCCATTAGGATGCACCCGCCACACTGGCGGGCGCATCCCGCATATTAAACATTGCGGCACTGCCCACTACAATGCTAAAAATGCACATCATGCATTTCAATGCACAACGTGACAGGCACCACGCAGTGCTGCCATGTTGTACATTGAAATGCAAGGGGGTACCTATGATACCCCCCATATGCAGCCCCCACCCCCAGAATCCCTGGGGGCCCGCAATGGGCCCCCGTAAGAGATTCCAACATGCCTTTCCGCCACAGAAAGGCATGTGTCCGCCCCATCATAATATGGATAGCTGTGTCTACCAGACACCGCCACCATATTAAACTCTTTTCCGCCCGGTCGACTTGTCGACCGGGCGGAAAAGCGGCGGACGGTCTTTCTGTCCGCCGTGGCCCCCCACCATTGTAATATGGCTGGGGCAAATGGGTGGCGGGCGTGGACGGATTTTGGGCAGATCACCACCACCATGCGGGTGGTGGTGATCCGCCCGACATTCTAATGACCCCCTATGTGTTCCTTTTTGCACGTGCGCACACTCAAGATGTACAACACTGTGTGATTTTTAATTAAGAAGGACGCGAGAGGAGCAGGAAGGAGAGCGGCCAGGCAGGTGAGGTGGCAGAAACACAGGTACGTACACTTCCAGGGGTCCAGGACTAGGGTGGCACCACTTGGCAGGGTAAGACTCACAGATGGGCAGGTGCTGGGTTCAAGGTCATTAGAGCCTTCTATCCCTGAGGCTTTAGTCAGAAGGCCAGTCAATTAGTCCTTGGAATTACTCTGGGGTCCTGGGTTCAACAGATACATGTCCAGTCCTTCTCACCACAGGCAAGAGAGAAGCAGGACAGCACTGCAGGGCATCAGTCCTTCAGAGAAGAAGTCCAGCAGATTGGCAGTTCTTTTAGTAGCACATCAGTCGCTCTTCCTTGCAGAATATACACAGGTCCAGAAGTGTGAAGAAGTGGTGTTGTCTGAGGTCCCATATTTATACCTGGTGTCCATCCTCTGGAAGGTGGGTGAACTGTCTACACATTTCCTTTGTAGACCACAGGCATTCTGCTTCCCTGTCCTAGCTCCAGACTAACTACAGGGGTATGCAGGCATTTGTTCCAAGCAGGAAACAGCCTATTTAAGTGTAAGTAGGCCTGTGCCTAGCTCCACCCTCCCATCCTGCTAGCGATGACCCATCCAGACCCAGTTAAGCTTTCTATTGGGTGTGGCTGTCTAGAAGGAATACAGAGAGCCCAACTTTCAGCTATACCCAGTCATGTGAACCGGAGACAGGCTGCATGCACCAACTGCTGGGTCTAGTGGCTTAGTGGACTAATGCATCCACTGCATGGGCCTGTGTTCAACCTCATGGTCTCAAGTTCAATTCCTGGCAGGTTCGCTCAGCCTTTCATCCTTTCTGAGGTTGATAAAATGAGTACCATTGAGTTGGGTTACAATAAACATCTGTTATTCAGCGCCAAGTTGCCCCTTTGGGGGTGAACATGCACTTTACAAATTATTATGTTATGTTAAATGTGTAAGCCAGGAAAATGCCAACTTACTAAGAGTGGCATTTTCAAAATTGTAATTTAAACTCTGACTTCACCTTGAGGGAGTATTTTTCATTAGAAATCTAAAGACACCAAACATAAACTGGTTACCTGGTCCCATTTGGAAATTACAGCTTATTAGATGTAATATGGTAACTCCTATGCTATCCTATGGGAGAGGTAGGCCTTGAAGTAGTGAAAAACAAATTAAGAGTTTTTCACTGCCAGGACTAACCCCGGGCGTCGTAGTCCGCTCCGCCAACAGAGTTTGCGGAGATGTACCACCTCCGCGCCCCGCTGGGAACGCACATTTGGGCAAATCTCCGCTGACTCCATGGCGAAGCGGAGTATGAGGCAAGCCCCACATGAAAAAACAATTTTAAACACCACTTACCTTGTCTTTTGCCTTCCCTGCTCCCTGCCACTGTGTCTCCCTTCTTCTGGTGTCCTCCTCCTCGTGTCCCTGTAGGTATTGCGTCATGTGTGAACTGCGCATGCGTAATTCACGCAGTTCACGGAAGACATAATACCTACAGGAACTCGAGGTGGAGGACGCGGGAAAACGGGAGACACCACAGCGAGGAGCAGGGCACGCAGAAGACAAGTTAAGTAGTTTTTTTTTTTAAATGATATTGCTTTGTGTGGTGACTGTTGTCCCAGCGTAGATCGGAGCTCTGTGTAGTTCCACAGAGGTTTTTGTTAACTCCGTGGAACTACACGGAGCACCACTACACATACTCTGCCCAGGGTTAGCCAGGACATGTAAAAACCTAAATTCACATGTCCTACTTTTTAAGTACATTGTACGCTGCTTTGTGGGCAATTTAGGGCATACCCTAAAGTGGACTTATACGTATTAAAAAGGAAGTATTAGGCCTAGAAAAAGGTTTATTTTGCTAGGTCAAAATGGAAGTTTACAACTGTCCCGAAGACTGCAATGGCAGGCCTGAGACATGTTTGAAAGGGTACTTAAGTGGGTGACAAAATCAGAGCTGCTTGCCCACTAATAGCATTTCATTTACAGGTACTGGGTACATGTAGTACCACTTTACTAGGGAATTATATGTAAATTAAATATGATAATTGGAGCTAAGCCAATGTTACCATGTTTTAAGGAGTGAGCACATAAACATTAGCACTGGTTAGCAGTGGTAAAGTGCACACAGTTCTAAGGCCCATAAAAACGGTATCACTGAAAATGAAGGAGGAGGTCCAAAGGTTTGGAGGAAGGCCACCCTAAGGCTGACAAGTCTAACATTAACCTAGAAAAGTCCCAAAAATGTGTCACAAAATCTAAACCAACATCACAAATCCTTTTTTTATATAACTGACAAACATAATGTTTTATTGCATCAGTCTAAATATTAATAGAACTCCAATGTTCAATAACACTAATAATACAATAATATATCAATTATTTACACAAAAAATGTAAACGTCACCAATAGAAAAGTTCAAAGAAGTACCTCAATCCATCACGTAAAATAAATGCAACACATAAACCACACATTACAAATCACATATTTACATAAACAATACAATATAACATTTCTCACCCCCCACAAATATATATATGACTTACTGATCTGTAGCTGCAGATCTTCCTCAGTATCCACATAGTCAAAAACAATAATCTACCAAAACCAGGAAAGATATTTTCCAAAAAGTCCCCCCCAACAAATACAAAAATATTACAAATACAATAGACATCCCCTGAAGCAATCCAAAGTATATAGGAACCCTGAAAAGCCCAAAAAAGTATTTAAAAAACATGAATGCTACTGGGAACCTAAAAAACTAAGAAATGGGAGTTAAAACTATTGGTTTATAATAAATCTAAAGTAATTTCCTTAAAAAAAAAACCTCTAACTCTCAATTCCCATAGGACACATTCGTAATCAAAAATAAATAAATCCCCTCGCAAAACACATTACATTGCCAAAAATACGTATACATTACACATCATAAAATACATAAAAAACACAATGTAACATAACATAATGATACATTACTAAAGTAATGTACGAAAACGCAAAATTACAAAAAAGTGAAAAACACTACTTATATTACAACTAAGGGCCTCATTACGATAGCGTCCGACCACTATCGTTTTCGGGCACGGGACCGTCCGACAAGGAGTCGGTGGTCACGACAGCCATGGAAACGGTTGTGAAATGCTGTTTGCCTTTGCTGCCTGAGCTTAGGCTCAGGAAAAGGGCCACTGCACAAGTCACAATGATAAAGATCATTTTTCAAACATCCATGCACATTGTGTCAGGCACCATGTGGTGCTGGCATACGGTGCATCAATGTTTTTTAGCCCCCAAAGTCCCTTTCCGAAAGGCTATCCATGGCAGTCCGACCGCCTTGTAAAGGCTGTCGGAATGGGACATCATAATCCCTACAGCGGTGGCTGCTCAGTCACTGCCTTCATTGTAGGGTTTACGATCCAATGGGCTCTTTAAGCCTGTCGGATGCTTCAGTCAGTCCCTCCGACAACTGCAATCCGACCGACCGTATCATAATGGGGTGATCAACCGCTATTCTGGATGTCGGTGGGACCACCACCGATGGCCTGTCCCACCGACTTGATAATAAGACCCTTAATGTACAACAAACTCATAAACTATAATTAACCTATAGACCTCCCCCATGCCCCACACCCTCCAAACCCTTAAAAAAACTAAAAAGGACTTATCTGTTCCGACGCACAGCAGCACCTTTCCACTACCTGGATCCCGGAAATAGACAAAAAAAGTACACAAATAGACTGCAAAATAGAAGGTAGCGGTAAAAAACAAAAAACAAGGCAGCTAAAGGAAACCAAAAAATACTATTTTCTCCCTATAGAAATGAATAGGAAACAGTTTTAAAATGTTGAATAAATATATTAAAACATTTTCAAAATTAATAAACATGTAAAACTTGTAAAGAAATGGTCGTACAAAATGTTAAAAAATTGTGGAAATTAAATAATAGTATAACATATATATACAATTATTTCATATCTGCTGAAACACTTGTTGAAAATGTGTATTTAAATCAATTTAAGAAATGTTAAAAAAAATGTTAAACAATAGAATGAAGTGAAAAATGTACAATATGCAATACTATTTAAATTTGATTAACATTTTTTATGTAATAATACAATATATTTAAAGTGTTAAATTTATTTATCTATATAGAATTTTTTACTTTTAAGTTGGAAAATATGTTTAAAATGTTTAAATTATTCATTAAATAAAC
This sequence comes from Lissotriton helveticus, assembly GCF_964261635.1. Lineage (NCBI taxonomy): Eukaryota > Metazoa > Chordata > Amphibia > Caudata > Salamandridae > Lissotriton > Lissotriton helveticus. The sequence goes on from NC_136057.1 coordinate 1,824,872,866, forward strand.
CTTGAGAACATAAATAAAAATAGAAAAATGCGTAACAAGCCTACATTTTATAAAAATAGTAAAATGCATAACGTGCCATCATTCTATAAAAATATATCATTCTTAATATTGTTTATCACAAGCATAAAAGACATTTCTAAACATCAATAATACTAATTAAATCATGCAAACTATTTCTTCTACAAGCAAATCCAATTTAATCACAGGATATCATTCTAAAATGATGCAATTAAATAAGCACACTCCAATGTAAACCATTTTTAAGAAAGTGTTGGGCACTAAAAAGGCGACATTTACTATTCCCACTCCAAAGTAAACTATTTAGAAGTAAGTGTTGAACACCAAAGGGGTGCCATTTACTATTCCCACTCCAGTCTAAACCAGTTTGACGAAGGTGTTAGCAACTAAAGGGGTAACAATTACTATTTCTACTCAAATTTAAACCAATTTGGGAAAGGTGTTGGATGCTAAAATGGTGACATTTCCTATTCCAACTCCAATCTATACCAATTTGGAGAAGGTGTTGGACACTAAAAGGGTGACATTTGCTATTCCCACTCCAAGCTAAACTAAATAGTGGTGAGTGTTGGACAGTAAAGGGATGATATTTACCATTCTCACTCCAATCTAAACAAATTTGGAGAAAGTGCTGGGCACTAAAGGAATTTCATTTACTATTCCCACTCCAATGTAAACCAGTTTTGGGAAGGTATTGAACACTAAAAGGGTGACATTTACTATTCCCACTCCAATCTAAATCAACTTCTAAATGTGTTGGACAGTAAAGGGGTGACAATTACTATACCGACTCCAAATTAACCATTTTGAAGTAAGTGCTAAACACTAAAGGGGTGACATTTACTTTTCCTAATCCAATTCATACCAATTTTGGGAAGGAGTTGGACATTTAACAGGTGATTATTCCCACTCCAATCTATACCAATTTGATGAAGGTGTTGGACATTACAAGAGTAACTTTTACTATTCCCACTCCAACCTAACCCAATTTTTGGAAGGTGTTGGACACTAAAAGGGTGACATTCACGATTCACGCTCTAATCTATACACATTTAAAGAAGGTGTTGGTAACTAAAAAAGTGACATTTTACAATTCCCACTCCAATCTAACGCAATTCCTGGAAGGTGTTGGACACTGAAGGGATGACATTTGCCATACCCATTCCAATCTAAACCGTTTTACAGAAGTAAACTATTTTGAAGAAAGTCTAGGACACTAAAAGGGTGACATTTACTTTTGCCACTCCAATCTATACCAATCTGGGGACAGTTTTGGACACTAAAAGGGTGACATTTACTATTCCCACTCCAATTAAAAAAAATAATTGGGGAAGGTGTTGGGCACTAGAAGGGTGGCATTTAGGGCCACAGTGGCGGGCGCATCCTCCATCCCTAACATTGTGGCAGGCGGTGCACTCAGCACCGCCCGCCACATTGCCAGGGAGGCATGTTGTGCATGGAACTGCAGGGGGGTACCATAGGTACCCTCCATGTGCACCCCGCACACCACCGGAGTCCCTGGGGGCCCGCAACAGGCCCCCCAAGCAGACTGCCCAGGCATCTGTAAACCCACATTCTAATATGGCTAGTGGTGTCTTTCAGACACCGCCACCATATAGAACCCTTTTCCGCCCGATCGACATGTCTGCCGCGGACCCCCGAGCCACTATAATATGGCTGGGTCATTTCTGCACGAATGGCGGGCGGATCGCCCCCGCCGGGCCGGCGGTGACTACCGCCGGGCCGGCGGGGGCAATCCGCCCGCCATCCTAAGGGGGCCCCTAGTCTTTACACTCAAAGCCAAATCAATTTGGAGAAGGTGCTGGATGCTAAAGGCATGATATTTACTATTCCACTCAAAAGTAAACTATTTTGAATAAAGTCTAGGATGCTAAAAGTGTGACATTTACTATCTCAACTCCAATCTATACCAGTTTGGGGCTGGTGTTGGACACTAAATGGGTGCCATTTACTATTCCCATTCCAATTTAAAACAATTTGAGGAAGGTGTTGGGCACTAAAAGGGTGACATTTACTATTTCCTTCCCAATTTAAACCAATGGGGCGAAGTTGTTGAACACAAAAATTGTGACATTTACTATTTCCTTCCCAATTTAACCAATGGGGCGAAGTTGTTGAAACCAAAAATTGTGACATTTACTATTCCCACTCCACTCTAAACTAATTTGGGGGAGGTGTTGTACACTAATAGGGTGACATTTACTATTCCCACTCCAATCTGTACCAATTTGGGGAAGGTGTTGGACACTAAAAGGGTGACATTCGCTATTCCCACTCCAATCTACTCCAATTTGGTGAAGATATTGGACATTAAAAATGTGGCATTCACTATCCCACACCAATCTATACCAATTTGGAGAAAATGTTGGTGCTTGGTACTAGGATAGTGGATGGGGCATCTACTGATCTTTAACAGGGCCTTGCTGACATCATCATTTAAATTAGCCCCTTGCTCCAAATGTACTCCTATCTTAATTGAATATCAGCTCTATTCACATCTAAATATGGGAAATGCATGAAAATTATTTTGTAAATAGCTTATAAGGTAAGACTGATTGTGTGTCAACTTCACAGTGTGTTGCATTTCTCTTAACATCCCTTGATGTCTCCCAAGCAATGCTTGGTAGCCTTAATGTACCCATGTACCCAAGTACCCATGTGAAATGTGTGTTAATACTGCACAAAATACAGACCAGTAGAATGTAGTTATACTCTATATTGCATACAGGTCAACCTTCAGGGTTGTGGTAAGGAATATCAAAGCCAAAATATTGATGGGTCACAATTATTGTTACCTGAATACCCAAACATCTATGTATATTTAAAATAAATATATCACTCAGGTACATATTTGTGGAGTTAGACTCTCAGGGACATATTTACAATCACTCTGCGCCACCAGTACATCACTTTTTGTGATGTACTGGTGGCGAATGTTACTGCTCCATATTTACAAGGACAGGAAATGCCACCCTGCGTGGCTTTTCCTCTCCTTGTAAATATGGCTCCTTAACACTCAGCACTTTGCGTGAAAGGGGCATTCCATGGGTGTTGCTGCGGGTGTTCCCACGCAACACCCATGGAACAAGACACATTTCCAGATTTACGAGCACAAAAACAATCTCCCCATGATGTAGGCATCCTTGCACCATGGTGCAAGGGTGCCTGCGCCGCTGCATGGCAGCGGTTTGTGCGCCAGCGCAGGAGAGAGCACAGGAATGCGGCATATTATTGTAAATATGTCGCATTCCTGTGCTTTGGGAGTGCCGCAGCGTGGCGCAGCCAAAGGGCTTGCGTTGCCGCACTGCAGCACTTCCTTGTGAATCTGCCCCTTAAAATCTACGCAAGCGAACCTTTCGATAGTTTGTCGCTATTTTGTCCCACCATATCTGGTCACAATATTGTGACATGATAATGTTCTGGCTCAGATATTCCCGGTCAACACCACAATTTGTAGGCCTAAACCATGAGCATGTCTGCATTGGCTCTGTGTCCCGACATCCTTATTGTGGAATTTAGAGGTGGCTGGTTTCCAGGTTGGTCCAATTCCTCCTGGTCAGTTGGTTTTAGTGGGTTTTCATTACACAGGTTGGAGGTGGTGTTGCCGGGCCTGTGTCTAAAACACACAGCGCCTCCGTTATGAGCAGGGAGGACATGAACAGCAGCTCTAATTGAGTATTAATATATTCGCTTGAACGTTGCCAACATGCTAATTCCTCTTCAACACACACACTCATGGGCCGACTACCATCTGGAGACGTTTATGCGCGGTTCTTCACAAGTCACGAGAAGACTGTGGTTAACTGGCGACGTAAGTGACGGAGGGAGAACAAAAGGAGCAGGGCAGGGGGATCACATTAATGCACACTTGGGATGACATCTAAAGGCAGACAATATAAAAGCTGTAATCTGGAGCTGAACACCTCACTCTTGAAACGCAGTAATTACAGGACATCTGCTGGTGGTGCATCTCTGTTCTTGGTGACTTCAATTATGCTGCGATACTTCCTGACGCACCCGCCACCCCCTCCCCCAGCAAGCTCTGCCGCTAATAATCCATTCACAGCGCCTGTGCCCTGTGATTAGTTCCTAGTTCAGCACAGACAATGAAAATAAGCATATAAGTTACTGCGGAACAATTAATGGATGAATGAATAAATAATGCACAGAGAATTCAATGCTCCCTTGACTACTGTGTAGGAAAAGTATTTTGTTCTGAATGGCAAAAAAACAACTACGTTTAATCGGGGTAATATGTGTTAATCAAATGTATTATTATTATTATTATTATTATTATTATTATTATTATTATTATTATTATTATTATGTTTATAATTATTATCATTATTATTAGTCGTAGTAGTAGTATTCTTACTACTTCCACTAATAATAATAATAATAAGAAGAACAAATTAAACATGTTTTATTATTAGTAATAGTACTAGTAGCTGTAGTAATAATAGGAATTATGATGTTATTGTTATTATTTTTAGCAGTAGTAGTAATAATATTATTATTAGCAGTAGTAGCAATTGTAATATTAATAACAATATTAATAATAATACAGCATAATATTAACGTTTTAAGTGATTCATTCAACATGCCTGCCATTTATGACGATGTCAAATAGCAGGTGTTATTATTCAGTTTGATGGGACTCATTTTTCTGATCAGGGCAGGGGGGTGAGCTTTGCTGTGATTCGAAGTGTTTGCCTGCAGAGCACTGCTTGTGTCTGCACTGAGCATTGCTGTGTCAACTAGCCTGCTTCTGCCCATCAATGTGAAAACGTTTATAACTACATATTTATATTCAATTGTAATTGTTATTGCAGAGTTACTTTATTGATTAACGATAGACTATAATGTTGATATTTTGCAAACGCCAGATGCCTGTTCACACTGTATGAACATATGGATAGCGGCAGGCTGACCAATAACTAGTTCAGCTAATGCCAGGTAGCTTGCTAAATTTAAGGCTTTTAGGATGGTCCTTTTTTGGTTTGGGGTCGCTTTACTCTAAGTGTTCCTATTTCTCCTTATTACGATTTCTAAGGGTCAAAACCTGGGGGCAGATTTACAAGCCCCTTGCGTCATTTTTGAGCTGCTTTTGCGTCACTTTTTGTTACGCAGCAGCAGTGTAAAAATGCGGCCCATTTACAACGTGATGCATCTAGGGAGATGCGGCATGTTGTAAAGCCCTGTGTCACATTAAACCTGCGTCAGGTATAATGTATGCAGGGTGGGCGTTCCAACACAAAAAAGCCTCGTGGTAGTGACACAGTGAAATCTACAAGATTTCACTGTGCCACTTCTAGGACACCACTGCGTCAAATTCTTACACCTGCTTGAAGCTGACTTAAGGAGTGACGCAGCACTTTGAGGATAGGCCTCCCCTGCATTGCTGGAGTTGCATCGTGCTTGCGACACGACTCCAGCAATGCGTGACTTTTGCATCAACAGATGGTTCAGAATTTCTGAAGCATCTGTCAATCCTTGCGCCATGGTGCGCATCCATAGTGGTGCAAGGGTTTCTAATGGTGGGGCAGGGAAAGTGACACATCTTTACAGATGCGTCACTCTCTTGTAAATCTGCCCCTTGCCTTTTAAGCCCAGTAGTGCAGGACACCTACTGAGCTGCATAAAATGGATTGGGTGGAGTGCTTGAATTTGTTTCACCCTCTAGTTATTACTCTGGGCCTCATTCCATTGTTTTTTTAATACTCTGTGACACCACAAATGTGCCTTTATCCAACTCTAGTAGGAATTATCCAACCTGTACTGCTAGGCCATGTCATCCCTGAACGGGAATGCAAGCAACTGAAGACTAGTTTTGGCCTTGTTAGGCTCAGCAATATGTTATGTTATGTTATAGTGATTTATATAGCGCGCGGCTGCCCCAGCCAAGGGGCGTCCCGGCGCTGCGAGAAGGCTAATTACAGAAAGTTAGAAGCACAGAAAGAAGAAGAAGCATTACTGAAAGAGGTGAGTTTTGATGGCCTTTCTGAAAGCCAAAAGGTCCTGCATGCCACGGATTGTTTCCGGTAGATTGTTCCATAGCTTGGCAGCTAGGAAGCTAAAGGATCGACCGCCTATTCTGGCCAGTTTGGTACGAGGGATGGTCACGAGATGTTGTCCCTCTGAGCGAAGCGACCTCCTAGGAATATACTCCAACAGGAGGGGGCACAGCATTGGGAGAGAGGCGGTTTTAAGAATTTTAAAGGCTAAACAAAGTGCCTTGAACTGGATCCTTTTGCCCACCGGGAGCCAGTGCAGTTTTTTCAAGGCTCCGGCCACCGAAGAGTGGCGGGGGAGGCCTACCAGTACCCTGGCAGCCGCATTCTGGACTCTCTGTAATCTGGTGGTTTCGGCAAGGTTAGCCCCCAATAAAAGAGAGCTGGCATAGTCCAGTCTTGAAAGGATGGTCGCCTGGACAATTAACTGGCGGGTACGGCAATCGAATAACCTAAAAATAGGTCTGAGGTTGCGTAGGATGCCGAAGCAGGTGGCAGCCACCTTTTTAGTGTGGTGAGTAAACTTCAATGCTGAGTCCACCCAGACTCCCAGATTTTTAACGCATTCCTTTGGCTTAGGAGGTTGGCCCAAGGTGTCAGGCCACCAGCCATCGCCCCAGGACGCGGTGTTTTTCCCCAGGAGCAGTATCTCTGTTTTCCCCGCGTTAAGTTGGAGGAAATTCGCCGTCATCCATTTGGTGATGTCAGTAAGTGTCTGTTTGAAGTGAAGAGCCTCCAAACCACTGTTGTCATTAAGAGCCACCACCAGCTGGGTGTCGTCAGCGTAGGACACCAATGCCAGTCCGCTCCTTCTAGCCACCTCTGCAAGAGGACGGACATAGACATTGAACAGGGTGGGGCTCAGGGATGAACCCTGCGGCACTCCCTGTCCGATGCTATGCTCCTTAGAGATGTAAGGGGGGGTGGTGACTTTGAAGGACCTGTTGGAAAGAAAGTCTCTAAACCATCCTAGGGCTGTCCCCGTGATTCCAATTTCCTCCAGTCTCATCAGAAGAACCTCGTGCGACACCGTGTCGAAGGCAGCACTAAGGTCCAACAGGACCAGTGCTGCCGTTCCGCCGGTGTCAAGAATGGTACGGAGGTCTTCTGTTACACTGAGCAAGGCTGTCTCGGTGCTGTGACCAGCTCTAAACCCGTGTTGAGAGTTATCCAGGATGTTATTGGTTAGGAGGAAATTGGTAAGAACGGTATTAACGTGTGCCTCGATTATTTTGGCTGGCCAGGGAAGAAGGGAGATGGGCCTAAAGTTTTCAGGAAGCGTGGGATCTAATGTAGGTTTTTTTAAGATGGGAGATACCCATGCCTGCTTCCATTTGGAGGGAATTCTGGCGGTAGAGAGAGACAGGTTAATGATGTCTCGTATAGGTTATGTGACAAGTACGTGGGCTTCACAGAAAGTCTCAGGTTTTAAGGGATCGGCCGGGGAACCAGATTTGATTTTTTTCCAATTTTTTGAAAACTCTCTCGCTCAAGTATAGGGAGGGAGGAGAGAGAAGGTCTGGTGGGGTCCAGAGTGACAGAAAGCTGGGGAGAGTTTGGGAAGGTGTCATAAATTTTCCTAATCTTATTGGTAAAAAAATTTGCCATATTGTTACAAAGGTCAGGGGAGGTAGTGGCAATAATAGCAGTTTTTTTCGCGGTAAGATCTTTCAAGATTTTAAAGACAGTTTTAGAGGCGTTGGAGCTGCTGTTGATTTCATCGGCATAGTGTGCCGCTCTTGTTCTGCAAACCTTTCGGTGATAGGTTTTCTGGAGTAGAACATATTTCTGTTTGAGATTGGCATCATAATTTTTTCTCCAACCTCTCTCCGCCTTTTTGCATTCCTTTTTCAGAATGGCTAGTTCTGAATTATACCAGGGACTAGCCATATGGGTGCGAGCCTTGATCCATCTGGCAGGGATCAGGGTGTCTAGTGCCTGGGTAATCCAGAGGCAAAACTGGTCGTACCCTACGTCAAGATCGTCACTTGAGGGAGGGGGGTTTAACACCAAGAGGTTATGCAGGTCCTCTAGGCGGAGTTTTCTCCATGGACGTTTTTGAACTTGCGGGGTGGGCACCAAAGCAGGGACAGAGTTGCAAGAAATTGACATTATTACCAGATAATGGTCTGTCCAGGTCATAGGAATAGGCGAGCATGCGGATCCACTCGTAATGTTAGAGAAGATGGGATCAAGGAGGTGTCCCGCTCTATGGGTGGGACCACATACGAGTTGATTAAGCTGAAAGGCGGCGAGATCCGCGAGAAAGGTGGCAATTTTGGGCTCGGTGTCTCTGTCTAGATGTAGGTTGAGGTCACCCATGATCGTAAGATTAGCGGTTTTAGTGATGTTAGTGCCCAGATACTGTAGGAGCGAGTTGATGAAGGGGACGTCAGCGCCAGGAGGTCTATAGATCAAGAGGCCAGTCGCACAGAACTGTGGGTTGGCTTTGATAGAAAAGCGAGCGCTTTCGCTGCCCTTAATGTCCACTTTAGTTAGTTGGCAGGCAAGGTGCGATTTGACTATGAGCGCTAGACCGCCCCCTCTTGAGTTCCTGTTCACGGTGTATGTAGTATATCCCGTGGGAGTAGCTAAATTACTAACCGAGTCCATGTCGTCATGGAGCCACGTCTCGGTCATGAACAGGGCATCAAGGGAGTAATCTGCTAAAAGGTCATGGATTTCTAAATAGTGTTTTTGCATAGCTCTAACGTTGAGGTGTCCTAACCTGAGGACCTGGGGCGGTTTAGGTTTAGATTTAGTAACAGTGCAGAGTTTGGAGGGGTGTAGCAGGGGATTCGAAATATGGGCTGGGTTCCGCCTGGTACATGAACAGGTGTGATGCTGAAGGCTCAGCAGCTCTATCTTGGAATAGCACATCTTACCGCAAGAGTTGCAGCTAGAGGGTGACAAGATGTCTGGCGCCTGGCGCTGCCGTGGCGCGGACGTGCGCAGACGGGCAGATGGGCAATAAGGGGCAGCTTACTCTTACAGCAGAGTGAGCAAAGGAGCCATGTCTTAGAATAACTTTTGCACATGGGACATCCCACTGAGAAAAATGAAAAGTTATAGACCATCTACTCTGAAAGAGATTTCATTTATTTTTTTCAAAGACAAGCCTGGCCTGTTGTTTAAACAGAAATCTAAGTCGCTCAAAGTCCCACTTATTGTCAAAAAGATAAATAATTCAAGATGTGAAAGAGACTGACCATGTGGAGGTTATTTAACTAGAATGATTAATAGCAGAGTGTTAGAACACTTTTACACCATTGCCAGACCTTAAACTACTAATTATATGTGATGAATCGTTGAAGATTGTGTATCTTTCGTCTTTATTTAAGATGTAGTGGTAACGACTCGATTTTACACAAATTAAAAATCCTTAGAAATGCTAAAAAACATCCACAGTAAATATCAGCTACATTGATCAATTATGGCTTTTTCGACATAGTCGTACATTATTGTATCCAGATCAAACAAATTATTTCATCTCTCTTAAAATGGGAAAAGACATTTCATAAAATGACTAGAAGATATGCATTGTGCAATGCATTCAAGGTATTCTTTAGAGAATTTCCACATAGTATTTACATGTGAGAGGCAATTTAAATTAGATGACACACAGAAGAAAAGTACATATTATGCAAGGAGAAAAGCAGAAAATCGAAAAGGAAATTAAGTATTTGGAAACCACCCAACAATTAAAAATTCTAATTAAAAAGGAGCATATTCAAAGAAATATTTAATTTCCTCCTATGGCCTCAAGATACCAAGGGGGTCATTAGGATGGAGGGCGGACAAAGTATGCTTGCTTTCCTCCCGTGGAATGGGACCGCCTGCCACACTGGCGGGCGCATCCTGCATTCCTGACATTGCGGCAGGCGGTGCACTCACCAACGCCCGCCACAATGCCAGGAAGGCATGTTGTGCACTTCCATGCACAACATGTTGTGCATGGAACTGCAGGGGGTACCTTAGGTACCCCCATGTGCACCCCCCACCCCCGGAGTCCCTGTGGGCCCGCAACGGGCCCCCGCAGGCAGACTCCGCATGCCTTTTTGTGGCGGCATTGGGCATGTCCCAGCACACATTCTAATATGGCAGCATATTGAACCCTTTTCCACCTGGTCAACTTGTCGACTGGGCGGAAAAGCGGCGGACGGTCTTTCGTCCGCCGCGGGCCCCCCAGCCATTGTAATATGGCGAGGGGTCTTTGCTGCAAGGATGGCGGGCGGATCGCCCCCGCTGGCCGTAACTACCGCTGGCCCGGCGGGGGGGATCCGCCCGCCATCCTAATGGGGTCCCATGTGGCAAAGATCACACTGACTTTACTAGAGGAATGTGTTAAGCATTTTACAGTTCCATTATGGTTCATAAGTAATTGAGATGACTCGACAGAAATCGGACACCAATTTATAAAAATAGAGCTTATTTTTATATAATTTTAAACACCAACACAAACTTTTTAGCATACATATAACTAGAGTTATGGATTTTCAAAGCAATGGAAAGTAAGTGCATTAACTACAGCTGTGATTTAACATTGCGGTCAATGCCAAAAACTGCTGAAGACAATCGGTCACTTAGGGGTTAATTTGCATTCCCCATCACAGGTTATAGGTGGTGGGGGTCCCAGGACCAGGCCACAACAGTCAGCTAAATTTTGCTTGGCCTATGGAGCTTGGGTGGAGTAGCTGGCCGGGCTGTCGGGAACCATGGTAAAGCTGCTTCTCCCACAGAGACAGTGCTGCCAGAAAGGGGATGAAAAATCAAAGAGCGGAGTTGTTGCTGATGTCGATCGCAGGTGTTGTGGAATGCCCTTTTTATGCATTGCTATGTTAAGGGTACGGTTACTGGATTGGTGACCAACAAGCCTTGGTAGTGGAAAAGTAACTTAAAAGAACTTTGATGTCTGGAGATCCAGGGGAGTGTGGTAGCAGTGTGAAACTTTGGTGAAAGCCAGACGACAACTCCCAGAATGCACTACACCATTTTACTTTGGGTGATCACTTGGAGGGCCCAATGGCCAGTGATTCTTTGGATACTGGGTGTAATTTTACCTGCACTTCGCAGGGGTTTGGTCCCACAAGTCCGGGGGAGTCTGAGGGTGCTTCTGGCTGCCACAAGGGTCCTTCACTTTGAATGTGTTGAGTTTAAGCCAAGGGCGATGGTTGCTCACTCAGTTACAAGTCTGCTGCCTCAGGAACACAATATCCCTCTTTTGTTTTATGCTGGTGGGCAAAGTCCTGTTGTCGGTGACACAGGTCTCTTCTTGGTCCATCTTGGAAGTAAGTTATTCAAAACTCAGGTTCTGGTTTTGGGGGGGCATCAACTACCGGATTTAGGGGAGTTAAGGGTGTGGAAGCTAGTAGCCAATAGGCAGCTAATCCTTACAGCTAATCTACCCCTGAGGTGACTACATCCGGTGGTGTAGGTCACCTTTTTACCCAGAGCCCACTATTTCTGCCTTCCTAAAGATGGCAAGAATCAACTTTAAGTGAACACATTCTGCATACCTAATTTCCTGCTTTGTTAGGTCCCAAGCATGCCTGGGACTGTGTGCTGGGGCAAGGGGAGGGCAGTGCCCTCCTCAAGGGAGTGGCCCAGATGCATATCAGGGATGTACCTTGTTACCACGCGATGTATTACATCGCGGTACTTTACAACGCGTGTTTTACAAGGGGTGCTGGACTTAGGAATAGTTAAATTTACTATTCAAACACCAGCCTACGTACAGTAGGGAAGGTGTTGGAATAGTAAATCTACTATTCCTTAGCCTAGAGCGCCCTCCAGCGCAAGTCGTAGTTACGACTTGCGTTGTAAAAGACGCATCGTAACTGCACTGCGGGGTAACATCCGCGTTGTAAAGAATGTTTCCCCATATCAGCGGTGGTGCAGCCTTTGAAGCTCACAGCTATGATGTGTCACTACACTAGCCCACTTGGGAGGAGGGAGGTGTAACCTCTGTCCTGCCCAAGCCTTTGTTCTGACTCCTGGGAGTCTGACTCCTGGGAGTGCTGACACTGCCTGGCAGGAGGTCAGAAACCTGTCTTGGTGGTAGCTGGGGCAGGTGAACCTGTGCCTGCCAGCCAAAGCACATGTCAGCTAGGGTAACCAGGTGGGCAACCACTAGGTAGCCACCTGGGTGAATGCCTGCCTTCCCTTGACACCTGATTCATGTCAGTGGAGAGAAGGCACATTTTATGGCACGAAACACAACATATTTAGGTGGTACCATGATGGAGCAAGCAACCAAGGTGTGCCTGGGTCAAGTCCAATGTCTGTCTATCACTTATAGTGTACTTTAATGGTAAAGCCACCTTAGAGATATATAAGCTTACACTCACATGTCTACACTCTTAATATACTGCTCCCTGCCTCCAGGGCACAAGAGACCTTCTCTAGGGGTGACTCACATTTAATTAAAAGCAATGCTGTGACCCTGTCACACATGGTGAGGACAAAGTCGAAATGGAGCCGTGAACACTGTTCCGGCAGAAAGGGGCGTGGCCAAGCTACAAACGTGGCCGGGGGGTGTTCCAGGCATCCAACACCAACAAGATGTTGTATACAGTAACAGAAACCGCTCCAAAGAGCAGCGGAGGCCTCAATAACAATAGTAAGTGTAAGTTGGTGGCCAACTACTTGCAGCGCCACCAGTTAGACATTGCTTTCATACAGGAAACTCACCTGAAACACTCCATGAAAGCAGCCTTTGCAAGCAACTGGGGAACACACCGGTACTTTGCTGAATATAGTTCATATGCAAGGAGTGTGGCAATACTGATACATAGAAGAGTACCATTCAGGGAGGTAGAGGTGTTTCACGAACCTGGGGGCCCTATGTATTGGTTAAAGGGTATATGCTTTCAATACTGTTTGTAAATGTTTATGCACCAAATATTGATGACCCTGGGGTCTTTAATTCCATTCACACACACATCGAGCGCATGGGGGCTGACCAGCTCTGCTTGGGGGAATTTTAATTTACTGTTAGACTTAGTGCACGACAGCACATCCACTACAGCAGACACAAAGCCCAGAGCAAGGAGGGCACTGCTAGATATTATTGATAACTATGGACTAGTGGATGCATGGAGATATCGTAACCCCAGTCAGGATGGGTACTCGTACTACTCCGCGCCACACAACACATGGACCCGGCTGGAGTATTGGTTCCTGTCGATGGGTCTGGCATTATGGGTCAATGGAATGACAAATCTCCCATGCACAGTGTCAGATCACTCTCCCATATTAGCAGAACTATGCGTTCCACGTGCAGGAGGGGTGGAACGCCAATGGAAGTTCCCAGACATGGCCTTCAGAGACACAGTATTTGTTTATTTTTAATAAATATGTTATTAATTATTGCATAACATCACAACTGCAGTCAAATGCTTTGCAAGGCATAGCAAGGTAGCACCATATACAGAATGATACAAATCACAATTGCATAGTTGTTAACACAGCCGTAATGCCAACATCCCTGAGCGGGCAGGCGGCGTAGTCCTACACATCACCCTGCATTAGACGTTATAAGCAGCGACAACCTCACGAACCCAAAACATGACAACAATACACTCCCGGCAGTCACTCCACGCTCCCGCTGTAGCCCATGCACACAACATCCACACCCATCCCGTCAAGCATTCCACTCACAGTCTCAGTCCCACTCATGCCCCCCCAGCTGCCCTAACCCTTATCCGCATCCTACTATCCTGAAGCACCATTTCCTCGCACCTCTCTTCAGCCGATCCCCGCTGGTTCAGTGACAGTCGCACCATTCGCACCACCCTCAGACAATTGCCTCCACCCCACTGGGGTCTTGCACACCTTGGCCATAGGCAGTGTATAGTCCCCAAAAGATCTTAGGTCTACTTCTGGGGGGGAGCAGCTCACTGTAGAGTTCCGACTGCGTGGAGCAATATAGCATATCTCTGGACCATTGCTGCAGCGTCGGGACCGGCCCCCTCAACCAGCACATAGCTACTCTTCTCTTGGCCATAAGTAGCCCCATATCCACTAACCTAAGGATCGCTTTTGGGAGTGGTTTAGTATATCCCAGGAGAGCCATGAGTGGGTCCAGCTCCAATTCAACCTCAACCACTCTGCCCAGTTCTCCAAAGACTCTCCCTCAAAACGCATGCACCCCCGGGCACGACCATGCCAAATGTAGGAAGTCTGCCACCTCCACGTGGCACCTCTCACATTCTGTGTTGTCTCTCAAACCATATCTGTGGAGCCTCTCCGGGGTATAATTTGTCCTATTGAGAAGAGACACGGTATTTGTAGCAGAACTGAGTGCAGTGATAAGCAAATATTTCACATTGAACGGAGGCTCGGTGACATCTAAAGCCACACTATGGAAGGCATTTAAGGTGTATGCTAGAGGACTGTGTATTTCAAAGAGCGCAGGGATCCTTAGAGACCTACGGTGCACAATTGCTAGAATTGAAGCACCATTGACAGAAATAGATAGGCAGGATATTCCCCCTGCCGACTCCTCCACGCTACAGCAGCGTGCTGCCCTTCTGGCAGTTTTTCAGGAGGCAGCAGAGTGTGAGGCGCATTACCTTGGCAAATATACCATAGCCAGGCGATACGGGCAGGGAGAATGGCCGGGCTGGACACTTGCTAACTTACTGAATTAATCCCAAAAACCGACGTACATAGGGGAACTGAAGGGCAGCGATAACTCACACGTAACTGGCACCGTGGGTATCCTTAGGGAGGTTCTTGCATACTACACTACATTGTATTCCTCCAGAACTACTGTGCAACCAGCAGCCTATACTGACTATCTTGATGAGGTCTCAATGGTCTGGATGGAAAAAGCACACCAGGAATTCCTGGCGGAGACCTTTTTGAAGGATGAGGTGATTGACACCATAGATGCGCTGGATGGTTCCAAGGTTCTGGGGCTTGATGGGTTCACCGGATGTTTTTGTAGAAAGTACAAGACCGTCCTTGCGCCTTATTTAATAGATGTATATCAAGAGGCCATTGATACCGGTGTGCTCCCATCCACCTTAAGAGAGGCGGTTATAATCTTGCTTCCGAAGCCGAGCAAGGACCCATTGAGATGTAGATCCTACAGACCTCTGTCACACTTAAACTTGGATAATAAGATTCTAGCAAAATTATTAGCAACAAGACTAGCACTTATAGTAGAAAGGCTGATCTCGCCTGCGCAATCAGGATTTATTCCTCATAAATCGACAGCGCTTATCCTTCGCACATTATTTGCAACACTGCACAGAATAGATCCATTAGTACCCGGCAGCCGCTGTGCTGCTTGACACGGAGAAGGCCTTTGATTCGCTCGAGTGGCTACAATGTGTAGACGTGGGGTGCCAGACCGTTTTAGGAAGTTGTGCAGCTCTTATACACATAGCCTAAGGTGCGCGTAAGACTCAACGGAACACTGTCATCCGTGTTCCCACTGACAGGGGAACCCGGCAGGGTTGTCCGCTTTCCCCCTTATTGTTTGTACTGGCCCTAGATCCGTTGGTGTGCCATTTGCAGGAGCGACACAGTCATAGGGGCCTACAGCTTAATACGGGCCCCCTGTTGCTCACGTTAGATAATATACTATACGTGCAACACCCAGATGATAACCTGGTGCTGCTGCTGAGTCAGGTTACCAGATATGGAAACCTATCTGGTTTGTGCATTAATTGGGAAAAGTCAGAGGTGTTCCAATTGACAACGGCATGATGTGGCAAATCGATGGATTATCCATTGACATGGTGTGAGGATTCCGTTAAATATCTTCGGATTCATATACATGGAGAGAAAGATCCCATCCTAGAGTTGAATTAAGGTCCAGTACTTGAAAAACGTGGGCAAAACCTTGAGAGATTGCTATCACTGCCTTTGTCAATGGCGGGTAGAATAGCTATAAAATGGTGGTACTCCCACAATTTCTGTATTTATTTCATAATATCCCAATCCCACTGTACAATGGCTTCTTTTCTAACCTTCGTACTATGTTGATACGTTTGGTGTGGGGTGGTAAACAGCCTCACATTCGCTGGGATGCCCTCTTGCTGCAATATGAGAGGGGAAGGTTTGGGGTAGCAAATTTTCACATCTATTACCTGGTAGCGCAGGCGATCTTTGCACGACACTGGTGCCATGGGGACATCAGGATCCCCTATTACAGGCCAGGAGTGGATTTGGCACTTCCTGCATCCCTCTGGACCCTGCTGCCAGTTGGCTACCCAAGGGATCCATGGGATATTCAAATGCTTTCCACGACCAGCTGGGTATGGCACAAATTACTAAAGTTCACAGGCTCACGTATATTATATTCACCTGAAATGACAGTGGCGGGTAATGGCTGGATCGCCATCCTGCTGGAAACGCTTGTGAAGTGCACACTCGCCAAATTCCACCTGGCAACATTCGGGGACCGATTCCCTAAAGGACATATATTCTCACGCACAGAAGATCCTCTCTTCCGTGAGGCCAACGTCATGGATCACTTTGTGCTCCAGAGGCTACAAGTCTCCCTGAAAGCCAAGATGTACAGCTATCTGCTTGAGCCCCCGAGTTCTCACTCCTGATGGGCATTATCAAGGATAGAGATGACACACACCTCATGGCTAGAATGTACAAAGCTACATTGACCCTGTTGCCTTCCAGCGACGCAGGGGTGGAGGCGACCTGGGAGTGGGATGTTGGTAACCCCAACACAGACACCCAATGGAGTAGATGCTGCACACAAATCCGCAGGGTTTCTCCTAATCACCGGCATAAACTGTTACACTTCAAATTCCTTTGGAGGGCATACTGAGTGACTGGCATCTTAAATTCTTTCCATAGCCTATGCGAATGTAGGTCCAGTGGAGACACTTAATGCTATTTTGCTGAACTCTTCCTCAGTGGGGATAGTAAACTGATCCAATGTTGCCTGTTTGGCTTTGTCTACTCCCTCTTCCTACATCGTTACAGTTGTTAATATTCATGATCCATTTTTATTGTCCATTTCTATTCCTGTATTAGGATCAAGGCCATCAATAATTTTGTTTATTTTCTCCTGGAAGAATTTTGCAAGGTCATCACAAAGTCCTTGTGAAGCTATAATCTTGGTTCTCACACATTCGGTTTTGGATAGATCCTTCACTATGTTGAATATGGCTTTAACCTTGTTGGGTGCTTGTAAGATAGTTTTTTTCATAGTATTCGGCTTTAGCCTTAATAATCGCTTCTTTATATGAATTCAATGCTATTTTCAAGGCTATTTTGTCACTTTCCTCATAGCATTTCCTCCATTTCCTCTCTGCCTGCTTACATTTTTTCCTTTGTGCCTTTAGTTCCGCAATGTACTATGGGACTGATGGTTTATGCCTGTTTTTTTGTTTTTTCACTGGGACCAGTTGATCAAGCGTGTCATTAATCTGGTCACAGAGAGTATGGTAGTTTTCTTCCTCTAATTTACTTGTGTCAAAACGGTTGTTTTCAGATCGTAACAAGGGTTGTTTCGTTTTCAGCAACTTAGCCCAATGCCTTCCCTGTCGGGTATTGTTCGAGTGAGAGATTTTTTATTCGTTTTGGGAGGTGTTAGCAGGAATTGAACTAAAAAATGATCAGTCCAGCACATCAGAGTTAGTTCTCCCATCTGTGCTTTGCAAATATTAGGTATAATATATGGCCTCCCTGAAGTGTTGGTTGCCGCACCAATTGGTCACATGCTTGCTGTAGTTCTTTCAAGGCCGAGCCAAAATTTCCATTTTCCCAAAGATTAAAATCACCCAAAATAACCAATTTGGAATTGGAGAGTGACAAATTGTATATAGTGTCAAATAGTGCTTGGTATTGGTGGCTTAGTCCCCCAGGGAGTCTATAGCACAGCATATAAGAGACCAATTGTCCCTTGGCATCTTTAAGGGAGAATACTATTATTTCTATGCCCTGTGTGAGAATAAAACCAATCTGGCCACTTCGCGGCTGCTCTGTAAAGCTTTATTCAGTTATTTATTTTTCGTATTTTGCACCTGGTTTTTCTCTTGATCACGAGTATGCACTTTGGAACAGAAATATGTAAGAAAAAGACAAAAATTCCAACAAAAGTGTTTCTTTCTTTTTTGGATCCATTTCACATGGGGACGAATGAAGGAAGGTAGAATTAAAAATGAAACTGAGGGTAAGAGACATTTATTGAAGCATGGGTTTCAGCATGGGTTTCAGTAAGTCAGGAGTTGAGAGAAAGAAGAGAGGGAAGAAAAGGAAGAGAGGGGGCAGTTGACAGGCAGAAACGGAAAAGTGGACACTTTGTACACTAATCTCACCTTAATAGACCTGCTAGGCACCAAGGGACTCCCATATGCTACAGAAGCAGGCTGCAGGGTAGGCCAACCAGCCCTACCTTGACTCTCATGACTCCTCCTCTCTCGAGCTCCAGACGACAGCACTCTGAGTCCGAGTACGCTTTGCGCCCATTCCAAAAGAGGCAGGCAAATGTATTCAAAAGTGAGAAAAAAACGATGACAGGCTTGCCCCTCACAAGATCATTGGTCTATTCTCTCTGGGGGCAGGCCATCAACAAAAAGCAGGCAGTCATAAGTAGCGCGTTCGCACTATGAATGATTGACGACTCTGATTATTTTAGATTCTCTGTGGGCTCCGCAGAAACCACTAATTTGCGCAAACAAGGGCAAATGTTGCCCAACTTTCTGCATCCCGCCAGGGTTGTTTTTTCCGCGCACAAATGAGCCCCAAGATAAATCAAACCATCCGCCATGTTGGAACAGGAGCTAAAAGTCAACTTCTGTAGAAGCTGAAGCGGGTGATCCATTTGGTGCTCATGCTGAATTTTTAACTGAAGCTCCAAACAACATTTTCAGTATACAAAACCCAAAATGATTGTCGCTGTCAATCCATACATGCTGAGATTCACACATCTACATCACTGACTGAAATATGACACTTTCACTGTGCCAGAAATGAAGTGAGAGTTTCAAGATCATGGTGTGCATTACAACTCATCTAGAGAGTTGTGTTCCTTTTCAGCATTTGTAAAAAATATATCTCAATTGTTTTGGGTTTTGTACAGTGAGCAATATTCTCAAGCTCCAGTAATAAACAACAAGGGCTTCAGCAAAGCAGCTTTCCTTGCTCACACTGAAGAAGTGGTGTGCAGGCAGCAGAAGCAGTACATAATGTACCATTTTCAAATAATTTTTAACATTAATTTATATTTATTATTTATATATATATTTATGTTTTTAACTATTTTAAATAATTTAATTTAACATTATTTCCTATAGGGTTTTAATTTACATCCCTCCCTCCTTTATTTTCTGTGGGAGGGTTTTAGAGTACCAGTGATTGGCCTTGTGTAGTGTTGGACTTACTATAAAACTGCAAGTTAGGGCAAAATTGCAGTTTGTGAATACTGAACAGTAGTAAACTTACTCATAAGTGAAGACTTACTCAAAAGTGTTATTCACCATTTTTAAATCAGGTCCTAAAACCTTTTAAGTTGTGTGTCACCTGAGTGGTAGCTTTGTTGCCTGAAAATGTGAGATTTTTGTATTTAAAAGGGTAGTGCTGCCCTTTTAATCTTAGGGCCATTTTTACAAAGGGCTTGTGTTGCCCTTACATTACGGAAGGCATCCTTCAGTGGGATTTGCTAAGCCACGCAAAGCCACCTTGCCGGGCTCTTCGTGGCTTAGTAAATCCAGAGTAACACAAGGTAGCACAATACGCTGGCATGTGTCACTCTGCTTTGTGAAGTTGTTCCATGGGTGGAGCATCGGCATTCCCATACATCAACGCATGGATTTTGATGCAATGCCAGGTTTACTAAAGGTAGGAAACCTGGTATTGCGTCAAAGTGGTATATCTTCCCAACAGAGGCATAAGAAGAAGAAACATCTTAAGTTCTCCTCATTATTTCCCCCTTCTACGTGTTCTGCAATTTGCAGCACACATAGAAAGAGAAAAATGCCTCAAATTATTGTTTTTGTGCAGGAAGGTGTCACTGTATGCACAAAAATAATCCTGGCTGTAACGCAGGCGCCCTTGCACCATGGCATAAGGGTGCCTGCGTTGACGCGTGTCAGGACTCAGTGCGCCAGAACAAGAACAGAGCAGGAATGTGCCATATCTTAGTAGATATGGCACATTCTTACTCTCTCTCTGTCACGAAGCTCAGCACAGCAAGTTGTCTTGCTGAATTGCTTTGTCTGACTTCCATTCTCCTGTCTAAAGAATGACATGTGAGAGCAGTGGAGTCTCTGACATACCTCTGCTTTCCAATTCAAGATAAGCTCTCATATGAGTCCTGAGCTTGTAACTCGCCAGTAACTTGAGGGATACCTCTGCTGTCTACAGCTGAAGCCTGTACATCCTGTGCAATTGAAAGGATAGCTCTCTTGTCAGGCCTAAGCCTGTATTTTTATTGGTTTCCTTAAACTTGAAAATTCGGTGCCACTTGAGGGATTGTCGTCCTGCGAGGCCTGATCTTCTAACTCATCACTTGCGTGAGAGATAGCTCTGCTGTGTACAACTAAAACCTGAACAATTTATGCCACTTGAGTGATAAATCTCCTGTTAGGCCTGAGATTGTACGTTATCAATTACTTCAGGGATAACTCTGCTGTCTACAGCTGACACTTACACAATGAGTGCTTTTTGAATTACAGCCTCTGCTTCTACTTCTATCAGTTGCCTGCAGGATAGTTCTGCTGCTGTCTCCAACAGTACCCTGACCATGTATGTCACTTAAGAGTAAGAGCTCCCGTGAGGCCTGGGTTGGTACCTCCTCAGTTACCTGAAGCATAGCTCTGCTGCGTGCAGCTGAAGCCTGCACATTATGTGCCACTTGCAGGATGGCTCTCCTGAGGGACCTGAGCTTCTAGCTCATCAATAGCCCGATGGATAGTTCTGCTGTCTACAGCCATATCTTGGAGTCTGTACAACTTTTTGAAGAGCTCTTCCTTGCCAGACCTTTCTTTGGTGGGGATGTGGGGCTTTTATGGGCATGATGTGGTGAGTTTGTGGCAATGGTAGCTTTCTTATACTTTGCATTTTGGGCCCAAAGGTTACATTAGATCATCGAGTCTAATTGAGGATTATCAATCCTGTTAAATTCTGACTTTCTTTCACTTTCAAGTGCAGGGTAGCAAAGATTGCTTTACCGCATTGTTACTTTTGTTTTATAAGGAGGCATTTTTCTAAGCACCACATCAATTTATTTGTATTGCGTTGGTTTGCCATCTAAAATTAAGGCCAGCTACGGTTACCTAATTTTTATGGCAATATTGGAATATAGGCATGATTCGTGGCATATAGTTGGTAGTTGAAAAAAATTATGAACTGAGGGGCAGATTTTCAAGCCCATTGCGCCACTTTTGCGTCACTTTTAGCATGGGAAAAGTGCCGCAAAAGTGGTGCAAGGTGCTTGTAAATCTGCCCCTGAGTGTCAGCTTTAATGCTGAATTGACAAATAGACTGATTCATCGTATCATTCAAGCCCAACCCTCCCTACAGAGGGATTGCGGCTGTTCTCAATCTCCTAAAATTGAGACAGGCAATGAGTTGTGCAGCACAATTTACCAAAATATTTGTCTAAAAAAGTCACAGGCTTTATATGCCAATCTGGCAAAAACAAATGCAGTACTTTAATGTTTGACACAATACCCATGGGCAAAATTACAATGGAGCAGCAGAATATAAAGGTACCTGTAACATATTGTGTTCCTGGTACAAAATACTTCATGCACAAGTATCTTTGAGCCCAATGAGAAAAAGTATCTAACTGTGCTACTATAACACACCACCAGAAATAACACCAACAGTGAATATAATGTAGGCACACAATGGCCCTCACGTTTCGAATATCTACTCATTATAAATATGAAGGTCTGTGCAGAAAAGAATATACCATCAGCATTGGTTACCACCATTGTAAACCAAGGTTAGGTAATCAATATTTTGAGTATTACTCAATATTACAACACACTGCCAATTGTATGCGTTAGACTATTTGTCGTGACAAATATAGAGTATTTTTAAAAATGTTGAATTCACATTTTAAAAATTGTTGAATACGTTTTCCAGAAATCGATATACCTGTGCAATTCATTTACACTGCATACAATGCACACACTTACATATAATGTAAGGTTTATATGACCCTGGTAAAAAGGTAAAAAAAAGAATGAGAAATACATAGTTGCAACTAAGGGGCCGATTAGGATGGCAAACGGACTTTGTCCGTCCGCCATCCCATTGTAGGAAGGGACCGTCAACCACAGAGGCGGAGGTCCGTGCATCAAATTAGGATGCACCCGCCACAGTGGCGGGTGCATCCCGCATTTTTAACATTGCAGCAGGTGGTGCTGAAAGCACCGTCTGCCGCATTGCTAAGAATGCATGTTGTGCGTTTCAAAGCACAACATGACAGGCACCGTGCGGTGCCTGCCATGTTGTACTTTGAAACGCAGGGGGGTACCATAGGTACCCCCCATGTGCACCCCCCACCCCCCTTTCACCCTGGGGGCCCGCAACGGGCCCCCAAAGCAGAGACCGTGTGCCTTTCCACAGTGGCAATGCCGCTGTGGAAAGGCATAGGTCCGCCGGCATCGTAATATGGTTGGCGGTGTCTCGTAGACACCGCCACCATATGTAAGCACTCTTTTCCTCCCGACCGGCGGCAAAGCGTCGGACCAGCTTGCCGTCCGCCGCGGACTCCCCCGCCATCCTAATGTGGCGTGGGGTCATTTCTGTGAGGATGGCGGACGGATTGTCCCTGCCGGGCCGGCGGTGGCTACTGCCAGACCGGCGGGGGCAATCCGTCCGCCATCCTAATCGGCCCCTAAGTTTGAATGGCAATAACGCTGTAATGTTATTTTCTGTGCATTTGTAAAAGATGTCCAGTTCTGTTGAGACCCAGAGTTTTCCATATAATTTCTGGGAGCATTCCGCCCACCTTCTGCACGGAACTCTCATTTGGTGATCATAGATTGCATGAGATCTAAAACTCCATCTAAAAATTAGCTTAGGGATGGGGAAAGTACCGTTAAAACTGTGCTTTGATTCATAACATCAAAATGACCCCATAGCATCTTGGTTGAGCAAAGGTTAGACTGGCCTGATCTCAGTGAACCAGCTCCTCTCCAACAACTCAGCTCCTACTCCTTCAGACACTACTTGAATCTTTGTAATCCTTTAGGAATATCTCGTGTTCTCTTTTCATGACTGTTGCCAGGCAACAGTTTGCTATTTTCTCAAAGATGCCCAATCACAACAAGTGGCTCCTTGAAATTATAGTGGGCATTATTTTATTGAATTGCTAATTACTTGTGTAAGGGTCATGCACCTGGTGCTGGCTGCTCCCTCGGATAATCCACAGGCTCCAGGAATCTGTGTTTGATCTCATTATTACAGGGCTGAATCCTGACAGGTCAACACAGCCTATCATCATTCTATGATCAATAAAATTTGTACTATTGAGTTAGGTAACAAAAAGCATTTGTTACAAGATACCCAAATGGATGAAAGTGCGCTTTGCAAATGAGCATTATGTTATGATGAAACTAGTTGTGGCATCTTGAGCTGCTAAGGGCTTGGTAGTTATCAATGCTCTGCAGATCTTTAGGTTAGCAAGCATAGGACTGGTCAGAAAAATTAAATACCGCAACTTAGAACCATGTCCCAAATAGCTCGGAGTGAATGGGTGAGGCGGGCAAGCCCGGCTTTTGTTCAGGAGTTTCCTCCCCTTGAGGGAATTCTGAGATGTATTCCTGCCTTTTCTCCCTCTTTCATTTAGTCTGTCCTCCTTCCTTCTCTTCACCCTTTCTACACTTTTTCTGTTCGCCCATCCTTCTTTCTGCCTTTCACATCCATTCTTCCTGCTCCCCATATTTTTCTCTTTTTATCCATTTGTCCTCTCCATTCTTTGTCTTTTCCATCTTGTTGTTCACTTTGTATTCATCGTCTATGCTTTATTCTTGCTTTCCATCACCCAGCCTTCTCTCCATCCTTCTTTCAATCTATGTCCATCCATCTTATCTTTCTCCTCATATATTTAACATTCTCTCATTAATACTTTTGTCAATCAGTTTGTCATCCTTTCTTCTTTCAATCCACCCCTTCATCCTCCTCTCAATCCATTAATCTATGAATACAATAATCTGTCCTTCCATGTTCTCTCCATCCTTCTCCCTATCATTGTGGAGAAGTGTGGCTCAATGGTTAGAGCAGGCAGACATTGATGCAGAGCTCTGGCCAGGGACCAGGGTTCGATTCCCGCCTCGGAGGGTCTCCGGCTAATTAATTACCCTGACTGGATATTCTCGCCTCAGTGCCTGTTCTGATCATGGGTCCCACGCTGCAACTCTGGGCAATAGCTTGCTTAGTCTCCACAACGGCCCCAAAAGCTCTGGAATGCCTGGCTGCACCTGGGGGGCGCCCAGGAGTGGACATTTCCCAGGAAAGCCAGGAAGGGTTCCTAAGCGGTATACGGACAGCGCTGGGACACCTCCGGTGGAGGTAGCTGTGCGCTTTACAAATTCCTACATTTACATTTACATTTATCATTCCGTCTCTGTATCCATCCCTTCATTCTCTTACCTATCCTTCCATTTCAGCATTCATCTAGCCACTCTCCATCCTTCTCACCATATCTTCTCTACAACCCTCTCTCCCTTTCTTTTCTTTCCTTCCGCTGCAAGATGTTGTATTAGTGAGCTTCTCTCATCAAAGGCAGAGAAGTTATAAACAGCAACTTAAATATCTCATACTACGCAAACCGGTCCAGTGACACCCATCCTGCTCAAGCTTCTAAATCAGAAGGATATTGGTACCCCCTACATTAGCAAGTTCTTAACAATGTCTGCAAAGAAAAGTCTATTAATCATATTCTGCCATTTCAAACCCATTGTTTAAATTGTGCTGGTATTTGCCAGTACTCGGCACTGGCATTTAAATCTTACCACTGTCACTTTTTCACAATAGTCCACCACATCCAGGCCATTGGTACTGGCATTTGGCTGAAATAGCAGAGGCAGTGAGAGGTGCAAGCTGCAGTTGTCTCCTAAGCTATACTTTGGGTCCTGGGACATATAGGTGTACAAATTAAGCACTTTAAAACCGATTCCGTATTTGGATACCAGCATTCCATGACATGAAGCCATTTGTGTGGGTTTCATTATATTTCTAAACACTGTTATTTTATGATTACTTTTAACAATATTTACACAATGCATGTCTGACATTTATATGATTCCATATGCTTTTAGATATCAGTGCACAGTTTCTGTCTGAACCAGAGCTTTTCAGATGAGTCATGCCGTTTAATGTTACTGTGTAAGTGATGATGTGTGATGCTAATGAGATATTTTGCAATTGCTCTTTCAAGTTCTGTGAGAAAAGTAAGGTCAGATCTATGTCAGACTCTTTCGTAGAGAAACAGGGCAGACAAGGGCTACAGGACATAGCCGTGGTGACTGAGGGCATATGCCAATGGTGTCCAATGGTCTCTCCAACTTTGGTTTTGCTGAGTGGGCCAAGTGCAACTCTTTCACACAAATGAGACAACAGCACATAACAGCAACACAGAGCTTAAGGTTATTACAGCATCAATGAGAAGGACAATATGTTAATGTACACGCTTCATCGTCATGGGGTGTGGCTTGGAGCTGATTGAGTGAGCTGCGGAGCAGATGAGCTCCTGGGGCTGAGCAAACCAAAGCACGACTCAAACAACTGTGGATCATGTATGAAAAACTTTTTCCAGCCAAATTGAGGGTCATCACAGACACTGGCACCAGATTCTTCAAGGATCAACTAACAGTCTGGAACTGGATTGAGACTCATCCATGTGACAAGGAGATAACGCGCGCGGCCGGTCAGCCCTCCCAGGACGTGCGCCCACCGCTCCGACCTGGACCTGTGTCACCCAGCTGTCCCATGAAGGAACAGGCTCATAGGGACCGAATGAGCGCAGTGGACTGGCAGCGATCATCGAGGTAACTGGCATGGTCACCCAACTGGATGAAGGGGGCAGGCCGTACCGTGCCTTAGATTCAGAACAGAGCTCTGATTCTACCCTTCACACCACCTTTGGTACCGAGATGCCGCCAGGGCCGGACTGGCTGTAGCAGGCTCCGGGCATTTCCCGAGTGGGGTGTCAGGTTGGGGGCCGGTTTTGTGACCCTGGAGGTGTTTCTGTTACCGGGCCGGCAATATCGTCCCACTGTAACAAAATCGTCCAAAACCGGCCCTAGTAAACAGCTCGGCCGTACCCCCTTATTCCCCCAGGGGGCATTCCGAGCTGTTTGCCAGGGCCGTTTTTGGTTCCCAGTAAGCCTTGAATGCCACAGGGATTACCTGGCCTGGAAGTTCTGACTGGACTGTTCTCATGGGAACAACGTCAAGACTGATTTGCATATGGATGGTTCTGAACTGGAATGGCATGGGGAGCAAAGAAACTATGGATTTTGGCCCAGATCTCTGTACTGGGGTGAATGTTTGACATTGTGCAGCATTCTGTCCATCAATTGTTCTTTTTGCATAGATCACACTACAGACAACTGCCAAACTGGGGTGACAGCGAGCTGTGACTTATGCGCGATGCCATGCTGGAGACTGCTAAGGGCTGTCAGTCTGACTTTACTGCAAGGGTCAGGTGTGGCGTGCTGAGGTCTGGGGGCTTCTTTTGCTCGGAGACAACCATCTCCCCATATTAGCTCACTGTATGACTCACACACAGTTTCTTTGCTCTGTTTTCCCTTTGTTTGGATGCGTGCACTGTTACCTTTCTGTCCTGGGGTGGGCGGGGGAATTTCATACTTGAGTCCAAAGAGTGTTTTGCAGGCATTGTGAGGCGGGTGCTGGGGTGGGGTTGGTTATATTATGGAGAGTGTAACACTGTTGCTTTTATGAGATGGCCAGTACACAGAATGGTTATAAAGGAATATCCTGGAATGTTCAGTGTCTAATTAATATGTCCAAGCGTTAAAATATTCAGGCGTACTTGAAGAGACATGGGGGTTCAGATCGCCCTCCTGACGGAATCACATTTAACAGGGGGTGGCATAACAGAGTTGTTGGTATGCCACTTGGCCCACACCACTTATTCGGCCTTTGCAAGAGGGGTTCTCATATGGGCCAGAAGGGGAAACAACTCCAAATTCTTGAAGAAAAGGCTGATGGGGGAGCGATATGTTGTGCTTAGTGGAGGATTGGGGGATAAACACCTTACGATTGTCAATACTTATGCACCCAGCACAGCCTAGCCCAAGTTTTTTGATGAGATAACTTTGGACCTAGCTCCATATATAACTGTCCAAATTATTATCAAGGGAGAATTATATTGTCTAGCGGATCCTTCCTTGGGTAGGTCACGCTTACCATTCAGCGCCTCCCTAGTCCTGTGGACCACCAAGAAATGTGTCAATTGGATACAACTTTGAGGTTTATTGGACACCGGTGAGCAAGATATTTCACTGACTATGACTACTATTTTCAGTATATCATAACAAAGGGTCTGATTGGAGTGTTTATCGCCATCCAACATACTACTCCATTCAATATATCTCACAAAGTTTACGGGGATGGTGCAAAATAGAAGAGAAGAGGGAACAAAGGAAAAACCCCAAAAAGAATATAAAAGGGATTAGGAAGCACTGGTGTGTTTTAGACGGGAACCCTCACTCACCCTAGGGTGACATGCTTCATCATTTGGTCCCCACTTCACACTGAGACCGCAAGGTACCCAGTGTGGGCTCCTACTCTCCCATAGGAGAGGGGTGGGGGGGTTTCTTTTGTCAATCACCCTACATTACATAGATGCCAAGGACCATTATAAAAACGCTTTTTCATGAAGTATGCTACGGGTGGGATCGATGTTCATTTTAAGTTCTATGGCTCCTAAACACATTGAGGCACATTTACAAGCCAGTTGAGATACTTTTGCACCACTGTTGTGTCACTTTTGTGATGCAGCGGAGATGTACAAAATGTGGCCAATTTTCAACGTGACAGATCTAGGGAGATGCGTCACGTTGTGAAGCCCTGCGTCACATTATACCTGTGCCAGGTACAATGTATGTAGGGTGGGTAGTCCCATGCAGGAAAGCATTGTAAAAGTGACCACTTCTAGGACAAAGGGAGGGGTACTTACACAACTTGTGTAGTATTCTTGTACTTACAGGGATTCACACATTCGTATACCTGCATATTCAAAAGAAGCACTTATTTACTATAATATTTGCTTTAGGCTTTGTAAATTACTGAATGTGTTTTTACAAGAAAAATATGCCTAGTTTACTCACGGATG
Source organism: Lissotriton helveticus (assembly GCF_964261635.1). Classification (NCBI taxonomy): domain Eukaryota; kingdom Metazoa; phylum Chordata; class Amphibia; order Caudata; family Salamandridae; genus Lissotriton; species Lissotriton helveticus. Next base: position 1,824,901,207 of record NC_136057.1, read on the forward strand.
TGAACAGTATGATGTTTTTGCTCTTGTTCCCAATATGCAGGTATACGAATGTGTGAATCCCTGTAAGTACAAGAATACTACACAAGTTGTGTAAGTACCCCTCCCTTTGTTATTGTCCTGACGAAAGCTCTTTAGACCCGGCTGGGCCAACAGGAGCTGAAACATGTCGACCTTCCTATGAAGCCATATATGATAATCCAGTAACACGATTATCGAATATATCCTATTTTTTTACTGACAGCATTCACCTTTTCTAATAAAGCTGTTATTTTGGTGAATACCTGTTTTTTTAAATACACCCTCGTAGATTGGTTTTCAGACATCATCCAGTTGGAGGTGTCATCATATCTCTGGACACTTCTACTTTCTCCAGAGGTTGCCTCGGGTGAGGCAGCCATATTACCCTTTTGACGACGCAATGACTATGCCATGACGCGAGATGAGGGGCGGAGAAACAAATACACCGCATCATTACAATCTTGAGCGTCTATGAGGGTTGTCAAAGATAACCAATGGTTATTGTAGATACCAGTGTCCTTTTCTTATTGATTACCATTATGATTTCAGGAGTGCAACAGGGTGTCCTTTTGACACCCTGGCACCCTTGAAATTGCATTCTCAATTTGCGTTTGTCTAATTGAGAATCGCAAATTGAGAATGTCTTCCAATTCATTCCTATGGGCCTCTAGCCCCATAGGAATGAATGGGGGGGTATTCCTTAATTGTGACTCGCAATTTGCGAATCGCAATTAAGGAATGTTTAGAAATCACTATTTTTAAGTGATTTCTACATGCATAGCCTTTTGCTATTCCTTATTAGCGAATCCTTATTTTTCGCTAATAAGGAATCGCCAATGGCATTGTTGATGCATGTGCCAGATAGGGCCAATGGAGGTTTGCATTTGTTGAAGAGTGGTCATCACATCCTTCAAGGTGAACTCTTTTTGTTTCACTGGCTGTTGGCTGCTGGTAGCGCTCTGGGCCACGCCTGGCGTTTCCTTTTGCTCTTTAGTAAAAGCATACTTATCTATACGGTTACTTTGCACCGAGCGCTGTCCTCTGCTACTCATGACGCTCCCAGCCCCAGGAAGGTGGATCCCGTCCAATTGGCGCAAGAGGTGCAGCGCCCGTTACTTCCTGGTTGTATTGGGCTGGTATTGGGGGTGATTTATCTTCTGCTTGTCCTGATGGCTGGCATCTGACTTTGCTCCTAAGGAAAGAAGGTGTGGCGCTGTGACCGTATGTTTTTATATCACCCTGTTCAAGGTTTACTTCCCTCCTGCTGGGATTCAGCCTGAGATGGTCGGTAGGGGCTTTTATTCCTAGAAGGCTCAGCCAGTCGGTTTATTCTGCGAGGGATAGCGAACTATCCCTTTGGCCTCGCCGACGATTCTTCATCCAGTAGGCCGGTGGTCCCTCCCCGCTAGTAAAGACCTAGTTGAGCCACTGATCGCCGTGCTTGCCTTTGTATGGGGCTCCCACGGTTTGTAAATTGTTGCCGCCACTTTGTTCTGGGGCGAATTGGTGCTGCCGGGGCGCCTTCTCTGCTCCCCCGCCCTTCAGTGTCTTTGTGGCCACCCCGCTGCACCTACTGTCAAACGCCGCGGCCGTGTGCTGCTTTATGGACTCTGCGCCCGATGTTGATCCTCACAGGCCGCCTTTGCCAGACTGTTATGGGCAGTATGTGTATGCCTCCCACTACGGTGTTCTGCTTAAAGTGCGGCCCCAGCACTCACCTTTTCACGGCCATCTCACTATGCCGATGAGTCAGCCCTTCTCTGGGCTCTTACGCAGGTTCTCTGTCCCTCTGCGCCTGTTCTGGTCCCGCTACCACGCCGCCTTTTATACTAACCCTGGGCGTAGTTTGCGAAGTAGCGATACGCGTAGCTACGCGTAGTGCACTTCGCACTACGCGAACTACGTGTAGCACTACGTGAACTGCGTAGTACCCTGTTTGCACTGTGCAAGATGCCGTTTTCAATGATTGCACAGTGCGGACAAGCATCCGGCACTGTGCAGTCTTTGAAAACGGCATCTTGCACAGTGCGAGCTCTAGTTTTCTGCCGCTCAAGTAGATTTTTACTCAAGCGGCAGCTTTCTCAACGCGGACTGGTAGTTTCTCATCGCGAGCAGTCACGAGCATGCGCGACCACTCGCAATGAGAAACCTGACCTCCCCGCATTGAGAATCTCGCCGGGAGGTTTATTTTTCACGCTGGCGATCGGCAACTTGATGTTGCTGATTGCGAACGAGGAAAAAGTCTCGCCGGGATGTCATTTTGCTTGCTCGCAGTCGGCAACTTGACGTTGAGGACCGCGAGCAAGTAAAAATTGACCGCTGCACTACACCACACTATGCTATGCGTGCTTGCACTGTGCTACGTGCAGTTTGCGTAGTGCTAAGTAGCGGAAACTCCGCAAACTACGCGAGCGTAGCCTAGTGCTTTGCCCAGGGTTATTTTATACACGCTCCACCGCAGCGCTGGTAGTGTTCCGGGCGGCTGTAACGTCGATCCTGTATTCCCTGCATCTCGCGTCCACACTCCATCCGTGGCCCCCGCGCAATCAGGAGTTATGCCTCCACCGTGGGTGGCCACTTCAATCACTTTAGGTCCCTGCTCCCCTTCTGGGTCTACGCCTCAGCTTTTCCCCCGGGTCTCCGGCGGCTCCGGTTGTGCTTTTTCCACCAAAACTTCGCCAGCTGCCGCTGAAAACTCTACTGTGTCCCGTCGCCTATTTCTCGACGGTGCAGATGCCGGATAATTGCCAGGATTGTTGGGGAATGCTAGGTGGTCACCGGAGCTCTCTTAGGCTCCAGCCATCTTTGTTGGTCGCTAGACATGCCCCGATTTTGTGTTTTATTGTTTTTCTGCAACTTTAGAAAGTATTTTGGAGAGGTAATTGATGTTGCTTTTGGCGGTTTTTGGCTGGGTAATGTTTAAAGTTTAATTACTTTTCTTATCTGCCATTGAGGATTTACTGGTGGTGAGTAGTCCCAAGTGTGGGCCAGTATATGTATTTTTGGAAAATTATATTAATATGTGCATTCTTTTCCAAGCAATTATTTTGGGGAGAGGGGGCACTCCTGAAAGAATAGGGAAACCATGATCTCTATGTCTCCATCTTTGCTGGCCATGCAGTGGTGACCATTTTGTGTACAAAGTTTGTGTGTTTGTCATAGGCCACAATTTTTTCATTGTTCACCAGTCCTTCTTCTTTGCTGGCCATGCAGTGGTGGCAATTTTGTGTGGCCTGTGTGTTTGTGACTGTGTGCATGTTGTGGCCATTTTATCTTTGTTGCCCATGCTCCTTCTTTTCTAGCTATGAGGCGTCCACCATTTTGTGGAACCAGTGAATGTGGGTCTATGTGGTACACATTTTATATTTGTTTTCAATGTCTCTTCCTTTAATGACCTTGTGGTGTATGAACTAGCTACCGCCATTTTGTGCAGCCAATGAGTGCTTCTATCCTTTTATTCCATTTTAAAAGCCATTTTCCAGTAACAGTGATAGACGAAGCCCATGGCATTTCTCTTCAATTTTTGTTTTTTTAATATTTATTTGATTTACTTATTTGATTTGGCCTGCCTCCCAAGGGCCATGGAGAAGCACCAGTAACTATTGAATTAATCCATTCAATTTTTGCCTTCCTCTGCACCCCTATAGGGTTCCAATGGGCCTTGGAGGGGCACCAGAAATGATTGAATTCATTAATTTTTACCTCCCCTGCCTCCTATAGGGTCTTCATGGGGGAGAGGCACCAGCAATTTTTTAATTCATTTAGTACATTTATGCCTGCCCCTGCTTTCCATGGGTCCTGGAGAAGCACAAACAATTATTTAATGATTTTCTTTGATTTTGCCTGCCCGTCCACCTCCCATAGCATCCCCATGGGCTCTGGAGAGGTACCAGAAATTATTTAATCCATTTATTCGATTTTTGCCTGCCTCCTATATTGTTTCCATAGTGACACCAAGGTAGCTTTTTCTGTGTAACATGTAGCAAAAAATAATTTGTGTATGCATGGGTACACTACTATTAGGCATTTATGATGATGATGATGACTTGTATACATTGCCTAGATTACCCAAGTCTTACTCACTTTCAGCTTAATTTTTATTGCCGGCAGGTTCACAAGACTTCACGTCACGCACAATATCGAGATGGGCAGAAGTGTGCCAATTAGCTGACAGCAACACTAGAGTGCTCTGCTAAGTGCTTCTACTTGTGATAAGTGCAAGAAGCTAATTCCTGCCCAGAAAGTGGTTCATTAGGAGTAGACGAAGTCTGATGTCTGTGCCAACACTGGTATCAAGCCCTCTATAATTTTCTGGAAGTGTAAGTTACCTGCTGTACTCATCTCTGAGTAGGAAGAGCCTGGATAGAGTCAACTCTGGATCAATAGGACCACCATCAAAACCATAGCCCAAATCTCTCATGGCTGTGGTGACTACAGTCATTGAGAACCTTAAGTCTGAAATGGAATTGTCCAGGCAGCACACCGAAGCTTCATAGGAAAGTCAGCAACAGGAGCACATCCTGCAACACCTGATCTCATGGAAGTATGAGCAGAACAAGAAGTTGAGCCTTCTGCAGAGAAGAATGTTTTTGCTCTTCTTCTGGCTTCATCAGCTGCTCAGACTCCAACAGGTAAAATAAAGAGCACTCCACCACCTTCTCTAAGCACCCTGATGATGATCTGGATATGTGGTGGAACCAGGGCTTAATTTGCTAGGGCTCTCATCAGGAGGTCACTGCAGCTTGTGCCACACATTGCCCCTGCCATGCTGCCAGTGATAGTTTCCAGGCCCTCAAAGCTATACGAATGGTTTGGGCTGCAGGTAATACTTGTTTTTAATATGTATTTAATTAATAATGAACTGTTGTTGTGATCATCTGTAAATTGACCAGACTGCGCCACCTTGGACCAGACTGTCACAAGTACTGGTGTTGCAATTAAGTGCTGGTGCCGAGCACCAGAAACCACTAGATCAAATTAAGAACTGTTGGAACCCAACTGAGAGTTGCCACAAGAGACCATGGAAAAGGAAGCTTTGGAAGTAAGGAAGGTAATGATGAGATAGTGATTGGTAGTGTGGAGAGTGGCACATAGGAAGTATAGCTCACCTCTGTTTAACCTGCACTTAGTCCACCAACACCTGCTTTCATCTTTTTCAAGACCCCAGAAAATGTGCAGCAACCACCACCGTACTGCAGTCACAGCCCACCCTAGCAAAAGACCATCACAACTACCTAGCTCTACCTCAACTAGGTCTTGAGGTTTTAGCACCATAAGAAATTTCTCCTCCCAGGGAGGCAAGATGGCGTCTGACTGACATCGCGATGTGATGCTCGGCTGAGTATTCCCCTGTGTGCTGATTGACTTTTGGTATAGAAACGAAAAGCGGATAGGGGAAAATAGCGTGGATTTAAAGTACTTCTGCTGGGCACACTTACACTTAATATTTCCGATGGAAAGGGCCTCAAGGAATGGTCCAGAAACACCCCCCCAGAGCTCGTATGCTGTTCTTACTTGCATTGTCAGGCTTGAGCTGCTGCATCTCTGCCACCACGAGGACGCGGCTCTGGGCTTCATCCTGGACTCCTCCCTGTCAATGATCAGACAAGTCAACCCCGTCTCATCCTCGTGCTTCAACACCCTGCACATGCTCCGCAAAATCTTCAGATGGATCCCCATTGAAACCAGGAAGACCGTCACCCAGGCACTCGTCACCAGCCGACTGGACTACGGGAACACCCTCTATGCCGGAACCACAGCCAAACTTCAAAGAAGACTCCAACGCATCCAGAACGCCTCCGCACGACTCATCCTGGACTTCCCCCGACACAGCCACATCGCCGGACACCTGAGAGACCTGCACTGGCTCCCAGTCAGCAAGAGAATCACGTTCAGACTCCTCACCCACACACACAAGGTTCTCCACGACCTGGGCCCCAAGTACCTCAATGACCGCATGACCTTCTACACGCCCACCCGCCAACTACGATCGACCACCCACGCCCTCGCCACCGTACCACGCATCCGCAGAGCCACCGCCGGAGGGAGATCCTTCTCCTACCTGGCAGCCAAGACTTAGAACTCCCTCCCCACCCACCTTCGGCGAACCCAAGACCATCTCTCCTTCAGGAAGCAGCTCAAGACCTGGCTGTTCGAGCAGTAACATACCCCTCTCCCCCAGCGCCTTGAGACCCTCCTGGGTGAGTAGCGCGCTTTACAAATGCCGTGATTGATTGATTGATTGGTATCCTGGATTCGCGCCGGGATGCGTGCGGCTCCATCTGTCTCACCGTATCACCAGGACCACAGAGACGCTGCGGGAAGCTTACGCTCTCAACCCCGAAGAAACCGACTGATCCTGCCGGGCGAGGATGTATGACGATACAACGCATACTATTACAATGCATACTTTTACAACACATTTTTTACAACGCATATGCTGTTACTACGCAATATTTCACAACGATAACAATTACAACGCAATTTATATCAAAAGAATTATAAGTGCCATTACAACGCAATACAATACTACGCATACCATTACAACTCAAAAATATATTAAAAAAATGTTTTTGTAATATTACTCCTGGCACAGGATGCAGGGAAAACAGGGGTTTTGGGTGGGTGAGTGTATTAAAATGTGTTAAGAAATTGAACATACAAATTATTAAACCTGTACTCCATTATAAAATGAATACTCGGGTATTAATTGTAATACTTGAGTATTTACCGAGTTTTAAAATATCGATAAAGGTTTTTATTAATTTCACGATTGTGCAATTTTGATACAAACAATTATATTCTTAATTGCCACAGTACTTATTGTCCCTTCTGGTTAGGTTACATCAGGACAGCTTTGCCCAAGTTAGGTGGGGCCCTGGAGGGGAGAAAACGGGCAGTATTCCAGTCGAGAGAGGGGTCCGCCAGGGATGCGTTCTGGCTCCCACCCTTTTTTCTCTGTACATCAATGGGGTGGTCGAGCATCTTCTTAAATTTCCATCTGACGAACCATCCCTGGCGGGTGAACGTATACCAACCCTCCTCTTCGCGGACGATACGCTTTTAATCTCCAAAACCCCTATGGGACTCCAGCGACTCTTGGACAATTTCCAATCATTCTGTACCGACCGAGGCCTGGTAATAAACACCAACAAAACAAAGTACCTCGTCCTCAATCCTCCAAAACAACACGTGCGTTCCCCTACCCTAAACACCGAATTCTTGGAAAGGGTAAAAGTGTTCGATTACCTTGGGATACGCCTTTCAGACAGAATGGATTGGTCGCCCCACTTGGACAAAATGCTGCTGAACCACAAAAGGATCTCCGGTGCCCTTTTAAGAGAGCAACGCTCCAGTTCAACAAAACCAATAGGAACAGTTCTTGAGATCTATGCAGCCAAAGGTGTCAGCTCTGCCCTTTATGGTGCGGAACTTTGGGGCTTTTCATCTATCGAAGCCCTGCAAAAATCTGAGAACAATTTTTGCAGACAACTAATGTCCCTTCCACAAAGTACCCCACTACTCCCTTTATTTATGGACCTTGGCTGCACCCAGATTGGCGAAATTGCGACATTCCGTCCACTACTATTATGGGCCCGCATTTGGCGCGTAGAAGAACTTAGCGGATACGCCAGAGGTCTTAAAGAAATTATGGCATCTCCGAATTGGCATAAAATCAAGTGGTTAAAAGACATGCAAATTCTACTGACCAATTTGGGTTTACATGAATCTTGGGCAAGTAGAACCTCACCCCCTAAGCAAACGCTCAAAAAGCTCTACCGGGACTGGATTTGCTCCCAAAGACATTTCAGCACGTCTCTTGGCAAATTAACTGAGGCCTTCTTGCTGTTTAAAGACTGCCCCAGGCGGGAACCCTATCTGGACATAATTGAGAAACCCTTCGCCCGGGCCTTGTATTTTAGATTCAGAACGGGTACTCTGCCATTGAACACTTTTACTAAGAAATGGAAAACCTGTCTCGGTAATACTGACTTATGCTGATCGTGCCTTGCCAACCCTGAGACTTTGGCGCATTTTTTGTTTGTTTGCAAAGAATATGCTGATCCTAGAAGGGCGTGGCTGAAAAACCTATGCCGACAGCTGGGTACCAGGAGCCATGATGTGGCAATCAGGATACTTGTTTCGGACACTTATGTACCCTATGCTTGTGCCCTAACCAAATTTTTATCTTGGGCTTGGGCTATCCGAGCCAAAAAGCTAAAACAACCTGTTTAATTCTGTTTTTTAACTTTCCTCTTCTTTTATGTATTGCTGACCAAAAAAGTTCTGAAATTATCGCTTGGTCCAAAGATATAGAATTCTTCTTTTTATTATATATTTATTGTTCTGCTTTTATGGTAAATAATTCTTATCGAAATAAAGCTTAAAAAAAAAAAAAAAAAAAAAATATTCTTAATTTTAAAAAATATCGCAAAATAACATATTTCGAAAGGTAGACTTCAGAATCGAAAAGAAATGGAGCACCATTTTATAACCTAGGGTCAAAAACAAGTCCTACTACAGTTTCCATGACATGAAATACGTCATCTAGTACACAAAATGGAGGACAAAACAAACCAAACCATTGAAATGGGCAATTTCTTAAACAAAAATTTTAATATATGTTTACACTTGATATTAACAAGGAAAACATAAGAAACACAATAGATATTTTCAGTAAAATAATGGTGGTACACAAAAAAAGGTATAAATAGAAGACGTCTACCATTTTGAAAACAATGGTCAAGTGACTACCAACAAGAGCAGACGTATTTTAAGCCCACTCTCTGTCTTTGTCACAGAAAAAGTCGCAAGAAAGTCACATAACAGCCATGGAAAACAAACAAGTAAGTATAATAAATTGCTAACAAATATCTTGCTAACTATTTTGAAAAAACAATACATTAATTCAAAATATGTCCATTATTTTTCAGTTTTATCCAAACCCGTTCACTGAATTTAAAGATTCGAGAAAAACATATTCTTTTTGGGTTACTAAACTCTAAAGTAAGTGAAAATATTAAATATATAATTTACATCGATTAAACACCATTTAACAATGGTTTTTTTTAAATAAGTAATGCCAAATATTTAAATGAGTCTGCCTCTGTTGAAAAGATACATACTGAATGAGATAATTAAATTATCTTAAAAGGTATAATCATTCATCCTTCTCAAAAACCATGCAATTTGCAAGTTCATATTTTTATTTAAAAACCTATATGGTCTACCTATGAGTATGATGTAAAATTGAAAATGAAGCTATACGATGTTTTAAAATTAATTACTTGAACAACACATTATTTTGTTTTTAAAAATCTAACATTTTGTATTCATAATAATTCCAACAGACAGTGTATTCAGATCGAAAATTCTATAAAGAAAAGACAAATCTTCAAGGAATACAAGTTGCCAAAATCCATCAACCAGATAGCACATAACTTTTAAAAGGTGAGTTGTATTTTTTAAAAAGACATTAGCTTCAAATTAAAATCACATTATAAACTTAGACAATTTTATAATTATTTTTTAAATTACTCCAACAGATCTGAAGAAAAAAGAAACACATCCTACGAACAAGAAGGAAGAGACATCATTGAAAAAAAGATAACATTAACAAAATAATGTTAATGAATATAATCTGTCTTTTTTCAAGGTTAAGATGTTTTCTTAAAGTAATAGGTTGCTATTTTTTCAATTAAAAAAAGATCGTACTCGTACCACATATTAGAAACAGAAATCAAAATAATATCCACTTTTTAAACCAATTTTTTCAATATCATGTGCAAGGTAAAAAAGCTATATATTTCTGATGGTATGCAATTTTTTTTACATGTCTCTCTCTTTTAGAAAAGTTGTCAATTTATCAAACAAGGAGAATAATTAAACTTATAATGATTATAATCATGAACATTACTACAAGATTTTTATCAAATCACAATGCGAAGGTACCTTAGTAAATATTGATTATTATTGTTTGCATCATTATTTCAATATTGTTAACCGTTTTAGTCTTGTTCCGCTTTAATAATGCATTTTTTTACATAAAACATAACCTGAATTGCAAATCTAATAAAAGGTCTATTTCATAACTTTGCACAGACATCAACCATAAGAAACGAGCTCTTTCGAAATCCATAAAATAACTACTTTGCCAGACCTTTAAAAAAAAATCACAAGCATCTTCAGAACCGATTCAAGAATTATTAAAGGTAAGATCTTTTTAAAAAATGTATATAAAATATTATAATTACACCTTTTTCTCCTAAACAATCAACATACAAAAAACTCAAAAAATTAATGAACGAAACATATATCCTTTTCTCTTCCAGATTAAAGAAATATATACTACAAAGACTAAATTAAAGATCAACAGAGACCAACTAGAAGCAAAAACAACCAAAGCAAAGGGTATAATGAGCTGAAACAAAATCTCAAATGTATGATTTTTAATAAAACAGTGAAATTTCAAATTAACGAATAAAACAATGAAAGCAGTCATTTCCCAACTTCAATAAAAGCATTTAGAACATTTTGTATAAAATAAAAAGAAATTTAAAAAATGAAATAATGAATAAAAATACATTTAAACTTACAAAAGAACCTACTTTTTCTTATCTTTTCAGATAATGTTAACTGACAAGACAGCACATAACATAATTCGAGCAAAGGAAACCGCCTCCTAAAGCATACAGGGTACATTTATTGCAAGGAGAGACTAACAGAACTAAGGTGTCATTGGAGATGTGTGCAATACTAGTCAACCCATTGCACAGGCAGAGCGGTTACTCTGGGTGAGTCTGTTTTAAAAACCACTGATCATAACTACACTGCATCTGCAATGGGTATTGAAGTGAGAGAAACTATAAATGAAATGAAAGTTATTGCATGCACCTCCAATGACTCCTGTGGTTCTATTTTAAGAGAGGTTGCACAACATGTCCCAAGTCATGTTGCCAGCAGTTTGCCCATTATACCCAATCTGAGACAAATTATACAACGTAAAAAACAGGCAAGTAACCCACAAAGAGTTTACCAAAAACCTTTTCTGACATTCTTATTCCTCCTGAGCTCTCTTTATTTGTTTCTAACGAACCTTTCTTACTACATGACAACCAAAACCCTCATAAACAAATTCTCATCTTTAGTACACCACGTAATCTGGTTAAATTGGAGAATAGTGATGTTTGGATGATGGATGGGACGTTTAAAAGCACGCCCCATCCTTTCACCCAAATATACACTATTCATGCCAAAATTAATAATACAGTAGTCCCCTTGGTATGCAGTTTGCTACCTGATAAGCAATCCTCAACTTACACTGAACTTTAACAGTGTTTAAATCAAAAACATCCAACAAAAGTCCTAGGAAAATTATTATTGATTTTGAATTTGCAATGATTAATGTTATTTCCAAAACGTACGTGGATACCCAAATTCAAGGATGTTTTCTCCACTTTTCCCAGGCATTTTGGCGTAAGATTAAAAAAACATCTTTAGTTATGGATTACATATCGGATAGCAAACTGCAATTCGAACTAAAAAAACTAACAGCACTGTGCTTTGTTCCTCTTGAGAGTGCACTGTGCTTTGTTCCTCTTGAGAGTGTAGACGAGTACTACACTTCAAATACTGAATCTGACTTTTATACATCAATCGAAGAAAAATTAGCACCCTTACTAAATTATTTTGAAGACACATAGATTGGGCATCTCAGTGGGTTGGGTTGCAGGACAAAGCCACGTTTTCATGTGGAGTGGTGGAACTGCTAATCAAGCTGTTTAGAAGGAGAAGCAAAGACAAACAATGCCATAGAGGGATGGCACAACTCCGTCAACCACACAATTGGAAAAGCTCACCCTAACTTTTATATTATTTTGGAAACTTTGAGGAAGGAGCAAAGTTTTCAAGAAATGAGAATGAGTCAAGCATTAACAGGTAGTCTGAACCCATGAATTAGCAAAAAAAACTAAAGAGATGTCTAAAGTCTATTGGCAACTTTACAGCAATTTTCATTGTGTGTGGCTTCAGACTACCTTGATAATGTTGCTCACATAATACATTACTAATACTCACTACACTTTTACTTTCCTGTTTTGCCCTAAATTGTACAACTGTATTAAATTTGCTTTTTTTTAAACAGTATATTAAAGTTATAAGTCGGGTCACCTTTCCTTAGATGTTTTCCTTTTTCAAGTCTTTCTCTTTCAAATCCATAAAAATTTGCGTTGCAGTAGCATGCTTTGTATCGTCATACATTCTAAACACGTGACCCGACATGGGCATACACTAACAACAATGTTTGTGACATGTTACTATTTAACATTGTAAACACATTATTTACTTCTATAAACCTCCCTCTTCTCTCCTTGCAATAAAGGTCACTCATGCACGACATTAATTAACTTTAAAAAAGTTTATAACATTTGCGCAGGTCTTCTTTGCTTCTGCTCTGTCCGACGACACTCCTAAAAATGACTGCCTTCATGTTTCACGTCTACGCGTACACGTCATTTCGAACAACAAAAATAGTAAAAGGACAAGTTTTTATTTAACATTATGTTTAACTAACTTTAAATAATAAACTCTATTTGAAATTTAAAAAAAATCAGTATATATACATGACGATTATTTTTATTATATATATTTGAATATAAAATCATTATTAAATTATTTTTATACAAAAAACAGTGTCGCGTATTCTAACTCCAGTGGGGTGCATCTGTAGGGTAAGTGCTGGAAAGTGTTGGAGTAACAATTATTATTGTAAATTCAGAGGGGTGCACATGTAGGATAAATGCTGGATTGTGTAGGAGTAACCATTATTATTCTAACCCAAAGGGGTTGCATCTTTATTATAAGTGCTGGAAAGTGTAGGAGTAACAAATATTATTCTAACTCCAGGGGGGTGCATATGTAGATATGTAGGGTAAGTGCTGGATGGTGTAGGATTAACAATTACTATTCTAACTCCAGGGGGGTGCATCTTCAGGGTAAGTGCTGGACAGTGTAGGGGTAATAATTACTATTCTAAGTCCGGGGTGGTGCAACTGTAGGGTAAGTGCTGGATAGAGTAGGAGTAACAATTACTATTTTAACTCCAGGGGGGTGCAACAGTAGTGTGAGTGCTGGATAGAGTAGGGGATAAAATAACTTATCTAACTTCAGGGTGGTGCAACAGTAGGGTGAGTACTGGATAGTGTAGGGGATAGAATTACTATTCTTTCTCCAGGGTGGTGCAACAGTAGGGTAAGTGCTGGAAAGTGTAGGGGATAAAATGATTATTCTAACTCCAGGGTGGTGCAACAGTAGGGTGACTTGTGGATAGTGTAGGGGATAAAATTACTATTCTAACTCCTTGGTGGTGCAACAGTAGAGTGAGTACTGGATAGTGTAGGGTATACAATTACTAATCTTACTCCAGGGTGGTGCAACATTAGGGTGAGTACTGGATAGTGTAGGGGATAAAATTACTATTCTTTCTCCAGGGTGGTGCAACAGTAGTGTGAGTGCTGGATAGAGTAGGGGATAACATTACTATTCTACCTCCAGAGTGGTGCAACAGTAGGGAGAGTTGTGGATAGTGTAGGGGTTAGAATTACTATTCTAACTCATGGGTGGTGCAACAGTAGGGTGAGTACTGAATAGTGTAGGGTATAAAATTACTATTCTTACTCCAGGGTGGTGCAACAGTAGGGTGAGTACTGGATAGTGTTGGGGATAACATTCCTATTCTTTCTCCAGGGTGGTGCAACAGTAGTGTGAGTGCTGGATAGAATAGGGGATACAATTACTATTCTAACTCCAGGGTGGTGCAACAGTAGTGTGATTGCTGGATAGTGTAGGGAATATAAATACTATTCTAACTCCAGGGTGGTGCAACAGTAGGATAAGTGCTGGATAGTGTAGGGGATAAAATTACTATTCTAACTCCAGGGTGGAGCAACAGTAGGGTGAGTACTGGATAGTGTAGGGTATAGAATTACTATTCTTACTCCATGGTGATGCAACAGTATGGTGACTGCCGGATAGTGAAGGGAATAACATTAGTATTCTAACTCCTGGGTGGTGCAACAGTAGGGTGAGTTGTGGATAGTGTAGGGGATAAAATTACTATTGTAATATCAGGGTGGTTCAACAGTATGGTGAGTACTGGATAGTGTAGGGTATAACATTACTATTCTAACTCCAGGGTAGAGCAACAGTAGGGTGAGTACTGGATAGTGTAGGGGATTACATTAATATTCTAACTCCAGGGTGGAGCAACAGTAGGGTGAATTGTGGATAGTGTAGGGGATATAATTACTATTCAAACTCCAGGGTGGTGCAACAGTAGGGTGAGTGCTGGATAGAGTAGGGGATAGAATTACTATTCTAACTCAAGGGTGGTGCAACAGTAGTGTGAGTGCTGGGTTGTGTAAGAAATACAATTAGTATTCTAACTCTAGGGTGGTGCAACAGTAGGGTAAGTGCTGGATAGTGTAGGGGATACAATTACTATTCTAACTCCAGGGTGGTGCAACAGTAGGGTAAGTTCTGGATAGTGTAGGGGATAAAATTACTATTCAAGCTCCAGGGTGGTGCAACAGGAGATGTGAGTTGTGGATAGTGTAGGGGATACAATTACTATTCTAACTCCAGGGTGGTGCAACAGTAGGGTGAGTTGTGGATAGTGTAGGGGATACAATTAGTATTCTAACTCCAGGGTGGTGCAACAGTAGGGAGAGTACTGTATAGTGTAGGGTATAAAATGACTATTCTTACTCCAGGGTGGTGCAACAGTAGGGTGACCGCTGGATAGTGTAGGGACTAAAATTAGTATTCTAACTCCAGGGGGGTGCAACAGTAGGGTAAGTGCTGGATTCTATAGGGGATACAATTACTATTCTAACTCCAGAGTGGTGCAACAGAAAGAAGAGTTGTGGATAGTATAGGGAATAAAATTAGTATTCTAACTCCAGTGTGGTGCAACAGTAGTGTAAGTGCTGGATTCTGTAGGGGATAAAATTACTATTCTAACTCCAGGGTGGTGCAACAGTAGGGTGAGCTGTGGATAGTGTAGGGTATACAATTACTATTTTAACTCCAGGGTGGTGGAACAGTAGGGTGACTGCTGGATAGAGTAGGGGATAAAATTACTATTATAACTCCAGGGTGGTGCAACAGTAGGGGGAGTGCTGGATAGTGTAGGGAAAAAAATGTATATTGTAACTCCAGGGTGGTGCAACAGTTGCATGACTGCTGGATAGTGTAGGGAATACAATTAGTATTCTAACTCCAGTGTGGTGCAACAGTAGTGTAAGTGCTGGATTCTGTAGGGGATAAAATTACTATTCTAACTCCAGGGTGGTGCAACAGTAGGGTCAGCTGCGGATAGTGTAGGGTATAAAATTACTATTTTAACTCCAGGGTGGTGGAACAGTAAGGTGCCTGATGGATAGTGTAGGGAATAATTTTAGTATTCTAACTCCTGGGTGGTGCAACAGTAGAGTGAGTCCTGGATAGTTAGGGATAAGAAGCACGCATTAAAGTCCCGAGCCGAAGACGAGGGACTTTAACAACCTAGCGTGACTTTATTAGCCGGTTTAGCCCAGCTACGAAGGGCTATATTACTATTATAACATTCTACAACTAAAGGGCAAAAAGTTCTAACAAATAAAACAAAATTCACTCCATGCTTGATTTAATTTATATCCCCTCGAGCTTCGTGAGTCCTTTGTAAGACATTTGAATGTTGCTCTGTGGTCCTTTACCGGCCCATAGAAGCAAAGAGCAATCCATTTTCTACAATGTAGGCCCCAACTTTCCAAAGTTTTAATTTTGTTTCATTCTCCTATAGCATTAAATATTATTTCTATTTACGTACCATGCGTTACACTATAACTCTATCACATATCAAGTTGCACCGAACCATGAACCCTTCGCATATGAGTCAAGAATCTTACGCTTACCCATATTTATATGACATTGTGCGTAATGCTGCACCTCACAATCTTCCTTTTTTCAAACACACATGTGTTTTGTCCCTAGGCGTGGTTGAAAAATCTCATTTTTTTTGTTTTTGTTGTTAGCAGCCTTTCCCTCCCCCTGCGCACAGTTGCGAGGACATCTGATTAGCTCGTATTTAGAAATCAGAACTTTTTAGAGCTTTTTTTCCATTGGTTGTGAACCATTTTAAGAACTATTACCAACCATTCCCTTCCCCTGCGCGGAGTTGCAGAGACATTTTATTGACTAATGTGTGCTAAACTTGACCTTCCTACGCATAATGTTGATTGACTTTGTTTTTTTTTTTAAAGTGACGTTAACCATTTCCTCACCATCGACGTAGCTATTTTGCGACGCACTTTAAATTACATGTGTTAAAAAAAGTTGAGTGAAGGTATTTTACACTATAAACTTTCTACAGTGCTCACGAGTTGGTGGACTGTGAAGGTAAAAAAAATATTATCATTTTTTATAAACTATAATAATTGTGCTGAGTTTTCTTCTTTAGCGTGGAGTACTTGCATTAAATGTATAAGTCTAGTTACGCAGCAGAAAAAATAGACATCGTTTGAAAATATTTGTATTAAGTCTTTAAAAAACATCAGATGGGTGACATGCAAAGTCGGTATTCAAAACAATTGTCTTACTCGTTGGCACACACTCCATTTTTCTTTTACGCAAACACTATTTTCTAATGTAAACATTTTATAAGTGTTGCCCCATCTTCTTTTCAATATAATAGGGCTTGTTTTTCTTTCAGATAAAGTAGAATAGAAGTGCTACCAGAAAAATACTCCCTCACTACATCATTTTTTTTTTAACATTTAAACATTTTGTAAACAGTATGACTTATGAAAAGCATTATTTTAAAACTATTAAATTGACAATAATATTTTTATTTTCATGTTTACTGCTTGCGAAGATAAACCTCCAGTTCATGATGAGTGAAAATTGGTAAAAGCACTACTCAATATACATACTTTTAAACCCATTTTCACTCTAGATGAAAAAGAGTATTAGAGGTACTTTAAAAAAAATTCTTTGTACAACTTTCAAACCCTCTGTTTTCCGTGTCTTCGTAGTATTTTCTTTTTGCGACAATAGTTGTTTAACTGATCTTATGTCATGCCGTTAGTAAAGTATAGTTATACTTTAACATACTATATTTTGAAGTCTTTCAAATTTGAAAAATATATTAATCATAAACTTATAGCATAAATTTACCACTCGTTAAAATTCTTTCCGACATACATCCAATTCCTCTGAAGTGAAAATAATGTTTAATATTTTACAATATATACATTAACAATATATTCCCTCTGAGGAAATGAAAGATAAACAGAAGATGATTCAGTCGCTCGTAAACTTTACCTTGCTCGTAGTTTCGTCACCCGAAGTCGGTTCTCTGAAACGAAAGTAATTATCTCACGGGTGTGGTTTATATACTTTTTTGTTAGTGAAGTCACTATGGAAACAATTTACTGCTCCTACCATTTTTTGGTCACATTTTTCAGTTGAGACGCGCTCTCATTTCCACTGTTTAACTTACTCACGTGTTTATATAAACGTGAAAGTTTTATTTTCGTTTTATATCCTCATACTTATTCAAAAAATGAATATACTTTTAATTTGTTCTCTCTTTTATTATACGAGTATTATAATTGATACCTGAGTATTAATTATTTTAATCGACTTTTTTTTTATCAGTGTGTATAGTTTCTGCCTACCTTTTAATACACTTCCCCACCCAAAACCCCTATTTTCCCTGCATCCTGTGCCAGGGGTAATTTTAGAATTTTTTAAATATGGTGCAAGGTGTTTATTTTAATTTACTCTTGTTCTAAAATTAATAACTGAGTATTGTTTTTTAAAGCGAGTACTTTTTTCGCTATCATTATTGTCAACAATTTCTGTCCACAAATAAATATACCTAATTATAGACAAATAGTAAACAAATAACCATATTTGCGTTGTAATGGCATGCGTTGTAATGGTATACACGTTGTAATGGTATGGGTTGTAAAGTACCTTACGATGTAAAAGTTGCGTTATAATGGCATTACATTGTAAAAGTTGCGTTGTAATGGCTGTCTCCCGCCTGGCCACAGCTGCTGCAGAACTCCTTGGCCGGTCAGTTCTTCCATGGTTTGACTTGGTGTCAGCGGCTGCAGAGCACAAGTAAGCATGACAGGAAAGGGGGCGCAGGGTGGCAAATTAAAAAACACATCTGTACCCTCGCAGACGAACGCTGCGGTAGCCATAACTCGGCAGAAGAAAGTAGATACTCTGGGATCCAAAGCCAAAGGCGGGGGAGAGAAGGGGGAAAGGCTGGAGTGGCCAGATAGGAAAGTCACCGAAAATGACTCAACAAAACCAGCAACTATCATAAAGGACTCCTCGCACCTAACAAAAGAATCTGGAAGCATGCAACCTTTAATTGCTACAAGTTTTGGCTCCGTAACGAGGGTTGAAAATGGCTCTATTACTGCCACTACAGTAGAAATTCTGGGTTCCAATGGGGCAAGGTCAATGCGGCGTAGTAATCGTCAAAGTGAGAGCGGGCGGTCTACCTCAGTAGAGGCATTAAATGACTCACAGCTTTCCAACAGTGCAACGCCAACAGCGGCTACAGCCCCTTCTACACACCCTGCTGGAAGCATGATGCAGCACTCTGGCAGCCCCAGCAAAGACATTAATAAAGCAATCCACAGCGCAACCCCCCTGGTAGAACCCGATAGTACTTCCCCTAATGCGCAAACTAGTAGCTTCTGCCAACAGGAGTATACTCTGAAAACACCGGATTGTCAGGATAAATTATTTTCCCTTACTGAGGAATCAGAACTATCTGACATTAGCATCTCTGTTTCAAGTGGGGAGGAGGGTGCAAGTGATATAGCAGCTCAAACACCGACCCGCTGAAGCATAAACACTTTTCTAAAAGACTGAAAAAAAAGAAAAATAGGGGTCAACACGAAAAAGACTGCGACACTTCTGATAAAGACGATATTACTGATCTAAAATGGGGAATATGAAGA
The DNA here is from genome assembly GCF_964261635.1 of Lissotriton helveticus. Taxonomy (NCBI): domain Eukaryota; kingdom Metazoa; phylum Chordata; class Amphibia; order Caudata; family Salamandridae; genus Lissotriton; species Lissotriton helveticus. The sequence goes on from NC_136057.1 coordinate 1,824,920,247, forward strand.
TACCTCACTCTCAGCATTCTCGAAACCTGTGTCAACTTCTGGCGGTAACCAAACAATCACAGAAAGCTCTAAAGTGGGTAAAGGTCATGATCAGAGCAAAGAGCCTGCGCTAATAGACATTCTATAATCTATTAAGAGCTTGCAAGCAGAGGCAAAGGCGGATAGTCGTAGATCACGCCTGGCTGCAAAGAAACTACAAGGAGCAGTCCGGAAGGTGGGAAAGACGTGTGCCAAAATTGTTGACCGCATGGCTTCTGTGGAAGTAAGAACAAAACAACTGGAAAAAGATGTTACCTTGCTTAAAACACAGAATGATGAACACGAGGTAATTGTTAAAGACTTGGGGGTCGATTCCGATCCGGTAAAATGCGCTCCGAATCGTCGTACGGAGAGTTTTTTCCCCATACGAATCGTACCCGTAGATGTCCCGTACGTACGACGAAGTACGATCCGTACCAGGTGCCAAACTCCGTACGAGTCGTACAGGACTCCGTACGACTCAAATCTCCGTATGAGTCTCACTCGGAACCGGCTGTACGCGACATCACTACGGTTCGCGGCTGGTTTTTACGACCCAGCAAGTACGATTCGTGTCGGGTACGCGCCGTACGACCCTTTTCCTACGGGAGCCGAAAACAGTCGTAAACGCAGAGTTCGCGCCGAAACAGGTACGGAACGCCCCCCCCGGTACGGCACGTACCCCCCATGATCGCAGGGGTACGCGCCGTACCCCTGTGATCATGCGGGGTACGTGCCGTACACCCAGCGTACATGGGGTACACACCGTACCCCATGTACGGTGGGTGTACGGCACGTACCCCATGTACGCTGGGTGTACGGCACGTACCCCGCATGATCACAGGGGTACGGCGCGTACCCCTGCGATCATGGGGGTATGCGCCGTACGGTGTGTAGGTGATCGTGCGCTTTTCCGTACGAATCGACGTGTACCGTACGAATCGCGTCCGGGTCGGCCGATCGGGATCGGAATCGTCCGGTCGTACGGCGTCCGTACGAGTCGTACGGAAACGGCTCCGGATACGATTCGTACGATCGGGGATTTTACCGGATCGGAATCGACCCCCTGATGTGGAAGGCTGAGAAGCAAGAAAATCAGCAGAGGCTTAATAACCTTCGCTTTCTGGGGATTCCAGAAGGTATTGAAAAGGATGATCCAATGAAATGTATGATTACATTCCTCAAAGTGGCTTTTCCAGAACTACAAGATTGGGACTGGGACAAAGAAGTCCAGAGAGCTCACAGGTTTGCTTTATTTCCCAATAATCGGGCCTTGGTATCTCAGCAACATCCACGGGTCATGTTACTATTCTTTGGTAATTTTTTTCTCAGTCAAGCTCTTTATGATCTTTCTAGACCCACGAACAAACGATCTTTTGAAGGATAACCTTTTTTTCCTGACCTGACTTCGCGCACGCCACAGTGGAGCACAGGTGGACTCTCCAGCAGCTATTTGACCCCTTTCAGAAACTTGGGGCAACAATGTACCTGCAAAATATAGCCAGGCTTAAAATCATTTATCAAGGAACTACTCAAAGCTTTATCTCAGAAATACAGGCCAAAAACTATCTAGAGGAAATCACAGGTCACAAACAATGAATGTATTTTCTATTATGTTAAAGGCTTCAAGGGGGTCATAACGGCTAAGCAAACAGATGTGATAATTCCTTAAGGTTGGCATCTTATATGCGGTATTTTTTCGTTTCTTTCCTTCTATTTTTTCCCTTGCTTCCCCCTTTTTTTTCTTTCCTTTGGTATATGTATTTGATTAGTAGTACATGAGGGGGTGTACCAGATTGTTTCACAGGGGGAAGGCTCAGCGGGCTCTTGGGGGATTGGATGACGGATGTCAAACCCCAGACCCAGCGCGAGACAGGTAACCTCCAAGAATGGTGGAGGGTGGGTGGGGGAAGCTGAGGTGGGTGGAGGGGATGGGGTGGGTCAGACAGGTTGTTCAAAGTAAGGAGAGAAACTACATCAGGTAACACTAGCAGGCAAAGGCAAAGCCAAAGTAACAAGTGGGCTGGTGGTAAGCTTGGTGCAATACTCAATTAGTTTATTCCAAAACTATGGGGGTGTTAAAAGTACTATCCTTAAAAGACTGTGGATTAAATGACATAAATAAAAAGACAAATAGTGGCAATTAGATTACGAGCCTGATGGGCAGATATTGTGTGCTTCCAGGAAACACACATAGAGGGATCTCAGAGCCAGATTTTAAACACACTAGGGTATAGGCTGGTATGTGCTACGTCACAGGGGGCACGGGTTTGGGGGGTTGCGATCTTAGTCAAGGGCAGTGGGTATGTTTTTAACTGCTCTAACACTGATAAATTTGGCCGGTGGGCTATTACTGCATGCCAATACGACAAAGGATTGAAGCTAACATTATGTGCAGTTTATGGAAGCAACAGTGATGGCCCTGTAGTTTTTGATGAAATTTCCAACGAGCTTGCACACTGGCCTCTAAGGGTAATGGTCTGTGGGGACTTTAACATTAATCTTCCAACTGATTGATCGCTGAAAGCTGAGTGGATATACAAAGGCCGCGAACCAAAAGTATTCAAGTCTCTGAAAAATGTGTGCTACGTGTAATGTCATGCTTTGCTTACATGCACTTGCTTTCTTCTAGAACTTAGATTGCTCGTTCGTGATTGTTCTTAGAATAGAGAATGTAATGTGTATTCCAGGCAGTTGTAGATCTTGGCTGTTTGTGGATGAGGCGAATAAATTGCTCCTAAAAGATTTCATCGACTTAACTCTTTTATTCTTGTGGAAGACACCACATTTTATACTGGCGACGAGGGTGGGCACCTTGGATCTAGCTTCTGCCTACCACCAGGTGGAACTAGATACCTCTTGCCAAGATTTGACTGCTTTTATAACCCCCATTGGAACTTTTTAATTTAAAAGAATGCCTTTTGGATTAATATCAGCTGCTTCTGTATTTCAACGAATAATGGCACATATACTCAAAGGTCTTCAGGGCGTGAAATGCTACCAAGATGATTTACTAATTTATGGTGCCAACATGCTAGAACATAATGAACGGGTGTGTGATGTGTTGAAAAGGTTGTCTGTAGCTGGTTTGTCTCTTAAGAAAGAGAAGTGCAAGTTTGGGTTGGAAGAAGTGAACTATCTTGGGCACTGCATTAAGAGTGAAGGCGTATTTCCAAAGTCAGATTTAGTTGCATCCATTGATAATATGGCTCAACCAGTTAGTAGAGATGAGTTACTGTCATTTCTTGGCATGGTAGAGTTCTATGGGAAATGTATTCTACACTTTGCAGACAAAACAAAAAATATGAGAAGGCTTACTGCAAAGAATGTTATGTTTGAGTGGTCGAATGACTGTAGGAGAGAATTTGATGAGATTCAAGAGGAATTAAAAAAAGCTCCCTGTCTTCAGGCATTTGTTCCGGGTTTGCCAACGTATGTGTTTACTGACGCAAGTGACAAAGGTTTGGGGGCAGTTTTAGTACAAAAGAAAATGGGAATGATTCTCTTATTGCTTGTGCCTCAAGGAGTCTTCGTGGTCCGGAACTTAATTACTCAGTCATTGAGAAAGAGTCATTAGCTATCTACTGGGCTCTAAAAAAGTTTAGGAATTTGATTTGGGGTACTAAGTTTGTTGTTAAGTCAGACCACAAACCTTTGAAGGAAGTTTTTTGTAAGAAGGGTTTGGATTCTATCTCCTCTAGAATTAGAAGATGGATTATATCTTTGCAGGAGTTTGATTTTGAGGTACAATACTTACCAGGTGTTTCAAATAAAGCTGCTGATTGTTTTTCGAGATTAGTGAAAGGTGATAATCTATGTGATGATGAGGAGTTTGTTGATGAAGATGATTTTCTCAATGTTTGTGAAGTTACTGAGGGTGTTGTGGGAAAAGATGAGTGGAAGGATGAATTACTAAAGGATGAAGAGATAGTTAATGTATTATCTTTGCTAAGGGATAATAAACGTTTGGAAAAACCATGGTCTCTAGTCTCCCAGGAGTTATCCATAACTGATGGCATGTTGACACGAGGTTTGAGACTTGTGCCTCCCTCTTCTTTAAGGAAAAGATTATGGTACATGCACACACTGGCCATTTAGGTATAGTGAAAACTAAGGAAATGTTACGCACTCAATTTTGGTGGCCTGGAATGGATTTAGAAATAGAACGCATGGTTAGAGACTGTATTGAATGTTGCGCTAGTGACAACATTTTAAAGACCAGACAGATGCCCATGGTTTGCAGGGTTTTACCTAATCATCCCTGGGATGAATTAGCTATTGATATTTTGGGTCCTCTTACGGGTGTCTCTGATACTCCTTACTTGATTGTTTTAATTGATTTATACTCACGTTGGATTGAAGTATGTGCTGTAAGTGATATAACATCTGATTCTGTTATTAAGTTTTTATCTGAGATTTTCATGAGAGAGAGTTTTCCAAACAGTATTTTATCAGATAATGGGCCTCAATTTTGTTCGGCTGCATTTGATGCATACCTCAATAAATGTGGTATTGTACACAAGCGTTCTTCGTTATACCACCCTGAAACCAATGGTGCAGTTGAGAGGGTCAACAGAACGTTGAAAGAATGCATTCAGCTTGCAAGAGCCAATGGGTTAAATTGGAAAGAAGCACTTAAGGAAAGAATTGAGGCTTACCGTTGTTCTCCTCACTCTACCACTGGTAAATCTTCCTTTGAATTATTCAAAGGTAGAGTTCCAAACACCATGTGGTGTCCTGGTTGGATGAATTTGAACAAGGGGTTCGTTGACAATCATGTTGGTGCTTGGAGGGAGAGAGAATTAGAAAAGCAAGTTTGTAGAAAAATGTATTTTGATAAAAAAAAAATGTGTTCAATTTCAGGAAGTTAAAGTAGGTGATCTTGTCAAAATAAAAGCACCTGTTGGAAGAAGATCTTGGTCTAAATATACCAATGTTAGACCTGTCATTAAAGTTTTTGGTAATGCCATTAAGACACAAGATGGGAGGATTTGGAACAGAAGTCGTGTAGTTGTGGTTAAGTCAAGGAATGTTTCTCAAGGTGACATTGATCCTGTCTGTGAATCCTCTGGCACTGTTAATCTCCCTCTTACCTGTTCTAGCAATTCACCTTCTTGTCGTATGAGAAGTCAAAGATTACGCAGAGCACCATCCTATATGAAAGACTATGTATAAACTCATTTGTTTTCACTATCAAGAACATTAAGTAGTTCAGTTCTTTTTTATTATTTTACTCTTTTTATTGTGTTTGTTGCTGTTGTAAAGAAGGGAGATGTGTAATGTCATGCTTTGCTTACATGCACTTGCTTTCTTTTAGAACTTAGATTGCTCGTTCGTGATTGTTCTTAGAATAGAGAATGTAATGTGTATTCCAGGCAGTTGTAGATCTTGGCTGTTTGTGGATGAGGCGAATAAATTGCTCCTAAAAGATTTCATCGACTTAACTCTTTTATTCTTGTGGAAGACACCACATTTTATACTACGTACACGGTCTACTGGATGGCTGGCAAACATCCAAACCTAACGATCCGGGGTATACTTTTTTCTTAATTCCACACTCTACCCATGCTAGAATAGATTATATACTAATGTCAAACTCACTCAAAAGTAAGTGCCAAACAGAGAAGCTGCCTTGAATACTATCCGATCACAATCATTTAATCTGCTCCCTGGATATGGCACCAGTAAAAGTAGAACCCACATCCTGGACTTTTGAAAAGACCCTTCTATTAAATAATAATTATTGTGCCCATATGAGAGGTAGGATCCCCAATTATTTAGCTGACAATAGAGGCAGTGCTTCGATTGATATAGTCTGGGACACCATGAAAGCCGGGATACGGGGAAAGACATTGCAGTATTCAATGAGGGTAAATAAACAAGAGAGGGAGACAATGCGGGGCTTACAGGAGAATGTTAGGATGGCTGAAGAAGAACTGATGAGAGTAACAAGCGGGGCCAATATGGCTGAAGAAGTTTCTAAAACCCAAAGCCAGGTAGCAATCGCCAAAGCGGCAATCACCAATATTTTTATTGGCAAATCAGTCAGGAAAGGAACAGCACGGAAAGAAATGGTTTATGAAGTTAACGAACAAGTGGGTCATCAGCTAGTCATGCGTATGCAACAACAATCCACATCCAATTATCCGACCCAGCGCTTATTAGAGAAGCTTTTTGGAGGTTGTATCGAGATCTATACACGGAGGAATGAAAAGGGGTCACAGCTGAGGTGGAAAGATACCTAGAAAGTGGCAGTTATGACAAATTGGAGGAGGAGGAGGATCAGACTATGCTGGAGCAGACCCCTAACTTAGATGAACTTTTAACCACCATCGAAAACCTCCCGAAGGGGAAACTAACGGATTGGATAGCATCCCTTCCAAGTTTTACCTAACTTTTCTGGAGCAAATTAAAAACATACTATTAGAGCTATTTACTCACATTTTTAAAGGCGGCCAACCTCCAAACTCCTGGTCCAGGGCCAAAATAATAATATTTCCTAAAAATAATAAACCCCCAGAGCAGTTAGGATCCTACCACTCTATCACTCTTATCAATGCAAGACTCAAAAATGTACTTAAACATGCTGGCTAATAGGGGTGCCCCTATTGTTCATAAAGTGTTAGCTAAGTGTCAACATGCTTTTGCGCCTAGGAAGTCTACTATCAATCACATACAGAGAGTGATTACCCTATTTGATAGTACTGAAGTTTGCAGGAGACCCTATGGCATTGATCCTTCTCGATGCCGAGAAGGCTTTTAATAGGGTCTCCTGGCAAGTGTCAAAGACTAAAAGTGAACTCTTACCACGACTTGCACAGGAGCAGGCCGTTGCTTGTTTCCCGACTCCACCTCAAGAATACTTGGGGTCAACTATAGGTAACTTGACCCTCAAGGACTCTAGGGGGAAGAGGGAAATTGCATAAAATAATAAACAAGAAGAGACTGCTCAGGATCTATTCTTCTGCTTCTCTTATCTTTCTCTGTTGAAAAGGTTGAAGCCTTGAAGTCCTAATGCACCAAATGGTTAACTTATTTTTCTTCTAACTCTAAGCTCTAACCTTTCTTATAGCTGGTGTCTATTCTTACCGAATTTCTCCTGAGACTAGTCCTACTCTTCGTTTTGTATATCTTCGTTGTCTTAAAGGACCTTACTTCCAGAGATTTTATACCTGCAATTACATATAGGTTAGATTCTATCTTCTTCTGTTTCTACTATTCTCTCTTTCTTTTTTCTTCTCCCTACTCTTACCTTCTCTAGAACTTGATCACTCTCTTCTAAGAACTCTTCTTGCTAAATCTCCTGTTCTTAGTGGTGGTCTACTAGTTGCACTTTATTTTTATCCTAACTTCTTCTTTTGTTTTTCAGGTCTTTTCGTTTTCTCCAACTGAGGTTCAATGGAGACTGACTGGTAAGTATTATCAACACCTTTACTACTTGTATCTGTGTACTTTCATATTTGTTAAAGAACATAGTCTCTGTTACAGTTTAATATTACATGCACTCGTCTTCTCAAATGCGCAGGGATGACTTATCTGTCTTTTCTTTCTCCTCTCTCTCCGACTCTGTAGACGCCAGACGAACTCTGACTCCTTGACTCTCCGAGTATGCGAGGTACGTTTATTCTCTAAGCGCTCTCTTCATGAAATACTGTGGTACGAACTCAGACTGAAAATTTGGTATTGGGGAAAAACTAGGGGAAGGGAAAGGAAGGTCCGACTTCTAATTCGGACAGAAAGGGGATACGCGATGCAAGGGGGGAAGGAAGAAATAAAGGATAAGGTCGGGAGCTGCTGTGAATCACTACTGTCTCTCCTATTTCCTCAGGTGAAGTGCGCATTCGGTTTACACTGTGCGCCTCACCTAAAGACTGACAGCTGTGGAGAAGTCGAACGACTAGACCGCTGACTCGTCTTGCGAGTCGGCGGCCATCGTGAAATTCCGCTGATGAGTCAGGGATCTCCAGCAAAGACTCCGTGCTGAATCTTTAACTTGGGACCGGCAGATCTTAGTCCTCAGGGCACATACAACATGTGTGTGTCCAGTAGCATTGTTGGGAGGCCTGACACTAAGGTTGGGTTCAAGGAAGGCTTTATTCAGGCAGTACAAAAATTATATATTAAACCCAGAACAGTGGTATCGGTGAATGGAAGCTTAACCAAAGAATTAACAATCTCCCGAGGGATACGACAGGGCTGCCCATGCTCGCCATTGCTTTTTGCAATTTATAGTGATCCCTTTATCCGTAGGCTTGAAAGGAATAGGGAAATACCACCCATTGTGGCACAAGAATTTCCAACCAAAACATTGGCATACGTCGACGACATAGCAATTGTAACGGCTGATCTTAACTCAGCCATGTCTGCTATTGAGAATGAAGCCAGCAACTTTGGTCTAGTTTCCGTCTATGCTCTTAATCAAGGGAAGACACAAATCGTTTTAAACAAAAAAAGCAGGATGGACGATCCCCGGGTGGTGGAAAAAGCTGCTTACCTGGGAGTCGCCATCTCCTCTAACCTTGAGAATATGGTAGACATAAACCTAAAACCAATGTTGGGTTCAATAGAGAAAGACTTACGTTGCCTAGAAAATATCCATCTGTCTATCATTGGTATAGTGAACGCAGTTAAAATGGTGTACTTCCCAAAAATGTTGTACCTATTTAGAACAATTTGTCTTGAATTTACAAACCACTGGTTTAAGGCAATAGAACGTACGTTCGCAAGCTTTATTTGGGCCTATTCGCAACCAAGGCGTGCTTATAAATTTCTTACTCTCCCTAAGGATAGAGGAGGTCTGGCTCTCCCTAACCTAAAAATCTATTATTGGGCGTCGGTGCTACTTTATAGCAGCGAGCTCATACAATGCTCGGGAGGGGAAGAAACGCAGGGGGGGGGCAATACACCTTCTATTTTTCAATTACTTCTTGGTAATAAAAGTAGAGGGTATCTATGGAGACATATGCACGACACCTATCATAAAAAGGTCAAATTTAAAACACTCTACAGTGGGTTTAAGGTGTGGAAGGTGGGGAGGAAAATGCTGGATTTAGGGCAAATTTCATATTGCACGCCCCTAGTAGACAACCCAATTCTTCTTTAGAGATAATTGTATGATCAGATAGAACAGGGCAGTTAGGATGCTTCTTCACCCCATCTGGGATCACATTTTTTTTAAATGATTATCACTTGGACTGGCGGGACTTTTTCAAATATTTACAAATAAGGGATTTTCTTATACGAAAACTAGGGGGGAGGGTATTGTGCGAAGTAACAGCCTTTATAGAGTCAATCATTCATACTAGGAACCATATTACTGGAGGAGCTTATTCCTCTCTTATTGCATTGTTTCCGGATGATCTAGAGAAAACTTCTCAGAAGTGGCAGGACAAGGTAGCAATATCTGTGGAGGGATTTAATTATGCCTATCTCCTTTCCCAAACCATTCTCATCTCTACTAAACTTCAGGCACAGTTTTACAAAACCTGCTTCTTCTTCTATTACACGCCAGACAAAATCGCCAAATGGGGGAGCGGCAAGGGAACGTGCTGTCCAAGATGCAGTGTTTTTAATGCTGACTTGGTACATATCTTTACCATGTGTAATGGATCAACACTGTTAAAACAAGACCTAGAGAAATTTCTGAATACTGGTTTGCATAGGAATATAGTCCTATCTAGTGAAGTAATCTTGTTTGGGGCCAACGAGCCTGATTGCCCTGGCAGTGGACACAACCTTATCTTTATCGCAATAGCTGTCCTCCGATTATGTATCGCCTCGGCATGGCTGGATCCTATGGCACCGTCCTTCCAACAATGGCTACCTAGGCTATTAGCCATTGCTAATATGGAGGTAGCCATATATAAATGGAAAGGCAATGCGCGGGGTAAAAGGGGCTGAGTATTTGGTCTCCTCTGATGCAATGGAGCTTGGCTCAGAGCTTAGCTCAAAGCTAATTGTTAAAAACAAAAAGTATAATTTTTCTTGCTCTTTAAATTTTTTCTTTAATTTCTTAGGTTAAAATCAAATGTATGATGAATAAGAATATGATTATATTGTGACATGCATAATGCCATTATTTGTGTACCTGTCTGACTCTGGAGGATGGGGGAATGGGTGTTAATAATTGTTGTAAAAAGCCAATAAAGATATTTTTTTTTAAAAGAAACTTCTCCTCCCCCGTTTGGGATTTCTTTATGATCAGGCCACATGAGGAGCACATCGCAGAATGCTCAATTGGTATCAAAAACAGTATGTTGTGGTAAGCCAGGTAGACTTTATTGTAATGGAGACCAACTGGCTGTTCTGAAAAATCAGCACGGAATAGTTTGCATAGAGCACCTCAAAAACATTGGTTTACATCTTTTCTGGAAGGCCGCCGCCAGACGATCTGGGTCTCGCGGAGCTCCGCCGAGATGCCGCCTTTGGGAGTCGGGGTTCCACAGGGCTCTGTGTTAAGCCCATCGTTGTTTAACATCTTTATGTCCCCTCTGGCGGCGGCGGTGGAGGCTCACGGGGCCCAGATCGTGTCCTACGCCGATGATACGCAACTCCTCTTTACATGTGGCAAAGATCAGCCATTTGATGGAGAGAGTATTCGGGGCTGTTTGGGCATGGTATTCGATTGTTTCCAGCATAACAACTTGAAGGCCAACTCCAGTAAATCGGAGGTTCTATTCTTTGGATGTGTCACTGACCCTGAGTGGCGGCAATGGTGGCCGGCTGAAATGAGCCCTCCGGCACAGTCATCCTTGGTTGCCAAAAATCTCGGGGTCAAACTTGACAATAAGTTGTCACTGAGAGCCCATGTACTTGGTCTGGTTGGAACTTGCTTCGGTATTTTGAAGATGCTCTGCAAGTTTCTTCCATTGCTTTCTGCGGAGCACAGGCGGATTACCGTGCAGGCGCTTATTGGGTCTAGGCTGGACTATGCCAATGCCCTCTTTCTTGGCCTTCCTGATTACCTGGTCCAGCGTCTACAGGTGGCGCAAAATTCTGCTGCCCGCGCGATTTTTGGCCTGCATAGGCGATCGCGAGCTTCGGGGTTGCTACAGAAGCTCCATTGGCTGCCCATCCGTAAGCGGATTATGTTTAAATCCCTTACGTTGATGCACAAGGCATTGTTTGGCTCCGGGGCCGGATATCTACGGCGCAGGCTGATCCTTTACCGCCCTGCTCGCTCACTGCGTTCCGAATCTCTTTTTACTGCCGTGGTTCCTCGCGTGCGGAAGGCCCGCACTGGGGGCCGCTCCTTCGGCTTCAAGGCACCCCAGTTGTGGAATTCCCTACCACTGGCGTTACGCAGTATCCCTAATCTGCTTCAATTTAGGAAGAGCCTGAAGACGTGGCTTTTTAATGTCTAGTTGCTCTTTTGGTGGGTCTTTTTCTTTTTTTTCTGTATTTTGTTACGTGTTATGTTACTACACACTGAGCTGTTTGTGGAAAGCGCCGGGACACTCTGTCGGAGTAGCCGTGCGCTATATAAATTCATTTTAACATAACATAACATAACATTGCTGCTGGTGGTGAGAGAGGAAGAATGTCAATTAATAAAAAGAGGTGGTGCTGAGGAAGAAGAAGAGGCTCTCAGTGTCATGCAAATGTGCCCTTTGACTGTTGTTCATAGTGTGCAGTTATCACCCACATCAACTTCAGAATAGCACATGGTACAGAGAGATATAGTCAACCCAAAGCACCCAGGAGGCTTAACTGCTCCCCGTAGGTCATTAGTCAAAGTATCACCCAGAAAACAGTCACAACAACCAATTATCAAGGCTATGTTCCTAAACAAACTGCCCAACCACCAAAACCGTAATATATTCCATTCATACAATAAATAGCTGGCCAAGATGTTAGTTCTTGGAATACTTCCTTTTTCTTTGATGGAATGATAGAGGATTCTTGAATTTGTTGAGACCCTCTCCCCAAAATGAAAGGTTCCAAGCTGGACCGATTTTTCTACCAATGCTGTGCCAGCACTGCACAATCATGTGCTGCAATTGATTAGCAACATCATGAAGGAAAACACTGTTCAGTTCATCCACCTCACAGCAGACATCTGGACCAGTTGGCAAGAAACAGATTACATGTGCATCATTGCACACTAAGGGCCTAATTATGAGTTTGGCAGTCCGTGGACCACCAAACTCATGGTGGCGTGGCAGTGGCAGTCCAGCCACTGCTGCACCGGCGGTCCAACTGCCCTATTATAACTTGGGCAGTCGCACCGCCATTGCACCATCAAGGCTGAAATATGCTTGGCGGGACCGCCACAGTCAGGCCAAGCACATTACGAGTTTCCTCTCCACCATGGTTTTCATGGTGGTTCCTACTCCATGAAGAAAGTGGTAGAGAGTACACCCGATGCCTCAGGGTCATGGGATACATGCAGGGGGCAGATGTTGTGCCCCCCTGTGGGCATGCACATCAGTCTCGGCAATGACACTAAACATCCTGGGATTCTGGACAAATCACTTAATCTCCCTGTGCCCAGCAAAAATGAATATATACATCTGTAACAAAACTGGTGCTCATGTAAAGTGCTCTGATACCTGATATCTTCGGGTCTAGTTTGCGCTATATAAAACTCTAAAAACAAAAGTACCTGCACGGCATGGACTGCCCAAATCCATGCAGTGCAGGTACTGCCATTGACGTTCCTATTGCGGTGCACACTTCATGGGCACTGCCAAGAAACCGCCCTCCAGTGACTGTAAAGGTGGTAATCTGACAGGCAGTACACACACAGGTTTGGAGGTGTGGGAGTGGGGCGGTGGCAATGCGGGGTTAGTCGCACACCACCAAACTTGTAATCAGCCCTATATCTCTCTCAAGGCAGTGAAGCAATGGCCAAGTGCTCGTCTCATCAATAATGACATACAATCTTGCCTCCGTTGCCGAGTAGACTTCCTCTTCAGGTGGTCCGGGATGGTTTCAAATACTTGGGGGTTTTCGTTACCTTGGATCCGTCCCTTCGTTTTGATCGTAATCTCCTTCCCCCGTTGCTTAGGCTCCGTTTGGACGTTGCCCGCTGGCGCAAACTTCCCCTGTCTCCACTGGGTCGGGCGGCCCTGTTTAAGATGATGTCACTACCGCGGTTTCTCTACGCTCTCCAGAATTATTATGATCCTATCCCCAAGACCTATTTTCGGGAGATTGAGAGCCTTCAGAGGCAACTTATTTGGGATGGGCGACCGCGCATTGCTCTCGCGAAACTTTCTATTCCGTGGTACGATGGGGGCATGGCGCTCCCCGATATTAAGAGATACTACTGGGCTTCCCATCTGTCCGCTATTAATCACGCTATGTTCTCTCCGGGTCGTAATCCGGCGTTTGAGATGGATAAACTTCAGCTTCCGGGAGGTGACTTTAATAGAGTACTCTATTCTCGCTCCGCTGGGCGCCATCTTGTGGGACCTACTTTGACTGCTTTGACAGTGTGGCGTGCTGCGAATGTGAGCCTGGGCTGGGAGGATCGCTTGACGTTGGCGACGCCTCTTTATGCTTCGGAACGTCTGGGCGGTCTTTGGTCTTCCAAGGGTTTTGACCGTTGGGACTTGATTGGGATCTCTAAAGTGGGAGATGTATATTCTAAGGGTTCTGTGCGCCCGTTTCAGGCCCTCCAGGCTGACTATGGCCTGAGTAGTCGGGAATTCTTTCGTTATTTACAGATCAGGCACGCTTTGGTTTCGGTGTTTGCTCCTGGTGAGATTCCGCCTGACTCTTCCCCACTTGAAGACCGTATCCTCGACGGACATCTTCCTGATAGCACTATCTCCCTGATCTATAAAAAGTTGATCAACAATCGGACTGACTTATTGGCCCGACTTCGGGAACAGTGGATGGGAGATGGGTTGGAACTTGATGATGAGGATTGGCAATCGGCCCTCTCCTCTCCGAAGGAGGTGGCTATACCGGCTCGACTCCGTCTGGTCCAATTGAAGATCCTTCATCGTGTGTACGTGACGGGACCGCGACTGATGGTGATGGGCTTTTCCTCTGATGGATTGTGCAAGCGTGGATGTGGTTTGTGTGCTACTTTCCTGCATATTCTTTGGGAGTGCCCGATGGTGGCTGCTTACTGGGTGGCCGTGCTTGATCTGATGACTGTGGTGACGGGGATATCCTTGCGACCGGAACCTCGTCGCTGTCTTTTGAATGTTTGGGAGCCCACGGACTATTCGGTGGCACAGACTAGATGGGCCACCCTGGGCTATATGATTGCGAAGCGAGATATTGCGCAACTCTGGGGGGCCTCCAGGCCCCCTGCCCTCGCGCAATGGGAGGATAATATGGACTGGTCCATGTTCCGTGAGAAAACTGTTTATGTGGCCAGGGGTAGACCCAGGGCATGGGTGAAGGTGTGGGGTCAATGGAACGAATACCGTGGCGACATTTGTACTCCTCCCCTTGTGGACACTATCGAGATTACCCTATCTCCCTAGGCTAGCGTTCCCGGAATCTTCATATAGGGACTGAGCTGGTGTCACCAGCTCTTCCCCCCCTTCTTCTTCCTGATATCTGCCCCCCTCCCCCCCCCCCCCCCCGCTCCATACTCCTTAGTGCTTAGGATATTATTACTGCACCTCCGCTGCTGTCCCCCCCTTGCGTCCCTTGGGCTGACCTTCAGTGATACACTCTCGCCTTTTTGTATGTTTGTTCTTTCATATATATAAAACCTGTTTTGGTCCTGTATTTAATGTGGAGTATTGCATTAGTTGATTGACGGTTACCTCTGCGGGCTTATGTGATATGTGTCTACTCCTTTTTAGCGGCTGGCCCGTGTGGTTGTAGGCCCATCCTTGTACGTTTCTGCTTGCTCAAATAAAGGTTTTTAAAAAAAAAAAAAAAAAAAAAATAATGACATACAATAGTTTTCGCCATGGAGAAATTGCTTACAGCTGCCAACATCTTCGATAAATGTAATACTAGAGTCAGCGAATGGCTTTCACTCAGGAATCTCAGCACTGGATTTGCTGCCAGTGACAATGGCAATAATATTTTCAAAGGCATAGCTGATGAAGGATATTTCAGATTCCTATGTTTAGCACATTGTACTAAACCTAATTGTGAAGGACTCCCTTAAAAAAGCAGATGTAGTCAACAACAGACTGGTTACCTGTCAAAGAATTTGAACAAATTTTAGTCATTTAGAAATGTCAGTGATGAATCTGCTGCTTTGATCAACAGCTTAATCATTCGCTTGAATACTAATCAAAGGCTTCAAAGAGAGATAGTATTGTCTCAAGAGTACAACTGTGCCGCAATCCTGGATCCATGCTACACAAAAGAGCTGGCTACTTTTATTCCTATTTCAGAATTGTATGTGTCAATCTACAAGACTTGGATCATCAGCAAAGTGGGTGAGCTAGAAGAACAACTGCAAATTCTAGGCCAAGGTAGAACAGAAGTGCAGCCATCAGCCTCCAGAAAGGATGATGTTGCTTGCTCTCAGTCTCTGCAGCAGCAACAAACACCATCACCAAGTATTAAACCCACAGTGACAACAGCTTCAAGTCCACTGCCATACTCTCTAATGTGTTGGTTTAAAATGGCAGTACTCAGGTCACGTGCGCAGGCACAGGCAACGTAAGCACAGTAAGTGGCAGCACCAGTGATAATTGAGAAGATAGTCAAAACTATCTGGATGACCCAACATAGATGTACCTGGATCAAGACACATTAACCTATTGGCATGGGAAGAAAGAACAGTGGCCAGACCTCAGCAGGCTAGCAATAAAGTATCCAGCATGTTCAGTAGTCAGTGTGTTATCAAAGTGTGCATTAAGGCAACTGGGGCAGTTGTCGCTGTCAGAATGACCAGTCCCTCTTCTCAAAACAATAAGAGATTGGCCATTAAAATAATCGAACACTTCACATAAAAAAAGGATAATGCTTAGAAAGACCCAAACATGGATGAGAGCAGTTGGTGTGACATCACAAGTGTGGAGAATGATCATCCTCTGGAACACCCACCTGAGTTTGAGGATAAACTCTACTTTCCTAACACATAAAAACAACAACAGTCCAGATGATTGCTTTCAAATAAATATATGTAGATATATGCATGGTGCCCCCGCCATGCACAGTGTTGTCATCAATTATGTCATTTCAGATGTTGCAGCGATGTTATCAATGATATCATAGAAAATTTAGGTAATTAGCAAGGCAATGCAAGGCAAAGGCATGAGTTTTAGTTAGTGTAGGCCACAAGGTGTAGTTACGTGCGATACCTATAACTGGTGAATTTCAATGGTTTTGTTAATTTAATATTGTATATTTGAAATGGCATTTTCACCTAACTATAACATCCCTTTAAATTTTGTTTTTGTCAGTGAATTTCTAAGATTATTTTATGTAAAGTAAGATATTATTACAATTCCTAACGATCACCTCACTTTAACCTTTGTTTATTTGTAATTGAATCTCTTTTTCTTTGTAAAGTAAGAAGTTTGTCGTCATGCGCGGCATGGCATTGGGTACCCATATTCATGGATGCCTCCCACCTGCCATGGCTCACTATGTCATGTAATAATATAAAGGGTGTCATTTTAATTAAGGCAGTCCCCTTGGCATTATGAAGGTATCAGCACATCAACATATATAAAGCAGACCTATTGGTTTTGTCAAAAAGTCACCAACAACTAGAGTCAAATGTATATTCAATAAATTCACATATTGCAATGTTTAATATTACTGATTGTCTTAAAATATTTTCAATAAAACATTATTTTGTTTTAAACTTTGAATATTTTTAAGGCCACAAAGAGCAGCCACAGAACCAGGCAGCAGAGGTTCTTGCACTTCAGCTGAAGAGTATACAGCTACAACTTGGAGTGCTTTAAAAATAATATGGTAAACTGCCCTGGAGTCATAAATGTAATGACCCAGGACTTTCACTGTGGCTTTTTTCTTTTATGTCCCTGAGGGGCTGCAGTGCTCCCGCCAGCCCTTCAGAACTGTAAAAAAATAATTGGTGGTGCTCCTGCCCCCTACACGAGCAGCACCAAGATGAAAAAATATTATTTAAAAGCCCATATAGGGCATTAAGGAATGCTCCTTAAACAGAACAGTGAATAATAATTGAGTGACTTCTGCCACCCATTTATTATTCTTTGCATATTTTTTATATATTTTTTAATGTAGCCATTGTTGGCATGAGGGTATTCCCAAGGTCCCCAGCCCCTGCCAGCCCCCTAGTTAGTACCCATACCAGGTGCCGGCGGGAGCCTGAATTCTTGAAAAGAAAACATTTGGAACAGTGAGTGCCCTAGTACCCACCAAAGGCATGCGCAATGTAGTCTTCATTGGGGGCTCTGGGGTGAGGTCCAAAGCCCCCGTGGTCCTTGATGGTAGCCCAGACAAAACCCATTGTTGTGCTGGCAGAAGCCAGGTCTTTAACTTTGCTTCTACCCAGATGAAAGAAGCTCCCACTGGCCAGGATCAAAGTAGTGTTCCCTGCTTGGGAGAATGCGGACAGCGAATAAACTGCCTTCACACTCTTGGGTAGGGAATACCAGTATTTGAAGAGATGGGGTTCCCCTAACACTGCACTGGTATCTAGTCTTGATATGGGGCCCCCAAGCCGATCTGTGCCAAGCTACAAATGGATTGAGCACAGGTTATTTTAGGTTTGGCTTGTGCCTCACCCTGCCAAGGACTGTTTTTGCTGCTTGACCAGGGCTCACATCCCAGTTAATTCACACCCACATTTCTTACACCCTTCCTCTCAGAAAGGAAGGTTTTTAAGCAACACTCAATTGACACAATTGGACCCAATTTAATAGAGGGGCAGATAGCTCTCCTAACAGCTTTCTCCAGTCTAACTCTCAAAAGAAAGCAAACCTCTGCAGGAAACTTGACAAATATATTACACCCCCAAAACCCCCTTATAAATATTGCGCAGCAAAACACATCACCTCTCACAGAGCCCCATGGCCTTACTGAGCCTACACTTAAGCTTACTAAGACAGATATAGGGCCAGATGTAGGTAAAAGCAGTTTAGCGAGTCCTTAATGGCGATTTTTAGGGAATCTCTATTAAGGACTCGCAAAATGCTATGTAGGTATATAGGTAGGAATCACAATAATTTTTGCAATTCCTATACATTACATATTTGCGACTCGCAAATTGAGAGTCACAAATATCGCAAATAAGGAATGGCTTCCCATTCATTCCTATGGGCCAAGAGGCCTATAGGAATGAATGGGAATTGCGTGCGCAATTTCAAGGGTGCAAGGGTTCCAGAAAGACACCCTGTTGCACCCCTTAATTTTGCATGTGTGGACATGTGGCACACAGACATGCCCTAAGGGTATGTATGTGTGCCACATGGCACTTTGAAAAAAGCAAAAAAGAGCTTTTTCCAAAAGAAATCGCCACTTACCTCCAACTTGAAGTTGGTGGTAATTTGTGATTCCTTAAGTCATTATCGCAATTTGCGATGCCTACTAGCACAGCATTTAGGGAATAGCAAATTACGATTCTCTAAATGCTTGCGCAAAATAAGGAATTGCAATTTTTGGAATTCCTTATTTTGGAAGTAGGTATTTACCTACCTACATAGCACACAGCTAAATTGCAATTGCAAACGCTGATATTCTACGAATTTCAGCATTTGTGATCGCTATTTCGTTACATCTGGCCCTCAGTCTTTAAACTTCCTTCCCTCCCCCTCCTCATGACCTCTTCTTCTACTAATCTCTTCCAGCCCTATCTCAACTTTTCTTAGCTTTTATTGTTAAGCCTTACATCGCTATTATTAAGTATGCTGACCCCTCTAAAACTAGATCTCTCAGTATGCTGTAACCATATGCTGACATTTTGTGTAAAATACAATAATATGCTACACAGTCCCATATTGTTACCTATTGTTATCAATGAAAATCTAATAAAATCTTTTAAATGAAAAAATAACAATACTTATAATAGTAGTACAGGTTAAACTGTCTGTGTGACCCATATATTATACTTTTTTCAACAATGCATAATGTCTACAAATGTTCACAGAAAGTTTAGACAACACTGATTATATATAAATAACAGATTATTCTGACAGTGTGCTAAAGACTTTGTCAACGAGCTTGCCCTTCTTCCAAAGGATAAAGGGAGAAGGCTCAAGTGGGCAAAAGTTGTACCGGATAACTTTCTCAAGGAATTACTCCCTAAAATCGAAGGCAATATGGCACTCTGTCAGGATCGTAATGCTCCTAACAACGTAATCATGGGCGCTTTTGAGTCAATATGTGCACAAATCTCGCACGAATTGACGATTAAATCTTGCAAAGGAGGCAACTACCCCCACAAATGGTTTGATTCTAATTGCACAAAAGCACATAGGGACCTATACAAGCTCTGAAAACCATCCCAAGAGATAAGGTTGCCATCGCTGAGAGGAGGAAGACGTATAAGCAAATGATCAACAGAAGGAAATGCGCCATAAAAAAGGAGGCATGGGATAAATTACTGTCAACCGATGTATTGCGTGACAGCAACCAGTTCTGGGCGATAATTAACCAGCCTTTTTTCTCAGATTCAGATAACACAGCCATGGACTGTGTAATCTCTGATGACAAATGGCTTCGTCATTTTAGAGAAGTTTATGGAGAATCAGAGTCTGACGCCATAAGAAGCCCATTGTTGGTCCCCGAGTCAGCCCCCCTACACTTTGACTGCGATGAAGTTGAGGGAGCAATCACTGAGACCTCAAAAAACAAGTCCCCTGGGCCGGATGGCGTCCCCTCACACCTTTATAGACACTCACCTAAACTGTGGGCCAAGGTGCTTACAAATGTCTTCTACGCGGCTAATGGTAATATCTTTCCAGCCACATGGGCCACTTCAATCATCGTGCCGATTTTTAAAAAAGGGCAGCGAGACGACCCAGCTTGTTACCGACCCATTTCCCTGCTAGACTCTGCAATTAAGATACTAGGCAGAGTCTTATTGTACAAACTAAGGGACAATATTTAGAGTAGTGGGGTTCTGTCAAACCTACAATATGGGTTCAGAGAAAAAAAGAGGTACCCTGGATCAGTGTTCAAATCTGCACCTTTTAACTTCTAAATATACAGTAGCTAAGGAGGGGTCGCTATATTTGGCCTTTATGGACCTCTCCTTGGCTTTGATATGGTGAACAGAGATAAGTTGTGGCCAATCCTCTTGGAGATAGGGATTGATCCCCCCCCTTGTTAACTTTATGGCGTCCCTCCACCAGGAGTTATTTGCAAAGGTCAGGGTCACAAAGGAGGGTAGGTGTACGAGCCGCTTTAATTCGGAGCGGGGGTGCGACAGGGCTGCATCCTAGCCCCCCTCCTTTTTACCATCTATATTAATGGTCTAGGGAACTTTTTAGATGTACCAGGGGTGGATGTGCCGCGTGTAGGAGATGCTGCCCTACCGGCTCTCCTATACGCGGACGATGCAGTCTTATTAGCCCGCACCGGGGTGGGACTCCAGAGATTGTTGGACCTATTTGGGATCTTTATGGATCGTCTAGACCTAAAGATAAATGCGAAAAAATCCCACTCAATGGTAGTTGGCCATCATAGACATAAGTGTAAATTTAAAACCTTTATTTGCAAGGGTGAGGTGGTTTCCAGGGTGGCAGCATTTTCTTACCTCGGTGTTGTCTTCGATGAGATGGGGACATGGGCCCCCCAAATCAAGGCTAAAAGTATTTCCGTGGCAAGATCGACATCAGCTCTCATAGGCTTCTCAAAAAGGTTGGGGGTTAGGCCTATGGAGGCTCTTCTAAAAGTTTATAATTCTAAATGTATGCCAATTGCCACATATGGTGCTTCTGTTTGGGGCTACGTTCCACTTGATAAGATTCAAAGAGTTGAGAACAGGTTTATAAGATACCTCTTGTCTGTTCCCCAGACCACCCCCACTTTCTCAATCCATTCCGAGGTGGGTTTGGATTATGTCTCAGATAAGCTGAAATTAGCCCCATTAATTTTCTGGCTAAAAACATGGCTCAATCCAGAAATAACTTTGAATCATGCTATTCTGAAAAAATGTCATGGTATTGGACCACGCAAAAAAAATACCCTGGCTTGAATATCTGAGGTATTCATTTGGTCAGTTAGGACGCCCGGAGCTCTTTTTAACGCCTTCTTGCATCAGAAGGGAGGACGTTAATTGGACTAAGCTACACTTTTTAGATAGGCTCAGATCGGCCCGCGAGGAGCTGGACTTTCTGAAACCCTCAGTTAGATGGCACTATATGCTAACTATATGCTAACTAACTACCTCTCCCGCACTAGAGCCTTATCTTAAGATCGCAACCAAACCCTTCCATAGAGTCCTACTGACTAAATTCAGATTCAATCTGATACACTATTCCTTGGGTAGTTATCGATCGTGGTGCAAACCAGAAGATGGCCCGCCCTGTAATTGCGACAACTTCTCGCAACAAGACACCATGCATTTCATTATGTTCTGCGGGCACTATGGGGGGATAAGGAAAAAATATTTGCTACCAATTCTGAAAGACGCTGCCTTTATCCAAGTCAGACCTGCTCTCACCCACCTCCAGATGTTGTGTAGCACCCGCATTACTTTCCATGTGGCTAGTTTTTTAGTGGCAGCAATTAGAATTAAAACGAAAAATATGCCATCGAATGTATTATTCTGATCGGTCTTATTAGCTATTTTTAATTCATTTTCGAGTATCAGCAGTGTATATGTTTCAAAAGAGTTTTTGCACTGAATTTGTAAATATATGAATTGCTCTATTTTTATGGATGTATGTACATTTTTATGCCTTTTATGATTTTAACAAATCGAATAAAGTGTATTTGACTGACTGACTTTGTCAACGAGGAGTAATGTGACAAGCTAAATTGATGGTTGGACTCTTTTCAATCTGTTTCTAAGCTTTCAAAAAATACAAAGGAAATTGGAAATTTAAGTAGTGAAGCCTTTTTGATAGATGTCATTCTCTTGTTATTTGTATTCACCGAAATGATGGGTGCTGTGGAGCTACGTAACTTGTGGGCAGCTGGCCACTGAACATCATCAAAGAATAAACACTTTGGTCAGCTATTACTATTAAGGGCTAAAGAATGGCCATATAGAGAGTTAGGTGGTCATAGGAGCTGGGCATGGGGCCTGGCCACAGGTGAGCCTCTGCAGAAAATTCCTCACTTCGCCTGGTTGAAGGCCAGGCACAGTGTGGGTAGCCACATGCGGAGGATTGGTACAGGGTCGTTCATTGGTACAGGGTCGTTCATAGGGCAAGCCCCTGCCCGACCCCTATTTTATGTTGGATGCAGAGTCTTGTATGACACCAAGCCTTGCAGACAACCCCCACTGTGTATATCCAAAGTCTGTGCATGGTTTTGGAGGGGTGGGTGCAGACCCTGGCCACAGGCTAAGCCCTGGGTCAAACTTGTCCACAGTATGGCCGAAGATCGTGTATAGTGAAGGTTTGATGCATGCAGAGGGTAGGGTGCAGGGACTTGCCAGAGTCTAGGCACTGAGTCCAAGCTCTGATGCATATTGGATTCATGGTCTTGCAGGAAGGCTATGACTGATATGTCATGAGTGTGCTCATCAATGATGCCATTTAACATGTCATGAGTGATGTAATATGTGAAGTAATAAGCAGTGCATGATGGGGTGGCTATTTATAGTTAGTACACTAAACTATAACTGGCTTATATTTTAGTGTTTTTTTTTACGTTAGCTGGTCTCATTCTAACACCTAAGAATAACGGAACTTTAACCTTTGTTTTTTTCAGTGGATGGATGGACAATAGAGGCCCATATAGGGCATGCTGCCCGGAGGTGACGTGGGGAGGGGGAGGGGCAGGGTGGGGAGTAGTAAACTACAGAATACGACCCTACGGAGGTAAGTACACACACAAAAAAACGGATTTTGTCGCGCGCCCTGGATCGCATTTGGCGATGCTGCACGCTCAATGAAATTATTTTTTTCTTTTTTTTGTGTACTTACCTCCGTAGGGTCGTATTCCGTAGTTTACTATCTGCACCCTGCCCCTCCCCCTCCCCACGTCACCGCCCGGCAGCACGCCCTTTACGGGCCACTACTGTGGATGGATGGATGGGTGGAGGGAGGAATGGAGGGATGGATATTGACATCGGATACTAACACATAACGCAATCCAAAGCATGGCATTTTCTTGGATATCAAGATCACATTAGATTTTGTAAAATGATTCAAAATAAAAGTTGAATTTCTGTGCCTTTGTTCGTCCACTCTCATTTGCCTTCTTTCTCTTAGCTTTACTGGATACTAGTGAACAATATTTCCGGAGGCAAATGTTGCTCTTATGAGTTCCCTCGTGGCAGGAGCTGAGTAAGAAAGGATGTCTTCCGCATCTTTCCACTTAACAAGGAGAGTCAACGCTGATCGGATGTGACAGGCACGGAGGAGGAGCGCATCAAGACGGGAGAACAACTATTCTCACAGCCAGCCTGTGCCGTAAGCAACTTGTGCAATTCTATGCTGTAGTCACAAGAGAATCGACGGTTACTTTTGCCAGGAACGCCATATTCTTTTGAGACGAGGCACTGAATTATTTACTGTACATCTTTGTGAAACAGTTTTTGAAGATCAGACGCAGAAACGTACGAAATATGACGCTCGCACAAAATATAATTTTTCAACTGGTCAGTCATGCAAATTCCATATTACAGCCTGTCAAATGTGCAAAACATAAAAAACAAAATGGCCCCGACAATGCTGCAAACCTTCGTGACATTGTTGCAATCTACTTGATACGACTTAAAGAAACAGCCAAGAAACATTGATTCATTTGCAAACCATTCGTCTTATAGGTATGTTTAGTTGTACATGGGGCTAATTTTGCAAAAATTTTCACATGGAACTTTTTTTGCCGATGTTGAGACAAACATTGAACTGTAAAATGTACAACTTGGATCAATTGTCACAGCAGTGGCATATCGCAAAATGACGGGTCCCCACTGCAGAATATGATGAGGACCACTCGAGTCTCCCATATTTCCCAGATGTTAATTGAACTTGTCCTGATTGGGGCCCTGAAAATGCTAGGGGGCTTCCCGAAGGGTTGGGGACCTCCCTCCACAGCAGGGCTGCTGGAACCTGGGCTACGCCCTTGCGTCATGTCATGGTATTGACAAGAAACAATATACAATAATGGTATACCCTGCTTCACGTTATCACACTGTCTAGCTTGTGCACCTGGATCTTTAGGACACGTTACGGGTACAATGTTCACTGCACAAGACTTGTACAAACAAAGAGGCACATTTATGGGATTGGTGGCAAAGAGCAGCACAGCAAGTTTCCTTGCTGCACTGCCCAGCGCCCCAGGGAAAGTGTAGAAATGCACCGCATTTATCCAATACGATGCATTACTGCCCTTTCTCCCTGCACTGGTGCCGTTTCGGCAGCCTAGTGCCAATGCAGGCACCCTTGCACCATGGTGAAAGGGTGCCTGCGTTACAGAGAGAAATGGGTTTGTACTTTCCTGCACATAAACAATCCATAGAGCAGTTTTCTGCTTTCTATGTGTGTTGCACAATGTACACATTTGGAAAGTGGGAAAAACAAGAAAAAATTAAAATATTTCTCCTAGTTATGCCTCACCTGGGGAGACGTAAGAATTTGGCGCATTCCAGGGTTTACAAGTCCTTGTAAATTTGGTAATGTGTCAAAACTATGGGATTTGTGTGGGAACACCGACTGCAACGCCCATGGAACGCCTCCATTGCGTAGAGTAAGGTAATGCTGAGCTTTACGCTGTGTTGCATTACTCCCTACTTGTGAAGCCATTCGAAGTCACGCAATGTGGCTTTGCGTGACTTCATAAATATGATTGAGAGGTTTGATTGTGCATGTACCACTTTGCATGCTGCAAGCATGATGCAAAGTCCCCATGAATATGGCTCAAGATGCAAAGTAATTTCCAAAGAGATATAGAGAGAGCTATTTGTTTGGATCTTTTTTTAAAACATCATTAGCCACCAACACCCTGGACCAACTAACAATTATAGCGCAATCCTCACCAAGCATTCCACAAGCCCAATGTTCCAATCCAAGACCTGAATATTCCAACCCATCATTCCAAACATTACAAAAGACTTCCAGGCTAGAATAGCTTTGTCCCATCCAGATAGATCTTTTAGGCAGAGCAGAGCATTTGCCTCTGGGTGTAGATAATATTGTGGTGCAGAATGGGACGTGGACTAGTAGTTCTTTCCTTGGACTGTAACAGGTAGAAGATAACTCCTATGTAGCTGTTCAGTTCAGGTTCTCGTTCTTCATTCTGCTTTGCACTCCACTGTCACCAACAACATCAGCTTATACTTTTATTTTATTTGAACGTATTCTATGTAATTTTATTTTGCTTTATTTATGTGTCATTTGTAGTTATTTTGTACGACAAACCAAGTTCCCTGGACACCCAAGTGTTTTACAAAATCAAAGATGTAGAGTACCAAAACTATACAATAAAACAATTACATCAAATCATTTATTCAGAAGCGGAAAATCGCCAAATTACATTATTGGTGCCAGGGTACAAATTACACGAGTTATTGAAAACAATACAGAATATAAACATTACTCGCCCTACCATCATGGAAAAGACACCATGATATACAAGGGGTTGATGAAGGTCTCTAGAATTTGAAGAGCAGGCATATTTTATTACTAAAACTAATAAAAATAAACACACTTGACAAGCAAAACTCAGTAGAATGTACACATGTGTCCAAAATAAGGCACTATGGAAGTCAGCCAGAACCCCTGGAGGGATGCACTTTGGGAGTAATGCAGAAAAGCAAAACTGCAAGTGCTTTGGAAGAGAAATGTTGGTATTCAGAAAAAATCTAGAGTAAAAAATATCGAGATGCAGTAAATATCAAATTTTTAATATCATGATCCACGAACAGTGTGTTGCATGTATATTGTTGACAAGAACATTGATATTCTAATGTAAGTAATGTTGATGTCAAAAATATCTATGTTGTTAATATTGTTTATAAGAATGTCTATGTTGTTAATATCTATGTTAAAAATATCTATGTTGCTAATATTGTTTACAAAACTATTGTTGTTAATATTGTTTTTTAATTATCTTTATGTATTTTAGTATACGTTTTAATTGTATATGTTATAAATTGTTTATATAATTATTGTTAATATGTTTTAATATAGTTTGCTAGTTTTTTGTTGTTTTTAAATTAAAATTAATTGTTTATTGTAATTTTTAGTACTGTAGCGTGTTGTGGGGTTTGAAGGGTACAGGGTGGGAAGTAAATTGATTACAATTATTTTTTTATTATTTGAATTATTTATATGATAATTAAGTAAATTGTGTAATTAATGTCTTTTTTAAGTTAAGTTTTAGGTGTGGTTTGTGAGGTTTCTGGTGGTATCCAGTGGGAAGCAAACTATTTATTATTTATTCATGAATAATTTTGCATATATTTTAATTATTTAATTGATAATTAATTATGTGAATTGCGTGCTTAATTACATTTTTAATTAATATTTTTGGTGCAGGCTATGAGGTTTGTTAGGGTAAATGGTTGGAAGGTAATTTGTTATAATTAATTAACAACTAATGTTAATGATAAATACTTAATTGATAATTCATTATGTAAATTGTGTAATTAAGATATTTAAGTAATATTTCAGGTGCAGGTTGTTGGGTTTGTAGGGGTAAAGGGTGGGAAATATAATTAATTAATTATTAGTTCATTATTATGTTTTGTTTACTTGATAATTAATTGTGCAAATTGTGTAACTATTATCATTTATAGGATATATTTTTGGTGTGTGCTATTGGGGTTTTAGGGGTACATGGGGAAGTTAATTAAGATGTGTTTGATAGATAATTAATTAATAATTTGTTATTAATTATTTAATTGGCAATTATGTCAATTGTAAAATTATCATATTTGTTATTTTTTATTTTAGGTGTGTGTTGTTTAGTTTGTAGTGGTAGAGGGTGGAAAGTTATTTAAATAATAATAAGTGTAAACTTATTTAATCATTTATTAAAATTTGTGTTATTTATTACGTTAAAACTAAATTGTATTATGCTGTTTAAATTTCAATTACATTGTATTGTGTTTTTTAATTAAATAAAAAATACTTGTTCAAATTGATAATAAATATCAAACATTGCAATAATTAGGTAATTTGGTTACTTTTTGTTATTTAGACAGAACATTTTTAAATTTAAATATTTATATTATTTGTTATTTAATAGAGTTGTTAAAAATGTTATTTGTTTGAAGTGAACTACTCTCTCTTTACTCTTGAACTAACTGGAGTGGGAATAGTAAAGTTTACCCCTCCTGAGTCCAACACTTTCCCTACTTTTGCACTGACTAGAAAGAGAATAGGATATTTTACCCCGCCTGAGTCTAACGCATTCGCCACTGTTGCACCGACTGGAATGGGAATAGTAGATTTTAACCTTCATGAGTCCAACTCTTTCCCTACTGTTGCACAGATTGGAGGGGGAATAGTAGATTTTACCACTCCTGAGTCCAACCCTTTTCTACTGTTGTACAGACTCAAGTGGGAATAGTAAAGTTTATCCCTCCTGAGTCCACCGTTTTCCCTACTGTTGTTCCCACTGAAGTGGGAATAGTAAATGTTCCCACTCCTGAGTCCAGCGTTTTTCCTACTGTTGCACAGATTGGAGTGGGAATAGTAAATGTCACCCTTCCCGAGTCCAATGCATTCCCTACTGTTGCACTGACTGGAGTGTAATGCATCGTATTGGATAACTGCGGTGCATTTCTACACTTTCCCTGGGGCGCTGGGCAGTGCAGCAAGGAAACTTGCTGTGCTGCTCTTTGCCACCAATCCCATAAATGTGCCTCTTTGTTTGTACAAGTCTTGTGCAGTGAACATTGTACCCGTAACGTGTCCTAAAGATCCAGGTGCACAAGCTAGACAGTGTGATAAGGTGAAGCAGGGTATACCATTATTGTATATTGTTTCTTGTCAATACCATGACATGACGCAAGGGCGTAGCCCAGGTTCCAGCAGCCCTGCTGTGGAGGGAGGTCCCCAACCCTTCGGGAATAGTAACTTTTACACTTCCTGAGTTTAACGCTTTCTCTGTTGTTGTATAAATTGGAATTGGAGGAGTATATTTATTATTTATAGAGTTTAATTTGGTTCAAATATATATTATTATTGTGTGTTTGTGTATTTAATTTTTAATTTTTTACATATATAAATGTATGTACTTTTTAAAATACTTTTAGTAAAACGTATTTTTATATATTATTTACTTTTTGTATACAATTAAATTCGAAATATTTTATATGTTTTTGCAGTTTATCTGCTGTACTTTTCAGGACCCTTCCATAGAGACAGACCGGAGCACAACTGCGGGTAAGTAGAGATCTGTCTTCTTTTAACAGCATGACGCATGTCGGCTTGGAGAGGCAGGTACCAAACGGAGGCTGTTATGCCAGGATGCTAACCCACACAAAATTGCATCACTTACGTTATAAGAACGTACATTTCAAACAACATGCAGCCGTAGGGCAATTCCAATTCTTTGGAGGAAGGTTTGGGCTTCCTCGTGAACTCTCAGAACTCGTTTATCACCATGTACTATATTCACAAATTAGTTCATGAGCAAAGTGTCTTGAGTGGGAAGATCCAGCTGCTTTTTGCCTCAATTTCTTGGTGCAAGGAGCAGTGAGGTCTAGCCCAGGAGGTTGAGAATATGCGACATGCATACCCTAAGAGTCCCCTTTTCGCTCTGGAGGATAGATAGTTCTCCTTTTGATTTTCCTGGGAACTTCAACCAAAGGCAGATGATTCTTCTGGTACGGGGAAACAAGAGTTGGCGTCATATAATGCATGCTGTCATTTAAAAAGGAACAGAAAGCACACAATACATATGTTTTTAAAAATAGTTACAAAAAAGAAAGCAAAGGAGTAAGCTACTGAAATAAAGAAGTCACCCAAGTTCGCCACCTGCCTTGCTTGGAGCAATCTGTTAAGCAAACAGAATGTTCGGTAACTAAATAACTCTATAAATTACACAATAAGCCAGCATTACAAAAGTCACTGGTCTTTTGTCTTTAAAGGCTCTGTTTTCCTCACTTCCCTCTTAAGTAGCGTCTCTACTGATCGGGTTAACTGTTTTTTTTTATTTTACCCTTGTCCTTTCCAGTATTCCCTGAAGGTCTTGTTTGGGTGCCAACAAAGGTTGTCCATGCTGCCTCTTTCATCACAGCTCTTGCACCACCATAGACATACGCGTACCTTGTTAACTACAACTGCTGTCTACCTCGTAGACTCTGAGGTATTCTGCTCATAGGTGCCCATGCAATACCTTCTTTCACTTAGCCTTAGGATCTTAGGGTCAAATTTACTAATGCTTGACATAAAAGGAGAGAGAAGTAAGATATGGCACAATTTTAACTCCCAAAGGCACTAATGTCCTTTTGGATGCCTTGCACCACCACACACACACTTGCACCATAGTGCAAGGGTGTTTGCTTTCTCTAAAGCATATGCTTTGTACTGGCAGGGGACCTAAACTATTGTTCACTACTGTTCCCACTCTGTATGTGTGCTGTACAAAGCAGCACACATGCAAAGTTGGAAAAATGAAAACCTTTCTCCTCATTACGCCTGCCTCGAGGAGGCATAAGATTTTGAAACAAACCTCTGTCTATGAATGTAAGAAGTTGGGGATTTGATTAAAAACCCATGGGTGGTGGTATGGGAACACCCATGCACCACCCATGGACTGCCACCCAGACGCAAATAGTGCAACAAAGCAGTGTATTGCATAGTTTTTCATTACTTTGGGATACTTTCCGATATAAATCCTGGTTTGCATTGGCGAGTAAATCCCACCCTAACACTTTGCACTGGGTTAGTGTCCGAAACGTGATGCAAACCTAGTCAAAGTGCTAGTATATCTGGACCCTAGCGCCCAAGCAGAGTCCACACAACTGTCAATAATCTCCTTCGAGTAGGAATTACCATAAAAGTAGGCCTGCGTTCCAGAAATGTGTAACATATTAACTTTGCTCCCTTCCTCACCTCACATACTAGTCTCTGCCCAACTTCCACAAGCATAAGCACAGTTAATGATTCCTTTGTTTGGTACCGTCTCAAAAAAGTCACACATATCTCCATTTGGCTAATGCACTCAATGTTGGATGGGAAATAGAGATCATTTTAGGCATGACAAAAAGCAATTACAACACTGCACAAATGTTACAAAATTAGTATGATGACCCTAAGAAACTCCACCAGCCCACTACTACTACACATAATTACACAGCTGTGTGCTGAAACTCGCACCTAACTGGCACCTGCATGGCAAGGCATTACCAGTTAAGCCTCGCATATCCTCTCTGGATCTCTTCACCATAAATCGCCTGCCACACATTTGTTTCTTTCTTTCTTCCAACAATGGCAAGGTCTTGTTAGATTTAAAGATCCCATTCCTGCAATGCACTTGTTTCATGCTATATTAGGTTAGCAGTGTGTGGCTAAGTAGACGCCATTTGTTTTCACGTTATGCAACCCACTCACTAGCGAGTGTGACTCCATTTTGTATTTCGTAATCCCTATTAGGCTGCTTAGACTGTGCCTGAACTAGGCCTCATTACTTCTATTGCTTGCCTCAGCAGAACACTGTATTTCGTTATTATTTTCTTTTCTGTTCTAGGCTGTTTTTTGACTTACTAATGAATAGGCCATTCTTCCCTTGCATACCTATCTGAGTGTATAGTTCTGTTCCCACGTTAGGAGACGCTGAGGCTCAGCACAGTAACCTTGAGTTGCCGATAGCATGTACCCATCTAGCAGGTGGTAGCTCATCCCTCTGTGCCCTCTTTGTTCATGTTCGGCCCAGGCCGGTAACTTTCCACTGTGGGCGTGGTTGGAGGCTCTTGAGAAGAAACATTATGTGTTGTAGACTGTTGGGGGTCAGTCCCTCGGCAAACATAGTTGGGTGCAGGTCAGATTGGACTCCTCTGCAGAGTATTGTTCATAAATGTATGTTTTTATTCGCTACTATCTGACCAATTCTTCATTACTTGGGAAGGCAGTAACCAGGGTGGACCCTAAGGTCCACTTCCTTCAGTTGGCATGCAAAGAAGGACCCCGCAAGGTGACCCTACTCACCCAAAAATGGGTTGTGTGGTCGGAGTTACATCCGATCTGTCGGGCAGATCGGGGTACCCCACACGATCGAGCTTGGTTCTCGCAGCTGTCCCGCCCGTCTGATCAGGCGACTCCTCGTCTAGTGGTCACCGGCTGGGGTTGTGAGAAGACAAAACCTTGGAGTTGACCATTTGGTCCAAAGAGTCGGCAGGAGAGAATAATTTGACACTCGACCTGAGTGCACCAGGTGAGTGATTTGATTCTTGGAAATTGGTGCCATTCTTGAACGGCACAAGCCTACAGGCTATGTCTTGATACGGTCTCCTGACTGTCTTTTTTTTTTAAATATTTCTTTTTATTGAAACTTTTAAGAACATAAACAAGAAAAATAACAAGGCAATACAATCAATCGAATGGCGAGGCGTCCTGCGGGGGGGAAGGCATAAGATCATAATACAAACATTGACATTACAGGATGGGAGGAAAGAGGGACATAGCAGGTCCGGAGACAATCCAAGCAACACAATAGGAGGAATGTCGGGTCAAGGGGAAGGAGGATCCGCCACTAGGGGGCAGATTTATGAAGGCCTTGCGCCGCCGGTGCGTCACTTTATTTGACGCAATGGCGGCGCAAACAATGCGCCCTATTTACAACGTGACGCATCTAGGTGATGCGTCACGTTGTAAATCCCTGCACCATAAGGAGGCGTTCCTGCACAGGGGGGGGCGTTCCTGCGCAGGAACGCCTCCTAAAAGTGGCTGAGTGAAATCTATAAGATTTCACTCAGTCACTTTCAGGACAATGCTGCGCCAAAACCCTGCGCCTGCTTGGAGCAGGCGTAGGTCTTGACGCAGCATTGTGGAGATGGGGCACCCCCGAGCCTAGCTGGAGCTGCGTCGCGCTTGCGACGCAGCTCCAGCAATGCGCCACCTTTACAGCACAGATGCGTCACGCATCTGTGCCGTTTTTGCCCCATGGTGCGCTGCATTGTAAATGCGGCGCACCATGGGTGGCGGAGCAGCGGCGCAGGATGACTGGCGCATCCCTGGGGATGTGCCAGTCATCATAAATCTGCCCCTAAGTGTGTGAAGGGAGGTGTACAGATGTCTCCCCGATAGGAGTTCCATCGACCCCAAATCTTGCCCCACTTGCGGGGCCTGCCACGTGCAACATACACCGTCTTCTCTCTGAACATGCACCAGTCCATATTTTCCTTCCAGGCCAAGACTGTGGGCGGTCTCTGAGAGCCCCACAACTGGGCCATATCCCTCTTAGCGATCATATTGCCAAGGGTCACCCACTGAGTCTGGGCCAAATCATAGTCATTGGGTTCCCAAACATGCAGCAAACATCGTCTAGCTTCAGGCAGCAACGCAACACCCGTGACCTCTTCCATCACTGCATGCACTCGATTCCAGAAACGAACAACCACCGGGCACTCCCAGAGTATATGGAGAAAAGTGCCCAAGAGGCCGCAACCACGCCTGCACAGCCCATCCGAAGCATAACCCATACTGACCAATCGTGGACCGGTAACATAGATCCTATGAAGAATCTTAAGCTGTACAAACCGGAGGCGGGCCGGAATTGCAACCTCTTTCGGCGAGGATAAGGCCGACTGCCGGTCCTCGTCATCTAACTCCAAGCCATCACCTGTCCAAGCTTCCCTGAGGTGCTGTAGAAGATCGGTCCTATTGTTTATCAACTTCTTGTAAATAGGCGAAATCGTACTGTCGGGAACGTGTCTGTCAAGCACACGATCCTCTAGCGGCGAACCCTCCGGAACAGTAGTGCCCGGAGGAAAAACCGCCATCAAGGCGTGTCGGATCTGAGCATATCTAAAAAACTCCTTTTCACTCAAGTCATACTCCAGTCTCAATTCCTCAAAGGTTTTAACCTGATCCCTAGTTCATACATCATTCACCCTGCCTATTCCAATACCGTCACCATCTATCAAAACCTTTCGTCTTCCACTGGGAGCCTAGCCTCTCGGAAGCGTAAAGAGGGGTTGCGCGTGTGAGTCTATCCTTCCATCCCATTGCATCGTTGGCCCGATGCCATACCTGCACAGCTATCTTGGTAGGGCCAATAAGGGTCCTCCCAGCGGATTTCGTAAAAAGCGCCCTGTTGTAGTCTCCACCAGGCAGCAACCATCTGTCCATTTCGAACGCGGGATTCGACGCGGGGTCGTACATGCCGTGGTTAAACGCCCCCAGCTGGGAGGCCCAGTAGTAGCGCTTAATATCCGGGAGAGCGATTCCACCGTCATACCAAGGAAGGGTTAATTTGGCAAGGGCTATGCGGGACCGCCCTCCGCGTATCAGTTGTCTCTGCAAGCTTTCGACCTCTTGAAAGTAACTGGCCGGGATGGTATCAAAAGTATTCTGGAGGGCATAGAGAAATCGGGGCAGTGACATCATCTTGAATAAAGCCGCCCGTCCGAGCGGGGACAACGGAAGTCTACGCCATGCCTCAACATCAGACCGCAGGCGCCGAAGCGGGGGTAGCAGGTTACGTTCAAAGCGAGCCACAGGATCCAAGGTGATAAACACCCCCAAGTATTTGAAACCCGCGTGTACCACCTGTATTGGGTACCCACGAGGCAAGAGAGGAGAATCTCCCGAGAGAACGTACACGCAGGACTTGGACCAATTGATCACAAGGCCAGAGTTTTTACCGAAGGAAGTCAATACATCGAATAGCACTATTAGTGACTTTCGAGGAGACGTGAGGTATAGCAGGATGTCGTCAGCATAGAGCGATACTCTGTCCTCAAAGTCGGGGGTCCAACGTATACCCTTCATTGACGGTTCCCACCTCAGCCAAGCCGCCAAGGGTTCCAAATCAAGGGCAAAAAGAAGCGGGGACAATGGGCACCCCTGGCGAGTACCCCTCCTGAGAGAAAACGAGCCAGAGACACGACCATTAATGACCACCTGAGCCAAGGGGTCATGATATAGTAACTTCACCCAACTGATGAAAACAGGGCCAAAACCAAACTTGGCGAGGGCAGCCCAAAGATATGGCCATTGCAGCGTATCAAACGCCATTGTGGCGTCCAAAGAAGCCAAAACGGCCAATTCACGCAGCGAGGACGCTCTCGCAAGGGCACCATGCAGACGCCGAAGGTTAAGTGCCGTATTACGGTGGGGAATGAACCCGGACTGATCCGGATGGATCAGGTCACAGACAACAGTTATCAGGCGATTAGCAAGCACTTTTGCAAGGATCTTAGGCTCTGCGTTCAAGAGCGAGATGGGCCTGTACGACGCGCAGCAATCCCGTGGCTTCCCCTCCTTCTGGATCACAACGATAGATGCAAGTCGTTGATCATAAGGGAGGGTACCAGCTTCCAGAGATTCTAAAAACATAGAGCGAAGATGCGGTGCTACTTTATCTGGACGTAGCTTATAAAGTTCGATGGGAAGTCCATTCGGACCCGTGGCCTTCCCGGATCTCACAGAGCAAACCGCGGCCGCGACCTCCTCGACGGAGAGTGTCGCGTCCATCAGCTCCCTATCCAGATCCGACAAGCAGGGAAAAGCAATATCCCTAAGAAGCAGATGTGAGTCCTGTTCCGGTCTATCCGATACTGGGGAGTAAACGGTTTGGAAATACTCAGAAAAACACTCTACAATCTCAACTGGGTCAGTCACTCTCACACAATCCGCCTTCTCAATCAAAGGAACCACACGACTAGCCCTCTCCCTCTTGTCCAACCAAGCAATCAACTTTCCGGCATTATCGCCCACGTCATAAAAACGGCCTTGCTGCTCCCTACTCAGCACCTTAGCGGCATCAGTGACCAGTGCTCTATAGTCAGTTTGTTTGAGGCTGAGAAGGTGCAACCTGTCCTAAGTAACATCAGATTCCAGGTATCTTTCTGTGTCTGATATCTCAGTTTCAAGTCGAACCACTGCCTCACACTTGCGCTTCTTAGCGTCATTAATTAACGACAAGGCGTGACCGTGGATGAAGGTCTTATAGGCTTCCCATAGCGAGACAGACGATGACACAGACCCCACATTATCCACAAAATAATGGTCTAATGATTTGATCAGTTCCGTTCGGATCTTAGGGTCACGGAGATACCAAGGGTTTATCGGGGCTACCCGGCCCTCAGCTCCCGGCCCAGTTTCCATTACAAGCCATAAGGGGGAGTGATCTGAAATACCCCTAGCCAAGTGTCTGATTTCTTTAACCAACGGGGCCTGTGTCGCGGGCATCAGGATATAGTCTAATCTCGAGAGGCTACCGTGTGCACCAGAGTGAAAGGTGTATTGCAATTGTCCAGGGTGGAGCAGCCTCCAGCAGTCTATCAATAACAGAGTGTCAAGAAAGCCACCTAGCCAAGACTGGGACCTCCCAAGATCCCTAGGTGGGTAGCGATCGCTATGCCCGGACACCACTGAATTGAAATCACCGCCCACCACAAGAATGCCTTCTGGGAGCCCCAGTATCACCCTCCCCAGATCAGCAAAGGTCGTAGCCGGAAGGCCAGGTGGGACATAAATGGAGAGCAGAGAGATGACTTTCCCCTCCCACCGTCCAGTAATGGCGGCGTAACGCCCCCCCTGTCGTCAAGAGTGACGGCGTCGATCTCGAGGGGAGGAAGGCCCTGACCAGGATACCCGCTCCCCCTAGAGCCCGTGGTGAAGCCGGAGTGCGCAAGGAGACGGTAGCCCCTTCGATTCATAGCATGACATGTATTGCCTATCAAGTGTGTCTCCTGCAACAGCACGATATCAGGGGAGAGACGTCTCAAGAGTTGGAACACCACACCACGTTTTATCCTGTCCCCCAACCCGTTAACATTCCAACATAGCAATTTTAGCCCCCTACCCCCATCCCGAACATGGTAGCAGCATCCACCCCACATTAGTCGCAACAGCCAAGTCCAAAAGTCCATCAGTACAGTGCCTTGAAATAAACCAAACAGAAACAACTTCTCCCCCCAGTCTACCCCAGAAACAATACCCCCCACCCTGCACCCCTGCGTTAGACTCAAAGGCCCCCCAACTTGCAGTGTGCCTGTCGCCCTAGCAAATAACTAATCTACGAAAAGAAAACCCCGAGGAGGAAGAGACCCACGTCCTCCACCACCCCCGTAACTAAGGCGAATTAAAGGATCCGCAAACCACGGCTGAAAGGTCTCTATGAGGTCCAGCGAACCAAGTCCTGTTACTATTCCTGCTCCATTGGGCCACCCCCGGCTCCACCAGAATGTTCAGGATGTTCCTGCCCCCTGGGCAGCGTATCGATCCAGTCACTTGAGGCCTCAGGGTGATCAAAGAAGAACGTCTGATCTCCATGTACCACACGTAGCCGGGCTAGAAATAGCATTGTATATTTCATGTCCCTGTCTCTCACTCGTCTCTTCACTCCCTGAAACCCCATCCTCTGTTTCTGCACCAACTGAGTGAAGTCTGGGTAGAAACTCACCGTCGTATTCTAAAACTTCATGGGGCCACCCAAACGCGACGCCTGCAGGATAGCGTCCCGATCACGGAAATTGAATATCCCTGGCAATTATGGGCCGCGGGGTAGCACCCAACTTAGGTTTACCACCCGGCACTCTGTGCACCCGCTCCACCACAAAGAATTTACTGAAGCCTTTGGGTGCCAGATGGTTGACGATGAGGTCAACATTTAAGTTGTCGGAATTCTCAGGGACACCCACAATACGGACGTTGTTCTGCCTAGCATGACTTTCAAAAACCTCCAGACGGCGGGAGAAGAAATCATTGGGGACCGTAAATTACGGACCTCCGTCTGTAGGTCGGAGACATCCGTCGTGAGGCTAGAAGTCTTCAAGTCTAGGCATTTAACCTTTTCATTCGTTTTAGCTAAATCCGCCCTGATCAAGTTGACATCAATTGCTACTGTGTCCAGTTTTTGAGCCAGGGTTTCATACTGCACGCCGATTGAGGTCTTCATACTCGCAATGGCGCCCATAACATCGTGCAGAGTCAGGTCTTCGTCCACCGTAGAATCATCTCTCTTGTCCACCGGATGCTTGCCCGTTCCACCGGGGGATCCCTTTGGATGGGTGTATCGATCCATGACATTAGATTGTATGGAGCCCCCACGGTGAACAGTCTTGGACTTTCGCTTTGCAACCTCGGGCTTGCCGGCCATCTTGGAAGCTATGTCCCCGAGGGGACCCTGAGATGTGGTAAAAATGGCTACGTCAAAATCACTCACAGATGTTCCTCCAAAGGACAGTGTGTATCACGTCACACACCAAGCGACGATGTACGGTCCCGGCCCTGGAGTAGGACCAGGCAGCGGGGTACAATCCGCGGCGTGGAAGGATCCGGACCAAAAGCGAAACCGAAAGCCACGTCCAGGGTCGAGGGTCGAGAGTCGGATCAAGGGCAACCGCTGTTATTCAATTAACGCCCAGGCAGATATCAACTCGAGCCCGGGGCAGATCCGCGGAGCAGGCCAGGAAAATTCAGATTGTCATAAAATCGGTTCCCTTTGACCAAATCAATTTTTGAAAGCAGCTTGCAGATCAGCCGGGTTGCATCCCCAATGATCCGTCGTCAGAACCAGGATTATAGTCAGGATAAGTGCCGGAGGTGGCGAAGGTCCGGGAGCCCTGTTCTCACACGACCATCCCGGCTGCGCGCAAAGCTCCTCCTCTCTCCTGACTGTCTTGGTGCAGTTTTCAAACTGCCTTGCTTGAACGGCACAAGCTGACGACTGTGTCGATGTAAGGTCTTTTGCGCTGTCTTGGTTTGAACTTGATGGGTTTGCAGACCCTTTTGAAAGACACAGAGTGTTTACAAACAATCTTCCAGGCCAATTGGTAATTTGGTCTTCCCTCAAAAAGGTCTGGGGCTAGAGCCTGCCTGCTTGAACTTGGTACAGTCTCCGGACTGCAGTTGGTGGTTTTCGGACCATTTTGGTTTGGTTCTTGAACAATTTTTCTCTTGTTTATTTTTCCTTTTAATATTTTTGTTGGTGATATACTTGTCTGCTGGGGACAGAGTACGTGTCTTATATTAAGATGCCTTGTTTAAGTAGGTTAGGGTGTTTTGGATGTCGATGTTGTTCCACCGATGCTCGATTGGAAGAGAGCCAGCCTGCACCTCCGGAGGGTTCCCCAAATTTCGACCTATACGTCAAGCACAGCATTGGCCCTATAATTTTTAGCACGTTCTTGCATGAATATACGAGGGAAAACCCTGATATACAGTGGCCACTTACTGGCTCAATTGATGAACAAAAATTGGATTTCTTGCAGGACAAGTTGTTCACTAAAAAGAGCTGGCAGTCGGTCTTTGATTCTCTAAGAATATGGTTGCAAACAAGCCACAGTTAAATTATGGTTGCATTTGGCACACCATGGACACAAATATCAATATTGTCGACAGGAGGTCACCTATTTAGGTCACCTATTTAGGTCACCTACTGTCAAAGGAGGGTCGCAGACTAATACCTGAATGCATAGCTGCTATTACTAATATGCCTGTTCCTAAGACCAAATGCGAGGTGCTCGCTTTCCTTTGCATAACTTCGTATTGTCGTCACTGGATCCCTAACTATTCCTTACTAATGAAAGCCCTTTTTTACATGACCTCCAAAGAAGTGCATCAACCCTTGCCTTGGACATCTGCATGCCAGCAAGCTTTTGAGCAATTAAAGGTTGTGCTTTGCCCTGCTCCTGTGCTTGGTGCTCCTGATTACCAGAAGCCTTTTGTTCACTACGTATACGAGGCAGATGGTTGTGTGCTCTCTGTTCTAACACAGGGTTTCGGTGGTAAGCAGATACCCTGCACTTATTTCTCTGCTATTCTTGATAACATCGCCAGAGCTCTCCCGGCTGCCTGAGAGCTGCTGCGGCAGTGGCAGATTCTATCAGAAAATCGGCAGGGCTAGTCCTTGATACTGATCTCAAAGGTATTGGTACCTCAGCTGTGGATACGCTATTCAATAAGACAAAGACGCAGTACCTTACTAGTGCGTGTCTGACTGGATATGAATTTACTTTGTTTGCTCTGCACATTGTCATCAAACGATGTGCCAATCTGAACCCAGTCACTTTACTACCCCTCCCTTCGGAAGAAAAGGACAATGATGTCCATGATTGTTTATTTCGGACTGAGGAAGAAACAAAAGGATGGGTAGACCTGACTAATGTTCTCTTATCTGACCCCCAAGGGGAACTATATGTCGATGGCTCTTGTTTCAAACTACCAGATGGCACTACCACTGCAGCCTATGCAATCACAACGTTACACACTGTAGTTGAGATATCCCGTATCTCATATCAACCGGCTCAAGCTGCAGAGTTAGTTGCTCTCCTTAGGGCTTGTGAGTTTACTAAGGGACTATTGGTTAATGTCTACACCGACAGCCAGTACGCTTTTGGGGTGGTCCATAATTTTGGGTGCCTCTGGGTAGAGAAAGGGTTCTTGATTTTGCATGGACTGCGAATACAGAACGGCCCATTGATACATAGATTGCTGTCCGCATTGACACTTCCCGATTAATTAGCAATAATAAAATGCAGCGCTCACAAAGACATCACGAACAATGTTGGGAGGGAAATGCTTTCGCAGACCAGACAGCTAAGGAGGCAGCTCGATCAAAGATCAAAAAGATGTTTGTGGCAGGTCCCACTAGGTGGGTTCCAGACAATGGCATGTTCAAGGACACATTGGAAAATGTCAGGGAAATACAGGGTGAGGCGACCCTAGATGAATTGGCAATGTGGGAGGAGAGTACAGGGTGTTTGGATGAGGATGGGTGCTGGACTGACTTGTCTGGGAAACAGAGATGGTTGTTGCCCAATGCGTGTGTGCTCCCTGTTGTTACCATGGCCCACGGCCCTACACACAATAGTGCCAAAGGAATATGTAAACTACTGGACCCAGTATGGCAGAATGATAATATCTTTAATGTAGCCACACACCTAGTGAAGCATTGTATCATTTGTTTGAAGCATAATCCTGGGAAAGGTACTCCTACACCTGCAGGTAACTTTGCACCGCCTTCCTTCCCTTTTGAGGTTCTCCAGATGGATTTAATCGAAATAGAACGAGTTAACAAATTGAAGTATGTGCTAGTAGTGATTTGTGCATTCAGTAAATGTATTGAGGCTTATCCCACCAAAGAGAATATAGATATGGCAATGGCGAAGGCACTCTTAAAAGAGTTCTTCCCGTGCAATGAATTCCCACGTGTGATTTGGAATGACAACGGAAGTCACTTCAATTCAAAAGTCATTGAATTGGTTTGCAAAGGCTTGCATATTAGGCAGAAGTTTCATACAGCGAATCACCACCAGTGAGCAGGCTTGGTTGAGAAGTACAAAGGTAATCTCAAACTGAAGCTAGCAAAGATTCAAGAAAGCACAGTATTGCATTGGCCAGATGTGTTACCTTTGGCTTTTTTGTCTATCAGAGCGACAGTGCCCATGGAACAGGGTTCTTCCCGTATGAGGTGATCTTTGGACGCCCTGCCAACGTATGAGATGCCCAAAGACCCAAGTGCTTCTCCGAGATAGAGTACCCCCTGCTTGTAGACTATCTGTACGAGTAAACTAAAGATCTCTGTTCTATCCATCAACAGATTCATGCCATGCTGCAAACAGTGTTTCTGTTCATCTAAAGCAGAGTCCTCTATTTATATCTATGATTTTGGTAGCAAACGTTGTCTTAGGGAATAGTCCTTTGTTAATGTCGTTAGAACTGTGATGACGTTGCCGTGCATGTGACACCTATCAGGAAGTAGAAGTAGATGCGGCGTGTAATGGTAATTTGTTCCGTTTGGTGTTCAGAATTGTTCCGGCGTTTATATGCGAGCAAAGGTGAGCGTGGTACATGATGTTTGTTGTGCCGGAGTTGCAAATTTGAACATCGGATTTACGGTGTTGTTTTTGTTTCAGCACTGCGAGCAACACTCTTTCACCGGTTTTTCGAAATAGTTGCATCTACTTTGTGAGGTGAGCTAGTAATCTAGCTATTTGCTAGAAATTCTAAGATTGCTTTTGTGCATTTAGTAATTCGAATTCACTGTAATTCCTATAGAACTACCTGGGGAGTGTGCTCGGTCAACACTTGTACCGGCGGTATAATTATCTTTCGTCACGACAAGATTCGAGTGTTTCTCAAAGTGCGTACTCGCATTTGAGGTAAGCAGGCATGTGTGCACTTAGGTCCGTCTTTTTGTAAAAATGCACGTTTTTCCTTGAGGCATGAATCGAAGTAATTTTGTCTTCACAGGTTGCTCCTATTTCAGGACGTATTATTTGGGGATATTCCCTAGCGATACATTTAACGACCGCAAAGATTAGAACGGGATTTCTGCTGTGTTGATGTTTGTCT
The DNA here is from genome assembly GCF_964261635.1 of Lissotriton helveticus. Taxonomy (NCBI): domain Eukaryota; kingdom Metazoa; phylum Chordata; class Amphibia; order Caudata; family Salamandridae; genus Lissotriton; species Lissotriton helveticus. Next base: position 1,824,961,721 of record NC_136057.1, read on the forward strand.
GCAAGTAGGATGAGTTCTTGTGTCTTTCTTTTGGTGCTCGCTACTAATATGATATGAGATTTTGTTCTTAATATTCTTGAACTCTGTTTCCAACAGGGTCTCTGCATAGAAACGAACGCGTTTTCTTGGTGAAGTTCATTCATCAACTGGCACTTTCAATAAAGGTCAGTGGTGTTTTGGGATAGAATAGGCAATGATTGAAACCATCAGGATGGTAAAAAGTGAGTTGCACTGATCTAAGGTTTGGTAATGGAAGTAGTAAGAAGTGTTGACTATGCACATAACAAATTATTATTTTAATTAGCAATGAAAAGTCTGTCACAAATGTATATGTTGTTTCAGTGAGTTTATGTTAAATGATTTGTGCATCGTCTGAAATACGCTTGCTTTTTCTTGTTCTTTTCCAACAGAAACCCCTGATGAAGGCATATCAGGTCCCGAAATGCATTGGGTTGTGATGCGAAAACCGGAATGTTCATGATCAATAATGAATTTATATATTTTTGTTGATTTAATTATGTAATGTGTTAAAAAGTCTCTGTTATAAATTTTGATGAATATTCAATGATTCATGGTTTAATATGAAATAAACTGCTTAATTTGAATAGCATATAATACGTGGTAGCGTGTTGGAGTCCTAGTCGCCAGAGTGGGGCTAGGCCTCTTTCATGCTGCAAACAGTGCCAGAGGGGCCCAGGTATCAGCTACAGCCCGGCAGCTTTGTATTGGTCAAACATTTTCAACGGAAAAACTGCCTGGAGACAAGGTGGAAGGGGCCCCTGCTTGTCGTTCTCGCCACCCGCACTGCCATCAAGCTTGAAGGACGAAAACATTGGTTGCATGGCACTCATGTCAAACGGGTCCCTCTACCACTTCCGTATGACCAATGGACCCTTGACGGCATTGTTGATCAGCAAGGAGAGCTGGTGCCACGCTACAGTCCCTTCTCTGACGCCTACTTGAGGAGGGCGCAGACAGAAAAAAAAAGCGATGCAGCCTTGTTGGAGACGGTCCCACCAGAGATAAGGGTCGCCCCAGATAACCCCCTTTCCAATACACCATAGTCTGAGTCTCAGTGCCCATCTGACCCTGAGTTACACCCCCTTTTTGTTGACGAGACAGTGCCTGGAGTCACCAGGTACAACCTGCGGCCCCGAAAGAAGGATGGTGCACCAGCAGAACAGTCCAGGAGTTAGGGAAGGACATGAGCTTAGGGCGTGGGTGCTGTGCCCAAGGTGCCTGCATTACATTAGAGTGAGCTACACTGGTGCATTGCCCTGGACACTGGACAGGATCATTGAGGGTACTAGCCCAGGAGGGATGCCATTTGTATTCACGTTATGCAACCCACTGAGTTATCCCCGTAATGTGCAGGCTTCAGTTAGCTAGTGTGACTCCATTTTTTATTTTTTAACCCTATTAGGCTGCTTAGACTGTGCCTGAACTAGGCCTCATTACTTGTATTGCTTGCCTCAGCAGAACACTGTATTTCGTTATTATTTTCTCTTCGGTTTAAGGCTGTTTCTCAACTTACTAATGAATAGGCCATTCTGCCCTCACATACCTATCCGAGTGTATAGTTCTGCTCCCACGTTAGGAGATGCTGAGGCGTAGCATGGTAACCTTGAGTTGTCGATAGCATGTACCCATCTGGCAGGTGGTAGCTCATCCCTCTGTGCCCTCTTTGTTCATGTTCGGCAGAAGCCGGTAACTTTCCACTGTGGGCATGGTTGGAGGCTCTTGGGAAGAATCATTATGTGTTGTAGACTGTTGGGGGGTCAGTCCATCAGCAGACATCTTAGGGTGCAAGTCAGATTGGACTCCTCTGCAAAGTATTGCTAATAAATGTATGTTTGTATTCCCTACTCTGACCGACTCTTCATTACTTGGGAAGGTAGATTCAAGGTTCCATCACTGTATAAATGGCTATGGTGGGAATATAGACGTAAGTGAACCGAAGTACCACATGTATCGAAAGAGAAATGTTTCACTCTTTGACGACAGTGATAACACAGAACTTTTTTTTAAATTTACAATCTTACTTTTTATTCCTACTGCTGTCTTCATGACACCTCAGACCAGAGGTAACAAGTCAATGCAAGGTGTAACAAAGGGCATGTTCTGAGCGGCCTCTTCCGCTACCCCTGGCCACCTATAATGACGTAGCCCACGATCCTGCAGCTCAAAGCAAACTGACTCCGAACACAGACTTCTCAACAGTGACTGCCAGTGCAGCTAACTTCCCCAGAGTCCTAAAAGCTCACTATTCAATGACATCAATCCAGCACAACATTACAAACCATTGCTCACACCAAAAACATAAATATAGGAGAACCACTAGGTAGAGCCCTTAACCTTGTTCAGAATACCCATTGTCTGAAAAGAATATTCTGTATTAAATATGGGAATTTTCCTTACTTACCAAAATTGGGAGCATATAGAAGCAAGGTAAAGAAGCACACAGAAGCAAAGTCAGACCAGCACTAAAACATATGCTTTTTAAAGTAATAAAAACTGGAATATTTTAGCTTTATCTGCCAGTCAACAACACTGTGACATATGTGATCTTGGTAAAATCATTTTCTTTTTGTCTGCTTCATTTTCCTTACGTGACACAATTGGGAGCACTTAGAAGCAATGCAATAGGAGCATGCTGAAGCAAGGAAAAACCAGAACTAAAACATACTGTAATTTAAAATAATAAAAACTGGAACATTCTAGCTTTATCTTCAGTGGGATATTAGAATACAACATGATTTGATAATCCACCGTAGAGGTGCACCACAATCCATATCAACATAAAGGAACAATGCTCAATTTATACTCCAAAATATTTTCAATTCTTCATTATATTTTATTTCTTAATCGTATAAATCGTTACAGTGAAGACAGCCAAAGCATTTGTCTATAAAAATTGACTTGTTCAGGGCACATTTGTTCCAATGATCACAACCTTCATGTAATAGTATATCCTTCAACACCTGCTCTCAGCAATATAGAATTTGCTATGCGGGTGATTTAGGCCAAATTGCAGTAGCTACCCGTCCTCTGCCATTGTGGAGGGGGGGAGGGGGGGGGGGGGGGGCAGAGGAGGGTAGGTATTAGGGGACAAAAATATAAACACAATTTACTGTGATCCTGTACCTTTCTCTCTCCAGCACCAGCAACGCAGAGAGCTGGAAAGAGCTGGAGAGAGCTTCACTGCGCTTGAGAGTTTGGCCGGCCTGAGACGACCGGCCAAACCCTCATGTGCGGTGAAGTGAGTGCCCACCACTCCCCGACCAGCAGTGTCTCATCCTGGACCCAACCTCAAGACTCGTCAGAGTCCTGGGGGCGGGTTAAGGGGATTAAAAGAAAACAATAATAAAACGGGTTTATAACTCGCGTTATTATCGTTTTATTTGCTGGTTGTGCCGGGGCAGCGCTCCTACCCTCTAATGGAGTGGCTGCCACTGCATAATTGGTACCCAATTCTATTACATTGCCCAATCCTCCAAACAGGGTCTATCCCTCAGCATCTGTCCACCACCGTGTGAAGGTTACTATATGGGTGGTTTGGGCATATTTGCCTCGAGATGGCACTCCAATTTGTGCTGACGGGTTCTGTTCAGCAAAATGAAAATAAAATGTGTATACTTCAAAAAAGATATTTGTGAATTAGTCGTTACTTCTGCTGTGCTACCTGCAAATAACTTAGAGTGGCCACTGATAACATGTATCTAGCACATGTAGGTCAGTGGTTCGAATTTAGGGTGTCAGATTGATGGATAATTATTTCGATTAGTGAAACTGATGTTGTGGTTGCAATACCATCTATTTTAAAATGGTTTATTGCTGCATGAAATGCGACAGTAAGCAATGCATGAATATTGAATTATAGGAAAGCAAGGATCCAGTCGATATCTTTTTCACATTAATACATTCTCAATTCCAAATTAAAAATACTCACTGCAAATTTTAAATTCGTTTGCGCTTGACCAAGTAAGGACGAACATCGTATTCTAACGTGCATTTGCCCTCTCCAATGCCGTATGGAGGAACTGAATCCTAAACAAGCGCCTTAAAATATCCCATTCAAGCACTACTTGAAAACTCTCTGTGTAATCCTTCATTTGGGACAAAACTTTAATTCCGCACACCTCTTTCCCATTGACTGCGTGTGCTAAACCACTGGATGAAAGGGCTATGTTAATCCCCTAGTAAATAAACCTTTAGCCGGGGTCAAGAAAGGTCACCGATCTTGTTTTTTTCTTATTTTCTCACTTGATGCATTGAAATGCTTTCTGTGTTTCAGTCCAGTTACTCTTTTGTTTTCTTAACTTCAGCCTGTTTCTCCTAGGTGCGAGCTTTTTCCATTTTCCATTTTGCATCAGCTGGTTACTTATTAGTGATATTGTTTTGCACATTTTAGTAACTTGATAGCTGAGTTATCATTTTTTTCTATACTAATTAAATTTAACTCGGTTGTTGAACCAGATATAAAACACTATTCTAATCTCTTATTCTCTGTCTGGTCACTTTGCAAATAAAAGTCGGTTTTTGTGCTTCATGACTATTTTATCAGCGTTTACATGTACCTTACATATGGATTGAGATTAGCATTAATTTATTATTATTCTTACATGGGCTTATTGAATATCATTGCAACATACATATCACAAACAGAACACAAATAAAATGTGGCTATACAGGGAAGAAACTGGCGTATGGTAAATTAAGTAAATTTAGATCAATTAAATAAAGTTATATCAGCATATATGGAGAAGGTTGCGTGCACCCAGGAATCTTTAATGATTTTGGTGAGGTGTGGATATTTGGGCATATAGCCACGTCATTGCTACCTAGAATTGGATTTTAATGGGGGATATTTAAAGACAAAGCTAGTAAGACCATGATTCAGACTTTTTTGTTAGAGTGTGTTAGAAATGGGGGGGGGGCATATTATCTAGGGAAGGCGATAAATAACGCAAAGCGTGCTTAGTGCTTTTTTATTTATCGCCGTCCATCGCTGGTATTTATCGCCCTGGTAGCACGTTATTAACAACCAGGGCGATAAAAATCCCAGCGATATTGGGGAACTCGCTGTTTTGCAGGGAACATTGTTGGGTTTCCAGCGATGTTCCATGCAAAACGGCAATAACCTTGCTCATACGACCCTGATGTCATATCAGCATAATCCACCCCCTATGTTAGGGATATTAAGGAATTCAGCAGATGTTAGTTTTTGGTGAAAACCTCAGTTTTCGCCAAAATCTAACATGTGCTACAATCCTGTGGGCAGCCTTGTAAACATCACAATGTGAACATCAGCGATATTTTACAAGGTAGTCCATCCGGGGTACGCCTAGTGATGCCCACTTTGCATCTCATTTGAGATGCAAATGGAGGAGTCGGGAAAAAGGGTGCTGAGATGCGATTATGCATGTTAGCACCCTCTTGAAAATAGGGCAATGATTTTAGCTCCGCTTTTTTGGCTTTTTAACCCAAAAAAGCGGAGATAAAACCCTTGTTGATATGCCCCTTGGGTCTCTAGTTGGCAAGGGCTTGCCCCTTTGTCCAAGTAGGGACCCTTCTTCCTAGTCAGGATAAGGGAGTGACACTCCTAAAATAACCCCTGCTCAACCCCTTGGTAGCTTGGTACAAGTAGTCAGGCTTATCTTAGAGGCAGTGTGTAAAGCATTTACACATAACCAACAGTAATACAGTGTAAGCACTACAAAAGGAAACCACACCAGTGTAGAAAAATATCCAATATTTTTATCTACTTAAAACATGACCAAATACGATAAAAATCCACAATACAGTACTAAATAGTTAACTCGCAAGATGTCTTTAAATTGCAAAAATAAGTTGGAAACACAGTTCGTACGAGTCGGTAGCTCGGTCCGAGCCTACCGCGATGCTGAAAACAACAGAGTCTCGCAGTTCCAGCTGACCGCGTCGGTACGGGCCTTCGACAGCGTGAACAGACTCGTTAACAGTACCTTCCTTAGGGCCGCTCACATGGAGGGGCGAGTCGGTCTTGGCATCCGTTGTGGTTGCGATGCAAAGAGGAGGAGGTTCAAGGTGCGGTGTCCTCTTGATGCGGTGCGAGCAGCGGCTCGGTGACGATCGTCCAGACGGCATCTGTGAGACCAAGGCTGGCAGTGCAGGGCAAGACGGTGCTCGATGCAGTGCTGGCAGGTTGTGGTGCAGGTGACAGAGCCGGTCGTGGTGCCCGTCACGGTTATGGTGCAAAGTGGAAGCGGTGCAGGGAGCGGTGTCCTCTCGATGCGGTGCAGGCAGCGGCTCGGTGACGATCGTGCATATGGCGTCGGTGAGACCAAGGCTTGTGGTGCAGGGCGAGACGGTGCTCGATGGGGTGCTAGCAGGTTGCGATGCCAGGAGCAGAGCCGGTTGGCAGGAATTGGTGCTGGCCGAGCCGGACAGCTGTGCGTGACGAGGCGGTCACAGGTGTCGAGCCTGCGGCATCCGTTTCGGTGAGATCAGGCCAGTGAAGTGAAGAGAGGCGGTGCGGACTGCGGTGTCCTCTCGATGCGGTGCAGGCAACGGCTCGGTGATGATCATGCAGACGGCATGAGTGAGACCAAGGCTTGCGGTGCAGGGCAAGACGGTGCGGCCTGCGGTGTCTTCAGGACAAAAAAACAGCACCGGAGTTGGTGCCAAAGTCGGTCGCAGTTCCCTCCTCTATGTGGCAACTGAAACAGCGGTTCCAGGAGTGGAACCCAGAGGTTGGTGAAGTCTTTGCAGTCCCTGAGACTTCTTAATAGGAGGCCAGCTCGGTTTCAGGCCCTTAGAGATATTCAGCACAAGTAGAGAAAATTCAGTCCAGTCCTTTCACTGCCCAAGGCAGAAGCAGCAGCTGCAGGCCAACCTGCCAAAGCAACAACACAGCAAAGGGGCAGTACTCCTCCTGGCAGCTCTTCCAGCTCTTCTTCTTGGCAGGTTCCTTGATTCCAGCGAGTTCTTTGAAGTCTTTTCTATCACCGAGACAGGAGGCAAGCTCTACTTCAAGCCCTTGGAGAAAATTCTAACAGCAGGATGATGAAAGCACAGTCCAGTCCTTTCCCTACCTAAGACAGAAGCAACCACTGCAGGCCAACCCTTTAACACGCAGCATAGGGGCAGTACTCCTCCTCCAGCTTTCCCGGTTCTTCCTCCTGGCAGGTTCCTTAGTTCAGAAGTAATCTAAAGTTCTTGGGTCTGGGCTCCAATATTTATACCAGCAAATCCTTTGTCCTCTGAAGGCAGGGGGTCCTGTACCTAGTTTAAACCAGTTCTGGGTGCATTCTGCCTGTGTGCACCTTCTTCCTTTGTCAGTGTAGGCCAGGGTCATCAGATGCACCACAGGAGGTGGAGCCAGCATTGTGGAAGTCAGGCACAGCCCTATTCAGACCCAAGTGTGACTCCTCCCACCCATCTATGGGCAGATAGGTCTATTCAGCCCTGTGCTGACTCACCCTGTCTCCTGGAGTCTCCACCAGCCCCTGTCACTCACAAACCAGACAGACAATACACAAGCTAGTAGAGGCAGGCTGGATGGTTAGATATAAAAATAACTACTTTCTAAAAGTGGTATTTTCAAACACAGAATGTTAAAACCATCTTCACTATCTGCTAGATGCATCAACGTTCGATTTTGCGAATCCTTAATTGCGAAGTTTAAGGATTCGCATTTAGGGACTCGCAAAATCAGATGCATGTAGGATTTGCTAAAATATTAGCAATTCCTACATATTCCATATCTGCGACTCGCAGAGTGCGATTCGCAAATAAGGAATGACATCTCATTGATTCCTATGGGCCAAGAGGCCCATAGGAATGAATGGTGAGGAATTCTCAATTTGCGAGAATGCGATTTCAAGGGTGACGGGTGCCCAAAGGACACCCTGTTGCACCCCTTAAATTGACCTGGAAACTGGTATTGCACACACACATGTCCCAAGTACATGTGTGTGTGTAACATACAACTTTGAAAGATGCACTTTAGTGCATTTTTCACAGTTTTCGCTATTTACCATGAAGTTTGATTTCACGATAAATAGCGACCCCTATCAGCGAAATCACTAGCTATTTTACATTCATGCATTGCATTTAAGGAATCTCAATTTGAGATTCCTTAAATGCAATGGCAAATAGCGATTTATGCATTTGGGATGCTGCATCCCAAATGCATAAATACCGGTCGCAGGGGGGCAGAGTCTGAGAATTTGCCCCTTTGCGAACGGTATTTCACTTGATGCTTCTAGCTGTAAAAGATGTATTTTATCATTCTGAGTTCAGGCATACTACACTCGAATTTCTACCATGTTCCCTGGGTCAGTTAGGATTATAGGATGTTATAATCAAACTGCCTACTCTGGCCTATGGGGAACAGGTAGTCTTGCTATAGTGAGAAACGAAGTAGGCTGTAATTCACTATCAGCCACACACACCAGGGCATGTCCTAACTTTCTCGTGCAATGCACCTAGCCCAGGGGGGTAACTTGGGCCTACCTTAGGGGCGACTCACATGTAGAAAAGGGAATGTTTAGGGACTTGCAAGTGTGTGCAGTTGCCAAGTCGACATGGCAGCCCCAGGCTGCGCACAGGCTCCCCAATGGCAGACCAGAGTTACACTTTACGGGCTGTCTGCGTGGGTGGCACAATCCAGTGCTGCAGCCCACCAACAGCATTTGATTTATGGGCCCTGGCATGCGCAGTGCACTTTACTAGGGACTGACACATAAATCAAACAGGCCAATCTTGGAAACACCAATCCATAACACAGTTTACACAGAGAGCATAGGCACTTTAGCACCGAATGGCAGTGGTAAAGTGCCCAGAGTCCTAAAACCATCAAAAACAGGTCAGGGAAAAATAGGAGGAAAAAGCACAAAGTTTGGGGATAACCCTGGAAAAAGGGCCATTTCAAACAAGGTGTGATAAAATAAGATGATGCCTGGGCGGAATTTCAATTATGTCAGAGTAATCAGAGTAATTTCAGTAGTTCCATGTTTCTCTTTGATGCGGAATTACCAGTAATTATACAGTTACTCCGGCTCATGTAGTTTTGAGTAATTTAGAGGAAAATAATCCTACTGCAAGAGCACATTTAGCGAGTGCTGAAGCAGGCTCTCGGTCGCTATTCGTGCTTTGATATATAAAACTATTCTCGTCTCTTAGTCCCTGTCTGATAATTTTGTAAATAAAACTTGGTTCTTGTGCTTCATGGCTATTTTTTCAGTGTCTAGATGTACCTTACATATGGATTGAGATTAGCATTCATTTATTATTATTCTTACATGGGCTTATTGAGTAGCATTGCAAAATACATCACAGACAGGAGACAAATACAACATTTTGTCTATACGGGGATGAAAACTGGCTTATGGTAAATTACGTGTGTTTAGATCAATTAAAGAAAGCTATATCAGCACATTCGAAAAAGCAGTGCGCACCAAGGAATCTTTAATGATTTTGGTGAGGTGTGGCAATTTGGGCCTACAGCCAGGTAATTGCTACCTAGAATTGGAGTTTATTGGGGGATATTTAAAGACAAGCTAGTAAGATCATAATTCAAATTTTTTTGTTAGGGTGTGATAACAAAGATTAGGTCTGAGCGGAATTTCAATTACTTCAGAGTAATCAGAGGAATTTCAGTAATTCTGTGTTACTGTTTGACACTGAATTGCCAATAATTATGTGATTACTCTTGCCAGCTTATTTATGAGTCATTTAGAGGGAAAGAATACTACTGCAAGAGCACATTTAGCGAGTGCCCCCCTCACTTGCTATTCGTGTTCGACTGCATTTAGCACTATATCTTTGCACAAAATGCATTTCTGCGCCCATTTTGGACGTAGGGGACACTTTGTGCTAAGAAAATAGAGCAAAATGCAGGGAATAAGTTGAGGGACATACTACCTCAACATCAAATTAAGTGATTGTGAGCAGCTGCTCATGCTCGCTATTCATGTTTATTTGCACTTAGTGCTATTTCTTCCGGCAAAATGCATTCTTACGTCCATTTTGAATGCAAAGTGGTATTTTTCTGCTAAGAACTAGCGCTAAATCCAGAATTACTCTTGTTGTATAATTATGTGCAATCTTGCAGAATTCTCAGGTCTAGTCAAGTCAAAACCACTTTAATCGATTAATTAAAATCATAAAAGGTATACAGTCAAATTACATCACACAGTTCATAAATACAATTGAAATATCACAAATATTCTCAGGTCAGTTCACGGGATTGTGCTACACTTAATTACTCAAGTTACGCCCACCCCTAAAAAAGATCCAAGTTGCACCTCTTCTTGTGGTGAAACCCTGAAAAAGCCTGGCAAGTGCATGATTATGGTGCTCAGAGGAGGTCTGCATGTGACACCATAAAAATCTCTAATAAATGCATACATTCATTCACTGAAGTGGGGGAAACCGCTAAATGCCCCCATGTTGACACTGAGAAATAAGTGTCCATTGGCATTGGGAAGTGAGTCGTGGCCAGCAGGTGGACTTGCTGTAGAGGGCCTTGGTCTGTTGGCTGAAGGCGGTTATTGTGGATATCGAACAGTGGTATGAATGTTAGATTGTAGTGGAGCTCTGCTGGACTAAGATCATAAAGGTTTACTGGGCCTGACAACAATATATAGGGCACCACCACCTATTGGCCAATGCTAAATCTACGCAGATTTTTCAAATTGCAAAAGACTATTACTTTCTGAGTATTCCATTCTGCGGCTGATTTACAAGCGAGAGGGACGTATGTTTTTTCCTGTATTAAAAGTGACACACCTGCGGCTTGTAAATATGCCCCTCTGTTTGTAAATATAAATGTTCTTCACTTCTGTGTTTCCACCATGTTATGTACACTCGTATGACTTTACTTCACAGTATATTACAATTGTTTCCCACGGCTCGCCCTGCCACAACCTTACCATCAGTGGCGGCTCTTCGAGAGAGTGCTGCGGTGCGGGGCAGGGGAGGGGCAGGGTGGGGGCATTAACCTCTGGAATTGGACCGAACGGAGTTGAGTAAAGAAATAAAGAAAGAAAACGAATTACTTTGCGTGCTGCATCACTGATTTGGCGTTGCAGCGTGCGCAATGTAATTCGTTCTGTATATTTATTTCTTTACTCAACTTTGTTCAGCCCAATTCCGGAGTTTACTACCCCCCACCCAGCCCCATCACCCCGCAGCACTCCCTCGAGGAGCCGCCACTGCTTACCATTGAACTTAACTAAGGTAGTGATGTCACGCACACGCTCCCTCTTCAAGTATCCACCTTCCTTCTTGTGCATTCCAATCAGTCAATGTTTCTCTCCTAGTTCCATCTTTTTATAGCTTAAGAAAGTGACTGAAACCAGGTGAACAGCACCCAGCTTCTTGGCTTTGAATAAAATATAACCAGGGCCACTGGAATATTACGGCAATGGAAGATCAATGTATAGAGCAGTGTTGACTAAATTATACTGCAGGAATAGAAGTATTATGCTGTATTAAGCAGCACATTCTGGGGCAGCATGTTTTCAAAACTGTGTCATTTTACACATATTAAAACTGGGCAAACGTTTCACCTGGTGTAACTAGTTGAACACATGAATGTGGCAATCAGCATCTAAAAGGAGATGGCTAACCACTGCAAAGCATCTGCACTATGCGGCACTACCTGTGGCATGTTTTTTTTAACACTTTATTGCTTTGAAATCTGCAATATATGCAGCATACAGTTGACAAGGTGGCAAATGTGGTAAATTCATAATTATGAGGAAACCACAGCAACCGCAAAACTGCTTAATTACAATGGTCCTGGTTATAGTCGGTTTGATTCAGACATGCCTATAGCAATGGGTAATGTTTTTATTCTGTAAATCATAGTTGCTTCCAAAAGTTATAGATTTGGATCATTTTTACAGAGTTTCCATGTTATATCTTCGCCTATGTTCACATAACACGAGAAAGAGAACACGTATAGACAAAAGTCACGTGGTCACCATCTCATTGTGTAACAAATTCCATCTTCCGCCTAAAATATTATTACTCAATTTAAAAATGTGATGATCAGAGCACCCACATGCATTGACGCACAATAAGGAGGACCAGAAAATATAGGGCTGCAAAGAGGAGAAAATAGAATGCCGGCAAGGATATACCTTCCGAAGAATCCATACATAGATTTCCATTCGGGCTCCTAACACTCTAAAAAGCAATCGAAGGCTGTAATGTCAATCTTTGTTTTATAAAATAACTTTCTGTGATTCCATAATGGTCAGGAGTCAACCAATGACCCTTAATGTGGTGTCATCGGTGAAAGGACCTTTAGACATGGCTATAGCCAGAATTGCTGAACAGAATTACATAACATTTGGCAGGAAGGTAGATGTTGCTTCAGGGATGTGCCTTTTTGTTATTTTAATACATCCATTCAGTAGTTTTGGAGTTATTTGAGGAAATTCCCGGTTGTATATATAGCGACACAGTGGATCCGCAACACCTCCAGATCTTGTGCTGGGATCTGATTGGCTGCAAACACTTCAAACCAGGAAGTGTTGGCAACCATTATGTCACTCGGTTGAACAGAGTCACAGAAAAAACTAAAAGGGGCAGAGTGAAAACGCCCTGACCCGCTAGGCCTCTTAGGGGGTCCCACAGGGACCCCCAGGTTCAAAAAAGCATTTTTTTAAAATGTTTTCGGTGATAGTCGAGCTAGATCTGCACCACCTGCCCAAAAATTAAAAGAAAACAAAGCACAGGCACCCACACTTTAGTATTAAGCCCTTGTGTGAGCCAGGTCCCAGGGACATTGTGGAAACATATGAGGGGAAGCATGGGGCCCCCCTCCTTATGCTATTCAAAGCCCGGGGACTGCCACCTCTTTAGGCACTGATCAATAGAAATGTGGGGGCCCCCTAGGACCCCGCAGTCCCAGGGATGGCTACCTCCTGGGGGCACTTAAGTAAATAAATGCAGAGGGCCCACCCTGCCCACCTGCAGCACCAGGGACAACCACCTCCTGGGGCACTGACAAATAGAAATGTGGGGGGCCTGTTAGGCTCCCCTGCAGGCCTGGGGATTGCCACCTCCCTGGGGAAATCAGTAATAGAAATGTGGGTGCCATCTAGCCCCCCCCCACACAGTCCCGGTAACCACCACCTCCCTGGGGCAATCAGTAATAGAAATGCAGGGGGGTGCTCAGCCACCTGCAGTCCCCCGGAGACCACATCCTTCTGAGGCTCAAACAAATGCAGTGGGTCTGTTGTGGACCCCAGCCTTGGGGACAACCAACTTCCTGGGGCAAATTAGAATAAAGGAGGGCCCTTGTGCCCCCACCCTCCTGGAGCCTTATATGGCCCTGGGGACATTGCAGTTTGCTATGGCTTGGTGGGAGCATTATTGCTCCCGCCAAACTATAACAAACTCTGCTCTATTTCGGCTAAGCAAGAGCATGTAAAATGGATTTCTTACTCAAAGAGAAGCAGAATTGCTTTTGGACAGAGAGAACTGCATGTTTAGCAGCTCCCTCTGTTCAAAATAAATGCTGGTTCCCGTAGCATGCAGGGAGCTGGCAGCAACTGCAGGGGCCTTCTGCATCCCCCATGGTCTCCCTCAAAGTGTCTGTGTGCCCTGGGTGGGCCTAGGGCACCCAGACTAGAGGCCAGGCCCCAGAGATGGGGTCCTTGGGACCATGAGTGGCCCAGGAGGGGGCCCACGCAGCCCACCTCCCATCAATGAATACATTTTTTTTTTATCAAGGCCAGGCCCCAGGGGATGGCATCACTGGGGCTGAAATAGGCCCGGGACAGGGAGGCTCAAACCTCCCCCTCCCATTAATTAATTGTAAAAATATTGTTAGAAGAAGGCAAGGCACCGGGGATGGGGCACTGGGGCCCAAATTGGCCCAATAGGAGGCACCCTCCCTTTAATTAATTTTTTGAATTTTTTTTAAAAAGGAGGCTCGGGCCCTGGGGATTGGGGTCCCTAGGGCCGAAATTGGCCTGGGGAAAGGGTCAGCACAGCTCGCCTTCCCATTGCAAAAAGGGCTGCCCCAGAGTATGGGTTCCCCAGGACCCAAAACGGCCCAGGAAAAGGGGACTACACGGCCCCCTCCCTAAATAATTCAACAATATATATTTTTTAAACTGCTGGCAAGTTGCCGGAGGCCCCACCCCCCTTCTCCACCACTCTGCTAATGCGCCTCCAGGCGCACTGCTGGTGGGGGGATGAGGTACCCTTGGCTGCAGAGGGTCCTTGGGGGCCAACAAGCCCTCCTGTTACCTCCACACAGGGGGACAGTTTAGAGGTCTTTGGAGGCCATGCCCCATTCTCCAACGCTCCTGGCACACTACTGGTTGGAGAGGGAATTTCACTTTACTCCTGAGGGTCTCAGAACTAATGTAGGCTACTTCCCCCAACCAGTAGTGTGCCAGGAGGCATGTTTGCAGAGTGATGGAGAAAGAGGGCATGGCCTCTGATGACGTCTCAACAATCCAGCTGTGTGGGCCATACTGAAGGTAACAGAAGGGGTAGTTGGCCCTCAAGGACCCTCAAGAGCCAAGGGTACTCCATCTTCCTACTAGTAGTGCACCAGGAGGTGATTTTCAGCGTGGTGGAGAATGGGGCCGTGGCCTCCGACAACCTCTCAGCAATCCTACTGTGTGGGGCTTACTGAAGGTAACAGGAGGGTAGGTGGTCCCCAGGGATGTCCTTGGAGGTCAACAACCCCTCCTGTTACCTCTAGTAATTAACATTTTTTTTAATGAATTACAGAACAATAACTGACCCACTGAGGGTGTCTGAATAAGCCAGAACTACCTATACCAGAATGCACTTGCAATGCTCATAGGGAGGCCAATTTGAGGGTGGACTGTATAATAGGTTACCATGTGTCTGCAAATATGTTGCTGCTTCGTTCTGCATCATGCCGGTGATCAAGGACCATTCTGTCCGAAACGTGTCATGTCTTAAGGATCTCAATTTTGTGAAAGTTCCTGTTAACGCTGTGGTTTCCAATAAATGAAGCAGCTTTTTATGAGTGCATTATAATTGAAAGCAACCCCATTTTTTGTGCATGTTTTGGCAAGTCCAATGCACCACTGCATAAACCTGCAGGTCTGAAGTGACTTTAATATGTAGTCACTAACCAGAGCAACTAGCTTTTAATATAGAGCATCAAACTCATAAACTGAACATTAAAATGGTCCACTGGACGAGACGCGCGAGCGCGTCAACAAGATGGCCGCCTCTACCGGAGCTCCGTAATCTCGTCAGCCTAATGAGCTGATTTACGACGATTTTGCCACAAGGTTTGCTTATTTAGCGCAGCGCTTACATCCTGTACCGGCCCCTACCTTCTCTGTCAATTTGGGGCGCTTTCATCGTGTGGGGACTCCTCTGCCTGTTTCCTGGTTCTTCTCCCCTGCCTCTGCTCAGACTCAGCCGACTGCTTAAGCACAGGGGGTGGTACACTCCTGAAGAAAGGGCCTGGCTTGGGCCTAGCCACTCCCACGGCTCACATTAACTCCTGCACTGCCTTTTGTTCAAGTACTTCTGGAGCTTTTAATACCCTTTTCCCTCATATTTATTAAAGTTTTGAGGTGGATTTGGTATTTTACATTTTTCTGACGTCAAAAGTGGTTTTTCCTCCTCAAGATGGATAACAAAGCTTCTAATATCAATAAAAGGAGGCAGCAGGTGTCTCCTCCCCCAAAAAAGTCTACAATTGTTGAATCCTCTGAACCTTCACTTACTCTGATATTGGAGGAAATTAAAGCGCTGCGCATGAATACTGATACTATTGCAAACGAAGTGAAAAATGTTCGCAAAGATATGGCGTCCATGTCCATGAAAGTCTCTGATAATTCTATTAAAATTCAGGACAATAAAACCAAACTCGACGCTTTTACACCTTTGATGGGTCAGATAGTACCAATGCATAACCGATTATTGGAATTGGAGAACCGTAATAGACAATATAATCTCCGCATTTTTAATCTGCCTGAGGAAGTTGAGGGCTCCGACTGTCGCTTATACTTGGAATCTTTGCTGCCTGGTCTTCTAAATCTCAAATTCCCGGAAAAATTTGAAGTGGACAAAGCCTCACACAGGAATCCACGCCATACTAAACCCAGGCAGATGATTTTCAAGGTCTTGCGTCACCATCACTTAGTCCTCATAAGGAAAGCAGCTAGAGACATTCCTTCGCTTCTGGTAAATGGCTCCAAAATATTTATCCATCAAGACTTTGCTAAAGAAACGGTCGCTACTCGCAAGGAATTTTCCTCTCTGCGTCCACAATTGAAAAGCCTTGGTTTTAAGTATGGTCTATTTGATCCGTCTACAATGCGAGTTTGGAAAAACACCTTTTCAAAATCTTTTCATCGTCCCGAAGACCTACGAATCTTTCTGGACCAACAAGCTTCGTCATCGTCATCTATGGATACTCAAGCTCCTATTACATGAACGCTTTTAATTTGAGCTTTCCTGGCGATTCCTTTTTCTTCATGGGCTCCAACGGTTTTTGGTCATGCTTGTGGTACGGGTGTGCGTCTCTGTGTCCTTATTTATGTACCTTGTTTGTAGTTTTTTCTTCCTTTCTTGTTTCTTCCTTTTGGGTCTCTCCCTACCTTCTCTAGCTTTCTACGTAGAGTTACTTTTCTTCCATGGCTGTTTTCTCTCTCCTCTTCTTTTGACTCCTCTCTTCGTCCTAATTTTACTTCTTCATGGCTACTATTCATGATGTTAAAATTGTTTCTCTTAATGTTAAAGGATTGAGACATCCAGTTAAAAGAACTAAAATTTTAGACTACTTGGGTGCTTCTAAAGCTGATATATGTTTTCTTCAGGAAACACATGTTGATGATAGCATTTTACAATATATGAAAAAAAGTGGGTAGACACTAAAGTTTCATCACCTGCCCTTGGCAAAAAAAATGGGGTTGCGATTTTCTTTGCAAAGAGATTACACTGTCAGATTATCAATAAATTCACAGATGCAGAAGGTAGATTTATTGTTGTTAAAGTTAAAATTCATGATTCCACCTTCTTTTTACTTAATATCTATGGCCCCACAGCTGATGATCCTTTGTTTTGGTCTAACTTAACTACAGAAGTTTTAAAGTTGGGACAAGTTCCTTTGATTGTTGGAGGGGATTTTAATGTAATCATTGATCCGCTCCTTGATAGACTTTCTAATACCAAGTTTAGACCCCCTAAAGTTTTTCATGCTTTTAAATCTTTCCTTAGTACAACTAAACTGGCTGATGTATGGAGACTACATTTTCCCACTGAAAAATGGTTTTCCTTTTTCTCCAATCCCCATAATTCTCATTCAAGGATTGATTACTTTTTGCTTTCACCTTCCCTACTTCAGTCAGCTACTAATCCTGTTATAGGCACTATAGACATTTCAGACCATGCTTTAATTTCTTTTGTCTTAAATATCTCTTCTACTTTTACTAAACAAAATAGATGGCGTATGAACTCGAGCATTGTCCTTACTGATAAGCATAAACCTAAACTATTGCAAGCTATACAAGACTATTTTTTATTCAACCCTGAAGATTCCACGTCAATTGTCACCAGATGGGATGCATTTAAGGCCTACATTAGAGGTACCACTATTTCCATTATGGCTCATGAAAATAAACAATTTAATGCTAATATTAAGCATTTAGAAAAGCAAATTGCTAAATTTGAACGTTTATTTATCTCTTCTAATGACCCCCAGTACAAATTTACACTTCAAAAACTCCGCTATGAATTTAATGCCATCCTTAGTCAGAGAGCAGGAGTCCAACTTTCCAAGTCAAATGCTAAATTTCGTTTTAATACCAATAGATCTGGAAAACTCCTTGCTAATTACTTACGTATTAAAAGAGATAAGACTCAGATTACCTCAATACGAGGATCTCAAGGCAATGTGGCTATTTCTCATAATGATATTGTGCAAGAATTTTTGCGTTTTTATTCAACCCTTTATAGTAAGCCTGACACTTGCTCTGATTCTTTAATTGATTCCTTTTTAAATAAATGCAATTTACCCCATATTTACTTATCAGATATAATAGGTTTAGATTCTCCAATCACATCTGAAGAAATTCTGCTTGCCATTAAGTCACTACCCAAAAATAAATCCCGAGGTCCGGATGGTATCCCAGCAGAATTTTACAAAGAATTCCAATCTCATCTTCTCCCTTATTTGAATACTCTTTTCTCTCACTTTAGCTCCTCTGGTACTATCTCAGGCTCCTTTACGGATGCCTTAATTATTGTTCTGCCCAAACCTGATAAAGATCCTACCTTAGTTTCTAACTATCGTCCTATTTCCCTAATAAATCAGGACTGTAAGCTTTATGCGAAAATCCTTGCTACTAGATTAGCTCCTGTCCTCCATTCCATTATCCACCCAGATCAATCTGGTTTCATGAAAAATAGATATTCCGCTAATAATACTAGAACTCTACTACATATTATTGAACAAAGTTCTCACCTTACTTCCCCTGCAGGAGTGATGGCCTTAGATGCGGAAAAAGCATTTGACAAGATTCACTGGCAAATTTTATTTAAAACTTTATTATCTTTTGATTTTGGTGCCCCTTTTATTCGTATGATTTCTGCTTTATATTTTGCACCTACTGCTCGTTTGTTTATTAATGGTCAAACTTCTAGTCAGTTTCCTCTTTTTAGAGGTACTAGGCAAGGTTGTCCCCTTTCCCCACTATTATTTCTCTTAGGTATTGAACCTTTTCTTAATTATATTCGCCTTTGTGATGATATTCAGGGTATTGTGATCAATGATGTTACTGTTAAAACTTTAGCCTATGCAGATGATGTTTTATTATTTATTAATAACCCTCTTTCTTCTGTTCCCTCCCTATTAGACATTATTGCTCAATACTCTATGGTTTCAGGTTACAAATTAAATGTAAGTAAGACTGAATTTTTTCCTTTAAATGTGTTCTGTACCTCAGAGATGCTCCAGAATACAGATATTCTCTGGCAATCAACCAAAATTAAATATTTAGGTATTCTATTTGCTTCATCGCTGCCAACCACATTAAAGCTTAACTCTGATTTCCTAATTGACCACATTAAAAACAAAACGTCCAAGTGGTCTGCTCTTCATCTCACTTGGTGGGGAAGAATGGAATCTATAAAAATGAATATAGCGCCTAAAGTTTTTTATTCTTTAGCTATGATTCCCACCCAATTTCCTCTCAGTTTTTATAAAACTATTGACTCACTCTTGTCCAAGTTCCTTTGGTCTAACAAAGTTCCTCGTATTGCTTACAAAAAGTTACAAATTCCTAAGTCCCGTGCTGGTTTTTCCATGACAGATTTTCACCTGTACCATAAAGCTTTTATCTTAAAGCAGAGTGCCCTTTGGTTTAATACTTCACACATGGTGAAACCTCCAATTTGGTTGGATATTGAAGCTTCCATTGTACGGCCCTTTTCTTTACCTTCATTGATGTCGATGTCATCCACAGCGAAGGTTGTTCATCTTTCCTCTATCATTAAGTCCTCCAGATTGATAATTAATGACTTAGATTCTAATTTTGAATTACCCCTACTATCCACAGTCCACTTGTCTTTATGGCACAGTGCGCTACTTAAATTGAACAGAAACATTTCCTTCTGGTCCTCTTGGATTTCAAGAGGAATATTATATCTTAAAGATATTTTTAATGGTAATGCTTTTATTCCTTTCGAACAGCTACAGTTAAAGTTTGGTATCCCAGCTACTGACCTTTTAAAATATCAATTTTTGTGTAACTCTATTTTGGATTCCTTCCCCAATGGTATTCCCTCTTCCACCACAAATGACCTACTAATTTATCTCACAGCTGTAACATCTTCCTCTAAAGCTGTCTCTGTTTTTTATAAAAAACTCTCCTCCTCACAGGGCTCCAATGTCCAGATTATTTCGTCGTTTTGGAACACTGAACTTTCCATTTCCCTGTCAGATGACACATGGTCCTCTATATGGCTAGACAGTATCTCCGGCTGGCTCCCAGTGTCCCTTTATCAAACTAATGCTTATATTTTATTTAACACTTTATGGACTCCGTCTCGTCTCTTCCATGCAAAACTGTTACTTTCTGATGTTTGTTGGCACTACAATGCTAGCCCTGGTTCACTTCGCCATATGTTATTTGAGTGTCCAATTATTTTGAAATTTTGGTTGGAAGTATGGAATGTAATATTGAACATTTTACCTTTAAAAGATGATATTTCCTTTAATTTTTTAATTTGCAAATCGATTGCCCTAACTCATCCCCTCTCTGAGTCAGAGGCAAAATTGTTTAATTTTCTAATCACAGCTGCCTTAAAATCCATTACTTTCTGCTGGAAAGATGCTTCTTCTCTTTCAGTTCATGCTTGGTGGTCATGGATTACCTTTACGAGAAGAGGTGCACAGCTCTCTCTTAAAGGTGTTTCTCATAATTCTCAATCCTTTCAGTCGTTTTGGTCTCCTATTGATTCATATGTTTTGCATTGATATCGTTATTTATTTTCTTATGTTCTAATTTTACATTGCATTTTTAATGTAACTCTGTAGTTTATGAATTCACGTTCCTGACATGTTATTTCTTTTCCCCTCTCCCTCCCTTTCATCCTTACCCTTCTTTTTTAATTGCGATTCGGTTGTATTATTATATGTTAATATTGTGTATTATGATTGATTGCATTTCCTATTGGTTATTTGATCACTTACGCCTGTAATTTCCTTCCTCTTTTTTTGTATTGTACTTATTATTTTTTCTTCTGCCTTAAAATTTAATAAAATCTTTCTGAACTTAAAAAAAAAAAATGGTCCACTGGCGAGTTTTGAACGTGAACAAAATAAATTACACGATGGCGGACCCACTGGGGTTGTTTGAATTATGCAGAACTACCTATACCAGAATGCTCTTGCAATACTCACGTGGAGGCCCTCCTGAGGGCAGACTATATCATAGGTTACCGTGCGTCTGCAATTATGTTGCTGCTTCATTCTGCATCGTGCCTGTGATCAAGGACTGTTCTGTCCAAAATGCGTCAGATGGTAAGGATCTCAATTTTGTGGAAGATCGTTTTACGCTGTGGTTTCCAGTAAATAAAGTAGCCTTTTGTGAGTGCCTTTTCATTGAAAGCAACCATTTGTAAGTGTATATATACACATAAAAGTGGTCACCAGGAAGTAGTAACACTAAGGACCATGTTTTCATCGGAAAAAACTTTTTTTTTTTACTTGCTTATATCTTTGTTGCTGTTTGACAAATCCTCATGAAATATTCCCAAAAAGTGTGTAATTGATTCTCGTTGTGCATGGAAAGCTTTGAGGTGATCCTCCAAGTGAAGGCTGAGAAAAAGTGGGGGTAAAAAATAGTGTGATTCCCATGTTAATTCCCCTAGACTCTCTAAACATGCTTGCAGCCCAAACCCCTGGACAGAATTTCACCAAAATTGGCAGAAAGCTAGCTTTTGGTACGCAGATTTTGCTTTTTGCTGTAAACCTGTTCAGTAGTTGTTGAGAAATTTAAGGAAATTCAAATTTGTTTATCTACAATCTCAACTAATTAGTGACAATCAAGAATGCACGCACCAACAGGAATACTGTAACCTGACCAGAGCAGAGAGTTCAGGCCGCCATTTTAGTTAATCGGGACAGTCCCTGGGGCTGAAATCCACTGGCAGCACTTGGCATAAGGGGTCAGGTTGGATGTATCGTAACACCATTGAAGGAATTATAGGATCTTTCAGGGAGTCCACATGTTTATAATATGTCACTAAACAGGTTTTTTTCCAAGCTCAATATTTGCGAATTCATTGTGAATAGCAGTGAGGGCCGCACATGTAACGTCATGTTGAATTCATAAATTTCAGTAAACGGTAGAGAAGGCATTCACAGACCCAGTCTGACTTTGATGCACCCACTCACAGACCCACTCAGAGACTCATCCATCCACTCACAGACCCACTCAGAGACTCATGTATCCACTGAACTCATGCACCCACACAGACTCACTCAGATACCCACGTACCAACTTACAAAACCACTCAGAGTCATGCACCTACACACAGACACACTCGGAGACTCAGGTACCCACTCACAGACTGACTCAGAGACCCATGCACCCACTCACAGACCCATTCAGATTCTCATGCACCCAATCACAGAGCCACCCAAAGACTCATGCACCAACTCACAGCCTCGCTCAGAGACTTATACACTCAATCGCAGACCCACTCAGATACTCACACACCCACTGACAGACCCACTCAGAGACTCATGCGCTCACTCACAGACTCACTCAGACTCATGTACCCGTTCACAGACCACTAAGAGATCCATGCTCCCACTCACAGACCATCTCAGAAACACATACACCCTCTCACAGAGCCAGAGTCATGTACCCATTTACATACCAACTGAGAGACATATACACTCAATTACAGACCAACTCAGACACTCATGCACCCACTGAGAGACTGATTCACCCAATCACAGTCTTGCTCAGACACTCCTGCACCCATTCACGGATCCTCTCAGACATTTATGAACCCACTCAATGACCCACTTAGACATTCACCCACTTACATATCCACCTAGAGACTCATGCTCCCACTCATAGACCCACTCTGAGACTGATGCGCCAACTCAGAGACTCACTGGTATACTTATGTACCCACTCACAGACCCACTCAGAGGCTCATCCAACAGCTCACAGACCCACTTAGAGACTCATGCACCCATTCACCGACCCACTTATGACCCAAGCACCCACTCACAGACCCACTCAGAAGTTTGTGCATCCATTCACAGACCCACTCAGAGACCAATACATTCACTCACAGAACCACTCAGAGGCTCATGTACCCACTCAGAGGCCCATGCACCCACTTAGAGACTTATACACTCAATCACATATCCACTGAGACACACATGCATCTACTCACAGACCCACTGAGGTTCATGCACCCACTCACAGACATTCTCAGACACCCCTGCACCCACTCATGGACCCACTCAGACATTTATGCACCCATTCACAGACCCACTCAGAAGTTTGTGCATCCATTCACAGACCCACTCAGAGACCAATACATTCACTCACAGAACCACTCAGAGGCTCATGTACCCACTCAGAGGCCCATGCACCCACTTAGAGACTTATACACTCAATCACATATCCACTGAGACACACATGCATCTACTCACAGACCCACTGAGGTTCATGCACCCACTCACAGACATTCTCAGACACCCCTGCACCCACTCATGGACCCACTCAGACATTTATGCACCCACTCACAGACCCACTCAGAAGTTTGTGCATCCATTCACAGACCCACTCAGAGACCAATACATTCACTCACAGAACCACTCAGAGGCTCATGTACCCACTCAGAGGCCCATGCACCCACTTAGAGACTTATACACTCAATCACATATCCACTGAGACACACATGCATCTACTCACAGACCCACTGAGGTTCATGCACCCACTCACAGACATTCTCAGACACCCCTGCACCCACTCATGGACCCACTCAGACATTTATGCACCCATTCACAGACCCACTGATACACTTATGCACACACTAACATACCCACTCAGAGACTCATGCACCCACTCACCGACCCACTCAGAAACTCCTGCACCCACACACAGACCCAACAGACAGTTAAGCACTTACTCATAGACTCACTGAGGAATTCACCCACCCACAGACCCACTTAGGGGCTCAGTTCAGTTCAAAATCGTTATTCAGCAAGTTAAAAATAGCCATAGAATACATACAACATGAATTAAGACAGCTTAAAATCATTCCAACTAATCCACACAATACATAACGTATTGTGTGCCACAGGTTCATTATAACAAACAGAAAGGAATGTAACACATGATACTTTTCCTAAAATTCATGGCTTCCTTCATAAAAAGAGCAACATTAAAACACACCCAGAGGCTCGTGCATTCACTCACAGACCCACTCAGAGACTTATGCACCCACTCACTGATGCACAGAGACTCATGCACCCACTCAGAGATCCATTCAGATACTCACACACATATCACATAAACACTCAGAGACTCACACACCCACTCACAGATGCACTTAGAGACTCACGCACCCACGCAGTCATGCACCCACTCAGAGACTAACGCACCCACTTATGGACCCACTCATAGACTAATGCACCCACTCTCAGACTTATTCAGAGACTCTCGCACCCACTTACTTGTGTACCCACTCAGAGTCACACACACAGTCACTCACAGACCCACTCAGAGATTCACACACCTACTCACATACCTACTCAGAGACTAATGCACCTACTCACAGATTCACCCAACTTTTATGCACTCACTCACAGACTGATTCACACACTCATGGAGGTACTCACAAACCCACTCAGATACTCTCATGCCTACTCATAGACCCACTAAGACGGTCACTCAGACATTTACACACCCATTCACAGAACCACTCATGCACCCACTCGCACACCCAGTGAGACACTTATGCAGTCACTGCCAGACCCATACAGATGGTCACTTGCCCACTCGCACACCCATTGAGACACTCACATATTCCTTCATACACCCACTGAGACACTCATGCACTCACTCACTCACTCACTCTCAAAGGTTATGGGTTGCAGGTAGGAAATAAACTGTTAAACACCTTGAAAAAAACAAAGGTTACAGGGACATTATAGTTAGAAAATAGAATAAACAAACCTTACAAATTCACTGAAAAAACTAAAGGTTACAGGGACATTATAGTTAGGCGCACCTTTCACTCGTGCAAAATTGGTGAAATTCAGCAGGTATAGTTAGTTGAGCTAACTTTAACTTGCACCCCCTCAATGCACTGCTTATGACCTCACATATTACTTTGCTCATGACATGGTTAGTGACATCACTGATGACATCTCAAATGACATCACTGATGACATCATCCACAGCAACACTCTCACCCATCACACCCCTATACTTCTCATACACCCACTTGCACACACACAACCACTCACATACCCATTTACAGACCCATACAACTACTCACACATCCACTCACTCATCCATGGGGCTACTCGCACACTCATACACTCACATAGAGTCACCCACACAACCACTCACTCATCCTTACAGCTACTTATACAACCAGTCACTTATCCACACAGCCACATGCTCACCCAAACAGCTATTCACACACCCACTTATTCACCTATACAGCCACTCACTAACACTTGCAAACACTCACACACTTGCAAACACTCATACACTCGCTCACACAACCACTTACATACCCATTCACACATCCATACAAGCACCCACACATCCGCTCGCTCATCCATACATCCATTCACACATACACTTATTCTACAATACAGCCACTCTCTCACCAACTCACTTAACCAAACAACCACTCAAACAGCCACTAACTCACCCATACAGCCACTTACACAGTCAGTCACTCACTCATACAGCCATTCAGATGTCCACTCACCCATACAGTCACTTACACATCCACTCACCCACCCAGACATCCACTAACACACCCACTCACTCACCCATACAGCTATTGACACACCCACTCACTCATCAATTCAGTCACTCACATAGCCACTCACTGACCAACACAGCTACTCACACACCTACTTACACACCCATAAAGCCACTCACACACCCATACAGGCACTCAGACACCCACTCATACATGGCTACATACACTCACACATTTACGTAGATAATATATGTTAGAAATAGTATCACTCATTAGTAGTACACAAAGTATACTATTTTAACTTTTGTAGTACCGTGGTATATATGTTTAAAGGAGTAAAGTGGAAGCCAACTTGAGCGGTTGATGTGAGTGTAAATATTTAATGATTGAGAGGCTGTCTGTGTGGATGAATGTGAAATGGTAAGTATTGGAGTATCTGCAATATTAGTGTCCCTATTGAAGGCATCTGTTGGCAACCAAAGAGACAAGTGTGCACCTTGGTGACTGTTATATGAGTGCAAGTACTTAATGATTTCCACTGCTTAGATCCATTTTGAATCAGGGCCTAAATTGCATGCACTATCCAGCAACCATGCGTATGTTTTCTCCTTTTAAAATATATCTTGCAAAAAATATGTACTGAGAAAGTTTCATGGATGCTAGTATAGTAGTAGGTCTGAAAGCAGCACACTGAAGATGTATTATAAAGGAAACCACTTGGCAGAACAAAACCTATGAGCAGTGTTAAGTCTTTTTCCCAAATCTTACCCTACGATATACCCACCCTACCACACCCTTGTTTTCCTCTGTTAGGCGATAGACCTTGTTTGGTACCTTATAAGCGACCTCTTTATAGCATAGAATGAATTTTGGACTTATGGCAGCACAACAAATTTGATAACTGTATCCATGACTTTCTATTTCATAAAGTAAACTTTTAATTACATTTGCATGAATATTTCTGGGACCTACTTGCATAAGTATCATCACTGGATAGAATTCTTTGAATTAGCCATTCAAAAATTTGTATGAGAACTTTGCGCAGAAATTAGCAGAACAAATAGCCGTCAATCAAGTCAAAATATATGAAGTTGGAGAAAATACAGGACAAATTCTAGTTATGAAAATTCATCAAAAGGAGGCTAGCAATTCAATAAAATACATTCAGGATCACTCAGGGCAAAGCGTGGAAAAACTAGAAGAGATTCTCGAAGTTTTTAGACAATACTATTCTAATCTATATACGGAGGAGAACTCTAAATACACATTAGAAAGCTTTTTGAATTATAATAATGATGGACTCATGACTAAATTAACAACAGAACAGACCTCAGTCCTAGAGAGAGATATTACTTGGGAGGAAACGGAAGCGGCTATTCTCTCTTTAGCCTTGGGCAAACCTACAAGGCCTGATGGAATTCCCTTGGAATTTTATAGGATGTTTTGACATATACTAAAGGAAGATATAATTTTAAAACTCATAGAAGCACAGAAAGGCAGACCACCAGAGTCATGGAGACATTCTATTATTATGGCCTTCTTGAAAAAAGATAAACCATCTACCTTACCGTCCTCTTATAGGCCAATCTCTTTAATAAATGCCGATAGTAAGATCTATTCGAAGATACTGGCCACTAGAATATCTAATATAATATCTTCCATAGCCTCAAATTTTCAACATGGCTTTATCCCTAATAGGCTAAAGATATGTGTGAGCAAATCAATGCGCACATCCCAGTATAGTGGGCACTCCCTCTGGTTCACAAAAAGGACTCCTCTGTTTTTGTTCAAACGTTTATTGGTTTGAATTGAAATTCATATTTTCATTAATGGATTATTTTTCATCCAGGTTTATCCTTTACACAAAAACAACATTGCTCCAATGCATTTCGAGTTGAAAACTCTTTCTCAAGGAGCTCTGTGAAGGAATGAGAACGATCTAAGTTTGTACCAGCATAGCATTAACAGGTAAATCAAGTGAAAACGACATTCTCAACGGTGAATGACAGCAAAATTAAATGAATGTAAACAATCTGTGCGTAAAAAGCCAGTGTGACTTTTGAACCAAAAGTGACTTATCACATTGTTTCACATGCGTGATCAAATTATGTAAGAGAATGGTCAGTGCACCCAAAAAGGAAACCAAGATATAAAAGCAGATAGTAGGAGAAAGCGGTAGGCAAATGAAAATTTGCTCACGTGTGTGCCGGGCAGAAACTGCCGTGCTGGATGGGACGGAAAGAAAAAGCAGGTTAGGAAAACGCTCTGTGGGCGGGTACTAGCGCGTTTAAGACACACTCGAAAGTGTTGTCAAAGCTTACCAAAGCTGGATTCTTCAAGGGACTGCAAGGGTCTCCGGGTTGGTTAGTAGCGACGTGAAGTCGCTGGCTTGCAATGCGGGGTCTCATGCGAGGCTGACTCTGTTATGAACGCGCGGCGGGCTGACTGATCATGAAGATCAAGGAAGGACTAACTCGGAGCGACTTTGGGCGCCATATTGGAACGGATGTTTGCCGCAAGGGAAAGGATAGTGAAAAGCTAAGAAAGACGTCGTCAAACAGTGTAAAAAATGGTAGAGGACACAACAAAGAGTAAGACAAAAGGGTTGGTGCAACAAACCATGAATTAATAATCAAAAATAAGTAGTCAAAAAAATGCAACAATAAATTCATGTGTACACAAATATGTGAACATATATGTAAACTCGCACAATTATTAATGTGTCCTTGTATACCCAGCCGGGTATTTATAGGAAGCAACTCAGTTCAATACGGTCATTGAGACCGAACGGTTTATAAGATTGCAAACGGTAAATCCATGAAGTCTCTCTTTGGAGAAGGAACTTGCTGTTATCTCTTCCTTCTTTTTTATCCACAATTTCAAGAATCATGAATTTCAACTGTGCCACTGTATGATGATTTTCCATGAAGTGTACAGCTACACTTGATTTTGCTTGCTTTGTCCTGATATTAGATTTATGTTCATTCAATCTGACTTTCATTTTTCGCTCAGTTTTCCCTATGTAGATTTTCCCACAAGGACACTTGAGAAGATAAATTAGGTTAGACGAGTCGCATGTTGCATTGACTTTTACCTTGATTTCTGTGCCTCTCATTGGGTGGTTGATTTTGTTACCACTGATAATGTTGTTACAATTGTTGCAGTTAAGGCACGGTTTTGTGCCTTTGTAGATGGGTTGAACAGGTGTTGCTTTCGATAGGATTTCCTTGAGGTTGTTGGCACGAGTGTATGCAAAAATTGGAGGATCTTTAAACATATCTTTGAAATCTGGTTCCAAAGCCAAAATTCTCCAATGCTGTAAAATAATCTTCTTGTATCTACCACTTAGTGTGGAATATTTCGAAACAACTACCATCCGGTTTGTTTCTTTTTTCGTTGTCTTTTTAAGAGCTGTTTCACGTGTGATTGCAGATGCTTTTCTTCTTGCTTCCACTGTGGTGTTTGCCGGATAACCTCTGGCTGTGAATCTTAGACTCATTTCGTCAATCCTTTGAATGTATGTATCCGGATTGGATACTATGCGTTTTAATCGTAACATTTGACTGTATGGGAGATGGCGCTTCAATGATTGTTGATGAAAACTTGTGAAATGCAACGTATTATTGCGATCGGTTGGTTTCCTGTAAAGGTCTGTGATTAAACCAGTTTCAGATCTCTTGATCAGTACATCCAAGAAGTTGATTTGTGTATCATCCAGATTCCATGTGATTTGAATTCGATCATCTTTAGTGTTTAGATTGTTGAGTTCATTTTCCAGCATGGTTCTAGTGCCTTTCCACACAAAAAATAAATCATCGATGTACCGAACGTACATCAGTAGGTTGTTGGTCCAAGTTGGGTTTTCATAGATGTACTGTTGTTCAAAATCAGCCATGTAAATATTGGCGTACGCCGGTGCGGCGCAGTTGCCCATAGACATCCCAGATGATTGTTGGAACCAGTTGTTGTTGTGACAAAAATAGCTATGTTATAAAGTATAAATCATGAGCTCCATGAGGAATACTTTCAAAGTTTCTGAGATGTTGCTGTGTGCTAGGCTCTTTTCAATTGCTTCAATTCCACCTCCGTGTGGAATTGAGGTGTACAAACTATTCACATCTGCGGTGCAGAAGAAAATCTTGTCATTTTTATCTATTTTGATTTCCGACAATTTGAGAATGAATTCCGTTGTGTCTTTTACATAACTTTTCAATTCTTTCACGAATGGTTGCAAATGTCGATCTAGAAATTTTCCCACAGGCTCGTGGAGGGATCCCTTGGTGGACACTATTGGCCGCATGGGTGGGTCCATCAGATTTTTGTGGATTTTCGGTAACAGGGTTATGGTGGGACTTCTTGGAAAATCTACCAATAAGAATTTCCTGGTACGATCATCGATGGTTCCTTTGTCGTGGGCTGCGTTGATAATCACTGTTAGTGTGGTTTTATATAGGTTCGTGGGGTTAGAATCTAATGGAATGTAAGTATCGGTTTTCCCGATATGTTCATCCATTTTGGCGTTGTACATGCTAGAATTCATGACGACGAGAGCCCCGCCTTTATCAGCCTTAATACATTTGATCAATTTGTTATTGGCAATTTTTTTCAATGTATCATTATCTTTCTGTGTTAAATTTCTGTTCTTAGTTTTTTTCCTGAAATTGATTTTTCCCAAATCCTGTTTGACCAAAGTCTCAAAAGTGTCTATACTTTTGTGGCTAACGGGTGGTATATATGAACTTGTGGGGCGTAGTCCACAGAGAAGATCCACTTTCTGATCTGATGATGGTGGAATTACATTTTCGAAGAAGTGGCGTAGTCTTAACTTTCTAGTTAATTTGAATGTGCTGGTCTCCAATTCCAGTTGATTGGTAAATGAAGTGGGGATAAAAGACGTGCCTTTCTGTAAGAGTTCAATCTCATGTTGCGATAATTCAATATCCGAGATATTAATGACTAACGATTCTGTTTCTTTTTGTCCTTCTTGGAGCCTCTTGTGTTTGGAACGTCTGGTTCCTTGTCTCTTGCTTCGCCTGGGTCATCGGTTGCCGCGGGGCCCTTCTCTAAAAAAGGACCGCTGTTGGATGTAGAGGCGCTCTCATTTGCTTGTGCTCTATCTTGTTGTTGACCCCTGGTGGTCTCATGGGGTGTTTTTCTAGGTTGCCTACTCGAGGTATCGCTTCCAGAGGAGGAAGTATCAGTGTTTTGGCTCGTTGGTTTGTTTCGACGACGTTGGGCATAGATGTCAGCCCAGGTATATACCTCATCCAATTGGTAATCCAAAGTGTCACGTTTGAATTTCCTCAGTTTCCTGTCGTTGATTTCTTTTGTGTGTTTTTCTAGTTGCGTTTTGATATCTTCTAACATTTGTGAAATGTCTTCAGTTGATTTGAAAGTTTCGAGTTCTTTTTCTACCTCCGAAATCTCAATGGTTAGTTCAATCAGGATGTTGGACAACTCTTCTACGATAAGTAATATAAGGTCCAGGCTACATTTGTTGAGGATAGCGTTCCACTTGGCTTGAAAGTTCTTTGAGTTTTTGCACAAGGAAGGTTTGAGTGCGATCCTCAATCCACGTGAACTCAACAATCTAAACACTAAAGATGATCGAATTCAAATCACATGGAATCTGGATGATACACAAATCAACTTCTTGGATGTACTGATCAAGAGATCTGAAACTGGTTTAATCACAGACCTTTACAGGAAACCAACCGATCGCAATAATACGTTGCATTTCACAAGTTTTCATCAACAATCATTGAAGCGCCATCTCCCATACAGTCAAATGTTACGATTAAAACGCATAGTATCCAATCCGGATACATACATTCAAAGGATTGACGAAATGAGTCTAAGATTCACAGCCAGAGGTTATCCGGCAAACACCACAGTGGAAGCAAGAAGAAAAGCATCTGCAATCACACGTGAAACAGCTCTTAAAAAGACAACGAAAAAAGAAACAAACCGGATGGTAGTTGTTTCGAAATATTCCACACTAAGTGGTAGATACAAGAAGATTATTTTACAGCATTGGAGAATTTTGGCTTTGGAACCAGATTTCAAAGATATGTTTAAAGATCCTCCAATTTTTGCATACACTCGTGCCAACAACCTCAAGGAAATCCTATCGAAAGCAACACCTGTTCAACCCATCTACAAAGGCACAAAACCGTGCCTTAACTGCAACAATTGTAACAACATTATCAGTGGTAACAAAATCAACCACCCAATGAGAGGCACAGAAATCAAGGTAAAAGTCAATGCAACATGCGACTCGTCTAACCTAATTTATCTTCTCAAGTGTCCTTGTGGGAAAATCTACATAG
This sequence comes from Lissotriton helveticus, assembly GCF_964261635.1. Taxonomy (NCBI): domain Eukaryota; kingdom Metazoa; phylum Chordata; class Amphibia; order Caudata; family Salamandridae; genus Lissotriton; species Lissotriton helveticus. Next base: position 1,824,993,526 of record NC_136057.1, read on the forward strand.
GGAAAACTGAGCGAAAAATGAAAGTCAGATTGAATGAACATAAATCTAATATCAGGACAAAGCAAGCAAAATCAAGTGTAGCTGTACACTTCATGGAAAATCATCATACAGTGGCACAGTTGAAATTCATGATTCTTGAAATTGTGGATAAAAAAGAAGGAAGAGATAACAGCAAGTTCCTTCTCCAAAGAGAGACTTCATGGATTTACCGTTTGCAATCTTATAAACCGTTCGGTCTCAATGACCGTATTGAACTGAGTTGCTTCCTATAAATACCCGGCTGGGTATACAAGGACACATTAATAATTGTGCGAGTTTACATATATGTTCACATATTTGTGTACACATGAATTTATTGTTGCATTTTTTTGACTACTTATTTTTGATTATTAATTCATGGTTTGTTGCACCAACCCTTTTGTCTTACTCTTTGTTGTGTCCTCTACCATTTTTTTACACTGTTTGACGACGTCTTTCTTAGCTTTTCACTATCCTTTCCCTTGCGGCAAACATCCGTTCCAATATGGCGCCCAAAGTCGCTCCGAGTTAGTCCTTCCTTGATCTTCATGATCAGTCAGCCCGCCGCGCGTTCATAACAGAGTCAGCCTCGCATGAGACCCCGCATTGCAAGCCAGCGACTTCACGTCGCTACTAACCAACCCGGAGACCCTTGCAGTCCCTTGAAGAATCCAGCTTTGGTAAGCTTTGACAACACTTTCGAGTGTGTCTTAAACGCGCTAGTACCCGCCCACAGAGCGTTTTCCTAACCTGCTTTTTCTTTCCGTCCCATCCAGCACGGCAGTTTCTGCCCGGCACACACGTGAGCAAATTTTCATTTGCCTACCGCTTTCTCCTACTATCTGCTTTTATATCTTGGTTTCCTTTTTGGGTGCACTGACCATTCTCTTACATAATTTGATCACGCATGTGAAACAATGTGATAAGTCACTTTTGGTTCAAAAGTCACACTGGCTTTTTACGCACAGATTGTTTACATTCATTTAATTTTGCTGTCATTCACCGTTGAGAATGTCGTTTTCACTTGATTTACCTGTTAATGCTATGCTGGTACAAACTTAGATCGTTCTCATTCCTTCACAGAGCTCCTTGAGAAAGAGTTTTCAACTCGAAATGCATTGGAGCAATGTTGTTTTTGTGTAAAGGATAAACCTGGATGAAAAATAATCCATTAATGAAAATATGAATTTCAATTCAAACCAATAAACGTTTGAACAAAAACAGAGGAGTCCTTTTTGTGAACCAGAGGGAGTGCCCACTATACTGGGATGTGCGCATTGATTTGCTCACACATATCTTTAGTTTACACTTCGGCGTAAACGGACGGTTACGCCTCCAGTTGGAGCACCTCTATACTCAATTAAAAATAAGACGAAGAGTTCAACTTTCCCAATCGACAACAGCAGTGCATTGCCCATCTCATTTTTTGGAATTTATCCCTAATAGGGACACTACAGATCATATTCGACGTCTTATCGCTCTTACGAACTGGGCTCAGGCGACAAAGACGCCCATGGGAATTACCCTGGTGGATGCCGAAAAGGCATTCGACAGGGTAACATGGTCGTATTTATGGGATGTGGTGAGCCAGAAGGGCTTTGGCCCAAAAATGTTGCAGGCCCTGAAAGCTTTATATATTCTGCCAACTGCATCCATTAAAATAGCAGGACACAAATCTGTTCCTCTTTCGATATCTAGGGGAACTCGACAAGGGTGCCCATGTTCCCCGCTTTTATTTGCCCTTTATATTGATGTTTTTTTTAAATAAATTGAATTTTGCTAAAGACATAGAACATAGAACCAGTTAAAATTTCACGGATGAACTATAGAGCATTGGCATATGCAGACGACATTGTAGTAGTCACTACAAACATTGAGAAAACAATCCCAGCTAAAGAAGACTTGGCAACTAAATTCGGTTCTTTTTCTGGCTATAAATTGAATATTTATAAAACTCAAATATTATACTTAGCAGAAGATTTATTGCCTCCTACACATCTCAAAACGGTGACAGAAGATACCTATTTAGGTATTAAAATTGGCACCCCATTGTCTGGTATACGAAATATAAACTTTAAGTCAATCCGAAAAAAAACAAATTCAATGTTGGAAAGAATAGACCACCTTCATTTTTCATTAACCGGTCGGGCCAATATATTAAAAACGGTGGTCCTTCCTAAGTTTTTATACATGTTTCGAGCTATACCCTTAGAATTCCCTCCAAGTTGCTTTAAAGAGCTAGGGAGAATGTCGACTAGATTCTTATGGAGCTATAAAGGACATAGACGAGTGTATAAAAAAATTATTTTACATAAAGAAAGAGGAGGGTGGGGTATTCCTCATTTTTTGTATTATTATTTGGCTGCAGTCTTACAGTATATAGGTCTACTAGTGATTGGTGATAAAGCAAGATTAGCTCCGTGCCATGCCCCTTCCATTTATGAATTTGCTAATGGAAAGGAGTGCAGAGCAGGTGTAACAAAAATAATTGAGCCTAGTTATTTTAAAAAGACGAGATTTAAGGTTCTAAAATCAGCACACATGGTGTGGATATTAATCAAACGCCAAATAGGAATCCCAAATGTAACATTATACTCACCTTTTGATGCTTCATATATCTTACTATTAATATGTCGAGATAACGTGATTTCTAGATGGCGTTTGATGGGTATCTGCTGGCTTGGTGATATAATATCTAATGGGTCTCTCTTATCTTTTAAGACTCTACAGGATAAATTTAATTTACCCGGCTCTGACCACTTTAAGTACCTCCAAATTCACAGTTACATTAATACATTAAAATCACCTCTGAATAGAATCCCTATTATGGATTGCTTATATAAGAAAACGCCAATTGGCTTGTATTATAAATTGCTGTTGGAAGACTGCCCTGATGATCTGGAGTTCGCTCAAAGAAAATGGGTCGCAAATTTGGAAATGGAATCAGTTAATTTAGTAGAATCAATCAAACTAGCCTATGAAATCTTAATTACAGGGCGCTCTAGATCACAACATTATATGGCAATATTTGATCTTTATTATACTCCCAGCAAAATCTCGAAATGGCAAACGTCGGTGGGAACATCTTGTAGTAGATGTGGGGATATTGCTGCAGATGCAACACATATGTTTTTCTCATGTTCAAAATTGAAAGAATGGTTTACCTCTATTGAAACATTTCTGACCATGGTGTTACAAGCAGCAGTCTCCATCACGGGGGAATTAGTCTTGATTGGGGTAACAACCGAAGTAATGCCCATAGAAAGAAAACAATAATTATTTATCTGCATGGCGGTTACATGGTCTTGCATTACTCGTGAATGGATTAGTATCGCTCCCCCCTCCTTTGAGACTTGGCGAGCGGGATTACTTGCTAAATTTAATCTTGAGCTGGCGATATATAAGACTAAGGGGAGGAAGAAAAAGGGTATGGGGCTGAAAATATGGACACCGTTGAAGGATTGGTCTAAAGAGCAAAAGAAATTTGAATCCGTTTCTAGCTTCTGATTATATTATATTAAATGATGAATTGTACATGCTGTATTATCTGCTAATGCACGAATATTTTAATTCTTTTGCTATGTATTATAGCATAATGTATTGCTTTGTTTCTTTTTACTTGCCTGTATAAAAACACAAACTCCTTAATAAAAAAAGTTTTTAAAAAAAAGTATCATCACTGGATAGAATTCTCTGAACACACCAATGGCCGTATTGTTTAAAGAATGCCAAGAACAGGGCAAACATCAGTGATAAAACATGAATTATCTTCTTTGATCTTGTGTATTTATGTGCCCTGCCAATGTTCATTTGCATGATGTAGAAGGGAGAGAAGATGGGGCATTTTAAGAAAGAGGTCCTTAATTTTTATCTGCAGTTTCGACTATGTGTGAAATTAGTAGTCTAGTGATTATTTGGGGAGAGGCTAAGTTTAGACTACTGAGTTTGGAGTGGGTACTGGGCAGGGTCGGCTCCTCTATATGGGTGTCGGGGCTCCGCCCTCGTTATTTTTCCACAGAACTTAATGTTAGAAAATGTCTAAATATTTAACAAAAAATACTATCAATATAACAAAATATACAAGTTCACCCACGCTGGATGAGAACTGCCCTCAACCTCAGCCATGCTTGCTTTTCTGTGAACACTGGGCTTTTACTTATGAATGAAAGTGCATGTGCATTAATTAAGCTGTAATACATTTGCCGGGCTGAGGCTTCACACGACCGTACGCCTGTGATGTCATCAGCCCGGCAAAGCCATTGCCTCGTGGGCTGAACTCCACCCCCTCAGGCGTTTGCAATAAAGTTAGCACCGGCGCCTCAGCCAGAAGCCCTGCAGGTGAGGGGTTTTCTGGCAATCAGCCTGGGAATGAAAGGTTCGTCACTTCACACTTTCACAGCTCGTTACAGGGTAGGGTGGGGTTAGTCAGCCTCACAGGACTGGCCCCACCTCACCCTGTGAGGAATTGTGTAGGGGTGGGGTTTGATGACGAAGGCAAGAAGTTTAACGTGAAGTCTGCGTAGTGCAATGTGCCTGCACAGGTTTTAATGGCATACTCTCCAGTGCCGAGCCTCCAGCTCTGTGCTTTACTCGAGTAAACTACCATCCACGCTGTAGATGAGTGCAGTGCGCCCTACAAAGTTAAGCAGGTGAGCTTTGCAGTGTGCAATGAGAGGCCAGGCACTGGGCTATGTAAGTTCCTGAGGAAGCGATGGTAGGTTGTTTGAAAAGTTAGAGAATGTTGCTCTGTATGCTACCATTGTGGGTTGATTTATTCCTGCAAGAATGGGATGGACCAAATTAAGCTAAATGTGTAATTTCATTTTGGGTGCAACTAAGTTTCCGCCAGAAATGTGATTCTCTCTTTGATTGTAATCGGGGCCTGAAACAGACTGTGTGATTGGAGGTGGCCGAGAGAAGGAAATATAATTGAGTCTGGCAGGTTACCTCTGGCCATGGGTTTCTGTTAAATTAAACATCTATAAATAATGTATGAAGTCGTAGTGCAAGAGTAAATAAGGCAGGGGTTTGACTGTAGACAATGATACAGACGGCAGGATAACATGAAGCAGATCTGGAGGTAAAATAGTGTAAGGAAGTTTCTTGTCAAAAGTCTTGTGACCGTTTTAAAATGTATGGACTTATTTGTATTTTTTTATTCATGGCTGTGCAGCACGAGTGATGTCACTGCACATGTACATATATTTATTGTTTCCCTTTTGCACGGGACAGGGCTGGTGTCAGGGCAATTAATCTCTTTCAAGCAAAATGGGCCCCAGATCCCTCATGAGCTGCCACATATCTTTCTGGGAGAGGAGGATGGGCAGGGGAAGGCGGGGGTGGTTGTAGCTTTCATCTCAAAGTTCAGGCAAGCTAGCAGCTTTCAGGCTATGCTTTGCTGCCCACTCCTCGTGATCACAATCTTCCTTTATATAGGGGTTGTTGATTGTGCTCTATTTATTTGTTTTAAAGCTATTTTACATCATGGTATTGGTAATTGCTCCTGAAAGGGAGGGGCTCCAAGAATTGACGTGAAATGGGCCACGCTTTATCTTTAACAGGCCCTGGCACAGCATGTGCCAAAGGTCCGGGTTATTTATTTGTGTGGTGCCCTGTGTCACTATTAGATGGGTTGGACATTAGCGGGTTATGGGGGGGCATGCCAGTTCATGCGAATGTTTGGTGGTGTTCATATATAAGCTAGAATAGGTAGTGCTAAGCTGCAGGGGTATCACTTTCCAATAAAGGTGAGATTTTAATCTTTAAAGTGGGTTGTGGGCAATTCGCGGAAAGTCAATGGTAATTAAGGGAAACATAAACGTGTGTTAGGGAAAGTTGTGCTTAGAGTAAAAATGCATGCAGAGGATGGAAAGGAAGGTGAGAGTCATTTGGAAGGAAAAAAAGAGGTGACCCTCAGAAGTGTTTGTTTATAGCCTAAAATGGCTTGCAGACTACCTAAAGTGGTTTGATGAAAACCGGGTCTTCCAAATGCAAGAAATAAAATGCATGCCATGCATCCGGACATAAACAAAAACACCAGGCCTGGACAGAGACGGTTTAAGGCATTGACAAAGTGGGCTCAGCTCTGGCCCAGGGCCCCAGAATTTCATGGATCCCCTTATAGAGCTAGCTCTGCTCTGCAGAGATTCTTGCCCTGATGACATTGAATAATTCTTAAACAAACTGTTTTTTTAAAATTTATTTTGAATGTAGGTGGTGCGAGGGTATTATAGACATTTTTCAGAGAAATGGTTTGTTTGTTTCATGCAAAATCCATATAAAAACAGGACCTCACATGTGAGAAATGTGAGGTCATCACAGAGATTATTTGCAGTAATATTAGTGAGCATTATTGATGTTAAAACTAGAATTTAACAATTGCTTTATCAACCTTTTTTCTTTTCTCAAATATACTTGAAAATGCACCATTTGCCCGCTCTTTTTTCAAATTTTTCTCAGGGGAGAACACCCCGAATCCCCTTTTAACTGTCTGGCTCGCACGCTGAGCTCGCCACAAGCCACTCATCACAAAGTTTTATGCCTCACCACTGTCAAATCTCACCAGCCACCACTGGTGCTGGGTGGCAGTGGACATTATTCAATTAGGTTAATTAAAACCAAGAGGTAATGTTTATATTAAAGACAAACTTTGTGTCCACGATTTATCCATACATTAAATAATGTACTAATCTTAAACGTTGTTTTAGTCCAGCCTGCAAATTAAAACTTTTCGGTTTGTGTTTAGATGTGTTAAATGACAATGATTTTCTTCTACAAATTTTATTATGATTTTTTCCAAACTTTACAAGTTTTGTGAACGTTTGAATGCTACAAAGTTGGAAGTAAAATCAGCAAGTGGAGGTTTTTTAAGAAACTGCCCTCGGAAAATCGCTCTTTAACTGAGAGAAATGGATCTCAAAGAGTTTTTGCATTAATATCCATCGGCAAAAACTGCTTGCCTGAGTTTTGCCGCAGTTGAAGTTTTGGAAAAATTACAATTATCTTAGGTGTATGTATTTCTTTGATTTCTTTCTCAATGGTGCTTCTGGTCCTATTCTTATCGTTTTACACGTGGAGGTCTACTGAATCAACCTCCTGAAAACGTATGTTAAAATTACATTAATGTGCCAACTGCCAGAAACATCTAAGAGATTATTCTGACACCAAGAATAGACAGTCCACTGGCTGCATTATTTTACTTTTCACTGCCTAATTTGTTCAGGTGGTGAGCATCAACACTCACTTTTTTGTTAGGGACTTGTACTTATTTTTCAGAATCAGATTTGGAGCCAGCTGTACAACACTTGCATTTTGCAACTGGCAAATTGTGTCGCTTTGTAACTTGCAATTTGTGAGTCGCAAAATGCAATGTACAACAGTGTCACACACACTGTTAGCGATTCCCAATGGGGCCGCAAATTACATGCCTCATCAATATTCATAAGGCAAGCGCAATTTGCAACCCTATTGGGAATGGCTAGCCCTTCCAGGGATGGTGACCTGCTGGGGTCAGCAGACCCCCATGTCTGGGACTGCTTTTGACATGAAGCAGTTTTTTTTATGCAGACCGTTTTCCTTGAAGGGAAACGGGATGCATTTAAAAAGAAAAATGAAACTTTTCAGTTTAATTTTTTAAGGGCAGGCAGTGGTCCCTGTGACCACTGCCTGCACTTAAAATATATTTTCGCACCCATTCACAAAGGGGAAGGGGTGCCTTGGGGACCCCTTCCCGTTTGGGAATGGTTTGCACCTACTTGAAGTAGGTGATAAACTGCGAGTGTTTTGCGACCGCAAATTCAGTCACAAAATAGTGGTACATATCATTTGGACTCGCTATTAGAAAGGAGCGCCCTTGGCATGCCCCTTCCTAATAGCGAGTCACAAACACTGTTTTGCGAGTCTGTGACTAGCAAAATAGCGTTGGTACATACCACCAACGTTTTCTGTGGTCGCAAAAGGATTGAATACCCTTTTGTGACCGCAAAAAACGGTCGAACATCTGGGGCAGTGTCCCAGAGCAAGAAAAGCGAAAAGCAGAAAAGAAAGAAATGCAGAGGAGGAAGATATGATAACAGTGAGTGGCTAAAAGAGAAAGCTGGTATATAAAGGTTCCAGCAGGGAGTGGTAAAGAGACAGGAAGTGGGTGGTGGAAGAAAGTGGTACTAGGTGGAATCATGACTCGGCAGCCTTGCTATTCGACAGTGCCACTGACCGATTCCAACGAAAAACTTTGGGCCACATCCCCTTTTTTGTGTGCATGTTAAGTAGTGGGCCTACTGCAGTGTTAATCCCCACTGAAACTCCTTGGTTTGCTATTCATCACAGAAGTACCGAAAATGAACACTAGAATGTACAAACATGCTTCCATTTACAGTAGCACTGGTGGACATCTGCCATAACATGTCTGTTCTATACCCACGTAGCGCCATCCACTATATTCGACCTCCAAGTTATACAATGGAAGCATTTTAACCTAAAGCTGTGTCTGGTGATTTTGTGCAACATATAATTTTGGCGTGGCTTCTGCAACATAAACAGAGCGCCCCACATATGTAGCCATTATCCACTTCCCAACCCTTTGCAGAGCTGCATTTTCAAAAGTGAGCCCTATAAATAGATTTTATAAATAACATGTAATTGAAACTGATGACATGAGAACTAAATACAAACAGAATAAAACAAAGAGATGGAAAACAAAATGTTTAGGCGAACTCTAAAGGAAGAAATTGTTTGCACAGTGAATATGATAATCTATTCTAAAATAACTAGAAATGGAATACAAGTGGTGAAAGATTTTACTGCCCCTCTGACGTTCCATCCAATGGTCTCCTGATATTTTTCTCCGGCACTGCACACCACTGTATTGGATTTTAATATAGGCATGCTAAAATATTGTATTCAATATGCTATCAACATATCCAGCCGCGGCCTGTCCAGGTAAGAGGTGGGGGTGGATTTCGAAAGAAAATGACGAGAAAAAATGTGTTATTTATTTAATTTTCCCTCATCATCAGCTGTCGAAATCCCCCCCCCCACTCCTCCCCCCCACAGGGCCACACCGCTCTTACCTGCACAGACCGCAGCTGAACATATCGCTAAGGTAAGTTGGTGAGGAATTATGAATACAAAATCTATACTTCTTTATGTATATATCTTAGCAGTTGATATTGCGGACACAATATTTGGCAGGTTGATATTACCATCAAAATATTATGACATATAAACTCCGTACGGACCCTGATCAGTACTAAATATGTGATTGAGTCACAAGTTCAGGCCGCTACTTAATTATACACACCCAGATCCAGCATGACAACCCCTACCCTGTTGACTGCCTGACTCTGACAGCACTCCCTGTCCAATAAGACACAAGCAACACTAATATAGAACATCTACAACTGACCCATGTCCAGCCTAGTTTGGGGTTTTTCATTTATATGTTATAACCAGCGACTGCTCCTCTGCAATGGCTGAAAAATAAAACAATATTTTATTATTGGGTTTTTTCAGCTGCTGGCTCTAATCTAGCGCATGCAGGAAGGGGTGAGACTGGGCCATGGGAGGAGGGAGGAGGAACATGGTGCACTTCTAAGTGTGCATGTCTGTTTGGCTGGCCGTCGTAGGCCAGCCAAACAGACATGCGCAATTATGTTTCTCTAACCTGGCTGTATTGTACAGCTGGTTTATAAAAGGGCACCGAATCCCTGTGCCTGAGGGGAGCCTAAAACTAGCCCACTCAGGCCAATCCCCACACTGCTCCCATCATATGAGAGCAGCTTCTGGATTGGATGGAGAGCATGTTGTCCCAGGGACTGCCGGGAGCAGCAGAACGGAGGAGAACCAAAGCGCAGGGCGGCCAAAGGGAACAGGTACATTTTTGGAAATGTTTTCAATTTAACCCCCGCTCCCTGTCTGATGCTTCTGCTGCCCTGGCACCCCACCACTCTGTAGTGGTAGTAGCCACGACTGGTTGAAACATATATTTTCACAAGGTTTATAAATAGTAAGGCATTCAAAAGCACCTGGGACAAAATTAGAGATTTACTCACAGTGAAAAATGTCAAGAGTGCATGTGAATTAAGAAGGCGTATGTTGCACTTCAGATCTACTTGATCAAACGAATCGGCATGCATCACAAACTGAAACCACCAATGTACATTAGCAAAGTATTGACGAGTTGACTTTTCTCAAAGCATACCAATGTTGAAAACCTTCTTAAAATTGCAGCGGCAATACAAAAGTAAAATAAATATAAAAAAGTGCTGCTTAAATGTTTGCTCCTCAATGAATTATAGACAGAGATACAAGCACAATGATTATGTATCATGTCCGGTTGTATGATAGAGGCACGCATGGCTAAGTCACATGCCCCTCTACAATGCTGCCCTAACTACGAATGCACCTAAAACATGCATTCCTTTATCACACAAGCCTTTACCACACACTTTTGTGGAAAATGCATGACTGGAAATGGTATATGTGTGGTAATTTCACCCCCGAGCCCCCCCAGCCCTATAAATTACCTGACCCCCCTGAGTCCTAAAAATTACTTCACCCCCCCAAGACCTAAAAATTAACCCGATTCCTCCATAACCCTAAAAAGTACCCCGACCCCCCGAGCCCTAAAAAGTACCCTGGCCTCCTCAGCCCTAATAACTACCACACCCCCAAGCCCTAAGAACTAACCAGACCCCCACGATCCCTTAAAACTACCCCAAGCCTTAAAAAGGACCCCTACCCCCACAAGTCCTAAAAACTACCCTAAACCCTAAAAACTACCTCGACCCACCCTGAGCCCTAAAAACGGCCCCAATCCCCCGAGCCCTGAAAGCAACCCCGACCCCCAGCCCTAAAAACTACTCCAACCCTTAAAAAGACCTCCTACCCCATAAAACCATGCCCCAGTCCCACTTAACTCACTGCATCCTCTCCTGATCCTTCCTGTTCCTGGGCCCACCCATCCCAGCATCTATACCGTGTATATGTCTTAACAACACATATGCGCGGTAAAGGCATAAGCGTGGTTGAGGCAAGTGTGGTTGCGCTTGCTGGGAAACGGCACTTGGGACTTGGACTTAGTCTGCGTTATAAAGGCCGTTTCCCATCATGTATACACAAGACTTGAATATAACTGCCAAAAATAAGAGCGAAAAGGTTGTCTTTAATATCAGCATGCTGCACAAGATAACTCAGAAGATTACACAAACTGTGAAATAACCAGAGGATACAAAATATAAGTATCTCAATTCTAAACACCACAAACATAATTTGTGGTTGAAACACGTTGACAAGACCTCATATGTGAAGCACATGAGTAATTTATTTTTACCAGGAATAAGAAACTACAAGTAGGTAATCAAATTAAAATAACAAATCGCTTGACACTTTATTTTTTATGGTATGTTCCTTTCATAGCTTTAACAAACAAGTATGGCAAGCTTATTGTATTCTATGTATACTTTAATTCGCTTTGGATCATTCTTGTTCGATCATGGACTTTGTTTGCTCAGGAACTGTCACCTTTGTCCTGACACATTATCAGTCATATTTTATATCATCCTAGAAGAGTATTTAAAGTCTCACTGTTTTCCTATTGGCCTTTTGGATGTTTTTGTTTTCTTTCATTTGATTGCACGAGTGACTATTTTGTATGTGAAATCAGCAGTGGAGTGCAATTGCTAACACAATCATCTGAAGAATGGATGCTACCGAACAGAAAGCAACCCTTTTTTCTGTAACAGCTATTTCTTCCGATGCTTTTGCCTGCACTCACTCTCTGTTGCTGCTATGCAAACAAGCACTGGCAAAGCCTGACTCTACTATACAATCTCCCACCTTGGCCCACACCTCAAACAAATGTTAAATCTTTTGGCTTTGGGAATGCTTTTTTTCTGATGTTACACTAATCCACTTCTGCATAACTCTTGTGTCCTTTGTAAATGCATTTATATGGTGTATGTGTTATGTCATGAAGTTTATGGCACAGATGACAATTTTTCTAATAGATCGAAAGCAATGCTAATAATAATCTTTATTGCGTGATTTAAAAATAAACCATTGCAAGTACAAAACATTTAAAAGGTTCAAGGTTGCATTTAGAATGTTAAATTCATTAAAAGTCAGTATGTATGGATGATAACAAATGAAACTTCCATTTAAAAAGTCATATTCATAAAAAGCCAGCAACAGCAAGTAAAATTTGGCAGCATTATTCCAATCGGGGGTCGCAAACTCTGGGCAGCTCAGTAAGTTTTTTTGCAGCGCGCTCCATGAATCTTACTAGGGCACAATTTAATTTAGTGTTCATAGGGTCGAAACAGGCCAAAACTGCTGCTCTACAGCTTCTAATCATGTTTCTATTCCAATGATGCTTGAGTAGGGCCCGTCTCACTGTCAATAGTAGAGGGCACAGGCATATGATGTGTATGATGTCTTCTTTGTGGGTCCCACAAAGTCGGCATTGATCTTTTCCATGTTGTCTTTTCCATTTTGGCCAATGAGTCAACAGGTTAATAGCTCCCAGTCTCAGTTTTAAAAAACTTAGTTTCGTCCGAGCACTAAACGATATAGTAAGGTACGGCTGTGGAATTAGCGAGGCATAAGATTGAAGGGTCATCCACCCATGACTTCTTTTTGCAAGGCTGGCTTTGTCTTCCACTATTGATAATTGTTTGGTGCTGATTTTCGCTAGCCTTTTAAATTCCATCTGACTAGCATGCAAGTTCCACAGGTCATTTAGGCACAGGGTTTTTAAGCCTTTTGACCAGTATTCATGTCCTGCTCGCCATGAGTTGTTATCAATGCTGGCCCACAAATGGTATCCTAAACTTCCCTCCTTTGATAACCTCAATTTGTGACAGCACACGAGGAAAGACATGGCTCTGGCCAATCGTTGTTTACAGATGCCAAGTTCCAACCTAATTTGTGCCGGTGATGTATGGTTTGGTAATTTGAACACAGACCTGTAGATCTTAGTAATTGTTTTATCCAGATGGTCACTGTCCAATCCTTTTAAAGCTTCGCTGCCGTAAGTTAAGGTAGGAATGATTTTTGCCTGAGCCACCTGTAGTGTGGGTGCAAGAGTAGGGCCTTGTAGTTTCTTTTGAATTAATCCGATTGCATAAGCGAGTGCCGTACCCTTCCTTTTTTGCTCTTCAAGGTGGGATTTGTATTTTCCATTGTTGTTGAAAGTGACTCCAAGGTACCTTTGGCAATTTGATTCGACAATGCTTTCATTGTTCAAAGCCCAAGACAGTTTCTTAACTTTCCTTGAGTGCACCGCTAACATTTTCGTCTTCCTGTTGTTGATGCGAAGCTCATTGTCGTTTGAGTAGTCGGAAGTAGCATCCAGAAGTCTTTGCATTCCGATCTTTGTTTTACTTACCAGTACCACGTCGTCAGCATATAATAGATTTGTCAGCGGCAAGCCAGATAGTTTGGGAGCGTGGGAGTTGACCTTATTAAGAGCTTCAGGGAGGTCAGCTAAGAATAGATTAAAAAGTGTCGGGCCAAGACACAACCCTGTTTGAGGCCTTATTCCGTCAGAATCGGGCGAGACAGTCTTGAGCCGTCCCCGATCTTAATTCTAACCCATGTGTCCTGGTGTAGGAGTTGTATGGCTCTTAGGAGGGCCTCTGGAATGTTAAGTCTGGACAACTTCAGCCTGAGTTTACTTCTGTTGACATTGTCAAAAGCCGCTTGGTAGTCAATAAACCCCATATAAAGTGAACAAGAGCAGAACTTTGCTTGGTCAATTAAGCATGAAAGGGTCATGAGATTGACTGAGGTACCGGTGTTTATTGTGAAACCTGTTTGATTCGGAGGAATTATAGAGTTTTCATCAGCCCATGCCCTAAGCAATGCTTCTGGCCGCGGTAAGAGTAGCTCCAAGTGGAAAACATAGCTGAGTTTCATTTAGTCCCTTTAAAAGAATCTGTGATTAGAAGCTTGACATTAACACGTTCATAACTCTTTCAGTAAAGAAAAAGGCAACAAAACTGTAAGTAATAATTATCCTTGCAAAAAAATGATGGTTGAAACACACGAAGTGAACTCTGTAGACTTTCTCATGTAAAGAAGGATAAAAAGAAAGAAGATTTGACCTAACAAGCACACTCCCTGTTGCTTGGAAACCATTCATTTGAAGGTCATCCAAAGAACAGAAGTAAAGCAATTGAAAATGAAATTAATCTTCGAGATAGACGATGTTGATTTAAGGTCTAGCGGATGACTTCAGTTGAAAGAAAAATGTATTTCTGTAATGTGCAAATTTAATATAATATCACAAGTTCAATCACATAACACTGCTGTATAAAATTGAGCAACAATGTAAGTACTAAAGAATACAAGCCAAAGATAAAACACCGAGTACGGGCCTAGTAAGAGTTGTATTTACTCAAAACTTTATCTAAACCAAGCACTGTCAAAGACGGATCACTGACTAAATATCGAGGGACAAAATATAAACTACCCAAAATATAGATTCCAAAATATCGACAGACAAAATATCGAATTCCTATCTACAAACAGGTAAGTACCAAAATATCGAACCCAAAATATCGTTTATATATATATACTTTGTAAAAATATCGAATTTCTTAAAAATAATGTAACATTAAATTTTTTTTTTAAATAAATAGCTAAAATGTACTTAAAAATACTTAAATTACCTTAAAATTATAAATAACTAATTTAACTTATAAAAAAAATACAATCATATCTCTTAAAACATATATATATATTAACATAATATTAATAAAAAATACACAATATTATTACCGTAGGATAGCGTTGGGGTAAAAATTACTATTCCCACCCCAGAGAGGGCAACAGTAGGTAAAGCGTTGGATAGCGTAGGGGTATAAATTACTATTCCCACTCCAGAGAGTGCAACAGTAGGGAAAGCGTTGGATAGCGTAGGGGTAAAAATTACTATTCCCAATCCAGAGAGTGCAACAGTAGGGAAAGCATTGGATAGCGTAGGGGTAAAAATTACTATTCCCAATCCAGAGAGTGCAACAGTAGGGAAAGCATTGGATAGCGTAGGGGTAAAAATTACTATTCCCACTCCAGAGAGTTCAACAGTAGGGAAAACGTTGGATAGCGTAGGGGTAAAAAAATACTATTCCCACTCTAGTGAGTGCAACAGTAGGGAAAACATTGGATAGCGTAGGGGTAAAAATTACTATTCCCAATCCAGAGAGTGCAACAGTAGGGAAAGCATTGGATAGCGTAGGGGTAAAAATTACTATTCCCACTCCAGAGAGTGCAACAGTAGGGAAAACGTTGGATAGCGTAGGGGTAAAAAAATACTATTCCCACTCTAGTGAGTGCAACAGTAGGGAAAACATTGGATAGCGTAGGGGTAAAAATTACTATTCCCACTCCAGAGGGGGCAACAGTAGGGAAAGCGTTGGATAGCGTAGGGGTAAAAATTACTATTCCCACTCCAGAGAGTGCAACGGTAGGGAAAGCGTTGGATAGCGTACGGGTAAAAATTACTATTCTCACTCCAGAGAGTGCAACAGTAGGGAAAGCGTTGGATAGCGTAGGGGTAAAAATTACTATTCCCACTCCAGAGAGTGCAACAGTAGGGAAAACGTTGGATAGCGTAGGGGTAAAAATTACTATTCCCACTCCAGTGAGTGCAACGGTAGGGAAAGCATTGGATAGCATAGGGGTAAAAATTACTATTCCCACTCCAGAGAGTGCAACAGTAGGGAAAGCGTTGGATAGCGTAGGGGTAAAAATTACTATTCCCACTCCAGAGAGTGCAACAGTAGGGAAAGCGTTGGATAGCGTAGGGGTAAAAATTACTATTCCTACTCCAGAGAGTGCAACAGTAGGGAAAACGTTGGATAGCGTAGGGGTAAAAATTACTATTCCCACTCCAGAGAGTGCAACAGTAGGGAAAGTATTGGATAGCGTAGGGGTAAATTTTACTATTCCCACTCTGGTGAAAAAAAATTATTATAATTCAAATCATTATCAATTAATCAATTAATAAATATTAATTATCAATTAAGAATTAATTAATTATCAATTAAAATGTATTAACAATTTATTCAAAATAATACCAATAAATTAATTATCTTATTTAATTAATTATAATTAAATTACTTCCCACAATATTCCCCTATAAACCCGCAACCCAATACAGAAAATAACTTAATTTAATTCACATAATTATCAATTAATCAAATAATAAAAATTAATTATCAATTAAGAATTAATTAATTTCCAATTAAAAATTAGATGGCAATTTATTCTAAATAAATACCAATTAATTAATTAACATATTTAATTAATTATAATTAAATTACTTCCCACCCTATTCCCCTATAAACCCACAACCCGCTACAGAAAATAAATTAATTTATTTCACATAATTATCAATTTATCAATTAATAAAAATTAATTAGCAATTAAGAATTAATTCATTACCAATTAAAAATTAATTAACAATGTATTCTAAATGAATACCAATTAATTAATTAACATATTTAAATAATTATAATTAAATTACTTCCCACCCTATTCCCCTATAAACCCACAACCCGCTACAGAATTAAATTACGCAAAAATTAAATAAGATAAAATTGATTACTTAAAATAAATTACAAAATATATACACTTTTCACACATACTAACATACAAAACACTTTAAAAAATTTGATATTATTAAAAATTCGATATTTTTAATAAACTATATTATGTACTTCGATATTTTGAATGTCTATATTTTTAAAATCGATATTGCATAACTTACCTTCAAAACAATATTTTTGATGTCTATATTCTGTCCATTCGATATTTTGTCCATTCTATTTTTTGGAGTCGATATTTAGGTTAGTCTATATTTTGGAATCGATATTTTGACCATTTACCAGCATAGGGGTAAAAATTACTATTCCCACTCCAGCAAGTGCAACAGTAGGGAAAGCGTTGGATAGCGTAGGGGTAAAAATTACTATTCCCACTCCAAAGAGTGCAACAATAGGGAAAGCGTGGATAGCGTAGGGGTAAAAATTACTATTCCAACTCCAGCGAGTGCAACAGTAGGTAAAGCGTTGGATAGCATAGGGGTAAAATTACTAATCCCACTCCAATAACTGAAACAGTAGGGAAAGCGTTGGATAGCGTAGGGGTAAAAATTACTATTCCCACTCCAAAGAGTGCAACAATAGGGAAAGCATGGATAGCGTAGGGGTAAAAATTACTATTCCAACTCCAGCGAGTGCAACAGTAGGGAAAGCGTTGGATAGCGTAGGGGTAAAAATTACTATTCCCACTCCAGCGAGCGCAACAGTAGGGAAAACATTGGATAGCGTAGGGGTAAAATTTACTAATCCAACTCCAGCGAGCGCAACAGTAGGGAAAGCCTTGGATAGCATAGGGGTAAAAATTACTATTCCCACTCCAGCAAGTGCATCAGTAGGGTAAGCGTTGGATAGCGTAGGGGTAAAAATCACTATTCCCACTCCAGAGACTGCAACAGTAGGAAAAGCGTTGGATAGCGTAGGGGTAAAAATTACTATTCCCACTTCAAAGAGTGCAACAGTAGGGAAAGAGTTGGATAGCGTAGGGGTAAAATTTACTATTCCAACTCCAGAGAGTGCAACAGTAGGGAAAGCGTTGGATGGCATAGGGGTAAACATTGCTATTCCCACTCCAGAGAGTGCAAAAGTAGGGAAGGCTTTGGATAGCATAGGGGTAAAAATTACTATTCCCACTCCAATAACTGCAACAATAGGGAAAGCGTTGGATAGCGTAGGTGTAAAAATTACTATTCCCACTCCAAAGAGTGCAACAGTAGGGAAAGCGTTGGATAGCGTAGGGGTAAAAATTACTATTTCAACTCCAGCGAGTTCAACAGTAGGGAAAGCATTGGATAGCGTAGGGATAAATTGTAATATCCCCACTGTAGTGAAAATAAATTAATTTAAATCTCATAATTATAAATTAATCAATTATTACATTTTAATTACCAAATAAGAATTAATTAATTACCAATTAAAAATTAATCACCAATTTATTTAAATAAAATACCAATTAATTAATTATCATGTTTAATTAATTATAATAAATTACTTCCCACCCTATTCCCCTATAAACAAACAACCCGCTGCTAAAAATAAAATATTATTATTCACATAATTGTCAATTAAACAATTATTTAAAATTAATTATCAATTACAATTAATTAATTATCAATTAAAAAATAATTACCAATTAATTCAAAATAATTACCAATTAATTAATTAACAAATTTAATTAATTATAATTAAATTACTTCCCACCTTATTCCCCTATAAACCCACAACCCGCTACAGAAAATAAATTACAAAAATTTAAATATTTATCAATTAATCAATTGAAATTAATTACCAATTATATTTTAATTAATTACCAATTAATAATTAATTAACAATTAATTCTAAATAAATAACAAAATAAATTAACATATTTAATTAATTATAATTAAATTACTTCCCACCCTATTCCCCTATAAACCCACAACCCGCTACAGAAAATAAATTACTAAAATTAAAATATTTATCAATTAATCAATTAAAATTAATTACCAATTATATTTTAATTAATTACCAATTAATAATTAATTAACAATTAATTCTACATAAATATTAATAAATAAATTAACATATTTAATTAATTATAATTAAATTACTTCCCACCCTATTCCCCTATAAACCCACAACCCGCTACAGATTTATATTACACAAAAAAAATTAATATTAACTTACCTAAAATTCGATATTTTTGTTGTCTATATTATGTCTAGTCGATATTATGTCCATTCTATATTTTTGATTCGATATTATGTCCATTCCATTCGATATTAACATTTTCTAGTCGATATTTTTGGTAGTCTATATTATGTCTAGTCGATATTATGTCTGTTCTATATTTGTGACTCGATATTATGTCTAGTCGATAAAAAAAACTCGATATTTTGACAGGTTACCCATAAGATATCTCAGTAACCCACAAAGTATGTAGCAGTTCATTTGATACCTCCTCAAGGGAGACAACCTTTACAACGCAGTCATTACATCACACTACCTTTACATAGCAGTCATTACATCGCAACATCCTTTCCATAGCATGTCATTACAATGCAGCCAATATATTGCATGTCACTACAACGCATGTCATTAAAGTGCATGTCACTACAACGTAAGCATTTTATCGCGTCATTACATCGCTTACCATTACAATGCATAGTACCCTTACACTATCCAACACTTACCCTACGGTTGCACTCACTGGAGTTAGAATAGTAATTTTTACCCCTACACTTTCCAACACTTACCCTACTGTTGCACTCACTGGAGTTAGAATAGTAATTGTTACCCCTATACTATCCAACACTTACCTTAAATGCACTGTAATGGTATGCATTGTAATGGTATGCGTTGTAAAGGTAAATGCGATGTAATGGAATGCGTTGTAAAGGTAGTTTCTGAAAATGCGATGTAATGGCAAGCTATAGAAAAGAATGCGTTGTAAAGGATGTTGCGATGTAAAAACTGCGTTGTAAATGCATGCATTGTAAATGTATGCGTTGTAACGTCATACATTCCTCCTGTAGACTAAGTTAGGCTTACATTAGAGATGACAACGCTTTTGCTTATGTGCGCAATTTCCCAGCTGAATGAAACTTTTTGATATATTTTTATGATCTGAGTGGCTCTGAGGAGACCTTTCTTGATTTGTTTGTATGCCATTAATAACATCTGAGTTTTGGAGCTCTGTTTAACAGCATCTGTTAAACAGATATATATACAATTAAAAAACAGTAAAAGAGTGCTAGATACATAAATAACAGAATAAAGAATTAAACACTTTTTTTGCCTGCTTGATACATTATTTGACCAGGGCCAGAGGAAACTCTAAGAACCTGCGCCCTCCCTAAGTAGTTTTAATCGGAGTGAATGCTCCATAGCCAGGGAAGCAAAAAAAAAAACAGTGAGCGATCTCAACGTTTTTACCATATTAACAAAGAAGATTTGAAGGGTCTTCTTCTGGATATTTAAAATACCACCCTTTTTAAGAGTAAATCAGAAGGAAGGGACTCAATATTAGGATAAAAATAAAGTGAATAGTATCAGAAAACCACACAAAGCTGGCTTACTTGTGTACTAGCAATAGAAATAACAGATGAACTTAACCAGTCCAGGAAAGTATCTTGAGACTTTCAAGACAGTAAGCGATGAACTGAATCCTGGTTCAGAACTCTTTTCTGAAACGGGATGCATTCTTATGTTATTTCTATTATTCAAACAAAATATACCAGACTTATTACGTCTTTAGCATATTTTAACATGACATTTATTGTGCAATTTTGTATGCTAACGGGCACATGCATCATTGTCAATTGCATTCGCAAACGGTGCGAATCGCAATTTTTGGCCGTTTGCGAATGCAATTGACAAAATTGGGAAGCATCATGTTTTTCGCAAATTTAGAAATCGCAATCATGTTGCGATTTCTAAAATTGCGATTGCATTTAAGAAATCGCAATTTGCGATTTCTTAAATGCAATGCATGAACATTTTAAATTTGCGAATTCGCAAATATGGAGAGGTAAATTACCATGAAGTCGACCTTGATGGTAATTTGCGAAAACTTTCAAAAATGCACAATAGTGCATTTTTTAAAGTTTCATTTTACAAACACACATGCCCTTGGGGCATGTGTGTGTGAAAAATGCACTTAAAGTTATATTTCAGGGGTGCAGGGGGGTCCTTTGGACCCCCCCTGCACCCTTGAAATTGAATTCTCAATTTGCGATTCGCAAATTGCTAATCGCAAATTGAGAATGACTTCCCATTCATTCCTATGGGCCTTTAGGCCCATAGGAATCAATCGGAAGGGATTCCTTAATTGAAATTGTGAATCGCAATCAAGGAATTTTAAGAAATCGCAAAAAAATTGCAATTTCTTGATGCATAGCCGTTTGCGATTTCTTAATTGCGATTCCTTAATTTTCGCAATTAAGAAATCACAAACGGCAACAATGATGCATGTGGCCGTAAATCTTTAAAGGCTGGGATCATGCTTTGGCTCCTAGAGCCTGCCAAAACCACTTACTCGGCTCTGGCTCAGCTCTCTTTATGCTATTTGATAACTTGCCCACCTCTAACTCATAACCAGGTGATTGCAGATCACAGTGCTCCAGTCCCGATTTTGCATTTAACATCTAATGCATTTATGGAACTGTAGACCTGGTTGGCTGAGCCTTTTGTACTATCACAATTAAAAACCATGACTTGTAAAAGAAAAGCCCAGGATTGTAGCACCATGCTCTGCATGACATGGAGTCATTTATTGATGTATCATAAAAGAGTTAAACTAGTTTTAGCTAGAGTTGGCACTTACTGCTCCTACTTACACCCATCTACCTGCTTTACCACCACAGCGTCATACTCAATCGGACAATCAGAGTATGTATCAAAAGAAATTGTACTTTTTAGTAACGCTGGTTTTATATTTGCTTATTTTTGCAGGTTATCAATCACTGATTTTTAAGATAGTTCAGTCAAGAATTATCTAGGGGTGGGTGGAATATTCCATTACACTCAAGCGGAATTGGCAGATTTTGATGACTCTGGGCCACCGTTTGGTGCGGTTCGCGATGCTTTTTCAGTGAGGAAACGCTACTGGTGCTAAATCGCAGCCGACGTGTCTATTTCCAGGCATGGCCGGCACAGGTAACATGGGTGGGGGGGGAGAGGGGTTCCTCAGCAGGCGTCAGGCTAGGAAAAGTAAAATAGAAGATAATGCCGCGAGCGCAAAGTAAGTGGTTTTATTTATTTTTTTCATTTTGTTTCTCCTATACCTTTGTCTGTCGAACCCCCCCCTTCGCCCCACCACTGTTACCTGTGCCAGCCATACCTGCCTATTTCCACCCATTAGTTGAACGTCGTGGAATCTCGTGGAGTTTTTAAGTAGCTCCGTGGAATTCCACAGAGTCAAATTCCGCAACTTCTACCCATCACTCCAATTTTCCACAGACATTTTTTTAGCAAGTATCAGGTCTTATCATTCTGGGTCAAAAGGCACATAATATTACATTCTGTAAAGTCAGCTGGGTTTAAAGGGGTCGAGTTAACTTATCTGTTCAAATTAACTAAAAAAAATGACAACGCTGTCTCTTGATTAAAGTAACATCATTTCTTGTAAAAAATATGCGTCGAGGGTTAACTTCGTTGGCGGTGTTGCCTAGTAGCACAGAAAACCTGTGATGCATGATGTAACCAGTTGTGACAAAGTAAAACTCCCCAGGGCTTCTGAATTTTATCACATTTTATCTCACTTCAGAACCATTTACAGCTTGCAAGATGAACGCTGCCCCGTGGCTTCATTAATGAAACGACATCTTCGGCTCGAGTTAGAGGCAAACCCAGATTTTACAACTGCAAACTTCCGAGTAGACGGCTGCCAACGTTCTCGGTGGTTCGAATGAAATGTGAAAAATTATACTTTATTCATATTAAACTCAAATCAATTTAAATACAGGTATTTCTCACCCGAACATCAACATTTACGCATGGAGAACATAAAAAAGCAGGATTTCAACGCATGCATTGTGTTACCAAGCTACGAATTGTCCATAATTTTGTACCGCTTTTTTTAAACCCTGGCTGTAAAAAACGAGCATTCCGTAAATTGCCTGATTAGCGAAAAAACTCAGGTCTGCACTTAAAATACACAATGCATAATTTATAACGAGGCATTTACGAAGTGTACCACTATGATGGTATGTAGGTACGTTTCCTTGTAAAGCAGACATGCAATGTGGATGCTTGTGTGCATTTTACTCACATCAGAGATTGACATGCATCAGTTTTCTAACCCTACATGTGTGTAATGATATGTCATTTGTATTTGTGTGTGTTTGTGTGTATATACATGTATGCTTGAATATTTGAAAAACACAATCCTGGCTATAAAGCACTACAGTGATGCAAAAGAGAAGAAGAGTTGACGGCGATAAACGTGAAAGTGCCAAGTGTATCTTGTTTACAGATCAGGAGATGTCTTCCAATGGAGCCTGTCTGTGGTAGTGGTTACTTGCAGACAAGGTGTTCCATGAAGCAGTGAGTTTGCAATTGTTTTGTGAAAAGGTGGAGTCAAGGTCCCTCTCTGGTTTGTGTTGGGATGACGTTCTAGATTCTTGTTGGATAGCAAAAGGCCTATTTTGGGGGTTTCCTTCTTCTGATTATTTGTTTCAACTTGGCAGTGTCGTTGCTGCACGTGCGGGAATCCATTTCTTGTACACCAGGTAGGATGGTGTCTTGTACACTACAGCCTTAATGATGATGATAACGATCCTGGAGGCCATCTAAGCGGGAAGGTGGATTTCCTGCAGTGTGAATGAGATACACTGGTAGTTTCTCAGGCCTTTGATGAAACATGAAGCTTCACAGCAGACATGCTTGTGCGGTGTTAGGTGAGCATATTGGGCACCACTTACCAGGGTATTACGGCCGCCCAGGTGTGATGGATCAGTGCTTGGATATCAGTTCTGAAACTGGGATCTTAAAGGAATAGCTAGCCCCTTCGGAGGAGAGAACTGCATTACCTGGGCATTTCATCTAGCTCAAGATACAAAGCTTGAGAAAAAGAACTGAAAAAACAGGAAGGGTGAGGATGGTGGATAGGGTAATGCAAACATTATGATTGCACTACTGAGAGTTGCACAAGAAAGGAAGGGGTCTTGCAAATAACAGACAACACCATTTGGTGGCAACAAAAGACAACTATGTGCAATCAAAAATGTAGTGAAACATGAGACTTCACATGATGTGCATGTTTCCCGTGGTGTGGAACCCTTTTATCGAAATAGAAGGATAAATGGTGAAAAGAATTTAATCACTGAGGTCCAGTGAAACAGACAGATTCACTTGAGAGAAGAAAATTAAAGTCCTATAAAACTACAGAAAGTGTTTGGTTTGACGAACTGAAACATCTGTAGATACAATTGAGGCACTGTCTGTTAGGATTCACAAGAGTAACCAAGTGGGACCCCAAGGACTCAGCATTGGTGACGAATCCTTAAACCATGGCAACATTAAAACAAGCTGTGAGAGTTGGACCGAGAAGTGAGTGGGGTAAAAGACTGATAAGTTGCAAAGCAGAAGAAGGAGTATGTAGGTATTACACAATATGTCTAACAGGAGGTATTGAACAGCAGTTAGTCAAAACAAGCTGGACAGATTAGATCAGACTGATGTTGGAGAAGGATTATATCTGTATGTGTTGTATGGCTTCAGAGAGGTACACTCACTTTGGGATTATATGTTTATGGTAGCAGGTGATGGATCAAGAGTCGCGATGGAGAGGTGGAAAGGGAGCATGGAGACTTTAGACTATCAAACTGGATGGAGGGGCTATATGTAGGATAGTGGAAGTGGTTGTCATTATTGTGAGGCCTGGGGAAGGAAGTTGGACAGAGGCATTAACATGTACAAGCAAGAGGCGTACAAAATGTTTTGAGCTGTTACACAGGTGACATTGTTTGAGAAAGATCTAGCGATGGAAAAGAGGTGGACTGGGGAGATCAATGGGTTAAATGATAAGGTCTTTAAGGTTCTTTGAGATTTGAAAGTTCCCAGAAATCCTAAAGCCACAACACAGAGATGTTACAAAATATAGGGATGTAGAGACGGTGAATTAAACAAGGTATGAGCTAGATAAAACGTGGAAATAAGGAACATATTATCAAAAATGGTATGTTAAACCGATGGCTTAATGTGATGTAGCATAGTTAGATGTTGGGATGCTAGGGAAGAAGGGGTATGGATATCTCCAAAGTTAAGTGCTGATCAGATTTCTTGACTATTCTGAGACAGTGACAGTAATTGAATCTAAATATAAATGTCATAATGGCAACACTCAGTTTGAATAGAACATTATTTTTTGTCTGGATATGGGAAAATAATTTCTATGAGGAAAAAAAGAGAGCCATGCCTGGAAATGTGTCATTTTAGAAATGGGAGCCTTGGAACTAAGGCCGTAGAGGACTTGGTGCAGGATATGAACTGAAAGATGAACCAATTGATGTTAATCACTGTAAGCATCTATTATCATTGCAAATGTCTCTGCTCATTGATAGTGGTGAGGAACTCATTTCTTGAGGGGGGTTTTGAAGTGGAGGGTTGTATGATGGAGTGGCAGTCCATGAACTACTAATGTCATGGTGTCAAATAAAACTGTGTCATCCACAAACTGGACATCTTCCAGCTTCCATCTGACACAAGTACGCCTAGAGAAACATGTAGATGTTGACAGTGACCAATAATGGTTTGGAGCCCTGAGGTACACTGCTATTTCACTGGGATGTGGTCTGACCTCGAGGAGATCATCAGAAAATGGGTTCTATATCGACATGTGGTTGGTGATCCATTGCAAGATAATGTAATGAAAGTCCATACTTCAGGCAAGGTTCATAATTAGGATGTGATGATCTGGTTATGTAAATTGCAGAGGGGCTAGGGAAGACTTTAGACAGGGGTGACCAGCACTAGAGATGTAGAAAGCACCCTCAACCAACTGGATGGCTCCTCTTTCTATATCACACTGAAACCTGAATTGTGGTTGTCCCATTAGAAATCATTTATCTTGATTTCTTTATGTAGTTAGACCATCATTACCTTCTTCATGACCTTGACTAGGAATGGTGAGTCTTTGAACAGTAATTGCCAAGACTGTCTTGGCCTATGTAGACCTTCTTTAGCAGTAGGAGAATGTGTCCATTCTTGAGGGAAATGAAGAAGAAACCATGTATGAGGGAGACACTAATGAAGATGAGTAATTGTACAGATCATTTATTGGTAATGAACTTCACTATTGATGACAGATTGATGTCTGCCTTTGAGGAAGTAAAGACATTTTGTGATGTAAATTGTCAGGGGTGAGAAATGTGTCCAGTTGGAAACATTATGAGGACATAATAAGCATGGCTGTTTCTCACTCCTAACGTTGTGTAACTCACATCTAACAATGGAGGTGTCTCCTAGCACTATTTGTTGACTGATATTTGGATTTTCTTCATTCTGACACTACAGAAATGTTTTTTTCTGCACGTCTATTGATGGAGTGGTATGAAAATCAAGACATCACTCTGAGAAATATGCAAGCAGCAGTCTCAGAAAGTAAGGGGTATATTTACAAGGCCCCTGCACCACCGGAGTGGCACTTTTTTTTTACGCTCCGGTGGCGCATACTGCTGATCCCTATTTACAAGGCAATGCAAGGCACCCTGCGTGGCTTTTCATGGACTTGTAAATGTGACCCCATTTCACGCATTACTCTGCGTGAAAAGGACGTTCCATGGTGTCTCTTCCTGGACAACAGCGATCATCCCTGCAATGCAGGCACCCTTGCACCAAGGTTCAAGGGTGCCTGCATTGGTGCTAGGCAGCCAATTGTGCACCAGCACAGAGGAAATCAGAGGGATGCATTGTATTGCTGTAAATATGACGTCTCCCTTTACTTTCCTAATGATGCAGTTCGGCACAGCATGATGGCTTGCAGCACAGCGCTGCATCATTTTCTAGTAAATATGCCACTAAGTGTGTGTATGTGAGAGACAGAGAGAGAGAGAGTGTGTGTGGTTGTGTGTGTGTGTGTGTGTGTGTGTGTGTGTGTGTGTACTTGGTAGTCAGGTCTTAGGGCTCCTATATTTGATGTTGTTGATCTTTTATGTCTCAAGTCACATATGCAAGTTGAAACTGGTTGTTATTCAGTCTGATGTTTCTTGTAAATTAATATTTAGGGCCCGATTATGTTGTTGCCCCTTCCGACATTGTTTGGGAACTGGGACTGAACAACCTCCTATAGTCGGTCCCAACCCAGCAATTAGGATGCGACTGAACACTGTTCGATCGCATTCATATATTGTTTACAATGCTCTCATTGTAAAGAGCTGAGGTGCAGTTCATTCCTGCACCCGGTGGCAGGCACCTCAAGGTGCCTGCCACCGGGTGCAGGGATCACCAGACTGCCATCCGAAGGGCTTGCAAACATGGGGGCCCTGCAGGGGAGCCCGTCGGAAGACATTCGGAAATCCAGTTCAGATTCATTTCCGACTGAACCCATCAAAATGGGTCAGTTGGAAAGGAAGCTGAACAGCCAATTACGATGCAGTTGGAACGGCTCCGACCAAGGGTCAGAACCATTTCCTACGGCATCGTAATCGGACCCTTAGTGTTATATTTGTTGCATGAGAAGGTCATTGCATGTTTTAGAGGTCAAGCCCAGGAAAGGTGCATGCAGGCACAAATAGTCAGAAAGATATGTGAAGATGGGTAGTAGTCCAACAGAAGTGAGACATGCAAGCATGCAACTGAAAGCAACACATTTCCATTACCTGTTGGTTGGTGCTTTGACGTGGTTGTTCCTCAAACACAAGGGCCACAGAATGGTTGCTTGCAGCGGGTGACAACATTCAGTGAGAGTCACATGGGAAAGAGGTAACCTGAAAGCAACACATTGCGAATGAATAGGACAAAGGTTAGTCCAGTGCTGATTTGGCTGTTGTGCAGAAAGCAATGGCATGTGCAGGTAAAACAGGGTTTGCTTATTTAAGTTAATGCACAGGCAGTCAAGTGAACATGCTCTTAGGCTGCATGGCTTTCCCAAGAAGAAGAGGGAGGAGAGGGGAGCAAAGAAAGCAGGGACACTGAACAGGGACATGTGTCAGGAACCAAATGTATGCCATGAAGACCATATGGTAAGTTCCCATTGACATATCGTGTCCAAGTATTATAAAGGGAGGGAAAATGAGTGGATATGAGAAGAAAGAAGAAAAATGAAAAGCAAGCAGAAGATTGGAGGAAGTGCAAAAGAGGTGGCTGTAAAGAGAAGAACGTGATAGGGTATAACCCTTTATGGGAGGTATAGACTTCTGAAATGAGACACAGGAGCCTATAGTGACAGAGAAAAAGACTTGAGTTCGAAATCAGGGGGAGTGGCAATGAGCAAGGTATTTGTGCATCTCTTAGAGAGTCTGGGGATACATGTACAGCACTGAAAACCCGTATGTTAAACATACAGTGTTCCGGTGTGATTCTTACACCTATGTACTCACATTCAAAACCATTTTTTCCCCACTGCCAGACTAGTTGGAAATGTCCAGCTAACTATATAAGTGTATATTCCTGTAAGTATGGAGCCTGCCTACACCCTTCAGTCAATACATCCACCCACTGTCAAAATGATAAGTAATGTTTCCAAGGGTATTTAGCTAGAATTCTATTCAAATATGGGGGGTTTCTGGTCAAGAGGTTATTTTCCTGGTACCAATGCCTGACTTAATGTGAGCTACTTCCTCCACAAATTCATTGACAATCATGGGGAAGTGGGGAATGAACAGGAGATCTTGGGTGGTTGGTAGAAGTGTTTATTTTGTTTTTACAGTATGGCGCTTTAAGCGTTGTTTGCAGAGCTTGTGGTGTGATTGTTGCTAGTAGCTCAGTAGCTTCAAAAGAGTGATTGGTGGATCTCTGGCTTTGGTGAAAGTCTCCAAATTTTCTATGCAGAACTTATGAAAAATAACAGAAAAATCATGTGAAATTATGAGAAATGCAAAAAAACATTTTGTTCAGTTTTAGAGACCATTTTGAATTTGAGGACGCATTTTGCGCTTAAGAAATAGCACAGAATCGTACATAATATGAACAACAGTAATGCACGTTCTGGTCAATGCGTTTTGTTATGCAGTAGTAGAGTGCCTTAGTTCCCGCTAAGGGCCTGATTTAAAGTTTGGTAGACAGGGTACTCCATCACCAATGTGCTGAATATCTAGTATGCCGTACTACATGAGCCTTATAGTCTATGACACTTGTAATATAGTGGGCCAGGATGCTTGTCACATTTTGACAAAGGAGCCTGGATGCCAAACTCTAAATAAGGCCATACATCCTTTAAATGATTTGTAAACAACACAACACAGAGTAGGGCTTGGTAGAGAGGAGAGGGCAGCCTAGGAATTTCTAAAGGAGATTTTAAAGAGATAAAAGAAATATATACGGGAAGGATAAATGAATCATTAATCTTAGAAAACTGAATTTTTTAAGGATGATTGCAACTTCTTATCCCACCTTTTGTAACCTTATCCTCGTGGAGAAGTGAGTATCTCTCTGGAACCTGGACGTTAAAAGTTAAGCTCAATGATGGACAGAAGCAAGACTCGGCAATAAAGAGGATGTTCTGGGTTTTACTTCTGGTAAAATCAGCTATTTTAGTGCCGAGGGCCTGGGTTGACTGTCCAATGAAGGTCATGCCATTTTAGGAGGAAGATGAGATTGAGGATCTGGGCAAAGACTGAGAAGAGGTTTTAATCCTGAATAAACTCGAGATGCATGTAGTCAGCTTCCTTTGCAATAAAAGGTAGGGTTGGGGATATGATTTTAGAGATGAGAAGAATAAGTATGATTGTTTTGTTCTGGAGGAACATATTACTATTGGCAGGCTCAGTTGAAGGATTAATGAGGAAGGAGAGGCAGAAAAGCTTACTGCTCACTAACCAAGGAAACATGATTGGCCATTCTTTGCTCATTCGCAGAGTATTCAAGTATCTTGTATGCTTTGGCAACACAGAGGCAACATGGACTCACAATCACAAACGCGCAGCATGCACACACATAGACACATCCTCTCATTGATCAAAATGGATACGTGCAAAAATCTCTACCGCGTGAACGAGAAATCCATAAGCTCAAAGGCCGTATCAAGGAAAGCACAATTACAATTCATTTTATTTTTTAGTAGGGTATACAGAATAGGCTAGGCGTGACCTACTGTGAGTCATGTAAGGTAAGCTAGGGGGTTCTGGAGTGTTCTACCTCTAAAATAAAAGAAGCGAAGACGACACACATAATTTATAAATTATGAGACATTTTTGGGGGGAATGGGGTGAGGTAATAGGTATTTTTATGATCACATAAATCCTACACACGTACATATGTGTAAATACAGACCTTCCACACTTGGCTATAAGCAACATCGGAATCTAAATTCAAGATAGGAGGGTCTTTTACACGCATGAGTGCACACAACCTTGCCCCTTTGCTGCCCTCTCTTTCTTTCTGGTTAGCAAGGCTTTAAATCCTTAGCGTTTACCCAATCGTCATTGGCCCAAAACTGCGTCACTCTTCACCTGAGGCACAACATGCTCAAAGACTATTAAGTTCATTTAATGCGCTGTATAAGCCGCATTAAAAAACAAGGAAAATAAAAAATACATAAAG
Source organism: Lissotriton helveticus (assembly GCF_964261635.1). Lineage (NCBI taxonomy): Eukaryota > Metazoa > Chordata > Amphibia > Caudata > Salamandridae > Lissotriton > Lissotriton helveticus. The sequence goes on from NC_136057.1 coordinate 1,825,023,822, forward strand.
GACAACAAAACTTCTGGATTAATGAGTTCAGACCACAGCGGTTGATGCAGTCAAGCGCTAACATATATGGCACGACGCGGTCGCCCTCCCCCCCCCCTAACCTACTTATTTCATACATGTTAAACTGGGCCGCATAAAATGTCTACTGCAGCTTTAAAAAAAAGATGACCTAAATGGCGAATTGTGACAGCAGCCAAGTAAATAACTGAACAAGAAAAAGCTTTGCAGAATATTGATTTAATGCATCACTTAAGCAACAGGATCTCAAGCCGGCATTATCCATGCTCTATTTCCTCGTACCTTGGACAGTTCATCCATTCACCTCTCTCGGAGGAGCACGCGCGCGCTTCTACCGCACTCGTTCGCCCATGATCTTTGCTCTGCTCATTTTTCACATCATCAGACTTTCTTTAAACACTCAGAAGGTAGTTTGAAATGTTTCCTTTTTCTATTACATTGTGTTATATATGCGCACAAAATGTAGATCGTGAATCATGAGGCTGGTCTCGGTAAACATCTAAAATTAAAAGAAAGTAATAAAATGTCAGTGAATATAATGTTGAAATATGAATGTGGATTCAAAAACTAAAAACAAAAACACATTGGACGATTCTGCAGCAATTTCTATTGAGTGAAGTCTGCCCCCACTTTTTCTGTCAACTTTGAGTATAATGTCAGCGCTATGTAGAACCGATCAAGAAAATCTGGCGGAAAGAGAAAGAACCAAAACTAAGTGCATATATATGCACTCGATCCGCCCGATGCTTTTGCAGTTTATTTACAGATAAAGGGCGTGACGCATTTAAAAAGCCAGTTTTACACCCATTATCACTCAATTTTTCCTGTTCTGCCAGTGCAGATAACACCAACTAAAAAAAACCACAAAAAAAACAGTGGAAAAACTGCAAGTGAGCACACACATCGCCTTTGTCTTTAACGGGTGCAAAACACATTTACTAATTGTTTTTACTAAATAAAGTAATAGAAGAAAAAATAAAACATCACATATATGGCCATGATCTTGAACTAAATCCGCATATAGAGGATATCTTTTCAATGAAACATAATATTCTGCATACTCCTTTATAAAAAAACAAAATGAATTGTAAATTGTTAACCCCAAAACTATATCTTCAACACATTATTTATCGTTATTTATTAAGTAATTTTAAAACGCAAATAAACCAACTTTTTATTGTATGTAGATTAATTGAATATGAAGAGCCCGCTCGTCGGTACCACCTGCGCTTATCGCCAGAGCATGCAATCTTTCCGACGTTAATATTGCCTGGCCAAGCAGTCTGGCACTATCTTGCAAATCTTAGTTTTTGCAGAAGATGAACTGCACTGTGATACACCTAATATAAGCCTTTATGGTGTCCCACGCCACCAGCGGTGAGGCTGTACCTATAGTTTCGCCCAAGAATACAATTATGGAGCAAAACATATGCTTGCAGTAATCACAGCAGCGGACAATGGAGAGAGTTCCATGGGGTGGAAAGGCGGGGCGGGGGAGGGGCAGGGTGGGGGGTACTAAACACCGAAATATGGATAATTGGAGGTAAGTAAACAATTACATTAATAAAACGAATTTCGTAGCACGCCCTGCATCGCAAAATGCGATGCAGCGCACGCTACGAAATTCGTTTGATTCATTTAATTGTTTACTTACCTCCAATTATCCACAGCCCCAGACGGTGGAGAGAGTTCCGTGGGGCCAGGGCTTGACTGGCTATAGCGGGCACCGGGCGTTTCCCAGGTAGGCCGCTAGGGTGGGGCCGGTTTTGGTCCCCTGGGGGGCCGTTTTTGTTACCGGGGTCGGCAATATCGCCCCCGGTAACAAAATCAGCCAAAAACGGCGCTCGCAAACTGCTCGGCTGCACTCCCCCTCACCCCAGGGGGAGGCAGCTGATCAGTTTGCCAGGGCCGTTTTCTGTTCCCAGTCCGGCCCTGCGTGGGGCGGAAAGGCGGGGCGGGAGACGGGCAGGGTGGGGGGTACTAAACACCGGAATATGGATAATTGGAGGTAAGTAAACAATTAAATTAATAAAACAAATTTCATAGTGCGCGCTGCATCGCATTTTGCGATGCAGGAGCATATAGCATCAATAATATTGGGTTATGATCCGATGTGATCTTCTCGCAAATTTCCATTGCTGCAACTTGCGTCAAACCCCCTATCGCAAAGACCATATCTATCCTGGAATAGTGCTTGTGTGGGAATAACTAAAACGTATAACCCGGCAGAGTAGGGTATAGCGGCCTTCAAATATCTGTCAAACCATATAAACAGGCAAGTTCTAGGATAGATGCCCTGGTTTTAACCATGTGGAGAGAGGCAGAGTGGTTAGTAGAGTTAATGCTTAATCCATCACACAGTTAATATCGCCGATTAGAAGTATCTCACCAGACCAATTCAATAGTTCAAGACATAGCATTTCCAGGATTCCGGGCTCATGCACATTTGACCCATAACCTGCACAAACAACATATTTCTGACCATATATTACAAATTGGGTAATCGCCCACCTAGTCCTTGTGTCCGAGGACGTTTTCAATACCTTGAGCTGAAGGTCCTTGGTTGACATAATAGCTATTCCCAGTATGGAGACAGATTGGGATGTATTTATAATAATATTATGACTAAGCTGCTTAAATAAGAGACACTTTTTATAGGCAAGATGAGTCTTGGTTAACAATACCAGAAACGGGCTATACATTTTTATCTTTTCCCATACCAACTGTCGTTTTCTAAACAAGAAAAGGCCAGACACATTCCAACAGATACATTTTAATCTTTCCAATGCAATAAACCAACCCCGAAAGAGCCTTCCTGTACCTAAAACACAAATCCATGTCCACCGGTAGTGTAATCAAACCAAATTGCAACAGTTGGCCATTCTGACTAATTTCAACCCTCAGCTCAACCAACCCACCCATTTCCAGACCCTTTGCTGTGCATCTGTACAGTATTAATCCCTCCCCCCCACAAAAGCCCATCCCCACCCTGCAACTGAAACCCCTTGTATCTATGCAAAGGAAATCATCCCTATCCTAGGGCTTTCTATGGACAAGAAAGTCCTGAGAGCCTACCTCCCAAAGGCTCCCCTCGACCACCCACCACGCCACGCAAAACAGAAAGAAAGTGTGCTGACCCAGACAAAACAAGTATTGGTAATGCATCGGTTTGGCCTATGTAGTGACTAAAGAGCTGTTTTCATCAATAATTGTCTGGGAGAAGGAAAGAGCTCCCTGCCAGATAACACAGGAGTGAAGAGGATGTGGCTCAGCAGGCAGAGCTGCTGAATCAAGAGCTGGGGATCACAATTCAAGTCTCAGTGGTGCAGCGCAACATCCTGTGATTCTATGTAAATCACATAATTCCTCCAGGTGATAAATTGTTATATAAATATACTGCAGGAGTAAAAGTGAAAACTTAATAAAAATATAGTTCCACCAAACAGATGTTAACAGTATTTTTGCAGCAGGACACTGATAAGAGAAGCAGACAATTAACAAGCGTTGGTAAATGCAGGAAAATATGCTACAGCCAAAAGATATGGAGAAAAGGTAAGTAGCACGCACAGGAACCAATGAGAAGCCTGGAAAGAGAGGAGGCAGGATCTAAGCCCCTTCTAAGTTTATATTAAAAACAATAGATTTCTCAAGCACAGCGCAAGTGCTGTGCAGGCGAAACCTAAAAAATAGGTAAACTGAGCAAAACCTTGAACGGAGGAGCACATGACCGTGAGGCAGGCGCAGGATCTGCTTGGAATTTAATCTTTCCTACCTGCAAGCCGTGAGGGCAGCGGCTTTGATCCAGCGCCGCAGACGCCGTGAGGGGAACGGCATTGGTCCGTGTGGTCCGTTTGGCGGACTACAACTCCCGGCAGGCCCTGGGGCTGCGGCGGATGTTCCCCACGCCAGCAGCGTGCCCGGAGGCGCTACAAGAAGTCGGAGTGCCTAGAGCTCCTGGGGCATTTAATCTTTCCTACCTGCAAGCCGTGAGGGCAGCGGCTTTGATCCAGCGCCGCAGACGCCGTGAGGGAACGGCATTGGTCCGTGTGGTCCGTTTGGCGGGCTACAACTCCCGGCAGGCCCTGGGGCGGCGGCGGACGTTCCTCACGCCAGCAGCGTGCCCGGAGGTGCTACAAGAAGTCGGAACACCTCCCGCATCGCGAGTCGCGCGCGGGAGCATCGCGGGAGAAGCCCGGGACAAGGGCGGGACAGTCTGTGACAGTCCGGGACTGGCCGAGGCTGGGCTGGGCCTCCCCCCTTGGCCCCTGTTGAAGAGGTAATTTGTGGGCCAAAGCGAGACTAATTATTTTGTGCCCATTCAGAACTTGTGACTGTTTAAAACGTTAAGGGCCTTTTTTAACATATTTTATCGAGCTGGTTCAATTCTATCAGCCCTGTTGGAGTTCATGAAAGCTTTGTTAGTTTGATACTTAAAAATATTTTATATTTTCGTAGGTCTTTGGTGCAATTACATATATTATGTCTAAACAGAAGGCCCTTAAAAAACCCCCAGGGTTGTCCACTATGGATAACTATCTGGTGAAAGTGGTCAGTAAAATTAATAAGGAGCGAAGGATGTCACAAGGGAAGGAGAACTCTCCAACTAAATGCATCACCCTTCCTGATCCTTATACTGCATTACATGTTGACGACCAACTAGACCCTCTTAATCTTGATATCTCGTTAGAAACCCAAGCCCAACTGGCAGTTATTCAAGATATCTCTGCTGCCCTCAGCGAATCCCCCAATATATCTCTCGTTCAAAACTCACCGCCACGCAGAGCATTAAGAGCGTGTAGAAAAGCACCTACTAATCGGGGGGGGGGGTATCGTACTCGTAATAAAAGAAGAGGTGACACTCTACCAAAAAGCACTGCCGGGGAAGAAGAGTTGACAACCAAGAATGCTTCAACCCTTATGAATACTGAACAGTTTGAACTTTTAATAAGTATTATTGATGATAAGATTGATAAGATCATTAAACCCTTGGTGGATAAACTGGACCAGATTTCGATTGAAGTAAACAGATTGGGTGGGCTTCTTGACTCGCATATCACTCTGGTCGGAAAGTCTAGGCCCGCTAATGATGGCCTAGTCCCTACCAAAGTCAATCAATCAATCAATCAATCAATCAATCAATCAATCATTTGTATAGCGCACTACTCACCCGGAGGGTCTCAAGGCGCTGGGGGGAGGGGGTCCGCTACTGCTCGAACAGCCCGGTCTTGAGCTGCTTCCTGAAGGCGAGGTGGTCTTGGGTCAGGCGGAGGTGGGTCGGAAGGGAGTTCCAAGTATTGGCGGCCAGGTAGGAGAAGGACCTTCCTCCTGTGGTGGCTCTTCGGATGCGGGGGACGGCGGCGAGGGCGTGGCTGGTCGATCGAAGCTGGCGTTTGGGAGCGTAGAAGTTGAGGCGGCTGTTGAGGTATCCTGGGCCTTGGTTGTGTAGGGCTTTGTGTGCGTGGGTGAGGAGCCGGAAGGTGATTCTCTTGTTGACCGGGAGCCAGTGCAGGTCTCTCAGGTGTCCGGAGATGTGGCTGCGGCGGGGGATGTCCAGGATGAGTCGTGCTGAGGTGTTCTGGATCCGCTGGAGTCTCTTTTGGAGTTTGGCGGTGGTTCCGGCGTAGAGGGAGTTGCCGTAGTCCAGACGGCTGGTGACGAGGGCTTGGGTGACCGTCTTCCTGGTCTCGGTGGGGATCCATCGGAAGATCTTACGTAGCATGCGCAGGGTGTTGAAGCACGACGAGGAGACGGCGTTGACTTGTCTAGTCATGGAGAGGGAGGAGTCCAGGATGAAGCCCAGGTTGCGTGCGTGGTCTGTGGGTTTGGGTGCGCTGCCCAGGGCAGGGGGCCACCAGGAGTCGTCGCTCCAAAACAGCTAACTGGGGGTGGGGTAGTAAAAGAGGCAGCCAAATCGACCCCATTACCTTCTGACCCACCGCCCACCTCTTGTCAGAATAAGCCTGCTGCTATTGAGGTGGGCCCATCGAAACCAGCCAGAGCTATTGCACCTAGAAGGAAACGCCCAATTGACCTGCCCCCAGATTGTGCACCTTATGTGGTCGTTCTGACTAATGTTCCATCTTATGAGACCGACTCTATAAGGCCCCAGCTTGAATCTCATGATTCGCTAAAAAATAAAACGGTCTCATGGTTGCACAACAACTGTGGCTTCCCAGCTACCTATTCCGATCAAATTCTAACCACCAGAAGGGCTGAATGGATAGGTACTTCTAGCAAAACCTGCAGGGGTGATTGTGTTATTGTCAACTTTAAACACCCCCAGCATGTGGCCACAGTTTTGCTAAGGGCAGCGTCTTTAATCCGCGGTGAAGAAAGAATAAGTGTACGCCCTCTTGGCTTTTTTTATAGTCATCTAGCTAAAACCTCCCCTCATAACCTTGGAAATAGAAATCTCCAGCCTATTCATATTTCGGCATTTGGAGTCCCTATCCAAAATAGATTCCAAGCTTTAAGCTCTTTGGACTCCAACGACTGACTCGCCAGGGCAGGGGATCGTGCTCCTGGCCAGCCTCTTATTGTCCAGGTGCATGATACATGTGATTTGTCTTCCAACCCTGAAACGATTATGGTGGAGGGCCAACTCCTATGAAAAGGAACCAGTCCCGGAGAACCAGAGAACTTTTCAAATGAGGAAGAGGTAGTTGGCTCTATTCATCTGAATACCCCCAGCACTAATGTATTTAATGGCATTTCTATTGTCAGTTGGAATGTCGCTGGCTTAAAATCTAAACGGGACTCTTTGGGCAGGAAGGATTTTATTAGCACTATTGATATCCTCTGTTTCCAGGAAACATGGTGTCGGGAGGAGGTACATTTTGCGGGGTTTGTATCGTTTAATTTACAGGCAGCTAGCTCTGCCCCGGGGAGAGCTAAAGGAGGCCTTATAATCTTGGTCTCGATAAACAGACAGATCAAGATTATAAAATATTTTACCGTGGGGCAACATGTGCAGATATTGTGGCTCCGTAATGACCATGGCCAAAATGTCCTCCTAATTAACTATTAAAATAATATTTTTGATGATAGCAGGACGTCTGTTGTAAAAAATTTAGCTAGCACTATTGATGACCTAATTGATCATTGTAATGTTTCTTTTGATTTTATCTGGATGGGGAATTATAATATCTCCTTATGTGAATTGTCATCTCAGAAAGTCTGTGGGGTTGTGACCAATGTTGGATCTGAAGATCTCCATTTTAGGCACAATAGCTATGGTGAGATTCTGAATAAATTCATTAGCAATTATGACCTGGAAATCTTGGACTTCGCTAAAGATGCAAATGGGCTGACCATCCCCACTTTTAAAAACTGGAGGTCAAGCTCGGTGATTGATCATGTTATCGTGTCCTCGAGTATTACCTCTTTTTGTGAAGCCCCCAGGATCGAAGTTACATCTTTGAGCGATCATAATTATATTATCCTAGATTGTTTGCTATGGAGCACAAACCCTGTAGCCGTGGGTCATACTATCACCAATGTGGAACCCCACAGACCTAACGGTGTTAGACTCAGATGGGTTGGGGATAGAGCAGATGAATTTACAGGCTATATTGTCTTTGATTGTTTAACAAATATTACCCTAATCTTTGAAAATAACACTGGGTGTGAATGTGTTTTAACTGCTTTTAAAAATATTAATTTATTAATTGACGCTAGGTTTACCAGACCAATTAGAGATAAGCGTATTCACGGACAAGGCTGGTTCGCCCACTCTTGCACCAAGCTACTAACAGAGCTGAAAAAGGCCTTAGCCATGAAACCTAGGAACTCTACTTTAATAGTTAAACAAAGAGCTGAATATAAACTTGCATTAAAAAAGAGGAACAGAGATCTACAGCAGGAAGCATGGGAGTCACTTAACCAAGCTGCAGAGTTACATAATAATACATTATTCTGGGCAACGGTTAATTCTCCCTTTCTTAGGGAGGACAATATCCCTGTATTGAGCTCTAATGTCCCTAGTGATTGCTGGGTAACGCATTTTTCCAATATTTTTGGTTCCGAATGTGGTCCAGTTACTATTCTTAGTAACTGGCCCGTTCTACCCTTAAATTTTACTGTGACTGAGGTCGAGTCAGGAATCCGTGCAAGCAAGGGGGGGAAAGCCCAGGGACCCGATGGGGTTCCTATTGATGTTTACAAAGTAGCCCCGGAGATCTGGAGTCCCCTCCTTGCCAATGTTTTTAATGTAGCCGTGCGCTCAGACGCCCCAAGCACCTGGGGGGAATCTATCATCATCCCCATTTTCAAAAAGGGCAACAGGTCTGAAGCAAAGAATTATCGCCCCATCTCCCTCTTGGACTCCTCTGTAAAGGTTATGAGCCGAGTTATGTTATCCAGGCTCGAGGAGTGGGTCGAGGATAAGGGAATTCTGGCGATAGTCAGTTTGGATTTAGGAAAGGTAGGGGCACATTAGATCAATCTTTAAATCTTGACCTTATAATCGGGAAATATGCGGAAGCCAAAGGTGGCGCATTATATTTATGCTTTGCTAATCTAAGCAGCGCCTTTGACATGGTTGATCATGAAATTTTATGGCCCATTTTACTACAGATGGGTGCCCCTGAGGGTATAATTTTCTTCCTTGCCAGGCTGTACCAAAAACTGCAAACCTGTGTGCGCTTTGGAACTAAGGGAGAATGTACCCCAAAATTTAGTGTACGACGCGGCAGACAAGGTTGTGTTTTAGCCCCTTTATTGTTTATTTCATTTATTAATGAAATTGATGGAATTTTAAAAGGCGTTCAAGCGGACGCCCCCAGGGTAAAAGGCGTATCACTGCCGGTGTTATTATATGCTGATGACGCCGTGCTCCTCTCCAGAACCCCTATGGGATTACAACGTTTGATGGATAGATTTTCTTTGTTCATGAAGGATAGGAAACTACTTATTAACAAGGATAAGACGCATACTATGACCTATGGGGCGAAAAATAACAAATCCCTTGCCTTTTTTATTGATGGTTATAAGGTGCAATCAGTTGACTCGTTTTGTTATCTCGGAATTACTTTTTCCCATGATAGGAAATGGACCAGCGAATTTACCAATGTTAGTAATAAAATGGTGAAAAGTGCCCATGGTATCTTCAAATTTACAGCGAAAATTGGGGATAGGCGAACAAGAGACATGTTGCAAATCTACCAAGCAAGATGCGCCACTATTGCATTATATGGGGAGGCTATATGGGGCCACAGCTGTGACCATAAATTGCAGCTGGAGGAAAATTCATTTAAAAAAAAACTTTTATGTTTACCCACATCTGCCGCTACTGTATTGATCCATCGGGAACTATATATTAATTATTTGAATGATCTTTTATCTTTAAGACCGTTAATGTTATGGCGCTCTATATGGCTCCAGGAGGAAAAGACCTTAAACAGATCCATAATAGACAATTGTCTTTCACTGGACATGTATAGAAAAATCCCATGGATAAAGTATGTCTCTGATTGTGATTTACAAATTTTTAATCTTGATGTTTTGTCTGACCCTAAGGCTCCCTTGACTATACCTAAAGCAGAACTGAAAGCAAAGTTCCTGGATAACTCTGCAAAAAAGAGGGCTCTCGCATGTCGGTCCATGTCAACTGTCACATTTTCCAGTAGATATTCCCTTATGGAAGGCTTTCCATCTTACCTTGCACTGGTAACGAGGCAATCGCACAAGTTTGTTCTAACCAGACTTAGGTTTGGAATAGCACACAAACTCGTGGCCTTGCCTAACCTTAAGCAACATCCCAAAGGACCGTGTCAGTGCGATGGTATATCAAAACAGAGCACCTTGCAGTTTTTACTTATATGTAAACTGTACTTGAATTATCGAATTTTGTACCTGAAACCTCTATTTGTTAAATATGGGGTATGTACAGTTGACGAGGCAATGAGTCTTATTTTTAACATGAAATCTGCTGATATCTGTTTTTATACTGCTGTGTTTTTAATTAAATCAATCAGTGTACGTAAAAGTATGATATTTTAGTGTCTTAGGTCTGTATTTTAAGGTATTTATTTTAAATTGACGATTCATGTATCATGTATTTATTATTTTCCATGTGTGCTTTTATGGTCATTTCTTTTGCACCGAATAAAGCTTCATGAATTGAATTGAATTGAGCAAAACCTTGGTCAGAGGGGAGCTAGCTCAGACTTATTGAATGTGTATCAAGATAGGAAAAGCAGAAACTTAATATACCATTCCACCCCCTTCAGGCTACTAAGAACCTGCACGGCATCTTGCTCTGTAAAACATAGCTGTGTTCATCCATCTTTACCAATTTTGAGCCAAAATGGTTCCTGCTAAAAACCTGAGCACCAGCAGCCTTCAGAGGATCAATTAATTGGTGAAGCTTCCAACGTCTGTCCATCATGAACTTGCTCAAGTCTGAGCGGACTGAGATAGACATAAAGTCAAGTCTAGGGGTGGACATAGTTCACGGAGTCTCCCTACGCGGAATTCCATGTTCAGTTTGCCAACACGCCTGTTCGCATTGCGTTGAGCATGCGGACTGCGCCTGCGTGCTCCACAATCGCACGAAAATGGCACTATGCGGTCCTGAAGTGTGCTTTTGTTCTAAATCACGTACAAACATCACCACGCGATCCTCATGGGCGCGGCCATCTTGTTTTTCTGCTCTCTGTAATGCCTAAATATCTTGTTAATCTTTGTCACCTTCCTCCTTTATTACTTCTCTACCCCTAATTTTTACTTTTTACATTAGTGTGCATCTTTGTGTTTGTGTATTTTATGTTTTTGTGACTTTTTTCCTTATTTTTTTTCTTCTCTACTCTCCCTTCCTTTCCCACCTTAGTTTATTTGATTTCCCCACACAGCGCCATGGCAGAGGGGTGACTTCCATGCTGGCGACGCTCCACACAGGTGTGCAGCCCCTGGCAATATTTGGAGAGGAGGAGGTGGCAGCACTAGTTTTTTTTGTGTAGTATCACGTCCCCTCTAGGCTGGCAGCAGATGGCAGACCCGGTGGCAGCTACCCCTTGCGGTAACATCAGTGTCGCTGGGAGACAGTGCTCAGGCATGTGTGGCTCCACAGCGAGGTTTGGCACGCGGCTCAGCAGATGAGGCACCCCTGGGACGACATTCTTAACAAGGAGCAGGGCCTGCTCGACCTGCTAGGAGTCGAGATTCCGGGGTTCATGAGTATTAATTATTTGTTGTGTTTGTTTTCAACAATGCTAAAAAAAAATCTGAATAGCATGCTGCTTACCCTCAGAGGTAAGTTATGTGTTTAGTAAAGTTTACACTGTATATTATTATTATTGTGTGATCCAGTTTCTAGTTTCTGCTAGGTAGGTGACGCTACCTAATCACATTCATCAGTCTGATTAATAAAGGAGCCATTGCAGACTGTTTCTTCTGTCACTATAGTGAATCACTGAGTAGTGTGTTCTCTCTGTGACTTTGTTTATGTAGCTCATACAGTTCCAGGTAATTGTTTTAATTGAATTCACAGTTTTGATGTGAAGTGTGCATCTATGCATTGCAAAAAAAGAGAGTGAGTAGACTCATCAAGGGTGTTGAGAAAAGGGAATAGAATAAAATCAGAAATCAATGTCTACAAAATGTAGTTTTTGTTAAGGAGATGTGGAATATGAATTTAACAACAGTCAATAGAGTTGAGTCGAAAGAAATTAGTAGTACTATAGGTAATTTTTTTTTCATAACATATTTTAGTGGCATTTAAGAAAATGCATACCAGGAACATCTGACACAGTGAGACAAATGATAGTGGCATACCAAAGTTGTGCATGTCACAAGGTATGTCAACAAACTTGGCTATACAGCTACGAATGCCACGTTTTAAACTGAATCTAAACTTATAACAATATACATTCTAGTACCCCATACCCCTCCACAAACCCCATTAGTCTTTATTTAGTATGTGGTATAATTTGACCCTTTTCCGCAGACCCACCCCCCCGCATTTGCAGACCTGTCGTCTGAAGGTTGATGATCTTTATTCAAGACTTCTAAAGGCAAACCTCTATAATCGGCCCATGTCTGCCAAATTTTCTTATGCTTCTGAGGGCATCCACGGGCCATAAACACTGGGCTTTCCATCCCCATATTGATGTCCATACCTCGTTTCCAATCTCTAACACTTGGTGGTGTTTCAGCTTTCCACATTCTGGCAATGTCTCGATTTGCTACTGTGAGCCCTAAAAACAAGTACAGCTTGTAAATGTTTCACCCATTACCTCACTATAGTGGAACATTATACATTTTGGTGACCTCGGAAGGCCCCACCCCAACACCTCCCCCAGGCATCCTAATACTTTCAACCAGAAAGGTTGCAGAGCCGTACATGACCATGCAGTGTGAAGGAAGGCGCTCTCCACTTGTTTACAGCGGAGGCACTGAGGAGATGTAATCAAACCGGCCCTCCATTGTCTGAGCCTAGTGTAGTATGTTCTGTAAAGACATTAGACAGTATAAGTCTAAGATGTGTTGATATGACGGCCCCTCGAGGTGATTGGTGGGCCTCCGTCCAGTCCTCCTCATCCAATGGTCCTACATCAACTTCCCATCTACAGCATAGTGATTTTATATTACTAGGGTTATTTGTGGATAAGGTCTGATACATTTTGGTGATCTTATGATCTACGAGGTCATCCATGGGTAGTTTGCCTTCTAATGAATTAAATTCGGGGATCTCGGAAAGGTCATGTAAGTATGGGTGTAAAGAGTTACGGAGCTGTAGCTATTTATAAAATTGATTGCGGTGTAGTTCGTATTCACCCTAGAGATCTTGAAATGATTTGAGAACTGCTCTCCGCACTATGTCTCCTACCATGGACATTCCTATTCAGTGCCACTGTCCAAAGTCCTGCAAGCTTGCCATTTGTGGAAATAAACGATTATGGCATTACAGGGTCTCTCTGGTGATGCCCCCACCACCCCATTCACCGAAGGGACTGTTGCCATACTATGAATACTACTCTGGTTGCTGACGGGAGTGTTGGTGAGGTGGATACATTATATAAATAGGAATAGTAGGAATGATCCCTCTAATATCCATTGTTCCACCCTTTAGGCCGGGTCGGATCTGGAGCCATGCCACCAATCATTCAGCACCTGTAAATGGGCAGAGCAATAGGCAATCTGTTTTAGCAATTGCGTTTGCTTTTCATAAAATATTTTGAGAAGATTATTATCAGAATCTCTAATCTATTTTTATTTATTTTATTTCTTTCTTTCATCAGCACCCAAGGGGAAGAAGAGGGACGATTCAGAGAGTCCAGGGGAAGCTGGTCAGCTGGCGTCAACCACCAGCGCCGCTGCTGAGGGCTCTGCAGATCCCAGTAAGTCCTTTCATGATTGTTGTGGACTTCTTAGGGTTGAACGAATTGTAGAATCTTGGGGTCTATTCGAATGTTGGTGCTATCTATCATGATTTGTGAAGATTCAGATAGCAGGCCCATTAACCTAGTATTTTAAATTTGAAAAATCACCATGTATGGTTGTTCAGAAGGCTTTCTTTTTCCTGCTTATGCTTAGCTCTAACACAGTTCAGTTCACAAGACAGTGGCCATGGTCATTATGAACCACCCCCCGTTCATTTATTGTTACAGTACACCACCAATTTCCAATTAGAGTGCAGCAAGGCTGGAAAAAATATGAGGCCCCACTCACATTGCATTTGTCACCCTACCCCACAGGTTCTTCATTGACCGTTATTCCATGCCTGGCTTGTCTAACTTTGTGAACCAACCAACCAAATGCCCAGAGTGATATTTGGAAGATATGTTCTAACTGAGATTTAGTGCTGCATTGCAGCTGTATTTGGGGTTGTGTATCTGAGATCTAAACAGAACATCGGTGATGCAGGCTCCAGTGCCCGAACAGGAGCAGACGGCGATGGCTTAGTTCTTGCAGGGGGAGAAGCAGCAGCAGGGACGGGCACTGGTAAGTCACATATTTCTTTCAATTACTATGCTCACTAGCTATTGCCATGGCATCGCTCGTCGTGCTCATCACAAATGTCTGTTGGGTGTACCCCCCCCCAGCTTTTCCAGCGACAGCGGTGGTTGAGTTATTAAGGACTTTTCTATCTGCAAATGAAGCAAAATCTCACATAATGCTCCTAGATGGCTTGAGGGAGACATGAAACAACAGACGTCAACTTAAAAGAAAGGAAATGGTATATGAGTGAAAGGGTTGGTGGAAAATTCTTGGCATGTGCCACATTTAATCATGCGATACCCATGTGAAGTGATTCCAGAACATATATCATGGTTTCCCATAACAGATTAATTTACACTTGCTCAGATTTTTCCCTTGTGAATTGAACCGCAAGTGAATAAGCCAACGATGATGAATCGATGATGAGTGCAGTGGCCCATCTATTATATATAAAAAAGCTCTACCCTACCTGTCTAATCCCTCTTCCCTACCCCTTACAGTAGAGAAAATCAAGGTTCCTTTCCTTGGTTCTTGCCCAACACATGAATTTGTTGGAAAACATGGTGGTGGGCAAGGCCACAGAGTAAAGTGGGAGTAAGTGCATGATTTGATATCAAGTTTGGCATATGGGATACACAGTGAAGAATGCGGCAAATAGAATCTAAATAAGCCATTCCTTTAACTGTAATGCAGTCTGTTACATTCATTTTCCTCAAAGTCTACTTTTGCCAGATAGGATAATATATTTGTGAGAAGTTGGCCTGGTATATGCTGTCCACTAATTAAAGTGCAAAAACAACAATTGATGGACCAAATGCAAAACAATGTCATACATTCACCCCAGTACAGAGATCTGGGCCTAAATCCATTGTTTTTTTGCTCACTATGCCGTTCCAGTTTGAACCCAGCCATATGCAAATCAGTCTTGACCTTGTATCCAATGGGAACAGGCCAGCCCAAACTGCCAGGCCAGGTCCTCCCTAGACTGGAAACAAGCATCCTAGGACCGGTTTCGGGGTTTCACCCCTCTTCAGCCAGGATAGCTTGACTCCAGTAGCATGGAGAGCATGGGACCCATGTCTGGACATACCCGTCCACTTGGGGTGACAAATGCAAAAACAACAATTGATGGACAGAATACAGAACAATGTCATACATTCACCCCAGTACAGAGATCTGGGTCTAAATCCATAGTTTTTTTGCTCACCATGCCATTCCAGTTTGAACCCAGCCATATGCAAATCAGTCTTGACCTTGTACCCAATGGGAACAGTCCAGCCCGAACTGCCAAGCCAGGTCCTCCCTGGACTGGAAACAAGCATCATAGGACCGGTTTGCATAGCTCTAATTAAAGTGGGCACCTTGCACCAGTCCAAACGACCCTTATGATGTCTGAGGTCAAAGAAAGTTATCCTCGTCATAGCTGTGGAAAGCAGCCTTCAGGCTTAACCTTGAAGGAATGTAAAGCAGCTTGTTTGACCAGAATATCACCCCCTAAACTAATTAAATGAAAGGAGAACCACACAGTAGTTATATAGAAATATGTATTTATTAATATAACACTCTCTAGTATCCTCTACCCGAGGATAGAACACAAAGCACACACTACAAGATCAATAGAACAGTTGTAGGCAGCACAATACACAGTGGGTTCCCGTGGAAGACCAAACCATATACTAAAATAGTGGTATAACAACCACGACTCGGGTCAAGACAAGATCTGGAACATGTAGAATCATTGGGACCCCAAGGAACCACCCAAGGTGAGTAGATAGGGACCCCACGTACGATGGGTGCAGTCTGCTAACACAACCGCGGGCTCCGTACAATTCTATGGGGAAATCGCGGCTGCAATTTTACAGTTTAAGGACCCTTCTAGGAGGACTTCGAGGAAACCCTTCGGAACAAAAGAGGTTGGAGAGCCACCCCATCCGTTGATACCATAGTACCAGAGTTACCTATCCCAGAGGAGCTGGGTGCATCGGGCTAAAGTGACATCGGAAACCGCTGTCGTTCTCTATGGAAGGCTTCAAAGAAGTGCTGCTGCCGTGAAGGTGAAAAGGGTCGGATAGAATCCAAGCATGGATTCTGGAAGGAAGGAACCTAACAGCAGAGGAGACAGAGTCTGGGTCACTTCAGAGTGACCAGGGGCTCGGTAGACAAATGCCCACCGATGTTGAGTGCTTCAGGTACAAAGAAGGGATGCTTGACTCTGCAGCCACGGGGACCAGGAGATGTCGACGATGACCAGGAGCCCAATGTGAGCTGTCCAATGAAGGATGTCAAGTGCTGAAGGGTCGGTGTCCGGCTGGAGCACCAACAAGCCATGGCAAAAGCAACCCACGCAGGAAGTTGAAGCAGGTTACAGTGTGGACCAGCAAGGTCCAGCGGACTCACCAAGCAATGGGAAGTCAGGGCATGTCTGGAGCAACCAGGAAAGACCAACAGAAATCAAGATGACCCTCAGGAGGACCCACAGGTTGAATGACCTGGAGTCGCGAGGGCACCTCGAGCAAGATTGCAAAGTACCAGCCCATGGAGCACTCGGTGCAAGGAGGCTGCAATTCTTTGGTGCAAATACTGCTCAGGGTCAGGACTACACGGAGGCTAATGCACAAGCTCGGGAATCTCCAACAAGCATATGCAAGTGCAAATAGATGTGGTACACAGGGATTCGGGTTATACAGTCCCCACTAAGGGATACTGGCCTCAAACTTGCTGAGAGGGCAGGGACCTTTGTAACCCACCCCCTGTGTTGCTGGAGTCTTCAGAGTCCGCAGGCGCTCAGGAGCAGCAGACCAGTCATCTGTGTTGCAGTGCCTGTGAATGCAGGGGAGTGATTCCTTCACCCCAAGGGAGATTCTTCAGTTGTCCGTAGTGCACCGTAGGTCCTGCATGGAGCCTGTATAGAGCAAGGGCACAGACAAAGCTTTGGACAGAGAGGGGGACGAAGTTAGGCCCAATTAAAGTCCAGCGAAGTCCAGAGTATCCAGACAGCCAAAGGTCAGTGGTTTCTTCTTGTAGAATCTCGTCCACGTATAATCTAAAGAGCTGCAGTCAGTAAGCCCTTTTGTACCCACAGGAGAGGGTTGGACAGATTCAGAGGACCCTCCTAGGGGAGGGGCAGGACAGAGGGGAGATCATACCCATGCCCTTTGTCAAGTTTAGCACCAGAGCAGGAGCTAACAGCTCCCAGAACTGGTTTAAGCTGGACTATGCACAGGGACACCAAAAGTGCCCCAGGTGCAGATTTAGGCACTCTCAGAGTGCACCCACCTAGTCCCAATACACTAAATCCTGTCTGGGAGGTAGTCACACCTCCTTGTGACAGGATGTCTACGTGCTGCCTTCCTCTGCTCAAGCTTGGCTCAGCAGCAGGAGGGCAGAAATGTGTCTCTGGTCGGCAGCATCCATTTTGTGCTGTCCGGGTCGAGAAGGATGGCACCGGATAGACCAGTGACCCCACGAAGCTCGCTTCAGAAGGGTGGAATCATACCTCCCACACCGGTTACCAGTGTGGAGGCATGATTCCAAGTTGTTTGATACCAAGCACGATATGTTTCTATGCAGCCATTTTCCAGATAGCATTTACCAAAGTTATAATGCACCTCTACCTATATGTCAGGCTGAGTCACAGACAACCTGGGAGAATGGTCTCCGAAGGCTGCAGAGGGGCTCTGCTCATGCTGGAGCACCCTCTGATATAAAACCCAGCACCCTGCCTTCAAGATTGATAAGGCCTGCTATAGGGGTGACTTATAAGTTTTAATTGTACTGACCTATAGAGATAGTGAACCTTTATCTAAAGTAAGTGGTGCAAGCACCAGCTTACACAGGTTGCAGTAGCAGACCTGTAGTTCTATTTTGCATGGCCTCTCATGGGTGGCATAATACATGCTTCAGCCCATGGTAGGCCTCTGTGGTACCTATGCCCTGGGTACATGTGTACCATATACTAGGGACTTATAAGGGTACCCCAGTATCCAATCAGGAGTGTACCAAAGTACATGCATAACAATTTAAAGGAGAAAGCAGATAGACTGGGGTCCGGATTATCAGAATCTCAGTCAGACCAGTCAAAAACAGTGCAACATGAAGCAAAAAGTGGGGGTAACCATAAGAAGCAGATCCTACTTTCCTACAATATTAATATCCACATTTCATACATGAGGTATGTGACTGACGTAGTATCTTATTTATTATTTATCATGCTCTTTGGAGACTGGGTAGAAAGAGAAATGCATTTGGTGAAGAGCAGGGCCATTGGAATTAGATAATTGTCAACTACAGCTGCAGCCAGCAGCAAACAAGCAGAGGCACTGGCTAGCAATGAGCATAGCTTCATTATTTTAGCGCCACACACAACTTGTACTCCATAACAGCGCATAATGCCATACTCATCAATGAAAAGTCATTTATTTTTCAACTCAAAGTGTCCGACTCTGTTTATTATAGGTTCTTGGAAAGCCTTTAGAAGAAAAAAATGATCAAATTATCCAATCCCTGTTTTTTAATCCTGTGATGTTATTCTCTGCCAGTCTGCCTGTTACTTTTCTGCCAATCAGTAACTGCTTTTTTATGTTAGGCAACATGTATGGGTAAAAGAAAACATAAAATTGGCATTGTGATTCTCTTAATAATAATCATTGCATCAAAAATATTACAATGGCCCTAGGGGACCAGCAATGTACTGCTCCTATGGCATGCTATTATTCAAAACAATTGCTGGCAAAGAGCATTATTTACAATTTGTCTCTTTTGTTTTTCTCAATATAGCTGCTCCTGCTGGTCCAGTTGGACCACCTGACAGGCAGGAGAAGCGGCCCGTTTGTGGCGGCAGAGGCTGGAGCATATCCAGCTTGAATACCGGTGGCTGGTGGTCCTGGAAGAGGAGGAGAAGATCAATGCTCAGCTCCCGGACCTCAGTGCAGCCAGTCCCCCCAGTCTCCCGGCTATCCCATCACCGATGCCACCACCAGCCAACTGCTGCCACCCCCCACCAGAATGGCAACAGGCCATTTCTGTGCCACATCTTGCAATGACTGGACACTATCAAGGGCCAGCTCACCGCGATGGAGCAGAGCTTGGACCAGCTCCGGAACAACGTCCATAATGTCTGCTTCTAACCCTTTTTTTTATATTTTGTTTTCGTGGGAGGGAGTTGTTGTTTGTTGGGGCTGGGTGGAAGGTTTGGGTAGGGAGCTGGATTCGGGACTCGAAATATGTGGATTTCATTTTGAAATCCTTTTTGAAGGATGTGAAATCATATTTACGAGACACAACAAATTTTATCACAAGGGTGGAAGGTGTACCGTTTGATGACCAAAGACAAATGATGGTGAAACTCGATGCCACGTCGCTTTATACTCAGATACCTCAAGGTGAGGCATTAGAGGTTATGGAGCTCTACTTAGATCGCAGAGAACAACCCCACAGAGTTCCATCTTCATTCATTCTACAACTGGCAGAGGTAGCCCTAAAAAAAACTATTTTAAATTTGAGTACCAGTTCTTTGTACAAGTCAAAGGTACTGCTATGGGTTGTCCATATGCACTCGAAATGGCAGTGTTGTACATGGCTCAATATGAGGAACGATTCATTGAGAACAACAACCTATTCAGAGACAAAATAAAGCAGTGGTTAAGGTACATCGACGATATCTGGCTCCTGTGGCAGGGGAGCCAGATTGAATTGAACTTGTTCTACGACTGGTTAAACACCCGCCATAGTGACAGCAAGTTCTCTGTTCATCAAGTAGAACTAGAATGGCCTTTCTATATGTTGAGATTAGCATAGAATCACAGCAATTTAGAACATCACTGTATAAGAAAGATACAGATAAGAATACCATCCTGCATTACAAAAGTGGGCATCCGAAAAGTCTGAAAGAAAATCTCCCTTACGGGCAGTTATTAAGGATTAGAAGAAACTGCATAGAGGTTTCATATTTCGAGGTACATGTGGCGTCCTTTTGTAAAGAAATGGCTAAAAGAGGCTGTCCTAAAAAACTACTCAAGCACTCTACAAAAGAGCGAGATTCACACCCCACGAAAACCTTTTACAGGTTAAAGAGAAGAAAAAACTAGAGAAGTTGGTTTGTGTCACTACATTTGGCCCAGAGATTAACAAATTTAGACAGATTATACTTAAAAATTGGAACCTCCTTGAAAATCTTGAATATACTCTCCAGAAGCCAATATTTGCTATGAAAAAGAATAAAAGTATTGGACAACAGATAATACGTGCAGACATTTCATTACCAAAACCAATAAACGATGTATTATCTAAATGGAACATGAAACCAGTACAGGGACACCGGAAGTGCGGCAATTGCGTGGCATGCAGTAGCACGATAGAAGGTACAGAATTTAATCACAATGGGGTAAAGTGGAAACACACTGACTTTACTAATTGCAAAACTAGGAATGTAGTTTATGCAATATTGTGCCCCTGCAAAAAAGTGTATATAGGCAAGACAAACCAGCAGGCAAATACCAGAATCATGCAGCACAGATCAAGAATTTTAAAAAAGGTAACCACTGCGCCAATGGTTGATCATTTTCTTAAAAAATGCCATGGGGAAAATTATTTTCAATGGACTATTTTAGCGGCAATTAATGTGACTAATAGAGCAATTGATTCGGAAAACACACTGCTACAGAAAGAAGCATATCTTATAATGTAGTGTATTTTGTAATGTAGTGTATTTTGTAAAGCGCACAGCTGCCCCAACGGGGCGTCCTGGCGCTGTATAACGCTGTGGAACCCTTCCTGGCTCTCCCTGTGAGATGCCCCTCCTGGGCACCCCCAAGGTGAAGCCAGGCATCCCAGTGTTGTAGGGGCCGTTGTGGGGATTAAGCAAGCTATTGCCCAGAGTTGCAGCGTGGGACCCATGGTTAGAGTAGGCGCCGAGGTGAGAATTATCGAGTCCGCGGACATTGAGCTCAAGACCCTGCCGCGTCGGGACTTGAACCCTGGTCCCGGGCCTGATCTCTGCTTCAGAGTCTGCTGCTCTAACCAGTGAGCCACACTTCTCCACAATGAGGTTCAACAGTACTATCACAGGGATAAATAGCATGAGTGAGCTAAATCGAATATGAGCCTTCATAACCCAGAATGCACCGTTTTGGTGAACTAAAGAGGTCTGACTTCGATTGGTTGACATACTTAGAAGCGCCTACCAATCCTCAATATAGCAAACCAAGGTCAATAAATGGCTGCCATCGACGTAGGTACCTTGAAGTTGTGAGATTCACTGTGAAAATAAATTCCTTTATGGTGAGCAGCTGGCGAAATAAACCCATGAGAATGCTAAGACTAAACACCATAGTAGTTTGGCATCTAACTAGACTCGATCTTTAAATTGCAGGTAAATGAGATAGTCACGTAAAAGAAGTGTTACGAGGAAAGCGCGAGGTTCGGAAAGTGCCACCTTTCGTGTGAACGGAGTCAGAAGGTAGATTTCAGCAACTCTGTAACTGCGAGGTTAAATACAACGTTGCATGTTTAGATAGATTATAAATGAAAAAATTTCTCCCGCAGACACGGGGCGTTACCAGAAACTTGATACATACTATATCCGGATGGATAGAGTTTGTTTCATCCAGGTACTGAAACGTTGTTCATTTAAACTGAGTGTCAAAAACGAAGACCTAAGCCAGTAACGATTAATAGAAAGAGCTATGCACATCTTTTTGCAGGGGCCAATACATCTGTATAAAAGAAGACTACAGACCGTAGCACTGCAACATAAAAGGTATACAAAATTACCCATAATCGCGTATGCAATGGCAATTTGATATTAAGCTCAATGCTAAAAAAATCTGCGCTGTCATTTTTAGAATAATGAGAGGCTGCTGAACCAACAGTGCACCGGCTGACCAGCCAGCTGAATTTTGGGAGAGTTAACCTACACCATACAGGTACAATGACTTAGAGATACATATATGTAGAGAGGAAAGATAAAGAAAGGGAGAAACTAATATATGTTTTAATGTCACAAAACTTTATTGCAGATAAGAAAGAGAAAGCCCTGATGAGAGTCCTGTGAAGAATATATCAGCACTCGAAACGCGTCGGCATATCCTCCCCTGGAAAATTCTTTGAGGATTTGTGGTCAAAATCCACTGTATAACTAAGTGATCATTTGCAAAAATTAGATGAAAATTTAGATGCTAAAGGAAGGCATAAGATGATTGTCCTTCTTTTTTGCATACAAATAGTGTGACACAATATAAATAATCGGTGTTTGTTGGGTTTTATTTGGTTATTGTTTATTTGCAACTGTTAGTCAAAGATTTTTTGTGATGTTTTACGTAGAGCATGATTTATTACTTGTAAATTTGAGATGTTTTATGAAATATTAGGCTATGTGATTTTGAAAAAGACAATGGTTTCATTCTCCATGTGCTAATGTATGAAATTCATAAACTAATGGCATTAGTAAATGGTAAAAATAAAAATAATGAGATAATCATAAGTATAGGTGTTTGTCTAGCAAGCAGTTCCACAGAAAAATAATCAAGGTATATTCTAGTATGTTTTAGCTAATGTAGAGCTAGCAGTATTATTTGTGAAATCCATAAGTTATCAAAAATGGACTCAATGTCAGGAGTCGACAAGTTTAGGTTAGGTGTTTACTGTTCGAGATGATGACGCTGATGACTGCTGTTGTTCATTCTATAGCCAAAAAAACTATGGCTCACTTTTTAATGTGCAGGTTGGTAATGGGCTGGTGTGGGCTACTGCTTCAAAGATTCTACATTAAGTTAGTGTTGCTTTCACCACATCTGCCCCACCAAGTATGTGATGCATTTTTGGTGTCATTTTAAGCCCCAGCTCAATAAATCACACAGCTGGGGGGAAGAGGGTTGGTGGTTTGATTAATGGATGGGAATGGGATTTGGGGAAAGATTTGACAAAGACAAACACTACAACACTAGGCCAACATTCATCTGGGCAATAAGCAGAAGCACTTCATTCGCCATCAATCTGTTTTTAGAAGGAAACAAAGGAATGAGTATGACAGACTACAGATACATGCATTGCAAACAGTCCTTCTGTCCCGGGCCAAGACCCAATTTACCCTATATTCAAATGTTCTATCCTGTAGGTTAGGGAGTGAACCCACCCATCCACCTCTCTTAATTATTATGATTGTTAAAAAAATGTTATACGGTAATGCAAAATTGGGTGGTGCGTCTGCATTCTCCTTGGGAATGTCCACTCTTTGTGGCCTCTCTTCACTGGTCTGGTAGGTAAGCATGAGTGTTGTTGAGTTCATCTAGCTTTTGCCTTTCATTCGTGAAGGAGACTAGAATAAGGCCTGCGTTTTGTAAAAGAGAAACTGTATTTTTGAGTCGAGGAGAAGAATAGAAGAATGGTAAGCTTCATGAGGAGTGTATCAAGATAAGAAGACTCAGATCAAAAAAACAAGAGGGGGTAGGTCAGAGTTTCACTTTTGCCCCAAGCTCAACACACACACACATACACACACACACACACACACACACACGGAGAACAGCATTTCACAAACATCCCTCTCTCTAGTCTAAATAGTTGAGTAGTATCAGACTCTTGGCTTACCTTCGAACTGAAGCCGATAATCGATAACTTTTTGCTTCTTGCTGTGTTGATGAGGTAGTCCTGCAGCTCCCAGTCCCACCCCGAGTTCTTCTTCCATGATACTCCTCCACTCCTGTGCGACTCCGAGTAACCCTGCATCAGAACCAGACCAGTCATCTTCCTCATCATAAATCGCAAGAACCCGAGCAAGATAGACATGGAGTGCAGTGCACTGCTGTTGAAGAACAAGTAGAGAATGAAAGAGAATTTCAGTATTTTGCATAGGTTTTTGTTTGCTAACTAAAGTGACTGTTCTGGTGTCTGAAGAACCAGAAAAAAGGCGCATACCCATGCAATTAATTAAATCTGGCTAAGTGTGAAAGGGCTGATCATAACCTACAGGGAAAATAAAATATGCGCCCATCACTCAAGCCCCAAACAATGCAAATCAATAATAATTTCAAGATATTTAACATATTACAGTTCAACACACACCCTTCCTGATTGTCTGCCAGCACAAAAATCATAAATCAACTTAATTCTAAGTATGGGTGAAATCAGCGAAATCGCGGTCTGCAAAATCGTGCAAAAGCGGATTCGCGATCCGCATAATTCGCAAATTCGTGCGAAATTGCGAATTTTTGGTTTTTTGCGTGTTCGCGGGCATTTTTGCGTGTTTGCGGGGCTTTTTGTGTGTTCGCGGGCCGCTTGCATTGCGAAGTTACCCATGCGGTTGTGTATGTGGGCACAGCACCCTCTGGTTTAAACTGCCACCCTCTGGTTCACCATTGACACCCTCTGGTTCACCACTGCCACCCTCTGGTTCATCACTGCCACCCTCTGGTTCAACCCTGCCACCCTCAGGTTCAGCACTCACTACTGCCACCCTCTGGTTCATCACAGCACCCTCTGGTTCACACCTGCTGACACCCTCTGGTTCAGCACTCAACACTGACACCCTCTGGTTCATCACAGCACCCTCTGGTTCACCAGTGCCACCCTCTGGTTCATCCCTGCCACCCTCTGGTTCATCCCTGCCACCCTCTGGTTCATCACTGCCACCCTCTGGTTCATCACAGCACCCTCTGCTTCACCCCTGCCACCCTCAGGTTCAGCACTCACTACTGCCACCCTCTGGTTCATCACAGCACCTCTGGTTCACCCCTGCCACCCTCTGGTACAGCATGGTCACCCTCTGGTTCATCCCTGCCACCCTCTGGTTCATCCCTGCCACCCTCTGGTTCATCACTGCCACCCTCTGGTTCAGCACTGCCACCCTCTGGTTCATCACAGCACCCTCTGGTTCACCAGTGCCACCCTCTGGTACAGCGCTGTCACCCTCTGGTTCACCCTTGCCCCCCTATGGTACAGCACTGTCACCCTCTGCTTCATCCCTGCCACCCTCCGGTTCATCCCTGCCACCCTCTGGTTCAGCACTGCCACCCTCTGGTTCATCCCTGCCACCCTCTGGTACAGCACTATCACCCTCTGCTTCATCCCTGCCACCCTCTGGTTCATCCCTGCCACCCTCTGGTTCCTCACTGCCACCCTCTGGTTCAGCACTGCCACCCTTTGGTTCATCTGTGCCACCCTCTGGTTCATCCCTGCCACCCTCTGCTTCATCCCTGACACCCTCTGGTTCATCCTTGCCACCCTCTGGTTCATCACTGCACCCTCTGGTTCATCCCTGCCACCCTCTGCTTCATCCCTGCCACCCTCTGGTTCATCCCTGCCACCCTCTGGTTCAGCACTGACACCCTTTGGTTCAGCACTGCCACCCTCTGGTTCATCCCTGCCACCCTCTGGTTCACCACTGCCACCCTCAGGTTCAGCACTCACTACTGCCCCCTCTGGTTCATCCCTGCCACCCTCTGCTTCATCCCTGCCACCCTCTAGTTTATCCCTGCCACCCTCTGCTTCATCCCTGCCACCCTCTGGTTCATCCCTGCCACCATCTGCTTCATCACTGCCACCTGCTTCCTTAGCTGTAAATGCTTCCTGTTGCAGTTATTGTTTTACAGGAGCATTGTGCCATACTTGTAACTATTCTCTGACCCTGCTTTGAGGGTCAGAGCAGGGTCAGAAATTAGTTGCAAGTAGGCAACTGAACTCTGGAGGGGCCCCTCAGGAAGCACTACAAGGAATGGTTACAAGTTAACTTGAACTTTTGCACCTGCTAAGTGCTTTCAGTTTTCCAAAAGTCGTTCTTCTGCCATTTAGCGAGATTCGCGAGGGCGCGTATTCGTGCGAAATCGAACTTGCAATCCGCAAATTTGTGCAAATTTGCTGATTTCTTTTTTTTTTGCGTGTTCGCGCGTTTTTTTGCTTATTCGCGGACCGCTTGTAGCGGACCGACCCCGAGATTGCCCATGCGGTCGTGTATGGGCGCGGCCATCTTGTTTGCGTGACGTGTTTCCGTTTCCGGGTGCTTGTTGCATGCTCGCGATGTATGCGGCGCGTGATTACGTGTTCATGGGCGTTTTTGCGTGCTCGCGGGGAAAATATCGCGCAAACTTACCACGCGGTCCTCTACGGGCGCGGCCATCTTGTTTTTCATTCACTGCTATGGTTTTGGGCATGCTACCTTTCTATCCATCTCACATCTTCGTAATCCTATGTTTTTCTGAACTTTTTTTTGTCTTTTTTTGCTTATTATCTCTCTCTTCAATTTCCTACATCTATATTTTGTGTTTTTTTTACTTTTTGTTACTTTATTACCTATTTTATTTTTTTTGCTCTCTCTCTTATTTTGTTTCACACCTATTCTTCTTTCCTTCTTCTTGTGCCCAGGACCATGGCTAAGGGAGGCGACAAGGGCAAGGGGAAGGGCCCAGCACCCCGTACCCGGCTCCCTTGCGGGCGTTTGAGGGGCGAGGAAGTCCAGGCCAGGGAGATCTTCTCCGCGGTGGAGATGGCCGCCTTGATGGTGTTTGTGCAAGTCCACCTCCCTAAAACCGTGGCAGCAGGTGGGCGGATTGCTTCCGGTTACGGCCTCCGGGAGCGTCGCGAGCTGTGGGAGAAGGTGTGCCGGCGCATGTACAAGGAGTCTGGGGTCCGGCGCACCTATCAGCAAGTGACGCACCGGTGGAGTGACATCTTGAACCGGGAGCATGACATGGTCGACCTGCTCGGTGTGGAGATCCCTGGCCTTGGTAAGTAGCTATTTAATAACTACTTTTTTTCCTTCTGCTCTGTTATATTGCTAATCTATTTTTTTCCTGAAAAGTACGAATGCTGCTGATTCGATTACATTGCAGGTAATTTAATGTTTAAATAGCTTCTGTCATTGCAGGTGCTCGCCTGGTTATTGGCGTTGCTACTATGCTTACTTGTTTGCAACTTTTTTGTTATTTGAGAGCATTACTGCGTAATGCTAGAGACAGTAGACTCAAGTCTAGTCCTTCTTTGTACTCCTGCTGCTGCCACTTTGATGAGATAGTGGTGGGTTGATACATTGAGTTTATTATTTTTTACTTGTTATAGGACATTTGTTAGTGGTCTGCAATCATGATGACGGACTGTGTCTGTCACACGACGTCTCGTGCTGCTGAGTGATGGCAGTCGTAGTAGAACCTTTTTGTTGTTGATGTAGTTAGTGAATTACATAACTTTCTTATTAGATGGTCTGTGAATCCTGTAATACTGTACTACTATCCTCCTAGTTGACCAGATCAGATGCAATTGATGTTAATTTGTTTCCCCGACATAATTTTAGATTGAGTACAAAGAAATCAAATATTTCCCAAAAAACAATCATCCATGTTGTGTTTCATTATTTCATGATCACCAGGACCTTCCAGGGGCAAGGCGGCGGCGGCGACAGAGACTCCGGTGGCAGAAGGTGGAGAGGCTCAGTCCCTTGCAGGCTCTTCTGCTGGCCCCAGTAAGTTGTTCTATTGTTATATTAATACTTATACTTCCCTAACTTTTACGGCTGCTATTCATTACAAACTGGTTCCTAATAAGTCTATGTTTTACAAAATAGTCTTTGATCTTCTAATGTAGACTACTTTCTACATTCTTATCCTGCCTCTACCATCACTCTCTGTGCTACTACTATTTACAATTATGAGTCGGTCTGTGTAGGTAGCTAAGCTTGCCCATTCGGCAAACGGTGTGAAACAAAACTCTGATACAGCAATAGCTCTAGGCACTGAGTGCAGTCCTCTGGGTTGCCCTTGCTGTCTATTCCAGTCTTCTTAATGTAAGTGCTTTGACAATTTCCAACAACAAAATGTCATTCTTTACACCAAGTAAAAGGTAGCAGTTGCCTTTTTGATTTGAGAGGAGCACATCTCATACCGCTAGTGTTTCAGGGACTATTCTGCACACAAAGAAGTATGGACAAGATAAATAGGACAGTGTTGATGATAGGTGCAGTTCGACTACATACCTCAGTCCGACTAGAAGTTGAACCCAATTCCCCTGACCGACTATCTAGAATGTCTGACCAATGATTTTACGACCCAGAAGAACAGAAGAAGACTACCTCCGAGTCCCGGCCTATCTGAGTCACTGAAACATGACTGCCAAGTGCAGTAATTCAAACCTTTCCGCTCACTCACTCGTGAACAAAAACCACACAGTGTTTGTTAGTTTTAAAGTTTTATTTTCAATTGAGAAATGAAAACATTATTTCTTTATTTTTAATAGCGTAGTATTCTTATGGATGAAGATGACGTTAAAGTTTAAGCAACATTCCCATGAATGAAATTAGTATGACTCAAACTTAATAATAGTTAACAGTAACAGACACAGGAAATTAGGAGAATAACTGTGCGTGAGCCCCCACCTTCTTTAAAGTACTGCAGGTGGTGACTCAGTAGTAGTTGGTGAATCGTCTGGCAGAAGGGCAATGGAATCTTTTTTCTGTAATGAGAAAAATGGCGCACGTTAAGCAAGTATTCATCAGTTGTCATAAGAAGAAGTGTAGCATTTAATGGAATAAGCATCTAAAAGGTTAGCACCCTCCCCAAAACCGTTACTTTTTTAAATCCCAGTAATAAAAAATGTGTTATGTAACATTTCCTTCCATTACAAGACAAATAGGGTGTTGTGTATGGCAACTGAAAATATGACATGTTTTTCCTAGACGTCACAACATCTGATGCGGCACAGATGACCACCAGTGCCGGGGCCAGCAGTGCGGAGGGGTCCACTCTGGATGCGGCGGCGCCAACAGGAGGAGCTGGGGGGGAAGACTCAGCGGCGGCGGATGGTGGTAAGTTATTATACTACTTACTTATTGTATTTTTTTTTAGTAGGCTCGTAAAGGAGTGTATGATGTACTGTACAGTAGTACACAGTACACTATAAGTACACTGTACTGTCAAGAACATTTACTAATTTATAACTACTTTTTGGGCTATCACGGAGAAGACAGTCAACCTTGACTTGTTATAGCATTAGCGGCGGTACTTCTCTGGTAACCAATGGCCCCCTCTATTTCACTTGAACTCAGCTGGCAATTTTTTATTGTGAAGCCAAGTCATATCAGATCAGATGTAGTTTAGGGATGTGAAGAACGAAAAGTTAAAGAAGGGTTAAACGAAGGACGAGCGAGTATTTATTTATGACTGTAAAGAATGGTTTTGTTGAATGCAATTCAACATAAGAAAGAAGACATCGGTTTCCAAAATATAATGAAAAGGGTGTTAGTTGGTTGTTGACAAAAAGAAATTTTGGTACATTTGAGACATTAAGAAGAATCATAGACGTACTTTGGAAGCCTGGATGTTATCTGCTTTATCCTCCTCGTCGATAGCAGAGGTGTATGATGTAGTAGAGCAGACGCTGAGTGGATGAAGTATGGCCAGTGGCAGTGCCACCCCTATAGAAAAGTTAGACATTCCTATCCCCACCTGCATGTACTGCTTAAAGTACTGCGAGTCTGCATCATCATGCCCTGTGTCTGTATTTCTTGGGTTAAAGCTGAGTGAACTGCCATTATGGCGGCTACCACAAGTTCACGTACCAGTAATTTCTTTTGCAAAACAAGAGAAAAAAAATAAAAAAGGCATTTTTTAGTACTATCTGACTATGTATGTAGTAGTGAGTCCACCTATAGTGCTGCTAGTGGAATTCCTGAAACTCACAGTGTCACAGGCTTACAAAGACGGCGGAAAGATACAGGCCAAAATGTTATACTGTGTTTGCTACTTGCTGGTGTTACTGAGTGTCAACCTTCCGTTGAATTATTTTGACTTTATGTTAAGGACTATTGGCTACAGTATTTTTCTTTATTTCTTCATAGATGCTACTCCCAAAAAGCTCACCCGTAAGGAGATGGCTGTCCGGGCCAGGGCCCGTAAGCTGGAGGCTATTTGTGTCGAGTATCGGCGGTTGTGGGCTCGGGAGCATGAGGAGACAACATCAACATCTACATCCTCCTCCACTGCCCCCGGGTCCACCAGCCAGAAGCCTCCAGCCAAACGGAGCCGTGGCCCGACAGCCTCCCGCCGCCGCCGCACAGCAGCAACAACATCAGCGCCCCCCCCAGATCCTGGATCGTTCGTGTGCGCCGACTACGCAAAAGAGTGGACTACCTGGAGCGGTTGGCCGAGAAACATCAGCGCCAGCTCCGGGACCTCCGCAAAGAGCAGCGGGACATGAAGCAACAGCTTGCAAAACTACGCCACCGGAGGAAGTGACTGTCCCTTGCCCCTTTTTTAAAGACTGTTGGGGGGGTGGGAATTGGGTGTTTGGGAAAGGGGACTTTTGGACATTGGTTGGGGTTAGGTAGGGGGGTGAGTTGGGTTAATTTATTTCATTTTTTGACTACCTCAATATATTTCTTAATAATTATTTTTCATACCAAAACATAGTATACGTGTTCATATTATTTGTGTGGGGGTGGGCGGTGGTTACTGGATGTTTGGTTTCTTCCAACTTACTAGCATGAATGAAACATCTAGTCCTGAAATGTACCAAAGTGCCAGTAACCGAGTTAGTGAATTACGTAGCCCTACTAGTACTTTACTAGTAGTACTGGCAATCTCTGCTCTCCTCCCAGTCCTAGCCCATTATTCTACCTCTCCAAAATGCTTATCTTACCTGTGATTCATGTTTGAGAATCGGGGTAGCCCCAGGACTGGCTGCATTGCAAATGGTGATTAAGGTTGGTTGTTGACTTGAATCCTCGACGGATGCAATATCATTGTTGTGCTGGTAGCAGTAGTGGTACACACTTGCAGTATCACCATATGAAAAAAAGAGGAAAATAAACATTGAGTGGCCAGAGCGTAGCATTAGAAACAGTACAATAGATAGTATGGTACAGAACAGTGCCCTAAATTGTAGCCTAAGCAGTGCCAACGTAAGGTAAGCATTAAGCATTAGATTGTTCACGTCGTGTAGGAGGAGGATGTTCTTATTATCAATCCACGATGGCGCACATGAACTTCTGGTTGCTTTGACCTTATCCTCCCCAGCAAGTGTGTGGAATTTATTGTTGTTGTCAGTCACACATCAATGAAATACCACACAGCCCGGGGGAAGAGGGTTAGGGTTTGAAAATTGGATGGGAATGGTTTTTTTTTGGGAAAGTTTGGTAGAGAGGAAAAAAACACAGCATGGACAGTCAAACAACAAATGAAGAGAAACAAATCTTTGAATTTGAAGATATCGATAAACCTTTAAAGGGACATAAAGGAAGTGCACTACTGCATGCCAGAAGTTGGTTAGTAAATGGATGGTTAGCTTACTGAAAAGTAGTACTACTACTTACTGCAACTTACTAGTAACTACGAAGGAACAAGTTGGCAAACTTGGCAGTACAGGGCTGCAGTCATTACGCAATTTCACTTGCCTCTCTGCCCTCAGCCAATAAACACTAACAGCCTGATTCATGTACGGGCCGTTTTGCGTGTCCCTAATAGCGATCAATAGCGACTCGCTATTGAGGAAACGCAAAACGGCATTCATGTACTTTTCGGAGAAAAAATAGCGACTCGCATGCGGGCGCTAAAGTCGTTAGCGACCCACAAAAAACGCAGAATAATCGCTATTTCCGGCTACCTGCGATCGGGATTGCGACTCGCAATCCCGATTGCGCTCGCAATCCCGATTGCACGGGATTGCGAGTCGCATTCTCGCGGGATCTGGAAAACGGGAAGACGCATTCCGAGCACCGTGATGACATCACAACCAGGAAGCAGCCAAATCCCACCCCCAAACACCACAGTGACGCTATCAGTCGACTGTCCACGACGGAAAGCTGCCACCAACCCGCCGTTTGCGCATCCCGACCCCGCCAAAATAGCGACCGCTATGTCAGACGACCCGCAGCCCGGACCCAGCAACAGCGCTGGCCGAAAGCGCAAATTGAAATTTTCCGAACAGGAGCTGGAGAACCTCATAGAGGGTGTGGTGGCCAACCACGACCAGCTGTTTGGTGCAAACTCCCGGAGGGTCCCAGAGCAGGAGAAGAGGAGGATCTGGGTGGGGATTGCCGCAAGCGTGAACTCTGTGGGCGTTGCGGACAGGTCCCTGGAGGAATTAAAAAAGCGGTGGTACGACCTCCGAGGGCGTGCCAAGGAGAGGGTGGCGGAGCGCCTTGGTGAGGCATCAGGCACCGGAGGTGGTGGACCGACTGTCCCACCCAACACCCCCCTGGAGGACCGGGTAGAGGACACGTTGGAGAGGGAGGCGTGTGTTGGCGTGACCCCTCTGGACTCCTCCCGCCCCACCCAAGACACCCAAGGTAAGTGGCATGCAACTGCGACCCTGTCCCCTATGACCGCCCCTGACCACATAGGCTCACTCATTGGCCCTTAGTCATGCCGTGCATCAGGAAATGCCCTGAAGCATTGTGGGAGACGTAGTATGTCCACAATGTAGTAGTACCACAATGCGGCCCCAAAGGTTCCAAAGTGCGCATATACACAGCCACCCAGGGAATGACACCCAGCATGCATGTAACATCTGCACGTCTGACAGTCACATGCACCTAATGAGTATCCACTTACCCTCACAGGTGCGGGAGATAGCAGCGACAGTGAGAGGCTGCTGATCGACGAGGAGGCCCAGGAGGAGGAATCCCTACCTGCTACCCAGCCACCAGCCCCTGCGGCAGCGCCAACACCAGCAGCCAGGCCACCCACCTTGCCTGCTGCATCCGCCTCAGGCCCACCGGCTGCCAAGGCCAGGCCACCCACCTTGCCTTCCGCATCCGCCTCAGGCCCACCGGCTGCCAAGTCCAGGCCACCCACCTTGCCTGCTGCATCCGCCTCAGGCCCACCGGCTGCCAAGGCCAGGCCACCCACCTTGCCTTCCGCATCCGCCTCAGGCCCACCGGCTGCCAAGTCCAGGCCACCCACCTTGCCTGCTGCATCCGCCTCAGGCCCACCGGCTGCCAAGGCCAGGCCACCCACCACACCTGCCGCACCTGCAACACCAGCTGCTGCAAGACCTGCAGCTCGTCCACCACCATCCGGGCCAGCCACATCCGCTACACAGCGGCCTACCACCAGGAGGGGCAATGGCCATTTCCACGCCTGCATGAGTGTGGAGCGGCGCATGCTGCGTTTACACCAGCGCCAGTCGCAGCAGCAAGGAGCCATCCAGCTCCAGCTGCAGAAGATCGGCCGCAATGTGGCGGGAGTGGGCGAGAGGGTGGACCGCATGACGGCGGCCATTGACCGCATGGCGACGGCTATGGAACACAACACTGCAGCGCTGGTGAAGCACCAAAGTGTTGCTAGCAGGCGCCACCACCAGTTGCTGAGCCGGCTGTCTACCTATAGCCGCTCCAATTATGCCTCGGCAAATGCCACCACCCTGCTTGCGCGGCGCTCGTTAACCCAGCAGCACCAACTCGTCCAGTGCTGCGAGGATATTACCCGAGTGCTGGAGCATTTGACAACCGCCGTCACCGCACTGCACGCACCTGTGATTCCGGCAATTGTGGGGGTGATGATGCTAGTGAGGGTGCCTCTAGTGTCAGCAGCCACTCTGCCACGCAGGCCCCCACACCTAGGCGCAGCACAAGGGCTGCCCCAGCTCCAGCTGCCCAGGAAGAGGAAGAGGCTCCCAGGCGCCTGGGAATTGTGCGCCGGAGGCGCCAATGACATTGTGTCAGGGACGGGCGCAGGCTGAACTTAAGCCTGCCATGGAGCGTCTCATGCAGTATGCATGAATACTGCATTTTGTAAATAGTTGTTACGGAGACCCATATATTTTTTTGTGATTCAAACAAATACATTTATTTTGGTGCACACATACGCCTTGTGTAATCATTACAGTTTGCATGCTATTGTGATATGTGGGGTGGGGGAAGGGGGTGGGCTAGAAATTGTTAGCTGTGATGTGGTTGCGACGTCTGTGGCCTTCAGCTGGGTTCTCCCCGCGTGCATGGTGCGCATGTGCTGGTGGCCGGTCGTCCCCCTCAGATTCACTGCCTGAGATGTCAACTGGTATCCGGCGCTTGGTTGCAATGTTATGAAGCATTGCACAGACAGCCACAATGCGGCAGCACGCTGCAGGACTGTAATACATGGCCCCACCTGTCTTGTGCAGTATACGGAACCTGCTCTTGAGCAGGCCAAATGTCCTTTCAATACAGTTCCTTGTCCGGATGTGCGCAACATTGTAGCGGCGTTGCTGAGGTGTGGCAGGGTTGAGGTAAGGGGTCAGGAGGTATTCCCGTAGGGCGTAGCCACTGTCACCTGAATGAGAGGAGCAGATGTTGATTGCCTGTGCAGCGCAGTTACTTCATAGCAATGTGACATTGTCGACAAAGTGTACTTACCAAGTAGGTGTCCTTCCCCAAACTCTCCCCTGATCAGTCGTGTGTGGAGTCCGCTGTGCCTGAAGATAAAGGAGTCATGGGTACTCCCTGGGTACTGGGCCACAATGTCAGTGATGATGGTCTTGGCATTGCAGACCATCTGTATGTTGAGGGAGTGGTACGACTTCCTGTTGCGGTACATATACTCCGTGCCAGCTGGTGGGCAGATGGCGACGTGGGTACAGTCTATGCAGCCAAGGACATGGGGAAAATGGGCAACATTATAAAATTGTAGTTTTGTGAGGTCCAAATCCTGTTGGCTCGTGGGAAATGTGATGTGCCGGTGGAGCTGGGTGAGCATGGCGTCAACAAAAGTGTGGAGGCAGCGTGACATGGTGGGCTGGGAAATCCCCCCAGCAGCGGCTACTATGCCCTGGAAACTGCCGGATGCCAGGAGGTGCAGGCTGCACAATACCTGCACATGTGTGGGCACAGAATTGTTTCGCCTTGTTGGGTGCTGCATGATGGGGTCGAGTTCTTGTATCAGCCAGGTGATCATTTCCCCATTCAGCCTGTATTTAGCATAAATCTGTTCTCTGGTTTGCCCCAGCAAGGTGACCCGCTGCCGGTAAATCCTTGCCTGCCTCATGCGTCTCCTCCGTGCTGCTCGCTGTAGCCTTCGCCGCCTCACCACCATGTACATCCCAGGCATTGTGGAACGCCTATTGCTGCTGCTGAATGTCCTTATGTGTGATTGGTCAGGCCTGGACCTGTTGGTGATTGGCTAACAGTTTTTCAAACTTTGGTTAATCATGGCTTTTATGGTTACCACCTGCTTTGAGTTGTCCTTAAATTGCGCCGCGCTAATGTGCGATTTAGCGATTTTTCGCTAATGTATTTCTTTCATGAATGCCGATTGAGACAATATTGCGTTTCGCTATTCAATTCGCAGATTCCGTGGTTGGTCGCTATTTCATTATCGCTAATGCTCGACTTCCCGGAGTCTGCGACTTTTACAGCGTAATCGCTATTCCGCTCGCTATTATTTTTTTGCGATTTCGCTATTTCGTACTTGAATGCCGATTCCGTGTTTTGCACCCGCAATTGCGTTTTCGCAGCCATTGCGGGCGCTATTTCGCTTCATGAATCAGGCTGTTAGAACATTAAATTAGTGTTAAACATAGCAAAGACGTATCAACAAGCTGGAGGGATGAATTTGAAGCAGAGATCAAACAAATGCACAGAGTCACACTCGTAGAAGTAAGGTCAAGTTCACAAGAATATCATTGAAAAGATAAGGAGAATTTTGGATACTGTTACTGTTTTTTGTAGTTGTCCCGTTGAATTTGTGAAGTTGATGCATCCAGCCATTCCTCTTATTCGTGGTACTCCTTCATTCCATCGGATGCTCCGTCGATCAATCGTGGTGACCAGACACACTGACTCTCCACTGCCTGTCTGATGCGGATTTGCGGATCGCTAATTGTAAGCCTGAGTAGTACATCGATGGCACAGGGTAAAAGCCTGCTTGTAATTGATGATGGAAAAACACAACAGTAAGTGTTAAAGACACCTCGGAGAAAAAAAATATATAAGGCACGCTGTGTAGTGCAAAAATTATACTGTCACTTTCAGAGATGACAATCCCCAAAATCTAGAACACCCCACATTACCCTCCCAAAAACTTGCAGAGGCCTAATTTCAAATTGTGCCAAAACGCACTCAAACCGTATGACCAAAACCCCCCTTTCCCACCATGGATTATCTTCAAACCACGTGCAATCAAAAAATTAGACATTCCAACAAGTTTTCCAAGACCCCACCCAGTCGTAAAAATCTAGAACCCCCGCCCAAACACATGCAATACAATACTGCTAACCTTAACGAGCCCTAAGTTAAGAATAGTGGCAAGCGCTTTCTTTAACTAGGCCAAATCCCCCCTTTTCCACCATGGATTTTATTCAAACCACTTGCAACCAAAATTACACATTCCCACAAGTGCTCTAAGACCCCAGAACCCAGTTGCAAAAATCTAGAACACTCTCAAACACATGCAATACTGCTGCCAGTGCTAACCCTAACGAGCCCTAAGTTAAAAAAAAGTGCCAAAACGCTTTTCAGCATGTCTTTTCTCCAAAGCACTTTTATCTGGTATTAGACCTTCCCAGCAATGGCCCCAGACCCGTCAACCCAGGTGGAAACAAGTAGAAGACCCCCAAACAGGCAAAAAGCAAAACCGGAAAAGCTCACACAGAAATATTTAGGCCTCATTACAAAATCACTCCAGGCGCGCTGTGCAGCTAGGCCATAACTCCCGTTTTTTGCCATGGATTTCCTGAAAAACAAATGCAATCAACATTAGACTGTGCCAGCAGTGCTCCCAGACCCCAAAACCCACCCACAACAACCTAAAAGCCCGCCAAACAGCACCCTAAAGACAGGCAAGTGAGCAAAAACGCAAAAAAGAAATTCAACTCCGATTTTCTCCAAACCACTTTTATCCGGTATTAGACCTTCCCAGCAATGGCCCCAGACCCGTCAACCCAGGCGGAAATAAGTTGAAGACCCCCAAACAGGCAAAAAGCAAATATACAAAAGTGGGGACTTAGAAATTTTCAGGAAAATTTCCGAAATCACTCAGCGCGCGCTCTGCAGCTAGGCCCTAACTCCCCTTTGCCACCATGGATTTGCTTCAAACCTCTTGCAATCAAAAGTATCCATACCCAGCGTTGCTCCAAGACCCCAAAACCCACCCACAAACACCAGGAACCCCCCCAAGCAGGCCCCCGAAAACACAAAAGTGATAGAAAATGCTAAAAAGTTAAAACTTTTTAACCAAGTCTTTTCTCCAAACCACTTTTATCCGGTATTAGACCTTCCAAGCAATGGCCCCAGACCCATCAACCCAGGCAGAAACAAGTAGAAGACCCCCAAACAGGCAAAAAGCAAATATACAAAAGTGGGGACTTGGAAATTTTCAGGAAAATTTCCGAAATCACTCAGCGCGCGCTCTGCAGCTAGGCCCTAACTCCCCTTTGCCACCATGGATTTGCTTCAAACCTCTTGCAATCAAACGTATCCATACCCAGCATTGCTCCAAGACCCCAAAACCCACCCACAAACACCAGGAACCCCCCCAAGCAGACCCCCGAAAACACGAAAGTGATAGAAAACGCTAAAAAGTGAAAAACATTTTAACCATGTCTTTTCTCCAAAACACTTTTATCCGGTATTAGACCTTCCCAGCAATGGCCCCAGACCCGTCAACCCAGGCGGAAACAAGTAGAACACCCCCAAACAGGCAAAAAGCTAAACCGGAAAAGCTCACACTTAGAAATATTTAGGCCTCATTCTAAAATCACTCCAGGCGCGCTGTGCAGCTAGGCCATAACTCCCGTTTTCCACCATGGATTTCCTGAAAAACAAATGCAATCAACATTAGACTGTGCCAGCAGTGCTCCCAGACCCCAAAACCCACCCACAACAACCTAAAAGCCTGCCAAACAGCACCCCAAAGACAGGCAAGTGAGCAAAAACGCATAAAAGAAATTCAACTCCGATTTTCTCCAAACCACTTTTATCCGGTCTTAGACCTTCCCAGCAATGGCCCCAGACCCGTCAACCCAAGCGGAAACAAGTAGAAGACCCCCAAACAAGCAAAAAGCAAATATACAAAAGTGGGGACTTGGAAATTTTCAGGAAAATTTCCGAAATCACTCAGCGCACGCTCTGCAGCTAGGACCTAACTCCCCTTTGCCACCTTGGATTTGCTTCAAACCTCTTGCAATCAAAAGTATCCATACCCAGCGTTGCTCCAAGACCCCAAAACCCACCCATAAACACCAGGAACCCCCCCCAAGCAGGCCCCCGAAAACACAAAAGTGATAGAAAACGCTAAAAAGTGAAAAACTTTTTAACCATGTATTTTCTCCAAAACACTTTTATCTGGTATTAGACCTTCCCAGCAATGGCCCCAGACCCGTCAACCCAGGCGGAAACAAGTAGAAGACCCCCAAACAGGCAAAAAGCAAAACCGGAAAAGCTCACACTTAGAAATATTTAGGTCTCATTCCAAAATCACTCCAGGCGCGCTGTGCAGCTAGGCCATGACTCCCGTTTATCACCATGGATTTCCTGAAAAACAAATGCAATCAACATTAGACTGTGCCAGCAGTGCTCCCAGACCCCCGACCCAGCACCGTAAATCTAGAACACCCCCAAATAAACCCTCAAAAACCTGCAATACTGGTATATTGAAAACATGGCAAATTGCGCTGTTCACAAAAAACAAACAGCAATTGGTTTCAACAGAGACACACAGCCATTGCTGTCCACTGCATGCCATCTTCTCATTATTCATTACCTGTTCTACTTTATGTCCGCATCTTCTTCGGAAAGTGAAGGCCCACAGGACAGCCTCTCCTGTAAATTTCAGAAGTAGGTCTGTCAACAATCAGCAAGCATGTAGTCAGTCAGTCAGTTATTTCAGTCCCACTTGAGGGGACTCGTCTACGAAGACAAAGTTTGTTTTTTCACCATAATCCATCCATCTGCCTTGCGGAAAATGGATAGGGGGAGTCTGGAGGAGGAGGATAGAGGAGCATGATTGAGTTGTGAACTTGTGAACATCTGAATGCAGACTGCGGCACCTTCAAATCAATACGGAAAATAAGATGAAGACAGTGCTGATGATGGACTTATTGTGATTAGTTGATTAGAGTTTTGTTGTGGTAAAAGTATCAAAACAAAGAAAGACACACAGGAATAAAAGTGAATAAGTACGGATAAAAGGAAGCAATTTTCAGTCCTCGTTGTCAGGGAAGCAGAGCTCGTCCTCCAAGTCTATGAATTGAGACGGGAGTAGGTCTGGTGACCGAGAAGAACTTCCGTTGTCGTCATCACCTAAGTCGGTGTCCTCTTCTTCCTGCGTGCATTCACGTATTTTGTAATCGGGTGGTATGAAGTGCTGATTCATCTTGATTATTGTTAACCTCTCCACATTTTTGGGCAAAAGGCGGGTCCTTTTTGAAGTAACAATGGCACCAGCAGCACTGAAAACACGTTCAGAAGACACACTTACGAGTGGGCAAGACAAATAATTTAGAGCCAGGTTGGTGATCAGTGGCCATTTGGAGCTTTTCGTATACCAATATCCCAGTGGGTTCTCATCATGACAGACCTCTGTTGGGTCATCCAGATAGGCCTGCACCACCGACTCAAGGTTCTCCAGGGTTGATCCACTTTGCGTACCATCTGCGACCTTTTCATCAGTGGACCGAGCTAACCCTTGCTGAGTTAGCCAATCCCCTAATGACAATATTTGTTTGCGGCCTGGTGCAGGTGAGGGTGATGATATGGTTGCTGGTGTCGTTAACAGCTGTGAGGGAAAGTGACTCCCTTCGGCCACGGATTGAGAAGTGGAACTTGACGCCGGATGGCCTGTTGATTCAGTTGTACTTGTGCTGCCTCCTTGAATTTTCTGCCGCTCTCTTTCGAACCGAGTGGCTGACACAGCTAGCCAACGTTTGTACTTCGAAACTTCTGCTTCCGAAAAAGGAAAGAAAGTATTGGTGGGCAGTGCCTTTTTGTACCGTGGATCAAGAATAGTGGCACAAATGTAATGTTGTTCTGTATGTATGTTTTTAAGCCTTTCATTGTCAAGTAGGCGCCATAATAACTTCTGCGCCAAACCATATGCTTCTCGCTTTTCACCATCATCTCGGAATGTTGAAGACACCTCCTTCAGTTGGTGCTCTAGCATGCGCAACAATGGGATAGCTTTGGTCAAAGAACAGTCCTCCCTGCTGACTTCACGCGTGAAGTGCTCAAAAGGACGAAGCATGTCTGTCAGGCTTGCAATTAGCTTCCATTCCTCCAACTCTAGCATCAGGTCTTTGTGAGCAGAACCCAGTTTAAAGACAAACTCATGTATTACCTCCCACTGCTCAGACAGACGCTCAAGCATGTAAAAGGTTG
Source organism: Lissotriton helveticus (assembly GCF_964261635.1). Classification (NCBI taxonomy): domain Eukaryota; kingdom Metazoa; phylum Chordata; class Amphibia; order Caudata; family Salamandridae; genus Lissotriton; species Lissotriton helveticus. The sequence continues at coordinate 1,825,064,044 of NC_136057.1, forward strand.
AGTTCCAACGTGTTGCCACCTCCTGGATTATTCCTTTGACTGACAGTTTACGTTCATATTGAAGGCTCCTCAGCTGCTTCCGGGCCTTAAAAGAATGGTTGAAATGGGTACAGATTTTTCGGCAGGTGGTCAGTACATTGACGACTGGCTCTTCTGCTTTCAAGAAGGCTTGCACCACGATGTTAATACTGTGCGCCAAACACGGCACTCTGAAATAGCCACCGTTGTCCATGGCCTTAACTATATTACTGCCATTATCCGTGGAAACATAACCAACTATGCGGTTTCTTGGATGCAGGCATTCATTGACCTTCCTGTTAAACTCCTCCAAAAGGTTAGGTGCAGTGTGAGATTCCTCCATGGCAAACATGCCTACTGTTGCATGTTTGCGAGTAGCTTGAAAAACTTCCTCCGTGTCAACATCTTTGTGTTTTAACTGTCTTTCGACCCCTGCAAAAGAGACCCAGTGTGCAGTGATGCACATGTAATCAAGGGCTTGGCAACTGGTCCACAAGTCTGTTGTCATGTGGATAGTGTGAACAGCACTCTTCAGAATAGCTGCGCCAATCACCTCCAGCACATCTTGATGTAGTGCTGGAACAGCAACCCTTGCAAAATAATACCGGCTAGGAACCTTCCATTTAGGGCAGACTGTTGCCACCAATTCACGAAAACCCACCCCTTCCACGAAAGAGAAAGGGAGAAGGTCCAGCGCTAGCATTTTAGCCAGCTTTGCTTTACAGAGACGCACCATTGGGTGGTTGCGTTAAAATGGCGGATCCGACCAAAACATGCTGCTAATGGTGCACTGGACCGTTTTACGTGATGATGATGATGATGATGATGCAGACTTCAAACCAGTTAGGCTCATTGATTTACTTTTTTGCTTTGGTGTGTCTCCCAGACTCTTAGTGTGCCTCATACATGTTGCAGGGGTAGAGGGTTTGCGCGCTACCACTGCAGTGCTGCTGCCAGGGGTACTGTGTGTACCAGAAAAAATGCCTGTCGCTTCTTCACTTCCCCCCTGCACGATCAGCCTCTCATCATCATCAGATGCAATATCAAGGGATACATTTGGATTTGTTTTGGCTTCATCGATGTCACTTAGGTGCTTATACCACTGGATAGGGTAGTGTTTTTTGAGATGACCTCTCTGGCCTCCGGTACCATAGTTGGTACCAAGCTTACCCCGACTAACTGATACTTACAAATTGAACAAACAACCATGTTTTCCACCTTTTTGCTAACAGTAAAGAAGTCCCAAACTGGGGACTGGAGATGTGTGCTGGTGGTGCAGGACGTGCTACTTTGACTTCCAATGCCAGATGAAGTGTAGGTTGTGCGTGGCTGAACTTTTCCCTGTAGTTGACTTACAGCACCACTACTTGAGGTAATGGGGGTCGAGCTGGATGGAGGTCCCTGCCGGGCCTTCTGACGAGAAAATATGGAAGCTGTAGGTCTTGTTGGTGTTGTAGTTAACTGCGTTGGTGGTGGTACCACCAGTGCCACGCCGCCCTCACCCTGCTCAGCAGCCATTTGGGCTAGGGTTAAAATGTTTGTCTGCTACATGCCGGCTGTGGCTGGAGTGACATCTGTGATGACTGGGTCATCGTCAGACTCTTCATCAGCAGCAGAAGGCACCACTTCTTGTTCATCGTCAGCAACCATAAGTCGAAGCCTTGCGGGAACCTTCCTTTTCGGCTTAGCTACCTTTGTCGGCTCATGGCGTGCCTCACTGTCAGACTGCATTGGTGGGTTCCAATCAAGATCAAGGTCATCAGAATGAAGGGGGCTTGAAGAAGAACTTGTAGTAGTAGCAGCCCTTCTTGACATTTTTCTTGCTGGGGATCTGGAAGACAATGGATCAACATCAGGAGGAGTGGATTCCTCGGATGATACCTCCACTTCAATATCAATTTCCCGATGTGCCCCTACTTCTGGAGGAACAAGCGTTGTAGGCAGTTGTGCCGCTCCATAAACCTCTAGTTGCACCTCTCCATGCACCTCTCCTTGCCCATGTACTTGCAGCTCTCTTTGCCCATGTACTTGCGCCTTTCCTTGCCATTGTACTTGCACCTCTCCTTGCCCATGTACTTGCGCCTCTCCTTGCCCATGTACTTGCGCCTCTCCTTGCCCATGTACTTGCGCCTCTCCTTGCCCATGTACTTGCGCTTGTACTAGTTGCACTTGTGGTTGTCGCTGCGGCTGTGATTGTTGGACACTCGCCAGCTGAGTTACACCCGGCGTTGATTGGATGGTACTTTCTTGTGATGAGCCAACATCACTGGTCGATGGTGATTGAACAACCAAAGTAGCTGCCGCAGCAGCACTCATGGTCTTGGACCTGACTTGGCGTCGTGGCACTGACCCCAATGAGGCGGAGGTGCTGCTTCCAGCTTGGTCCCCAGCGGATCCTGCTGCTGCTGCAGGCGTGTTTTTTTTTTCCCCAAAAAAGGTGTCGGTGGGCACACCCGTCTCCTTGGTAGGTGTTGCCACTTGCTTCTTCTGCTCCTTGTTACTGGCAGTGGCACTGGCAACTTTCTTCGCTGAGGTGCTACGGCCACCTTTCTTTGGGCCCATCTTCTTCAGATGTCAGAACAGCAGGCCGCAGTTGCATGAGTTGCAGAGTTGTCTTGTCTGTGGTCACAAGTGACGTCGCGTGACGTTGTGCTGCACACACCGCTGCAGGACTTCTTCCTGGCACTGGTGGTTCTCTTGTGCACCTAAAAGCAATGGAAGACAGAGGAACATCAGTTATACACCCCAAAAAATCGAAAAACACACAAACATCACCACAATCCAATGCCATCCATGCCCTCAATGATGTTTACATTCAAGAGACCCCACAGAAAGACTAGGCCCATGCACCACTCACTACCCCTGGGCAAAAGGCCCCAACAACAGCCCAAAAATCGAAAAACACATACAAATCACCACAATCCAATGCCATCCATGCCCTCAATGATGTTTACATTAAAGAGACCCCACAGAAAGACTAGGCCCATGCCCCACTGAGTACCCCTGGGTATAATGGATGAAAGCAAGGCACATTGGATGCAGGCCTATGGCACAAAGCACACTGCCTGGATTCAAAATGGCCCCTTGACCCCCACCACATGGCCAGGCCCTGCCTTTACCAGTCCTCAAAATGGCCCCCACCCACATGGCCATGCCCCATCAACACCCCTAAAAATCGAAAAACACACAAAAATCACCACAATCCAATGCCATCCATGCCCTCCATGAGGTTTACATTCAAGACACCCCACAGAAAGATTAGGCCCATGCACCACTCACTACCCCTGGGCAAAAGGCCCCAACAACAGCCCAAACATCGAAAATCACATAAAAATCACCAGAATCCAATGCCATCCATGCCCTCAATGATGTGTACATTAAAGAGACCCCACAGAAAGACTAGGCCCATGCACCACTCACTACCCCTGGGCATAATGGATGAAAGCAAGGCACATTGGATGCAGGCCTATGGCACAAAGCACACTGCCTGGATTCAAAATGGCCCCTTGACCCCCACCACATGGCCAGGCCCTGCCTGTACAAGTCCTCAAAATGGCCCCCACCCACATGGCCATGCCCCATCAACACCCCTAAAAATCGAAAAACACACAACAATCACCACAATCCAATGCCATCCATGCCCTCCATGAGGTTTACATTCAAGACACCCCACAGAAAGACTAGGCCCATGCACCAATCACTACCCCTGGGCAAAAGGCCCCAACAACTGCCCAAAAATCGAAAAACACATAAAAATCACCACAATCCAATGCCATCCATGCCCTCAATGATGTTTACATTAAAGAGACCCCACAGAAAGACTAGGCCCATGCACCACTGAGAACCCCTGGGCATAATGGATGAAAGCAAGGCACATTGGATGCAGGCCTAAGGCACAAAGCACACTGCCTGGATTCAAAATGGCCCCTTGACCCCCACCACATGGCCAGGCCCTGCCTGTACCAGTCCTCAAAATGGGCCCCACCCACATGGCCATGCCCCATCAACACCCCTAAAAATCGAAAAACACACAAAAAACACCACAATCCAATGCCATCCATGCCCTCCATGAGGTTTACATTCAAGACACCCCACAGAAAGACTAGGCCCATGCACCACTCACTACCCCTGGGCAAAAGGCCCCAACAACAGCCCAAAAATCGAAAAACACATAAAAAACACCACAATCCAATGCCATCCATGCCCTCAATGATGTTTACATTAAAGAGACCCCACAGAAAGACTAGGCCCATGCACCACTGAGTACACCTGGGCATAATGGATGAAAGCAAGGCACATTGGATGCAGGCCTATGGCACAAAGCACACTGCCTGGATTCAAAATGGCCCCTTGACCCCCACCACATGGCCAGGCCCTGCCTGTACCAGTCCTCAAAATGGCCCCCACCCACATGGCCATGCCCCATCAACACCCCTAAAAATCGAAAAACACACAACAATCACCACAATCCAATGCCATCCATGCCCTCCATGAGGCTTACATTCAAGACACCCCACAGAAAGACTAGGTCCATGCACCACTCACTACCCCTGGGCAAAAGGCCCCAACAACAGCCCAAAAATCGAAAAACACATAAAAATCACCACAATCCAATGCCATGCATGCCCTCAATGATGTTTACATTAAAGAGACCCCACAGAAAGACTAGGCCCATGCACCACTCACTACCCCTGGGCATAATGGATGAAAGCAAGGCACATTGGATGCAGGCCTATGGCACAAAGCACACTGCCTGGATTCTAAATGGCCCCTTGACCCCCACCACATGGCCAGGCCCTGCCTGTACCAGTCCTCAAAATGGCCCCCACCCACATGGCCATGCCCCATCAACACCCCTAAAAATCGAAAAACACACAACAATCACCACAATCCAATGCCATCCATGCCCTCCATGAGGTTTACATTCAAGACACCCCACAGAAAGACTAGGCCCATGCACCACTCACTACCCCTGGGCAAAAGGCCCCAACAACTGCCCAAAAATCGAAAAACACATAAAAATCACCACAATCCAATGCCATCCATGCCCTCAATGATGTTTACATTAAAGAGACCCCACAGAAAGACTAGGCCCATGCACCACTGAGAACCCCTGGGCATAATGGATGAAAGCAAGGCACATTGGATGCAGGCCTAAGGCACAAAGCACACTGCCTGGATTCAAAATGGCCCCTTGACCCCCACCACATGGCCAGGCCCTGCCTGTACCAGTCCTCAAAATGGGCCCCACCCACATGGCCATGCCCCATCAACACCCCTAAAAATCGAAAAACACACAAAAAACACCACAATCCAATGCCATCCATGCCCTCCATGAGGTTTACATTCAAGACACCCCACAGAAAGACTAGGCCCATGCACCACTCACTACCCCTGGGCAAAAGGCCCCAACAACAGCCCAAAAATCGAAAAACACATAAAAAACACCACAATCCAATGCCATCCATGCCCTCAATGATGTTTACATTAAAGAGACCCCACAGAAAGACTAGGCCCATGCACCACTTACTACCCCTGGGCAAAATGGATGAAAGCAAGGCACATTGGATGCAGGCCTATGGCACAAAGCACACTGCCTGGATTCAAAATGGCCCCTTGACCCCCACCACATGACCAGGCCCTGCCTGTACCAGCCCTCAAAATGGCCCCCACCCACATGGCCATGCCCCATCAACACCCCTAAAAATCAAAAAACACACAAAAATCACCACAATCCAATGCCATCCATGCCCTCCATGAGGCTTACATTCAAGACACCCCACAGAAAGACTAGGTCCATGCACCACTCACTACCCCTGGGCAAAAGGCCCCAACAACAGCCCAAAAATCGAAAAACACATAAAAATCACCACAATCCAATGCCATGCATGCCCTCAATGATGTTTACATTAAAGAGACCCCACAGAAAGACTAGGCCCATGCATCACTCACTACCCCTGGGCGTAATGGATGAAAGCAAGGCACATTGGATGCAGGCCTATGGCACAAAGCACACTGCCTGGATTCAAAATGGCCCCTTGACCCCCACCACATGGCCAGGCCCTGCCTGTACCAGTCCTCAAAATGGGCCCCACCCACATGGCCATGCCCCATCAACACCCCTAAAAATCGAAAAACACACAAAAATCACCACAATCCAATGCCATCCATGCCCTCCATAAGGTTTACATTCAAGACACCCCACAGAAAGACTAGGCCCATGCACCACTCACTACCCCTGGGCCTACTGGCTAGTGAGGCTTTACAGGCACCCCAAAATAAAAAAATAAAAAACATATAACAGTGAACTAAAATTCCATGACATAAATGAGAATTAAGTTTAAAAAAAATCAGAGAAACAGTTGTATCATGCACCCATGACTAACCCTGGGCCTACTGGATACTGTGGCTAGCTACCACCACAATATATATTTTGTTAAAGTTGTGAAAAAAGTTTTAGAACTGGAGTTGCCTCAACTGCAATGCCCCAAACAAACAACACCAACTTACTTGTAAAATCTCAAGTCCAAAAGTGATCCAAACTCTAAAGTCCAAAAAGTCCTCAAATACAAAAATCCACCAGCAGCAAGAAAAAGTAATCCTTCCAGCTCAACAGCCAAATGAAAAGTGGCCAGTACATGGACAAAGCACTGGGATGAAGCCTAGGTTTCGTGCGTGGTCCGTTGACTTTGGGGTGGTGCCCAGGGCGGAGGGCCACCAGGAGTCGTCCCAGGCGGAGGGGAATGATCCCAGGATGAGGACTTCCGTCTTGTCTGAGTTCAGTTTCAGGCGGCTGGTCTTCATCCACTATGCGACGTCTTTCATTCCTTCCTGAAGGTTGGCTCTGGCGGTGGCGGGGTCGTTGGTGAGGGAGAGGATCAGCTGGGTGTCGTCGGCATAGGAGATGATGTTCAGGTTGTGTTGGTGTGCAATGGCTTCGAGGGGGCTCATGTAGACGTTGAAGAGGGGGGGGCTGAGTGAGGATCCTTGTGGTACGCCGCAGATGACTTCGATGGCCGCGGATCTGAATGGGGGGAGGCGGACTCTCTGGGTTCTTCTGGCGAGGAACGAAATGATCCACTCCCGTGCCTTCTCTTGGATTCCGATGTTGCTGAGGCGCTGTATTATGGTGCGGTGGCAGACAGTGTTGAACGCTGCAGAGAGGTCCAGGAGGATGAGGGCAGCTGTTTCCCCGTTGTCGAGCAGGGATCTGATGTCGTCGGTGGCTGCGATGAGGACGGTCTCGGTGCTGTGGTTGGCTCAGAAACCGGACTGTGAGAGGTTGAGGGATCCGTTCGTCTCAAGGAAGGCGGTGAGCTGTTTGTTGACGGTCTTCTCGATGACTTTGGCAGGAAAAGGGAGGAGCGAGATGGGGTGGAAGTCCTTGAGGTCGGTGGGGTCCGCTGTCGGTTTCTTCAGGAGGGCGCTGAGCTCGGCATGCTTCCAGCTCTCCGGGAAGGTGGCGATGTTGAAGGAGATGTTGATGATGTTCCGGAGTTGGGGTGTGATGATGGAGTCGGCCTTGTTGAAGATGTTGTGGGGGCAAGGGTCGGTTGGGGATCCGGAGTGGATGGTGTTCATCGTGCGGGTGGTGTCTTCGGTGCTGACCGGGATCCAGGCGCAGAGGGTGGTGATGGGGGGCGATGGTTCGGTGGTTGGGTGCGTGGTTGGTGCGCCGAAGCTGTTGTGTATGTCGGCGATCTTGCGGTGGAAAAAGGAGGCGAGTGAGTCGCAGAGGTCTTGCGATGGAGTGATGTCGTTGTTTCCGGCGCTGGGGTTGGAGAGCTCTTTGACAATGCTGAAGAGTTCCTTGCTGTTGTGGGTGTTGTTGTCCAGTTGTTCTTTGAATGTTGTCCTTTTGGTGGTGCGGATCAGCTGGTGGTGTGTGCAGGTGGCGTTCTTGAGGGCAGTCATGTTTTCTGTAGTCTGGTCGTGGCGCCAGACTTTATCAAGGTTGCGGCAGTTTTTCTAGGATGTTTTGAGTTCGTCGGTGAACCACGAGGCTTTCTTGCTGCCGGGTCTGCTGGGAGAGTTCTTCAGTGGTGCGAGGTCGTCGGCGCAGTTGGTGAGCCACTGTGTGAAGATGCGGGCTGCTTCTTTGGGGTCCGTTGCGCTGACGGGAGGGTTCTGGCTGAGGGAGGTGGTGAGCTGGTCGGCGGTGATCTTGCTCCTGCGGGGAACTTGTTGCGGGTGGTGGTGGGTCGTGGTTCTCCTGAAGCTGAAGTGGACGCAGCTGTGATCAGTCCAATGAAGTCCGGTGGAGTGGCTGAAGGAGATGTGCTTGCTGGAGGAGAAGACTGGGTCAACCGTGTGGCTGGCATAGTGGGTGGGGGTGTTGCCAGTTGCTTGAGTCCGAGGTTGGCGAGGTTGTCCAGCAGGGTGGTGGTGTTGCTGTTCTTGTTGTTCTCCAGGTGGAAGTTGAGGTCCACTAGAAGGATGTAGTCAGAGGAGGTGAGGGCGTGTGGGCTGATGAAGTCTGCGATGGCTTCGCTGAATTGTGTGCGTGGTCCTGGGGGTCTGTATATGAGGGTGCCTCTGAGGGTGGTCTTGGGGTCGGTGTGTATCTGGAAGTGGAGGTGCTCAGCGGCGGTGAAGGTGTCGTCGGAGTTGGTCGTGATGCGGATGGTGTTCCTGTGCATGATGGCGATGCCTCTTCCGGTCTGGTTGACGCGATGCCTCCGGGTGATCTTGTATCCGTCCGGGATGGCTATGGCGATGTCGGGCGCTGAGGAGGCGTTCATCCAGGTTTCCATGAGGAAGGCGACGTCCGGTGATGTTGTGTCGAGCAGGTTCCAGAGTTCGACGGCGTGTCTGTGGACGGAGCGGGTGTTGAGCAGGATGCACTTGAGTTGGTTGTTGCTGGTGCCTGGTCTTTCGGGTGCGGTGCAGGTCCGGAGGCAGGTGAACTTGCAGGCTTGGCAGGTGAAGGGTCCGTGGGTGCATTTTGGGGTGGCTCGGTAGCAGGCGGGGTTCAGGACGGGTTTGAGTGCGTGGAGGTTGGCGGCGGCATAGGTCGTCGTGTGGGCTGGCATCGACCCGGGCCTGGGGTTCTGGCGCTGGGCGCGGTCCAGGCATGGACGGGCACAGACGGGCTTGCCTTTGGCCCGCCTTTGGCGCACGATCGGCGCGCCCGTGGCGCGTGACCGCTGCGCGAGCGCGCGGGATCCATATGAGGTCAAGTGGGAGGGAGGAGCAGCTGGGAGGCGGGAGCGGGACGGCCAATGGGTACAGAAAGAAAAGTGGGCGGGCCGTGAGGGAGCCGCGGCGGGAAGCGGGGAGCGGGGGGGGACACCAGGGGTACTATACTAGCGAATAACGCAATATAAACCATAACAGGAAAAGCAAGTAATTTACAAAACAAAGCACGAACACTGAGGGCAACAGCGGTGAAAAAAACGAGCAGTACCGAGGGGGTGCCGAGGTCAGGGGCGAACCTGTGGCCTCAGCTGGCGAGCCGTGCGGTGTGGGGGGTGTCCTGGGCTTTGCATGAAGATGTCACCCTCTTCTTCCTCATATCAACTTCCACCGTCATTGGACTTGTAGCTAATGTTCCAAGGCTCTTCCCACCACCACAACCACGCTCAGCAATTTTTTTAAGGTGCTCCTCCCATTTGATTGTGTGGTGTTTTTTCCTATGGGTTGTCTGGCCTCCAGTACCATAATATGTACCAGGCTTACTTCGATGAACATTTGTGTAGCAAATGGTGCATACTGCAAATTGCTCCCCCTCTTTGTTAACTGTAAAAAAGTCCCAAACTGGGGAGGAGTACTTTTCACCAGCACACTGCCGATGCCTGAAGACAAACTGGAGGTAGGTGGGCATGTCTTGATTGCCTCTCTGCTTTTCCTGAGGCAAGGAGTAATGCAGGTCTCAGCTGGGGTTTTGCAAATATGGGAGCTGGTGGTGGTGCTACCTGTGCCACATCCCTCATAGCTGGTTGAATAGCAATGTCAGATTTCATTGTGTCACCTTCCACCATGACTACCTTGTCATTGTCATCCTACTTTTCATCCCCTTCCATAAGTCTACGTCTTTCCAGAACTTTTCTTTTCCCTTGCCTCTCCTATTGTCTCCTGGTCTCTGTTGGGATCCACTCCACATCCCTATCATCATCAGAAGTGGTGCTTGGAGAAGATGGTGGTGCAGTACCTTTCTTTTTTCTTGCTGGAGATGTGGGAGCCAAGGATTCTTAAAGAGGAGGTTCAATTTCTGGCTCTGAAGAAAGCTCAACCTCCTCTTCTGCTCCAACATCAGAAAAATCCATTGTTGGTTTCGGCTGCTCTCCACTTTGCTGCGTTTCCTGAAAAGATTGTGTACTACTTTACAAAAGGGACAAATCCAATTCAACATTGCTATTTGTTGGCGTCGACATGATTGCCCTGGCTGCCTTAATGGCATACAGGGTCCTGGACTTATGTTATGTTATGTTATGTTATGTTTTTTATTCTTTTGTATAGCGCACAGCTACTCAAAAAGAGTGTCCCGGCGCTTTATTGGAAAAGGAAGGCTGCTACACAATAACATAACACCGATAAAAGAAAGGACAGACATGCAGAAAAAGTACAAACAGGAAAAATAGGCTACTGAATAAACAACCAGGTTTTCAGGCCTTTTCTAAAAGCAAGGAGACTGGAAGCTCCCCGCAAGGCAAGCGGCAAAGAATTCCACAACTGTGGTGCAAGCAGTCCAAAAGAGCGGCCTCCCAGGCGAGATCTCTGCACACGCGGGACAACCGCCAAGAACACAGATTCCGACCTCAGAGACCTAGTCGGTTGATAGAAGACCAGTCTCTTTTGAAGGTATTTTGCTCCCACCGCGTGGAGAGCTTTGTAGGCCAGAGTCAAAGCCTTGAAGGCAATCCGTTTCCGGATGGGAAGCCAGTGCAGAGTTTTCAACAGGCCCGATGCACTGGCCCGTTTATTTAATCCAAAGATTGCTCTCGCGGCAGCGTTCTGCACCACTTGAAGCCGCTGCAGCAAGTACTCTGGTAGGCCCAGGTAAAGAATGTTGGAATAATCCAACCTGGACCCAATCAGAGCCTGCACTGTCAATTTCCTGTGCTCCTCAGACAACAGGGGAAGGAACCTCCGCAGCATCCTGAGGATGCCGAAGCAGGTGCCCGCCACCCCAAGGATCTGGGATTTCAATGTTAACCCTTTATCCATCTTGACCCCCAGATTCTTAGCGACATGGGAAGAACAAGATGGCGGAAACATATTAATCGGCCACCAGGCCTGCCAGTCTGGCTCTGTGTCGCACCCGAAGAAGAGTACCTCGGACTTATCGGAATTGCACTTGAGGCTGTTCAGTTGGAACCATTGGAAAACAGCCCCAAGGCAATCCCGGATACTCTCCTCCTCAAAGTCTCCTCCTCTCTTACAAGAGAAGAGGAGCTGGGTGTCATCAGCGTAGGACACGATCCGGGCGCCGTATGACTCCGCCAACGCCGCCAATGGGGTCATGAAGATGTTGAAAAGGGTCGGGCTCAAAATAGAGCCCTGAGGGACCCCGACTCCCAGAGGCGGCCTCACGGCGGAATCCGGCGACGCCCAGACCGTTTGCCGGCGGCCGGCTAGAAAGGAAGAAAACCAATCGAACACCGTCCCCCGCAGACCTATCTCAAAGAGTCTTGCGAGAAGGCCGTCATGGGGGACGGTGTTGAATGCTGCCGACAAGTCCAACATCACCAGCATGACTTTGCCCCCAGAGTCCAGAACACCTTTAATGGTTTCCGAGACCTCAAGGAGCGCAGTCTCTGTGCTTAGATGGGGACGAAAACCCGACTGGGTGGCATGCAAGATCTCATTGGTTTCAAGAAAATTGGAAAGCACAGCCTGAACGTGCTTTTCCACAATCTTCGAGAAAGCCGGCAGCAGAGAGATGGGCCTATAATTGACCGGGGCCTTCGGATCTAGGCCCGACTTTTTTAGCAATGGAATCACCATCGCCTGCTTCCAGGCTTGCGGGACCACTCCCCGACTCAGCGAAAGATTTAACAGCGGGTTTGCCAGAGGATTGATCACCTCCGCAACTTTCGCTAAAAATTTAGCAGGGCAAGGGTCAAGGGGCGACCCCGATTTGAGATTGCCCATTATCGCTAAAGAGTCAGGGGCAGAGATCGGTGGAAACACATTCAGCGTCACATCTGGCCAAGCCCGCGGGGATAAGGTGATCTCAGGATTAGTCTGGACCGTGGGCCCAGGCGATGGAAAAGAATCCTGTATGCGTTGGATCTTGCTTGTAAAGAAATCAGCAAGGTCCGAAGCCCAGGTGCCAGATGGTTTTTCGTCCGAGGTGTTAGACCATGGGGAGGTAAATTCTCTCACAATGGAGAAAATCTCCTTGCAGGAGTTGGAAGCGGCTTCTATTCTCCTAGCTAGATATGCTTTCTTTTCCAGGCGAATGTCCCGGTGATAGGCCTTGACCACCGTCTTATAGGTCAGTTTGGCTACCGTATCATATTGTGCCCGCCAAGCTCTTTCGGCTACCTTACACTGCTGCCGCGAAGCCGACAGTGCTGCGGTAAACCAAGGCGCAGAGACCCGTTTCGGTGTCAGGCGTGGTGTCAGTTCCGGGGCTAGATCATTTAGCCTGTCTAGAAACCAGTCTTGCAGGGTCTCCAGATCCCTGTCCAAATCGCCCGAGAGGGGACATGGGCGATCCACAGCAGCCTGGGCCAGCATCTCTGGGGTCACTTGATGATATGCTCTGTGGACACGGCCCTGTTGTTGTGCCAGGGCAACCATCGGTTTAGCTATGCCTTTGATCGTAAATTTGGCAAGCAAGTGGTCTGACCAGAGTACAGGTGTAATCTCAATCTCCTCAAGAGGGGAAGACGAGAATGCCTGGTCAAGAATGTGCCCCTTCTCGTGCGTAGGCTCCTGCAAATAAGGGATCAGTCCCAGCGGGGTCATAGCCTCGGAAAGTTTAGTGGCAGCAGGATCGGACGAATCATCCATCCGGAAGTTAAAATCCCCTGCCACGATGCAATGTTCCGCTTTCAGGGCCAGCCCCAACAGCACGGAGTCCAGGTCTTCAAAGAACGTGCCGGGTGAGCCAGGGGGTCTATACACAAGCAATCCCTTAACAGATTGATGTGGAGACAGAGAAATAGAAAAAGCGAGGGTCTCCGAACCACGGACGTCCTTCACTGGCAAAATCACACACGGGGTGCCCTTCTTGACCACCAAAGCCACTCCGCCCCCCCCTGCCCTTAGCTCTATCCTTCCTGAAGATGTTATAATCAGGCGGGATTGCCGTAACGACATCAGGATTGGAAAAATCACCCCACCACGTCTCAGTTAGCATAAGACATAGTGGCTTCACTGTATCTAGGAGCTCAAAAATGTCCTGCGCATGTTTACCCGCTGACCTGGTGTTTAGTAGCATACAGCGGTAGCCCACACTAAGAGTATTATAGTTGGGGCGTAAAAACTGAGAGCGGTTAGGGCGCCAGCCACAGCCCGGGCAACAGGATTTCCCGCGATGACGTCTGGGAAAGACAGTGCGACAGCCTGTGACCAGAGTGTCAAAAGAGCGAAGTTCCACAGGGGAGTAGTGCAGCACCGGTACCCCAGGAGGACACATCCCTGATGGAAGAGCCCCACCCGCCGCTCCGCTCGCCTCCGGGATGCTGACGGGCGCAGACGGGCAGGACTCTGGCTTGACTCCGGCGCGAGTCCGGCGCAACCGCTGCGCGTCACCGCTGCGCGCAGAAAGCGAGCATTAAGTAGGGCTCACCTGTGGTCCTAGTGAGCGCTAGAACGCTCAAACAAGTGGCAACTCGCTACTCGCCACCCCCAAGATGGCGACCAGGCGCCAAACACGAAGGCAGGATGAAAGGTGAGACAGATCCGCGAAAAGCGCGGTGGGGGGCCCAGTTTAAGGCGCAAGTATGAGGGCGCAGCAAGATCAAGTTAAAATCAGGGGATAATACAAATTAGAACAAAATAAAATACAAAAGCGGTATTTTAAAATATGAGCAGCGCTGTAGATAGTAATACCAGCAGCATAGCGCGCGTGCGTGCTATAGCCTTCTCCAAGGTCGAGCTACTGCCAAGCTCACCTTAAGTAGGGCTCACCTGTGGTCCTAGTGAGCGCTAGAACGCTCAAACAAGTGGCAACTCGCTACTCGCCACCCCCAAGATGGCGACCAGGCGCCAAACACGAAGGCAGGATGAAAGGTGAGACAGATCCGCGAAAAGCGCGGTGGGGGGCCCAGTTTAAGGTGCAAGTATGAGGGCGCAGCAAGATCAAGTTAAAATCAGGGGATAATACAAATTAGAACAAAATAAAATACAAAAGCGGTATTTTAAAATATGAGCAGCGCTGTAGATAGTAATACCAGCAGCATAGCGCGCGTGCGTGCTATAGCCTTCTCCAAGGTCGAGCTACTGCCAAGCTCACCTTAAGTAGGGCTCACCTGTGGTCCTAGTGAGCGCTAGAACGCTCAAACAAGTGGCAACTCGCTACTCGCCACCCCCAAGATGGCGACCAGGCGCCAAACACGAAGGCAGGATGAAAGGTGAGACAGATCCGCGAAAAGCGCGGTGGGGGGCCCAGTTTAAGGTGCAAGTATGAGGGCGCAGCAAGATCAAGTTAAAATCAGGGGATAATACAAATTAGAACAAAATAAAATACAAAAGCGGTATTTTAAAATATGAGCAGCGCTGTAGATAGTAATACCAGCAGCATAGCGCGCGTGCGTGCTATAGCCTTCTCCAAGCTTAGGTTGGGGGCCGGTGGTGCTGTTGATGGAGGAGTGCTGCTCTCAGCTTGCTCACAGGGAGGCCGATGGGGCAGGCACAACTTTCCTGATTAGGGTTGCGGTCGGCACGGCAGTGGTGGAAATCTGCTTCTTCTGCTCCCCACTAGCCACTTTCTTGACACCTTTCTTTGGGGCCATCTTGAAGCTGTCAGCTGGCAGTGGCACTTAGCTTCACAACAAGCTGAAGAGATGACTGTGTTGCATAGTCAGTCACTATTTACGTTGTACAGTGGCCTTTTGTCTGGCAGTACTGCGGGCGATTGCCAGGCAGAAGCCAGTGGAACCTGTCATTGTTGGAGTTCAAGTAGTATGACAAATAAAAAATATCATTCAGTGTGGTTACATAAATTATTATAAATAATTAACAATAAAATACAGTGTTCATTCCTAAAACGGAAAACAACTCCAACATAAAAGTTCATGTTGACTGTACACTCAGGAAGGATGAGAAAGAGTAACAACAACAACAAAGCAATACAGCTGTAACTGTTTGCTTTATGTGTAATGCATCACGTGGGATGTGGCACACAGGGAGGGTCAGCTGACAAATACATTGACAATTGAATAATCCTTACACAATGATTGTGGCAGGGTATGCCGAGACGTGGGTCCCTTGCTCACTTTGCCACTGGATTCAAGCTAGCCTGGCTGATCAGGGGTGTTACCCCATAACTGGTCCCAGGATGCTTGTTTATGGTCAAGGGAAGATCTGGGTTGGCAGTTTGGTCTGCACTGTTCCCATGAGGGTCAATACTTATTCGAATATGGCTGGGTCTGACATGGGGTGGCAAAGTGAGCTAAAGAACGATGATGGTTTTAACCCAGATGAGTGACTGGGGTGAGTGTCTGAAAAGTATCAGTGCTCCGTCCAAAATCTCCTTGTGTTTGCTTTGTTCACCCTACATTGGCAGGGTATGCTTAGACGTGGGTCCCTTGCTCACTTTGCCACCGGATTCAAGCTAGCCTGGCTGTTGGGGGGTGTTACCCCAAAACCACTCCCAGGATTGTTGTTTCCAGCCCATGGAAGACCTGGCTTGGTAGCTCTGTCTTGACTGGCCCCATGTGGCACAGGGTCAAGATTGATTTGAATATAATTTGGTCTGAACTGGGGTGGGGAAATGAGCTAAAGAGCGATGATGGATTCAACCCAGATCTGTGACTGGTGGTGAGTGTCTGAAAAGTTTCAGTGTTCCGTCAATCATCTTGGGTTTGCTTTGTTCGCCCTAAGTTGGCAGGGTATGCCCAGAAGTGGGTACCTTGCTCACTTTGCCACTGGATTCAAGCTAGACTGGATGATGAGTGGTGTTATCCTGAAAAAAACGTCCCAGGATGCTTGTTTATGCTCCAGGGAAGACCTGGCTTGGCAGTTTGGTCTGGACTGTTCCCATGAGGCACAGGGTCAAGACTGATTTGCATATAGCTGGGTCTGATCCCGGGTGGCGAAGCGATCTTAAGAACGATGATGGAATCAACATAGATCTGTTACTGGGGGTGAGTGTCTGAAAAGTTTCAGTGCTCCATCCATCATCTCCTTGTGTTTGCTTCGGGCACCTATAGCAGACATGGGGTTGATTCATTAATGCCAGATGCTATTTAAATGGTAAGAAAGAAACTACAAAAATATTTAACATGGGGAACAAAGAGAAGTCATGCAGGCCTATGGCAGAAGCACAATGACTGGCTGCACAAAATGGCCACCAGCCACATGGCCAGACAACAACAACAATCAGCAAGAAGGAATTGCCACAAACAAAGTAGACATGCAGGTCTATGGGGAAAGCACACTGGCTGGCTACACAAAATGGCCACCAGCCACATGGTCAGACAACAATCAGCAAGGGGGCATGGCCACAAACAAAGACGAAATGCAGGCCTATGGGGAAAGCACACTGGCTGGCTACACAAAATGGCCACCAGCTGCATGGTCACAACCACAACAACCAGCAAGGGGGCATGGCCACAAACAAAGAGGAAATGCAGGATTATGGAGAAACTACACTGGCTGGCAACACAAAGTGGCCACCAGCATGGTCACAACAACAACAACCAGCAAGAGGGCACGGCCACAAACAAAAAAGAAATGCAGCCCTATGGGGAAAGCACACTGGCCAGCTACACAAAATGGCCACATAGTCACAACAACAACCAGCCAGGGGGCATGGCCACAAACAAGAAGAAATGGAGGCCTATGGGGAAAACACATTGGATGGCAATGCAAAATGGCCACCAGCCACATGGTCAGACAACAACAACCAGCATGGTGGCATGGCCACAAACAAAGAAGAAATGCAGGCCTATGGGGAAAGCACACTAGCTGGCTACATAAAATGGCCGGCAGCAACATGGTGATGACCACAACAACAAGCAGGAGGCCTGGAAAACATGCAGGCCTAGGGTGGACACCGACTATACCTAATGGCCCCTGGCCAAATGGCATACTAATTCTTAAACAAGAAAGGCGAACGGTGGCCTATGCCAAACACACGTACACAAACACAAACAGTGGCCAGACAAAACAGGCTGGTAACACAGAGAACACAACATTAATTCAGCATGCCAAAAATGAAAATTAACAGGGCTAAAAATGTTCACAACAACACACAACCTCCAAAGACATTACCCCACCTAAACATGTTTGCCGTTAAAAAATACAAAAAAACACGTTTTATATTTTAATCCAGTGCCATCCATAGGCAAAATGATGTTTCAATTCTACAGACACCACAGAAACAGTTGTTTCATACACCCATGAATAGTACAGGGCCAATTGGATGGAAGGCTCATTGGCAAACTAGGCCACATAGTGAATTAATTAAATCAATAAATTAATATTGCAAACGTTTTAAAAACGTGGAGAAGACAAAAAAATGTACTGAACCGTGCAACATTTTTCCTTTACAAAAGAAGATACATTTCATGCACAAAAAAACTAGGCCCCTACTAAACCTGCAGGCCACCCACCACAATACATTTTAAAAATCAAATAAAAGTACAAATAAATCCAGGTGCATGCCCCCAGTCAAACACACAACACCCTTATACACTATGTTTTCTACTTACTTGTGATATATCAAAAACAAAGTCCTTAAATCCAATGGCATCTATGCAACAGCCAAGGAGCGTGAGCCTTAAAGCTCCAAATCCCAATGAAAAGTGACCAAGAGAGGGACAAAGTACTGGAAGGAGCCTGCTGGACAGGAACAGGAAGTTGGAGTCTCTGGGTCACTTCCTTCTGTCTTAAAAAAAAAAGGTTTTGAAAATGGCTTCTCGTACAAAACAAACGACTCCAACTGCCAGCTTGAAAAACAAATCCACTCCAATGGCCTTTTAGCTGCATTCTCAATCAGAAAAGCTGCTCAACCGCTCCCTTTGCATTGCAATCGGCTCTAAGAATGCACACGAACGGAAAGAAAACTCCACTTTGCGCCCAAATGGCAGAAATCAGGAATTCCGCGGAGTGCCTGAATTCCACAAACTCCGCAAGCGAAGTTGAGTTTACCGCCTGGGGTTAGAGTCAATCAACAGGGGTGAGGAAGGATGAGCTTTCAGCGAGATTGCCTGCCTCAGCAGAAAGTTGACAACATATACAAGAATGGAACAAGGATGTTCTGACCTGGCATTAGAAGTGGCTCTATTGCTATTCTGATTTATGGCAGCCGATGCACACGCTGAATTTGTGAGTCTATGCCCCAGTCTATAAGATTGGGGAATGCTTTCCATACAACTGCACGATTAATTGCTGGTGATCATCACCTTCTTTCCCTTTCAGCATCCCAAACACACTAAAGTTGCTCCTCCTCTGATGATTCTCCAAATCATCGATTTTGGACTGGATCAGTGCCAGGTGCCGATCATGATTCTCAGTAGATTTTACGGTAACCTTTGAAGGGGAGTTTGAGTGAAAAGATGGTGCCTAGCTATCTTAAAAACAAGGCTCTTTATTAAGAGTATGGGCAACAGGTTTGTCAGTCCTGGCACATCTAATCTCAGACAGAAAGGCAAGATCTATAGTTCTGTATATTAAAGGCAACAATGGAAGGACAGGACACACACTCATCCTCAGTCCATTGTAGAACAGTTTTATTTTTTCTATCAGGAACTATGCCAACAACCATATAGGTTCAATCTCTCCAGGCTTAAGGCATATATCCAGGGTTGCAGACTGTCTTGCTTAGGGGAATCCCAGTCATCAACACTTCAGGATGACACCTCTGCAAGGGAAATTGAAACTGGCACTTGGAATATGACCAACAAAATACTATTTTCCAACATATCCGTGAACTTTTTCTTTACAAAAGCCATAGTGGTAGAAGAGTTATGAGTGATGAAAATCCCAGGAAGTGGCATCACGTGTTCTTTGACCCAATCTATAATTGTTATTAAAACTTCTCGGCTGCAGCATGTTAATAAACCGTCATCGATGACAGACAATCCTTTATCATTAATCTAGCAATAACTCAAAGCAAGCAAACTTTGAAAAGATCAGAAGTGAGACAATGGAATTGCAAGCATCAAGAAATAGAAGCAACAGTTTCCATAATGCCAGTGACCTGCAGTCGTCTTTCACAAGGTCACTGAAATAATCTTGCACGTTTATTCATAGAAGGGTACTTTATGAAAGAACACTTTTTTCCACCAGTTTTCACCTGTTTGTAGATATTATTCAACTTTATAATTACTTTAGTAATCTTTAGGTCTAGGCTACTAGAAAACATGATCTGCTTGTTGCCAGACATACTGTGGCTCACCAAGAACACAGAAAGGCATAGGTCCCACCCATTGCTTACTATTGGCAGGCTTTCCTGCCACTCTCATTTGCCTGCTTCTTATTTGTGTCTCAGCTTGTCAATTCTGTATTTGTCCCTTCAATGGAGTATTGCCTCTTTACCATCCCTTTTATTGGTGTGCATCTCTGCTTTCACTGCTTGCTTTTCAAGCACTTTTTGTTTCTTTTTTGTGTTGAGCACTCCATGAGAGTGCATGCTTTTTTGAGCTGTCTCCCCCCTGTAGTTCTATCCCATCGGACTCTGTGTTGCTCTCTGTTGCCCATGTACTTCTCCCCACCCCTTCCTTGTTGCATTCATCTGTGTGTTTCTCTCTTTTGCTTTCCTTTGCCTTTCATGTTGCTTCCCCACGTGCATCCTCCTTCTCTTTCTCTGTTGTCCCTCCCCCACCTGCACCCTTCATGTGGCTTTTCCTGAACACCAGTGTTACTTCTCCATACCTCCTGCCCTCTTGTCCTCCTTGTATTGCTTTTGTGGACATCCAGCCTCCCAGTTTAGCATGTGCATCCCGCATTTCTTCGAAATTTTACTCCATGTTGGTTTCTTGATTCCACTCCCATACCTTCTTTTAAGCAATTTTAAATTTCTTTTCTTCTTTGTTAGAGATTCAGCATGGATCAATATCTATAAAGAAAAAAAAATACCTAAGTCATTTTGTAGGCACGCAGCTACAAAATGAGGTAGCTAGCTGCATAGAAGGCCTTTTTTCTTTAGAAAAACGTTTGCAATGCTGCACAGTATCTAGCGATGCTGTGCTTCATGGCTAAAACCCATTGCCAAAGTCAACAGGTCACATAGGCGAGACCTATTGGCTTTGCCAATACTTGTTTATATTTGTATTTATTTATGAAGCACTACAAGCACTACAATTACTAGAACAGAAACACAAAGAATTACAAAAAGGTACATAAATGCAGCAGGGTCTGAAATTCTGAATGCGTGAATAAATAAATGACTATTTATAATGCACCAACGTAGGCCTTGGGCATCTTGGAACTAATGCCGAGTCAGTCTGTTTGATCGAATAACACAAAAGGCTTGACAACTTTCCAAAAGGTGATATGACATTCTATTCTATGAAGGAGCAAGTGAAGATCATTCCAAAGACAGAAGGTCACCACTGAGAAAGTCCGACCTCCTTGACAAAATGTTCAGTAGTGGGGGACAGAAAACAAGACCAGAGATTTAACTATTGGTCCCAAAGTGGGATATGCATCTGAGTGTGGGTCAGAGAAGAAACTTGACCTTAGGTATAAAAGGCCTTGCGTGGCAGACATCGGGACCTACTAATCCAGCTCGCCAACCAATGGAGATTTTGTGGGCAAGAGACACTCTGATTACTTCTCCAAGGCTGAGGATCTGCCCAACAGTTATATTTTGAAACTATTGCAAATTATGCAACATAGAAAAAGGAAGTCCAAAATAGTCAGCATTTACGTAGTTAAGTCTGGGCATCACAGTGGCATTAACAATAGTGGTTCTAAACCTGACAGGCATGAAAGGGAGGACCCTTTTAAGGATTATCATCTGCTAGCAGCAACAATAATTTACCAAGTTAGCTTGGGAGATTATGTTCAGGCTGTTATCTAGCCAAAATCCGAAACTCTTTACCATGCCAGATGTTGAAGGTGCATCTCCCACACAAGGTGGCCATACTTTGCCATTCCAAGCATCATTGTTTTTATCAAAATCTAATATAACGAAAATGTTTTTCATCCAGTGAAAGACAGCAGAGAGACAGAGGCTAATCAACTCTTGAAGATGCAAGAGAGGTTTATCAAATATCAGAATAGACTAAGCATCGTCTTTGTTACCTTAAAGGCAAAGACAAGAGTGACTGGAGGAAAAGGACAAAGGTAAATATTAAAGAGAATGGTTGAAATAGAGAAACCTTGCAGAACTCCACCCTCAACTGGAAAGGAACTTGATTGTTTGGAAGGAGAAGTAAAGATTGAGTTCCATCAGAAAGAAGAGAGCTAGAATTATCCACCATGCAAATCCCTACCTCCTCAATTCTCTGGAACAGGATGGAATGGTCAAAATATGCCATCTTCTACTTTATTACCAAATAGTAGCAATCATTTTAGGGTCTCAGATGAAGCAATGGTATATTTTTGACTTGCCTTTCCAATCAGCTTCAAGAGCTAGTTAGAGGCTTAGGGAGGTTATCTTAATATATAATTTGACGGTCAGCAAGTGCATTTTGGAACATGTTGTGGATAAAATCACTATTGTGAGACATGGCGGTGGTGATCAATGGTCCACTTCATTTCTAAATCATGAGCACGAACACTCAATCAACTGTAAGTTAGAGGAAATATCTATAGTTTGCAAAAATATGTAACTGTGAGTCAAATTTGATATGACAATAATATCAACCGTGCAGCCTAATGTTCCTCTACTATTCCGTAAGCATTATCTCACTATGCAAGTAACAGTGAAGCGAAAGGGAAATCTGAAAAAGTGCGATGAAGGCAACCTATAATACTGTACTCGGTTGTATGTTCACGTATTCAATCAAAAATATCGACCTGTGAGTCTGCAACTCTAAAGTTTTGAATTGCACAATATTGCCAAGGGGAGCATGAACATACGCTCGGGAGTATAGATTTATTATTTTTACTCAAGCTTTGCTAACCTTGACACATTTTGTAAATCAATATCTTATAGTCAATATTGTTTCAAGTCTATATTTTAAAGTTGACATTCTGGTACCGCACCCTGATGAACCATTCTTAATCACCTTAATTTTCTGTGAAAGGAGGGAAAATGTCTTTTCATTTGCTGCATAATAAATTAGAGTTAACAGGTTCATGCAATGACAACTTCAAGGATGTGCCAGAAACTGGATCTTGCAAGTGGCATCATGGACCTCCAACTACATTTTTAATCTCATCATGACAGGCATCTAGTCATGATATTCCAGGTATGATGTAATCTCCAAATGTTTGTGCATCTTCTGTGTTCAAATGAGAGGTCTCTACGGGTAGCAGCCATTTATTTGTGCTAGCCGCCATCATAAACCTCAAATTCACCCTCTTACACACAAAATGGTGGAGAACCAAGAAGGTGTAGTACATCCTGAGCATGTGTCAAGACTAAAATTAAGCTCCACGGACATGCCAAATACCTACTCCCAATCATCAAGGATGACCTTGGTCTGATTGTTCAGGAAAGAGACCAGAAAGAGCATATCTGGAAGGGAAAACAGCTCATTTACTTAAGAGCTCACTGCCAACTTCTAGCATGAACTTTGGGTCACTCATTTAAATCCTGACAAGGGCCATCTCAGCTTTTGATATCACTAAGATCGAGAAATGTAGTGCTATTAGATTGGGTAGAAATGGCACATGTTTTAATAGCACCTCTAAATGGCAAAACTGTTGAATTGAGCACTACGTAAAAAGAAGTTTTTGCAAGGGAGCTAGGAAAATAAGGAAATAGACTGAGGGGTGGTAAGGAAAGCTTATCTCTAAGAATGAGCTATTTATGAAATCTAAGTAAAAGAAATACTATCAGGATGTTAATCTGCAAACCCTTTCATTATTGATTACAAAGTAGTTTATTCTGTTCTATATCAAGCAGTCCCAGGTGGGCGAAATTGCTTAATTTTTCTCATTAGCAATATTTGTAGTTCTAGTGAGAGTTACTGGTTTTATGAATTACATTTTACGAGTTGGGTGCAAAAATAACATATGCAACTCATGGCCTTGTGCATAGCAAGCTCTGGCGCTTCCATCGCCAATGTTTTATCCATCCAATCTTTAAAGCATTGCAGTGAAGTTTGTTCCCATAATTCAAGCGGCACATATCCAGTCCCAGGGTAAGCATAAGGAAAACAGAATTTATGCATGATAAACACAGACCAATAATCGCGGTTTACACAGGATTAGACCTGTGTAATAAAATGTGCGTGCACACTATGTACATATAGCATAATACTCTATCTCATTGAACGCAGGAACTCATTCATCCTCCAACGTCAAAATATCTTACTCTAATACAGTCTTGTGGTATAATTAAAGTGGCTTATGCATACTCATTTGTAGGTTAAGGATCCACCTGATCATGCCATCTCTAATCGTATGATCCATTCTAGAAGTGTTCTGTTATCTTGAATTGTGAAGATTCCATGACCGTCAGTTACTCTGTTGAAGGGCTGTGGCTGGGGTGACACAATAAACCCTGAATCCAACCTGCCTGAGACTTTTGGCATGTTTTCATCTTGTCACATCGGTGACGTTGTAGGGAAGTGCGTCACCTCAACGTGCCAGAAAACAAAGCTCGCACAACAATTGCACTGTTGTAGTGAAAGCTTGAACGTGTTATGAGTTGTCAATCTGCAAAGGTTCTGAAAAGGTGGTTATTTCATTGACAGGATTATTGATTGGGTGGTGAAGATAATCTCTCTTCCATTTAATCACGTGCACGTGTAGTAGAACAAAAAAACGAAATACCTGTGTGCACCCGCTGCCACCTCTCGGTCCTCTTTGCCCGCTTCCAGGACTCCAGGGCAGAAAGTTCCCGGATCCCAGGCTCCCCGTAGCCAATCATGATTGGTCCGAGTGCTGCGGTTCACCGCTCAGCCAGGGAACGGCAGCCTGTGCATGTTCTCCACCCAGGCTGTAATGCCGCCTGGGTGGAGAACATGTTAAGTACGCATGACAGTTTGGCTGGCCTGAGATGGCCGGCCAATCTGTCACTGGCACTTGGAGTGGCACATCACTTCTCCCCTGCATTGCTCTATGAGCAGAGCCGACTGGCCCCTACCCTGCTGAGCAAGGACGGGAAAACAAAATGATAATAGCAATGAGTTATTATCATTTTTCTTTCCTTCTTGGCCTGCTCAGTGGGGCTTCGCTCCTCTGCCTTAGCAGAGGAGCCACCCCTGGTTTCCAGGTTCAAGCACCATATTTCTTTTTCAGTGACTCTGGTACTTTTTGAAAATTGCGATCAATCTATTTTTTATTCTCATAAAAATAACCTTTGGTAAAGCCAGCAGTTCTAGCTTTGGCTGCCCGCGTTTGGCTTTGTCAATGCTTGTTTGGCCAATGTTGAGTGGCTTGGGCGTGCCAGGACTTGAAAATAGTTCTTACATAGTACACTGTATGGCTTGAGCCCCTGTGAGGAGCTGTTCTCGAAAGCTTCTTGTTTAGAGGAGTTAATCAGAACGAGGGGGTTCTAAGGCAAGCCTTGAAAAGGATAACACTTTTTCACTGTGTCGTTCAGAAGTTAGAGAGTTTTACCTTCTGATGGTCAATATAGCCTATGGTCTTTTCTGATGATACAAGGAACGTACTCGAGTATAAATGGTACATGTAGTAGATAAAAAGAAACTCACTTCGGAATAAAAGACATAAAACATTTAAATCCTGCTCCAGTTCCATGGAAAACTAGTGACCTGAGAATAGTGTCAAGTTCAAAAGCGGCATGTTGAGCATCCTGTAATTAATCGAGATATTTTTGATTACTTCAAAGCAGAGTGATTTGGCTCAGTCCATGCACAGATTGCACTTAAAGGTAATAGAGAAAACCACGTTTGGCCACTTTGTCGCTCACTAAATATGAGTGCCTTTCATGTTTCTTCTTCTCCTAGCAGCAAGTGCTTAATTTGCAAAAAAGTAAGTGCCAAGTCTCTAGTCAGCAGGCCACTTCCGCTTTCACTACCCACTGCTACTGTCAATCACAGTGACAGCACAACTCCTACAAGTGTGACAATTCTGACAATTTCAGGACTGTAAAAATAAAAGAATTGCTTTGGCAGCAGGTACTAGTCAATCAGAATGTATATTGGGCCTCATTTTAAACTGCCATTGTGCCATATTTGGTGACGCTGCAGCAGCGTAAAAAGTGCCATATTTACAAAGTGACGCATCTAGGCAGATGCGTCACTTTGTAAACCCCAGCGCTACATTACAACTGCAACAGGTATAATGTATGCAGGGAGGGCATTTCATCGCAGAAAAGCCTCGTAGAAGTGGCTCTGTGAAACCTATGAGATTTCACTGCATCACTTGTACTGCGGCAAATCTTTATGCCTACTTGAAGCAGACGTGAGGGGTAACGCAGGCCTTTTCACATGGGGCTTGCCCCATGTGAAATGACACATTGCTGGGGTTGCTTCTGTTTCCAGAAACACTCCAGTAATGTGCCATTTTTGTGCCGACAGATACGTCAGGATTCCTGACGGATCTGTAAATCCTTTTCGACGTGGGGTGCCGTACAGTAAATAGGGCGTATCAATGGTGTCGCAAGGATGGGGCACTGAAAAGTGTTGCATCTCTGTTTCACCCCAGCGATGCAACACTTTTCATAAATAAGGCCCTGAAATCATAAACAACAGTTGTTGTGCTCATCTCTGAATAAAAAAAACAGCTCCACCATGTGGCATACTGTCATAGATACAGTGCTGACAATGAAGTGCTGGTGCAAGCACCGGAAAAAAACGGCTCAAATTAAGCACTGCATAGCAGAGATTAAATGGGATGCTCTGGCCAATATTGAATGGTGTCAACTTTATCCATTCTTCTTGCTGCTTGATTCCCTTTTGCAAGGCTTGTCCCATGAGTATTTCTATTGTGCAACATCCAACCACACTGCCATCCAGTTATTGTGGTGTTCCTAAAGGTAAGGACTATGGGACTCTTCTTGTCTTCAGGAACGTTCTCCACTCAGGTGATGACCCAATGGGGCCATGTGCAAAATAGCTCTAAGTACACCCCTCCCACTCACACACACACTTGAGTTTGGCAGGCATTGTGTCCACAGTGACAGCAGCCTCATGCTCAGGATCTGCAAGGTTTGAGCAAGGACGGATAGGATAATGAGGTAAAGCCTTGAAGAAGGGCATGATGCCTGATACATGTGGCATGGAGTCCTTCTTAAAGAGGTATGCATCCACTGAATAAGTCACTCATAACATCAAAGATTGGGGCTAGTGTTTTATTTACATCCATTTGTTTGAGGGTCTCATGTTGGATGTGTGTGGCTGGTATCCATGAAAAGGATTGCCACCAAGCCTAAAGGAAATAAGACTAGCACAAAAGTGGTGCACATTGGTAGCAAGGACTTTCTAGGGTTAGTCTGAAGTATGGAACCAACTTCTCTTGCTCTACTGATCGTATGAATACATTACTTTGAAAAGCCCCGTATGTACATCCTACATCTCACCAATATGGTTGAGGGAAGTGGGTCGGCGCAGTGGCCAGAGCGGCTGGCACCGAGTGCGGGGTTTACGGTTCAGTCGCTGGTGGCAGCTCAGCTCAGCATCATATGAATCTGGGCATTATCTCACTTAATCTCCCCGACGCCCCCAGCACCTCAAAACCCCTAAATGGGTGTTATGTTCACTCTTTACAAATAGGAATTATTATTATAATAATTAATATAGCAGGTGGCTGAAAAGGACATCTATTTCCTACTCCCTTCCTTTGTCGTTGCGGTCTACGTCCAATCTGTTGGCCTTTAGGAAGAGTCTCAAGACTTGGTTATTCTCCAATTAGAGTTCTACTGTCTTTTTTCTTTGTGTTTCCGTCTGTTGTTGTGTTTTTTAGCTTTCTTTTCTGGGTCTGGAGCATAAAAGCGCCGGGACACTCCTTTGGAGTAGCCGTTGCGCTATACAAGACCCATATATAACATAACATAACATAACATTAATAGAGTAGGTTTTTCAATCCAAAGTATGATAATGAGATTGTTGACTTCAGACTGCCCATTACAATTAGAAATACATTCATAAAAACTGGAGATCTTTCTTGTTAGTGATACTCATCTCACTGGTGCACCTTGGCAGTGTCACTTTATCTGCTTTTTTGCTTTACGCTGCTCCTGTTGGTTGCCTTGACGATCCTTGGTCGTCCTTCTCAAGAACCCTCCATTGCACAGAAATCAGATGGTGCATACCCATCGTATATGATCAATTCAATGTTCTTCATGAATCTCCTCTCACAACATTGTACTTTTGCTCCAGCAGTTTTTCAATGACCGCATAATGATCTACCCACTCCACATCCTCAAGAGGGATCTAATTCAAATCCTGTTTTTCCTCGCTTTTCCACCAAAGCTTCCTCCTTCCCTTTATTGGTTTACAACTATTTTTTGTGGTGTTATTGGTTTTAATGTCACCTTACAAAGATATTGCAACCAAGATATTGACTATCAATATATTGTCGAGGTAAGTAGAGTTTTAAAAAGTAAATCCATTCATCCCTTTACACACTTATCTTAACGATTTATATTTGCAGTATATACTGTGAATGAACTGTTTTCTCAACTCGATACAACAAACAAGATAGTAAGACATACATTCTTCCTTCCCCTCATTTATCTCCTACAACTGGTCCTGGCCTACCTCTTCCTTCTGAAGCTGGGAACATCAATACATTGCTTAGTGTACATATTTCAGTGTCCCAAAGTCAGAAACTTGAATGCTACAGGTCATGTTTCTAATGCTCATCGTCCTGAGGTGATCGTAAGCTGTTGGCTTCAATGGATAATGGTAATTGTTGTTGTAGCCCAGATTCAGGGTGGGCTAGTATCCTCTCCCACTGTAATCACAGTCAGAGGGTAGAGACACCAAGTCTCATCACTGATGAGGAGGCAAACCATTGGAGCTTTTGGGGATTGAAAGATGTTCGCCAACACGGTGAGAAGTATTTTCCGGCCACCTAAATAGCTACTACAAAAAAAATAGCAAATATTACCTTCTGTCTCAATGTGGGAAGAAAAGGGAATGGAACTCACAAAATTATAAGAACACTACATAACTGGATTTACATATAATATATGTTTATTAAATGTACAACAGTAGCCCCACATTTACTGGGAATGAACAGTTCTTGTGAACTTGCCCCTGTGCAGGCACTCTATTCCTGACCAATAGAAGGGAGAAATAAGAAATCATTTTCATTGCCCTGGGACAAGGAAAAAGTACCTTACCAGGGCTTAACTATCCTTGAAGAAAATTCAGTTTGGGTGAATAATAGGTATAATTGTGCCTCTCTACTAAGAAAGGTGGAACAGTACCCACCGTTATCAGGCTAGTGTAAGTTGCTGACTGAATTAGGACCTCCGAAAAATAGAAACAAAAGTTTCTGAATCACTTTAGGGCTGGAGTGAACGTGAGCAGCTTGCTTGGACAATCCTCTCAGCAGAGGCTATCACAACATTATACAAAAAAATTATTTCTTCTCTTGCATAGAAATCCAAACTTAAAGAGTAGCCAGAATGCAACCAGGTCCTGTTCCACAACGGAAACACAAGAAGATGATGGACGGAGCACAGACACTTTTCAGACACTCACCCCCAGTCACAGATCTGGGTTGAATCCATCATCGTTCTTTAGCTCACTTCGCCACCCCAGTTCAGACCCAGCCATATCCAAATCAGTCTTGACCCTGTCCTCTTGGAAACAGTCCAGCCCGGACTGCCAAGCCAGGTCTGCCCTGGACTGTAAACAAGCATCCTGGGACCTGTTTCAGGATAACACACCTCATCAGCCAGGCTAGCTTGAATCCAGTGGCAAAGTGAGCAAGGGACCCATGTCTGGGCATACCCCGCCAACTAAGCCACAAAGGTCCATGCTTCAGAGACTACCAGACAATCAATGTACCTGTGGAACACACTAATTAAAGGCATTACTAAACAATCCAACCAATTACAGTACATTACAGTACATTTCACCTCAGGCCCTCAGAGGATCTGCACAATGCAGAAAGCATGAGGGAAAATCATACCTACAGCTAATCCAGATGATGTGCGAGATGATGTGTTAGAGGGAGAGGGAGAGGGAGAGGATGTGCGTTACAGCCAGAGATGCTGACTTTGGGACTGGGGAACCAGCTTTGTGTCTCAGTGTCAGCAACATTCTGTGGCTTGGGCAAATCACTTAATCTCTCCTTACCTAACTAACTAAAAACCCTTTACTCCTAAAAATTTGTACCAAGGAGTTTTACTTTTGTTGTCAATGCGATGTAGGTTTTTATATTTCTTCACCTACCACACCACGTTCCTTTTCACTTTTGTGTGAGCACTGGATCTATAATCTGAATGTTATGAAAAAAATAATACTGTTAAATAAATGAAACCTCTTTCAATATTCACTTGTGTCCCTTCCGACATTTATCTAGTAGAGTTTTTTTGTTAGTGTGAAACTGACACGATTCATCGAAGAGAAAGCCGTCCTCAACCCGTCCCAATCCGGATTCCGAGGCAACCACAGCACCGAGACCTACTCACTGCCACAGACGACATCCGCACCCTCCTGGATCAAGGCCACTCCATCCTACTCGACCTATCAGTGGCCTTAGACACCGTCTCCCACCACACACTAGTCACAAGACTACATGACACCGGCATTCAAGGAACAGCCCAGGACTGGATCTGATCATTCCTCACCGGAAGATGCCAAAGGATCAGACTGCCACCCTTCCTTTCTGATCCCATGAAAATCACCGGCGGAGTCCCTCAGGGGTCGTCGCTCAGCCTGACCCTCTTCAATATCTACATGGACCCCCTCGCAGCCATCATCCGACAACACGGCCTCAACATTGTTTCCTACGCTGACGACACCCAGCCTCATCCTCTCCCTCACCAAAGACCCCACCACCGCCAAACTCAACTTCCAGAAAGGAATGCAAGACGTTGCATTCTGGATGACCAACAGCTGCCTGAAGCTCAACGCTGAGAAGACAGAAGTCCTCGTCCTTGAAACCATCCCTTCACCATGGGACTACACCTGGTAGCCAACCGCACTTGGGAGCCCATCCACCCCCTCAGACCATGCCAAAAACCTCGACATCGTACTCAACTCATCACTCACCATGAACCGACAGGACAACACCATCACCTCCTGCTGCTTCAACACCCTTTGCATCCTCCGCAAGACCTTCAAATGGATCCCCCCTGAGCCAAGGAAGACGGTCACCCATGCACTTATCACCAGCAGACTGGACTATGGAAACACACTCCACGTTGGCATCAACAAGTCCCTACTCCGCAAACTCCAGTCAATCCGATACACCGCCTTCAGACTCATCCGCGACATTCCCCGGCACCAACACATCAGCCAACACCTACGAAGACTCCACCGGCTCCCAGTGGAGAAAAGAGTCACTTTCAAAATACTCTCTCACGCCTACAAATGCATACACAACAACAGCCCCAAATACCTCAATGACAGAATCAACTTCCACGTACCCCGTAAGAAACCTCCGATCCTCCAAACTCGCACGGGCAAAAACCCTGCGCATCCACAGAGCCAGAGCAGGTGGAAGATCCTTCTCACACATTGCAGCCAAGACCTGGAACGCCTTCTGGAAGATCCTCAAGACCTGGCTCTTCGGCTAAACAGATTTGCTGACCCCCCCCCCCCAGCATGTTGAGACCCTCATGGGTGAGTAGAGCGCTTAAAATTACCCTGATTGATTGATTGATTCATATTTTCTTGTGATAATAGATCTCTTTAAGGACCTAATGGCCTTCTCTGAACCATTGTTTTTACGCAACTATCCTACACCCCAGGTTCAAGGATTGGGGTACCCTTGTTATGATATACATACAACTTTCTAAAAGTGGCATTTTTATTAGTGTTACTATAATCCAAATTTACCATTAATACGGATTCTTAATTACACTTGCTCAGACACCAAACACGAAATGTTTACCTGTTCCTGAAAGTTATTACTTTTTAACCACGGAATAGCCGCCGCAGCGCTAAGGGGGTGGGGGGGCAGCGCGGCGGGCCCATGTTGGTGACGGAACCGCTCCGTCACCAGCCGCGGTTGAGCTGTGCTCATGACGGAGCGGTTCCGTCATGGCCCCGCCCACTTAATAGAACGCGCCGCGCATGCGTGAAATCAGTGCTGCGCAGGCGCGTCGGGCGGGTGATGACGGAACCGCTCCGTCATCAGCACAGCCCCACCGTGGCTGATAACGGAGATGTTCCGTCATCAGCACGGAACCGGTTAAATGTAATAAGGTAACCCAATGTTATCTTATGTGAGAGGTGGACTGACAGTAGAGAAAAACTAATTTAAAGGTTTTTCAGTACCAAGACATGTAAAACTTAAAAGAACATGTCCAACCTTTTATTTACAATGCACCCTGTCCTATCGGCTACCAAAGGCCTGCTTTAGGGGCGACATATGCAATAAAAGTGGAGTTTCAAGCTTTGCAAGGGGGTTAAATTGCCAAGTCAAACTGGCAGTTTAAAACTGCATTCAGGTTGCAACGGCAGACCTGGGAAATGGTTTAAAGGGTTACTTAAGTGGCTGGCACAATAAGTTCCCCAAGCCCACTAGCAGCATTGAATTTACAGGTCCTGGATATATGGTAAAGTACTTTACGAAGGACTTCCAAGTAAATTAAATATAGCAATCAAGTGTAAATCTATGTTGCCATGTTTAAAACAGAGACCCCTATCACATTAGGACTGGTTAGCAGTGGTAAGTACTCAGAGTCCTAGAGGCAACAAAAACCAATTTCAGCAAAAAGTAGAGGGTAAAGTAAAAAAAAGTCTGAGGGAAGACCACCACATGACTGACAGGCCTAACAGTGCACATGAGGGCCATAACACACCAAGATCAATATCTCTGGTGGTTCAGCAGATCATCTGGCCTTGAGACTAGGAAGTGCAAGAAAGAGATTACACCTTCTCAGTCTATGCACCAATGTTCTAGATTCCAATTCCAAGGCAGATCAGATACTCCTACCTTTCTTGATTTTCGATAACAGAAAATGACCACCTGATTGACACTTCACTTCATAGCATAGCGCCCAACTTGTTACCAGATCATACCCTGGATGAATTCCTTACCCTTCCTCTTAGCTGTTGCAGCCCCCACTATCATTTCTCTTGCCTGAATAGCCCAGGTGATTACTTTAAACATCTCCCCCCTTTCATAGTCCTTCTTAACTCACCCTTCGTCTGCATCCGCTTTAATTGATGCCTCAACTCTGGATTGTAAACCCTTACCCGTGAAGCTGACTAATATCTCTGAATTGGGTTTATGAATGGACAGGAGCGCCAGTCCAATGCGGCTTTGCATCAAACACCACCTCGTTCTCTAACAGTGCCAAATGTATTTCTTTTTGCAGTTCTATATAGCACAAACTTGACCCAAATGTATCAGAGTGCTTTACATGAGCACCAGTTGCATTACAGACAGACACATTCATTTTTAGGCACAGGGAGATAAAGTGACTTGCCCAGGATCACAGAATGTTTGCGCCTCCCGCCAGACTCAAACATAGTTTCCCAGACTCAAAGTCAGCTGCTCTAGCCGTTAAGCCTCATCCTCTTTAGTAATCATTAGTACCAGCTTCATGCTCCAGGAGGCAGGAGGAAGAAATCTCTGGAAAGTAAGGGATGGGGCCAAGGAGAATCAAGTAACATACAGCTGATGTCCTTATATTTTTAATCCATGCATCCATACCTGTTTCCAAAATATGGTATTGTCAAATGATTTAGTATTTAATCATGTTTAGAGCCATTGGACGATTATGACATTTAAATTGCCATTTGGTGAGCAAATTTTTAGGTACAATACTCGTGAATTGATCTTGCTGCCAAAATAAAATGTTTTTTCAAGGTGAGGAGGATATTTACAGTTCAATATACCAAAGTGATGTTAGAACATCAGAAGTGCATGCCAATATAGATGGAAAACAACTACCTTTTATTTACTAACAGTTGAACTGAATTAAATATCACCTGTGCTTAATTTGAGCCTGTAGTTTCCTGTGCTCAGCACTGGCACTTCCTTGTCAACACCAGAACCTATAGCTTGAACTCGACCCAAAGGTGCACTTTTCATGAACACAAGTTAAACACACATTCATTTTTCATTTTTTGTAAGGCTTGGGAGATTAAGTGATTTGCCTAGAATCACAGGATGTTGAACCTCTGCCGAGAAACGAGTCTGGTCTCCCAACTCCAAAGTCGGCAGATCTGTCCCTCATGCCACATCCTCTCCCCACTTGTAGGGTTTTGGTTAGTTCTGTTATAGGTGGCCCTAATCGGAGCAATGGTCTGGTGGGGGCTAACTTCTGACGAGAGCCCCGGCACTTATTTTTTCACAAATTAACCACTGGCACAACCTTTTTATGATTTTCATAATTTGAAATTATTTGCTATAGCTAGGATAAAAGCAAGTCCTACAATCAGTAACTCGTAATGTGATTATTATCACATGTGAACAGTGTTTCTGTGCACAGTGTCTTCATTACAACAAACAATGATTGTATTCCTAATGAATTTTTATAATGCTTTCTAGCCCTGATGAGCTATTGAAGTGCTTTACACCAGGCAGCAGGCTGCTTTGAAGCCCAAGACTAGTGGTTAATCCAGAGGTTATTAGTGATTGTTGGCTATTGGGATTAGTCCTGTGCTCTCAAGGAAACCCTTGCGATAGATCAAATTAATAGGAGATGGGTCTGATCATTAAGTGGGTATCTGAGCTTATGCAGATGGTTGGTGCAATTAAAAGATGAGGTAGTGGAGTTTAAGGATTGTTAGGTTGCAGAGTATTGACCTGCAAAGAAGAGGCTGTCAGCTTTAAAATTAGGTGTGAATAATGTGCAGGAATACAATAATAGAGATTAAGGTGAAAATGCCAAGTGATGGAGAGTTGCTGTGCCCAGACAGAGGAGGCATGAAGACAGTAAAAAGAGGGGTATAAGAAAGAAAAAAGAGAAAACAACAATCGGAAATTATCACGGCATTTTGCAAAAGTATGTTTAAGTCATGCTCATCAGTGGCAAAGTCGTTTCTGCTTACGCTTAATAGTAAATAACTACAATGACGACTACAGAACAGTTGCATGGGTAGTGGACTGTAGCTTTTTTTCTTGCCTCTCATGGCTCTATAATAAAATCAATTGGCGGAATATAAAAAATCGCTAGGCCTGATTTAGAGGTGGGTGGTAACTAATAAACCCTCGTGTGCTTGGAAGAAATGCTGATCTTAGACATTTACCACCTTCTCTACAAGGAAGGTTTTCCATTGCCATGGCATTCTAATTAAGGCCTGAAATATTCCTTCTCACCAGTCATTTCTCCAGACAAAAAGCTCCCAATAAAAATACATAGTGGCATATTTACAAGCAAGTGGCGAAGAGCGGGTTAGCTCCAAAATTGCTAACGCTGCACTCTGTCACTTTAGAATCGAAGGGATGTGCTGCATTTACAATAATACAGCTCACCCCTGCATTTCTCCCTGCGCTCGCGCTACATTAAGCTGCCTAGCACCAATGCAGGCTTGAGGGAATGATTGTTTAAGTGCAGGAAGGTGTCCCTTTCTGCACATAAACATTCCAGAATGGCGATTTGTAACTTCTATGTGTGCAGCATATATAGACGTTGCAAATCGTCATTTTTTTAATGATTGTTTATGTGAAGGACGGAACACATTCCTGCACATAAACAATCATTCGTGGCAATTTGCTACTTTTATTAGTGATGGCCAGTGCAGGTAAGAGCGGTGGTGTGGGGCGGTTGGCAGACGAAAACGAGAGAAAGTACAATAAAAAAAAGAAAACCACTTACCTTGCAGTCGCCGTATCACCAACTCAGCGATGCGGTGAGAGCAAAGTTAGTGGGTTTCTTTTTTTTAAATTTTATTTTCCTTTGTCTGTTGACTCTCCCCTCCCCCACGCCACCTCTCTTACCTGCACCTGCTGTCACTGGTTTCTATGCGTGCTGCACAGTGCAGCACACATAGACACAGCAAAAACGAGGAGAAATAAAGCATTTCTCCTTGTTTTGCCATGTTAAGACCAGGTTTTTCCTGGATGTAATTTTGGCGCTGGCTTCTATTTACGCCACCCTTGTAAATAGGGGGCAGAGCCAAAACCAGTGGGTGTTGCTGATAGAGTGCGGGCTCACCTGTTCAACATACTCACATGGGCCCATATATCTATGTATACATTAAACAGGTAAACCCACACACAATCAATTGGGGTTTTTACCATTTGGATTTTGTACCATTTATCTTACCAATCCAAGTCACCGATACCTATAGTCCTAAAGGATCAAGGGAGTTAAGAGAGAATAGGTAGCAATAATAACATTTAATATTTCATAAATGACCACAAACTCGGGAAAGGTTTAAAATCTTTATCTAAGTAAATCTTTGAAAAGTTATAAAACATGGAACTCAAATTAACTTCTTATTCTATTTTAGAATAATGCAGATTTAAAATAAACATTACAAATGATTTGGAGAGAAATGTCATTAAGCATTTTAGGGTGGGTACAGAAAGGGAAAACAGTACAATGACAAACCCACACTTTATAGTTACCTAGAACGGTGTAATGACCAACCCTGGCCACGGGCTGAGTCAAAGAATAAGAATCCCAAAGTACAAGTGCCAGCAGGAAAGAACAGGTGCAAGCCAGAATCAGGACAGGTTACGGACCAAATTGGATCAGGGCAGGACCACCACATGCGAAGACCAGCACCACAGCTAAAGTTCAAACGCCAGCATTGTAAACCCTCTCTGCAGCTAACATTCGAACCCCGATTGGGTCATCGATCTCCTCCCAGAACCCCGATTGGGTTATCGAATCTTCTGACAGAGTGCTCTGCCAGCAACTCTTCTTCTGAACACCTATTGAGTGCGTTGGGTCAGTGACAGGTCAGCTATTCGGACAAGTCGGAAATCTAACTAGCTAAGCCTACCTTAATTATACCATTTTTCAGGTCAGTGTACCACCCCCAAATGTTGCAAATGTGTGAATCCCACAATTTTATTGGACAAGAACGAGGAGTAGCCATCACACCATATTTTCCTCGAAGCAACTTGTCAATCATGTATTCAAGTTGTTCCCTCCCCATAACTTTATCTACCCATGTATTTTTATTCCGCCCGGTAGTGAAATGTATCAATAAACATATTTAACATTTTGCTCAATTCAGCTTCTTCTAGCAAGGCGAGGAGTTCACTCTGCTCTGCTATCCATGTCTGATTTGGCTTAAGTTCAAGGCAACAGTCTCCAAAGATGGAGTTCAGCAAAGCATTTAGGTCCATTATTTCGTTACATGTAAAAATAGAAAAGAAACAGTTTTAGAGACACAGAATAAATGAATGCACTGTATACCACTTCTTTCTACTCTATTCCCATTATTTTATTTAAACTATTGCGTTAAATGTTAAGCGAAAACAAACAGCTTAGCAAAGCAGCGATGCAAGTTTCTTGCACGTTAGGACACATAACAGCCATCTTAGTTCTATCACGCAGAAGCAATAGTTTTTCCCATCAAGCATGACACGTGAGCATGACAGACGCATGCGCAGTAGAAAATCCCACGTAACAGCAGCCATTTTAGTGCAAGCGGATTATAGTTAGTAAAAGCTCATTGGCAAGTTTCCCCTAGATGCCTAATATGTCGTGTAATGCAATATTAATAAGACAAAACATGTTAGTTAGTATATTAATATTATTTCCGAGAGGGATGAGTACGAGCAAGTCACTTTACGTGTGAAACCTTGCTCCATCAATCCCCTCTTTGATGATATTTTATATCATCACTAATTAAGGAAACAGATGCCAACTTTTACACTTCACCCAACTCAATTTCTTCAAACTTTCTGTTAATATTCTTTTCATTTTTCATGTGAAGATCTTTTACTTTCTTGTACATATGTCCATTAAACTCTTCTAATTCAATTTCGTCAATATTTATTTTCTTCCCTTTCTTATTCACTGTATATGTCCTTTTATGCTTGCGACATTTGCAACAAGTTATTATCACTAAAATCATTAGGGCTATTCCCACCATTGGCATCAGTATTTTACCTACAAAACTTTTACCTACATTAGAAAACCAACTACCTACAGAGAAAAGACCATCTGTTAGTCTCTTCCATGCACTATCAACCTCTAGTGGTTTGATTTATTTTTCTAAATATGTAATATTCCTTACATACCCTTTCAGTTCTATACTTTTGTCAGGTATGTAGGTGCAACAATGTTGCGCTTTCAGCATTCTGCAGACTCCGCCCTCTTTTTCCAACACCAAGAGCAAGTCGATTTTGTAAAACCATTGACCTTACCGCAACTAGTTCAGTATTGATCATTAAAAATCCTCCAGCAGTGTCAGTCGGTAAGCGATCCACCAATGTTGACAATTTGCATATTCTTTGAGTATTTAAAACCACTCCCACTGAAGGTATCAATGCACTAAATATGTCACCTACAATTTCTGAAAAACTAGCTCTTCCACTACATATTAGTCCATTAGTGTCTTCATTGCTTCCAGTGATTTTATTTACATGGTATACTTTTGGGAATACTATTCCAAATAGCAACTCCCATACCAATGATCAGGTCATTTATAATATGCTTTGTTCCCACAGATATAATAAATCCCAGGAAACTCCGGCTCAGTTCCATCTTTGAAACCCCAACCCCCAATTACTTTATAATTGTGTTCACATTCACTGGAACCAATGAATATATTGTTATAATAACTTATTCTCTCCCTGTGGAGACAGAGTTTCCCTTTCTTTTCAAAATCCAACAACATGGCAGCATTTGTTTTGCCATTCAAGGTGTATTCTTTATTTTCAGCCCATTTATGAATCTTTGTTTCTGTTCTGTAGCCTTTCTTTGGAAATCCTCTCTCCTTTTCTCAACGAAATTCAAAAATATTTTCTCTTCTTCATGTAAAGTGCATGTTAAATTATTCTTGTCAGCTTCATCTATATCTATTGTACCTACTTTTAGAAAATATTCTCCCATATAATGAACTACGTTACCTTTACTATGTACAGGATTCAGGTTACTATGAATTGGAAGTTCAGAGAAAATCACATCTAAATTAAAATAAAAATATTGTAAGGGTCCTTTCTTATAAAATAAACTAGCTAAAATACTACATGAAATACCATAAGTCAAGGGCAAATGGTGATAAGTGACGCCTTCTGCTACAGACAATGGTAGCTTCATTCATACATAGCAATCACTTATTACTTTTTATTTTTTTTTATTTTTTTTAAATATCTTTATTTGCATCAAATAGACACATAAAAGGAAAAAAGACCATCATTTACAAAATCAATCGATTTCTGTAACAGTAATAAGTAAACATTAGATATTCCATTAAATATTCCATAAGTAATAAACAGAAAAGAGGTCATACAGAATGAAAAAAAGTATTACACCCAAAGAAAAACATTTCAGAAAATGACAGCTACTATTATTAAGACATAAACAAACCCCATATTCTGTCAACTTTTAGTTTAGCCTGTATACCCCTTGAAGCAGCAAGTGCATTCTCCATATTGTATGTTTCTTTAACTAGGCTCCACCATTCCATAACCATAGGTGGATTTATTTGAATCCAAACTCTAGCAATAGTAAGTCTTGCACAGGTGACTAAAATATTCAGCAGATCCCTGAATGCGCTAATACCCCCACAGATACCCACCAAAACATCAGTGGGTGATAATGAGATAGATTGAGCAAGTCTATCAGAAACCACCTTAATTATTCCATCCCAGTATTCCCTAAGATGAGGACAAGAAAAAAACATGTGGACAATATCAGCACCGCTCAGACCACATTTAGGACATTTCGTACGATCACCAAAATTGTTATTCGTTGTCCATTTAAGAATTCTCTCGGGAGTATGGTACAATTGACAGACAGTTTTAAACATTTGCAGTTTTAAACTAGAAGATAGAACTGACAGATTTAAGCTTTTAAGAGATGAAGGAACTAGATCAGTTGGTATATTGAAGGCCAATTTTTTATTCCATTTCTCAGTTAATTTAACTATATCATTAGTGTTGAAGCCAGAGAGGATCTTATATCCCATACTGATCATAGATTTGTCTACTTCTCTATAGATACAGTCCCATAGCGTAGAATCTAATACCATAGTAAGTTCTAATTTCTTCACTAAATAATCTTTGATCTGATAGTATTTAAACCTAGCCAATTCAGGTAAATTATAACATTGCTTCATTTTTTCAAATGCCATAAATCCCTGATGATCATATACATCTCCCAAGAGTCTAATACCAGAATCTGAGAATATTAGGCAAGATGTATCATGAAAAATTAAAGGAAAGCCCGGATTGCGCCACAAAGGAGTTTTACAGTGTAGATGAGAAACATTACACTTAGCCAAAATGGATCGCCAAATATTGACGGTATCTCGTACCGTCTTGAATTTTACCCTTTTGAAATAGTTAGGGTCGTTTAGCCTGTAAAGAAACATGTTAGCATCCTGTCCAAGTAAAAATTTATAAAAATAAAAACATTTATCACTAACTATTAAACTACGAAGACGAATAAAGAAAGCCGACCAATAATAAAGCTTAAAGTCCGGGAGAGCCAAACCGCCTTGATTGAAAGGAGATTTAAGTAAAGATACAGAACGCCGGGCTTTTCTATACCCCCATATAAAACTGCTAATAATCCCCTCTAATCTGAGAAAGTAAGAATTATTAACCCGTAGGGTAATCGCTCGAAATAAATATAAGTATTTAGGCAGAATTTTAATTTTAATTAAATTTATTCGACCAATAATACAATTTATGCCATTTCTTGAATTGCATAGCAGTCTCTTTTAACAATGATTCATAATTTAATGCAACGATGGAGTCAATATTCGAAGAGATTTTGACGCCCAGATAGGTTGCAGCACCGCATATGCCTGTGATGGGGGTAGGCGAATGATAATTCATAACAATTTGAGTTATGGTAGTGTTAAGTCTATAACCAGAAACTAAGCCATATTTACCTGCTTCTATTAAAATACCTTTCATTGTTTGAGGGACATCTGAAGAAAAAACTGCAACATCATCTGCATACACAGTAATATCCAATTTATTTAAGCCGTTGAAAAAAGGGCAAATTAGAGCCTGACGTTGCAGTGCGATTAAAAAGGGTTCTATACCTAAAGCAAAGAGCAGGGGTGATAAAGGACACCCCTGTCTTGTCCCCCTCTTAATTGGAAACATAGAAGAGCATTTTCCCATATAAGATACCTTACCCATAGGAGTATCATAAAGCGATCGAATCCATCTCAAAAAACGACCTCTAATACCAAATGCTTGTAAGACCGCCCACAAAAAATCCCACCCCACTCGGTCAAATGCTTTTTCTAGCAATCACTTATTTCTATTGCCTCTACATAATGTATTAACAGATTTGCAAATACATTCAAATGTGTACTATTTCTAACTTTATTGTAATGCAATCCTTCCTCATCTGATGCCTCTAGTTCTACTCTTTGCTGCCTAACATTATCTATTTTTCCATGTATATCCAACTTTTCAGGTACATCTACTTTCTCATGAATGTTAGTGTCATTCTTCTCACTTCTATCCATTAGATAAGGAATAGCTACTGTCAGTCCTAACCATAGGATGTATGACATTACAATGCATGCTTTTACCACGCATGCCTTTACAACGCGGTATTTACAACGCATGCCTTTACAACGCATAGCGCTTTGGGGTGCTGGATAGTGAATAGTTTAATTTACTATTCCAACTCCAGTCCCCGTGGATAGTAGGGAAGGTGTTGGATAGTAAATTAAATCTATTCCCTACCCTAGAGCGCCCCCCAGCACAATGCGTTGTAATGGTTTGCGTTGTAAAAGTTGCGTCGTAAAGGCACTGCGTGGTAAAAGTTGCATTGTAAAGGATGTTTCCCCTAACCATACTATGAGTACTATTACTACACTACATGTGCATGTTCTACAGCATGTTTTTAAGCAATTTCATTTCGGTTTACCATTAACAGTATGATCAGCCATTTCCGATTAAGGGGGCTTAGCCCCTCTTTGAGACTTTTTTTCTCACAGAATTTCAACCTGTGAAATGTTCAAGTTGGTCTTACTTCTTCGTCTGTTGGTTCATCAATTAATTCATCATCATCTTCATCGCTCAGTTCTAATTTTTCAAGATCTTCAAGGATGATATAAGTCCACTCAGGACCTCTGAACTTATTATTCAGTCTTTTCAAACGCTGACTTTTTCTTTTTGGTTGTTCTGCAGAAAGCCCAGTTTGACTTCATATTTCGTTTACTTGCTCTGGTTCTTCATTTATTGATTTAAGACAAAATTTCAGTTTCTTGACAAAACCAGGCCAATTATCTCCTTTTCTGAGTCTTTTAGCTGGCGCTATGCTTTGTTTTTCTTCAATTGTTCTTTTGTTCTCGTTCAGTTGTGGCACAATTTGTATATCTTTGTAATCTGTATCCCTCTCTATCTTACTTTGTCCAGGTCTTGCTTCTGTTTCTTCTGCCTGGATACTAATCTGGCCTTGTTCAGGTGTGTGCTGCAATTGACTTTGATTTGGTTTGTTTTCTTCTTCCTGAACACGTTTTTCTACATCTATCTGATCCTGCTCAGGTATCTCGATCTGTTGTTCTTCTTCTTCTGCCTGAGCCTTCGCCCTTTTACTTATCTGTCCCTCCTCAGACTCTGGAACTGTGACAGGTATCTGGAATTTCTGAGTATACTGATCTTTCCTTATCTGTTCCTCCTCAGAATTACTTTTGGCTTTGATTTCTGTAATCTGAGTATGTTCCTCTATTCCTGTCTCATCCTCACTATCACTCTGTCTATCTAAATAAGTCTGACCTTGGTTCTCACAACATCTGCAGGAATGTCAATCACTGGAATCCATTCATCCTGACTAGTGCTCGGTTGTTC
Source organism: Lissotriton helveticus (assembly GCF_964261635.1). Lineage (NCBI taxonomy): Eukaryota > Metazoa > Chordata > Amphibia > Caudata > Salamandridae > Lissotriton > Lissotriton helveticus. The sequence continues at coordinate 1,825,106,284 of NC_136057.1, forward strand.
ATCATCAACTACTTCGGAATCACTTTCTCGAGACCCCTCAGCTGCACAACCTTCAGCTTCAGTTTCATCAGGTTCAGCCACTCTTTTTGTATGACTTGCATGGATCCAGTTCAAAATTCCTTTGCATTTTACTGCTGTAGTGGTAACCAATATCACTTGTGTTGGCTTTCCCCACCTTGGAGCTAGACAAGATTCTCGTGCATGTTCTTTTATTACAACCCAGTCACCTGGAATCAGATCGTGTGCTGGAGTTGTTTGCCTGGTGACAGTGTCTTCTCCAACCTGGTGAGAAATAGAACGCACTTGGTCAGCCAGTTCTTTGCAGTACTCTAGTACTAAGTCATCAGATATATTTATCAACTTATGTCCTGGCACCCATGCCTGCCTCATTGCTCTTCCCATGAGTATTTCATGAGGACTCAACCCTGTTTTTATGTCTGGAATGCATCTGAGTCCCATCAGAACAAGAGGTAGAGCATCTGGCCATTCTAATCGATTTGATTCATAAAGATTTCCCAATCTTGATTTGATTGTACTATTCAGTTGTTGTACCACTCCAAAAGCCTCTGGGCGGTATGCACAGGGCAGCTTTTGCTCAATTTTAAATGCTTCACAGATTAGACCAATTATTTCATTATTGAAATGTCTTCCTCGGTCTGATTCAATCGCTACTGGAAAACCGAAACGTGGTATGAGCTCTCTAAGTAGTAATTTTGCTACTGTGAAGCTATCATTCCTACGTGTAGGGTAAGCTTCCACCCATTTTGAAAATAGGCAGACAATGACAAGAAAGGTACTTCATTCTTCTGCAAGGGGGTAACTGAATGAAATCAATCTGAAGTTGAATAAAAGGACCTTCTGCCTTTCCTTTCCAATCTTTTCTGACAACACTACAGGATTCATTTGTTGGCAGACCAAACACCTATGGCAAAGACTCTCTGCAATGTTCCTGAACTTTGCATTGAACCAAGTTTGTCTGAATAGCCTTATCATAGCTTCTAGTCCTAGATGAGAATCACCATGATACATCCTAGCCATAGGAGCATGCATACAGTTTGGCAACACAGGCCCCCATCAAGGTAAACAATGACACCATCTCCAGCCCTTCTCTGCCATCCTATTTTCGCCCACTCTTCCTTTTCTTCTTGTTCTGCATCATTTTGCAAATCTTTCACTTCTTCCCACGTTTTCACTCTCTCAAGCAGCATAAGTTGGCAGCTGTTTATTTTTGGTTCAATTTTCGTGTTTATTGCCATCCTATTTTTGGCACAATATTGAGCTAGTTGGTCAGCATATTGGTTACCTGCTGTCACTCTGTCGTTGCCAGATTGGTGAGCAGCACACTTGACCACAGCTACAATTTCTGGTAATGGGATTGCATTTAGCAAATCTTTCACAACATTTCCATTTTTAATAGGAGTACCTGATGAAGTCAGAAACTCTCTTTGCATCCAGAGTTGGCCAAAATCATGCACAACTCCATAGCCATATTGACTATCAGTAAAAATAGTGACTTTCAGATTTTTCCCAAATTTACAAGCTTTCGTTATTGGAATTAGTTCAGCTACCTGTGCAGATTTTACTCCAGGTAAATATGATGCTTCAACTGGACCCCATAGAGTGCAAACTGCATAAGCAGCACTCAAACCTCCTTCCTCATGTCACATACATGAACCGTCTACAAATAGCTCATGTTCTGAATTTATTAGTGGCTCTTCTCTTATATCTGGGCGTGGTTTAGTACAGTATTCTGTAAGATTAATACAATTATGTTCAATTTCATTTTTGACTTCTGCAAAATGCGATTCAGGCAACAATGTTGCTGGGTTCAGAATATTACACCTAGCAATCGTCACATTTTCTGCACCTACAAGAATTCGTTTATACTTAGTCAGCCGACTAGGTGTTAGGTACTGAGTTTTAGTCCCGGTCAGTAAAATCACAACTGCATGTGGGACATACACAGTTACTGGATGTCCCATGATAATGGACTCACTTTGCTCAAGACTCACACAAGTTGCTGTTACTGCATTCAAACATCCTGGCAAAGCTGCTGCCACTGGATCCAGAGTAGAAGAGAAATATGCAACAGGACGTCTCATCAGACCATGAGTCTGTGTCAGAACTGAAAGTTCACAATTGTCTCGTGTGTCACAAAACAATGCAAAATCTTTTGTATAGTCAGGCATCCCTAATACTGGAGCTGAACACAGACAGTCTCGTAACTTTAGAAAAGATGACATGCTCTCATCATCATATTCTACTTGGTCATTTGCTCTTTAACATTAAGATTTCTTTCTGCGTTTGATGTAGATTCATGTTTTGTATTATTCTGATTCTTTCAGAGGTAACTCTTCTGACACCTCTCTCTTTCTGGTGCCACAGAAATTTTATCGATGTGGTACAATACTGCAATTTCTCAGGTGAAACTTTGTGTCCTCCTTTACCTAAATGGTTCAATAGAGCGATTGCATCAGTAACACAGTCTTTTTGATCCTTAGATGCCACCAACAGGTCATCTATATACTGCACCAGGACTGATTGTCCGGGCAATATCAGAGATTCAAGAAATTTTTTCAAAATCTGATTAAAGATCGATGGACTTTCTGTGTACCCAGAGGGACGCGATTCCAAACGTAGATATGGTCATCAAATTGGAACGAAAAAAATATATTTACTATCTGGGTGTAATGGTATGGAGAAAAATGCATGGCAAAGGTCTATTACAGTGAACCAGCCTGCTGTCCATGGTATTTGATACAGAATCACAGCTACAGAATCACAGCAGGGTTTGGCACAACTGGACAACATGGGACGACAATTTTATTAATTTTGCGGAGATTCTGTACAACCCTGTATTTTCCGCTTGGTTTCTTGGTGCCAATTATGGGTGAATTACATGGACTGCGCATTATCTCCTGCAAAATTCCCGCTTCAACCAGACGTTTTATTTCTAGTGCAACTCCTGCTTTTATTTCTGGGCTCATTTTGTACTGTCGAATATTTGGATAAACTGCACCTTCTTTTAGTGTCACTTTTACTGGGTCAACATTTGCCATTAATCCTACATCTTTTCCTGTGAAATCCCACACTTTAGGATCTACCGTATGTTATAATTCTTTTGGTGAGTTTTCTATGTTAAACTTTTGTTTTTCAGTTTCCTGTTTTGCTAACATAATTTTATATATTGCATCTTCATCTGGTGTTTGTATTTCAACACCATTTGGTGTACAAAAGATGGTACAATTCATTTTGCACAACAGATCCCTGCCTAATAGATTTACGGGACTGGAGTCACATACAACAAATTTGTGCATTTCTTTAAAATTGCCTATTTTGACTTCCATTGGTTCTGTAACTAGGGTACTAATTAGTTTAGAAGTGCTTCTCCCGAGAGGGGTAGGCTTGGTACGTCTGCTGTTCTCACAGTAGAACGGGTAGCACCAGTATCCAACAGAAAGGTAACATCATTTCCTTCAACTTTTCCCTCAATGTATGGACCTGACTAATCTACCTGCAAGAATGCGCCAAGTACGCACTCCTCGTCCTCCCCCCTCAGGCACCGTCAGAAACTATCTTCATCAAAATATGAGTCACTCAAAAGAAATTGGGGTGTCACTGTGTCCCTTTTACCACTTCCTTCCCAACTTGTGGTATCTACACTGTATGCTGGTTGACTCCCAGGGTTTGGCATAGGCGCCATTAGTAACTGATTTTGTATTACCTGTTTTGCTGCTTTTTCGATACCTCATTCTGCGTCTGTGAATTCAAATCATTATTATTATTTAATACAGCCTTACACTCGTTCCTCCAATGCCCCAACTTGCCGCACCCATGACAAGGAAATTTATTTTTAGCTTCCTCTCGATTAAATTTTCCTCTAGGTTTATTACCATTTCCATCTCCTTGGGTCTGAATATTTTTCAATTGAAGTTCTTAATGCTCTGCTAATTTTACCTGTGCCCACATTACTTTTTCTTCCAAATTCTTTTGATTATTGTCCAATTCATCGTCACAATATTTTGCATATTTCAGTATTTCATCTACAGGTTTGGCCTGCCAGCAGATTTTATGATCTTTAATCCATTGCGAAATTTCTGGTTTTAACCCAGACACAAACTGATAGATAAAATGCATCATATCTTTGGTGTCAATATTTTCTAAACCACTATACTGTTTAAAAACTTGTAAGAGTCGTTCATAATATGCATGTACAGATTCAGCTTTACTCTGAGTAGTTCTGTCTATTGTAGTCCAGTCTGTCTCTTTTGGAGGTATTTTACCTTTCAAGTACAGTATAACTTGATTATACTTCCTCATCACCTCATCTGATGGTGCTCCTGTTTTTGGGTCTCTCGGATACTCATCATTTGGCCAGTTTACTGCAATTTTGCATTCTATCCATAATCAACAGGAACAACAATGTCAAATAACCCATCTAGATCTTTCAATAACACCTTTGAGACTTTTACAAATCTCTCAACCTGCCTGTACCATTCTACAGGTTTCTCTCTGAGTTTTGGGAATTCATTTGTAAATGACAATGTTTCTTGTCGGGACAATGGAACATGCACATAACCTCCACCTGGTACTTCTCTCATTGGACACAACGTTTCCACTTTTTCTGTTTCTTTCAACACATATTCTGATACAGTGTTTTTCCCTTGAGCTTCTTCCTTTTTTTTCAACCATCTAGCTTTCCATCTGTCTATATCACCCCATTTTTGCAACAATGATGACAGTTCTTTGATCTGTAATTTACAACCTGACACATTCATATTTTCTAAATCTTTGTCAGAAAATTCAGCTCGATATGGTTTCTGTAATACCTTTGATTTACCAATGTCAATCCCTATTCCACTTGCCAAACTCGTTAATTTTTCATGAAATGTTTTCGTATTTCGAGTGATACTTCGACATATAAACAATAATTCATCTTCTTTTAATGCATTCAATCGATCTAATCCCACATTCCCAGCAATCATGTCTTCTAATTCAACTCTTAATTTAAAAATATCTAATGTCTTTGACTGTGATTTTGGTTTCTCTGTTTCTCTGGGCCATCTTTCAATTTCCTCTGGAGAAACTACAGTTGCACTTCTTGTACCTGAAGAGGTTTCTATTTGCACTTCTCCTCTAGTATTCACAGGTGTAGTTTTCCTAGCTGAGCTACTTATTGGTTCTCTTATTGGTAAATCCATCAAAGACATTTCTGACCCACATTCACTTGCTTAGTCATCCACTATTAATGTTTCTTTCCTTGGCTGCACTACAGGTGTAGTTAGAACTGGGACTGGGACTGGTCTGTTTTTCTCCATATAAAGGAACAACTGGACCTATAGTCACTGGAATTGTTAATGCTTCAGGACTGATATTTAACTGTGTAATTTTCTGAATTAACTCATTCCTTTGCTTAATTATTGCTTCTCGTTCCTTTTCCTGCAGCACTTTTTCTAATGATGCCTCATGTAACACTTGTGGAACTAAAGGTGGCTTTAAGAACGGAGCACTAGGATTTGTCTGATTTTGCTCTTCATTATAAGGTGGCGGATTTTTCATTAATAAATCCTCCAAGTAATCATCTTCTGTATCAGCACTTGTCATTACATTTTTATTTTTCTCAGTACTTTTACTCCCTGTTTGTGCTTCTAATGCTTGGACAGGTTATAATCCTTCCACTAGCACAGACTGTCTCCATTGTTTCATCTGCTTATCTCTTGTCTCTTTAGGAAATTTAGGATAAAATGTACTCCCTCAAAAGCCTCTGTTTCCCATCCCTTTAATGCCTCATATTGGGTTAACCTAGGTCTAGTATCTAATTCATTCGGGGAACATCCTTTTCAACGCGGATGTTACCCCGCAGTGCTTTTACGACGCGTCCTTTACATCGCAAGTCGTAACCACGACTTGTGCTGGAGGGTTGCTAAAGGATAAAGAATAGTATATTTACTATTCCAACACCTTCCCTACTATCCACGGGGACTGGTGTTAGAATAGTAAATTATACTATTCACTATCCGCGCCCAACAACGCAAGTCGTTGTAACGACTTGCGTTGTTAAAGATGCGTTGTAAAGGCACGCGTTGAAACGGTACGCGTTGTACCGTCATACATCCAATTCATTCATGTGTACTGGTAAATTGTACAAAACTCTACCATTAAAGGTACCATTGTCTGGAAATGCCAAAATTCCATCATCTTTTGTGTATTCTATCCAGTTTTCTAACCATATTCAAGTATGGTAGCCCCTTTTAATGATCATGTATGATGCGGGCGTATTCGATGGTGGAATAATAATCCCTTCTCTGGTTTTTATTGGCTTATCCTTTTTAAAGAAGTTTTTAACTTTCTTGACAAATGACATTTTTCTTTTATCTCCGTACATGATATAAGGTCTCCCTCTTATCATCTGTTCTTTAGCAAAACCTAAATATCTTTTATCTGGTCGATTTCCTATGAATCCTGGATCTAAATGCCACATATATTTTAAGCCGCTTTACTTCGTGATGACACTCAGTTTGTTTACGAGAAACTTCCAATATCAAAACGTTTCTTATTTTCAATGACCAATCAATGATTAGAATTCAAAACAAGTTCAACCAATGGTTGCACTGCTTTTTCTGTGAGATGAGTTCTCACGCTTCTGTACTCACCCTCCTTTACAAACTTACCTCAGCTACACACCCGCTGTATTAACCAATACCAGCACGGCTCTGAGTGATGTCAGTGCAGCTCCGCAACTGACTCCCTCTTTTGCAAGGTAATACGAGAGTTTACTCCCATTCACTTTTAAATGCTCATTTTATTAATTAATGATGTGAAAACATTCACCACTGTGTCCGAGTAACTATTTTAAAGAAAATAATGATTTATATTCACTGCAAGTAACTCCCTTCCGTTTACTCTTTATACCCTACAAGTAGATCCCTTCCGTCTACCTTTCACGCAAGCATCAGAGAACCTGTTACTCCATCTGGATTACCCTTTCTAGGTTTTGTAAGGCCAAAGTTTCACCAACGAACCCCTTTGCTGTCAATCAAGCTCAGAAGAACCTGCTACTCCTCCAGTGTGACCCTTTCTAGGTGATATCATACCAAAGTTTTACTAGCGAACTCTTTGCTATCAATTATTCACACATTTATACAGGAAAATCCCTAAAACACTGCTTCTGGTTTTACCTAACCATGCACTTAATTCCTCGAACAAGTGACCTCACTACAGAATGGCTTCCATTTACCACCTGTTATTCTGCCCCCGGGGTTTCCAGACAAAACATAAAACAGGTACGAACAATTTTGGTTAATGCATAAAATCAATGAATCAATAATTAATCATCAATCAATAATCAATATTTTCTAACTACCTATCTACACTAATCCCTAACCTTGCCTCTGCTACCAAAATAACTGATAGAGTGCAGGCTCACCTGTTCGAAATACTCACCTGGGCCCATATATCTATGTATACATTAAACAGGTAAACCTACACACAATCAATTGGGGTTTTTACCATTTGGATTTTATACCATTTATCTTACCAACCCAAGCCACCGATACCTACAGTCCTAAAGGATCAAGGGAGTTAAGAGAGAATAGGTAGCAATAATAACATTTAATATTTCATAAATGACCACAAACTCGGGAAAGTTTTAAAATCTCTATCTAAGTAAGGCTTTGAAAAGTTATAAAACATGAAACTCAAATTAGAACATTGGAATAATGGGAGCTCCATTGAAAACAATGGAGTGCTCCGGTCTTATAATGGCTGGTATAAGCCTGGAGCTCCAACATTCCAATGTTTCTTTGTTCACAGCTCTGGCTGTGGACAAAGGCTTCAGGGAACCTGAGGGGATTCCAATCCCCTCACGCTCCCAAAAGGCTTTGTTTTTTTTGTTAGAACATTCTGTCCTCTAGGGACAGAATGTTCTAATAGCCTTATAGCCCTTCGTAGATGGGCTATACCGCTATTAAAGCTCGGGCCTTTAACGCTGGAGAGGGCCTTTAATAGCCGGTATTGCCCTCTACGGCGGGCTATAAGGCTATATTAACTTCTTATTCTATTTTAGAATAATGCAGATTTAAAATAAACTTTACAAATGATTTGGAGAGAAAATGTCACTAAGCATTTTAACAGAGGGTGGGTAAAGAAAGGGAAAACAGTACAATGACAAACCCACACTTTATAGTTACCTAGAACGGTGTGATGACCAACCCTGGCCACGGGCTGAGTCAAAGAATAAGAATCCCAAAGTACAAGTGCCAGCAGGAAAGAACAGGTGCAAGCCAGAATCAGGACAGGTTACGGACCAAATTGAATCAGGACAGGACCACCACAGGCTAAGACCAGCACCACAGCTAAAGTTCAAACGCCAGCGTTGTAAACCCTCTCTGCAGCTAACAGTCGAACCCCGTTTGGGTCATCGATCTCCTCCCAGAACCCTGATTGGGTTATCGAATCTTCTGACAGAGTGCTCTGCCAGCAACTCTGCTCCCGATCACCTATTGAGTGCGTTGGGTCAGTGACAAGTCAGCTATTCGGACAAGTCGGACAATCTAACTAGCTAAGCCTACCCTAATTATACTATTTCTCAGGTCAGTGTACCACCCCCAAATGTTGCAAATGTGTGAATCCCACAATTTTACTGGGCAAGAACGAGGAGTAGCCATCACACCATATTTTCCTCGAAGCAACTTGTCAATCATGTATTTAAGTTGTTCCCTCCCCATAACTTTATCTACCCATGTATTTTTATTACGCCGGTAGTGAAATGTATCAATAAAATATTTAACATTTTGTTCAATTCAGCTTCCTCTAGCAAGGAGGAGTTCACTCTGCTCTGCTATCCATGTCTGATTTGGCTTAGGTTCAAGGCTACAGCTTCCGAGGCTTCAGGACTTGTCGCACTGGCGCAGTTTCTCCAAAGATGGAGTTCAGCAAAGCATTTATGCCCATTATTTCGTTACATGTAAAAATAGAAAAGAAACAGTTTTAGAGACACAGAATAAATGAATGCACTGTATACCACTTCTTTCTACTCTATTCCCATTATTTTATTTAAACTATTGCGTTAAATGTTAAGCGAAAACAAACAGCTTAGCAAACCAGCGATGCAAGCTTCTTGCACGTTAGGACACATAACAGCCATCTTAGCTCTATTGCGCAGAAGCAAAAGTTTTTCCCACCAAGCATGTCACGTGAGCATGACAGACGCATGCGCAGTAGAAAATCCCGCGTAGCAGCAGCCATTTTAGTGCAAACGGATTATAGTTAGTAAAAGCACATTGGCAAACTTCCCCTAGATGCCTAGTATGTCATGTAATGCAATATTAATAAGACAAAACATGTTAGTTAGTATATTAATATTATTTTCGAGAGGGTTGAGTACGAGCAAGTCACTTTACGTGTGAAACCTTGCTCCATCATTGCGATGGAACGCCTACCTCAACACCCATTGCCCTTGCCTTCCACTAAGTATAGCGTGAAAGGGTGCCTTACATACAAGGCGGCTTTAAGCCACGTTAAGTGGCTTAAAGCCACCTTGTAAATAAGGCGAAGCCCCTATCGCCACAGAAACATCATTAAAAGTGGCAATAGGGGCTTGTAAATATGTCCCATAGTGAAATAGGATTATACAATGTTTAGATTAACTACTCAATAAACATAATTGCCTTCTGCAATACTGTGATAAAGACTTAAATAGCAGTGCAAAGTGCAGCACACTTCATTGCCAAGTGTGTCTTGCTTTGAAGTTCAATAATTGTTTTTCTTACATATTACATTGAAAGCATGCATTTTGGTGTTTCAAACCACACAAATAAAAGATGCATGACTATAGACGTTGCTAGGCAGTTTTTGCACTCTGCAATAGCAGTTGCCAGCCCCCATCTTGAGCTTTCCATCTCCTAAATACTGCAGAAAATATTTTTGCTTTCATTAACGACACAAATGACCAGGGAAGACGGGTTTTAAAAGGAGCTTTCAGAAATTATTTCATCTTCAACCCACCCAGGGAAGAGAAATAGAGCTTTTTAAGCCTACTGTTGATACACGTTTTCTCCCCGCAAAATGGCCGCCGGGCCTTCCAAGCCTGGTAACTGTAGATTTTAATAATCCCCCCCATATGCACTGAGATTAAAAATGCGTAAACTGTATTATGTTAATGTCTTTGCGAATCAACTCTCAGCATTTGAATCACGTCAGTGTCACTTTAAAATCATTCACGGTATACTGCGGTACAGTTGTTTATCAAAGAGGTTTTTAATGCACTAGCAAAGGGCTCTACTAGTGAGTTCTGAAATGTTCCCGCGGCCGGAGGTAGAAGAGTTCACTTAAAGGGCCTTTCTGAATCACCCGTTTATAGTAGGAGGAGATACCGGGACAGGAGTCACCGATTTCAATCAGTACGTCCTCACCAGGTACCGACCCTGAGGGTTGGGCCCAGAATGGGAACATAACATTGATGGATAAGGAATTGCCACCAATACCCCCAGCCTTTCCTGATTACGGGTCAATTTCCATGCACATTTTCCTCCTGCTATTTATTAAGCGAAAATTGTCTCATGGAAAAAATATTTTGATATACCATGTGCTTTCCCACACCTGTTAAAACGTGTGTTCATGAACCATAATGAGGGCATGACTTTAAAGAGTGCAATAAGAACATATTTTCACCTTGATTTACACATTCAAACCTTAATCCCACCATCCTGATACACAATTTAAAAGCTACACACATAATTATCCAAATTATGATATTTACTTGATGGTGCATCTATTGTAATACTGCAAGTCTTTTGTTAAAACATATACTGCCAAGTATCCTAAATGACATGTCCACTACAGTGGAATCATTCTTTAGGTCTGGTATTAGCCAAGAACTTTTTTAAGTTAAAAATCTATAGATTATACCTAATCAGAGGGGCTTTCAGGGAGCCATCTTCATCCATCGGTCTGCTGTACAGTCACTCATATTTTGCTTCTGCCTACCACAGCACAGAGGATGGAGACAGGGCCATCCCAGATCAGTTCTTCACTTACCTGAGTGTGAGTGACAGCATTCTGCTGTGGCACTATGTGCACATCTACACAATATGTAGTTAATTTCAGTGTCAGGGACTACTGGTACAATGTCTGCTTTCACATTAAAAAAAACACACATTTTTAAATATAGATAGATAAATATTGGCTTTTAGAGAATGCTTTTTTACGTACGTATGCCTTCATGCAAGAACCACTCACTAACAAAATAAGTATCAGCAAAGACAAAAAAGGTCACCATTGATGGCCAGACAGACTGACTTTGTCAATGCTTGCTTTCTAATGAACCTATGCCATTTTTCTCACATCTAGCTCCCTTTAAATGCCTACAACAGGCCAGTCATGCTCTGGAATGACAACTTTCTTAATGTCATTTGTCAACCACCAATTGATTTTCCATTCTGTAACATTTCACAAAAAGTTACAGCTCGGAAGAAATCGAATTTGGTTAATTTAACTAATTTAGTGCCTCTGCATGTTAATTAATGAAGCAGGAAACCTCGCTAGAAAGCAGTGGAGAGCTACTATGTAAGTAACAAAGGAGGAATAAAATAGATCAAAAGCTAGTACAAATTATGTGCACTGGAAACTCAACTCTCTTCATATGGCATCCATAAGCACACCGGCGTAGGCAGGGGGGTGCTGTGGGTGCGGGCCGCCCCGCGTGTCATCACTGAGGGGGGTGACAACATCACAAAAATATGTGTTTTTAAAATAAAATAAATAAAAAATATGGGACACTTTTTTGGGAAAACATAATATTATTTAAAACGAGTGGTGAGCAGCAAAGAAAAAAACAGAAAGGCAATGCTTTAAGTACCTTTTTTTCCTTCTTTTAATAATTTCAATGTGGGGGGTGACAAGAAAGTACCACCTGACCTTGCTATACCACTGCATAAGCGTAGCTCCCAAGTAAAGACTTTTAATGCCACAAGCAAAATGCCAGATTGCTCTATGAGTGTCATCCTTCCTCCAGCAAAATGGGCTCATTTAGTATTTTGTGGATGTGGTCTAAGGTAACTGCATAAATAGGCCTTACTGAATTATTGGCATGTAGGTCGGCAGTGGTCGTTGTTGTGTGCAATCAAAATGATCATCGAAGCTGTTGTTCGTCAGCTGATTCCTAGTGGCAGAGTAGACCTGTCTTGTGGTCTTTTCAAGACTGGAGATATGAAAGCAATCGGTTGTGTTGAATCACTGACCAAAGTGACCAACGGTCTGGACTAATAGCACAATAGGGTGGTTTTCATTTTCATGTAGACTATGTATTGATCTTATAGATGCAGTTCTGTTCAGATTTTGTTCCATTCGATTAGAGTCACACAATGCTATTCTAAGGAACATTGGTGTTGATGCTGGCTCTATCCTTTTGACAGTCACAATGGACTAAATTGCACAAGAGATTCTGAATATCGGCAACACAAATATCAAGATACAACAATATTAATTCGAAAATATTGATAACGACAGTATTGACTGTTTTAATCACAATATCAGTGTGATATATATAAACATTAAGGGGCCTATTACGATGTCAGTCGAAAGGCCATCGACATCAGGTCGGAGGCCTTACGCCTGACATTGTCATTTTCAATTCCAACCAGCTGATTTCGATTCAGCTTGTCGGAATTGAAACCGGACGGTCATTCCGGCTGACTCCCAACAGTGCTGGCCCGTAATCCAAATGGACTACTGTTTACGCTGTCCGGATTACGATGCACGGTTTTCATGCCGGCCCCCTTTTCTTTGCACCCTCAAGTTGGTGGCCGAGGGGGCACCTATGGTGCCCGCCCTGTTAACTCTGGCACCCTGTGGCAGGCACCTTGAGGTGGCTGCCACGGGGTGCAGGAATTAACACTACCTCATATTTTCCTGTGGAAGCATGTACTATGGCCCTAACACATGCTCCCATAATGACATTTCGGAATGCGACCACAGCATGTGCAGTCGCATCATGATGAGGCGGTCAAGACCAGTTGGCTGGTCCAGTTTCCGAGACTGTGTCGGGCAGACGCGAATCCGCCCGACATCGTAATAGGCCCCTAAATATCGATCTATCAACGTTATGCAAACACACAATAATATCTGAATGTAAAATATCAAAAAAATAAAATATCAACATCATACTAAAAAAAATCCATAAAATGTTTTAAACTGTACAGAAAAAATGTAACACGTACACCTAAATAAGTGTTTTCTATATAAGGAAAATGCCAAAGAAAATATAAAAATAACAAAACACATTTCCTCTTACATATAAACACTGTTAACAAATCAGAACAAATGCACAATTAACAAAGCTTTATTTATGCAAGAGAAAACAATCAATTAATGTGCCTGAACCCTGAACTAAGGATATAGAAGCCTGCTAAGCTGTCCAAAAATAAAAGAAAACCAACAAGGAAAAAAGTAAGTACAAATTCTAGAAAACTTTAAAAATTATCTAAAGCAAGGAAACAGAATAAAAAAGAAACATTTAACAAATAAAAATGTATTAAATATATGTCCTTTCTCTTTGTTTCATATCTCCACTTTCGAAAAAGCAAAGCCCTTGTCTCCCAAAAAGTCAGACGGAAAAAAATAGACCTTTACCTACAAATCTACAAATCAGCCTAAAAAAACTACAAGGAAATGTAAGGAAAAATAGGAAAACAAATGTTTGTAACTAATAAAATTCATTAACTAACATAATATACAGAATATCAGATTGCCTTATGTGTGTTACTTTTACATCAAATGCAGAACCCATCATGTCCAATGAAGCTACTTTCCTTAAATGTGCATTGTTTTAACTGGCATTATTCTTGCCAAATCGGTATACATTTGGAGGTGTGTCCTCTTTTACTTTTGTAGCTCAGTCATACATGAGACCTACCTTAACTCAGTTCAATGTATTACAGAGTGTTTTTTAACCTGCCTTGGACGTCATTATACTTGCCAATTCGGTTGTATGACCCAGGTGTACATGTAGAGGCCTGTGTTCTATTTCTTTTGTAGTTCACTCATGCATGAGTACTACTATCCTACATATGAGGCACTGAAACTCAGTCCCTGGTGTCGTTTGACAAAGGCGGTGCACTTTGGCGTATTTATTCCCATCCCCATTTTCTTTTTGACAAAGTATGCAAAGTGCACACCTCGTGAGCACTCAGGTTTCATTACTGGAAGTATCGGCACACTTGTGTTAGAACTATTTGGCAGGGACAGTGTCTGGTGAATCCAGAGGTTGAGAGTAATGATAGTTCCACTTGATAGGACAAAGTTGCCATTTTTCCGCAATCTGCTTGATTTTGTGCTGGCTGGATTATTTTCTTGGCATACTTGCATATATTAAATATCTGATCATTCACGAGGGGGTGTGTCCACATTTCCCACCCCTGTCTGCACATATCTACCCTAATGAAAGACCTTCATTTTTAATTTTAGTAATATCACTCTTTTTTGGGTCACGTAGAATAATGATGAGACACTGTTCACCTCGAATTGCGGTGTTCAAATGTATATATATATATAGCATGGCCTTCCGCTTCATACTTTTGGGTCACTGCCTTTGCTTATGAAATCCACCAAGCACTTTCCCATGGTCATTATGGATCAGTACGTAGCATTTGTGATGCCTTACCTTTTATCCAACTTAAGGTTCTTTGACAAGCAGAGATTTTGCGATATTTTCTATTTGCACGTGTAGTTCCCTCTTTTTGTGCTTTTCTTAATGGTGCGTGGAAGTTCCCAGAGCACTTTCAATATGAATTAGGTCCCCTTTAGAGGTTATGTTTGACATTCAATGCCCTTTTGCTTGATATTTTCAGCTGACGTCTTTTGGGCGCTATATGACTTAGACAGATTTTACATTTATTGTCCCTAGATTCGTATGTGACTCACCCTGTTTTTGCAGTAGACATGACAAGAGGTTTTCCTTTTTCCTGTTAATTTTCAAGGATCCAGTCATTAATAGAGGAGAGGTAAGATCCAGTCAATAATAGTCATTAATGGATCATAGTTTGAAAGAAAAGATTTCCTGTCAGTTCTGAAGGGTTAACAAAGCAAACACAAGGAGAAGATGGACAGAGTGCTGAAACTTTTCAGACACTCACCCCCAGTCACAGATCTGGGTTGAATCCATCATCGTTCTTTAGCTCACTCCGCCACCCCAGTTCAGACACAGCTATATGCAAATCAGTCTTGACCCTGTGCCTCATGGGAACAGTCCAGCCCGAACTGCCAAGCCATGTGTTCCCTGGACCGGAAACAAGTATCCTGGGACCGGTTTCGGACTATCAGCCCTCATCAGCCTGAAGGGTTACCCATATCCCCAGTTTGCTATCTCATTTGTCCTGATGAAGATCCCCATCAGAAATCACTTGCTTGGGGGTCAAAAGGCAACACATTTATATTTTGACTTTAATTGTTCTATGCATTGGTCCAACAATATCTACACTCATTCTGAATCTGTTTTTCCTAAACTGAAAGACCATCTAGTCAACATTATTTGTTTACTGTCTCAAACAGTAGCAAACTCTCTGTTCCCTCATCATCAATCATGATCACTACTTATTACCTGACATGCGATACCACTCATGACGTTCTATAACATCAGTTATGATTCCACTAATAAAAGCTACCATGAGGCTTCTTGCTGTGACAAGTGTGTTTATTGGCAACAACAACTGCCGACGATTTAAGGAGACCAATCTCCTTGTTAATGAGCCAAAATTGAAACACCCAAACAGTGTTTAAAAGTAAGTGAAAAACAATGAAAATGGACTGCATTGACATTGATGCCTGAAAGACTAGTAAACATGGGCACCATCTAAAAATGCTATGAATACCATGATTCAACTTCTAAAACAGGATTCCAAAATTGGTTATACAATAAGACAATTCAGGTTTTGCCCTAGTGGGTAAATACAGTGTGTCAATACTTATGTCTCGAATACCTAGGTTCATTAAATTCTCAATATATGGCCCTAGTGGGCGAATTGATGTATGTCTTATTGTTTCAAATGTAGTACTGGCATTCTATAGAGCATTTCAACTATATTTACTGTAAAAAGCAAACAATACTTAAATATTTTTTTAATTACATTAAAATTACTAATAATAAAAATTTTAAAATTGACAAACAATTATATAACAACAATATATACCAATGATCATTAACAGAATACACTGTATACAAAGCCAACATATTAAAAATATACAAAAATAGAAATAATTCATAAAAATAAAATATGATACATGTGTACATACATATATTTTAGCAATTTAAACTAAACAATGGTAGCAAAAGTGTTGGTCTTGATTAAGTGAGATTTTGCTAATTCAACTCCAATGTAAACCACAGAAGAGAAAATGCAGGACTTTGGAGGGATGACATTTACTGTTCCCCCTTCAGCCTAAAATATGGTAGTGATAGTGGTACACTTTGGAGGGGATAACATTTACTATCCCCACTCCAACGTCAAGTAAAAGAAGAGTAAGTGTTGGACTTTGGAGTGGTTAGATTCACTATTTCCACTCCAATTTAAACAACAGTAGGGAAAGTGTTTAACTTTGTAGGGGTTAGATTTATCATTCAAAGTACTCAACCTTTAAAAAAAAACAAATTAAAGATAAAACAATGTAAAACTCTTTACAAATATATAAAATAAAAAATATATTTAAAAAATAAGTTAATTAACAGTAAAATTAAAAGCAATCATTTCAATTTTAAATATCTTACCCCCTAATCTTGTACAAACCCAACAACCTGCTAATAAATTAAAGACTACTCAATACATTTGAAAAATATCATTTCACACTGACATTAAAAAAATACAAAAAAATGTATATTATCATTATACTAGTACCTTATAATAATACAATAACTACTATATGTTACATTATTTAAAAAACAATATTTTGCACAATTATGTTAAAGAAAACAATATTAATTACAATAATATTTAAAAATATATATATTATTTACCTAAAAAACAATATTCTTACCTTCCATATTCTGTCCCACAATATTTTTGAGTTGTCAATATTTTTGACAAGATAATCTTGAACCACAACATGCTTTTTCCATATTTTGGTGGAATACTGTATCCAGCATGGTCTCTACTAGATGTGTTGCAGCAGTTCAGCTGCTTCCATAGTAACCACAATTTTCCCTGTTAGGGCTCTTTCAAATAATTTCTGCAAAACCACTCTGGGTGGTCCAACTTGAAATCTTTGCTTAACTATCTGACCTAGGCATGAAATCCAGATTTGCAACCAGGGTTGATGCATCTTGTATAATTCCAACTTGTTGCTTACCAGATGTGAAAAATGCAAAAAGAACAATTGATGGACAGACTGCAGAACAATGACATGCATTCACCCATTACCGAGATCTGGGCCTAAATCCATCGCTTTATTTCTCCCTATCCCCATGCCATTCCAGTTTAGACCCGGCCATATGCAAATCAATCTTGACGCTGTTCACCATGGGAATAGTCTAGCCTGAACTGCCAGGCCAGGTACTCCCTGGACTGTAAACAAGCATCCTCGGACCGGTTTCTAGGTATCACCCCATATCAGCCAGGCGAGCTTCACTCTAGTGGCATGGAGAGCACGGGACCCACGTCTGGGCATACCCATCCCACTCATGGTGACAAATGCAAACAGAACAATTGATGGACAGAATGCAGAACAATGACATGCATTCACCCCAGTACAGAGATTTGGGCCTAAATCCATTGTTTTTTTGCTCCCCAAGCCATAACAGCTTAGACCCGACCATATGCAAATCAGTCTTGACCCTGTTCACTATGGGAACAGTCATGCCTGAAGTGCCAGGCTATGTCCTCCCTGGAATGGAAACAAGCATCCTAGTACCGGTTTCGGGGTATCACCCCTCATCAGCCAGGCTAGCTTGACTCCAGTGGCATGGAGATCACGGGACCCATGTCTGGGCATACCCATACCACTCGGGGTGACAAATGCAAAAAGAACAATTGATGGACAGAATGCAGAATAATGACATGCATTCACCCCAGTACAGAGATCTGGGCCTAAATCAATCGCAGCAGTTCAGTTGCATGTTTGGCAGCCATTTCCAAAGTCACTGCTCAAACCAGCTCTTTTTGGTTTTAGCAAACCATGCTTAGTGCTACCTGATAAGAGTTTGCTGGTGTTGAGCTCAGTTTCTTTGTATAAGCCATTTTGCATTCCTTGCACTACATTAGCATTGTTTGGAGGCTCATTTTCCATTAACCACCTGTTACATGCTTAGTTTTAGAGGTCACACATTTATTGTGGCACTAGACTTCTGGTTTGACATTTTTTGGCTAATTCTACTCCTTGTTAACTACTTTCTCACTGGTACATCTGTTCGACAGCACAAACAGATAGACTTTCTATCCTACAGCCTCTTGGATCGAATGATTTCTAAATCTCATCATCTGTTAGTACTGTTGAGCCTGTCAATCCCGCCCTGAGTAATGGGCGGGGCTCGGAAGGGGAGGGGTATGAGACTCCCTTGCTCAAACACTAGAGCACTTCGCGTTCTTCTGTTCTGGGTGTTTGTAACACTACTTCTGGGTTACTCACCAGGGCTCTTCCGGGGCTCTTCTGTTCCCTTGCAGGCTCTCGGCGTCCTCTCCTTCTTCCGTCGCGAGCTCAGCGGTGTCTGCGGCATGGCTCCTGCTTCCTGGTCTCCTTCTTCTTCCCCCGTGGTTTTGGCTGTATCTCTAACATGGCTCCTGCCTCCTGAACTCAGCTCTTGCCCCCCTGGACTCCACTCTGCCTTCGGTTCCGGAGGCAGCCACTGCTCCAGTTTCCTTCAGTAAACCCGGCCAACCTACAAGACAAAAGAAAAGAAAAACAGCCATCAGTAAATCCACAAGTATGGTAACGGTGCTTCCTGCACTTATCTTAGACGTGTTCTGTCGTCCCTGAAGATCTGCCTTTTCTTGTGTTTGGGCACTTGAACGAAATGTTCCTGTAAATACAAATATAGATGACCTCAGTTATTTTTCCTGACATTAAGAATAACAAGCTATTTTCTTCTATACTAGCTAGTTGCTGGAGATTTATTTGCTTACCTGTTCACCAAGAGTTCCTCCCATCTTAAGTTAGGTGGATACCAATTCACAGCTAGATAACATGTCATTGTGAATTTTTTGGGGGGTCAAATTTCATTGCTCTTTTTGTCCTGTCTCCTTAGCTAATATATATTGATTGTTTTACAAGACAGTTTAAATTGCTACTTAAGGAAGAGGGGAATTCATTCAGGTAGGGAGAAAGCTAAACACAGTTGAAACATTACTATTTCTTTTCCTTTATTGTATCATATACTCAATGCACTTTTTGTTTTGTCACATTTAGGAAACTCCCTGGTTGACTGTCCTTAAGTTTGCGAAGAGACATTGAGGGACAATTGTTTTGTTTACCAATATTTTTCCCCCTCTTCCCCTGGTTACCATTGCCTCTTTGACACTGTTGGGCGCAATTGGTGAATAGGGGAAGTCGGTTGTTTTAATCTTGCATGTCGTTCCTGCGAAAACAGAGGTAAGAGCTTGTCAAGTAATGAACATTTGGTGCCATGTATCATTTGGACATTAAGGGGGTCATTATGATGGCAGTCTGATGAGCGTCCGACCGCCATCTTATTTGATTGGGACTGCCTGACAAGTAGTCGGTGGTCCTACCCTGCAGATTATGATGCGACCACTGTATAGGCGGTCGGAAACATTAATTTTTCTATAGCAGCCGCAATTCAAAAAGAGATGTTTTTAAACATCCATACACCGCGTACCAGGCACCATGTGGTGACTGACACAAGGTGCATGGATGTTTAGAGGGGCATCACGTGTGCCCCTTTTGCCCCATAACAGAGGCCCACAGGG
The DNA here is from genome assembly GCF_964261635.1 of Lissotriton helveticus. Taxonomy (NCBI): domain Eukaryota; kingdom Metazoa; phylum Chordata; class Amphibia; order Caudata; family Salamandridae; genus Lissotriton; species Lissotriton helveticus. The sequence goes on from NC_136057.1 coordinate 1,825,126,194, forward strand.
CACAGGCATTCTGCCCCAAAGTCCCTTTCAGTCTGATTTTCCATAGCGGTGGTACCACCATGTAAAGGCAGAGGGAAAGGAACATCTTAATCCCTACGGCAGTGCCTCCACAGGCACCACCTCCATTGTAGGGATTAGGCTACGACTGCCGCCCCTACGGGCTCCATGAGCTTGTCAGAAGCAATGGTCTTTCCCACTGCCCAAATCACTCCGACCACTGATATTGTAATCTGGTGGTTAGACCGATACACTGGTTGTTGGGCAGACTGCTACCGACGGACGCTTCTGGGATCTCAGCATGTTCTTGGTCTTAGAATGAGCTAATTTTGAAACTTCCAAGATTGTGCTTGGACTAGAGTCACTGCCAAATAGATGGTGTGATAGGATAACTGGAGATCAAAACCTCTGAACTACCTTTGTAGGAAGGAGGCAATGAATTACATTTTCAATTACATTCTTTGGGCAAAACATAAAAGCCAATTTTTCTAAGTCTGTGCATTCTTCAGCCGTCAAAAAGCAGCTACAGGTACCATATACAATGCAGCAATGTTTATACCACTGTCTACTGTCCCTCTTGCTGCCAGTAGAAAAAAAAATAGGGTGGTCTGTTACTTGCCTAATTTTGGCAGCCACTGTTGGGTTGTGGGCAGAGGGGACAGACAGTGAAACTCGGTGGAGTCCAGTTCAATCTCAGAGCTAGCACTCTCATCTTAGTTGCCTATACTATCTGTAGGCTTGGTTGCTGTGAGGCCCCAGAGGAGAATCAATGGGGTAGGGACATACCATTCAATAATATCTCAATTTGAGGAACTCTAAAAGAGACTCCTATCTCCCAACTACCATCTTGTAAGTTGTGACTATCATTGGCATGTGTTATGGTGATGTTTTAACAGGTGAGATGATAATATTCATGTTGCTCAGTAATCCTTGAGGAAAAGTAAAAGCTGGTGTTTGGAGTAAAACTCATCAATATACTACTTTTAAGATATTACATATCGAAATAAAGCTTTGTTGACTACTTGAAAAGATGATATTTGAGAAACACCTTGTTAATTAAAGCAAAGTCAAGCAATTGTGTATGGCAATTTAGTTTGTTTATGCACAACCAAAAACTGGCATTTAGAACAAAAAGTATAGTTATGTTAAAAAATGCATAAACTGGTATTTAATTTGCTTTTGTTGTGTTTGCTGGTGTTTTGTCTGGTGGCAAATCTCATATAATCTTTTATGTTGGTAAAGCTTTTTATGACATTACCCGCAATACTGCTATCTCAGGTCAGAATCTGAAAGAGTGATGTAAACAAATGGCAAAGTCTGCGAAGAGAACCACTAAGGACTTTGTAACCTTAGTCATATCCTTACTATGTAAGTCTTTGGGATCAGATTTAGATTACTTTTCTCTCTATTTGAGGTTATGAGATCAGTGTACCAATTCATTTTCTCATGTTGTCTGTAAAAATGTCAGAATAAAGTTCTACTTAATTAGGAGTGAATGGGAAAATGGGAACGGTAAAAGGTAGGAGTGAGGAAGAATGACGCAAACATCTTAAAATTTACAGAACCTTTTGTCAAGTTGCAAACCAAAGTTATTTAAGCTGCTTATGTTTTTTAGCCAGTCTTTTGGAAAATTGGACAGTTAACTTGGTTGGTGAGGATGAAACTTGTTTGGACTGCCATTTAAAGCACTGGGATATTTCATGAGTGCCCATGTAGAACTACCTGTTCAACATATGTCTTTTGGGACAGATTAGTTTACCTTTATTCCTTCATATGTAGTGTACATTACCCCCACATCTTCTTCAATGCTTTGGGGAAACATCTGCTGCCCACATCAGAGCATTCCCTGCTTCCTCCCATCATGGGAGGCTGATGCTGAAGTGTTTTTGTGTCAGTCCCCAAGCCCTGCTTCCCCTGATTGATGACATTGGCATGCAATGGCATATGATCTACCCCTGAACAAACACAAATGAACAAACACAACTACCCAAAGCACAGTAAAACTACAGGCTGTGCCACGAGGCCTTACTTTGCTCCCCAGGCATTTTTACAGAGTAAAAAGGAACTGTTGGGAAAGAGAGTGTTTTCTCTTTCAACCTGTGTCTCACTCAATAGGATTCCTTATCGTGGATCTCATGGACACAATCCCTGTGCAGGCATACAACTATTTAGCCACTAGGATAGTTAAATGGAGGAGTGCCCACTCTGGCATCTGGTCACCTTGGGCACAAATGTTGCTTATCCATTTTCTGTTCCCTGGGAGGCTAACTGTGTTCTCCCCCACCCCGATCAGCTCCCCCTCCCTCAGAGAGGAGAGTTAACTAGACAACAGGGAAATCAAAAAGGGTTAAATGGGGGAGCATTCTCAAACCAAAATAGGAGCCAAGTCAGACAAAGTCATTTGGTCCCTGAATCTTTTTGCTCCGAAGACTGACTGGGCCTTCATAACTGAAAGGGGTGTGTAGTAGTGAATTATTTTATCAAATGCATTTTTGCAGTCCTAAAATTGGAAACTCGCTTACAAAATAAACATATGTTAACAATGAGTTGTGACTTCCACCTTTAGTAAAAGAAGTCCTCCAGGTATTTTTTCTAGCCCTGTAATTTAAAAACTTCTAAACGTAATTATTTTAATCACAAGTATCTACAGATTCTTCGAAATTATGTATTCAGCATAATCCTTTCCTTCATCTGGTGCTGTGTTTTTAATCATCTGAAGAAAACAAATGAAAATATTGAAATTGAAGATAATTATCACCTATTGTTTCTTCTGTCTTTGTATATAACCACAGTCACATATGTGTCTCACCTACCAATCAAATTCTGGGAATATCTTTACATTCCTCAAAAGTACATTATTTTGGCATTCCAGCCTGCCTCTTAATAATCAATCCATGCCATTTATTCTTCTTCATTTAAAATCAGAAGTATTTCCGAATAGTGTGTAGTCTTCCATTCCTGTTCACATAGTCTGTCTTTGGCATCCTGGGTTAACTTCCTACTCTTTTGTTACATATTGTAGATTCCAATGTCCCTTTTCATACCCTTTCATTTCTATTTATTTAAGTAGCCTGTCTTCTAAGCCTCATGTCAAACTCTTATTTCTTTGTTGTGTATTGTAGTTCCAATGTTCAGTCAGTAATCATCAAATTTATTCCAAATAACTTAAGTAGATGTGTAATTCATTTAGTCCAAAAGGACTGAAATTCTACAAATTGATCCACCATTTCGCTCTTCTAAGAAGAGTGTTTGTAATGTTTCTGTGCCAATTCGAAAGTAACGACAACGTTTTGCTACTTTAGATTTAAGTTTTATGTTTCTAATGGCTGTTTTTGTTATTGATGCAGATCTGAAGTTTCTTTGAAAACTGACCCAAATAACGTTTGACATATGGGCATTTTTACAAGTAAAATGCTTTCTCAGAGTCACATGGTGTCTAATGTTTCATTGGGATAGATCGACCTCATCTCAGGAGTATTACATAATCTCTTTTTATTATGTAATTAAATGTGTTGCAATTGAGGCTGGGGGGGGGGGTACCAGTTCTATATATGAAAAACCTCCTATTTACCTTAGAATGCTACTTCTTGTGAAGACAAACCTTTGTTCATTTGGTTAGTTTTATGTAGATCATTTAATTTAGTGAATTAGGGCCCGATGTAGGTAATCCCAGATTACCGATTCTTAAATACTGACTCATACCGATTCGGTATTTAAGAACAGGCAAATGGGATGTTGGTAATTTTACCGAAAAAATTACCGAATCGGTAAGTTTCGGTAATTAGGCCCATAGGAATGAATGCCAATTACCGAATCGGTATTTACCGATTCAGTAAAAGGGGGAAACATTGAAGGGTGGCAGGGTGTCACTTTGACATCCTGTTGCACCCCTCAATTGTGTATGGGTGCACATGTTGCAGACATACATGCCCTAAGGGCATGCATGTCTGCAACATGGCACTGTTGGAAAAGCAAAAAAAATGCTTTTTCCAAGGTTTCCATTATTTACCACCAACTTGTAGTTGGTGGTAAATAACAAATCCTAAAAAGGGAAAAGCACTCATTTGAGTGCTCCCTACATAGCAAAATCGGTAATTTACTGATTCAGTATTTTAAGGAATCTGTAATTTACCGATTCGTTAAAATACCGATTCGGTAAATTACCGAATCAGTAAAATGCCCACCTACATCTCATTTTCCAAATACCAGTCGGTAACGGCCGAAATTACCGAATTTCGGATGTTACCGACCGGTATTTGCCTACCTACATCTGGCCCTAAGTGTCGATTTATTGTTTCCAACTTGAAAGCTAGAATACTATTCTTATCAGTTTATTTGGCATAGATATCCACCATCAATTGTTGTTTGTTCTTAATGACTTCCAAGAAATGTACCACTACCATACTACTAGAATGTAAATCTAATCTTTGTGTGAAAGACTGTCACCTAACTCTTGCCTTGTTCCCCTTTATGTCCCACAGGTATCTATATATGACAATCAAGAAACCCTTGGGTCTAAGAAATGTAAAAATGTTACAAATGAAGCTCTACCCCTTTAAAAGGGTGAATTCCTTCAGCCACCATAGGTGGCATGCTTCATTATTGGGAAGCTCCTCCTACCCTTATACCTAGTCACGGTACAGGCTACAACCCCCTCACTGAGAGGGAGGAGGTCAGGGGTGTTTTATTATAAAGGAGCGGAATGCTGAATACCACAGTGATGAGCTCATGGTAGTGAGGGGCAAATCTTGTAGGTAACACATTCAAACAATAGAACATCACAATACCCTAATTGACATATGTAGAATTTTCCTGTTTCTGGATCCTGCACTGAGGTGTCACAGGTTCAAGGTCTTTTTTATTAAAATTCACTGGAGATGAGTTCAAAGGTTCCCTTGTCTAATACATTGATCACCTTATGAAGGAGCACAGGTGAGCTAAGCAATAACTACAAGACACAGCCTGAATTAAAGTAGTCTAAAAGTCAAGAGCGCAAATCCAGGTTACCTGAAAATATAAATGAATATATATGTTACAATACAATCAGAAATTATCATAAGAATACCAAAAACGACTTTGATACACAATAGAAATTATTGCCTAAGGGGGCGTGGTGAACTGCTGAAGATGTAGGACGCATGAGTGCTAAACTCCGCACCGGCCCTGTGATTATCCTGTACAAACATGGGGCATAGCCTGGCCTGGGTAACAGGACGTGGTGGTCTCAGTGTCGAGGACCGAGGTAAGGACCCTGCAGCGGGTCCGGGTGCCCTGCCCAGGCCGCCTGCGAGTGGTGATCTAGCGGAGTGCCGGGCCCCGGGGGAAGCAGAGGCGCAGACTTGTCTTCCCCCAGGGTCATTCGCACGAGGGTAGGACCAGGCAGGGGTAAGGGGTGGAGTTAGGGGGTGGGTATAAGAGCGCAGGGGAGGAAGGCAACTTCCTCTTCCTGCGCTCGACACCATTGGGAGTGAAGTTTTTGAAAGTGTGGGCCAGTTAGCGTAGTACGTTTTAGCCAGGTTTATAATTATATTTGTGTCGGTTGTACATTTTCCGTTACTACTGTCAGGAGGGCGAGTTGCGGTTTACAGCTGATCCCATGTTGCTGTGTTTTTACGGGAGCCACTGGTCTGTGGTTCGGGGGAGCTGAGCGGTGGTTTGCGGCTATGGCGGGCATGTTCGCTGGCAAGTTAAGGATGGCCCTTCAATTGTTCGGATGAGAGGATCTCCTCCGGCCCAGCGTCCTTGGGGAGGCGTGGGTGGGCTTCTCGTGGGCCCCGCGTGCGGCCTCAGCTGGGGTGGCGGCGGCAGTCCTTGCATGGCAGGAGGACCCGCCGCCACCGGGAATGCAGGCGCTGGTGTGGGGGAGGGGCGAGGCTCAGAGAGAGCTTGCCCGCGGGGGCAGGCGGAAGAGCCTGTCTCTGCATGTTGTTTTTCCCCAGTTGGACTTCGTGGGCCAGAGGACGGGCGGGCTGGATGCTGTGCAGGTTCCCACTGGGGAGCAGCTACCAGTGAATGAGGACTGGGTGGGAGAGGGAGGGGGCAGGGGGGCAGGGCTGCCTGGCCTGCAGTGCGGAGAGGTGCTCCCAGGACTAGAGTGCGAGGTGGTGGAGAGAGGTGCGGGGGGCTGGGGGCCATCCATCCCTGAAATAGTGCCTTATTCTGCCCCTGAGGATGAGGAGGCTTACTTGTAGCAATGGGAGGACGCTCCCATTAACCTCCCTAGAGGATCCAGGGTGGGCACACTGGCCCCGGGTGGGGGGGCGGGGGGAACTATCTTGGCTCCTGCCCAGGTAGGGGTTGGTAGGGGGGCGTCCCCTCACTGGGGGGGCGCACAAGTGGTTATTGCCGGATGGAGTGGGGTTCAAGGGCTACAGCCCGCCCCCTCCCCTCCCGAGTTGGGAGGCGTTGGCGTGGGAGGACAGGATCCGGGAGCAGCGCTTGCTTGTGCAGCTTAATGAGGCCCGATGGGCAGAACAGACTGCGGCCCGGTGGGTGCAGTTTGGGACGATGAGGTGGAGGGGCCCCCTACTCCTACTTCGGAGGAGGAGCGGTGGGCAGAGCAGGAGGAGGCGGCTAGGGCAGTGAAGGGCAAGAAGGGTGGCGCAGTGTGCAGCAAGGGTCAGCAGTCGCAGTCAGGGATGGCCAGGACGGCTTTGAGGCCCGATTGTGCCGGGACCGACTCAAGTTGGAGCGACCTGGTGGGTAGGGGGGATCCAAGCTGGCGGCTGGCGGCAGAGGTCAGGGTGGCCCAGCAGGGCGCAAAACGGCCCAGGGACACCAGCTTGAAGCAGCAGGGCGGTCCGCGGCGGCCATCCCTCTGGCGCGGGGGCGGGCAACGACATCAGGTGTGTCTGGGGGACGGAGAGCGAGTGCCATGAAGAGTAAGGGTGTGAAGAGGGCTGTGAGAGAGGTGTTGTGGACGCCTGTGGATATGAAGCCTGCAGTGAAGTTGGACTATGATGAGGAGAATGAGGAGCTTGAGGACGGGGAGGTGAGGGATGACAATGACGGGACAGGGGAGTGTCAAAAGGCAAGGAGAAGGTGGAGATGACCAAGGTTTCTACCCCCAGAGGACGGCCCGGAGAGCTGCACTCATCGCTAGCAGGTGAGGGGTCTTGGTGGGTCGCTTGGGACGATGGGCCTAAAGGGGGTAGGAAGGTGGCGTGTAGGTCAGTGGGTGCTGGAGACGGGCCTGTACGGGAGCTCGAAGGGCTGCCAAAGGGTGGGCTGCCACTGGTTGACAAGCAAGTGGGGGGTAAGTCTGTTTATACAGCTGGGGTCCAGACTGACAAGGTGGAAGGGAAGGGCGAAAAGGGGGACAAGTCGGAGGACAAACATCAGAAAAAGCTCCCCTACATGGGGCTGGCTATGCCCCTGGGGTCTCACTTGTCTGAGAAGATTAAGGGTAGAATCTGGAAGCACGAGAATGTGGACGTGTTTAAGTTATTGTACAGCGAGGTGCAGGTGAAGGAGGGTTCCAAGGAGGAGGAGTGGGAGTTGACTAGGCAGTGTAGGGTTCCTGTGACTATGGAGAATTGGACTTCGGCGTTTCTCATTTACGCTAGTATTTACTGTGAGAATCACCTGGACAGGGCCATTGCGTTAATGAAATATGTGGACATAATCAGGAAGGCCCAAATGTAGTTTGGTGAGTTTGCTTGGCTGAGCTACGATGAGGAGTTCAGGGCCAGGGTTAGCGCTAATCCGGACAAACATTGGGGTGAGGTGGACCAGTAATTGTGGATGCAATGGATGGCATCCACGCACTCGTCGGCATCTACCCATTGCCGGTGGCTTATCGGTCCTTTCTGACGCGTCCTGCCCACAGCAGGGCGGGGGGCTGCCGCCGGTGCCGTTACCACAGGTCGAGCCACCAAGCCAGGCAGTTATAACACAGGGGCCTGTTGGAGCTACAACCGAGGCTATTGCTTGTGCTACCCTTGTAAGTTCAAGCACGAGTACTCCAAGTACGGGGGGAAGCATGCCCTTACACAGTGTCTTACCGTGGTCACCCCCTCGGAGCAGTGGCAGAACACGAATGGAAGGGGACAGGCTGGGCAGAAGGGCACCTACACCGATTAAGGTGGCGGCGATGGCACCGTGGCTCACGTGTTACCCGGATCAGGAGGCGTCGTCGCAAATTCAGTGGGGTTTCACAGAGGGCTTTCGGGTGGGCTATCAGGGTCCCAGAGTGAGGAGATGGGCGGAAAATTTCAAATCAGCGAAGGAGTTGCCAGGAGTGGTGTCTGCCAAATTGAAGAAGGAGGTGGAGGAGGGCAGAATAGCTGGCCCGTTTAGCGACTGGCCGACAGATGACCTAATCATTTCTCCGCTGTGGGTGGTACCCAAAAAGGAAGAGGGTGGCCTGAAGGACAATCTGTGAATGACTTCATCGCTGAGGAGGACTCAAGGGTGCTTTATGCGTCAGTGGATGATGCGATCTGCCTAGTGAGGGTGTGTGGGCCGGGGGCATAACTGGCAAAATGTGATATCAAGTTGGCGTTCTTCCTTCTCCCTATACACCCCGTGGATTTCTCGCTTCTAGGGATGCAATTCGGAGGAGCCATCTACATGGACAAGGTTTTGCGCATGGGGGTTGCTATTTCCTGCGCGCTTTTCAAACTGTTTAGCAACTTTTTACAATGGGCCTTCACACAGTTCAACAGGCATCGGGACGTCACTTGCTATCTGGACGATTTCCTCTTTTTGGGGAAGGCGCACTCTGGGGACTGTGGCAGGGCCCTGTCACATTTCCAGGAACTTTTGCTGCGTTTCGGAGTCCACTTGGCCCCTGAAAAGACAGCTGGGCCCAGCTGTAGCCTGACATTCCTTCGGATTGAGCTGGATTCCGTACTCTGGACGGCCCGGCTCCCTGCTGCGAATGTGACGGAAATCCAGGTGTGCCTATTGTGGGCGATCGGAGAAAAGAGGATTGCTATTAGGGCGGTGCAGCAGCTGCTGGATTTCCTGAATTTCACATGCAGGGTAGTTAGGGTGGGACGGATGTCCTGCAGGCGGCTCGGCATTGCCATGTCGGGGGCAGTGCTTCCACACCACATGGTCCAGATCTCCATGGGAGTTCGGGCGGACTTGAGGACATGGCTGACGTTCTTGACTGGTTTCAACGGGGTGTCCTTGGACTTTGATGATGAGAGGGCGGTTTGGCAATGTCAAATTTACTCTGATGCAGCCGGTTTGGGGATTTTCTGGGATGGCAGGTGGTGCGCAAAGTGCTGGCCAGCTCATTGGGTGAAGCAGGGGAGGAGCATTGCTTTTCTGGAATTCTTTCCCTTGCTGGTGGCACTGGAGGTGTGGGATCCTGAGTTTCAGAACAGATCTGTGCTTTTCCATGTGGACAATATGACTGTGGTTGAGCTGGTTAACCGCCAGAGGGCCAGGGACCTGAGAGTGCTGAGATAGTACAAAATGCGGCGGCTAGGCTTGTTCTTGGTGCTCCCAGCCTTTCCTCCGCCTCTCTAGCAAGGAGGAACCTGCACTGACTACTCATCCAGTCTAGGATCTCTTTTAGGATCCTTTGCCTTACTCATGAGGCTTTGTATGGAGCAAGCACTGAAGGCATAAGGTCCCTTCTATCTCCTTACTCTCCTAGTAGAGCTCTTTGTTCCTCCAACAAAAATCTTCTGTCTGTTCCCCGGGTTTTTAATGCTAGGTGGGGAGGGATGGCTTTCTCCTTTCTTGCCCCGAGGTTGTGGAACAATCTTCCCCCCGAATTAAAAGGGCAATCATCTATTCTGCCTTTCCGTAAAGCCCTGAAAACCTGGCTCTTTGCAGAGGCTTACCTGTAATCCTGTACCGGTTCATATTACAAGCTGTACCATCCTTTAGGCGCCTTGATGCCCTTGGGCTAAGTTGCACGTTATAAGATTTTATTCATTCATTCATTCAGATTGCTGAGAAGTTTCATGTTGAAATGCTTGCGTTTGAATGAAGAGCCAAGCATGTCCCTGGAGCGAAAATTGACATTTCGGATGCTTTGTCTCATTCGCAGTGGCAGCGGTTCCGGCGTTTGGCAACAGGAGCGGATCAGTGCAAGACCGAGCTGCCGGACGGCATCTGGGCCTTGGTGAAGTGAGAGTGATAGGCCTGGTTGAAAAATCTATTGCCGATACCACGAGAAGGTCATATCAACTGGCTTGGGCAGAATTTGGAACCTTTATGGGTTGGCGTGAGGTTTCTGTTTTGGGAGATAGCTCAGCCATGGAGCAAGGGGTTCTGCAGTTTGTATTGCATTGCATCTACAGGGGGCAGACCGCTTCGACTATATCTGGAAAATTGGTAGGCGTGTCATTTTACTGTAGCTTGTTTTTTGGGCTTGATCCTACGAAGGATGTGATTATCAGTAGGGTGCTCATAGGTTGGGGCAGGGAGAGGTAGGGGGATGGTGGGGAGTTGCGAGAGGCTATCACGTTTGAAGTGTTGGTTCGGCTAGTTGGGTTTCTGACGTTTTGTTGTTATGATTTGTTATGATTCGTTTGAAGTGCAGGTTTTTCGTTTGTGCATGATTTGGATGTTTTTTTGGGGCCTTTCGGGTGTCTGAGTCGTTGGGCACGAGGTCGCTGTGTGGCAGGCGGTATGAGGAGGTCAGGATGGATGGCAGGTGCCTGGGGATTTGGTTGGGTCACTCTAAGATGGATCAGTTGGGCCGGGGCAAGTGGGTCTGGCTGTGCGAGACGGGTGGGGGGGTGTCCGGTGACTGAATGAAGGAGGTTTTTGGCTGCCTCGCAGGGTGCGTGTGGTGAGATATTTTGTCACAGGTCTGGGGCGAGGGTGACGTCTGGGCAGTTGTTGGATGTGTTGCACATGGCTTTGCGGTGCTTGGGGATGGAGTCGGCTAGTTCTAGGACTCTTGGGCTGGTCTTGGGATAGGATTCGGCAGATTGGGAGGTGGAATTCCAGGTGCTGTGAGCAGTATGTGCGGAAGTGAGGAGTATGGGGTACGGGATAGCAGGTTGGAGATTTGTGTTGATTTCTAGGCTTTCTTCTAACATATTTCTCTTTCGTAGGTTGCGTGGGTGGACCGGGGGCCAAGACGGTCACTTGGATCGTGGGGCATTCATTTGTTCACTGGGCATCCAAGTAGGTAGAGCAGCAGGTGTACAGCCGTAACCTGGGACTCAAAGGACAACAGCATGAGGTGCATTGATGGGGAAAAGGGGGGATGCGATGGGGGGCACTATTGCCCTGGCTCGCAAAGATGCTTCCCCAGAAGGGATGCCCGGACTTACTGATCATACACTTGGGGGAGAATGATTTGGTTCGGCTGTCAGGTTTGGTGCTCTTACAGCTGATGCAGAGGGACTTGCAGGTGCTAAAGCACAGACTTGCAGGGACTTGCATTGCCTGGACAGAGTTTGTCCTCAGGAAAGTAGGGAGGGGTGCGATTAAACATGGGGCTATGGAGAAGGCCTGGCGGAAGCTCAACAGAGCGATGAGACTTTTCTGTGGGGACAAGGACATTAAGGTTATTTCTCATGCTAGACTGCGACTTGAGGAATCGTTACTGTTTAGGGACGACGGAGTGCATCTTTCAAGGCTGGGGAATGCTTATTATATGATGGAGATGAGAGATGTAGTCAGTAAGCTGTGGAATGAGGCAATTTGGTGTTGCAGGACTGTGTGAGTGGGTGTGGTTTAAAGATGCACTGTACGGGCCCCGGGGGGACCGGTAACCGCCCTAAAGGGGGTTCCCTGGTTGGCAGTATGTTGGAATTTGAATTTGAATTTTGAGTTATTTTTAAAGCGCACGTTCACTAGCAGTTTCATGGCGCTATAGGATTTCAATCTGAGGGAGGGAGGGGAGAGATTTATGAGCTGAACGCTTGCTGGAGGGGTAGGGGGGTCAAGAGTGGGCAAACCTATCCCTCGGGGGGAAGATTGAATGATGTGGGGAGCTGGAGGCATGACTGGAATTCCAGAGGTAGGATGCTATGTGATTTGTGGAGATGAATGAGGAACGGAAGGGGCATGGAGTGGTTGGAGACATGAGTCAGAGTGGGTGAAGAGAGTGAAGCGAAGAAGAGTTGATATGGGGGTTTCTGTTATTGATGTTGATGTTATTGTGTTTACTGTTTATTGTTGTGCAGCCTGGTCCTAATAAATGGCCTTTTACGCTTAGACATCTGTGTGTTCTGTTTATTGCGCGATGGCAGGGCCTGGAGCCCCAGCTTCATGTGCTGGGATGAGGCAGTGCCTGCCGGTGCTGCCCACCTATGGGAGCGCCGTGACTGTGGAGCCCGTCAAGGAAAGTTGCCCCTGGGTGTTGTCCTGAGGTGGACACAGATCGACGCGCCCAGAACGGGTGCTGTAGCGACAGAGTTGAGGCAGCTGGGCCCGGAGCACTGGACTCGAGCGCTGGAGAGGGACGGAGCCTGTCTGAGCAGCTCGGCGGAGGATGCAGTGTGGTCGAGTTCCGGGCTGAGAGGGACAGGCCCGGTGAGACGGGGAGCCCCTTGGCGCTGCTTGGATGTTGGTGGTGCCACGGTGCAGATTGTTGGTCACATCGGGGCACATAGAGACGCAGCAGCGGGGGCACTTGGGCCTGAGAGAGAGACTGGATGGTGGTGCATTGAACTACCCATATGTGGAAGCAGGATCGAAGTTGGGCGAGCGCCTGGTGGAGACTAGGTTGTGCTGTCCACTGCTCGGAGAAGAGGGCATGAGAGGTCACACAATCCAGTCCCTCTTGAGCCAGGGGACAACATTGTGTTCTGGGGGAGCGGAGTGATTTTTTGGGAGACAGTAGATCACGATTGAACAGTGACATAAACAGGTGTCACGGCTAGGAGAGTCCCACATCCTGCAGAGGCGAGGCCTTAATGAGTGATTGAACAGGGATCAGCTGAGGGGCCTGAGGCCTGGCGGACACTGCTTTGGAGGCTGCCTCTAGTGCGGGGACTGGACCTACACCTTGCCTACTCGTGCGACCATGGGGAAACCACAGGGGAAAAAGGGGAAATATCCCTGAACATGAGGAGGACCAGATCGATCAGGCACGAGGTAGCCCTGAACCCCGGATGTGGCCGGACCCCATCCAACAGCAGCTCTCCAAGATACTGGAAGCCATCTCGGACACAAAGGCCACACTCCACCAAGATATAAGCATGGTGTCAGTGGGCCATGGCCTTCTCCGAGCAGAACACCAAAAGCTCAAAGAGAGGGTGAAGGTGGTGGAATCTGGATTTGAGGAACAAGCGCCTGAACACAAGGCCCTTTCCCAGCAAGTAGCGGACCTGACGGACAGGGTCCCGACCCTGGAACGGTGAGCAGGAGACGGAGAGGGTCATAGCCGCCATAACAACCAATGAATTCTTGGCCTTCTGGAAAGGATTGAAAAAGGGGACATGGTGGCAGACCTAGAGCCATGACTTAAAGAAGTGGTGGCCCCAGGAGCACTGACGCAGTTTTTCACGTTGGAAAAGGCACATCTCGTGCCGGCTTGCCGGTGGCGATGAGCAGTCCCCTGAGACCAGTGGTGGCCAGGCAGTTGCATTACAGAGATCGAGACAACATTTTGCAAAAAGCCGGCATAGACTTCGTAGTCAATAACGCTAAGTCTCCATGTTCCTGGACTACATGCTGGAGGTTCAACGGAAACGGGCCTCATACTTTGATGTCAAAAAGACACTCCGAGAGGAGGGGATCCAGTACTCACTCATGTTTCCGGCCAAACTCCGCATTGTAGTGGAGGGCAAGACTCACTTTAGCCAACTCCCCAAGTGGCCTGGTACTGGATTGAGGCCTATTGCACGAGTGGCCGGGCCAGGCGCAGAAACCCCAGCGGGCGAAGAGGGACCAGAGATCTGGGAAACAAGAAGGTCTTTCGCAACTCCCACCTTAAATACTTACAGTTTAATTATGTCCATATGACATATATGACCCCGCACCGCACACAGGCTGCATGTGGAAGAGAAACCAGAGAATTTCCCAGATGTAGGCAGCTAGATGCAGATTTCCTCCACATGATGTGAAACTGTAAAATTTTAAGTCGGTTTTGGGAGGCAGTAATGACTAAAATTAACAGCACATTAGGCCGCGCGCTGGCCCACTCGGTGGAGGTTTGTCTCCTGGGGTTACATTCCAGACCACCTAAGTGCAAGGTCGGAAGCCGATTTATCGATTAGTGCCTGGCCCTGGCCAAGAGGCGAATTGCGATCTCATGGAAGTCGGCTGTGGGGCCACAGATTGACACTTGGATCCTGGAGGTACCATGATGGACAGCAGCAGAGGGAAGGGCTCTTCACAGAGAAGAACTGAAGGGCCTGCATAGGGGCCCCATCCCCGAAGCTTGGAACGAAGTCTTATTCAACTGGGAACAACCGAATAGGCCCAATAGTGAGGGGGAGACCACCCCAGTACAGGAGAATTAAACTACGGGAATGCACAGGGAGAAGGATGGGAAGACCCCCGAAGAGGTGACGCCCGGCCCCTGGTGCGGACCTGGACTGGCCCGACTGACCAACCTGCCCGTACTGTACCCTCCCCCTTGGGGGGCCCTGGCTCCCATTACGCTCCCCCTCCGACTACGGCCATAGATAGCTGACAGAAATTGAGGATGGTCCTGCTGTTACAGACAGCTAGACGGCCCCACCCTGCTTGGACTTTGGTGGGGCAATGCCCCCCCCGCATTAAGAGGAGTAGTAATAGAGACAAAGTATATTTAGACTGATTCTATTTTTTCATGTTATAGTTTAATGGTTTTATTATGTAATGGCACACATAACATGACTCTAAGACTGAATAGTTAGAGATGACACATTACAACTTGGTGCCTGTCAGGCCCCAGGGACTGTGAAAGGATTTGTAATGGGCGCAACTGAATTTGAAGAAGGGGTGGATTTGGCTTACCCAAAAACAGCGTTGGAACACACAGTGCAATATGTGTAACATTTGCTTGAATTGATTGTTCAACTGTTTACATTTGTATGATGTGGAATGCAGCCTGCATTAGGTCCATTGCTTGAATGGACAGAAATTATTTACAACGTGCTCGATAACTAACAACATCTCAAATTTCTTTACGTGAATACCAAAAGTGTTTGATTATAAATGCCAATAAAAATAATTTAAAAAATAAATAAACATAATTGCCTACAATGGAAGCTTTTCCCCGCACTTGAACCCCTGCCTACAACTCAACTATTGGATTGGCCTTTCGACTTTGTGGATAAACAGAAAAGTAGAGAACTCTCTACCAAGGAGATGCCCTAAATTGAAGCAAAAGTATGCAACTTATTGAGCTTTAAAGGCCTGGATTTCCAAACCATTTTTCTGACCATCTGGTTACTTCCTGATACCCTTGTTGGCAAAGAATTTGTTTGATAGTTTCCATTACTGAATGGGAGACTATTACCTGGGGTTGAATCACTGCAGCGAGTAGCAGGACATTTCTGTGACTGTCTTGAGGTACCAAGCATGAGTCATAAATCACTTCTCCTGGGGGAAGAACACTGTCAACAATGATTCTGAGTAAGATACACTGATTGGAGACTCTTAACATTAAGTAAGCTAATGAGTTTTTGTCTTTCTCCCTTGCTTTCCATTTTATCAATCGTTTGAAATGTATTTCTGACAGCTAATTTAGATTACACATGCTCCACTCCTTTTTAGGTCTAGCCTGGGCAGTGCATGTGCTGCTATGCTAGCCATGCTGTATTCGAGCGTAGTCTGGAATCCCCGCCCACTCTCTGCCCATATTTGTCATTGGCTTGTGTCAATCCGGGCTTCTGATTCGTTAATAGGCTTGTTAGTCCCTCCTTAGTACTGCCTTGTCTTCATCTGTAACCTCCCATGAGGACTGGCCCTTTTACTTCGGTTGTTACACAGTATGTCTTATTTAGCCTGTAAGCACTATTTTCTTTAATTAGTTTCTCCTACTGCATGCATGACATGCTTTCCTGCAACATTCAGCACGCCATGCGTGCTTTCACTTTCCAAGCAGCCCGTAACAATGGTGGCCGCTTATTTGAAATGAAAAAGGTCTTACATATACAAGAGTTTAAGCTGTTGGCATTGTAAATGACAATGCCTTTTATTTATGTATTAATTATCAAAACATATAAATAAAAGGCATTGTCATTTACAATGTCAATAGCTTAAACTCTCTCAAACGCGAGACCTATTGCATTGCAAATGCTTTTTATGTGAGTGCCTCCATATAACTGGTAGTCATTGGGGAGCCAAGATTTGAATTACTGCCTACAATTTAAAACAGTTTTGGGAAATCACTTGCCAGTGAATCTGATAGGCATATTATTCAATCAACATAAAACTTTCACATAAAATACACATTTTACTCCAGTTTTGTTTCCCGGAACACAGCAATGTTTATGTGTCATCTTGTCTATTTTAAACTCAGCTTTCAGTTCTCTCTTCTCATAAAATACCGAATTTAACCGCATTTTCCTCGAAGCACAGTAAAGCATTCATATTGTTTTTGCCTGTCAAACTTCGTTTTTTTTATTTGCTGTTTTGGGGTTACTATTATCACAAAAAGCGTTGTTTGAAATAGTGTGTGGTTCACTGTTAATGCTATAAAATTAAAGAAAGCACATCAGTGTTACTGTGCGTTAGGACTAGGCCCCGCTATAGAACAGAGTTGCCCTGCATGTGCATTTATGTTGGCATGTTTGTAATTAGAATAACATACCCCTAGGTAGAATACTTCTAATAAGTCTTCTGTTTATACAAACTGTTTATGTTTGATTAAAGGAAGATTAAAATGTATTTGTATAATGTTCAAGTCTCTTTTTGTACGTGCTGATTAGGGGAATTTAATTAGGTATCTAGGTACATGATTGAGTGCGGATACTTAGCGTCATCTTGTAATACTTAGGACATGGGCTTATACAGTTCAATATACAAGTTACACACTAGCTTTTCTTCAATTGTCATGTTGTCCTAGTTGATTTTTGTGGTTCTTCAACTCTTTCTACAACTTCTCCTGCATCAGTGGCAGCACCTTGCTCTAAAAAGGTTTCATCAAGGGCAGAGTTAGGGCCATATGTATCAAGCAAATTCGCATTCGCAAAGGCCAAAATTCGCAGAATTTCGGTCTTTGCGAATGCAAATTTGCTAAATGGTATGTATTAAGCAAAATCTGGTGCAAAATAAGGAATCGCAAAATTTGCGATTCCTTAAATGCAATGTATGAAGCAAAAAAAAATAGCAAAATGTCCTTAAGGAACAGCAAATTACCACCAAGTTGCGAATTCCTTGAAAAATGCACATTTTTGCATTTATCAAAGTGCCATGTGACGCACATACATGTATGTGCACCACATGTGCACCCATGCATATTTCAGGGGTGCAACAGGATGTCCTTTAGACACCCCTGCACCCTTGAAATTCTTCGCAATTTGCGATTAGCAAATTGCGAATCGCAAATTGAGAATACCTTCCCATTCATTCCCATGGGCCTCCTGGCCCATAGAAATGAATGGGAAAGTATTCCTTAATTGCGTTTCGCAATTTGCTAATCGCAATTAAGGAATTTTAAGAAATCGCAAAAAAAATGCGATTTTGTACATACATACCTATTTGCGATTCTCAAATAGCGACTTCTTAAAAATCGCTATTTGAGAATCTCAAATGGGCATCTTGATACATATGGCCCTAAGATTTTTGAAACTGACATTATCACATTTCCCCCAGTGCTACCAGCGATATGTACAAAGATACCCCGCGTCAGTTCTCAGTTATTAATGTGCATAGAATAAATAAATCACCATTCCATGCAAAAACAAAATTGAAGAAATTGAAAATGACAGTAAACTACAAACATGATCATTCATGGTAAACCACAAACCAAACACCTCATCTCTGAAATATAAAATTATTTTAACAGCTCTAGTAAGGACAATGGGCCATATGTATCAACAAACCATATTGCGATTCCTAAATAGCGATTTTTAAGGAATAGCTATTTAGGAATTGCAAAATGGTATGTGTGAAGAAAATTGCTATATTTTAGCGATTCCTTAATCTTCCTTATTTGCGAATTCGCATTTTGCGAATTCGCAATTAAGGAATAATTTCCAATGCATTCCTATGGGCCAGGAGGCCCATAGAAATGATTGCGAAATAATTCTCAAATTGCGAATTCGCAATTTGCTAATCGCAATTTGAGAATTATTTCAAGGGTGCAGGGGTGTCTCAAACACACCCTGCTGCACCCCTGAAATGTACATGTGTGTGCATATGGCGCACATGCATACCCTATGGGCATGTGTGTGCATCACATGCCACATTCAAAAATGCCACATTGTGCATTTTTTGAAGAATTCGCAAGTTACCATCAACTACAAGTTGGTGGTAATTTGCGAATTCTTAACCATAATTCGCAGCCCAAAAATGGTACATACATAGCATTTAAGGAATAGCAAAATTGCGATTCCTTAAATGCTATGGCAAAATAAGGAATCGCAAATATTTGCTATTCCTTATTTTGCGGATATTACATACATACCAAAATATGCAAAAAGGCCGTTTGCGATTCGCAAAGGCCGAATTTCTGCGAATTACGGCCTTTGCGATTCAAAAACGGCTTGATACATATGGCCCAATGTGACCTCCACAACCCGAGGACTACTTCTGTAACAGTAAGGATGTCACTGGACTGCAAGGAAGTACTTCACGTTTACATGGTACTCCTCATATTTGGGTGCCCCACTCCTGCCGGCACACCTTCGGGCCCGCTGGTGCGGGAGGGGCCCCTGCTGGCTCCATGTCAGCTGCTTCGGCCCAGGCACCAGTCAGGCCCATTGAATCCATGGATAGATCCGGACTGATCATACCACCTCGACCTTCCAGGACGTCGGTCCCAATGCCGATGCTCCTGGCATTGCCGGCACCCACCAGCAGTGCCGTCCCCATTCTGTTCCCCAACTCAGACACAGAGCCAGAGCGGGATCGTCTGACGCCGACCCTGGTGCTGACTGGAGCCATGCCTTCTATTCTAGGACTCAGGTGCCAGAGGGGGGGGGGGGGTCACTGGACCCTGAAGAACAACAGCTCATTGACCCAAAAGTGGACTGGTGGGATGATTTGGTGGATGTCAGTGGATTAGATACCTCTCTAGAAACTACCATGCTTTCTCCCCCTACCATGGCTACAACTGAGGTAGTGTCATCTGCAATAATGACTCTTGTTGATGAGAGAGATGCTGCTAAATTCACCATCTGATGTAGACTGGATACCACTGACTCGCTGGGCAGAGGAGCTTCTTCAACGGTGACCTTAAGGCGCCATCCCTGGCTTAAGACAACTGGCTTTTCTTCAGATGTCCAAGCATCGCTTATGGACATGCTCTTTGATGGCTCCCGTCTCTTCAGAGACAATGCAGATTTAGCACTAAAGTGCTTTTAGGACAGCAGGGCTATTGCCAGGTCCTTGGGCTTTTCCATGCCAATCACCACCTCAATCCTCTCTTCACTCCTTTTGTGGCTAAGGTAGGGGGTTCCAGCCATGTCAATACCCACCTAGCCATAGCAGTGCACAAGCACCCCAACCTCTGCGTAGCCAAGGGCGTGGTACATACAGACCACATGGATCGTGCATCCAGAGATCAGGCCAGTCCACCACTCTACTGGCAGCTGCAGCCTCAAACCCTTATAGTCTGCCCCCTTAACATAATGTTACAAAAAACAGTGGTCCCTATTCGTGGACACAATGGTATACTGAGCTGATAATCACACACCTGATAAGTGTTATGTCTTTTGTCCAGCCGGACAAGGAATTTATGAGGACCAGTCTTGTGGCGGCGTTCTGGATGTTCTGTAACTTGCGGATGAGGTTTTTGTTTATTCCGGCGTAGAGTGCGTTGCCGTAGTCGAGTCTGCTGGTGACCAGGGCGTGAGTGACTGTCTTTCGGTGTTCCATTTGAAGGTCTTACGAAGGAGGCGGAGGGTGTGGAAGCAGGAAGATGAGACAGAGTTGATCTGGCGGTCCATTTTGAGCTCGGAGTCCAGGTTGATTCCCAGGTTGCGTGCGTGGTCTGTGGGGGTTGGCAGGTTTCCGAGGGCGGTGGGCCACCAGGTGTCGCTCCAGGCATCGGGGTTTGGGCCCATGATGAGTACTACTGTTTTGTTGGTGTTTAGTTGTCGGCAGCTGTTTTTCATCCATTTGGCGACGGCTTCCATGCCTTCTCGAAAGTTGCGTCTGGCGGTGTTGGGCTCGTTGGATAGGGAGAGAATGAGCTGGGTGTCGTCTGCGTATGACACGATGTTGAGTCCGTAGGTTCTGACGATTGTGGTAAATAAATAAATAATACCTCTCTTTTTGAATGCATAAATGAATAACAGATAGCTCAATAAATAAGAGTCAAGATTCGAGGTAGTAGGAGTTTTGCAGGTTTAATACAGCATAAGGACAGGAACAGGACAACCTGCGCAGGAATAGGATGGCAAGCCCTGGCAGCGCTGCCGGGGTCAGGATCTGGAATGGCTAGCGTGGTATTTAATAACAGTACATGAGCATATATACATAACGCAAACACATAGCATTACATTGCAATAGGCGTAGCAGTGGGTGGAGCAATAGGCGTGACGCGTAGCAGTCGCGAAAGATAAGGGTGAAAAGAGGTGTAACAGGGCGTATACATAGACATGTGATGCAAACGTAACAGAATATGTCATGAATGGGGTGGAAACCATGGAGGGGGCTACCTAAGGAGCCGGGACCTCTAACCTGATGGTGCGCGCAAACTGGCAATGACGTGTTACTAGGAGAAGCTGGGGGCTATGAACTCTGTGCTAGGAGCAGAGACTGAAGTCTGGAGAGTCAGGGCGACATGTACCTAAGCAGTATCTAGTATCTGGTGTTTAGGGAACATGTTGATATAAACTAAGGATCAGGAGGGGAAGGGCTAACGGACTCTAAGACTGGAGCATGCATTATTCTACATGTAGTGCGTGATGAAGAATATTAAATGACCATTAAATGCAGTATTTCTCTTACATGGAGACGTAAAGGCTAGACAATGACGGAAACTATTGATGCGATTCAGTAGCTTTAGGAATGCGGAGAAGGAGGGCTGTACTGATAACTCGAATCATAACATACTCTTGGCAGACTCAGAGGCAGAGCCAGGCTGAACCGGGCACTGTGAGGCTGGAAGTAAGTGAAGGGTCGAGGATACAGGTGGGGGCTGTATCGCTCCTCAGCGAGGGCTTCAGGAGACAGAAGCTGAATCTGGTGTCCGGGCCCTTTTGAGGCCTAGAAACGGGGACTTTACAATGGAATAACGTGCACACTGAGAAACGTGGCAACGTAGCTTTACATAGGCCTGATATTCGTAGTATTCACGAGAACTGGAAACTGGCATACTAGAGGTGGACACAACTATAATTGCGTCTTTAATCGAACATGGGGAATACATATGCATATTAATCATGCACACATAACATATGATGGAGGACGCGTAGGGACACAGAACATGGCATAATTTACTTTTCCACATTCCCTCCTTGTCACTACGTTTCCATCAGGAAACATCAATATTCATGATACCATCTATCATTTCATACAGTATCATTTGCTCGTCTCGAATTCTTTTTGAACGGGATTTAGAACGGGACCTAGGACTAGGAATACAAGATGTAGCACAAATGCCGCAAATCGCAGGGCCACATTGTATACAGAGGCAGCAGCTGAATATGATCGCTACTGCAATACCTAGAAAGGACAAGACTTTCCATCCCCAGGCGGAAACTATATTCCAGAACCAACCGGACCATGTCCAGGTGCCTGGATTTTGGTGTAACAGATGGGCAATTTTATGAAGTCTGGTTATAGCTGAATAAACAGACGGCGCGTTATTTGGAATGAAAATACAGCAACTAGATCCGATGACTCTACATGCCCCGCCCCTATCGGCCAGTATGACGTCAAGGACGAGACGATTTTGCAAAACTACAAATCTCATAGCAGATTGCTCTTCGGTTAAGTTACCTAGAGCAGAGGCAGTCTCATTTACTACAACTTCAAGGGTTCTGGTTAACCTGCGGATTAGCTTACTATTCTGGATAGGTCCTATAAAGAAGAAAAAACCTCTATTGAAATCTGTATACTGTTCTAGAGCAGTTTCAGTATAATCGACAATTGGGGACTCGATCTCCCTTCTATGTCTAATGTGTACTAGATGTGTGTTTCTATGATAATCAGATGGGGCTAGGAAAACAGGTGGCAGTAGGAAGGCAATGTAACAGGTTCCCTCCCAATCAAGGGGCAGACGAACATATGCGGTTTGACCACAAATAAAATAAGAATGACGTGAAGCTTTGAAAATAGATTTCCCACTGCCACTATACTTGACAATAGTAGTACAATCGCTATGTCCTACGTGTGTAGAACCATTATTTCGGACACATAATTCGCCTTTGACTGGTAGTACTGAAATTGCAGGTAAGTCTGGAGTAGTATCAGACTGAACATTCAGGACCATGAAATTCGAAGAATAATTACCTAAATTATACACTTCATTTTCTAGATCTAACCCGGTTCTGTGGGGAAGACCTTGCTTGTCTGGAAAACAGGTACTGTTAAGAAAAGACATATCTGTTGAGGATGACGTTAACGTGGACCATGCTCCACACGAACCATTATGTGAAAAAGGATAAGGAAAGAGTGGCAGAACTCCCTTCGGTGTCTGGAAAGGGGGGAGTCGACCACATACCCAACAATTAGTGGCATTGCTGGTCTGGTGTGAATAATGTAACATGCGGATAAAAGAATTATTTCGCATAGCGAGGCGGTAAGAGAGTTCATGAGGAGGCAGATCACTAAACGTGTGCTCTACCGTAACATTAGAAGACTTATTTACATGAGAAACTGGAAAATACAGGTAAAATGCATAACTGGTGCAGGAAATCATAATGCTGAGAAATAATATGAAACTTAGAAAAACGATACATCGGATTGAGTTTTGACTAACTCTCTCACTATGGGGGTCTATTTTATACATGTCAGAAACAGTCTAACCGTTTCACCTAGGGGAGGACTTAGACAATCAAACTGGCTGACTTATTTTACTAGACCGGAGTTTCAACTTATACTCCTGCTGCGGAGTTTTCTCTAACAGGGAGGGTGCAGTATCATTGTTCTTTGCGGGACAGTCCTTGAGAATAGTACTTTGGCAGTCTTTCAAATCCTGAGAAATGTTCTTTGAAACGGGCTTCAATCCATAAAATTTCTTTATGTGCGAAAGGTGCACCCAGCCTTTGCGTCCCTCCAACTTCACGGCTGTGCGGGTGGCGAGGAGGACCTGTCGGGGCTCCTTCCAGCGAGGCTCTAGCGGACTTGAGCGGTCAAAATTTCTCACTAAAACCATGGATCCGGGAACGATTTCATGCGGTGCCACCTCGGTATTGTCTGGAAATGCGGCGGCAACCTGTGAACGACAAGAGTTGAGGGCAGACATCAAGGAAGCTAGGTAATCTGTCAGCATATTACTTGAAACATCGGTAATACTTCGGGGTCTGGGTGTACCCCACATATTAGGGGGGCGGCCGAAAACGACCTCATACGGGGACAGACCTGATCTGGAATGTGCGACCATGCGCATATAGAACAAAGCGACTGGCAGAGCTACTAGCCAGTCTACACCTTTCTCTTTACATACTTTGGCGATGCGGATTTTCAGGGTCTGGTTATGTCTCTCTACGAGACCTGCTGCTTCAGGGTGGCGTACACAATGGAACTTCCACTGGTACCCTAACAAAAGGGAAACATGCTTCATTAACTCTGAGGAGAATGGCTGGCCGTTATCAGAATATACGACCCTAGGGAGTCCATAACGGGGGAAGAACTCACGAACCAACTGCTTGGCAGTGGTCGCGGCTGTGTAATCTGGGACTGGATATGCTTCTGTCCACCTGGACAAAGCGCATACAACTACGAGGACATACTTGAAACCTCGACATCGCTCCATCTGAATATAATCCATCTGGAGGACTTCAAAAGGGTGGTCAGGAGGTTGGAATCCACCTTGTTCCACCGGGACACTTTTACCTGGATTAAACTGACAACATATCATACAGGTACGGACTTTCTGCTTGGCTGCAGCTCGTAAATGCTTGTTGAACCAAATGTTCTGGATACTGTCTAACATAGCTTTTTCTCCTAAATGTGCTGGACTATGTGCGGTATTGATAATGACTTGAACCATAGAGTCGGGGAGAAACCATGTGGCTTTTCCCTTCGTCACCCATCCTTGATCTGTCTGGACCCCTCCTTGTTCGGACCATTTCTTGATTTCTTCTGGAGTAGCATGTAACTGGATATCTATGACATCTTGAGTAGGGTCCTTAATTGTCATACATGTAGTCGGATCTAGAGTGTGTGTCATGTTAACTGGAATGTCTGGAGTCTGAGCTGTAAGCTTGGCTGTGCGATCTGCTAGATCATTACCCTGGGAAATAATGTCAGTAACTTTCGTATGTGCTTTGCATTTCATGATAGCAATGGATGTCGGTAAGTGTATTGCATCTAACAGAGCTTGAATAAGGAGACCATGCTGAATCTTGGTTCCATGAGAAGTCATGAAACCTCTCTCCTGCCAGAGCACTCCAAAGTCGTGTACGACTCCAAATGCGTAGCGTGAATCTGTGTAAACATTAACTTTCAGGTTCTTGGCGTGTATGCAGGCTTGTGTCAGAGCAACTAGCTCTGCTGCTTGAGCGGACAGGGTGTCAATACGGTGTGTCTCAATAACTTCAGTGTCAGTGGTCACTGCATACGCGGCGACTAGTTCTCCTGTACTTGTTCTCATGCATGAACCATCCACATAAAGTGTCAGGTCAGGGTCTGGTAACGGAATATCGGTCAGGTCTTGTCTTGGCTTTGTCGTAATGTTGACTACTTCCACACAGTCATGTGTGGCAGGATTTGGATTAGCTGATGGTAACAGTGTAGCAGGATTGAGAACGTTGCAGCGTCTGATTTCTATGTGTGGCTGAAACAGTGTCAATTCATAACCTGTTAAACGTGCAATTGTCAAGTGCTGGGTCTGTGTTCGATTTAAAAGAACTTCCACGGAGTGTGGAACTTGTACTGTCAGGGAGTGTCCTAATACTATGGAATCACTTTGTCTGATAGCTAGTGCTGTGGCTGCAACTGACTTGAGGCACGCAGGCAGAGCCTGGGCTACAGGATCTAATGTGCTCGAAAAATAAGCACATGGCTTGTATTGTCCTGCTTGATCTTGTGTGAGAACAGATAATGCTGTACCTTCACGTTCTGTGACGAAAAGTGTAAAAGGCTTACTGTAGTTTGGTGTAGCTAGAACTGGAGCTTGGCATAAAGCTTTCTTTAACTCATTGAAGCTAAGTGTATGTTCAGATGTCCAAGGGAGAACAGTCGATACGGCTGCCTCCTGTGTCGTTAACTGTATCAGTGGCTTGGCTAGAAATGCATACTGAGGAATCCATTGTCTACAATAAGAAGTAAGGCCGATAAAAGCACGTACCTCCTTCTGGGTCTTGGGCTGAGGAAGACTCGCTATTAACTGGATACGGTCTGGTGTCAACTGCCTACCCCTCTTGGACAGTAAGTGTCCTAAGTATACCACTTGCTGGACACAGAATTGAAGCTTCGAAGGGGACACCTTGTGCCCCATCTCGGCTAGGAAATACAGAACTGTGAGGGATGCTCGCTCGCAGTCACGTTCAGAACGGGCTGTGATCAGTAGATCATCGACATACTGGAGCAGGGCAGTGTCAGTTGGCATGTGAACATTATCAAGTTGTCTCTTAAGTGCTTGACTGTAAATACTAGGGCTTTCTGTGAAACCTTGAGGAGCTCGTGTGAACATATAGCTCCTTCCATTTAAACAGAATCCGAAAAGAAACTGGCTGTCTGGATGAATGGGAACACTGAAAAACGAGTTCTTGAGGTCGATTACAGTAAAGAACGTGGCTTCGGAATCAATGGCTGTTAATAGGGAAGAGATATCTGGAACAACTGGGTACTGAGGAATAATACATTTATTAAGTTCTCGTAGGTCAATCACTAATCGATATACTGGGGGTGCATTTGGATCAGTACGTTTCATGACTGGAATGATCGGAGAATTGCATATATTGGAGTCAGTTTCTACAACCACTCCTTGAGCGATGAGCTCGTCAATAATTTTGGATAAGGCTGCTACAGCCTCAGGTGGCAATCTGTACTGTCTGATTCGTGGTAACACTACACCTGGCTTGAGAGTCACACGATGGGGTGTGATTTGCATGTAACCTACATCAGTTGGACCTTGCGCCCATAAATGCTGCGGAACATTAGACAATCTGGGATCAAAATCTCGTAATACATAGTGACCCTTAAAGTCACGCAGGAACAGACGTATTCCCTCTGGGGAACAGCATATAACTGCACCTAATTCTTTCAGTGTTTTAATGCCTAATAGATTTTCTGGACATGACTTAGTAAGTAACAGATCAGTAGTACGGGACAATGGACCTACTTCTAGAGTAACTGGCTTTGATATTTCATTTACGATAGGTTTTCCTGAAAATCCAAGGGAAACATTTCTTGAGCCTGAGAGCGGAGCCCCTGGAACTTCGGCGTGACTAATTGTGGTCCTACTTGCCCCTGTATCAATCAAAAACTTTCTGTCTTTCCCTAATACTTGACTGTGAACATAGGGACCTTCTTGATCTACAGGTATCTCGATGAGAGGCAAGCCTACCTCCCTCTCTAGGCTGTTTCATGAATACGGCTGATACTCTGGATACTCGGACTGTGCATACTGGTACATCTGCTGTGTAACATGCTGTGTTGCAGCGATGGGCTGCGGTGCTGTAACTGTCTGTGGTGCATTCTGTGGCTGAGGAGTCTGTGAAACTTGTTCTTGTCTAGGCGGACGTGGTCTTTCTTTAGTCTTACCAGTAGCTATGTTGTGTTTCAGAACTGCACACTCGTTTATAAAATGACCTGGCTGTTTACAATAATTGCAGTTCCCTTTAACGGGAGCTGCAGGATGACTGGCTTGATTCGGACCCCTCTTCTGACTGTCTTGTGGAATAGATTGTGCAACTAGTACTTTCATTTTCGTGTCTTTCATACGCTTTCTCTCGTGTTCTTGTTCTTCCCTGATTCTATTCTGGTGGTATTGGAGCATCTGTAACATCTGGGACGGGGTATTAGCTTGCCAGGTACTTTCGACTTTCAAAACTCGATTTTTAATTGGTGGACTTGAATTCTCGACTAATTTAGTAACAAAAAGGTGAGGGTATGACTCACTACTTGTCTTGAGGCCACTGTTGATGCTAAAACATTTCTCAAATCTAGAATAAAAATCACTAATGTCTTCGTCTTGTTTCTGTTTACAGGCTGAGATTGCATCCCAGTCTTCCTTTTTCGTTGTTAACAATCTGGGTAAAACTTGAATCAATAATTCAGGTAATTCTTTACATTTCGCTCCAAGACCGGTACCTGGTACTCGTGCCTTATCTTCAGCTTCTAGAACTGCCCAATCTATCTTTTTCTCTCCCACCTCCCATTCTTTTTCCTTGAGCTTTTCATACACCCCTGCGGGCAGCAGAACCTTTAACATTTTAATTATATCTGGATACGTGTATTCTCCCATACGGAGCATGTCTTTTAATTCTCGGTGGAACCCTGCTGGATCTTTATCATGACAGGGAATTAATTTTTTCATCTCTAAGAGTTCCATCTTTGTGATCGGAGTGTAAACAAACACTCGTTCTAGTTCGCCACCCGTTCCTCTAACTGGGTGGACTTCTCGTAACGGGTTCTGTCTTTCTATGTAAAAAGGTTTACTTTCTGGGGGTGAGACATGAACAAAATGCGGGTTCAGAAACGTTCTATATTTGTGACGCTGTTCTAGAATGACACTAATCAAATCGGTACCTAGACCTTTCCATCTATACTGGAGTAACTCGTTCAGGATATCATGTAACGGGCCTGGATCAGAGTGCTGACCCTCATACAATGTAATGAGGTGCTGGATCATATACATACCCACCAGTCGCTGCTCGGCTGGGGGCAGTTTCAGAAACATTTGTGCCACTATTTCGTCTGGAAAAGTGATAGAATCAGTAATCCATCGGACTGCTGATCGGGCTAGTTCTTGTTCATGCATAGTACTTAACTCACTGTAACCGATTCGTGATTTCAGAATGTGGTCGGTAGCTTGAAACACTTGTTCTAGAGAACCTTGTTCTGGCGCTGGATGATGGAAAGTTGACTTGTGTTCTAGGCGTAAATGGCGATCTGGAAATCTAGATTTTCCTACATACGCTATTCTGGCGGGATTCTCGTCGTCTACCTCTTCAGTATCAGAGTTACTTTCTTTCTCGCTTACTTGTGCTGTTTTACGCTGTTCGTGTAACTTTATTATTTCTTTACGGATTTTCTTGTACATACTTTCCATAGCACCGATGGTCTTGTGCTTACCCTCGGCTATATTATCACTCCACTTTGTCAGGGTTCTCATTTCGACTTGATCTTTGGACGGGTAATCTTGTTCTCTTATTAAACAATTAATCAAAAACTTTAGTATCATGAGCTGGATCTCAGCTTTCCTTTGAGACATGACTTCGCCAATGCTTTCTGGATCATCCCCTGTACGGATGAAACAATATATTCTGTCTAGATCTTCTTTCATATTCGGTAGGGTGACTAGATACTCGGCCACCTTTCTTACGCGTAATGAATATAAAACCATATTATCCTCGCCTGGGACTGGATCATAGCCGCATTCGGTAAGGGCTTTCCTTATTTCTGCAACAGACTGATATCTGGGCGTGCGCTGTGACGCTTGAGCATGTAATTCGACTGACGTTAAACGCTTGTGTGGCGGCGGGGTTTGAGGAGGACCTCCTCCTGCGGCCCCTAAACTAGAATCGTCAACTGATACTCTTTGTACTAGTGTGGCGGGAAATTGAAATGCGGGCTGAACTGGTATGGCGGACTGGACCTGGGGGACCGTAGCAGGCACTGCAAGGGGTACCCCGGTGTCTGGAGGAACGGGAAGTGCCTGATTTACAGGGACTGGCGGAGCGCGAACAGGATTTGCATATTCTGGGACTGTGTCGTCCAAATAGGATGAAATGAAAATATCAGCTGCGGTCGGTTTGTGACGTAGCTTGGTCGGAACTAATGACGCCGGGAAATTACTGGATGCCTCTGGGGTCGCTTTTGGCAAACCCTCGGCAAGAAGAGGATACATACCCTTAATAAGGGCATTCCTCTGTCTGTCTGACTGTTCAGCTTTAACTTGTTCACCTATCTCGATTAGTTCTTTTTCTTGGGCTCGTTCTAAGGATTCTCTACTTAATTCTGACTTTCTGATTTCTTTTTCCGTTCTTTTATGAGCTTCTTTGCGCCATAACTCGATGGCATCTTTCTGTGACTGTCTGGCTTTCTTTTTCCATAATGCCTCTTCTACTCGCATGATGCACTCGGCATCCCATGTGCCTGATACAGGCCATCTATACTTTTCCTCTAACTGTTTGGTATACTCGACCCATAAATCTAGATACAATATGGCGCTTATGCCATGCTTCTGATACATAAAATGACCTGGACTGTCCCTAGGCGGGACTGGAACTGCTGCTTCCAGCAGACCCTTTCTAGTTTTTAACTGACGTAACTTAGAAAACAAGGGCATGACTGAACTGTAACTGAGACACAATACGTAATTACACAATAAACACGATAATTACTTCACACTCATACCACAACATCAAAATACATGAAGAACATTTAGAATAACAGTTCGAACAGAATACTACCTGGAATACGGAACACAGAATACATGAATTTTCTCGAGAACAGAACTGACTAGAACAGAAACTAGATGCACTGCTGAAACAGTACGAAACTTACCGGTCTCATAAAGAGACACGTCAGGACCCGCATCCACCGAAGTGGACACTTCGTTTGTGGGTCTGTGTACCACCAACCCACGGACCAGAGTCAATTAAATTGACCCTGTCTAGATACTACCCCAGTAACGGTACTCACCGGGCAGCAAGAACGGAAGGCCTCGGACTGGACTGGACTGCTACGACGACGGACGACGAACTTCGGACTTCAGTTACGGGTGGACCTCCGGATACCTCGGACCTTGGACTCTCGGCTTGGGCTCTGGTCGGGAATCGCCGCGTTCCTCCACCGCCTCGTCTGGATGCTGGACCGCCTCCTCCGTCTCCTCCGTGGGCCTGAGGGATACTTGAAGCAGAAATATCTGCACGTGCACGGTATGGTTCCGTCACGGCTGCAGAGGGTCAGGGGGCCGGCGTGGCTTCACCGGCGCGTGGGGAAAGGGCAAGTCCCTATTCGGGCGCCATTATGTGGTAAATAAATAAATAATACCTCTCTTTTTGAATGCATAAATGAATAACAGATAGCTCAATAAATAAGAGTCAAGATTCGAGGTAGTAGGAGTTTTGCAGGTTTAATACAGCATAAGGACAGGAACAGGACAACCTGCGCAGGAATAGGATGGCAAGCCCTGGCAGCGCTGCCGGGGTCAGGATCTGGAATGGCTAGCGTGGTATTTAATAACAGTACATGAGCATATATACATAACGCAAACACATAGCATTACATTGCAATAGGCGTAGCAGTGGGTGGAGCAATAGGCGTGACGCGTAGCAGTCGCGAAAGATAAGGGTGAAAAGAGGTGTAACAGGGCGTATACATAGACATGTGATGCAAACGTAACAGAATATGTCCTGAATGGGGTGGAAACCATGGAGGGGGCTACCTAAGGAGCCGGGACCTCTAACCTGATGGTGCGCGCAAACTGGCAATGACGTGTTACTAGGAGAAGCTGGGGGCTATGAACTCTGTGCTAGGAGCAGAGACTGAAGTCTGGAGAGTCAGGGCGACATGTACCTAAGCAGTATCTAGTATCTGGTGTTTAGGGAACATGTTGATATAAACTAAGGATCAGGAGGGGAAGGGCTAACGGACTCTAAGACTGGAGCATGCATTATTCTACATGTAGTGCGTGATGAAGAATATTAAATGACCATTAAATGCAGTATTTCTCTTACATGGAGACGTAAAGGCTAGACAATGACGGAAACTATTGATGCGATTCAGTAGCTTTAGGAATGCGGAGAAGGAGGGCTGTACTGATAACTCGAATCATAACATACTCTTGGCAGACTCAGAGGCAGAGCCAGGCTGAACCGGGCACTGTGAGGCTGGAAGTAAGTGAAGGGTCGAGGATACAGGTGGGGGCTGTATCGCTCCTCAGCGAGGGCTTCAGGAGACAGAAGCTGAATCTGGTGTCCGGGCCCTTTTGAGGCCTAGAAACGGGGACTTTACAATGGAATAACGTGCACACTGAGAAACGTGGCAACGTAGCTTTACATAGGCCTGATATTCGTAGTATTCACGAGAACTGGAAACTGGCATACTAGAGGTGGACACAACTATAATTGCGTCTTTAATCGAACATGGGGAATACATATGCATATTAATCATGCACACATAACATATGATGGAGGACGCGTAGGGACACAGAACATGGCATAATTTACTTTTCCACACGATGGGGGCAAGTGGAGCCATGTAGATGTTGAAGAGCGTCGGGCTGAGGGAGGAGCCCTGGGGGACTCCGCAGGTGGTAGGTGTGGGGTCCGAGAGGAAAGGGGGGAGTCTGACCCGCTGCGTCCTGCCGGAGAGGAAGGAGCAGATCCAGTCGAGGGCCTTGTCCTGGATTCCTGCGTCATAGAGTCTGCGTATTAGGGTGCAGTGGGAGACTGTGTCGAACGCCGCTGATAGGTCGAGGAGGATGAGGGCTACTGTTTCTCCTTTGTCCAGTAGGGTGCGGATGTCGTCTGTTGCGGCGAGGAGGGTGGTTTCCGTACTGTGTTTTTTTCTGAAGCCGGATTGGGAGGAGTCGAGGATGTTGTGTTCTTCAATGAATGTGGCGAGTTGGCTGTTGATGGCTTTCTCGATGACTTTCGCTGGGAACGGGAGCAGGGAGATGGGTCTGTAGTTTTTGAGGTCGGTGGGGTCCGCTGAGGGTTTCTTTAGGAGGGGGTTCACCTCGGCGTGTTTCCAGTCGTCGAGGAACAAGGCAGTCGCCAGGGAGCGGTTGATGGTGTGGCGGAGCATGGGTGCGATGGTGTCGGCGGCTCTGTTGAAGATGTGGTGGGGGCAGAGGTCCGTGGGGGCCCCTGAGTGGATTGACTTCATTGTCTTCAGTGTGTCTTTGGTGGTGAGGGCTGTCCAGTCATCAATCGCTGGTTTCCGGGTGTCGGGGGTGGTTGGTGAGGGTTCAGTGTGTTGGTTGTCTTCGTCGAAGTTGTCGTAGATTCTCTTGATTTTGTGGTGGAAAAAGGTGCTGAGTTTGTCGCAGAGGTCTTGTGAGGGAGGGATGTCGGTATACTCGCTCGTGGGTTGGACAAACTCCTTGATGATGCTGAACAGTTCCTTACGGTTGTGTGCGTGGGTGGAGATTCTGTCTTCAATCGCTTTTTTCCTCGTTTCTCTGATGAGTTGATGGTGGGCGTTGGTGGCGACTCTGAAGTTGTTGTGGGCTTCTGTGGATTTGGTGTTTCTCCAGGCCTTTTCAAGGCGGCGGCATGTGCGCCTGGATTCTCGAAGTTCGGTGGTAAACCATCTGGCTTTCTTGGCACGGGTATTGTTGTTTGTCTTGAGGTTGGCTATGGTGTTGGTGCTGTCCGAGATCCATCTATGCAGGGTTCGGGCTGCGGTGTTGGGGTCGTCGTTTTACGCGATGGTTGGGGTGGAGTTGTTGAGTGAGGAGGTGAGCTGGTCGTCGGTGATTTTGGTCCAGTTTCTTTGTGGAAGCAGGTGCTGGTGTCTGTGGATGGTGGGTGTTCTGAAGGTGAAGTGGACGCAACGATGGTCGGTCCATGGGAGTTCGGTGGTGTGGCTGAAGGTGATGGAGTTTCCTGTAGTGAAGAGGGGGTCGAGGAAGTGTCCTGCTGAGTGCGTGGGCTCGGTCATGATCTGGCGGAATCCAATGTTGTGGAGGTTGTCCAGGAGGCATGTGGTGTTGGGGTCCAGTTGATTGTCGAGGTGGAAGTTGAGGTCTCCCAGCAGGGTGTAGTTGGTGGATGCGATGGCCTGCGGGGAGATAATGTCTGTGATGGAGTTGGCGAAGGGTCCGCGGGGTCCAGGGGGTCGGTAGATGAGGGTTCCTCGGAGGGCGGCGGTGGGGCTGGCCAGTATCTTGAAGTGAAGGTGTTCCATCAGTTCTGTGGACTCGTCAGGGAGTGTGCTCAGGCGGAGGCTGGATTTGTGGACGATGGCGATTCCTCCTCCTGGGAGGGTGGGGCGGTCCTTCCTGGAGATCTTGTATCCTTGGGGGATGGCGATGGCGATGTCCGGTCCCGAGGTGGTGTTGGTCCAGGTTTCGGTGAAGAATGCTACGTCCGGGGTGGTGATGTCAAGTAGGTCCCAGATTTCTGTGGCGTGTTTGTGGAGGGATCGGACGTTGAGGAGGATGCATTGCAGGGTCTTCGGTTTGGTTGTGTTCTTGTGGGCGGGTTGTGCTGGATCCGTGTTCTTGGCGGTGCTGCAGGTGTGCCGGCAGCGGTGACAGCTGAAGGGTCCATGGGTGTCGGCTGGTGATGCTAACTTGCAGTTGTTGTTGCAGCCTGGGTTGAGTGCGTGGAGTGCTGCTGGGTCGTAGCATTGGCGGGGCGGAGGTCCAGGGTTCCTGGTGCTGGTCGCGGAAGGGTCGCAGACGGGCGCAGACGTGCTTGCCTTTGACGCGCCTTCAGTGCACCAGCGGCGCGCCCGCAGCCCGCGGCCGCCATTAAGTAGGGGTCGGGGAGGGCTGGACAGCTGGGAAGCGGGAGCGGGGAGGGGAGTTGGATTGGGCCGGTCGCGCTGGGGGGGGGAGGGACCGCGGGGGCAGCAGCGGCGGGGAAAGGTAAAGGGAGGAAAGAAGGGATAAAGAAAAAGGGAAAATAAGCAGAAATAAGGCACAAAAGAGCAGAGATGCAGAAAAGAGCAGAAAGGTGAAAGATAGAAAGGGTAGAAAAACGAGTGAAGGAGCAGAGGGAGAGAAAGGGAAAATGGGCAGAAATAAGGCACAAAAGAGCAGAGGTGCAGAAAGGTGAAAGATAGAAAGGGTAGAAAAACGAGAGAAAACGAGTGAAGGAGCAGAGGGAGAGAAAGGGAAAATGGACAGAAATAAGGCACACAAGAGCAGAGATGCAGAAAGGTGCAGAGAGGTGAAAGATAGAAAGAGTAGAAAACCGAGTGAAGGAGCAGAGTGAGGGAAAGGAGACAGAGGTCCACTGGACCACCAGGGATGAGGCGCAGGGAAACCTGCGGGTGGAGGAGGGCCTCGATCACCAACACTCAAGAGTGCAGGGGCAGGGGCACCTCACTTAATGGTGGAGCTGCGAGGGTGGGAGAGCAATTTCACTGACAATGAGTCAGTGGTCGACAAAACAAAACATTTCATAACATACATAACATAACATTTCCTTCTAATGACCTCACTCTACTTTTTTTTCTTTCCCAAGCTTACGCATCTCTTGACCTCATCTCTATCTCTACCACAAGTCTTCCTCTACCTTCATCTCTTTCATTATACCATTCTCTATACCTCTCTGTCCATATCGTAATGCCACCCTCTCTCGTTGCTCTTGCTTAACATAGTCAGAGGTCACTGTATATTCAGAGGCATGTACTCATAGAGGAGAGGAGGGTTAAGGTAGGAGTAGATAATTATCAGATTTCACTTGATAGAAAGGTTCAAATCATCACTTTGATTTTCACTATTTCAGTGCGTGAGAAAGTCAGTTATGAGGGAACATTTATTTGTGATTATGAATGTCTGGTGATTAAAGCTAAAATTTCGAGAGCTAGGTGCATAACTTTTATTTCAATATTACACACTAGTCCACTCAACATCCACCAGGTCACTCTGGGCATGTCTTTCTTTCAGTGGGAGGAACAGACTGATTAGATACTGAATTCCATATAAAATATTGTTGTTAATGTAGCGTTATCCCCAGCCTGGACTCGGAAGTGACTACACCACTTACAGAGCTTAGTATTAAAAATCTTTATTCTTCTGCGTGTAACTGCTGACTCCACATTCTAAATCAGCCTTCACTGCATACCACTCTAACACCTATGTCATAGCTATATGGAGTCCATCAGGAGCCACAAGAGTTCCATCATTGCTAATCATCAAGACTCTACATCTCCCACTCTGTTAAATGGAAAATTAAAAAATATATATACATATACACAATTACATTTCTCCTTTTTTTTGTGTTTTATGCTTAAGCTGGGTAGTCACTCCCTTTACTAACGATTTTTTTTTTTTATTATTATATTTTTGTTTATTGACAAACTGATGAGGAGAACATACCATACAATACAAAAAGCCAAAATTTTACAAAGTAAAAATCAATAATTTCCATAGCAAATTTTTCATATTCCACTTAGTACACAGGTAAGGAAAAAGGTAATTCAAATTAGAAGCAAAACAGACCAACAGAAATGTTGCGAGTATTATTATTGATTGGTGACCCATTACAAAAGGAAAGTTCATTAAATAAAGTTACCCCAAATGTTTCTAAATTTTCTTATTGATCGAACCCCTCTGAGTTTAGCCAAAGCAAACTCCATGGAGTGAATTTCATTTACTAATAGCCACCAGTCTCCAATGTTAGGGGGCTTTGGAGAAATCCAGGCTCTAGCTAAAGTTAGTTTTGCACAGGAAAGAAGAATTGTAACTAATGCAGGCCGGATCACAGAAACAGGCTGTATATCCAGTAGTACTGTTAAAGCAGTAATAGATGATAAGGAAATTGCCTTAATTTTGAAAACTTTCTGTAATTCGACCCAGAATTCCTTTAAGACAGGACAAGAGAACAGCATGTGAACCAGATCTGCTGCAACAGCTTGGCACTTAGGACATTTAGTGTGTTCACAAGAGATGTTGTTAAGGGACCATTTGGAAATTCTTTCCGGTGTATGGTACAGCATACAGGTAGTTCTAAACTGATGCAGCCTTAAACTTGATGATCGCACGGAGTTGTTAATTTTGGAGAAAGAATTAGCTATCTGCTTAGATGTTATATTTAAACCCATTTTACTACTCAATTTCTCCGCTAGTTTTAAACAGTCGTCCGTTTTGAAAGTACAAAGACACCTGTAAGCTTCGCTTATAGTCGACTTGCTGTTAGATGCGTATAAACAGTTCCAAATATCACAATCTGAGATTTTAAAGATTTTGTTTTTCCGTATCAGAAAATCATATAGTTGTAAATATTTAAATCTCATTGTTTCTGGCAAGTCGTACAATACTTTCAGTGTGTGGAAATCCAAGAACCCTAATGCGCCGTATAGATCCCCCAGCACATTGATGCCCTGAGCAGACCATCTAGGGGCCATAACGTCATTAAAAATCCCGGGTAGACCCGGATTTCTCCAAAGCTGTAATTTCGGGAGGTAAAAGGTAGTCTTACAGAATGCTAATATAGTGGAGCTTATTTTGATTGTATCTCTGACAGTCTTAAATTTCACCCTCTTGTAATAATTGGGGTCATTGGCTCGTAACAGAAACATATTGGAATCAGATTTTAGCATAAATAAATGAAAAAAGAATGGGTCATCGCTATTGAGTAAAGACCTGAGACGCTTAACAAACGAGGCCCAGAAATATAATTTAACATCTGGGAAATTAAGGCCGCCCTTGTCCAAGTTATTTTTAGGGCTCACCTGCTGATGCGCTTCTGCGCATAGCTGGCGAAGCTCTATTGTGGCTTATCCAGAGTTTAACCACCACTGGCGATTCCACTGGCGATTCCTTGCAGTGCATGTGCTTTTTAGGTCATTGCGCAAGCGCAAGCCCTAATAAGCGCGTGCACAATGCCACCAGCCGCCTGCCTGCCTGCCTCGCATTACCACATCAAAGGCAGCCCTCCCGGCGCATTTCTCACCTCCTAATCATTCACGGCCTGCCAGCCGTACTTTCAGTTTCACACGGCCTCCTTTTAAAACTTGTTTAACTTGTTTTATTCTGCTGTCCTTCACCCCCAGGTCCCCCTGATCGGAGACATTAGGCGCTCTAACTTTAACGCGCTCTAACTTTAATGAATATGAGACCGATAATATTTGAACTGTGCGCTTTAATTGGTTTCCGTGTGCATCCGCCCTTCAAAGTTATAAAGTGCCAGTAATTCAGGGCAAGATTACCAGCAGCATTGTTTCGTAAAAGACACCCTGGGTAAACGAGGCAGGGGCTGCTCAGACAGTGGAGAGGCTGCGATTAGAGCCTGACCGGGCACAAACATCCCGAAGGCAGTCAGCCGGCGGCGCTCCTGCAGACTTTCCTCCCAATCATTCGTTCTCTTATCACTTAGTGCCGGTTTTTAACAATAATACATTAATAATGTAGGAGGCTGCTAATTCGTGCGTACATCATGGGCAATCATATATGAAACAGTATAAAGTATACTTTATTTATTTCCTGCACATATTGCTTGCTTTTACGTTGTGGCGGTTTTGCAGATTAGCGTCATTAGCGTCATTAGAGGACCCAATACGCAACTTTACACCTGGGTGCTGCGCTGTAAACCGAGGATTTACGGAAATGAAAAAAATAAAATTGCGCAATTTAACATTGTAATGCTTTGGCTCCAGACACGTGTCCCCCACGGTGTCCATCTTCTATTTCTACTTTTACCATTGCCTCCTCCTCTGTGTGCATCATGAGTCAGCCGGGCAAAGAGGCCTCCGCCTCCCTCTACGAGATCCGGCCGTTTATAAAACAGATGTGACTTGCTTAGAAAGTGTTAAGGTTTTTTTTTATATCTGGCCCGTTCCTCCACTGCCCCTTTGTTACCCTTTTCTTTTGTTATGTATTCCTTCTGCACTCCAGGGAGACTGAGAGAAGGTCAGTAACTTGGCAGTGATTTAAAGAAAAGAGAGACCAAAGACCTAAAAAGTAATTCAGTAGACACGAAGAGTGCACTAGCAACCAGTTTATGAGATTTCCTTCACCTCGCTTTAGAGATGGGTGAGCCAACAAGTTTATTGGGCTAGTGGATTCAAGCGTCTGCCTGGACTCTTACAGCCTCATGCATATAAGCCAAATTATACAACAAACCACATAAAATATGACAGTTTTCAGAATTCGGAAAGGTGTTTTCAAATGTAAACACCACCTCGGAGAAGCCATTCCCGACAGTGCCACTAAATGATTGTTTTCGGGTACGTGCAGGAAGCAATCAACCCGGCTACCGCCTGGAAGTTTCGCCTCACAGACTGGCTTCCATCTTTTGCGACGTCTCAGACACTAATTAGGAAACTTGTTTGCCCCTTCCCTTCTGTATGATGCATGTCTCTTTTCTGTATCGCACTTTGTCTGTCCTGCCCCACCCAGTCTCTCCCGTGGGTGCACTTACATTTCTCTATCATTTCTCATTGTCTCCACTTAGTGTCTTTATTGCTCTCTTCCTCTCGTGCGTTGATCTTCGTTTTTCTCATCCACATTGCCTGTCTAATGCATGTCTCTTTCCTACTCTGCCCTTAAAATATTGGAATTCCGAGTTTCCCATTCACTCTCCTAGTCTCTTTATTGCTGTCACTCTATCTCTCGTTGCTATATTTCTCCCAGAGTATTCTATCTCTTGCCTGTGTCTGTTTGTGCACCCATTCTTTTATTGCCTGTATAGCTCTCCTCTCTTGGACTCAAACTTTACACTTCCTCTTGCCTCTCTCTCTCTGTCACTTTTACCCAATGATGCCCTCTTCTTTCTCTTTCGTTCTCCCTGTGTCTCACTGTACTCCCTTTTACCCATCTCTTTTTTTCAACTCATCCATCTACTACCACTATCTCGTCTGTATCACGTACTTCCCAGTCCCTCATTTGCTAGCTCCATGCATTCATTTTTCCCCAACTTCTCGTTGTCTCCCTCCAGTTTGTCTTACTCTTTCTCTCCCTTTCATTCATATTGTCTGCTCTCATCTTTCTCTCTCGCAATCTCTCTGGCCCAATCGTACCTTTTTCAGACTCACTATCTCCTTCTTTCATAGCACCTACAATCTAGCTGCCACTGCCCTTCAGTCTCTCTGTACCCCTCCTCTGCCTGCTCTATGCCTGTGCCTCTCCGCGGCTTGACCTGCTCGGTGGATCGTCGTCTTCCATATCTGCCTTTGTCCCTCCTGTTTCTCACCGCATGAT
The DNA here is from genome assembly GCF_964261635.1 of Lissotriton helveticus. Classification (NCBI taxonomy): domain Eukaryota; kingdom Metazoa; phylum Chordata; class Amphibia; order Caudata; family Salamandridae; genus Lissotriton; species Lissotriton helveticus. The sequence goes on from NC_136057.1 coordinate 1,825,165,372, forward strand.
CTCTGTCTGCGGCACTCTTCTTCCTCAAAGCCTGCCATCCTTTCTCTCTTACTCCTTCTTTGTGTCTGTTTCTCAGGCAGTTTCTGCCTTCTATCTCCCCTCCTCTCCCTCCTTCCCTCTCGTCCTCCCTCTCCCTCCCTGCCCTCACTCTCTCACTCTCCCTCTCTCTGTCTACCTCTCTCCCTTTCCCTCACTTCCCTCTCCCTCTCTCCTCTCTTACCCTCTCCCTCTCTCTCTCCTCTCCCCCTCTCTATCCTCTCTCCCTCTTTACCTTCCCCCTGCTCTCCTTTTTCTCCCTCTCCCCATCTCCCCCTCTGCCTGCTCTCCTCTCTCTCTCTCCCTCTCTCCCTCCCCTCCGTCCTTCGCTCTCATCCTCCCCCTCTCTTCTTACCCTCCCTCTCTTCCCTCTCCTCTCTCCCCGTCTCCCTTTCCCTCACTTCCCTCTCCCTCTCTCCCTTTCCCTCTCCTCTCTCCCCGTCTCCGTTTCTCTCTCCTCTCTCCCCCTCTCTCTCTCGTCTCTCCCCCCTCTCTCCTCTCTCTCTCTTTACCCTCTCCCTCTCCCTGCTCTCCTTTTTCTCCCTCTCCCCATCTCCCACTCAGCACCACCACAGCATCACTCAGCACCACCACAGCATCACTCAGCACCACCACAGCATCACTCAGCACCAGCACTGCATCACTCATCACCATCACAGCATCACACAGCACCACCGCATCATCACTCAGCACCACCACAGCATCACTCAGCAGCACCACTCAGCACCACCACAGCACCACTCAGCACCACCACAGCACCAATCAGCACCACCACAGCACCAGCCTGCACCACCACAGCATCACTCAGCAACACCACAGCATCACTCAGCAGCACCACAGCATCACTCAGCACCACCACAGCATCACTCTTCACCACCACAGCATCACTCAGCACCACCACAGCATCACTCAGCACCACCACAGCATCACTCAGCACCACCACAGCATCACTCAGCACCACTGCGCCATCACAGCAGCAATCTGTGCAACCATTCAACAACAACTGGTTCAATTATGTTCTCTCAATGTTTCAAGCTTTATTACAAATGTCACAAAAAGATGTTAATATTTCACTTCTGTTCTTGGATTTTCGTCACAATAAAATACACTGAACATAATCTTCACAAAAGTTTTTTACAAAAGTTTAAGCTATTGCCATTATAAATTACAATCACTTTTATTTAAGTATTAATTACTTAAAAAAATTAAAAGCCATTGTTATTTGTGATATCAATACATCTAAGTCACGTAAATACAAATCATGTTGCATTACAAATGCTATAGGTGTCATATTTGCGAAAGTTATAACTATTGGCATTGTAAATGACAAAGATATTAATTTAGCTATTTTCAAAACAAAAACAAAAATAAAAAAATTGTCATTTACAAGACCAATAGCTCAAACTTTCCTAATGCGAGACCTATTGCATTGCAAATGCTTGTTTAATAGTGCCAGAGATCTACGAGCTTTTCGGAATCCCCATATAAAACTACTAAAAATTCCATCTAATTGCTTAAAAAAAGAATTATTCAGTGCTAAAGGAATTGAACGAAAAAGATAAAGAAACTTGGGCGAAACCTTCATTTTAATTAGATTAATTCTGCCAATTAAGTTCAAGGGGAGTCTATGCCATTTTTTTAGTAACAAAGTAGTGGATTTAATAAGCTCATTATAATTGATATGATTAATTTCGCGTATTTTAGAAGTAATTTTTACCCCAAGATAAGTAGCGGTTTTGCAGATCTCTGGAACTGCCATCGCAGGTACATAATTAGCTACAATTTGGGTTTTATTTATATTAAGCTTGAAGCCAGAAACTTTTCCGAACTTACAAGCCTCCAGAGTGATCCCTTGTAGTGCCTCTATAACATCGGGGGAATAAATAGCAATATTATCGGCACACGCCGTAATTTTTAGTGCCTGTGAGCCGGATCTAAAAGGTGCGATTCGGGGTTGTACCTGAAGAGCGTGTAAAAATGGTTCCAAAGAAAGGGCAAATAATAAAGGCGAAAGGGGGCAACCTTGGCGGGTACCGCGTGAATTGTTAAAATCTGAGGAGGTCAGCCCCCCATAGCTAATACAAGCTGAAGGATTATCATAGAGTGCGCATATCCCCTTTACAAATTGACCCCCAAGCCCCATTTTTGTCATGGCGCACCAGAGATAGTCCCACTCCACTCGGTCAAAAGCCTTCTCGCATCAAGCAAAATCATACCTAGTGGGGTGGATTCCGTCTCAGCCACGTCAAACGCTGTTATGGCCATATTAACGTGAGTGGTGGTATCCCTCCCAATCACGAACCCGTGCTGTTGCGGGTTAACTATTTTAGGCATAAGGGGGGCCAATCTGGTTGCTAAAATTTTCGCAAATATGTTTGCATCGGTGTTAATCAGAGAAATGGGTCTATATGACCCCCTATCCTCCTTTGGTTTGCCCTTTTTAAGGAAAAAAAATATTTTAGCCCTATTCCATGAATTGGGAGCTTTTCCAGTTACCCCAATTGATTGCATAACTTGTAATAAAAGAGGTGATAATTCCTCTGAACAAGTTTTATAAATCTCAACAGGGATAGTGTCTTCCCCTGCGGCCTTCCCAACAGGTAAAGAAGCAATGGCTTGGCTAAGCTCTAGACCAGTAACATCTTCCGAAAGTTGATCCATTTCAGATAGATTACAAATATTTATCTCATTCTCATCCAAATAATCTCATATTAAGTCAGTACTTGGAGAAGACTCCGGAGTATACAAAGAACTATAAAAGTCCACAAATTGTTCTAATATGTCCTTCGACTGGTCATATAGTATATTATCGGACCCTCGGATATTAGTAATCAGAGTGCTTGCCCTGTACTCCGCAACCTTGTAGGCCAAGATTTTGCCGATTTTATCTCCTCCCTCATATTGCGCTATTCTGAATTTATGTAGGTTGGCACTATTTTTTTGAAAAAGTTTAGCCTTCGTATCTGCTTTCATTTGCCCTCATTTTAGACTTATATCGACTACTGTAGGTAGGTTTAGCCGTAGAGCTGTAGCAAGCAATATTTCTTGTGCAGCAATATTAGAGATTAACAGTTCCTTCAGTTTGTGGCGCTCTATATTTTGTCTAAACACATATCCTTGCGTAAAGCCCCGGATACTTGCTTTGCAGGCGTCCCAAACCATGTTACATGTGGTGGAATTCCGGTTAAGTTCAATATAGTCTATAAGATGGGTTTTAAGTTTAGCTATAAAATCTGGATCTGATATTAAATATCTAGGAAAGGAAAATGACCTGAAGCAAGGTCGAGTAAGTGGGGTGAAAAATGTCAGGATTATGGTCCGAGGAAATACGGGGACATACCTCCATAGAGCTGGTGTTCAATAAATTATCGTTTACAAAAGCCATATCCAAACGGGAACAAGATTTATGGGGTGCAGAGTAATATGTATACCCAGGAGTGTTCGAGTGAATATAGCGGCAAGCCTCCTTATTATTATGAATGCGGCACATATCTAGGATGGAAGCCCTGGTTTTACGCATCCTCTGAAAGTTCCCGGACCTGGTAGTGTCTTGATGGTGATCCATAGTACAATTAAAATCGCCCATTATGATAAGCTCCCCTTCCCAATTCAAAAGTTCTATATTCAAATAATCAAATATCTTGGGTTCGTCCCTGTTTGAACCATAAACCACACAAAAAACATATTTATGTTTTTCAATGCTTAACTGGGCAATAGCCCTTCTGCCCTCCTTATCATAAACAGTTTTTATAGTTTCTGCCCTAAACCGTTTATCTTTAAGGATGGCAACACCTCTAATAGATGCCCCAAAGGCTGAGCAAATTATAGTATCATATCCCAGTTGTATTAAAAGTTTTTTATCCTTATGAGCGATATGTGTTTCAGACAGTAAAACGAAATGTGGGTTATGCAATCTTAGTTCTTCCGACACTAAGCGTCTCTTACTCTTACTGTTTAGCCCCGCAACATTCCAAGCATCTTATTTTATGCATTCAAAAAAACAAGACAAAAAGACATAATTAACCAAGGGGAATATATCAATTTCCGAGCGACATAAAGATGTATAGATTCATTCATACTTTTGTACCCCTTTATCACATGTCTCCCCATCAAATTGAAAATAATATTTTTTTTGATTTTCCCCCCAAACCCCCTGCGGAGAACTGAGAACCCCCCACCCCCACCCCCCTGTCTCCCACCCAACAGGTCTCTGCCGATGTAGAGGCAGCGCCTGGAGTGATGCGCCTGGTGCAAACCCCACCCCCACTTGACAGTGTATTTTGGACGCTACTAACCAAAAAGATAGCAAAGGAGAGAAACAGAGAAACAAAAACGAAAAAAAAATAGGTTAAATCTTAATTTCCCTTTTCTGCAATATCAACTGAGCAGTTCTGCCCCCTCAATTGATATGACTTGCGTCAAGCTCTAGTTAGATTAGATAGCATCAGCTCGGCTTTCTTTGTATCAGTGAAAATATAGGTGTGACCATCTTTAATAACTTTAAGTCGGGCAGGTTCCTGAAGAAAAACTTGGCCACCAATAGATTTAAATGGGTCAATTAATTTACGTAATTGCCATCGCCTATCCATGGTGGCTTGACTGAGATCTGAGCGAACAAAAAGGGACAACTTTTCTACAATTACAGGTGAATTAGGGCGTGCTTTTTACATTTCTACAATCAATATTTTTGCGCTTTAATTGATTTAATTAATTTAATCTTGTAACTGTGGACTGTCACTATCAATGTACCGGATCTGCGTTGATGGTAGAAAGGCAACAGCAGTCACTGGTGCATCAGACCCAGTCTCTCCTTCAACATGTGGATCTGATGAACGAGGAGTTAAATTCCGAAAGTGAGAATAGTCTCTAGTAGTAGATTGCACTGGCCCTGGGCATTCACGATCTGTCCCTTTGAAGACACCACTTGAAAAGGTTCTGCATCAAATGGAGCATTAGATTTGCTTTTCTGCATCTGCCATGTGAGCACTCGATTTCCTCTCTCAAAGACGATGTTCTTTGCATGTTGTCTTTTATCAGCATACACTTTCATGTTTTGTTTCCGAAGTAAGTCCTTCTCATGAGTTGCATTTTCGTCTTTCTTTCTCTGATTGGTCCACTGAGGTATCTTGATTGCCATTGCACTCCTGAAAATCAATGTTACAGGACTTTCACTGGTGGTCGTGTGAGGTGTTGAATAAAAAGCTCCCAAATTTGAATTTAATACATTCTTTAAAGCAAGCTTTTCAAGAGTAGCCACTGCACTGCTTTCTTTATCGCACTCATAACACACTCAACTAGTCCATTGGCCTGCGGCTGCTAAGGTTTGCCCCGTTTAATGCTTTATACTCAGATGCTCTAAGAGATCTTTAAACTCTAGACTGTTAAATACCGGGCCATTGCCAGATTTCAACACGGCTGGAACACCCCATGTCACAAAGATGTCATCTAATCTCTTAATTTCTCTGTCTTTAGAGGTAGATGAAATATTCTCAATTAAGGGAAATCATGAGTATTCGTGCACAATCACCATCAGGTAATGTCCATTGTCAAGTGGACCGAAAACTTTAATGGCACCTCTCTCCCACGCATGGTTCAGGCGGTATGTTGAGTAACTTTAGTAGAAAGGCAGTTGCACAGATGACAGACCTTTAGTTCCTTCTCAACCCATTCATTGAGATACGGAAACCAGACTCGATCTCGGAGAGCTAGTTTTCTGGCAACGATTCCATGATTTCCTTCGTGGGCCACTTCAATCATCTTGTTTCAGAATCTCCGGAATCAGGATTCTCAACCCTCGCAATATAGCACCTTCCTGAATTATGGACAATCATTATTTGACATTTTTGTATTTTTGATATTCACTTTCACTGGTGAGTGGCCGAGGGTGTCAGTTCCATGACTGATGTGCGATTATATCTTTCAACTTTAGCATGTCACTATCATGGCTTGTGGCAGTGATAATCTGGACTAACGAGATAGCAGATGGTGTGTTTTGTTTTACAATGACACTGATGCAGGCTTCAGCCATTTTAGATGGGGTACCGTGGCCTTAAATAGACAGTTTGGAAAAATAGTCAGCAGTGTTCTGGTCCTTCGCTGGATTTTAAAATTGAACTCTTCTAAATGTAGTCCCCATCATTCAATGTGAGGTGGCATCTTGTCCTTTGTATTGCCAAATAGAATTAATAAAGCTTCATGTTCAGTAACCAGCTTTCATACTGAATGTATGGAAATGATCACATACCCGTGCCACAGCTAAACTTTCTTTTTCAGCTCGTGAATGAATACGTTCTGTTTGGGAAAAGCTCCTACTTGCCTATGCCAGAATATGCCTTCAAGCATTTGGATGTCCACTGTGCTGTGCAAGGATGGCACCTAAACCGACTGGGCTAGCGTCAACAACAACATCTGTATGAAGCTTCAGATTGAAATACACCATTTCAGTAGCATTTTCAATGACTTGATTGATCTTCTTAAAACTGTTCCTATGGTCGTGACCAATTAAATGAAATATTCTTCTTTGTCAGCTCTCTCAATGGAGCACTTACAGTGACAATAGCGTGTATATATCTGTAACAGTAGCTGGCCATGCCAAGAAATGAACAGATCATGGAAACATCTTGTGGGGATCAGCATTTGACAGCACTTATATTTTAGCAGGATTTTGTGTCATACCCCCATCAGAAAGGATATGGGCAAAGAATGTTAACTCTGTCTTGTGGAACACATATTTATCTGCATTCAAAGTCAAACATACATCCGCAAGTAAACAAGATATTTGTGTGAGAGCCCTACTGTGCAAAAAATAATATGTCATCACTATAGTTTAACGCATTTGTGTCAGGCTGTATGATAGATTGACCACTGGGTCAAGACTAGGGTAACATAAACAGCCATTGGGGGTGACCAAAAGAAAGGGGTTACAAAACCACCCCAGGGGGAAAGAGAGTGGGAACCCCAAAGATAAAAAGCCTGAGTCTTCAAAAGGACCCCAAAAACCTGCTCAGGGGGGTGAGTCCCAAAACTCTTCCCAGTCCAGCAATAGAAACAAAGGGAAGAACTTTGATCCCCTAAAGACCTGGCGCTTCATCTGTAAGAAGTTGGGACACTTAACTGGAGCTGCTACTTGTCCTAACAAGAAGCCCCCTAGTCCTCTACAGCTGCTACTGGTGTAGTCAGTCTCCAGATGGGATCAACAGTGTGCCCAGAGCAAATCAGGCTTTACACTGAAGCAGTTCTAGTCACTGAGGGTGAAGTTGAGGTAGCCACTTTAGTTGTGTGGCCTCCCAACTTAAAGATGTATTTGCAATACCCCTGGATCAATTGGACTGGAATAGAGGCCCTGAGGGATACAGGTGCCAGTGTCACTATGGTTAGAAATACACTGGTTTCCACAGAGCTATACCTGATTAGGAAATCTTACCCACTCACCAACACTGACAGTGTACATTGAGGCCAGGGACCCCAACCCGGGAGCCACTAGGAGAGTGGTAGTGCCTCAGAAGTACTGGGAGTTCTTACTCACTTTAGCTCATGACATCCACCTAGCTGGACATCTGGGCCAAACCAAAACTTGGGAAAGGCTAGTTAGCCACTTTTACTGGCCCCAGATATCTCAGGAAGTAAAGGAGTTTGTCAGCTCCTGTGTCACCTGTCAAGCTAATGGCAAAACAGGTGGACACCCAAAGGCCCCGATAATTCTATTACCATTGGTTGGGGTTTCCTTTGAAAGGGTAGGTGTGGACATAGTGGGTCCACTTGAACCTCCCACAGCATCAGGAAACACATTCAAACTGGTGGTAGTGGATCATGCCACCAAGTGTCCTGAAGCAATTCCCCTTAGGACTACTACAGCTCCTGCAGTAGCCAAGGCCCTCATTGGTGTTTTCACCAGGGCATGGTTTCCTAAGGAGGTGGTTTCAAACAGGGGGTCAAACTTCATGTCTGCTTACCAGAAACATATGTGGAAAGAGTATGGAGTGAAGTACACGTTTACTGCACCCTATCACCCACAAACCAATGGTCTTATTAAGAGGTTTAACAAGACATTGAAACCGTAGAGGACACGCTGGAGCCCCCCCAAACACTCCCAGGAGCGAGTTTTGCTAGGGAGATACCCATCCTTCTGGGGGAGTTGGAAGATGAAGCAGGGCATAGTGAGTTAATCTCGGGGAAGGCAGATAGACAGGAGGATGTAAACTGGCAGGGAGAGCTCGGAGTGGGTAGTGCTCTCGAGGTTCTTGTAGGATCTATTACCGCGATGAGAGAAGAAATCAGACATGACTTCGCAGTTTCTAAAGCCAATCAGATCAAGATAAGGGCGTCCTGCGACATCCTCGAAAAGAACGTTGATGGATTACGTGAAAGAACCGAAATACTAGAGAGCTCTGTAGGAGTCATGTCCTCTAACTTAGAATCCGCAAGATCCAAAATAAATGCTCTCCAAAAGGATGGGGAGAGCATGCGGGAGCGAATTGAAGTGCTGGAAAACTACTCCATTATCTATAAGGTGGGGTTTTACCCAATCAATCCGCATGGGACCTGGGTGCTATATGGTGTAGTAAAGAAGGGTCCCAGTGGAAATCAGTACATTTTGATTACATTTATTGTAGAGCAGTAAAAATAAATACCAAACAATGTCACTTAATCACAATGAATGAACCATATTATTTGGTAAATGACAGTGCTCCAGAAAGGAAAGGGGTGGGATAGCGTGATGCTGTGAGGGAAGAGGAAAGTGAGGAAATAAAGTTAGTTACAACTTGTGTATTGCGAAATTAATTCAAATTACAATACAGTTACATGGCTTCAGATCTCTGAGCCGAAGACCGAGGGATCATAACATATCCCGAAGGTTAAATCAGTTTCTGTTGACACAGGAATATTCAAATTAGTGCGGGAGTGTCAACTGAACAAAGGATGAAGGTAGCCGTCGACGTTTCGACCCCACGCTACATGTGTAGGCGTATCTAGTGCCTTACATCGGGGTCTTCATCAGGACAGGGTAAACAACAGGGGAGCACTACAGTATCTGCTCGAGTCGAGCAAGTCGCATGGCTTGGTTCACATAAATCTCATTGGTTCCACACGTAATATCTTAAAAGCCCGCGAAAGTAGGGAGAATCCTTATGTCGTTAATGGACATCGCCGGTGCGTCCCAGCGGATCGCATCAAGTCTGCCGCATCTTCTATGTGAAATGCACGGAGCTCTGCATCGTAGCCTTCCCGCGGTTGCAGACGTAATAACATTCGAATTTTGAAGATTCCGGAGGGGAGAGAGGGGAGTGATCTCAAGAACTTCATAGTAAAGTTATTAAAGGAATCTCTCAACCTGGATGAGACAGTAGAGTGCCTTGAAAAAGATATACAGCGGATACATCGTGACCCATTCCGTCTGAACCCGGCTAGAAATAAACCCAGAAAGGTATTCGTTAATTTTTTGACATACGCACTAAAGGAAAAGGTTTTGAATCTTGCATTAAAGGTCAAAACGATACAGGGTCCTGATTTCCCCTTCGAGGTTCGGTCAGATCTATCTAAAATCACACTCGATAGACAGTGGGAGCTCGGACAGCGTATGGAAAAGTTCAGATCACTAGGAGCCAATGTTCAGATGAGATTTCCTGCATTCTTAAGGATTATGTATAATAACAGGATGCATAATATCCGCTCTATACAAGATGCAGATGAGTTACTACATAGCATACAAGATCACGCTCAAGCCCAGAAAGCAAAGTAACCTAGGATGGGAGGAATATAGGTAGGAGAGACCTAGACAATCTGTTATATGTTATATGAGAGAGAGGGGAGAGATGGGGGTGATAAAGGGAAGAAAAGAATAAAAAAATTAAAAAAAAGGTGAAAGATAAGGAAGGAGAAAAAGGAAAAGAAAAAAAAACACAAATAAATAAATACCCCTATCTAAAAAAAGAATGGGGAAGAAAAAAAAAATAAAGAGGAAAAGGGAAAAAAAAAATACAAAAAAAATACAAAAACAAATCATGTGTATATATATATATATATATATATACTGCAAGGCTCACCTTCAACGGAACGAAAAAGACGAGGAAGACCCTGGTTTAGTGCAAGTTTTTAAAAATATTTATTTCCGTGCTTGTCATATCGTCACGACGCGTTTCGGCAGATCCCTGCCTTGATCACATGACAACAGTGTCGTGAGATACACCTCAATTTAAAGTGATAGTGCATTGATAGGCATAAAAGAAATACTATCTATACATTTCTGTGTTTCATTTCTGTAAAATACACAATTATAAATATTAGCATTTCTTAATTAGAAAGTAGAATGTAAAATGCAAAATGCAAATTTATATCCTAAGGATAAATGGTTTTAAAAGTGACATTCATGCTTAAATGCAATGGCTTTTGGCTTTTATATATCATACAGCCAAGTTTCTTATAATATATCGCTATAATACAATTTTTTAATAATTTCATCAATTTGCCGCTGTCAATATCAAACATATAATTTTAAATCAAATTTGATATCTAAAACATCCTAATTTATCCCTAGTCTAAACGCCTATACAATATACACCGTGCATCCCTGGAACCAATCTTCTAACTGAAAATTCTTCATGTTATCTTTTTATAATCATTTTCTCTTTTTGTTATTTTAATGTGGATCTAACAAACAAACAGGTGCTCCCTTAGTGTGTAAAATATAAAAATAATTCAAAAAGTCATCAAGGCGTTTGTGTGCAGTCAAAGACATTATTAGAAACCCTTACACATTGAACTAGACTTGGAACATCGTTAGACATATTCCCCTTATTATTGAACAGTAAGATTTTATATTTGTAGTCATAGAAGATTCCCACAATTAGTTAATTATGACAACCAGTAACTAATTGATTAATTCTACCATATATACAGTATAAATCTTAAAATGTCTCTATATTCTTTGGCTATAGTATCAAAAATATATCTACATATTTACAATCAGAGCAAAGTTAAAAGAATTAAGTATTTCATTTCTTATATACAAAGTTCAATGGTATTTATAATCTGAATGGCATATTATGTTTGAACATATGGGATGGAAATGGAAAGTCATGGTACATACTCTAGTGTGTCAGTATATCTTTGATCTGTTAATCCAGATAGGTGTATAGATCCTCACTCATATTTAAACCATTTGGTTGTTTCGTATCTAATAAAAGAATGTAGTGAGTCTCTAATCTGCGCAACATCCCCTCTCTGTCCCCTCCTCTTCTTTGTATCGGCACTGTATCTAACAAGAAGTATCTCAGATCTTTGGGTTTACCACCATGCACTTCTTGGAAGTGACGGGCCACCGGGTAGCTTTGGTCATTGTTGTTAATTGCCCTTATGTGTTGTAATATACGTCTGTGGCCTGGTAATTTAGAACTCCCTACATATTTCAAATTGCAGCTGCACTCTAAAACATATACCACATATTCACTTTTACAAGTAAGATGATGCTTAATACTTTGTGGTGTTGTACTGAAGGTAGTGCAATAAGAGGTCCTATTCACTCCATATGTGCAAGCTTTGCACCGAGGGCATTTGTAAAATCCCTTCCGTGCTAAAGATAAGCCAGTAGAATCCTTGTACTCTGGACTGCTCTTTACCAGTATATCAGCCATCGAGGTGGCTTTGCGATATGTAATTGCAGGAAACTCTGGAAGGTGACTACCTATAACAGGGTCATCCTTTACCACATGCCAATTACGTTGGATAATTTTTCGCAAATCCTTATGCTGTCTGTTATATGTTAGTATTAACCTAGGGAGTTCTTGAGATGTTTGAGCACTGGCATTCTCTAGTTGCCTGCTGTTTACTGTACTTTCTATAAGCTCCTCCCTTGGTTGGACCATGGATTTTGCAATGGCAGCATCAATTACTTTTGCGCCATATCCCCGTTCTAAAAACCTGGCCCTGCTGTCCTGCTGATGCATCTTGAGTTCGTCCTCCTTACTACATATCCTACGTAGCCTGAGCATTTCCCCATATGGAATACTGTGTATGAGGTGTCTGGGGTGTGCGCTGGTTGCATGCAGCAACGTATTCCCTGCTGTTTCCTTTCTAAACAGGGTTGTACATATTTTGTTGTCAACTATCTTTACTGACACATCCAAAAAGGATACCTGACAGTTGCTTATATTGTACGTCAAGTGTAAATTAATATCATTTCTTTTGATCTCCTGAATAAAATCAGTGGCTTCCTTTTCCGTCCCTTTCCACACAATTATCAGATCATCTATGTATCTTAACCAAGATACAACTTTTTCTGTATATGTATCCCTGTATTGCATCTTGAGGACCAGTTCTTCCCACCAGCCCATAAAAAGGCAAGCGTAGCTGGGGGAAAAACTGGCCCCCATTGCCACACCTTGCACTTGGCGATACATCTGCTTATTAAACAGAAAATAGTTATGTTCTAAACAGAAAGTCAAAAGGTCCATTAGCATTCTGTTGTGTTCTGCAAACTCCATATTCCTTTTGCTCAAGAAATGTTTCACTGCCCTTAAACCATCCTGGTTCCTAATGCACGTATATAGGGAGGATACATCTACAGTGATGAGATAATATCCCTCTTGCCAGTTAATTGTGTTGATCTTGAATAAAAAGTCACCTGTATCTTTTATAAAAGATTCCAAACACACCACATGCTCCTGTAAAAAGAAATCAATGTACCTGGACAGATTTTCAAGTGGGCCATCACAGGCTGCGATTATAGGTCGACCGGGAGGTTTTGTCTGATCCTTATGTATCTTTGGTATAAAATAAATTACCTGTGTCCTGGGGAATTCTTTTTTCAAATATTTGAACTTGTCGTTGTTCAACAAACCCAGACTCTTCCAGGCCAGTAATTTAGTACATAAGTCATCTTGCATACGTTTGTAATTCAGTGGTGTGCTGGTGACATAGCATTGGGTATCTCCTAGATGTTTGTTTGCTTCAATAAGATATTCTGATAAGGGCCACAACACAATGTTCCCTCCTTTGTCGGAATTTCTTATTACAACCTTGTCCTCTTTCTTCAATTTGTCAACTAATAGACCATATTTGATTTCTTCGTTTGATCGTTGTCTTTTCGTGGAATAAATTTTTCTGTTCAATTTTTTCACTTGCGCCACTATGATTTCATTGAAGACATCTATAGAATCTTTCATCATTATTGGCACAAATTTAGACTTCATTTTGAAAGGTGTTTCTGGTTTTTTGTTTCCAAAACTACGTACTTCTTGTGAAGTCAAAATTGGAAAAGGTGCTCCAAAGATCTCATTTTCTTGTGACATTGGACATCGCGGTGTCGAATCAGATGAGTTGATAATACTTTGGGCCACAGCTAAGGTTTCAAAATCGCTGGACATTAAGTTTGTGTTCTTATTTCCCGTACCGTCCATGGGTGTATTTTTCGTTTTGCCCCTAGTTTGCATTTTGTGGAACTTTTGGAGTTTTAATTTACGAATAAACTGGTAAATATCCGCTCTAGTTCGAGTATATTGGAAATTGGATTCCGGGCAATAAGATAGACCCAATGACAACAATTGCTCCTCTGCTGCTGTGAGGGTAACGTCAGACAAATTAATGATGGTATTGGAATTTATTTCCCCCTCCACCGCGCTGTCTTTTTCTCCTCTCATTGGGTTTGCTTTTTGTTTTTCTTTCTCCATGAACCCCGATTCCAACTTCCTCGCACTGTCGCGTTTCCTCTGGGCGGTCCTCCTCTCCCTCCTGCTCCTGGTACGCCGTTTTTTGCCGGCTGTGCTGTTGTTGTTGCAGAGCGAAGAGTCTCCCGCCTACTCTGTCGTATATATATTCAAGTTCCTCTCCCATTGTGGGTTTGATCACATTGTTGTTTCCTTTTCCTTCATCTGATCCACTTTCTGTATATACACTTGATCCCGAGATTGAGGAGGTTTCAGGTGCAGTATTCGCTGATTGCTGCATAACGCCAATGGGTTGATTAGGCATTTTCCTTGCATTTTGCCTCACCACATCGTATTTTCTCGAAAAAGTATAAATCCTACCGTTTTCATAATCCTCCTTATCTCGTCTGAATTTGTATGTTTTACGCACTTTTATTTTTTCCTCTTCCTTTTGTAAACGTTGTTCCATTTCTTGCTCAAACTTGTCTTTAATTTCTTGTGGGTCACTGAGCGCCTCTATCTCTCTGCGCAGTATGTCAATGTTGGGCAGAATTTCCTCACGGTCACTCACCGCATGCTTTACAAGAATCTCCACTAATCTCCTGGAGTTGTCTAAATTACACTCTGCCCATTCAGCCATTAGGCGGGGGTTTGGTGTGTCGTAATTAGGGGCTAACATTATCCTGAGCCCACGGGGAATACGATTTACATCCAAATAGCCTCGTAAAGATTTGGCCTCCCACCATTTAGCTGTCTCCCTGCGCATTAATTTCTCAAGCGCTCTGTATTTGTCTTTAATTCCTGTTTCCCCGGCCACGTTGTTCGAGCCGGTAACTGTCTCTGTCTGCTTTGGCTGCACTGCCTCGTCAGAAAACATTCCTGCCGCTGCATGTTTGCGGTTCTTCACTGCTGCCGCCGACGTGACAAAATTGCACGTATTATTTGTTGCCGGTTTCGCTACTACTTGCTTCCACGCAAATATCAGGTTGTTCTTCACCCGTAGCTACTAGGGCGCACACCTCCTCACCTGCTGCCTGTTTTGGATTCGCTTCGCACACAGGATCCGTTGCCGCTTGCTCCGACTGCCGAGCTCCCGCTCCTCCGACCTTCCTGGTCTCAGCAGAGCTTCCACTACAGCAGGGGGCTCTGAAGGTTTCTGTTTTCCAGCGCGTTTGAAGCCAAGCACCTCAGCTCCACAAAAGCAGTTTGCAGAACGCCAGTACCGGCAAACCTTCCTTCTGTCTTCAGAGCCAACTTGACGAGGAGGGGTCTTCGTCGCTGGGGAAAGTTGTCCAGCGCTATATACTGCAAGGCTCACCTTCAACGGAACGAAAAAGACGAGGAAGACCCTGGTTTAGTGCAAGTTTTTTAAAATATTTATTTCCGTGCTTGCCATATCGTCACGACGCGTTTCGGCAGATCCCTGCCTTGATCACATGACAACAGTGTCGTGAGATACACCTCAATTTAAAGTGATAGTGCATTGATAGGCATAAAAGAAATACTATCTATACATTTCTGTGTTTCATTTCTGTAAAATACACAATTATAAATATTAGCATTTCTTAATTAGAAAGTAGAATGTAAAATGCAAAATGCAAATTTATATCCTAAGGATAAATGGTTTTAAAAGTGACATTCATGCTTAAATGCAATGGCTTTTGGTTTTTATATATCATACAGCCAAGTTTCTTATAATATATCGCTATAATACAATTTTTTAATAATTTCATCAATTTGCCGCTGTCAATATCAAACATATAATTTTAAATCCAATTTGATATCTAAAACATCCTAATTTATCCCTAGTCTAAACGCCTGTACAATATACACATATATATGTATGTATGTATATATGTATATATAATGCAATAGTTACATATAAGTATAGTATATATAAATATGACTACGAATAAACAAACAGATAAATACACAACATAAAACAAAACTAAACTAAAAATGAAGATTAAGGGAAAAAAAAATAAAAAAAAAAGAGGAAGGGACAAAAGAGAAGAAAAGGCTCCCTCAGAGAAAGTAGCAGAAGCCCTTGGTAGGTCTATACCTTTTTAATTGGGTTGATAATAGCTCCTCACCCAATAAATTATCTGCAGTTGAGGTAAGAAGAGTAAAGCTGCAGCGGGCGTGAAGGTGGCCAGACATCAGGCCACAGTAAGTAGGGGGGGTTTTCCCAGGGGGGAGGAGGGGTGGGGGGGAAGAAGGGGAGATAAAATAAAAAGTCCTCACAAGCCTAATCATAATTGTATTCTAGCGTGTCCCTTTGGTTTAAGTCTGACCCACAACAAATCCAACTGTAGTAGCCACCTGTGGAAGAAAACTAATATGAAAATTAATATGAAGGAGGGTGAGGCAGACATAATAAAATGACATTGGTCCAATATATATCCTGGAACGTCAATGGTCTGCGGGTGAAGGGTAGAAGGGAGCGCATCTTACAATATCTAAGGGACTCTCAGGCACAGATCATTGTCCTCCAGGAGTCACACCTACTTAAATCAGAGGCCGAACAGATGTTAAAGAAACATAAATGGATAGATAAATTTTGCTCTACAGATCATAACGCAAACATCAGGGGGATAATATTCATCTTTAAGAAATCGGCTAAAGCCCAAATTCTAGACTACAAAGAGGACTATACAGGGAGATGGTTAATAGTGCGAGTATCACTGGAAGGTCATATTCGTACCTTGGTGGGCTACTATGGCCCTAATTCAGATGATCCATCTCACTTAGATGCAGTCAGGAATCATCTGACAGTAGTTCAGGACCCAGTGATCTGGATGGGAGACTTTAACATCGTACTCAACCCTAAGCTGGATAAATCCACAAGCTCTAAAATTAGCAGTTCCACTAAATCAAGGCAAACCCTTATCACAATAATGAAACATCTTGGCCTGGCAGACTTGTGGAGAGAGAAAGCTGGTAACAAAATGGGGGTGTCCTTTCGAAATGGCCGGTTTAAGCATAAGTCAAGAATTGACCATGCCTTTTTTAGCTACTCTTTGAAGGACACCCTGATAACAATAGACTACCTCCCTTCACATCTCTCGGATCACTCGGCACTAACCTTCACAATGAGATCAGATAGCAAGACTAAATTAATAACTTGGTCATTTGACCGGACACTCTTGCTTGAGGATGAGGAGGTCAAGTTCTTGGCAGAAGAGTCCTCAATATTCTGTGATTTAAATTTAGGTTCCTCAAATTTGGCGGTAGTTTGGGAGACATTTAAAGCCTTTTTGAGAGGTCAGATTACTAATAGGGCCTCGTATAGACGCAAAACATATAGAGAAAAAGTAGCCAATTTGGAGCAGGAAATGAGATTATTAGAGCAAAAAATTGACACATACCTGGTAGCACCACAAGAGCAGACAACGTTAGCTGAAAAGAAGTTACAACTGGAAGGGATTTTACAAGAAAGGATTAACAAGAGATGGGAAGCAAGTAAGATCTCCCAATTTGAATTTGGAGAAGCTGCCGGCAAAGTTCTGGCCTGGAAAATAAAATCAGATCAAGCTCTCAAATATATCAAAGAGATCCAGGTAGAGGGGGAGGCAACAGTTAGATCATCTAATTCAGATATAGGTAAAGCTTTCCACGATTTCTTTGAGCTAATATACAAAGAAGACCTTCCCAACGATCAATGGGCTAGGGAAAACTGGCTCAAAGAAATTCTGCTCCCTGCCCTCTCAACGGCACAAAATAATGCACTTGAGAGTGAGATACCAGAGGAAGAGGTGAGGAAAGCAATACGGCATTCCAAAAAAGGGAAGGCGGCTGGCCCAGATGGTCTCCCAGGAGAGATATATAGAGCTCTGGAAGATGTTATCGCCCCTGTGTTGCGTGGTTTATTTAACGACATCTTAATAGAAGGAAACCCAACACCGAAATCATGGGGGGAGGCAATAATCGTGCTTATTCCAAAACCAGGTAAATCCCCCCGGGAATGTGGGTCATATCGACCCATATCGCTTCTCAATAACGATTATAAAATTTTCACAACTATAATGTCAACAAGATTGAGTGGCGTAATAGGCAACCTGATACATCAGGATCAAAAGGGTTTCATCAAAGGCCGACAATTATCAGAATTAACCCACAATCTGATAGGAGCCATAGATATCGCATCAGCCTTTTCCCTACCTCTGGCTACACTCACGTTAGATGCAACTAAGGCGTTTGATAGGGTCAACTGGCCATACCTAGAGGATGTCCTTAAAAAATTTAATTTTGGAAGCAGATTCTGCAGAGCGATATTTCAACTATACAGTACTCCTTCGGCTAGGCTATTGGTTAACGGCGTCTTGACGGAGGCATTTCATATCACCAGAGGCACTAGACAGGGCTGGCCCTCTCCCCCTCCTCTTCAATTTATATATTGAGCCATTCGCCCAGGTTCTGCGGGCAGAGGCGAACATTCCATCATTTTGTTTTGGGGAGTGGGAGAGGCGGGTAGCTCTATACGCCGATGATATTCTGATCTTAACATCTGACCCAAAAACAACACTACCCGTAGTCATACAGCGAGCAAAAGAATTTGGGCTTATCTCAGGGTACGACATCAACTCGAGCAAAACCGAAATAATGACTTGGAATATCCCAGAACAACATTTGGGAATAAATGTTTCATCTTCCATGCGGTACCTTGGAATCCGAGTCACCCAGGATGTGGGCAATATTAGTCAAACCAACTTAGATAGAATCCACAGAGAGAGTAAAAGTTGCTGAAAACATGAATTTGAATTTGAATTTAAAAGTACTTTTAGAGCGCACGTATACCAGGCGGTTTCTTGGCGCTATAACTAACGGGCTCTGAGGTACAAACAAGGAGGGCAGAGGGAGTATTTATTCAAAGGACTTTGTGAATAGGTGGGTTTTAAGACATTTACGGAAGTGTGGGTAAAGGGTAATGGAACGAAGTTCAAGGGGAAGGAATTCCAGAGGGTGGGGGCAAGGACAGCGAATTTAGAGCCTCCCCATTTCTTTCTCCGGAAGCGTGGGATGGTAAGGAGGGACTGGGAAGAGGAGCGGAGAACCCTGGTGGGAACGTATAGGACGATCTCGGAGGAGATGAACGCTGGCGCCATTCCAAGTCGGGCCAGGAAAGTAATGGATGCGAGCTTGAATTGGATTCTAGCTCGTACGGGAAGCCAGTGTAGGGATTTCAGAAGGAGGTAGAGTGGTGAAATTTAGGGAGATTGAAGGCCAGGCGGGCCGCCTGGTTTTGTATCTGTTGTAGGCGACGCAGACTGTATGCAGGAATACCGGCATACAGGGCGTTACCATAGTCCAGGCGGGACACCACCATGGCCAGGATGATAAGTTTGAGGGCAGAAAAGGTAAAGAAACGAGACACCCTACGAATAGTGCGTAGTGAAAGGAAAGAAGAGGATACCACGGAGCTGACCTGGGAGTGAAGGGTGAGTTGAGAATTGAGTTTTATACCTAGTGTTTTGACTGAGGGAGAGGGAACAGGAGAAGGACCGAGAGAGGGGGGCCAAAAGAGGGAGGACATGGGGCTGGATGAACCACCCGTCAACACCAGCTCGGTTTTGTCAGGGTTGAGTTTGAGGTGGTTGTGGTTCATCCAGTCCCTGATATGGAGCATCACAGTTTGAAAGTTTAGGACGGCAGAGGGAGAAGAGAGATTGAAGACCAGCTGGAGGTCGTCCGCATAATTGAATACGGCGACCTCCATCTGTTGAAGAGAGAAAATCAGGGGAGCAATATACAGATTGAACAAGAGGGGAGAAAGAGAAGAGCCTTGGGGAACCCCGCACTGAACTTTCCGGACGTCCGCCGTGAAGTCACCCAGGCGAACGGCCTGGGTGCGGTCGCTCAGGAAGGAGGATAACCAGACCAGGGCAGTCCCTCCGATCCCCGCCGCTTTGACACGGGAGAGAAGAATGGTATAATCCACCGTATCAAAGGCGGCTGAGAGATCAAGGAGCACACGGCCTGGTGCTGATTAGTATCCAAACCCTCCCTGAGGGTGTCCAGACCGACATGACGACGGACTCCGTAGAGTGTGCGGTGCGGAATCCAGCTTGACGGGGGAAGAAGCTCCATACTTCTCCACAAAGGAGCTCAGGGCGCTGGTGACGTGGCGCTCGAGCACCTTGGCCAAGAATGGCAGGAGGGAGATGGGGCGGAAATTGGCGGGGACAGAGGGGTCTGCCCCAGGTTTTTCAAAATGGGCACAATTACCGCAGATTTCAAGGAGTTAGGAACTATGCCATGAGCTAGAGAGCTGTTAAGGAGGTGAAGGGGGGGGGTCTGGGCAAGAGACAAAGATATGACGGAGAATGTGAGCGGGCAGGGGTCGAGCGGAGAGCCAGATTTGATCAAGGGCACCAAGGAGGTCAAGCTTTCCAGAGTGATAGGGGAAGGGTGGTGAATACGCCCTTGGGGGAGGGACAATGAGGATCAACAAAAGATAAGGAAGGAGAAGGATGTTGGCCTTGATGGTGGTAATTTTGTCAATAAAATAATTATTGAGAGAAAAGCAGAGTTCTTCGGACGGGGCTGGTTTGAGAGTGGTTCTGTCCGAGAACGCCAGGTTGTGAACGCTGGTAAAAATTTCCTTGGACTGGTTCTCCGCGGCTAGAATTTTGGAGGAGAAGTATGATGTTTTAGCCCCCAAGATGTCTTTTTTATACTGGAGAGTGTGTTAGTGTATTCCAGTTTCTAAGCGGGGCAGTAGTTTCTCCTCCAGGCCCCTCCGCGCGGCGAACTGTTAGTTTGGTGGCCTTAAGCTCTTCATTGAACCACCGGTTGGCGTCCTTATCGCGTTTAGAAGTAATGCGTTTGAGCGGGGCAACAGAGTCGCGGCCGTGGGAGAGCCACTGATCTATGGCTTCAACCTGGGAGACGGTGGTAAGGCCCTGAAGAGAAGGGAGAGGAGGAGGTGAGAGGCAGAAAGATTCTCAAGGTTGACACGGCCCCATGATCGGACCCAGGTGTTTTTGGGTCGGGGAAGCTTAATTGGGGGAAGAGTAGGAAGGAGAAATGAGATCAGGTGGTGGTCAGACCCAAGAGCAAGGAGAATAGAGAGTGATTGCACAGGGCAGTTCAGGGACCAAATCTGGTCAAGCGAGTGACCTTTAATGTGAGAGTGGGAGTGAACATGAGGTGTGAAATTAAGAGATGAGAAGGGTTCAGAAAATTCCTTCGAGGATGGGCATTCGGCGGGGTCGGAGGGCCAGAAATTAAAATCGCCAAGGAGCAGGATGGAAGAATTGTTTACTGTAATGGTGGCCAGGACCTCCAAGAAGTCAGGGAGAAACTGTAGGGGGGACTGAGGGGGCGATAGGTGAGAAAGCAAGTCAAGGGGGGAGAGGTGGAGACTGTGCGGATCACCAGAGATTCGGTGGTCGCGATGTTAGGCAGGGATAAATTTGAAAAGGAAGATCGGTGCGTGCGATGACCGCCACGCCACCCCCGGCTCTACCTGATGGACGGTCCGCCCTGGAGCATAGTAGGTGGCCGGTAAGGTGATAAAAGGGCGGGGAGGGAGTCATCGCAGAACCAAGTCTCAGTTAAGAAGAGAAGATCGGGGAATGGAGATCCAGCAGGACCGAGAGCTCATGTGCATGAGCAACAGCAGACCGGGTGTTAAGGTAGAAGGCCGTAAAGGTTTTGGGGGTTGATAAGGGAACCGTGCTACCAGACGTGGAAGAAGGAATCAACTATAAAGAGAGGAGGGGAAGGGGCGGTGGGGGGAGTTAGACCAAAGGAAGAAATGCGGGAGCAGATGGAGGCCGTGATAGGCCAAGGCCCTGGAAGCTACGAAGTAGGTCCGGGTATAGGTGATAAGTGGGGCAGAGTGACATGCCCCTAGTCCCGGCCAGTCGCGGACGGGCGCAGACGGCTTGCCTTAGGCGCGCCTTTGCGCGCAATCGTCGCGCCCGCTGCGCTCGTCCGCTGCGCTTCCTACCAAGACACATGATTTATGGCAGTGGGACAGGATGTTGGAGGGGGCGTGGCCAACAGAGGGGGCGTGTCTGTGGCGCGCCTCGCGCTCGAGAATGGCGGCAGAAAGAAGGGGGTCGTTGCAGCGTGTAGCGCTGTTTAAAAGATGCCAAGGAGTGCAGGTAGGAGGGAGAGTTACAGGAACACAGTATCACAATCAAGTTTTAAAAATCAGAGTTATGCTTTCTCCCGGCTTTTCGCCTCAGGAGTCCAATCGCTAGTGAAGCGCCTGGCGTCTGCGCACACTATTTATACAATCTGGCGAGGGGGCGTGGCCAACAGAGGGGTGCGTGTCTGTGGCGGCCTCGCGCTCGAGAATGGCGGCAGAAAGAAGGGGGTCGTTGCAGCGTGTAGCGCTGTTTAAAAGATGCCAAGGAGTGCAGGTAGGAGGGTAGAGTTACAGGAACACGTATCACAATCAAGTTTTAAAAATCAGGTTATGCTTTCTCCCCGGCTTTTCGCCTCAGGAGTCCAATCGCTAGTGAAGCGCCTGCGTCTGCGCACCACTATTTATACAATCTGGCGAGGGGGCGTGGCCAACAGAGGGGG